>NC_069389.1:52641692-53959906 GCF_027475565.1 Acinonyx jubatus | reverse complement strand
TTTTTATTTAAATTCCAGTTAGTTAACATATGGTGTAATATTAGTTTCAGGTGTACAATATAGTGATTCAACACTTCCTGGTGCTCATCACTACAAGCACACTCCTTAATCCCAATCACTTATTTAACCCATTCCCCACCTTGCTCTCTGGTAACCATCAGTTTGTTCTCTATAGTTAAGAGTCTCTTTCTTGCTTTATCTTTCTCTCTCTGTCCCTCCCTTCCTCTTTTTCCCTGTGCTCATTTGTTTTGTATCTTAAATTGCACATATGAGTGAAATCATATGGTATTTGTCTTTCTCTGACAGACTTCACTTAGCATTATGCACTCTAGCTCCATCCATGTCATTGTAAATGTCAAGATTTCATTCCTTTTTATGGTCGAATATGATTGCATTGTATGTGTGTATGTATGTGTGTGTGTGTGTGTGTGTGTGTGTGTGTATATACACATACATATATATGTGTGTATATATATATACATACATATACATTTGTGTATGTATTATATACACATACATCATACATACACACACACACACACACCACATCTTTGTCCTTTCATCAATAGGTGGACACTTGGGCTGCTTCCATATCTTGGCTATTGTAAATAATGCCACTGTAAATATAGGGGTGCATGTATCCCTAGTATTTTTGTATTCTTTGGGTAAATACCCAGTAGTGAAATTGCTGGATTGTAGGGTAATTCTATTTTTAACTTTTTGAGGAACCTCCATGCTGTTTCCACAGTGGCCACAAAAGTTTGCATTACCATTCTGCATGAGTGTTCCTTTCTTTCCACATGGCTTGCCAACAGCTGTTGTTTCTGGTGTTGTGAATTTCAGCTATTCTGACAGATGTAAGGTGATATTTCACTGTAGTTTTGATTTACATTTCCCTGATGGTAAGTGATGCCAGGTATCTTTTCATGTTGGCCATCTGTATGTCTTCTCTGGAAAAATGTCTACTCTTGTCTTCTGCCCATTTTAAAGTGGATTATCTGTTTTTTGGGTGTTGAGTTTTATGTTTCTGAAATATATTTTGGATATAAACCATTTATTGGATATATAATTCACAAATGTCTTCTCCCATTCCTTAAGTTGCCTTTCAGTTTTGTTGATTGTTTCCATCACTCTGCAGAAGCATTTTATTTGGATGTAGGCCCAATAGTTTATTTTTGCTTTCATTTCCATTGCCTCAGGAGACCTATCTAGAAAAAAGTTGTTATGGCCAATGTCAGAAAGGTTACTGCCAGTTTTCTTCTGGATTTTTATGGGTTTTGGGTCTCACATTTAGGACAGCTGGTCCATTTTGAATTTATTTTGTGTGTGGTGTAATAAAGTGGTCCAGTTTCATTCTTTTTTATGTTGCTGCCCAGTTTTCCCAACACCATTTGTTGAAGAGACTTTTTTCCCATTGGATATTCTTTCCTGCTTTGTCAAAGATTAATCGACCATATAATTGTGGATTTGTTTCTGGGTTTTCTATTCTGTTCTAATGGTCTATGTTTTTATTTTTTTTCACATACCATACTGTTTTAATTACTAAAATTAAATTATATTGCTTTGCAATATAACTTGAAGTCTGGAGTTGTGATGGTTCCGGTTTTGCTTTTTTTTTTTTTTCCAAGGTTACCTTGACTATTCAGGGTCCTTTATGGTTCCATACACATTTTAGGATTGTTTGTTCTTGTTCTGTGAAAAATGCTGGTGGTATTTTGACAGAGATTGCATTAAATGTGTAGATTGCTTTGCATAATATAGACATTTTAACAATATTCATTCTTCCTGTTCATGAGTATGACATATCTTTCCATTTCTTTGTGTCATCCTGAATTTCTTTCATCAGTATTTTATAGTTTTTAGAGTACAGGTTTTTCACCTCTTTGGCTAGGTTTATTCCTAGGTATCTTACTTCTGTTGCAGTTGTAAATGAGATTGTTTTCCTAATTTCTCTTTCTGCTGCTTCATTATTGTTATATAGAAATGCAATAGGTTTATGTATGTTGGTTTTGTATCCTGCACCTTGAGTGAATTCGTTGATCAGTTGTAGCAGTTTTTTTTTGGTAAAATCTTTAGGGTTTTCTGTATACAGTGTCATATCCTATGCAAATTGAGAAAGATTTACTCCTTCCTTCCCACGTTGGATTCCTTTTATTTATTTTTGTTGTCTGATTACTGTGGCTAGGACCTCCAGTACTATTTTGAATAGAAGTGTTGAGTAGAAGTGAGTAGAGAGTGGACATCCTTGTCTTGTTCCTGACCTTAGAGAAACAACTGTCAGTTTTTCCCCATTAAGGATGATATTAACTATGGGTTTTTCATAAATGGCCTTTATTAGGTTTAGATATATATCCTCTAAACTTAATATTTTTTTGTCTTTATCACTGTATTTGGCAATTTCATTACAATATGTCTCGGTATGGATACCCTTTTGTTGATTTTGTTGGAGGTTCTCCATGCCTCCTGGATCTGGCTATCTGTATCTTTTTTCAGATTAGGGAAAATTTTCAGCTCTTTCTTAAAATAACTTTTCTTCCCCCCTTTCTCTGTTCTCTGTTTGATGGAGTCACTGAGTTCCCTAAATCTATTTTTGTTTTATGTAATTCTGTTTTCTCTCTTCTTTGTTCAATTTGGTTACTTTTTGTTACTCTATCTTCTAGATCATTAATTCAGTTTTCTGCTTGTTTCATCCTGCTGTTCTTTGCACCAAGCATGTTTCTAATCTCATTTATTCCACTCTTCATCTCTGATTGGTTCTTTTTTATTTCTGTGTTAAGGGTCTTTCTGATGTCTTCCACTCTTTTTTCAAGTCTAAGGAGTATCCTCATGATCATTGCTTTAAACACTCCATCAAGCAAGTTACTTATATTTGTTGTGCTTAGATCTCTAGCCATGGCCTTGTACTATTCTTTGATCTGAGACAAATTTCTCTGTCTTCTCATTTTGTCTAAGTCTCTGTGCCTGTTTCTCTGTGTTAGGAAAGTCAGCTATATTTCCTGTTCTTGAAGGTAAGAACAGTCAGCTATATTTCCTGTTCTTTCTTGTTATGAAGAAGAGGTCTTTGCTGTCTGTTCCTTGTAGTGTCCTCTGTTCTACAGGGCTTGGTGCTTCTAGAAGTGTCTCCAATGTGTGCTCTATGTGCCCTGCAGTTGTGTCCTGGCTGCTTTATCCTTCAGGCAAGTTGTCTGCAGAAGCTCTCTTTGTCTGTTGTGGGCAGTGTTTGGTCCCTGGCCTGAATATGGCAAGTGTTTACTAGGTATGCCCTGGTCTGCTTGTTAAATGAGATCTGTTGTCACCACCACCAGAACGGAGGCTCTGCAAAACTCCCTGGTCAGCAGACATGGTGTGAGTTGGGGTCTGGTCCGGTCTTCTAGGCGAGGGGGCTTGCCACTCTGGGACTGAGAAGAGTATGACTGGGAATGGTGGTTTCACCACAGCATGGGTAGGCAGGGTTTGATATAAGCAAGTTAGGTAGCAAGTGTCAATGTTGCATTAGTTCCCAAAGGTGGCTCTTTGTTTATTCTGAGAGACAGCAGAGGAACATAGTGATTGCCAGTTTCTTTGTTCCCAGAGAGGTCTTTCCATGAATGCTGCCTCTCTGGGACATACTCCAAAATGAGCAAATACCCCCTCCACTGTGTGTACATGTGCTCTTCAGATTACTGTTTCAATGCTGAATGTCCAGGCATTGTTTGCCTTTCTTCTTTCCAAGAGCAGCACAATGCGTTTCAGGCTCTATCCAAGCCCATTGACCTTTAAAACTCTAGGTTTTAAACTCCTCTGGTTGCAAGAACTCACAAAAAATTGGCCCCTCTGACTTTACAAATCAATTGCTATAGAGATTTATTTTTCCCGTGTTGAGCTCCCCTGTGTGCTGGTCTATCACCTTTCTCCATGCTGCAGCTACCTCCCCACTGCAGTGGCCCTGGTCTTTTTTTCTCCCAAGACAAAAGGTACTTTCTACCTTCTTTGATTTGGCCTCTTGTCTGTCTTTAGTTGTGGAGTGTGTTCTGCCAGTCTTAAGGTTGATTTAGGGCTATTTAGGATGATTTGATAGTAATTTGTGTTCATGGGATGAGGAGTATCTAGGGTGCTCCTACACTGCCACCATCTTCTCCTTCTCTTCCCTGACTCCATAGCTTTTAACACTTTAGTCATGTGATAGGATCAAGCATAGTCTTCCCTCCTTTTTGTCGATGTGACCCATGATTTGAGATGTTCTATCATAAACTGGTAAGTGAACCACTGAGTTGCCAGAGGGAAGGGGGTTGGGAGGATAGGCAAAATGGGTGAAGAGCAGTGGGAGATACAGGATTCCAGTAATGGAATGAATAAGTCATGGGATAAAAGGCACACCATAAGGAACATAGTCAATAATCATGTAATAGCATTGTATGGTAAGAAGTGGTAGCAACAATTGTGGTGAGCATAGCATAATGTTTAAACTTATCAAATCACTATGTTATACATGTGAAACTAATTTAACATTGTGTCTCAACTATACTCAAAGTTGTGAGTAAATTAGTATTTATTGATTACTTACTATATATCAGGTACTGGTACAGAAGCAAAGTGGCATGCAGAGAAGACTGAAACAGAAATCATATCCTCAAGAAGTTCCCAATCTAGTTGATTGCTGGTTTATAATATAGCACCACACTTTAGAGAATGTCATACACATGTCACAGATGGCTGATACTGTTAAGCTTAGTAGAAAGTGAGATTAATGTGGGCTGGTGTGATTAAAGGAGGCTTATAGAAAGAAGTAGGTTCTACCTAAATGTAGATGAGAACAACAAACAAGCATAGGGGTAGGAAGGCCTGGAAGCATGTCAGGAGAATCTTTAGATAGGTTGGAGATTGGAAAATGGTGAGGGAGACCGTTGTGCAAGTCAAACTGTGAAAGGCCTTGAATATTAGCCAAAGAGTAAATTCATTCATTTAATGCATCTTTTTAAAAATATTTATTTTTGAGAGAGAAGGTGAGAGAGAAATAGAATGAGTGGGGGAGGGGCAGAGAGAGAGGGAGACACAGAACCCAAAGCAGACTCCAGGATCTGAGCTGTCAGCACGAGCCCGATGTGGGGCTTGAACTCGGGACCGGTGAGATCATGACCTGAGCCTAAGTCGGATGCTTAACCGACTAAGCCACCCAGGCACTCCCATTTAATGGATCTTTATTGAAAAATTAGTATGCACCAAGCACTTATGTAGACACTGGGGTAGAGCTGAAGGCAGAAGACAAAAATCCTAGTCTTCAAAGAACTTAAATTCTGTTTGAGAAAGTAGATGACAAGTAAGTCAGTTATATAATCCGATGGTATGATCAGTCAAGGGGTTGGGACAGGGTTTGTCAGATGTAAGAGGTAGTGGCTGCAAATTTATAGTTTTAACTTTTCATTTAGATAAGTTAACAAACTTCCATATTATGTTTTGGCAAAGCATTTATCCTAGGGATTGCAAGGGAAGAAATGATTTAGAAGTGAGAAGTTAGGTGTGGAGAGGCATAGAGGCAGGCAGGAAGGTCAAGGGCAAGTTGGAGCTGGGTCTGGCTTGTTACTCTGAGTCTAGTTGTGGTATTGTGGAAAAAACCACTGGATTTGAATCCATATGGTTTGGACTCTGCCAGTAACCTAATGTCACTTCAATTCTCTAAGCTTTGTTTCTTCTTCTGTATAGTAGCATTAGAAATACCAACTAATGAGTGTTTGATGGATTACTTGGCATAATATGAATAAAAATTTTATTAGTTGTGTAACACTGTACAATGTGAAAAATTACAGACAGTGCCTGTGAAAATTGAATTTTCATTCTTTTCAGTCCATCTACAGTTCTGATAGTAGCATTTAATTTTTTGTGACAACAAAGTCCTAAGTTAAATTCTAAATCACAAAGTATAATTAATATAAGATACCCTGTAAGATGTACTATCCTAGGCACTGGGAGTGCAGTGGTGACCAATACTGTTCTTACCCCAGGAAGTTTTCTTTCTTCCTTGTTGAAGGCTGCCAGCATGAAAGATGGGAAACTCAGTTGTGGAGTAGGTAGTATAAATATACAGTGCTGGCCATACTCCTGCAACCTTGCCCTGTCTAGCAACCAGCCCTTCACTGAACCATGTTATCACTGAACCCTGATATTTCTCTTTGTCTTTCTCTTTGTCTGTCTCTATCATTTATTCCGTTGCAGCTGTATTACCTTCTGTCGAAGCACCCTTCCCTGCCATTTTTTTTAACAACCTCTAATTTCACATCCTCAACTAACATTTCCCCTCCTCCAGGAAGCCTTCCCTGATATTTTTCCCACTGTCAGAGTTGCTGGACTGAATTGCATTTGATCCTTGTGAATCACCTTCACCAGAATGAGCTCCTTGAAGATAGGATTATATTTTGTCTCTTTGGGTCTTGGTGCTTAGCGCTGAAATTAGTATTAAATAAATGCTTGCTGACTGAAGAAATCATAACTATATGATTTATCTAAGAAAATATGTCTTATTTGTCTTGTCTAAGAAAGTTTTCAACAGTGCTATATTTATGCATCTTTAATGAACTTAAACATAATCAAAGGCCTAGTGACTGAAGGGTGTATCAGAGAGAGACTGTAGAAGATAGTAATAAGGTTATATAATAATTATGAGAATATAATTCTAGATCCAGATTACATTGTAGCTCCTTCTATTCTCAGTGATTGGACATGGAAGCAAGTACTTTAATCTCTTTGTGACTCATTTTTCTCATCTGTAAAATGAGGATCATAATCATCCCTACACCTCATTGGGTTATTTTGAGAATTACATGAAATAATATATACAAAATATTTGACATTTCTTACTACATAATAAATGCTCTTTAAATGTTAGCTTTTCTTCCCGAAATCAAATAGACTAACCCAGCATATCTATGGACAAGGCAGTTTGGGAGAAGTGTAGTGATCTCTTTAACTTCAACACTACTGAAAACAGACATTTCCTAAGTGCCTGCTATGAGCGAGGTACTGAGACAGTTGGATAAAACTTGGTGTCTGCTGTCTTTAGGAGTCTTTCCTTCTTGTTTTGAAAGTTTTTTCCTGCTGAAAGTCCTTGATATTCTAAGATTTTGGTCACACATCATATTAGCATCTCTCATAAGAGTTTCTTGTAAAAGTTTCAGTAGTTCACTATGTGATTACTCAACAAAGAGTTTTTTCTTCTGCATACAGCTATAGCTACTGATGTATTTCTCGAAGATGTCTGCAGGCTTTCCTAAGATCTCAATTTCAAGTTCCTTTACCTCGGGAAACCACAGATCTGTTTCTATAATTTCGTCATTTTGAGAATATTCATTAAATGGAATCATATAGTATGTGAACTTTTAAGATTGGCTTTTTTCACTCAGCATGATGCCCTTATGATCCCTCCAAGTGTATCAGTAGTTTATTCCTTTTTTTTTTTTTTTTTTTTGCTGAGTAGTGTTACACTGTATGGATGTACTAGTTTGTTTATCCACTCTCCAGTTGAGAGACATTTGGATTGTTTGTACAGTTCGGTGATTACAAATATAGCTGCTTTAATCATTGTCATATAGGTTTTCATGTGAATGCAAGTTTTCATTTCTATAGTGTAAATGCCCAGGGATGGGATTGTGGGCTCATATATGTACATGTTTAATTTTATAAGGAAATTACTAGCCATTTTCCAGAGTGGCTATACCAATTTATATTCTCTTGAGCAATGTATGATAATTCCGTTTTCTCTGTATCTTTGCCAGCACTTGGTATTGTCACTACATTTGAGTGTAGCCATGCTAATAGGTGGGTAGTATATCTTATCTGGGCTTTAACTTGCTTTTCCTTAGTGGCTAATGATGTTAATATCTTTTTATTTTGAGAGAGAGAGAGAGAGAGAGAGAGAGAGCGCCTCAAGCAGGCCCCACACTCAGTGTGGAGCCTGATGTTGGGCTCAATCCCACAACCCTGGGATCATGACCTGAGCCAAGATCAAGAGTTGGATGCTCAACTGACTGAGCCACTCAGGTGCCCCTGATTATCTTTTCATGTACTTGTTTGCCATCTGTATATTTTCTTTCATCAGGTGTCTGTTCAACTGTTTTGCCAATATCTAATTGGGTTGTTTGTTTTCTTACTTTATTATTATTATTATTTTTAATGTTTATTTATTTTTGAGAGAGACAGAGAGACAGAGCACAAGTGGGGGAGGAGCAGAGAGTGATGGAGACACAGAATCTGAAGCAGGCTCCAGGCTCTGAGCTGTCAGCACAGAGCTCAACATGGGACTTGAACTCCTGAACTGTGAGATCATGACCTAAGCTGAAGTCAGACGCTTAACCTACCGAGCCACCTAGGTGGCCCTGTTTTCTAACTTTTGGTTTAGTAAATTCTTCATGTATTCTGGATATGAGTCCTTTATCAGATACGTAATTTGAAAATACTTTCTTCTACTCTGTGGCTTAATATTGAAAATTTTCTCATTAGAGTCTTCAACAGAGCAATAGTTTTTAGTTTTGGTGAAGCCCAATGTATTTACTTCCCTATGTATTGTGCTTATGGTGTCCAAGAACATGTCACATAACCCTAGATTACTAAAATTTTTATCTTATGTTTTCTTGTAGAAGTGTCATAGTTTTAGGGTATTTATTTATTTAGTAGACATCACACCCAGCATGAAGCCCAGTGTAGGGCTTGAACCCACAACCCTGAGATCAATACTTGAGTTGAGATCAAGAGTCAGACACCCGACTGAGCTACCCAGGCACCCCCAGGTTTTACATTTAGATCTATGGTCTACTTTGAGTTCATTTTTGTATAAGGTGCAAGGTTTAGGTTAAAGTGGTTTGTTTGTTTTTGTCTATGGTATCTAATTGCTCCACAACATTTGTTGAAAAATCTCTGCTATTTATTAACTGTGACACCTTGGGAAATCATCTAACCTCTCGTGGCCTCAGTTTTCTTTTCTCAGAAATGGAGTTGATAATAGGACCTAACCTCTAAGGATGAAGTGAGGATTCCAGACTCTATGTGTAAACACCTAGCACACAGTAGATAGTAGTAGCCATTATTATTACTTACAGAGTTTCAAATTTTGGTATCTTACATTATGATTTACAAAATTTGATAACATATAATACACTGTCTCTTTTTAATCCCTTCCATGGATGTTGGAGAACATGGATCAGTGCTAACTAAGACAGATTCTGGCAGATGGGTTCTACTGAGATGATGGCTGAAAGTACTTGTAGTGAGGAAATGACAGCAATTCCCAGTTGGGAGGGGCGCTGAGGCCAAGGCCAGTTCAGTACAAGTCAAAAGTGTGTAGCCAAAAACAGGAAATAAGAAATGAAGTTAGATATTATGGAAATCAGAAAGAATTCAAGAATTTTCTTCTGAATAGGTAAGGGCAAATGGGGTTCTGGACTTTGAGTGTGTATAAAGCAGAATACTGAGATACACTGTTACTGAGTTGTGGCCTCACAACTTTGTTTAAAGGTCTTGGCCTTGGCTTTTCACTTCAGGATGCTCTTTACTAGCTGTGTGGGGAGTCTTTTGCCTTCTCTTCTCTAAGCGAATTTAGTCCAAGACCGTGTTTTTCTGTGAACTCTCTTACTTTGGTGCCAACAGTGGGGTGATGTGCCAGGTACCCCCTGGGAAGTCTTTCTAAAACATTCTGCTTAGCAGATCTGAAAAGGCTGAAGAACCTTCTCAGGAAGCTGATTGTGCCTGTGGTAGGTCTTGGTCTGGAAGCTGTTTCAAAAGCTGGATACCATTGCCACTTTGTTGATTCCCACTATGCTCTCTGGCACTGCATACCTTTTTGGCGCCCCAGGAACTCTCCCTAGTGTCCCTGAGAAAGAGCTGGAAGCTTCAATGTTTTTTGTTTGTTTGTTTGTTTGCTTTTTACTTCCTTTTTGATCTGTGTTCTGAGATCCTACATGAATTAATCTTTTGTGATAGGCATGTGTAAGATACCTTGAAAAAGTATACTGTTATTGGGAAAGTTGTAACCACAATCAGCCAGACCAGAGATTCCTACCACTCTGGTCAAGTGTGAAGTTTTACGGGCTAGAGGTAGTGTCATTGGAAACTGATAGTGTAATTGAAATTGCCTCTGAGCTGCAAGATATGGCAAAACAAATATGTTTTATAGCACAGTACTGAGTATCAACTTATTGTGGTGGTTTATGTGTAAGCTCCAAGAGGCATCTGACTTCAGTCCTTTGCAGTTTAGAAAGCCCTGTGTTGTTCCCTATTTAAATTGATTCTTACAACAAGGATGAGAGAGGCAGGGCAGAGATTATTATTCATATTTTACAGATATGGAAGCTGTCAGGGACTTAGAGCTCGAGGGGGCTGAGATATCATCCATAGTGATCAAAAGCATAGGCTCTGTGGCAGATTGCCTACTGCTTTTTAAGTTTTTGTATTTTGGTAAAATATATATAACATAAAATTTGTGACTTTGAACATTTATAAGTGTACAATTCAGTGGCATTACATGCATAATGTTGTATAAACATCACCACTGTTTCTAAAATATTTTTATCATCCCAAAAACTCTATAGCTATTAAACAACTCCCCATTAGCCCTACCCTCAGTCTCAGTCCCTGGTAACCTCTAATACCTCTAATCTACTGTCTGTATGAATTTGTCTATTCTAGATATTTCATATAAGTGGGATGATGTAGTATTTGTCCTTTTATAGATAACATTTCATTCAGCATAATGTTTTCAAGTTTCATTCATTTTGTAGCATGTATCAATCACTACGTCATTTCTTCCTATTGCCAAGTAATGAATATTCCATGTGGGGGGTGTGTGTATGTGTGTATATATACACACACACACACACACACACACACACACATATATATATACAGATTATATATATATATATATATATATAAAATCTGTATATATATCACATATTGTTTATCCATTCATCTGTTGATAGGCATTTAGGTTGCTTCCACATGTTGACTACTGTGGAACATTTGTGAACAAGTTTTTGTTTGAATACCTGTTTTCATTCTTTTGGTTATATACCTAGGAATAGATTTGCTGGATCATATGGTAATTCTATGTTTAGCTTTTTGAGGAGTTTCAAACTTTTCTACATCAGCGGTACCATTTTACATTCCCACTGGCAATATACAAGGGTTACAACTTCTCCATATCTTCACCAACACTTGCTAGTTATTCTTTTGTTAAAACCACATCCTAGTAGGTGTGAATAAAATATATTATTACAGATTTTATTTTCATTTCTCTAATGACTAAGACTGAGCATCTTTTCATATGCTTATTAGCCATTTGTAGATCTTCTTTGGAGAAATGTCTATTCAAGTTCTTTGCCCATTTTTAAATTGGGTTATTTATCTTTCTGTTATTGAGCTATAGGAGTTTTCTATGTTCTGGCTATTAACCTTTATCAGCTATATGATTTCCAAATATGTTCTCCCATTCTGTAGGCCGTCTTTCACTTTCTTGATGATGTTCTTTGGTACACAAAAGTTTTAAATTTTAATGAAATCCAATTTATCTTTTTTTCTTTGTTGCTCATGATTTTGTTGTTATATCTAAGAATTCATTGTCAAGTCCAAGATCATGAAGATTTACCCCCATATTTTCTTCTAAGAGTTTTATGATTTTAGCTTTTATTTCAGGTTTTATTCATTTGGAGTAAATTTTGGATGTGACACGATATAAAGGTCCAAATCCATTATTTTGCCTGTGGAAATAAACTTGTTGCAGCCCCATTTGTTGAACAGACTGTTCTTTCTCCACTGAATGGATTTGGCATCTTTGTCAGTTCCTGAATTAAAGTTAATTTTGTGTGTTAGTATATCTACCTCACCTCCCTTTTGGTTACTGTGTATATACATACATATATATACACACACCATCTTTATTCATCCATCAATGGACACTTAGGTTGTTTCCATATCTTAGCTATTTTAAGTAATGCTGCAATGAACATAAGGGTGCAGATTTCTTTTTGAGTTATATTTTTCATTTTTTTCAGATAAATACCCAGAATGGGAATTGCTAGAGTATATGGTAGTTCTATTTTTAATCTTTTGAGAAACCTCCATTTTGTTTTCCATAGTGGCTGTACCATTTTATGGCCCCACAAACACTGCATAAGACTTTCCATTTTCTTCACATCCTTGCCACCATTTATTTCTTGTCTTTTTGATACTAGCATTCTAACAGTTATGAGATGATATCTCATTGTAGTTTTGATTTGCATTTCCCTAATGACTAGTGATGTTGAACATGTTTTCATGTGTCTGTTGGCCATCTGTAGGTCTTCTTTGGAAAAGAGTCTATTCAGATTCTCTGCCCATTTTTTTAATCAGATGTTTGGCTTTTTGTTTGTTAGTTTGCTATTTAGTTGTATGAATTCTTAATTTTTTTGGATATTAAACTCTTATCAGATATATGATTGGCAATTATTTCCTCCCATTCAGTAGGTTGCCTTTTCATTTTGTTGATTTCTTTTGCTGTTCAGAAGCTTTTTGTCTGATGTAGTTGCATTTGTTTATTTTTCTTTTGTAGCCTTTGTTTTTGGAGTTAGATCCCCAAAAAAAGTCATTGCCAAGACTGATGTCAAGGAGCTTATAAGTCTATATTTTCTTCAAGGGGGTTAATGGTTTTAGGTCTTACATTCAAGTCTTTCATCCATTTTGAGTTAATTTTTGCGTATGATGTTAAGATAGTAGTAGTCTTGTTCCATTCTTTTGCATGTGGCTGTCCAGTTTTCCCAGTACCATTTATTGAAGAGATTTTCCTTTCCCTATTATATATTATTGCCTCCTTTGTTGTAAATTAATTTGACCGTATATATGGGTTTATTTCTGGGCTCTCTATTCAGTACCATTGATTTGTGTGTCTTTTTTTATTCCAATACCATACTGTTTTGATTACTATTTGCATGGAATAGCTTTTTCTATCTTTTATTTTTTGGATGTGTTGGAGAAGTGAATAAAGTATGCCAAATATGGCTGACAGGTCTAAAACAGACTCTGGTCTCTAGCTTAGAGACCCCTCCTCTGGGTTCTTCTTCCTTTGTTTGCTGTATGTGCGAAAACCTCCACAGATATGGAAGCTGATGACTATAAATTACCCTCCTCACTTGCATTCCGCACTCAGACCTTTGGAGAAACAGTCTTCTCTGAGCTTGCCATTGTTAAATGAATCTCCCATCCACCAAGATCTCCGAGTGCTGCTTGGTTTTTCCGCCGGTGTTCCAGCCTGGTTCCGTAACATACTTGGTTCCCTGACCGGGAAACCCAACCGCACTGGCCCATTGTTGCCACCAGTTTGGGAGAACGGTGAGGTGGTGACGGAGCAAGGGATCGCAAGGGAGAAGGCACGCCCTGCCTGAATTTCAGCAGTCTTCTTGGTTGCCTCGGGCCGGCCTGCTCCGTGGTTTCCGCAGGACTCAAAGAGACCTGGTAGGTGAGGACCTGGACCTGACGTTGGAACCGGTAAGGCCAGGGCCCCAAAGAAGTCAGGCCCACCCAAAAGGGTGGAAGGGAGACCTGATCAATCCCCAGAGGCCTTAATACGTCTCACAGGTAGAAAATTTTGTGGGAGGGAATGTAATAGACTCTGGTGTGTGTGTGTGTGTGTGTGTGTGTGAGAGAGAGAGAGAGAGAGAGAGAGAGAGAGAGAGAGAGAGAGAGAATGTGCGGCTTGGCCAGGCTTGCCAGTCAAGTTCGAGTTTGTGGCTCCATAGACAGGCACCCTTAAGGTCCCCAAAAGTCGTGTGTTGTGGTGAGAGTATAAGGTCTAGGGTGGTATCGGATCAGATTCTGATTGCAAGTCACAAAGCTGAGTCCACTATGGCCAAACCTCACCTAAAGTTTCCCTCGAGAATGCGACCAGAGGAGTATCTGATTGGTCCTCTCATCCAAGGGGATACCCTCCCTTTGTCTGTCTTTGCGACACTGAACACAAGAAAGAAATTAATAATGGGATCAAAACAGAGTAAGCTTATGATTTTACAGGTCATGCTCAGAAATTTTAAAAAGGGATTTTCAGGCGATTACAGGGTGAAAATGACACCCAGGAAGTTAAGGACCTTTTGTGAACTAAAATGGCCCATATTTAATGTAGGATGGTCCCCAGAAGGGATATTAGATCCTCAAATAGTGCAGCGGGTTTGGCTAATAGTCACTAGGAACCCAGGTCACCCTGATCAATTTCCATACATTGACTCCTGGCTTGAAATTGCCCCAAATCCCCCTTTTTGGGTGCAATTCATTGTTAGCAAACTGAGCCAGGTTTTAGTCACTTTATCTGGAGGCTCACCCAAGGAGCCAAAGAAGCGACCCACTGCTCTTCTAATATTTAAAGGAGACACGGAGGAAGATATTGTCTTTCCATCTCATTATGACTCGCCCAGCTCCCCCTGAGCTTGAAACTCCTGCCCCGTCTGTCTCTCTGCTGCCGCCACCTCAGTTGCTGAGGTGGCCGCTGCAGTCGGCGCCACCCATCTTCCAGCCCCTCTCTCACCCGGAGACCCTCCCCAACAGGAGCCAGCCACCAGACTGTGCCCCAGACCCAGACCTAACGCTCTACAAATGCCTGTAAGGGAGACGAGGGAGCCTGAAAGGTAGAATGAGGACAGAATAGTCCAGCCCACCTGTTCCATGATGTATTATCAACCTTTCTCTACAACTGACCTCAACTGGAAACAGAACACTTCAGAATACTCTGAAAAGCCATAAGCAATGGTCGACTGGATGGAGTCCCTCTTCCAGACCCACTGACTGACTTGGGAAGATTGTCAACAGTTACTCCATACTCTGTTTAATACAGAAGAAAGAAGAGGAATGAGAGAAATACAACAGTATCTAGAAGATCACGCACCTCCAGGGATCAATGACCCTGCTGTCTGGGCTCAAACTGCCGTGCCTGTAGAATGCCCAACATAGGATTTCACCACAGAAGGACAGGCCCACATCCAATGATACCAGGAAGCCCTCCTTCGGGGAGTCTGAACTGGAGCCAAAAAGCCCATGGACATGACTAAAATACTGTCAGTCACACAGCACCCTGGGGAGTCTCCCGGAGACTATTATGAAAGATTATGTGAAGCATACCATGTATACACCCGGTTAGACCCCGAGGTACCAGAAAGTCAATAGATGGTAAATACCTCTTTTGTGGCACAGGCTGCCCCAGATATCAGAAGAAAACTCCAGCAGTTGGAGGCTTTGCCGGGATGAATATCACTCAGCTGATAGAGGTCGCCAATAAAGTTTTCATGAACAGAGAAGTTGCAGCCAAAAGAGAAGTGGAGAGAAGACTAAAAAAGAAGGCCACCCTTCTCACAGCAGCACTATAAGAAACAGTTGCTGCGAAGATGGGAAGAACCCAACCACCAAAAGGGGGGAAGCCCAGAGCCCCCTTAGCAAGGGACCAATGTCTGTACTGCAAAGAGAAGGGACACTGGAAGAATGAATGTCCGAATCGGAAGGGGCCCTCAAAACCCAGCTGATACCGGGAGGAACCTCAAGGTGAGAACCTCGTTGGTCTGGCTGGGGTAGAATCGGACTGAGGGGGACCAGGCTCTTTCTCTCTTGGCCCTCATGAGCCCACGTTCGAAATGAAGCTAGGGGGCTGAACAATAACTTTCATGATTGACACTGGGGCTGAATACTCCGTTGTTACTTACCCGGTGGCTCCCTTAAGCCAAAAGACAGCAACCATACTTGAGGCTACTGGGACACAGATGATTGCAGCACCCCTTCTGTCAAGCTCGACAATGTGAACTTGGGGGTCACAAGGTCTGGCATGAGTTCCTCTAGTTACCTGACTGCCTGATTCCTCTCCTGGGATGGGTTCTGCTCTCCAAACTTGGGGCCCAGATAACTTTTGAACCCACTGGACACACTAGCCTCCAATTAAACCCAAGGCAGAAGGAAACCCTGGTCTTGGTGATTACCCTGCCAAGGGAAGAAGAATGGGGACTATTCTGTGCCCAGGTCTTACCCTGTAGCCCCTCAGAATTCAGGCTTACATTCCCCTCCGTATGGGCTGAAGATAACCCACCTGGACTAGCTTGGAATCGGGCCCCCATCATTGTTGACCTGCTCCCTGGAGCCCAACCTCAGAGAGAAAGGCAGTACCCCCTTCCACTTGAGGCTAGAATGGCCTTGAGGCTAGAATACAAGAGCACCTGACGAAGCTCAGAGAAGCAGGTATTCTAATTGAGTGCCAATCAGCTTGGAATACCTCGCTCTTGCCAGTCAAGAAGCCAGGAGGAGGAGGGGTGCCTGGGTGGCTCAGTCGGTTAAGCATCCTACTTGGACTCAAGTCATGATCTCATGGTCCATGAGTTCGAGCCCTGCATTGGGCTCTGTGCTGACAGCTCAGAGCCTGGAGCCTGCTTCAGATTCTGTGTCTCTCTCTGTCTCTGCCCCTCCCCTGTTCATGCTCTGTCTCTCTCTGTCTCAAAAAAAAGTAAAACATTAAAAAAAAAAAAAAAGAAGCCAGGAGGAGGATACCAACCAGTACACGATTTGAGGGCCATTAACAAAGTGACTGTTTCCTTACACCCAGTGGTTCCGAACTCGTATACTCTCCTCAGCCAAATTCCGGGGTCAACCAGATGGTTTACATGCCTCGACCTAAAGGATGCTTTCTTCTGCCTCTGCCTGGCTCCTCTAAATCAACCATTGTTTGACTTTGAATGGACTGAGCTCATTACAGGGCGCCAGATGCAGATGACCTGGACACGACTTCCCCAAGGTTTCAAGAACTCGCCCACTCTTTTTGGGGAAGCACTAGCTGCAGACCTCACCGATGTTCCGAGGGAAACCACAGGGTGTGTGTGCCCTCCAATATGTAGATGACCTCCTCCTTGCCAGTGACACCCAAGAAGACTATATGAAAGGTACCAAGGCCCTCCTGCAGTTCCTATCCTACTTGGGGTACTGGGCCTCTTGGAAAAAGGCACAGATTTGTCAGCAGCAGGGCTGATACTTAGGCTTCCTCCTCACAAAAGGAAAAAGAACTAGGACTGGAAAGGAAAAAAGTTATCATCACACTGCTACAGCCCCAAACAAAACAAGGCTTGCGTGAATTTTTAGGGGCTGCAGGGTTCTGTCACATTTGGATTCCCAGATTCTCAGCCATAGTGAGGCCCCTCTATGAGCTGTTGGGAGGGCCAGACCGGGAGCCCCTCGCATAGACTGAGGAAGCAAGGGCCGCTGTCATAGAAATAAAGTTGGCTCTGGGATGAGCCCCAGCCCTGGGTTTGCCTGACATAGAAAGGCCCTTTAACTTCTTCGTACATGAAAAGGGAAAAATAGCCCTTGGAGTGCTCCTTCAGAGTATGGGGCCTTGGCAATGGCCAGTGGCCTACCTATCAAAAAAAACTTGATCCTGTGGCTGCAGGATGGCCACCGTGCCTCAGAGCACTGGCAGCCACAGTCCTGCTCATCAAGGAGGCAGACAAATTCACTTGGGACAAACACTTAATGTTAAGGTCCCACATATGGTCATGTCCCTCATGAGCACCCAAGGATATCATTTCCTCTCCAATTCTCTGCTGACACAATACCAAGGCCTTCTCTGTGAAAATCCAGTGGTCATTCTCGAAACAGTAAGAACACTAAACCCGGCCACCTTCCTTCCCATGGAGGAGGGAGAACCTGACCATGACCGTTCCGAAGTAGTGGATGAAGTCTACGCCAGCTGCCCAGACCTCTAAGACCAGGCTATAACAAGCCTGGAGATCACCCTGTTCAGCAGTGGGAGCAACTATTTACAAGAGGGCAGCTGAAGAGCAGGATATGTGGTAACCACAACCACCGAAGTTCTGGAAGCCAAGGCCTTGCCAGGAGGATGGTGGGCACAACAAGCTAAACTGTAAGCCTTAACCTGAGCCCTCATCCTTAGCAAGGGTAAATGAGTTAACTTTACACTGATTCCCAGTATGCCTTTGCTACTGTGCATGTACACAGGGCCATCTATAAAGAAAGAGGCCTCCTTACTGCTGCAGGTAAAACTATCAAAAACAAGGAAAGAATACTAAAGCTTCTTGAGGCCGTATGGCTGCCAGACAAGGTCACTATTCTACACTGTAAAGGACATCAGAAAGGAGACGACCCCATAACTCAAGGAAATCACCTGGCCAACAGAACACCCAGAGCGGCAGCCTGTGGTGACCCAGGTGAAGCTCCTACCTACACTGTGACTCTTGCGTCCCAGAGGGAAGCCTCCCCGCCCCTGTACACAAAGGAAGAAAGAAGTTGGGCCTCGACAGAAGGGGGCAGACTAAGCAAAGAGGGTTGATGGGTCATGCCAAATGGACACATCTTTGTCCCCTTGTCTATGGGAAAGCACCCAGTGAAGGAATATCAACTCACACACTTAGGGAAAACTGCACTAGAGGCCCTCCTCAAAAAGAACTACTGTATCAGCCAGCTGCTGGCATTATGCCGAGCTGTCAGTGAACAATGTGTAACGTGTGCCAAAAATAATGCTTGGTCTGCCTCACGGCCCCCGCCTGGCACACAAAGGATGGGGGCCGCCCCTTTTGAAGACAGAGGTGGACTTTATCAACATACAACCAAATAAAGGATTCAGGTACCTTCTTGTAATAATCTGCACATATTCAGGATGGGTAGAAGCATTCCTGACCAGAACGGAATGAAGCTGCGAGGTGGCCAAAGCCCTTCTATGGGAGATTTTGCCTCGGTTTGGTCTATCCTTAACCATACACAGTGATAACGGACCTGCATTTGTGGCAGGCATTGTACAAACCCTGACCAGGTCCCTCAACATTACCTGGAAACTACACACTGCTTACCTACCCCAGAGCTCAGGGAAAGTAGAGCAGATAAATCGCACCCTCAGGGAAACCCTGGCTAAGTTCCACCAAGAGACTAACCTCCATGGCCAGATTTACTACCACTGGCCCTCCTGCGTACCCGATGCATGTGTGGGGCATTGGGATTCTCCCCTTTTGAGGTATTATACGGGCGACCCCCTCATGTTTAGGAAAACTCCCAGGAGACCTACACCAGATTGGAGACAAGGGAATAAGAGAACAGCTCCAGACCTTGGGGGTAGTCCTAAATAAGTTACAGAGATATACCATAGAGAGGGCCCCAATTTTCTTAGGGACCCCCGTTCACCCCTTTCAACCAGGAGACTCTGTGTGGGTCAAAGTTTGGAAGAGGGAACCTCTTAAACCACGGTGGCCTGGGCCTCATACTGTTATTCTAACAATTCCTACAGCTCTTAAAGTTTCAGGTATTACCCCATGGGTCCATCACTCCAGAGTTAAGAAGGCCAGCTCAGAAGAACCCACAACCTGGCAAAGTGATCCAGATCCAGTCAACCTGCTTAAACTGACCCTCAAAAGGGAAACTGGTCCCTGAGACCTCCAGCCCTGCTCCAGACACACCCCAGAAACTGGCTGGCTTGCACACGGCAGAAGCTCAAGGAATCAACGCATGAACCTAGCCCAGGGGTTTGGATGCAACTCTGCCAGCCCTTGCTCCTTACTGGTGTCATAGCCCTGATCTTATTTCTTACTGTTGGGCTGATAGAGACTGCACCAACAAGCTGGACATGGGACAAAAAATGCATGCTGGGTTTCACATACCACCTATGGATGGGAGGATTGTTAAGTATTGCCTATATATTATGATAACCTCTCTTACCCTCACAACTGCCGCTTACCCACCTTGCCCCTAGGATTGTTATATGACAATAAGGGGGTCAAGGGCGTTCAGCGCCTTCACCTCCCTCCACAAAGATTGCTACAAGGGAAAAACACCCACTCTCTGTGAGTCACCCAGTGCCCCAAGGACTAAGTATTGGACCATAGAGATAACCCAAAATGTCAGGAACCCATGTCACAACAAGAGCCTCCAGAGAGGGAAATGAGCTTGTTACACTTACCTTCCTCAATGGGAGATCTCAGATGGGGGAGTGGTGCAAGACAGGGTCCTTCAAAAAGTTATAAAGGATACCCAGGATAGGGTAATACAAGTCATAAAGGCGACCACTCCCCCTGCAGCCTGCCAAGGTTTGAACCTTTCAGCCCTCAATCGGATGCTTACCAATTCCCCACTCCAGCATTGGGCCAACACTACTCTACGAGTCCTCCATAAAATAGACAATCACACCCAAACCTGCTGGATGTGCTTGCCCATCAGATGTAGGGCTTACTTAGCCACTCCCATCCCTTTGACCTGGGAGGCTCCTGAAAATCTCAAAACGAACACCTCTGTCTTAATTGGACCCCTGGCCACTGGGGTCCGTCTCACAAATGCCGACAGTTTAATCTGTACAGTCCCTGAAGGTATGAACAGCACCTCTCTATGCAGAAGAAATATAACCTTAAAGAGGAATGCAACCCTGTGTTCAACCCCTGGGGTGTTCTATCTGTGTTCTAATTTGGCCTACTGATGCTTAGAGGCCAACTGGACTCAGATATGTTATTCTGTCTTCCTAACCCCTGAGATATCTGTATACACTGAAAATCAGCTCCTAACAGCTTTAGCCCCAAGTCCTGGGCTAAACAGGCAGTCCTGCTACCCGTTCTGATAGGAGCAGGAATTGCGACAGGAATAGGAACTGCAATAGTGGGCATAGGTTCATCCATAGGACTATACCATAGACTATCTCAAGAGATAAATGAAGACATGGAACAGGTGGCAGATTCTCTGGTAATCTTACAAAGCCAAATAAACTCTCTGGTGGCAGTGACCCTCCAAAATAGGCGAGCCCTTGACCTCCTCACTTCAGAAAAAGGAGAGACTTGCATCTTTCTGGGGAAACCAGAACCAGTCAGGAATAGTTACAACTAAGGTTAAGGAACTCAAGGAAAGAATTCAACGTAGACAACAGGAAAGTATCAATCAATGGAAAGGATGGGATCACACGGATTGGGCATCCTGGCTTCCTGCCCTGGCGGGGCTCCTCCTCTCCATAATTTTACTTTTATCCATCGGCTCCTTTATACTGAATGCCGTGGTATGTTTTATTGAAAACACTGTTGCTCCCCAAACTACTGCACGTACCTTAGCCTTCCTAGAATACCAACCTATCAAACTGAAAGGTGATGCCTACTAAAAGTTTTTTTTAAAGGCATCAAAGGGGGCAATGTCGGAGAAGTGATTACGCCAAAGATGGCCGATAGGGCTAAAACCGACTCTGGTCTCTAGCTTAGAGACCCCTCCTCCAGGTTCTTCTTCCTTTGTTTGCTGTGCACGCAAAAAAACCCACAGATACGGAAATTGATGACTATAAATTACCCTCCCCACTTGCATTGGGCACTCAAACCTTTGGAGAAAGTCTCCTCTGAGCCCACCGGTGTTAAATAAATCTCCGAGAGGCACCTGGGTGGCTCAGTTAGTTAGGTGTCCAACTTCAGCTCAGGTCATGATCTTGTGGTTTGTGAGTTTGAGCCCCTCGTCGGGCTCTGTGCAGACAGCTCAGAGCCTGGAGCCTCTTTCAGATTCTGTGTCCCTCTCTCTCTGATCCTCCCCCATTCATGCTATCTGTCTCTCTCTCTGTCTCAAAGATTAATAAACATTAAACAAAAATTTTTTTAATAAAAAATAAATAAAAGTTTAAAAAATTAAAAAAAATCTCCAATCCACCAAGATCTCCAAGTGCCGCTTGGTTTTTCTGCCAGAGTTCCAGCCTGGTTCCGTGACAGATGTATTTCTGTTTTTGGATCTAAAGTGAGTCTATTGTAGATAGCATTTAGTTGGATCCTGTTTTTTAATCCATTCTATGGATAAAAATCTATGGGATTATTTAATTATATGGATCCATTCTATGGATTCTGCCTTTTTATTGGAGTGTTTAATCTATTTACGTTTAAAGTAATTATTGATAGGTAAGGACTTCTGCCATTTTTCTGTTTTCTGTATGTCCTGTACTTTTTTCTCTTTCATTTCCTATTACTGCTTTCTTTTGTGTTTAGTTGAGTTTTTTGTAATGATCATTTTTATTCCCATCTCATTTCCTTTTACATATATTTTAGAAATATTTTATTTGTGGATATCTTGGGGATTATGTTTAACATCCTTAATTTATAGCAAACAAGTTTGAATTGATACAAACTTAGTTCCAATAGCATACAAACCTCGGCTTCTTTATAGCTCTGTCTCTCACCTGTGGATTGTCACAATTACATCTGTATACACCATGTGTCTAAGAACATAGATATGTAATTCTTTGTATGCATTTGTCTTTTAAATCATGTAGGAAATTAAAAAGTTGGGTTACAAGCCAAAAATAAAATAATGTTAGCTTTTATATTTGCATATATAGTTACCTTTACAGGAGATCTTTGTATCTTCATATGATTTTGAGTTACTTTCTAGTGTCCTTTTATTTCAACCTAAGGAGTCCATTTAGCATGCCTTGTAGGGGAAGTGTACTGGTAATGAACTCCCTCAGTTTTTCTTTACCTAGGAATGTCTTATTTTCTCCTTCATTTTGAAGGATAGTTTTGCCAAATGTAGAATTCTTGGTTTTGGTTTTCTTTTTGTTTTAACACTTTGTGTCCTCTCACTGTCTTCTGGCCTCAATGTTTTCTGAAGGTAAATTGGCTATTAATTATAAATGAGGACCCCTTTTACATGACAAGTCACTTCTCTCTTGCTGCTTTCAAGGTCTTCCCTTTATCTTTGGCTTTTGGAAGTTTAATTCCAAGGTGTCTCAGTGTGAGCCTCTGAGTTTGTCCTCCTTGAAGTTTGTTCAGCTTCTTGGATGTATAGATTTTTATCTTTCATCAAATTTGGCATGTTTTTTGGTACTATTTCTTTAAATATTCTTTCTGCCCCTTATTCTCTGTTCACTTTCTAGAAGTCCTATAGTGTATATTCTTGTCCACTTGATAGTGTCCCCTAGGTCTCTTAGACTCTATTCAGTCTTTAATTTTGATATCTTTAATGATATTCTCATTTTGTTTGTATATCATATTCCTGATGTTTTTAGTTCTCTGTGTTTTCCTTTAGCTCTTTCAGCATATTTAATAAAGTTATTGTTTTTAGGTCTTTGGTAAATCTAATATGTGGACACCCTTAGGGACAGTTCCTGACAATTTATTTTGTTCCTTTGGACAATAGTTTCCTGTTTCTCATATACATTGTGATTTTGTTGTTGAAAAGTGAACATTTGAATATTATAAGGTGGTAACTCTGGAAATTAGATCTTCTACCACAGGATTTTCTTCTCTCTTTTTTTTTTTAAAGCTATTTTGGCAAAGACTAAATCCTTTGTCCCTTTCCTGTGGAGTCACTGATGTCTCTGTCCCTTAGCTTGTGTACAACTAGGATTTTGACACAGATCTTGAATGCCAAAGCTAAAAACAAATAAACACCTCTCCCAATCTTTCTTGATTGGACTTGTGCTTAGGCCATCCTTGAACAATTAGCCAGGCTTGGGCTTACTAGCAATTGGCCCAAGGTGAAAGACTAGAGTCTTCTCAGATTTTTTCTGAATATGCATATTGCCCTGGGCATGAATGTGGTTTAATTTAATGCCCCATATACACATTTGCTTTTGAATATTCTAATTTTGCAAGGAACCCCCCCTCAGGTTACTCTCATGCCTTAGGCAGTGTATTATGTTTCAACATACAATCCTGCCTTAGGCATCAGAACCTTGTTAGTTCAGCTTGCAGTATTTTCAGGAATTGCTCACCACTTTCTTGAGTTTTGAGTTTTGAGTTAAGTGACACAAACACAAGCAGCTGACTTCAGTCTTTCAAGTATCCCCCAGACATGTTCAAACAGGTATACATGGTGATTTGTGAATAAAATCTGATCTGCACCTTCTAGAATCAGGGGCTAGGATTACACACTAGGAGCACAGGCTGCCACCAGTTTAAGACTGCAAATGCTACTGCATCAAAGATGGGGTGGGGAAGAGGGCAGTTAAAAATCCCACAAAACTTTCCTACTGTTGTGAGGTTGCCTTGTTTTTGATTTAGCATTTGTTTGGTTGGTGTAAACTTTTGACTATTTTCCAGAGTTTGGATGAAATTGGTTCTGACATTTTCTGCTTGCTTTGTGATGTTCCTGGATGAGGGAGTGGGGCAAGAGCTTAGATCTGCCTACTCTGACATTTTGCTAATGTTAGTTTCCGACTATGCTTTGTAAAAATATTATTTTAATTTCAGTTAATATATGTGTTATATTAGTTACAGCTGTACAATATAGTGATTCAGCAATTCCATACATCACCCAGTGCTCATCACAAGTGTCCTCCTTAATCCCAATCACGTATTTCACCCATCTCCCCTCCATTCTCCCCTTGGATAACCATCAATTTTCTCTCTATAGTTAAAAGTCTGTTTGTTGGTTTCTCTCTCTCTCTTTTTATTCCCCTTTGCTCATTTGTTTTGTTTCTTAAATTCCACATAAGTATTTGTCTTTCTCTGACTTATTTTGCATAGCATATTACTCTCTAGCTCCATCAATATCTTTTCAAATGGCAAAACTTCATTCTTTTTTAAGGTTGAATAATATTCCATTGTGTGTGTGTGTGTGTGTGTGTATGTATCACACCTTTTTTTTAAAACTAACTCAACTTTTTATTTTGCTTCTTAATATGCACATATATTCCATCAACGCTCTCCAGTTTTCTAATGATTAAGGAAAGACTGAAAGAAAGGGAACTCTGGGTTGCCCTATTTTTTCCTTTACTTTTTTCTTTTCTTTTTTAAATTTACATCCAAGTTAGTTAGCATATAGTGCAATGATGATTTCAGGGGTAGATTCCTTAATGCCCCTTATGATAACATTTAGCCCATTCCCCCTTCCACAACCCCTCTAGTAACCCTCTGTTTGTTCTCCATATTTAAGAGTCTCTTATGTTTTTTCCCTCCCATTTTTATATTATTTTTGCTTCTCTTCCCTTATGTTCATATTTTCTGTGTCTTAAAGTCCTCAAATGAATGAAGTCATATGATATTTGTCTTTCTCTGACTAATTTTGCTTAACATAATACCCGCTAGTTCCATCCATGTAGTTGCAGATGGCAAGATTTCATTCTTCTTGATTGCCAAATACTCCATTGCGTGTGTATGTGTGTGTGTGTGTGTGTATGTATATATATATATATATATATATATATGCCACATCTTTTGTATCCATTCATCCATCGATGGACATTTGGACTCTTTCCATACTTTGGCTATTGTCGATAGTGCTGCTATAAACATTGGGGTGCATGTGTCCCTTCAAAGCAGCACACCTGTATCCCTTGGATAAATACCTAGTAGTGCAATTGCTGGGTCGTAGGGTAGTTCTATTTTCACTTTTTTGAGGAAATTCCATACTGTTTTCCTGAGTGGCTGCACCAGTTTGCATTCCCAACAGCAGTGCAAAAGAGATCCTTTTTCTTTGCATCCTCGCTAACATCTGTTGTTGTGTGAGTTGTTAATTTTAGCCATTCTGACAGGTGTGAGGTGGTATCTCATTGTGGTTTTGATTTGTATTTCCCTGATGATGAGTGATGTTGAGCATTTTTTCATGTGTCGGTTGGCCATCTGGATGTCTTCTTTGGAGAAGTGTCTATTCATGTCTTTTGCCCATTTCTTCACTGGATTATTTATTTTTTGGGTGTTGATATTGATAAGTTCTTTATAGATTTTGGATACTAACCCTTTATCTGACATGTCACTTGCAAGTATCTTCTCCCATTTCGTCAGTTGCCTTTTAGTTTTGCTGATTGTTTCCTTTGCCGTGCAGAAGCATTTTATTTTGATGAGGTCCCAATTGTTCATTTTTGCTTTTGTTTCCCTTGCCTCTGGAGATGTGTTGAGTAAGAAGTTGTTGTGGCCAAAATCAAAGAGGTTTTTGCCTGCTTTCTCCTCGAGGATCTTGATGGCTTCCTGTCTTACAGTTAGGTCTTTCATCCATTTTGAGTTTATTTTTGTGTATGGTGTAAGAGTGGTCCAGGTTCATTTTTCTGCCTGTCGCTGTCCAGTTTTACTAGCACCACTTGCTGAAGACACTGGCTTTATTCCATTGGATATTCTTTCCTGCTTTGTCAAAGATTAGTTGGCCATATGTTTGTGGGTCCATTTCCTGTTTTTGTGCCGGCACCATACTGTTTTGATGATTACAGCTTTGTAATACAGCTTGAAGTCCATGTATCGCATCTTCTTTATCCATTCATCAATAGATGGACATTTGGGCTGGTTCCATTGTTGGGAAAATAAGTAAATTTATGTACCATAACATGGCCACCTATATTAACATAAGCTCTAGTTCCTAGCTTAGAGAGCCCTCTTCCGGGTTCTTCTTTCTGCCCCGCTTGCCATGCATGCCAAATTACTACTAATGTGGAATGTGGAAGTAACAGATGATAAATTGTCCACCATGCTTGTGCTCAGGACTCAGATCTCTGGAGAAGGATCTCCTCTGAGCCCGCCAATGTAAAATAAAACTCCAATTCACCAAGATCTCTGAGTGCTGCTTGGTTTTTCCGCCAGTGATCCAGCCTGGTTCTGTAACATATTTGGTTCCCTGACTGGGAAACCCAACTGTGCTGGCCCATTGTTGCCACCGGTTGGCAGAATGGTGAGGCAGTGTCGGGACAAGGAATCGCTATGGAGAAGGCATGCTCTGCCTGATTTTTGGCAGTCTCCCACTTGGTTGTCTCAGGCCAGCCCCGCTCTGCCATTCCTGACAGACTCAAGGGGACTTGGCAGATGAGGACCTGGACCCGACGTCAGATCTGGTAAGGCCAGGGCCCCAATCTAGTCATGCCCACTTGCAAGAGTGGAAGGGGGACCTGATTACTCCCTGGAGACTTCAGAGGTCTCACAGGTATGGGGCCCCAATTCAGTCCAGCCAACCCATAACTGTGGAAGGGGGACCTGATAACTCCCCAGAGACCTCAGAGGTCTCACAGGTAGAAATTCTGTGGGAGGGAATGTAATAACCTCTTGTGTGTATGTGAGTTGGAATGTGCGACTTAGTCTGGTGCATCTGCCAAGTTCCATTCTGTGGCTCCACGGGCAGGCACCCTTAAGTTTCCCAAAAGCCCACGGAGTCTGAATGGGCCCATCTGTGATTCTGTATTGAATGGCCTATGGTCTGTGGCAGCATCAGAATAGTTTCCAATTGTAAGTCATAAAGCTGAGACTGCTATGGCTAAGCATCACCTAAGTTCCTTCAGGACATGGCCAGATGGGCATCTGACTGGTCTCATCATTAGAGTTGGCACCCCTACCCCTCTGTCTTTGTGACTCTGTCTCACGGGAACATTATGGAGTCAGGACAGAGCAAAGAAGGGGTTTTTGGGAAACTATGGAATTAAGATATCCCCTGGCAAGTTAAGGACCCTATGTGAGTTAGAATGGACCACTTTTGGTGTAGGATGGCCCTCGGAGGGAACCTTAGATGTCCCAATGGTCCGCTGTGTCTGGCGTGTTGTCACCAGAGACCCAGGTCACCCCTATAAATTCCCATATATTGACTCCTGGTTAGAGATTGCCCAAACCCTTCCCCCTTGGGCATGATTTACCTGCAACAAACAGGGACAGGCTAGGGTCTTAGTCACCTCAACAAAGCAGCCCAAGAAAGGCCAACAGAAGTCCTGACCTCCACAAATTCTCGCCGTTGACCTGGAGGAAGAACCAATCTTGCCCCCACCATATGAACCCCCCAGTTCCTGATACTCTGCCACCTTCGGTCTCCTCACCACCTCCAGACTCGGCAGATCCTCTGTCCCCTGGACCAGTGGCCAGGTTGTGCCTTCGGTCAGGTGCAGGCACTCTCCAGATGCAGGTCCACACCTGCTGGTACCAAGAGGCTCTCCTTTGGGGGGTCCAAGCAGGGGCTAAGAAGCCCATGAATATGCCCAACAGCAAGAGGAATCCCTGGGGGATTATTATGAGAGGCTATGCAAGGCTTACATCTCCTTTGATCCCAAGGCACAAGAGAGCCATGACAAAAGGATGGGGGAGGTGCAGCTGCCAAAAGGGGGGAGGCCCAGAACCTCCTTAGCAAGGGGTCATTGAGCCTACTGCAAAAAGAAAGGACATTAAGGGGATAAATGTCACAACCAGGGAAAGTCCCAGAAACCCAGCCAATATCGGGAGGAACCTTGAGAAGGGACCTTATTAGTCTGGCTGAGATAGAATCAGACTGAGGGGGATGCTGACTCTCTCTCTCTCTGTTCCTCTGCCTAATAGATGTGAGGGCTTCTCCCTCATTCATTTCCTGGGTTAACGGCTATAATTGGAGCCAACTGTGTTTAGTCTACCGCAGGACAGGGAATTTAAGGAATATTCCCAAGCAGTTGCTGAAACTCCATTTGTTTTGAGGAAATTCCCCTTCTTCTCTGTCCTGATATGGACTCCATATTTCCACTTTGGTGGTAAAAACATGGCACCTGCTCCTCTGTCTGAGCTGGTTTTGAATCCAGTTTTCCTTCTCTGCCTTCTGCTGGCACCTTGCCTCTTCTGCCTTCCTTTCCCCCTCCTGTTTCTGCACCAACTTGGGTATGGTCTATATAACTGGTTCCTATACCATCCTCAGTGCCTCAGGCACCATTGGCTCATTCCCCCCCACCCTCAAGGTCAAGGGGTGAAGAGCACCCCCTTGGGCCACCCACTTCAGATACCCCCACTGGTGTCCTAGGTGAAAACTGACAATGGAGAAAAATTGATTTTAAGCGGATACAGATGAAACATATTCAGTGTTTAAACTATTTATGTTTGTTGGACCTGTCTCTAAAGTTATCAGCACTCTACCAAAGTTGACCAAAGGTCAAATAAGCTCATGTTATCTCTGTTGCAGTTTGTTAGCAAAAAGATGACTTAAAATGGTAGTTAATTTTATCTGTCTCAGAGTTTTCATGGGTAATTCTTAAGATAGCTTTCAAGATCTTTGGTAACCTGAAACTTTAAAGTTTTGATTGCATGATAAATAAGATTAAATTCATTGGACATCTAGGTCTTTTCCAAATAGGATGGAGTGCTAAAGCTTTGATTACTGAACATAGGTTTGTGTTTTTAACTTCTTATTGCAGAGAAACTAAGGCTATTTGGACCTATTGGAAAACATGCTTTGTGCTTAATTGGTTCATGAATTTACCAGCTAAAAAAATTCTGGTGTAAACACCTCTCAGTTGGTTACTAAGTCCTCAATAGGAGACTAAGGTTTCCTAAGAGTTAAAATTCTGCTAAGTGTACTTAAGACTGGAAATAAGGAAAGCAACCCTGTATGTAGGAAAGTAGGAGGTATGTAAGAAAGATATAAGTAAAAAAAAAAAAGAAAAAAAATATATATGTAATTGAAATACATATTTGTTGAGGGTAAAAGAAAGTAATTTTGTCCTAAATGAGACTGGTTGTTTGGAGAGAAATGGCTTTGGGACAAAGCTTAAAGGCAAAGGAAAGTTGTAGAAGGTTCATTAAGGGAAATCTTTGGAAAGGAATTTTATGTCTGCTAAGGATAGACTAAGGTTGAGATGAATGGAAATTTAAAATACACTGGTATAAGATTGAAATTCTGCTTTTCTCTCTGTTCAAAAGAACATTTTATTGGACTGTTGATCGCTTTTGATAAGACAGTGTAAACAAAGGTTTTTTTTCTCTTTTGTCTGCCAGGAAAACCAAAGCTTTAAGTTTCATCTTTATCAGGTCTTTGATTGCTTAGTTAAAACTTCTCAATGTTAAAGGAGCTAGGTTTTGCTAACAACTATGTAATGCTATACATTCACCTTTAGGATCTTTTATTGCCACCTTGGTTGAATAAGATTTTAACATTTGTAATGATCTGTAATCCTATTTAGGATGTACTTCTAACTTCCTAAAGTTTTAACAAACTTCCCAGGATTTGAATGGTAAGTGAAGTCTTTTTGACCAATTAGGCCCTTTTATTTGGGATGATAAGTTACTTGGAAGAGCACAGTCGTACCATGGTAAACCTTAGGTTGCATTGCACAGGTAAATGTTGTAACTGCCAAAATAGATATGCAATTCCTAAAGTTTTAGTGTTTTGGTATAAGGTCATCACTTAATATTCTGATTACTTGAAGTGTTATGTGTCAGAAATAACTGAATTTCTTTGTCAATTGCATCATAATGAACTGTCATCAGATCTTTAACAGTGTCCATTTCTGAGATTTTGTCATTTATAATTGTTCTTTTTCTCTTACAAAATGTGTTTCTTCTTCAAGGAGATTTATAAAAAGGACTTTTGGGACAAATACAGGTGTTTGACATCGTTAAGATTAATGCTAAAATGGGTAAGAATTACCGGGACTGAAAAGTTGCATTCAAACTGAACAAGAATTAGGAACATGGGACTAAATGAACTGAGGAAGATTATACTTTTGTGAGTCTTGTAAATATTGCTGGTTCTTTAATGTTTGCTCTTTTATAACCAGACAGCTTTAAGGAACTAAGGTTGACTTTATGAAACATGGAGCCATAAAGCCCCTTGGAAATGTTGGTCTGATACCTTGCTTACAGAGTTCCCAGCAGCCTCACCAGGTGAGTAAAGAAGGTCACTTCCTGGCAAGTGCAGGAACTCAGGATATCTTGAGGACCTCATGAAGAGGAATTTGCCCAATTCTATAGGTGTTGCAGGCCTTTCTGATGGCAAGTATTTAGCTTGGCTTCTGGCCTGGAAAGGCTACTGAAAGTTCAACCTGGATATTCCTTATAAAAGGTTCCAACAAAGCAAACTTTAAAAGATCCTCATGATCAATCGCTATTCTTGCTGAGCTTATGTAAACAATTAGGCCAGGTTTGTTAAGATTGGTCTTAATTTAGCTATCTCTGGAAATGGGGGTTTTTAGAGAGAAAAACTGTTTCAACAACGCACCATTATGGATGTTAAATTCTAGTTTGTATTGTCTTTAAATGTTTGTTGTTTGCCTAAACTAGACAACTTGAGGTAAACTTCAGAAAAATTGTCACAGTATTTCATGTATAGACAATCTGCTGTGCTTGTTATTCTGTGGGGATAACAATAAGACCCATGGGCATATGATTATTTAAACAACTGGGAAATGGGATGGATTCCCCCACCAATAGTATGCAAAGACTTTTCTCACTGTAGACCTATCAATAGATAAATATTTTCATGCTTTATTATTCACTTGAGGCCTGGTTAATTCATAAATCTCTAAATATGCAAACCATATCCTCCCTAAACCTGATCTGACAGTTACTAGAGACCCATCCCATATAAACCCAGGAGATCTGGTTTATTCAAAGGATGGGGGCCACCCCTTTAAAAGACTTGGAGGTGGACTTCACAGATATACAACCAAGCAAAGGATTCAGGTACCTCCTTGTAATAATCGGAACATATTCAGGATGGGTTGAAGCCTTCCTGACCAGGATGGAACGAAGTTATGAGGTGGCCAAAGCTCTTCTATGGGAAATCGTGCATTCATTTTGGTCTACCCTTAACCATACACAGTGACAACAGACCTGCATTTGTGGTGGACATTATACAAACCCTGACCAGGTCCCTCAACATTACCTGGAAACTGCAACATGCATCTTAGCCCTCTGAGGGTACCAACCCCTAGAGCTAAAGGGTGATGCCTACTAAAAAAGATTTTTAGAAAAGGCATCAGAGGGGGGAATGTTGGGAAAATAAGTAAATTTATGCACCATAAGATGGCCTATGGTACTAACATAAGCTCTAGTTCCTAGCTTAGAGACTCCTCTTCCAGGTTCTTCTTCCTGCCCTGCTTGCCATGTGTGCCAAATTACTGCTAATGCGGAATGCGGAAGTAACAGACGATAAATTGTCCACCATGCTTGTGCTTGGGTCTCAGATCTCTGGAGAAGGATCTCCTCTGAGCCCTCCGATGTAAAGTAAAACTGATCCACCAAGATCTCCGAGTGCCGCTTGGTTTTTCCGCCAGCGATCCAGCCTGGTTCTGTAACACCATAACTTGGCTATTGTAAATAATGCTGCTTTAAACATTGGGGTGCATGCATCTCTTTGGATTACTATTTTTGTTTTCTTAGGGTAAATGCGTAGTAGTGCAATTGCTGGATCATAAGGTATTTCTAGTTTTAATTTTTTGAGGAACGTCCATACTGTTTTCCAGACTAGCTGCTCCAGTTTGCATTCCCACAAACGGTGCATAAGGGTTCATTTTCCTCCACATATTCGCCAATGCCTCTTGTTTCTCGTGGTTTTTATTTTTGCCATTCTGACAGGAGCGAGGTGATATCTCATTGTGGTTTTGATTTGCATTTCCCTGATGGTAAGTGATACAGAGCATCTTTTTGTGTGTCTGTTGCCATCTCTGTGTCTTCTTTGGAAAAATATGTTTATGTATTCTCATTTTTTTAACTGGATTATTTGTGTTTTTTTGGGTGTTGAGATTTATAAGCTTTTTATAGATTTTGGATACTAATCCTTTATCAGATATGTCATTTACAGATATTTTCTCCCATTCTGTAGGTTGCCTTTCAGTTTTGTTCATTGTTTCCTTTGCTGTGCAGAAGCTATTTATCTTGATGAAGTCCCAATGGTTTATTTTTACTTTTGTTTGCCTTGCCCCAGGGGAACTATGTAGAAAGAAGTTGCAACAGCCAATATCAAAGAAATTTTAAATGTGATTGTTTCCTTAATTTCTCTTTCTGCTGCTTCATTATTGGTATATAGGAATGCAATGCAATAGATTTCTGTACATTGATTTTTGTATCCTGTGAATTTACTGAATTCATTTATTAGTTCTGGTAGTTTTTTGGTGGAGTCTTTAGGTTTTTGTGAATATACTATTCTGTTATCTGTAATTATTGAAAGTTTTACTGCTTCCTATTGATTTGGAAGCCCTTTATTCCTTTTTGTTGTCTCCTGTGGCTAGGATTTCCAGTACTATGTTGAATAACAGTGGTGAGTGTGGACATCCTTGTCTTGTTCCTGACCTTAGTGGAACAGCTCTCAGTTTTCCCCCATTGAGGATGGAATTAGCTGTGGGTGTTTCATAAATGGCCTTTATTATGTTAAGATACGTACTCCCTAAACCTACTTTGTTGAAGGATTTTATAATGAATAGATGTTGTACTTTGTCAAATGAATTTTCTGCATGTATTGAAATGATCATTTGGTTCTTATCTTTTCTCTTATTGATGTGATGTTGCTGCAGGAGTTTTTACCTCAATACCAGGGATTTGTTGTCTTGCCACTTCAACGAATGAAGAGGTGGACACAAAATTAGCAGCAGGCATAGGTTTTTTTTTAAAAAATACTAGATCAGAAAGGAAGAATAGTAGAAAACTCTCTTTACAGAGGGGACATTCAAAAGTGAATGTCTGAGGACTACAGGCAAGGGTCTTTGTTTTGTAAGGTTCTGTTCAGCCCTCCCCTTACCCTTCCCCCTTGTTCCTTCTCAGGTTCTACCCTTATTGGCTTGATAGCTCTAGGTACTGGGTTATCCATTCCTGATTGGCTTGTTTTAATAGTATGATGGGTGGTCTATGGCCATACTTAGAGGTCTTTTGTTAAATTCCTGAGGGAAACCTGAGGGGGAGTAGATGGGGTCTGTTACATTCTTAAGAGGAACTTTAAGCCTGAGGGGTTTGCTGTGGTCAGACATTCCCAGCATTGTTTGAAAATGTGTTTTTTCCCACCCAGGGACCTCAGGTCCTAATCCTTTCCCTCCCTATTTTTTCCTATCATAATGTACCCTGTTGGTTGATTTACAAATAGTGAGCCATTCTTGCAAACCAGAAATAAATCCCACTTGATCTTTGTGAATGATTTTTTAATGTATTGTTGAATTCGTTTTCTAGTATTTTTTCTGGATTTTTGCATTTATGTTCATCAGAGATAATGGCCTGTAGTTCTCTCTCTGTTTTATTTTTTTTGTGGTATTTTTATCTTGTTTTGGTATTAGGGTATTTATTGCTGGCTTTATAGAATTAATTTGGAAATTTTCTTCTTCTCATTTTTTAGAATAGTTTTGGAAGTGTAGGCATTAACTTCTAAAACTAGTGTAGATATTAAGTGTTCTATAAATATTTGGTAGAGTTTGCCTGTGAAGCCATTTGGTTCTGGACTTGTGTTTGCTGGGAGTTTTTAATTACTGATTCAATTTTTCACTGGTAATTGGTCTGTTCAAATTTTCTATTTCTTCCTGGTTCATTTTTGGTAGTTTATATATTTCTAGGAATTTATCCATTTTTCCTAGGCTGTCCAGTTTGTTGCCATGTAGTTTTTAATGATATTTTTGTAGAGTTGTTTGTAATTCTGTGCTTTTGATTGCTATTTATCCTTTCTCATTTGTGATTTTATTTATTTGAGTCCTTTCTCTTTTTTCTTGAGAAGTCTGGCTTGAGGTTTATCAAATTTACTGATTTTTTTTTTTTCAAAGAACCAGCTCCTGGTTTCATTGAAATTTTCTATTTTTTTTAGTTTCTATACCATTTCTTTCTGCTCTAATCATGATTATTTCCTTCTGCTGGTTTTAGGTTTTGTTTGTTTTTCTTTTTCTAGCTCCTTTAGGTGTAAAGGTAGGTTGAGATTTTTCTTGCTTCTTGAGTTAGGCTTGTATTGCTATAAATTTCCTTCTTAGAACTGCTTTTGCTGCATCCCAAAAGTTTTGGACCATTGTGTTTTCATCTTCATTTGTTTCCATGTACATTTTAATTTCTTCTTTATTTACTGGTTGACCCATTCATTTTTAGTAGCATGTTATTTAACATCCATGTATTTGTGGTCTTTCCAGATTTTTTTCTTGTGGTTACCTTCTAGTTTTATGGCTTGTGATCAGAAAATGTTCATGGTATGACTTCCATCTTCTTGAATTTGTTGAGGCTTGTTTTATGGGCTAATATGTGATTTTTTCTGGAGAATGTTCCATGTGCAGTTGAAAAGAATGTGTATTTTGCTGCTTTAGGATGGAGTGTTGTGAATATATCTGTTAAATCCTTCTGGTGCATTGTATCATTCAAAGCCGTTGTTCCATTTTGATTTCATGTTTATATGATCTTTCCATTGATATAAGTGTGGTGTTAATGACCCCTACAATTATTATATTACTATTAATTAGTTCCTTTATGTTTGTAATTAACTGTTTTATGTATTTGGGTGCTTCTATTTTGGGTGCCTAAGTATCTACAATTGTTATGTCTTCTTGTTGGATTGTCCTTATTCTTATTGTATAGTGTCCTTCTTTGTCTCATTTTACAGTCTTTTTTAAAAGTCTATTTTGTCTGATGTAAGTATTGCTAGTCTGGCTTTTTTTTAACATCTTGTTTGCAAGATAGATGTTTTTCCATTCCCTCACTTGCAATCCTCAGGTGTCTTTAGGTCTAAAATGAATACCTTATAGTCAGTGTGTGTGTGTGTGTGTGTGTGTGTGTGTGTGTATGTGTGTGTGTGTGTGTGTGTGTGTATATATATATATATATATATATATATATATATATATATATATATTGGTTTTTTATCCATTCTGTTACCCTGTGTATTTTATTTGGGGTATTTTGCCGTTTACATTCAAAGTAATTATTGATACATATGTATGTAGTGTTATTTTATTACTTGTTTTGTGTTTCTGAATATTTTCTCTGATCCTTGTTTCTCTTTCTCTCTTTCATTATTTGGTGCTTTTTTTTTGTGATATAGTTGGATTTCTTTCTCTTTATTCTTAGTCTGTATTTTAGTGGTTCTTGATTTGTGGTTACCATTCAGTCTGTATATAACATTTTATGCATATAGCAGTCTATATTGAGTCATGGTTTTCTAGGTTTGAACCTATTCTTTACCACTCTCCTTATGTGTTTGGCATATGGTGTCATATTTTACATTCTTTAATTTTGTGAGTTCCTTGACTTATAGTTTACTGCTTTTGTTTTTCCTACTTTGATACTTTCATTTTTGGTCTTTTCATTTCCACTCAGAGAGTCCCCTTTAATATTTCTTTCAGGTCTGGTTTTAGTGGTCATGAACTCCTTTATTTTTTGCTTGTCTGGGAAACCTTATCTCTTTTTGTATTCTGAATTATAGATTTACTGAATAGAGTATTCTTGGTTGCAGATTTTTCCTTTTGAGGGCTTTGAATATATCATGCCACTCCTTTCTGGCCTGGAAAGTTTCTGCTGAAAAATTGGCTGGTCACCTTATGTTTCCATTTAATGTAACTGTCTTCTTTTGTCTTGATGCCTTTAATTTTTTTCTTTATTTCTGTATTTTGCCTTTTTAATTACCACCTATCTTTGTGTAGATATTCTTTTGTTCATTTTGTTTCTCTGTCCCACCTGGTTCTGGATATTGGTTTTCTTCCCCAGATTAGGGATGTGTTCAGCTATTATTTCTTCAAATAATTTTTTGCCCCCTTTTCTCTGTCTTCTTTTGGTACTCCTGTAATCGGATGTTATTACATGTGCTGGAGTCACTGAATTCCCTAAGTCTATTCTTATTTTGTCTAATTCTGTTTTCTCTCTTTTGTTCAGCTTGATTACTTTCCATTACTCTGTCTTCTCGATCATAATTCATTCCTCTGCTTCTTCCAGCAGCTGTTCATTCATCAAGCGTGTTTCTCTTTTCTTTTTTGAGCACTTTATATGTGCTGTTATTCCTTATTTTTGTATTAACAGTCTCAATCATATCTTTTCTCAAGTCCAGTGAATATCTTTATGATCATTACCTTTATTCTCTGTCAGGCATATCATATCTGTTTCCCTTAGATCTGTGGCCATGGTCTTACGTGTTCTTTCATTTAGGACAAATTCCCCTGGGGTTTGGTCTGGTATTCTGAGGGAGGAGGCTCACTGTGCTGGAACTGAGGCAAGCATGACTGGGAAGAGTGGTTCCACCAGAGCATAGTGGTGCAGGGTGTGATGTAAAACATTAGGTAGTGTCAGTACTGTGCTGGTGACTGCAGGTGGCCTTGTGCTTATGCTGAGTGGTGGGGGAGGAATGTGGTACCTGCCAGTTCCTTTGTGCCTGTTGGAATCTGTGAAAGCTGCCAATAACCTCCCCACTGTGTGCCACTTTAGGTCTTCAGATTGCTGTTTCTTTGTTGTGTGTTGAGGGGCTGTTTGCCCTGCCTTCTCTCCAAGAGCAGTGTTCCACATCTTTGCCAGAATTTGGAGTTGTCAGTGTTTTGAACTTTATTTTAGCTATTTTGATAGGTGTGTAGCGGTCTCACATTGTTGTTTTAACTTGTAATTCCTTAATGATATATGATGTTGAATGTTTTTTTCAAATGCTTATTTGCCATTTGTAGATCTTCTTTGGTGATCTGTCTGTTCAGATCTTTCACCCATTTTAAAATTGGTTTGTTTCTTATTGTTGAGCTTATGGGTTCTTTGTAAATTTTGGATATCTGTGTTTTATAAAATGTTCTCCTAGTCTGTGGGTTTTTTTTTCATTTTCCTAACAGTGTCTTCCACAGGGAAGGAGTTTTTAATTTTAATGAAGTCCAGCTTAACAGTTTTTTTCTTTCATGAATTGTGTTTTTGCTGTTATATCTAAAAAGTCATTGCCAAATCCAAGGCAACCTTGATTTTTTTTCTATCTCATCTAATACAAGTATTATAGTTTTGTGTTTTATATTCATGTCTGCAATCCATTTTGAGTTATTTTTTGCAAATGGTGTAAGGTCTTGGTCTAAATCCCCCCTTCCCCCCACCTTTTTTTTTGCATATGGATATCCAATTGTTACAGCCCCATTTTTTTTTAAAAGACTGTTATCTGTCTATTAAATTTCCCTTTATTCTTTGTCAAAGATCAGTTGACTATGTTTATGTGGATATATTTCTGGGTTCTCTGGTCTGTTTTATTGATATATTTATCCTTTTTCCATGGTGACAGTCTTGATAATTTAGTTCTGCAGTCAGTCTTAAGTTGGGGTGTCAATCATCTGACCTTATTGTTATGTTTAAATATTATGTTGGCTATCTGGGCCTTTGCTTTTTCATCTAACTGTTAGAATCACTTTGCATCGAATCTGTAGGTCAAGTGGGAAAAATTGGCATATAGACAATGTTGAGTCTTTCCATGCATGTACATATAATATCTCATTTATTTAGATTATTTATTTATTTTATTAGAATTTCATAATTTTGCTCATACAGATGTTGTACATATTTTGTTATATTTGTTCTTAAATATATTTGTTCTTAAATATTTTTTAGTGCTAATGTAAATATTTTAACTTTCAAATTCCAAATGTTTATTGATATATAAAAAGTGGTTGACTTTTGTAGATTAGCCTTTATCCTTCAGTCTTGCCATAATTGCTTATTAGTCTCAGGAGATTTTTGTTGATTATTTGGGATTTTCTACATAAATAGATAGATAGTATCTACATAGATAATGTAAGCTGTGTACAAAGATAATTTTATTTTTTCCTTCTCAATTTGTATACCTTTTATTTCCTTTGTCTTGTCTCATTGCATCATCTAGGACTTCCAGTTGAAAAGGAGTGGTGAGAGGAAACATCCTTGTCTTGTTCCTGATTCAGTGGGAAAGGTTCTACTTTCTTATCATTAAGTGTACTGTTAGCTGTAGGCTTTTCGTAGATGTTCTTTATCAAGCTGAAGATGTTCCCCTCTGTTTCTAGTTTGTTGAGTTTTTATCAAAAAGTGATGGATTTTGTCAAATGTTTTTTCTGCACCTATTGGTATGATGATATATTTTTTCTTTAGTCTATGGATGTTATGGATTACATTAATTGATTTTCAAATGTTGAACCAGCCTTGCATACCTAGAATAAATCTCACTTGATTGTAGTCTATCATTATTTTTTATACATTGTTGGTTTCAACTTGTTAATATTGTGTTGAGGATTTTTACATCTATGTTCATGAGAGATATTGGTCTGTAATTTTCCTTTTTTCTAATGCCAGTGTCTGATTTTGGTATTAAGGTTTGCTGGTCTCATAGAATGTGTTAGATAGTATTTTCCTTGCCTTTAAGTTTTAGAAGAGATCACAGAAAATTTGTGTAATTTATGTTTTTTAAAGTTTATTTATTTTGAGAGAGAGAGTACACGTGTGAGTGGGAGAGGCGCAGAGAGAGAGAGAGTGGAAGAGAGAGAATCCCAAGCATGCTCTGCGCTGTCATTGCAGGGCTTGAACCCACAAACTGGTTAGATCATGACCTGAACTGAAATCAAGAGTTGGATGCCTGATTGACTGGGCCACCCAGGCACCCCCACATAATTTCTTTATTAAATGTCTGTTAGAATTCACCAATATATCCATCTCAGTCTTGTACTTTTACCTTTGGAAGTTTATTATTTTTATTATTGTTATTATTTTTAGTGTTTATTGTTTTTAGTAATCTCTACACCCAACATGGGTCTCAAACCCATGACTACAAGATCAAGAGTTCCTCACACTTCGACTGAGCCAGCCAGGCACCCTGGAAGTTTATTATTTATTAATTCAATTTCTTTAATAGACATAGGCCTATTTACATTATCTGTTTCTCTCTGCATGAGTTTTGGCAAATTGTGTATTTCAAGGAATTGGTCCATTTCATTTAGGTCATCAAATTTGTTGGCATAGCATTGTTCATAATAATTCTTTATTATCTTTCTAACATGCATGGGATTATTATGGTGGTTCTTTCATTTCTGACATTACTAATTTGTGTCTTCTCTCCTTTTTTCCTCATTAAGTTGGCTAGAAATTAATACATTTTCTTAATCTTTTCAATGAATATGATTTTGGGTTTTTGATTTATCTGTTGAGTTCTTTTTTGAATTTCATTGATTTTCTTTTTTAACTCTAGTGAATCTTGTTCTTTTCCTTGTTTTCTAAAGGGAAGCTTAGATGATTGAATTTCAATCTTTCTTTTTTTTAAATATATACATTTAGGGTTATAAATTTCTTTCTGAGCACTACTTTGCTATATCCTACAATGTTTTGGTAAATTGTATTTTCATTTTAATTTAGTTCAAAATATTTTATTTTATTTTTAATTTTATTTACTTATTTTGAGAGAGAAAGAGAGAGAGAGAGAGAGAGAGAGAGGAGTAGAGGCAGAGAGAGGGGGAGAGAGAATACCAAGCAGGCTCCACACTGTCATCACGGAGCCCAACATGAGGCTCTGTCTTATGAACTGTCAGATCATGACCTGAGCCAAAATCAAGAGTCAGATGCTTAACCAACTGAGCCACCCAGGTGCCCCTAGTTCAAAATATTTTAAAATTTTTCATGAGACTTTTTCTTGCCTTGTGTGTTACTTAGAGGTTTTCGTTTAATCTCCACATATTTTTTTTTATCTTTCAGCTATCATTTATTTACAGTTTAATTCCATTGCAGCTTGAGAGCATAGTTTGTATAATTTCCATTTTTTTTATTTGTTAACGTGTATTATATGGCTCAAAATGTAGTATATTATGGTGAATATTCCTTGTGAGTTTGAGAATAATGTGTATCATGCTATTGTTGGATGAAATATTATATAAATCTCAATTGTTTGGTAGTGCTGTTCAGTTCAACTATGTTCTTACTGATTATTTGTTTGTTGGCTCTGTCAATTACTGATAAAGTAGTGTTGAAGTCTCCAATAGTAATTAATGGATTTGTCTATGCTTACATTTCTTAATTTTTTTAATGTTTATTTATTTTTGAGAGAGAGCTAGAGCACAAGCAGGGGAGGGGCAAAGAGAGAGGGACACACAGAAGCAGAAGCAGGCTCTGAGATCCAAGTTATCAGCACAGAGCCCAATGCAGGGCTTGAACTCATAAACCATGAGATCATGATCTGAGCCAAAGTCAGATGCTCAACCAACTGAGCCACCCAGGTGCCCCTGCTTGCAGTTCTTTTAGTTTTTGCCTCTCATATTTTCATGCCCTGTTGTTAGATGCATATACATTAAGGATTGTTATGTCTTCTTGGAGAGTTGACCTCTTTATCGTTACATAGTGCCCCTCTTTATCCCAAATAATTTCCCTTGCTTGGAAGTCAGCTTTGTCTAAAATTAATATAGTTAATCCAGCTTTCTATTGATTAGTGTTAGCATGGTATACTTTCCTCCACACTTTTAATTTTAATCTGTTGGTGTCTTTATATTTAAATTGGGTTTCTTGTAAACAATATGTGTTTGGGTCTTTTTTTATTATTATTATACTCTGACAGACTCCATCTTTCAACTGCTCTATTTAGATCACTGATATTCAGTGTGATTGTTGATATAGTTGGACTACTGTGTAATCATTGCCTTTGTTTTTTAGATTTATTTTTTGTATTGTACTTTTTCTGCCTTCTGTTGTATTAATTGAGCATTTTATATGATTCCATTTTCTCTCCTGACTTAGCCTCTCAATTATACTTATATTGAAACTTTATTTTCATGGTTTCCATAGAGATTATATATAGATACACACACACACACACACACACTTATGTATACACACACACACACACACACACACTTATATTTATAGTTTTTGAGAGAGTGCACTCACGCAAGCAGGGGACGGCAGAGAGAGAGGGAGGTGAGAATGTTAATCAGGCTCCATGCTCAGAGTGGAATCTGACATGGGGCTTGATCTCACAACTGTGAGATCATGACCAGAGCCAAAATCAAGAGTCGAACACTTAATCGACTTTGCCATCCAGGCACCCCTACAATATATATTTATAAATAAGAAGTCCACTTTCAAACACTATTATTTCATATACAATGCAAGCACTTATATAGTATAGTATTCCTAATTCCTTCCCTAGTCCCTTATAACATTGCTGTCATTCATTTCACTTAACTATACAGTATAACCACATAATACATAGTCTTGATTGTTATTTTGAGCAAACTCTTATGTTATATCAACTAAGAATAAGAAAGATCAAAGGTTTTATTTTAACATCATTTACTCCTTTAATGCTTTTCCTTTCTTTTTGTAGGTCCATGTTTCTGACCAATATTTTCTTTTTCTGAAAAACTTCCAACATTTATTCAAAAACAGGTCTATTCTGAAAATAATTCCCTCAATTTTTGTTTTTCTGAGAAAACCTATTCATCCTTTACTTTTGAAGTATAATTTTGCATTGCACATAATTCTAGGTTGATTTTTTTTCCCTCAGCATGATAAATACTTTACTCCACTTGTTTTCTGCCTGCATGGTTTCTAAAGAGAATTTGGGTATAATTCTTATCTTTCCTCCTCCATAAGTAAGGTGTTTTTTTTCCCCCTTCTGGCTTTGTTCTTTCTTTTCCCCCCTTTATTTTGATTTTCTGCAGTTAGAACATGATATTCTTAGGGGTAGGAATTTTTGGTATTTACCATGCTTGGTGTTCATTGCTTCCCCTTGACCTGTGGTTTTGGGTCTGATAATAATTTGGGGGAAATTCTTAAGTCATTTTTGCTTCTTCTGTTCCTTTATGTCATTTTTTTGTGGTAATTCCATTATCCATATGTCACACCATTTTTAATTGCCCTACAGTCTTTGGATATTCTGTTCCATCTTGCAAATTATTTTTTTGTCTTTGCATTTCAATTTTGTAAGTTTCTGCTGACTTATCTTCAAGTTCAGTGATCCTTCCTTGGCCTATTCCAGTCATTTTTATTCTTTATTTCTAGCATTTTTAAAATTCTTTTATGTAGTTTACATCTTTTTGTTTACATTATTCACCTGTTCTTGAATGTTGCTCACATTTTTCTTTAGAGCCCTTAGCACATTACTAATATTTTAATAAAATTCCTGATCTAAGAATTACAACATTTGTGCAATATCTGAGTCTAGTTATGAAGCTTACTGTGCCTATTGAAGCTGCATTTTTTGACTTTTAGTACATCTTGTAATTTTTTTTGTTTGTTTAGAGTAAGGCATGATGTACTAGATAAAAGGAGCTGTGGTAAATATACCTTTGGTGTGAGACCTTATGTTCATCTGACTAAGAGTTGGGTTGTATTACTATTTGCTTTTGCAGTAGGTGTCAGAAGCTAAAACCTCCTTTGGTTTCCTTGTTTTTGTCTACTTTTTTGTCTTTGGGTTTCCCTAGTGATACCTTCTTAAATAAGGTTTGTACTTATTTAAGTACTTTCAGTTACATTTTCCTGGTATCATATATAAGCCCTATTGGTGTTGTGCTAAGTTTTGGGGGGAGGGGAAGATGAGAAGCATTTAGTAGTCATATGTTTAGAATTTAGTGTTTTAGTGATCCTGTGCCCCTGGCCTGTGATCTTTGCAGGTGCTTCTCAGTTCTCTTACCTTAAGTTAGAGAGGGATGCTGGTGGGTCCTGGAGTTGGTAATTTTCTTTCCCCATATGGAAAAGTAGATGTCACTGGAGTTGAATAATTTCATTCCTTTATGTGAATGGCTAAAGTTTGTTGGAGTTGGGAATTTTCCTTTCTTTGGATTGGTTAGGCTTTGGTAAAACCCTAGTTGTTAGGCTCTGATAAAATACTTTCCTTTGACTTTAGGTCTTGTTAAGAGCACAGTGCTCTGGTTGTATCTGAAAATGGTTATTTTCTCCCTCCTCCTGATGGAAACATAAGGGAGCTTTCCTCTTATCTTCATTGTGAGAACCTGGTAAGGCTCCTGGTACTAAGACTCACAGAATTGTTGGGGGACTCCCTAAAACTGCCCCCCCAGAGCTTTTAAATCTCAAACTTGTCCAAACTGATTCCGCAGAAATTTATCAATTATAATTTTGTTTTCCTACTCTGGTACTGGCTCCAATGAGGGTTCGTACTCTTGAGCTTCTGCTATACCAAGGTGTGAATTTTTGTATTCATCTATCTCTCCAAATTTGGGGCCCCAGTTTGTCCTGTGACCTCAATTATCTGACGAATCTAAGAAGAAATATTGATTTTCAGTTTGTTCACCTTTTTTGTTGCGAAAATTGTAGTGATGTCTTCCACGCTCCTTACATACCTGACTGGAAACCAGGAAGTTCTTTCAAACTTTTTATAGCGTGAACCACTCATTTTAAGAGAGTTAAGATGATTTACCTCATGTAACCCAAGTAGTTTGTAAATTATAAACACTTATTATATACCAGTCACTGTTACAAGTACTTTAGAAAACCTGTAAGGTTACTGTGATAATATGATGCTCATTTTACAGAAGAGGAAAGTGAAGAACAGAGAAGTTAAGTAAGTCGCTTAAGGCCAGAAAGATATTACTTTTCAGAGTAGAGATTTGAACTTAGACAATCAGGGTCTTCTCTTCTAGCTGATTCCTAGAAAGTGATGTGTATTAATACTGAATGTAGAATAGGTGTTGAATATTCCATTTTGGGGGCCTGTCTGTACTATGCCCCAGGAAGGTCATGTTTCAGAGGAATTTCCTTTTTGATCATCTCTATTGTTTTCCTTCTGTGATCTCTTGTGTTTCCTCACAAAAATAGAAACTACTTATTTCCCCTTCCAGTCACTGTTCTATAAAAGCCATAGGTCCTATGAGTATGAGATGCCTGGAAGCTTATATTTATTGTAAAGCATCTACAATTCCATATGTACCCCAAACATTATCTATAGAATAATAGCGTGAACACTATTTTTAAAGTTTGAATAAATAATAAATAACAGTGTACTTGCATTTTCTTACTTGGTGGATATTATAAATTACAGCTACAATCACATGAGAGGGTCCAAAATTTGGGGGGGGGTGCATCAAAAAATTTTTATAGTTGAAGGGGTAACCATTGGTAAGGAGAGACAATGAGTATGAATGAAATAATAGAACAGAGATAAGTAGAAAACAAAACCTTTGGTTACAAAGGGAAACCCTAGCCTCATTGGCTCTTCTTCTGTAAAATGAGAAAATGTTTTCCAAACTGTCAAGGGCTGCCATTTTTGGAGAATAGAAAAAGAAGACATGTGAAGTGGTACCAAGAGTATTAACCTAGGGGTTTTTGGCATTTGTATTCTTGAATTGGAATCACATTCCCACTGTTTAATAGTTGTATGATTTTGGACAAGTTACTCAATCTCTCTGGCTCTAAATTTCTTTATCTGAAAATGTATTTGTTAATATACAAAGTAAATCACAAAATACATAAGACAATAAATAAGGTGGCTAGGAACTCAGGTTTTGCTAGCATGAAGTCAGATGGACTGGAATTCAAATCTTGGCTCTGTCACTTACTTTGACCTTGAGGAAGTTACTTAATCTTTCTGAGCTTCATTTTCTTAACTGGAACTAATAGTGGTTCCTATTACAATGCGGTTAGGAAGAGTAGACTAGAGAATGCTTTTAAGCCATTTATCTTAGTGATTGATACATTCTAGTGTATTTAGTCTTGATATTTCTTATATTAACATGGATAGAACTTGCCTAACATGTACTTGTAATTCAGTAAATATTTAAAGTTGAGAAGAGATGGTTATTTGTTTTATTTGTAGACAGATGATTTATTTCTAAACTTATATATCTTAATTATGACCTCCTTTGACTCTGGACTACCTCTAGCATGGGTTTTAGACTCCTTTTTCTTTTAACTGTGGATTAAGATTTTTCTGGTGGAAAGCACCACTTGTTTTCACCAGACTCTCCCTAAAGCAGATCCTTTGTTTGGACCCTAGAAGAGATATTTTTTCCCTTCAACTGGTATCCTTGCCAAGAAAGATGGCTGTTTGAGTAAGCCTCCTGAGAGAAGTAGTTCTTAACCTTCATTGTACATTGAAATCAGGAAGGGAATTTAAATAAAAGCCTGGGATATGGAACTAGAAATACTGATTTAATTGATCAGGGATGCAGCCTGGGCACTGGAAAATTTAAAACTCCCAAGTTATTCTAATGTGTATCCAGGGTTGAGAAAACTGCTCTAATGCATCCCTTGTCAGAACCTTCATTGACTCCACTATGCACTCAATAAATATAGACATCTGAGCCTGGTGTTCAAACACCTTCATGAACAGGCCTGTCCTAGTCAGCTTTTCTGAGTGTTATGTTTCCATTACTTTCCAATGTGAAGCTGCTCTTGTTAATCTAGATCTATTACTCTTTGAAAGTGTACTTTCTTACATCAATTCTTTGGCCAATATATATTTTTGGTGGGTATACCCTCCCCATTTTTTAGCTGCTGAAATTATACAGATCTTTAAAGCCCCAATGAAAAGCCACCTCAAAGAAGCCTCGTGTGATCTACCCGGTGGAAACAATTCCTGTTTGCACTTCTCTGCTTGCACTTTTGCAGCCTGCATTTGTACTTCCATATACTGCCTTGTATTTGGACTAAGTTTAATAAAACTTTACTATAATAATATACAATAGAATAAAATGCAGTTTATGATAGTTTATTTTATAAGGCTTAGAGAGAAAAGAATAATTCATATTTTAGTTATAACAGGTCCATATGAGTGGGCACTATTATATTCTAGGTACTGTATGAAGTATTTTTTATAATATTAATTTAATCCTCAAAATGATTTTATGAGGTAGATAAAAATTATCCTCATTCTGTAGATGAGTAAACTGAGGCAAAGAAAAATTAAAGAGTTTGCTTTGAAGTAAAAAGCCTGTAATGGGTAGAGCTGGAACCCAGGCAGGCTATTTCTAGAGTGTGTGCTCTTTTCTTCTTTTTTAATTTTTTATACATGTATTCATTTTTGAGAGACCGCACAAGCAGGGGAGGGGAAGAGACAGAGGGAGACACAGAATCCGAAGCAGGCTCCAGGCTCCGAGCTATTAGCTCAGAGCCGGACTCGGCCTGAAGTCACAAACTGCAAGGTCATGACCTGAGCCAAAGTCGGAAGCACAACCTACTGAGCCACCCAGGCGCCCCCAGAGTTTGTGCTCTTAAGCACTACGTTTTACTACCTTTCTAAAGAGAGCCTAAAGATGGTGTAAGGGAAGTCCACTAAGTGACAACTGAGTGGTGGAGTGGGATTTGTTCCCAGGCAGTCCTGCATATTGTTATGTCTAGAACTACCCTGTGTACTATGGTAGGCACTAACTGCATGTGGCTATTGAGCAGTTGAAATGTGGCTAGTCTGAATTGAGATGTACTATAAGTGTAAAAGATATACTGGATTTCAAAGACTTAATATGATAAAATAGAATATCTCATTTTTACATCTGTAGGTACAGAATATCATGTTTTATATTGATTGCATGTTGAAATTATAACATTTTGTGTAAATTGAGTGAAATAAAATCACTAAAATTAATTAATTTCTTTTTACCTTTTTAATGTGATTACTAGAAAATTTAAAATTACATACATGGCTTGCATTTGTGGCATATATCATTTGTTATTGGTCAGCACTGATATAGAAAGTATTTTTGGGGCACCTGGGTGGCTCAGTCGGTTGGGCATCCGACTTTGGCTCAGGTCATGATCTCGCGGTTCGTGAGTTCGAGCCCCGCGTCGGGCTCTGTGCTGACAGCTCAGGGCCTAGAGCCTGCTTCAGATTCTGTGTCTCCCTCTCTCTGACCCTCCCCCGTTCATGCTCTGTCTCTCTCTGTCTCAAAAATAAATAAATGTTAAAAAAAATATTTTAAAAAAGAAAGTATTTTCATGGAAGAGTTCATTTTAATCCTTATGACAGAATCATAAAGCAACAAAAGAGATATTTTTATCCTCTTTTTAAATTTTTTAAAGGTGAGGAAATTGAGGCTTATAAAGATTTATTAATTGACTAAGGTTACACATTTGGAAGATGCTGGTGATGGAACTTAAATGAAGTCATATTTCCAGTCCTGTATACTAAATGCTGTTTGAATTCTATTTTATGTCATATTTTTTCATTATGCAACTCTTTTTTGCTTTGTTTTTTCAAGTTTATTATTATTATTATTATTATTATTATTAAGAGAGAGAACATGAGCAGGGGAGAGGCAGAGAGAGAGAGAGAGAGAGAGAGAGAGAGAAAGTCCCAAGCAGGCTCTGCACTATAAGCATGGAGACTGACAAGGGGCTCGAACCCACGAAATGTGAGATCATGACCTGAGCCAAAATCAAGAGTCGATCTCTTTGGGTGCCTGTGTGGCTCAGTCGGTTAAGCGTCCGACTTCGGCTGAGGTCATGATCTCACACTCCATGAGTTCAAGCCCCGTGTCAGGCTGTACTGACAGCTCAGAGCCTGGAGCGTGCTTCAGATTCTGTGTCTCCCTCTCTCTCTGACCCTCCCCCATTCATGCTCTGTCTCTCTCTTTCTAAAAAATAAATAAACAATAAAAATAATTTTATTAAAAAAATTTTTTTTAATGTTTTTATTTATTTTTGCGACAGAGAGAGACAGAACATGAGCAGGGGAGGGCCAGAGAGAGAGGGAGACACAGAATCGGAAGCAGGCTCCAGGCTCTGAGCTGTCAGCACAGAGCCCGATGCGGGGCTCGAACCCACAGACTGTGAGATCATGACCTGAGCCGAAGTCGGACGCTTAACCGATGAGCCACCCAGGCACCCCACAATAAAAATAATTTTAAAGAGTCTGAACAAATTGCTGTTGTATTTGGTAGGCAAAGATGTTTTAACCTGCAGTATTAGGCTTTCTTGTATCTCCACCATCTTATCAAACCAGATTTTAATTGAGAATGAGTTTTTCATGTACATTTTTTTACTTGTGTCCAACAATGCAACATGCTCTGTTATAAAGTTGCATCCAGATCTCTGCTGTATGAACTTTATTTATTCCAGTGATGAGAACTCATGTCTGAGCCTTAGATTGCTCATTTGTAATATAGGATATCAACTTCCACATAGTATTATTAGGATGATATGAGATGAAATAAAGTACCCAGGGAAGTAGCTAATACATAATAGGAAATTAGTTTACAGTTGTTTCTTTCTTCCCTTCAAATGGGTCACCAATGGGAAACCTTTCACAAGCACCCTAGGCCAAGTTCATTATTCTTTCTTAGGTTACTACCACAAAACAACTCTATTATAGTCTTGATTTCATTCAGGATTGTGATGGTTTCTGTTCTGCTTTTCTCCTTTATATATTGTAAACTTCCCCATGGCCAGAATCACATTTTATTTGTCTTGTATCACTATAGCTTCTGACACTGTGCTAGGCCCAGAGTAGGTGCTTTTGACTAGCCATGAAGTCGTAAATGGAGCTTATGACCTGGTGGTAAGAATGGAAATCTAGCGTGACTCTTTGTGTTGATTATTATAATAGATACCTCTTTGAAAACTAAAATGTGAAAGTATTTATCATATATAGAATTTAGAGAAGATTGTACAACATGCACACCACACACACACACACACAGACACACACACACACTGGACTTCCCCTTCTGGAAAAATGGAGTAGATGCACTTTTTCCTATTACTCCTGCTATGTACAAATAAGAATCTTGGACATTATATATAAAACCAGTACAAGAAGACTATGAAATGTGGAGATAAGTAGACAAGCTGACCAATAATCTTGACCTGAGAAAGTGCATGGTGGCAAGTTCCTGAGTGTCCTTTTGGTCTTATATATCCCAGTCTGGTAGCTGTACAAGCTGGCAACCAGATAATGCCAATAGGTAGAAGCAAAAACAGAAACTTAAGAAAAGTATGCTCTCTCTAGGGGAAGCCCAGCCAGTCAGAAAACTTTTAGACAACAACTATTCTCCTTAAGTCCAACACCAGAGAAAAATCTATGGCTCTACCTCCATCACTGCCAGGAAAGAACAACTAGGGAATCTAGACCACCCTTGCCTGCATGAAATGAATGAAACACTCTAACTACTTCTTCCAGCTAGAGTAGTGTCAATGGAAGCTTAGTGAGGTACTAAGGAACCTGACCTCTTACATCTATGTAGCCATAAGGAAGAACACTTCCTCTTCTAGGTATCATTGAAGGCCAAGTAGGGATCCTGGTGCTTCCCTTCACACATCAGAGAGGTGTCAGAGTAGGACCGCAAAAACACAGAATACCTTAAATGTCCATGATATAATAGAATTTTTTTTGTTATATCAATAATCATTAAACATTAAACATCGATAATAAAAATGCTTTAATAAGCAATTGTTAATATGCATGAAACAAATGAATAGAAATCCTCAGCAAAATATAGATAATACAAAGAAAAACAGAATGAAAATTTAAAGTTGAAAAATAACTGAAATTAAAAACTCAATGCATGAAGCCAACAACAGAATGGAGAGGACAGAGGAAAGAATCAGTGAATTTAAAGATAGAACAATAGAAACACCAATCTGAACATAAGAGAGAAAAAATAGACGGAAAAAAAAATGCCCTGGGCCTGAGGGACCTTTGTGATTATAATAAAATGTATAGTATTTGTGTCACTAGGTAGAGGGAAAAAAAGGGAAAAAAGGGTGGGGCTGAAAAGTGGAATGTACACCAGTAAAACCTGAATATTGCCTTGGCATTTGAATATTTGAGTTTCTGGCTGATAAATATGACTTAATTCCTTCCTGCCACCCATCCTCCCTCCCTCCCTTCCCCCCTTCCTTCCTTCCTTCCTTCCTTCCTTCCTTCCTTCCTTCCTTCCTTCCTTTCACTTAGCATATTTTCAAGGTTTAGTCACATTCTGGAGGCTATTCTTAAAAGCTCTGTATTTGAAGGTGAGACTTTCCTGTATTAGTCAGGGTTTTCTGGAGAAACAGAAGTGATAGGCTGTATATATGTATAGAAAGATATTTATTTTAAGTAATTGGCACACACAATTGTGGAGGCTTGCCAAATTCAAAATCTGATGGGGGAGCCCAGAAGGTTGGAGACTTAGGAAAGGGTTGCAGTTCTAGTGCAAAGGCAGTCTGCAGTAGAACCAGTGTCTTAGTCCATTTGGACTTCTGTATAACAAAAATAAACCATAAACTGGGTAGCTTATAAACAACAGAAATTTGTTTCTCCTGGTTTTGGAGGCTGGAAGGAGCAAGATCATGGTGCTAGTAGATTCAGTGTCTGGTGAGGGCCTGATTTCTAGTTCACAGGTGGTGTCTTTTTGTTGTAACCTCAAGTGGCAGAAGGAAGCAAGTGAGCTCTCTAGTGCTTCTTTTATAAGAGTTAAATTACATTCATGAAGGCTTTGCCCTCATGACCTAAACACCTCTCAAAGGCCCTACCTCTTAACACCATTACACTGGGCATTAGGTTTCAAAATATGAATTTTGGAGGAACACAAACATTAAATGTATAGCAATCAGAAAGGGCCAATGTTGAAAATAAAGTCCAAAGGCAGTCTGCTGGAAAATTCTCTCTTGCTAGGAGTGGGGGAGGTCAGCATTTTGGTCTATCCAGGCCTTCAACTGATTGGATGAGGCCCACTCACAATATGGAGGGCAGTCTGCCTTACTCAGAGTCTACTAATTAAAATGTAAATTTTATCCAAAAATACCCTCACAAAAACATCAAGAAAAATGTTTGACCAAATATCTGGGCACTGTGGCCTGGCCAAGATGACATATATAATTAACTATTACACTTGATCAGTCTATTTTTATCTGGTAAATAGGTAAATAAACTTGACATTGGGGGTTGCCTTCATTTGAAACACACAATTTAAAATGAGCACCAGAAATTGCTGTATTTTGAGACTCTTTCTGTAACCAACTCTCTGAGATAAAACATGAGTTTTTGAAATGACCCAGAAAGAAGAGTACTGATCTTGTACAGCAGTCTCAAAGCTTAGCTAAGAAAGGACTTTTTTTCTTAAATTTTTTTTATGTTTATTCATTTTTGAAAGACAGAGAGAGACAGAGCACAATCAGGGATGGGGCGGAGAGAGAGGGGGACACAGAATCTGAAGCAGTGTCCAGGCTCTGAGCTGTCAGCACAGAGCCTGATGGGGGGCTCGAACTCACGAACCGTGAGATCATGATCTGAGCCGAAGTCGGACACTCAACCGATTCAGCCACCCAGGCGCCCCAAAAGGACTTTTTTTCTTCCATCTTCTTGAAATAGGAAAATATTTCATCTTGAAAGCATCTGGGCCTTTGTTCCTGCCATGGATAGCCTATATCCAAATAAACCCGAAAGGGAGAGATTAAGCCACATTTATCAGCCAGAAACTCATATTATCAAATGTCAGGACCATGTTCAGGTTTCATTGGTCTACTTTCAATAGCAGACAATAATCTTCCCCATTGAACAGATATCATTTTTAGGTACTTCTCTATTTTATCCCTGTCCCAGTCCTATCAGTTTCCACTATTGGTTTCTTAAGATGAATCCATTTTCTTGCAGATTCTAGATTGCAATTACCAGATTTACTGGTGGAGATAGAAAGATTTCCCTTTGTTTCTGCATTTCAAGAGGAAGCTTTTCTAGTCACAGACATGTAAAATGTAAAACACTTCAGGATCTGTAAGTAAAGGAGTTCTGTGGAGCTTGAACAGATGTAGGCTGAATAATATGCAGGGAAACTATTCTACTCCTCAAATTCTCCAGCCTCATGCTACAGACTTAAGAGCACTCTCCTGGGCCCAACAGTTCTGTGTGGAGAAAGAACCTGGTTGTTTATAACAGTACCTCCCCCATGAAATGTACTTAGGATATGTGTGCCTATGTCATTTGAAGGAGTGTTTAGCCTAGAGGTACGGAATATTAGGGATAAGGACAGCTGTAAGGTCACACGGACAGTAAAAACTGTGGCCAGAAGATGGACTACAAAGCCAGTGTTCTTTTTATCTCATCATGGCTTTTCAGATACTGTCCAACAGTGCCTTGTCCAGAGGCATTATTAATGGCTGAAATCATTGTAATGCTGTTTTGTCAGAGGAGATACTGAGTTTGTATAAATAGTTGTGAATTCAGAAAGTATATCTGTGAGGGATGCCTGGGTGGTTCAGTCAGTTAAGCGTCTGACTTTGGCTCACGTCATGATCTCACAGCCAATGAGTTCGAGCCCTGTGTCGGGCTCTGTGCGGACAGCTCAGAGCCTGAAGCCTGCTTCAGATTCTGTCCCGTCTTTCTCTCTTCCCCTCTCCCACTCGCTGTCTCTCTCTCAAAAATAAATAAAAACATTAAAAAATTAGAAAAAAAAGATTGGAAGTTTGCCTTTAAAAAAAGTATATTTGTGAATCAGAAGTCTGATTCTGTGAAATAGTGTACTTTTTGTAACTTTTTGGAGTTGCGCATCCATTTTGCTGAATCTTCATCACTATGATTTGGAGTGTTGAATTGGTAGCATTGAAAGATCTGGCTGCCTAATGTGCTTCCCTGCTAACTTTTTACAAGATTGTATCTCAGCCAGAAAAAAAGACTTGCTGCATTCTTTGTTGTATAGCTCAAGTGAGCGTATGTTAAAACAATTATGGACATTGCATTGAAGAAGTTATACAGTGAAAATTATTAGGGTAAAATGGAATCATAGAAAAATTTCATCTAAGGGGAATGATAAGGAATGATCATTTTTTGGCATTATTTGAAGATGCCATGCTTTAATGTTCTAAAAAGAGTATAATTTATTTTTAAGTAGGAAATAAAAAACAACATAAATTTACCTTTTACATTTTAAATGGGTGAATTTTATGGTATGTGAAATATATCTCCACAAAGGTGTTTTTAAAAAACTCCACTTAATCTCCCTGTTACTCTGATTTGTTTATGACTTTCTAATGCGGAAACTTTCCTTATCCCAAAGCATTGAGAAGGTCCTCTGCACTTGGAGGCTGCTCTTTCCTAGAACTAGCTTGAAAACATACTCTCTCTCTCTCTCTCTCTCTCTCTCCTATTTTCATTAAAGCCCTAATTCTGACATTGAAAAGACTTTATGAAAGATTTTGTGTTTTAGTTTCATCAGAATCCCCCATGAAACCTAAGTTGCTTTCCATTCTAGGTCTTATGTTTATTTTAATAAGGGACTGTTTTCCCATAGATGAGGTTAAGTGTCTAGGCTTTGTCCCATCTTTCTGCCTGTGAATTCTCACATTGTAATTGTAGCTGTGGTGATACTATTCCTTCATGTAGAGGTTAAAGCTTAGGAGAAATGTGTGCACAGTAAGTCAGTGGGCTCTGCTGATAATTTAGTTCTTACCAACAGTAATGGAGCTTTGGAGAGGGCTTGTATTTTTTGCCCATTTCTTTTGTTAATTCATATGAAATAAAAAACTTCTGTGGGCCACTGGGTGGCTCAGTTGGTTAAGTGTCTGACTCTTGGTTTTGGCTCAGGTCATGATCACATGGTTCATGAGATGAAGCCTTGTGTTAGGGCTCTGTGCTGACAGTGAGGGAGCCTGCTTGGGATTCTCTCTCTCCCTCGCTTGCACATGTGCATGCTCTCTCTCTCTCTATCTCTCTCACAATAAAAAAATAAACCTTCTAAAGTCTTTTTACAGGAACAAATTTTCTCAAACTAAATCTTCTTAACAGGGAAACCTTTTAGGCATGAAATGAATATTCTGTGGGAAGATTTACAAAGTTTAAAACTGCCAAGCAGATTTTACCTTGGGGCATCTGGGTGGCTTAGTTGGTTAAGTGTTGGACTCTTGATTTCGGCTCAGGTCATGATCTCACAGTTTGTAAGTTCAAGTCCTGAGTCGGGCTCCTAGCTGACAGTGTGGAGCCTGCTTGGGATTTTATCTCTCCCTCTCTCTGCCCCTCCCCTGCTCTCTCTCTCAAAATAAATAAATAAACTTAAAAAAAGAGAGGGTTTTACCCAGTGGATACCACGAAGCTAATGTGAAGTCCTATGCTAGGCCTAGGGGATAGAGAGATGAAGTAGATACAGTGCAAGCCTACAGGTAGCACATGGCCTAATGGGAGAGAAAGATAGGCATATTTACAACCAGCCATGCTATGGTGACCATGCTTAGTGAACTGGAATTTAGAATATATACTCTGTATTTTTCTTAATGTTTATTTTTGGGAGATAGACAGTACAAACAGGGGAAGGGCAGAGAGAGAGAGAGAGAGAGAGAGAGAGAGAGAGAGAGAATCTGAAGCAGGCTCCAGGTTCTGAGGTGTCAGCACAGAGCCCGATGCAGGGCTTGAACCCATGAAGCGTGGGATCATGACCTGCGCTGAAGTCGGTCACTTAACCGACTGAGCCACCCAGGCACCCCTATATGCTCCATATTAATAGGAATTTACTTATGTGCTTAAGGTAACAACGGGATGTGATGTTTTAAATTAGTACTGTTCCTTATTTTCTGGGACATTTAGTACTAATAACAGATAAATTAGAACTTTGTAATTCTTTTTTGAGAGTACCACTGAACAGTGGTGAGAAGAGAGGAAATAATGCTACTGAATTTCTTGCCTCTTTTTTGCCCTCCCCTAACATTTTCATGTTGTTGAAATCTGGTTGAGGGAATGCCATAAGAATATCTGATAAATAAAGAAGCCACTAAAAGATAATATGTAAAAGATATGAAAATAGGGCAGAGGCAGTCTTACTGTGGAAACACTTGGCATGTTAAAACCTCTTTATACCATGAGTATATGATTTGGTTATTCTTTGGTTCATAAAAGCTTTTGTAGGTTGAAATTTAAACTTCTTTGTGTAACATACAAGATTCTTCACAGTTTGTCTTCTACTTAGAAGACTTTTTCAGTTTTATTTCTTCCCCACACCATCTACTTGCCAACTGCTTGCAGTTCTCAGAATATTTCTAATTTTTTTTCTATATCCGTTGTCTCTCTATCTGCTATTTCTTTTGCTTGGAATTTCCTCATCCCTTCTTACTTGGGTAAATGTCTCTTTATTTTCGTAGTCACAGCCAAGTATATATTACTTTTTTATGAAGTCTTTCCTACATCAAAACAATTGCTCTCTTGTTTGTCTTTGTAGTTTCTCTTTGTAGCCTGTCATAGTTCTGACACAAAATAGATGCTGAGTAAACATTTTGCATGTTTAAACATCAAAATTCCTTGCAAAATAAATGTTCTTCGAATGTTAGCTTGCCTGACCAAATGACCCACAGTAGAATGGTTCCTGGCTTTGCGACTTCTCCCAGGCTCTCCTAGAGAATTTCTTGTCTGAGCTAGGAATCTAATGCATATCTTCAGCTCCTAGATTTTGGATTTAGGCTATTAGGGTACACTGGCTTCTCGGAGGAGGGCTCCTAATTTTCTCATAAGGAAATACACATTTGGATATGGAGTTTTTGAAATTTTGATTATAGCAGTGTTAATTTAGCGTTCACAGAATCATAGAATGTTAGAACTTCAAGAGACCTTTTTTTTTAAAATAAAATTTATTGTCAAATTGGTTTCCATACAACATCCAGTGCTCATCCCAACAGGTGCCCTCCTCAATACCCCTCACCCACCCTACCCTCCCTCCCACCCCCCATCAACCCTCAGTTTATTCTCAGGTTTTAAGAGTCTCTTATGGTTTGCCTCCCTCCCTCTCTAACCTTTTTTTCCCCTTCCCCTCCCCCATGGTCTTCTGTTAAGTTTCTCAGGATCCACATAAGAGTGAAAACATATGGTATCTGTCTTTCTCTGTATGACTTATTTCACTTAGCATAACACTCTCCAGTTCCATCCACATTGCTACAAAAGGCCATAGTTCATTCTTTCTCATTGCCAAGTAGTATTCCATTGTGTATATAAAGCACAATTTCTTTATCCATTCCTCAGTTGATAGACATTTAGGCTCCTTCCATAATTTGGCTCTTGTTGAAAGTGCTGCTATAAACATTGGGGTACAAGTGCCCCTATGCACCAGCACTCCTGTATCCCTTGGATAAATTCCTAGCAGTTCTATTGCTGGGTCATAGGGTAGATCTATTTTTAATTTTTTGAGGAACCTCCACACTGTTTTCCAGAGCAGCTGCACTAGTTTGCATTCCCACCAACAGTGCAAGAGGGTTTCCGTTTCTCCACATCCTCTCCAGCATCTATAGTCTCCTGAGTTGTTCATTTTAGCCACTCTGGCGTGAGATGATATCTGAGTGTGCTTTTGATTTGTATTTTCCTGATGAGGAGTGATGTTGAGCATCTTTTCATGTGCCTGTTGGCCATCTGGATGTCTTCTGTAGAGAAATGTTTATTCATGTTTTCTGCCCATTTCTTCACTGGGTTATTTGTTTTTCGGGTGTGGAGTTTGGTGAGCTCTTTATAGATTTTGGATACTAGCCCTTTGTCTGATATGTCATTTGCAAATATCTTTTCCCATTCTGTTGGTTGCCTTTTACTTTTGGTGACTGTTTGCTTTGCTGTGCAGAAGCTTTTTATCTTCATGAGGTCCCAATAGTTCATTTTTGCTTTTAATTTTCTTGCCTTTGGGGATGTGTCAAGTAAGAAATTGCTGTGGCTGAGGTCGGAGAGGTTTTCCTTGCTTTCTCCTCTAGGGTTTTGATGGTTTCCTGTCTCACATTCAGGTCCTTTATCCATTTTGAGTTTATTTTTGTGAACAGTGTAAGAAAGTGGTCTAGTTTCATTCTTCTGCATGTTGCTGTCCAGCTCTAACTTGGAGAGACCTTTGAAGTCATGTAGTACAACCCCCTTTTTTATTGATAAAGGAAATAGAATGAAAGTTCACTTAGGTGTAAAATGGCAGAGAAGCTACCAGGAGCTCAGGCCTCCTGCCGTTTGTACTAAAAGACACTAGAGAATATGTCTAGGCAAAGCCAATGGGTAGGTGAAGGAGATGGGCTTTGGATATGTGTCTTTCCTGTGACACATAGCAACTATCATATTTACAAACATGAAGTGGTCCACAGAAATGAATTTGCTTCTTACACCTTAGTCCTGTGTTGTACATACACAGGAGAAATTATCTCAAGTTAAAGGAATTGGATTGTTTTTTCTTAAAAATTCTCTGGAGAGAAATTGAGATTACATTGCCAGCTTTTTACAATGAACCCAATATGGAGTGCAGTTTACTCTTGAACAATATGGGGATTAGGAGCACCCACCCCTCTCCCCTGTGCAGTGAAATATTCACATATAACTTTTGATTTCCCCCAAACTTAACTACTAATAGCCTACTGTTCACTGGAAGCTTTACTGATAACAAAAAACGGTCGATTAACACATATTTTATAACATTTTATGTATTATATATTGTATTCTTACAATAAAGTAAGCTAAAGAAAAGAAATGTTATTAAGAAAATCATGAGACAATACATTTAGAGTACTATACCATATTTATGAAAAAACAAAACAAAATAAACAGCTGTGTATAAATGGACCCATGTGGTTCAAACCTGTGTTATTCAAGGGTCAACTGTATGCTTGTTTGGGGGCTTTAGATTCCCTTCATAAAAATAGTAACATTCTCAGCATACACATTTGGAGAAATCAGCTGGTGTTGATGGAAAGAGTTCTGGCCTGGGATTAAGTCCTAGCACTGCCAGATCTCACTGTGGACTTTTTATAAGGCCCTTACTCTGTTCTCTGGGCTTTGTTTTCCCCTTACATAAAATCCCCTTACATGGGTTCCTCTCATGAATATTCTTGTGTTGATATGCTAGGTTCTGAAGGCATTTTTAACATTCTGCTGAAGTAGCCCCTCCTTCTAGCCATCTGCTGCATTCCAGGAGAGGCCCTTATTGTCTCCCTATTGCCTAATTAGATTGTTTCATGCTACAGACTAATGGGCATGCTGCACTTGTCATTTCTGTGGATCCCTTTGTTTTCTCTTGAATTTCACAGTTTCTTTGTTTGTTCATTTCTCATCAGACTCTATTGTTTTCTTATTAATAGAGGTTTGTCTTCTTAGTCATTTCTCAACTCCTCAGTTCTGAAAACCATTCAGTGCTGGAGGACTCTACTCCTCTATTTTATTTTAGCTGGAACACTACCAAATATAACAGTATGTGTATTTCAAGGTCATGCAGCTTGTACCTCTGCTAATAGTCTCTGTGCTTTCTTTAAAAAGGGTATTCATTTGTCATTAAAATATTATTGTAATAATGAAAAATTTTTATTTATAAGCTTAGCTTTTAATTTTTCTATGTTCTTGTCCAGTTTTATCCATATGTAATTTTTCTTTTTCTTTTAAATATTTTTATTTTTTTGAGAGTGAGAGAGAAAGAGAGAGGGAGGGAGGGAGGGGAGAGAGAGAGAGAGAGAGAGAGAGAGAGAGAGAGAGATTAGTGGGGGAGGGGTAGAGAGAGAAGGGGACAGAGGATCCGAAGCAGGCTCTGTGCTGTGAGCAGAGAGCCTGATGCAGGGCTCGAACTCATGAACCATTAGATGAGATGACCTGAGCAGAAGTTGGAGGCTTAACTGACTGAGCCACCCAGGTGTCCCTGTCCATATGTATTTTAATCATGTTTTTGAATCATTTTTCCAATTTAAGGGTAATGTAACTGCATAGAAAATATTTTGAAAATAAGAAGAGGAAAGCAAATCTCTTCAAAATGCCATCACTCTTGTTCAACCACTATTAATCCATCACTAATTACCAGGGAAATGAAAATCAAAACCGTGGTGAGATATCACCTTACACCTGTTAGAATCAGTTTCATCAAAAACAAAAGATATGGAGAAAAGGGAAGGGTATGAAGAAAAGGGAACCCTCTTGCACTATTGATGGGAATGTAAATTGCTGCAACAACTATGGAAAATAGTATGGAGGTTCCTTAAAAAATTAAAAATTACAACTACCATATGTTCAGTAGTCCCATGCCAAGAGATGGAAATAACCTAAATGTCCAGTGGTGGATGAATTGATAAAGTAGTGGTGGTATATAAACACACACACACACACACACACACACACACACACACACACACACATGCACACACATACACAGTGGAATATTCAGTCATAAAAGGAAGGATGTCCGTTATTTGTGATAGCATTACTATAACTTGAGGGAATTATGCTACGTGAAATAAGACAGATAGAGAAAAACAAATACTGTATGATTTCATTTGTGGAATCTAAGGATCTGAACTAATAACAACAGAAAACAGATTGGGTGGTTGCCAGAGGCAGGGGTGAGGGCTGTGAGAATCTGGTAAAGGTGATCAAAAGGTACAAACTGAAAAATAAATGATACATTTCATTCCAGTTTTTTAAATTTATAGAATAGTTGCAAAAATAGTACACGGGATTTCTATATAAACTTGATACTCTTCACCTAGGTTCTTCACATGTTAACATTACTCACTTTTTTAAAAACTTCAATTCCTGTGTAGTTAATATACAGTGCTATATTAGTTTCAGGTGTATGACATAGTAATTAAACACTTCCATACATCATCCTGTGCTCATCAAGACAAGTGCACTCCTTAATCCCCATCATATAGTTAGCCCATTCTCCCACCTACCTCCCCGTTGGTAACCGTCAGCTTGTTCTCTATAGTTAAGAGTCTTGTTTCCTGCTGTCTCTGTCTCTCTTTCTTGTTTTTTTTTCCCTTTGCTTCATTTGTTTTATTTCTTACATTCTACATATGAGTGAAATCATATGGTATTTGTCTTTCTCTGACTCACTTATTTCACTTAGCGTAATACTCTGTAGCTCCATCCATGTCATTGCAAATTGCAAGATTTCCTTTCTTTTTATGGCTGAACAATATTACATTATATATATATATATATATATATATATATATATATATATATATATACACACACTACATTTTTTTTTTATCCATTCATCAATCGATGGACACTTGGGCTGTTTCCATATCTTGGCTATTGTAAATAATGCTGCTGTAAACTTGGGGGTGCATATATCCCTTTGAATTAGGATTTTTGTATTAGTTGGGTAAATACCCAGCAGTGCAATTGGATTGTACAGTGGTTCTATTTTTAACTTCTTGAGGAAGTTCCATACTGTTTTCCACAGTGAGTGCATCAGCTTGCAGTCCAACCAACAGTGCACAGGTGTTCGTTGTTCTCCACCTCCAACACCTGTTGTTTCTTGTGTTGTTGATTTTAGCCATTTTGACAGGTAGGAGGTGACATCTCATTATAGACTTGATTTACATTTCCTTGATGATAAGTGATGATGAGCATTTTTTCATGTGTCTGTTGGTTGTAGCACTGCTTTTGATGGGCTCCAGCCAAAAGTGTATTAGTGGGGGCAGTTCTGCAGGAGAACATGGGGCTGGATGCGTGGTGTTAGCAAGGGTTGCTCACATGTGCTGTGGAGGGTACTTGAAGCTGAGGCTTGCCTGGAGAGGGTGTGTCAACAAGATAATACGGGTCAGGGCATGTTAGCAAGTAGGTAGTGACTTTTGTGCTTTGCTGTAGGCTGGGTGTGGGAGAGGGAAATGGTGCCTGTCACTTCTTTTGTTCTTAAAGAAATATCCCAAAGATCCTTTCCACTCCAGCACAGCTTTGAGATTCGTTAACAAATCTCCCGTCTGTATATCCCAGGTGTTTTTCAAACTACTGGTTCTATTGTTGTGTTTCCCCAGGGCTGTTTGCTGTGCTCTTTAAGGGTAGGGACTCAGTTTCCTTTTCCAATCCTGTCCTTCCCACAGCCTGCCTGCTGAATTTTAACATTCTAATCAGCTCTGCTGATTCGAAGAAATTGTGAAATTGGGCCCTTCTGGCTTCCTAGGCCAAATGTTATGGAGGTTCATCTTCCCTGTGCAGGTTCTCTGTGCCTGGGGTGCTTGATGTGAGGGTCCATTTCTTTCCCCTCTGCCTGTCTGTGGAATCCCTCCCTCCCCCTGACAGTCCCTTGGGTCATTTAACTCCTGACAGTGTCTCAGCCTTTCCTATCCTCTTCCATATGGCCTCTTCTCTACATTTAGCTGTGGAGTCCGTTCTGCCAGTCTTTGAGGTGTTTTCTGGGTTATTTGTACTGATATGGGTGTTATCTAGCTCTGTCCATTGGATGATGTGACTTTAGGGTCTTCCTATTTCACCATCTTCCCCAGAAATAAGATTTGTATTTTTTCATATCTTTTGTAATAAATTGATAATCTGTTGAGTAAATGAGTTTTCTGAGTTTTGTGAGCAGCTCTATCAAGTTAAACCCTAGAAGGGGGTCATGGGAACTTCTTGACTTGCAGTGGGCCTCTGAGGTGGAGGGCAGTCTTGTGGGACTGATTGCTTAACCTGTGGAATCTGATTCTATCTTTAGGTACATAGTGTCATAGTAAAATTCTTCTTTTTGTGGGACCCTGCCTCCTGCAACACACGTACACATTGAAATTGGGTCCAGAATCTGTTACTATTGTAAATGGAATGGTTATCCTAATTTTATTTTTCAATTGTTCATTGCTAGTATATAGAATATGATTTGTTTTTATATATTTTGTGATATGCGACCTCGATGAAATTGTTTATTAGTTGTAAATGATTTTTAACTGAATTCCATTTGAATATTCTTTATACAAGATCATGTCATCTGCAAATATAGTTTTGCCACTTCCTTTCCAATCTGGATAGCTTGTCCGTTCGTTCTTTCTTTCTTTCTTTCTTTCTTTCTTTCTTTCTTTCTTTCCTCCATCCCCTCCCCTCTCCTCCCCTCCCCTCCCCTCCACTCTCTTCTCCTCTCCTTTCTCCTACATGCCCTGGCTAGAATCTCCAGAATAATGTTGAATAGAACTGGTGAGAGTGGACATCTTTTTCTCATCATTGAATGAGGGGGAAATTATTCAGTCTTTCACTTTTAAGTATGAAGTGAACTGTATGTTTTTTTTTTATAGAGGCTTTATATCAGGTTGAGGAAATTTCCTCTATTCCTAGTTTGTTGAGTGTTTTAATAATGAAAATTGTTAGATTTTATCAAATACTTTGTCAAATGAGATTATTATGTTATTTTTCTTCTTTATTCTAATGATGTGATTATGACATTAATTTTCATGTTGAACCAACCATGCATTTGTGAAGTAAATCCCACTTGGCCATAGTGCATAATCCATTTTATATGTTACTAGAACCAGTTTGCTGCTTTTGTTTTTATTGTAATTGAGGGTTTTGCTTTTATATGTATAAGAGCTTCTTTTATAGTGTTTTTATATTTATAAGGGGTTTTTTGATGATGACTTTTCTTTTATATCAGGGTAATATTGGCCTTATAGAGTGAGTTGGGAAGTGTTTTGTTTTTTTTCAACCTTTTTTTCAACCTTTCTTTTTTTCAACCTAGAAAGTTTAAGTTAAGACTTTGTATTCTTATTTCTTTATGTAGTTTTGCCTGTTGAGTTCATTCTCTGTCACTCTGCTTTTTATAAAGTATTTTATTAGATTTTGAAAATAAAAAAAATATTTTTTTTTAATTGAGTATGGTTGACACATGTTATATTAGTTTTAGGTGTACAACATAGTGATTCAACTTTTTTTTTAAAATTTTAAATGTTTATTTATTTTTAAGAGAGACAGAGACAGAATGCCAGTGGGTTAGGGGCAGAGAGAGAGAGGGAGACACAGAATCTAAAGCAGGGTCCAGGCTCCAAGCTGTCAGCACAGAGCCCGATGCGGGGCTCGAACTAATAAACTGCAAGATCATGACCTGAGCTGAAGTCAGACACTTAACCAACTGAGCCACCCAGGAGTCCCATGATTCAACAGTTTTTTACATGATGCAGTGCTTACTACAATAAGAGTAATTACTATCTGCCACTTTACAAAGTTATTACAACTTTATTAAGTATATTCCCTATGCTGTACTTTTCATCCCCATAACTCATTTATTTTATAACTGGAGGTTTCTATGTCTTAATCTCCATTACGTATTTTACCCATACTCCCATCCTATATCCCCTGGCAAAACCAGTTTGTTCTTTGTATTTATAAATTGGTTTCTGTGTGTGTGTGTGTGTGTGTGTGTGTGTGTGTGTGTGTGTCTGTTAGTGTGCACATGTGTGTGTTCTTTAAATGTTGGTAGAATTCACCAGTGAAGCCTTCTGGGCTTGGGCTTTTCTTCATGGAAAATTCTAAAATTACAAACTTAATCTTTTAAAAATACAAATTTAATCCCTGAACATAGTGGTTGTAGGTATTTTCAGATTTCTCTTTATTCTTGAGTTAGTTTTAGCAATCTGTGTCTTTCAAAGAATTTTTAGTTTCATGTGATCTAACTTTTGGCATACGGTTGTTCATAAAACTCCCTAATAATAATTTTTATTTCTTTTTTTAAAATGTTTATTTATTTTCAGAGACAGAGTGAGTGAGCATGCGAGTTGGGGAGAAAGGCAGAGGGGAGCAGAGAGAGAATCTTAAGCAGTGTCCACTCTCAGCACAGAGCCCAATGTGGGGCTCCATCTCATGACTGAGATCATGATCAAGAGTCAGTCATTTAACTGACTGAGACACCCAGGTGCCCCTAATTGTTTTTATTCCTATAAAATTATAGTAATGTTCCTTCTTTCAGTCACGATGATGGTTATTTGAGCTTTCTTTGTTTTTTCTGGGTTAGTCTAGGTAAAAGTTAGTTAATTTTGTTGATTTCTTTAAAAACGAACCTTTACTTTTGTTGTTTTTCTGCAGTTTTTATTTTTCTTTTTTTATGATTTAATTATTTTATTTTATTTTTTTCAATATATGAAATTTATTGTCAAATTGGTTACCATACAACACCCAGTGCCTATCCCAAAAGGTGCCCTCCTCAATACCCATCACCCACCCTCCCTTCCATCCCACCCCCATCAACCCTCAGTTTGTTCTCAGTTTTTAAGAGTGTCTTATGCTTTGGCTCTCTCCCACTCTAACCTCTTTTTTTTTCCTTCCCCTCCCCCATGGGTTTCTGTTAAGTTTTTCAGGATCCTCATAAGAGTGAAACCATATGGTGTCTCTCTTTCTCTGTATGGCTTATTTCACTTAGCATCACACTCTCCAGTTCCATCCACGTTGCTACAAAGGGCCATATTTCATTCTTTCTCATTGCCACGTAGTACTCCATTGTGTATATAAACCACAATTTCTTTATCCATTCATCCGTTGATGGACATTTAGGCTCTGTCCATATTTGGCTATTGTTGAGAGTGCTGCTGTAAACATTGGGGTACAAGTGCCCCTATGCATCAGTACTCCAGTATCCCTTGGGTAAATTCCTAGCAGTGCTATTGCTGGGTCATAGGGTAGGTCTATTTTATTTTTTTGAGGAACCTCCACACTGTTTTCCAGAGGGGCTGCACCAATTTGCATTCCCACCAACAGTGCAAGAGGGTTCCCGTTTCTCCACATCCTCTCCAGCATCTATAGTCTCCTGATTTGTTCATTTTGGCCCCTCTGACTGGCATGAGGTGATATCTGAGTGTGGTTTTGATTTGTATTTCCCTGATGAGGAGCGACGTTGAGCACATTTTCATGTGCCTCTTGGCCATCCGGATGTCTTCTGTAGAGAAGTGTCTATTCATGTTTTCTGCCCATTTCTTCACTGGGTTATTTGTTTTTCGGGTGTGGAGTTTGGTGAGCTCTTTATAGATTTTGGATACTAGCCCTTTGTCCGATATGTCATTTTCAAATACCTTTTCCCATTCCGTTGGTTGCCTTTTAGTTTTGTTGGTTGTTTCCTTTGCTGTGCAGAAGCTTTTTATCTTCATACCGTCTGAGTAGTTCATTTTTGCTTTTAATTGCCTTCCTTTGGGGATGTGTCAAGTAAGAAATTGCTACGGCTGAGGTCAGAGAGGTCTTTTCCTGCTTTCTCCTCTAGGGTTTTGATGGTTGCCTGTCTCACATTCAGGTCCTGTATCCACTATGAGTTTGTTTTTGTGAATGGTGTGAGAAAGTGGTCTAGTTTCAGTCTTTTTCATGTTGCTGTCCAGTTCTCTCAGCACCATTTGTTAAAGAGACTGTCTTTTTTCCATTGGATGTTCTTTCCTGCTTTGTCAAAGATTAGTTGGCCATACGTTTGTGGGTCTAATTATGGGGTTTCTATTCTATTCCATTGGTCTATGTGTCTGTTTTTGTGCCAATCCCATGCTGTCTTGATGATCACAGCTTTGTAGTAGAGGCTAAAGTCTGGGATGGTGATGCCTCCTGCTTTGGTCTTCTTCTTCAAAATTACTTTGGCTATTCGAGGCCTTTTGTGGTTCCATATGAAATTTAGGATTGCTTGTTCTAGCTTAGAGAAGAATACTGGTGCAATTTTGGTTGGGATTGCATTGAATGTGTAGATAGCTTTGGGTAGTATTGACATTTTGACAATATTTATTCTTCCAATCCATGAGCACGGAATCTTTTTCCATTTCTTTATATCTTCGTCAATTTCCTTCATCAGCTTTTTATAGTTTTCAGCATACAGATCTTTTAAATCTTTGGTTAGATTTATCCCTAGGTATTTTATGCTTCTTGGTGCAATTGTGAATGGGATCAGTTTCTTTATTTGTCTTTCTGTTGCTTCATTATTAGTGTATAAGAATGCAACTGATTTCTGTACATTGATTTTGTATCCTGCAACTTTGCTGAATTCATGTATCACTTCTAGCAGACTTTTGGTGGAGTCTAGCTGATTTTCCATGTATAATGTCATGTCATGTGCAAAAAGTGAAAGCTTAACTTCATCATTGCCAATTTTGATGCCTTTGATTTCCTTTTGTTGTGTGATTGCTAATGCTAGACCTTCCGACACTATGTTAAACAACAGCGGTGAGAGTGGACATCCCTGTCGTGTTCCTGATCTCAGGGAAAAAGCTCTCAGTTTTCCCCATTGAGGATGATGTTAGCTGTGGGCTTTTCATAAATGGCTTTTATGATGTTTAAGTATGTTCCTTCTATCCCGACTTTGTCGAGGGTTTTTATTAAGAAAGGTTGCTGAATTTTGTCAAATTCCTTTTCTGCATCGATTGACAGGATCATATGGTTCTTATCTTCTCTTTTATTAATGTGATGTATCACATTGATTGATTTGCGAATGTTGAACCAGCCCTGCATCCCAGGAATGAATCCCACTTGATCATGGTGAATCATTCTTTTTATATGCTGTTGAATTTGTTTTACTAGTATCTTATTGAGAATTTTTGCATCCACATTCGTCAGGGATATTGGCCTATAGTTCTCTTTTTTTACTGGGTGTCTGTCTGGTTTAGGAATCAAAGTAATACTGGCTTCATAGAATGAGTCTGGAAGTTTTCCTTCCCTTTCTATTTTTGGAATTGCTTGAGAAGGATAGGTATTATCTCTGCTTTAAACGTCTGGTAGAACTCGCCTGGGAAGCCATCTGGTCCTGGACTCTTATTTGTTGGGAGATTTTGATGCCTGATTCAATTTCTTTGCTGGTTATGGGTCTGTTCAAGCTTTCTATTTTCTCCTGATTGAGTTTTAGAAGGGTGTGGGTGTTTAGGAATTTGTCCATTTCTTCCAGGTTGTCCAGTTTGTTGGCATATAATTTTTCATAGTATTCCCTGATAATTGCTTGTATCTCTGAGGGATTGGTTGTAATAATTCCATTTTCATTCATGATTTTATCATTTGGGTCATCTCCCTTTTCTTTTTGAGAAGCCTGGCTAGAGGTTTGTCAATTTTGTTTATTTTTTCAAAAAACCGACTCTTGGTTTCGTTGATCTGCTCTACAGTTTTTTTAGATTCTATATTGTTTTTTTCTGCTCTGATCTTTATTATTTCTCTTCTTCTGCTGGGTTTAGGCTGTCTTTGCTGTTCTGCTTCTATTTCCTTTAGGTGTGCTGTTCGATTTTGTATTTGGGATTTTTCTTGTTTCTTGAGATAGGCCTGGATTGCAATGTAGTTTCCTCTCAAGACTGCCTTCGCTGCATCCCGCAGCCCAAATCGTTTGGATTGTTGTATTTTCATTTTCATTTGTTTCCATAAATTTTAAATTTCTTCTCTAATTGTCTGGTTGACCCACTCATTCTTTCGTAGGGTGTTCTTTAACCTCCATGCTTTTGGATGTTTTCCAGACTTTTTCCTGTGGTTGATTTCAAGTTTCATAGCATTGCGGTCTGAAAGTATGCATGGTATAATTTCAATTCTTGTATACTTATGAAGGGCTGTTTTGTGACCCAGTATGTGATCTATCTTGGAGAATGTTCCATGTGCACTAGAGAAGAAGGTATATTCTGTTGCTTTGGGATGCAGAGTTCTAAATATATCTGTCAAGTCCATCTGATCCAATGTATCATTCAGGGCCCTTGTTTCTTTATTGACCATGTGTCTAGATGGTCTATCCATTTCTGTAAGTGGAGTGTTAACGTCCCCTGCAATTACCACATTCTCATCAATAAGGTTGCTTATGTTTGTGAGTAATTATTTTATATATTTGGGGGCTCCCGTATTCAGCGCATAGACATCTATAATTGGTAGCTCTTCCTGATGGATAGACCCTGTAATTATTATATAATGTCCTTCTTCATCTCTTGTTACAGCCTTTAATTTAAAGTCTAGTTTGTCTAAGTATGGGTACTCCAGCTTTCTTTTGGCTTCCAGTAGCATGACAAATAGTTCTCCATCCCTTCACTTTCAATCTGAAGGTGTCCTCAGGTCTACAATGAGTCTCTTGTAGACAGCAAATAGATGGGTCTTGTTTTTTTATCCATTCTGATACCCTATGTCTTTTGGTTGGCGCATTTAGTCCTTTTACATTCAGTGTTATTATAGAAAGATATGGGCTTAGAGTCATTGTGATGTCTGTAGGTTTCATGCTTGTAGCGATGTCTCTGGTATTTTGTCTCACAGGATCCCCCTTAGGATGTCTTTTAGGGCTGGTTTAGTGGTGACGAATTCCTTCAGTTTTTGTTTGTTTGGGAAGACCTTTATCTCTCCTTCGATTCTAAATGACAGACTTGCTGGATAAAGGATTCTCAGCTGCATATTTTTCTGTTCATCACATTGAAAATCTCCTGCCATTCCTTTCTGGCCTGCCAAGTTTCAGTAGAGACATTGGTCACGAGTCTAATAGGTCTCCCTTTATATGTTAGAGCACGTTTGTCCCTAGCTGCTTTCAGAATTTTCTCTTTATCCTTGTATTTTGCCAGTTTCACTATGATATGTCGTGCATAAGATCGATTCAAGTGATGTCTGAAGGGAGTTCTCTGTGTGTCCTGCATTTCAATGCCTTTTTCCTTACCAAGATCAGGGAAGTTCTCAGCTATTATTTCTTCAAGTACATCTTCAGCACCTTTCCCTCTCTCTTCATCCTCTAGAAAACCAATTATTCGTAGTGCATTACTCTTTATTGCATTACTCTGTTCTCTAATTTTCCCCTGATACTCCTGGATGTTTTTTTCTCTCTTTTTCTCAGCTCACTCTTTTTCCATAATGTTATCTTCTAGTTCACCTATTCTCTCCTCTGCCTCTTCTATCTGAGCCGTGGTTGTATCCATTTTATTTTGCAGCTCGTTTATAGCATTTTTTAGCTCCTCCTGACTGTTCCTTAGTCCCTTGATCTCTGTAGCAATAGATTCTCTGGTGTCCTCTATACTGGTTTTAAGCCCAGTGATTAATTTTATGACTATTTTTCTAAATTCACTTTATGTTATATTGTTTAAATCCTTTTTCATCAGTTCGTTAGCTGTTATCTTCTGGAGATTCTTTTGTGGGGAATTCTTCCGTTTTGTCATTTTGGATAGTCCCTGGAGTGGTGCGGAATTGTGGGGCACTTCCCCTGTGCTGTCTTGAATAACTTGCGTTGGTGGGCGGAGCCGCAGTCATACCTGATGTCTGCCCTCAGCCCACAGCTGGGGCCACAGTCAGACTGGTGTGTACCTTCTCTTCTCCTCTCCTAGGGGCAGGATTCACTGTGGGATGGCATGGCCCATCTGGGCTACTTGAATAGTGTCAGGCTTGTGGTTCTGGGGATCTGGCTTATAAGCTGGGGTTGATCGGCAAGGTGCACAGGGGCAGGAGTGGCAGGCTCAGCTCGCTTATCCTTTGGTTATCCGCTTCGGGGGAGTGGGGGCTGAGGCACCAGGAGGGGGTCAGGCCTGCCGCCAGAGGGATGGATCCGCAGAAGCACAGCGTTGGGTGTTTGCGGGATGCAAGTAAGTTCCCTGGCAGGAACTGGTTCCCTTTGGGATTTTGGCTGGGGGATGGGCAAGGGAGATGGCGATGGCGAGCGCCTTTGTTCCCCACCATGCTGAGTTCTGTCCTCCAGGGCTCAACAACTCTCCCTCCCGTTGTCCTCCAGCCTTCCCGCTCTCTGTGCGGAGCTGTTAACTTACAACCTCACAGATGTTAAGTCCTGCTTGCTGTCAGAACACACTCTGTCCAGCCCCTCCACTTTTGCAAGCCAGACTCTGGGTCTCTGCTTGGCCGGCAGGCCGCTCCCGCCCCCCCTCCATCCCTCCCGCCAGTCCGTGTAGCGCGCACCGCCTCGCCGCCCTTCCTACCCTCTTCCGTGGGCCTCTCGTCTGGGCTTGGCTCCAGAGACTCCATTCTGCTAGTCTTCTGGCGGTTTTCTGGGTTATTTAGGCAGGTGTAGGTGGAATCTAAGTGATCAGCAGGACACGGTGAGCCCAGCGTCCTCCTAAGCTGCCATCTTCCCTCAATCCTGTTTTTATTTTTCTATTTTATTGTTTTCTGCTCTAATCTTTAATATTTTCTTGCTAATACTGGCTTTATTTTGTTCTCTTTCCATTATCTAAAGAGGAAAGTTTAGTTAATTATTTAACATCTTTCTTCTTTTTTAATATAAGTAATTGTAGCTATAAATTTGATTGTAAGCACTGCTTTAGTTACATGCCCTATGTTTTTGCGTGTTGTGCCTTCATTTTCATTCATCTTTAAATATTTTCTAATTTCCCTTGTGATTTGACATTTTACCCATTTACTACTGGGTAGTGTGTTGTTTATTTTCCACATACTTGCAAGTTTCTCAACTTTGTTTCCATTAGTAATTTCTAATATTCCATGTGGTCATAATTCTATGATTTCATACTTCTATGATTTCAGTTCTTTCAAGTTTATTGAGGAATTTTTATGGACTAGTATATAGTCTATGTGGGAGGAATTTTTATGGACTAATATATAGTCTGTGGGAAGATATTGTTTATTTTTGTTTTTTTAACTTTTATTTATTTTTGAGAGACAGAGAGAGACAGAGCATGAGCAGGAGAGGGGAGGAGAGAGAGAGGAAGACACAAAATCTGAAGCAGTCTATAGGCTCCAAGCTGTCAGCACATAGCCCGATGTGGGGCCTGAACTCATAAACAGATCATGACCTGAGCTGAAGTCAGACATTCAACTGACTGAGCCACCCAGGTGCCCCAATGTGGGAGAATATTCTATGTCCACTTGAGAAGAATGTATATTCTGCTGTTGTTGGGTGGAGTGTGCTATAGAGGTATGTTAGGTCTAATTAGCTTATGATGTTGTCCAAACCTTATATTTCTTTATTGATTATCTGTCTAGTTCTAACCTTTAATGAAAATAGATTATTGGATTCTCCAACTATTATTGTTGAATTGTTTGTTTCTCCTTTCAGTTTTGTCATTGTTATATGTGCTTTGGGGGCTCTATTGTGAGGTACATATGTGTTTATAATGGTTATACCTTCCTCGTGAATTGGCCTTTTTATCATTATAAAATGTCCTTTATTATTTCCAGTGTAATTTGTGCTCTGAAATGTATTTTATCTGATGCTTGTATAGCCACTAAAGTATCCCCATTATCTGTTTCATTTTTTTTTACTTTTGACTTATTTGTGTCTTGAATGTAATATGTGTCTTTATAGACAGTATACTGTTCAATTTTTTAAAAAATCCACTTTTCACTCACTTTCTTTTGATTAGGTTATCTGATCAATTCGCATGTCATGTATTCATTGATGTAGTTGGATTTATGTCTGGTGTTTTACTTTTTTAATGTGTCGTGCCTTTTTTGTTCATATATTCCTTTACTGCTTTCTTTTGTATTAAATGCTATCATTGTTATTATTATTGTACACATTACATATTGTATTAAAAAACAATATTATATTGTTATGATAATTAGCTTATAAAACTTTATTACATTGTTATAATAATTAAGTTATAAAACTTTATCTTTTTTAAAATGTTTATTTTGAGACAGAGAGAGAGAGAGAGAGTGAGCACAAGCAGGAGAGAGGCAGAGAGAGGAAGAGGCAATCCCAAGCAGACTCTGCACTGTCAGTGCAGAGCCCAATGAGGGGCTTGATCTCACAAACCATGAGATCATAACCTGAGCTGAAATCAAGAGTTGGATGCCTAACAGACTGAGCCACCCAGGTGCCCCAACTGTATGTCTTTTAAAGAAGTTGAGGGAATGAGAATAGGCTTACATTTATAGAGTTTGTTATATTAGCCTTCTTGGGTGCAAGTTCTGGTTCACTTTATTTGGTTTTGTAGATTTAAGTTACCATTTTTTATCATTTCGTACTCTATTATAGCTTTGCTTTTACTTTCCTTCTTTGTGATTTTATTGTAAAATATATTATGTTTCCTTTGTGCAGGCCCCCAAATGCAGTCATGTAAATATTGTTTTGTGCTTTCTTTTTTTTTAATGTTTATTTCTGAGGCAGAGAGAGACAGGGCATGAGTCAGTGAGGGGCAGAGAGAGAGGGAGACACAGAATCAGAAGCAGGCTCCAGGCTATGAGCTGTCAGCACAGAGCCCGATGCAGGGCTCAAACTGACAAACCGTGAGATCATGACCTAAGCTGGTCAGTCACTCAACCAACTGAGCCACCCACGCGCCCCTATACAGTTGCTTTCTTTTTTTAAAAAATTTTTAACATTTATTTATTTTTGAGACAGAGAGAGACAGAGCATGAACGGGGGAGGGGCAGAGAGAGAGGGAGACACAGAATCGGAAGCAGGCTCCAGGCTCTGAGCCATCAGCCCAGAGCCCGACGCGGGGCTTGAACTCCCGGACCATGAGATCGTGACCTGAGCTGAAGTCGGACGCTTAACCGACTGAGCCACCCAGGCGCCCCTACAGTTGCTTTGTATATTAGTTAAGAGAACAAAGAAGAAAGATGTATATATTGTCTTTTATAATTACAGAATTTGCAAGAGATGTGAATTTTTCATGTGAATTTTAATTACTTTGTATGTTCAATTGCTTTCAGCCTGAAGAAGTCCGTTAAAATTTTTTTTGTAAGGTGAATCTGCTAGCAAGGATTCTCTCAGTAGAACACGGATCTTATCCTGTATAATTTAAATCGTCTTTGAGAGTGGAGCCAGGAAAAGTTGATTAAAAAATTGTACCATGTTATTTTAAAAATAAACCAGCGGCTATAACCACTGGACTAGGGTTTTCTGAGGTCTCTTGTGGCTCTGACATTCTGCGATACTGTAAGCAAGATAAATGTTCTCCCTGAGATTCTTAACCCATGTTAAGACATATTCTTGACTTGCCGGTATAGTATAGGCTTGTAGTTCTCAAAGTATGTTCCCTAGACCAGCAGCTTTAGCATCACTGGGCAAAATGTCAGAAATGCAAATTCTCAGCTACTACTCCACACCTATTAAATCAGAAGCTGTAGGGGTGGAACACAGTAGACTGTGTTTTAGCAAGCTCTATCTCTCCTATTGATTTTGAATCACTTTGAAGTTTGAGAACCACTGGCATAGGAAAAGAACACTGTGGGCTTTGTGGTATGGTGACTCTAGTGAGTTTTGGAGATCTCACTGACCAATTTTGGGTTGTTGCTGGGCAACTTCTCCTTTGAGCCACTTTTACTTTTTTTCTAAGGATAATAATATTTGCTCTATATAACTCACATAGTTGTTGTGATACTACTCAGAGAGTTTATGTCCAAGCTCCTTTATAAACTATTAAGCCTATATGCAGTGTAAGCCATCATTATAATCAAAGGAAAATAAAATTTACTGAGCATCTAATCTATGCCAGGCATTCTGTATATGTTGTCTCATTTAGTCCTTAGCCACTCTACAAGTAGTGTTAGAATTATTTAGCAATTCAGTTTAGTTTTCCAACTGTATTGGAATCCACACATTGAAATCCAGATTCAAAATACAATTACATCAAAATCCAAATAAATCAAATTGTATCTTATATCAAAGTCTAACTGTGTAAAAATCCAGTTCATCAAAATTTGATATTGAAAGCTAAAGAATGAATGCTGTTTCTTAAAATACTTGAGTATTTTGTTGCATTCACTCACCTCCTCACTGAGAAGAGCACATGAGATCTTGTCCTATTAGTAGTTAGAACATGTTAATACTTAGCTTTGACATAGGGAACATCAGATAAATTGTGTTTCCTCTCTTGACTTCAGTCTTCATTTTAAAGTAAGCAGTTTTACCAAAAAAACCCCACCCTTTAAAATCTTTTACACTTCAGTCTGTTAACTTAAGATGTATGGTTACATGTGAAATTTAGTCATTGTTAAAAGCTATAAAAACTGCTTTCCTTTTGAACCTTTAAGGTATCTTTTTAGATTGGTTTAACTATCAAAATCAATATCAGATTAGAAATGATTGGATTGTATTGGACCTGATTAGAAAATACCAATTGATGTAGCTAAAATTTGTCTATCAATATTGATCCTTAGCAATGTGATTACAGACTGTTGAAAGTCAGGTGAAGGGGTTTTCAAAATAAGGACATATTTGTTTTCTTTTTTTAAAAAAAATATTTTATTTTATTTTATTATTATTATTATTTTTTTAAATTTACATCCAGGTTAGTTAGCATATAGTGCAACAATGATTTCAGGGATAGATTCCTTAATGGCCCTTACCCATTTAGCACATCCTCCCTCCCACATCCCCTCAAGTAACCCTCCGTTTGTTCTCCATATTTAAGCGTCTCTTATGTTTTGTCCCCTCCCTGTTTTTATATTATTTTTGCTTCCCTTCCCTTATGTTCATATGTTCTATGTCTTAAAATCCTCATATGAGTGAAGTCATATGATATGTGTCTTTCTCTGACTGAGTGAAGTCATATGATATTTGTCTTTCTCTGACTAATTTCACTTAGCATAATACTCTCATTAATGTGAATTAAAAAGCATAGAGTCATATAATAAACATTTTTGTACCCACTTCCTGAAGATGAAAATTTGTGATGTTAGTTTCATTGCTCTCTTTTTCTAAATAAAGCATTGCAGAGTTAGTGAAGTCTGCTTTTACCCCTCTCTCTAGTCCTCAACACAGGCAACCACAATCCTGAATTGGGTGTGTATCCTTCTTGGCCATACTCTCTTTCTTTATATATTCAGGATAGATAGATAGATAGATATCTCAGAGTAGTTTTATATATATTTATAAACCGTATTTATTTATAAATATAAATATTGTTTATAATATATTTATATATTTATTTAAATTTTTTCACAAAAAATCATACCATATGTACCATTGAAGTTACATTTTTCACTCAGATGTTTAGATATTTCCATGTTGACATACATATATATATATATATATATATATAGTTTATTCACTTTTAATAATGGATAGTATACTTCTGCTATGAATATTGTTGGAAAAACTAAAAATAAAATCTGCTAACCCACAAAATCCTTTTTGTAAATATAGAAAAGAAAGAAAATTATTTTATTATTGAATAAGCTTTAAACCAAACTGGGCTGTAACTGATAGGCAATCCACTACTAACATTGCAAGGAGAGAAAGAAATTTCATCCTTTTATATAGCCAAGCAGATAAAATCCATTATGTACATGTTGTAAGATAAACCATAACTTGTCCTCAAGTAAAGTGACTTGACAGCACTATTATATTTACATAATTCATCCAGAATTCACCTAGTATTTGAAGTGGCCATGCATTTAAATTGCCTTTATCAAAAGGAAAAAAATAAAACTTTTCTTCTATGACAAACAGGCAATTAAAACTTGAAGCAAGGTACCTAGCATAAACTTCCAAGGTAACAGAGAGGTAAGGACTTATCTTCCTTGATGTTAATATTTCAAAGAGATGGCTGTTAGGCTTCTAAGAAAATATGTTACTGGGTTACAATGCTTATTTAGCTTTCACAAAGATTTGCATACATATCAAAGGGACAGAAGGCAGCTTTACAATTAAATTTTCATAAGGAAATTAAGAAAAGGGACAGGGGAAAACGTCTTTCCTTTGTGGCAACCAGGAACATTCAATTGTACAATATACTACATATTTACCTATTAATTTTTCTATTTATGGGATTGTAGGCTGTTTATAATGTTTCATTATTGCCAAAACATGCCAACGAACATCCTCCTATATGCCTTCCTGGGAAATATGCAAGAATTTCTCAGGTAATGAAAATTTTTAACATTACCAGATATTTCCAAATTATACTCCTACCTGGTTATATCCATTTATATATTTTATCAACAAATATAAGATTCTCCATTTGTCCACATCATTAACACTCAATATTGTTGTACCTGAAAAATATTGCCAATCTATGAGTATGAAATGGAATCTCACTATTGCTTAATTTTTATTTTCCTATTTTTAAAAATTTGAGTATAGGGGCGCCTAGGTGGCTCAGTCAGTTGAGTGTCTGACTGTTGGTGTCAGCTCAGATCATGATCTCACGGTTCGTGGGTTTGAGCCCTGCATCTGGCTCCATGGTGACAGCATGGAGCCTGCTTGGGATTCTCTTTCCCTCTCTCTCTGCCCCTCCCAGATCTCTATGTCTGTCTGTCTCTGTCTCTGTCTCTGTCTCTGTCTCTCTCAACAAATAATAAACTTAAAAAATAAAAATTTGATTATATTTGACACACAAAGTTACATTAGTTTCAGGTGTACAACACAGTGATTCAACTTTATTATATGTTATTCTGTGCTCACCACAAATGTAGCTACCATCTGTCACCATATAACACTATTACAATATCATTGACTATATTTCTTATGCTGTGCCTTTTATTCCCATGACTTGTTCATTCCATAACTAGAAGCCTGTATCTCCTACTCCCCTTCACCCATTTGTTCTCATGCCCTGAACCCCTCTCCTCTCTGGTTACCATCAGTTTGTTATCTGTATTTGTAGATGTGGTTCTCCTTTTCCTTTATATATTCATTTGTTTTTTTAGATTCCACATATGATTGTGAAATCATATGGTGTTTGTCTTTCTCTGACTTATTTCACTTAGCATAATACTCTGTAGGCGCATCCATGTTGTTGCAAATGGCATGATCTCAACCTTTTTTATGGCTGAGTAATGTTCCTGTGTGTGTGCTTGCACATGTGCTTGGGTATATATACACCACATCTTCCTTGTCCATTCACATATTGATGGACACTTAGTTTGCTTACATATTTTGACTGTTGTCATATATCTTCTCAAGTTACTGTTTTTCTTTTTTTTTTTAATTTTTAATGGTTATTTTTTTTTGAGAGAGAGACAGAGCGTGAGCAGGGGAGGGGCAGAGAGAGGGGGAGACACAGAATCCGAAGCAGGCTCCAGGCTCTGAGCTGTCAGCACAGAGCCCAATTCAGGGCTCTAACTCACAAACTGTGAGATTATGACCTGAGCTGAATTTAGATGCTTAACCAACTGAGCCACCCAGGCACCCCTGTTTTTTTTTTTCCTTTGGGTAAATACCAATAGTGGAATTATTAAATCATATATTTCTATCTTAAATTTTTTGAGAAGCCTCATTCTGTTTTCAACAGTTCCTGTACCAATTTACATTTTCACCAACAGTGTATGGGGTGCTCCTTTTTCTTCTAGGCTTGCCAACATTGTTATTTCTTGTCTTTTTTTTTCCAGCCATTCTAACAGGTGTAGGGTGGTGTCTCATTGTGGTTTTAATTTTAATTTTTCTGATTATTGGTGTTGTTGAGCATCTTCTCACGTGTCTGTTGGGCATTTGGATGTGTTCTATTCAGGTCCTCTTCCCATTTTTAAATTGGATTTTTTGTTTGTTTGTTTGCTTATTTGTTTTGTTGTTGAGTTGTATAAGTTCTTTATATATTTAACCTCTTATTGGATATATCATTTGCAAATGTCTTTTCCCATCCAGTAGATTTCTTTTTCCTTTTGATGATGGTTGTCTTTCCTGTGAAAAACCTTTTTATTTTGATGATGACCCAATATTTTTTTGTTGTTGGTTTCCCTTGTGTTAGGAGATCTATCTAGAAAGATGTTTCCAGGGCTGATATCAGAGAAATTACCACCTGTGTTCTCTTGTAATATTTTTATGGTTTTGGGTATCACATTTAGGTCTACTAAAGACCTAAATTAACCATTTGAGTTTATTTTTTTTTTGTATGTTAAAAAGCAGTCCAGTTTTCCCAGCCCCATTTATTGAAGGGATTGTCTTTTCCCCAGTGTATTTTCTTGCCTCCTTTGTCATAGATTAAGTGACAAATATAATCATGGACTTGTTTCTGGGCTTTCTATCCTGTTGCATTGATTTCTCTGTTTTTATGGGAGTATCATACTGTTTTGACTATTACAGCTTTGTAGTATATTATGCAATGTGGAATTGTGATACCTCCAGCTTTGTTCTTCTTTCTGAAGATTTCTTTGGCTATTCAGGTCTTTTGTTCCATACAAATTTTGGGATTATTTTTTTCCAGTTTTTTGAACAATGCTTTTAGTGATTTGACATGGATTGCATTAAATCTGTAGACTGCTTTGTGTAGCATGGACATTTTAATAACGTTGGTTTTTCTAATCATGAGCATGAAGTATCTTTCCATTTGTTTGTGTCATTTTCTATTTCTTTCATCAGTGTTTTCTAGTTTTCAGAGTACCGGTCTTTCACATCTTTGGTTAAATTTATTCCTAGGTATTTTATTAATTTTTGGTGAAATTGTAAATGGTGTTGTTTTCTTAATTTCTCTTTCTGCTCTTTTGTTATTAGTATCATGTCTTCTGCCGATTGTGACAGTTTTAACTTCTTTAGGAATTTAGGTGCCACTTATTTTTCTTATCTGATTACTGTGTCTAGGACTTTCAGTACTATGTTGAATAAAAGTGGTAAGAGTGGACATCCTTGCCTTTTTCCTGTTGTTAGAGGAAAAACTCTTAGTTTTTCACCATTGGCTATGATGTTAGCTGTGGGTTTTTCATTTACGGCCTTTATTAACATGAGGTATGTTCCCTATAAACCTACTTTGTTGAGAGTTTTTATCATGAATGTATATTATACTTTGTCAAATTCTTTTTCTGCATTTATTGAGATGATCATATTTTTTTTATCCTTTCTTTTGTTGATGTGATGTATCACATTGATTGTGAATATTGAACCATTCTTGCATTCCTGGCATAAATCCTATTTGATCGTGGTGAATGATATTTTAATTATTTTGTGTTGTGGTGTGGACTTCCTTGGCTTCATTGTGTTTGGAACTCCCTTGTCTTCTTGGACTTGGATGTTTATTTTTTTCTCTATGTCAGGGTGACCCTTATATTGCAATTTTTCTTTGGTGATTCTTATATTGCAAATGTTTGTTCATTTGATGTTGTCAAAGTGATCCATTAAGCTGTTCCCCTTTTATTTTATTCTTGTCTCTTTTTGCTGTTTAACTTGGGTCCTTTGCATTACCCTGTCTTCTAGATTGCTGATACCTTCTGCATCTGCTAATCTATTGTTGATTCCCTCTAGTGTGTTTTTTATTTCAGTTATTATATTCAACTCTGATTGGTTCTTTTTTATATTTTTATCTCTTTATTAAAGGTCTCGCTGAGCTCTTCCACTCTTCTTTCCAGCCTAGTGAGCATCTTTTAAGACAATTACTTTAAATTCTTTATCAAGCGTATGATGTATCTCCATTTAATGTAGTTATTTTTCTGAAGTTTTCTCTTGTTCCTTCTTTTGGAACATATTCTCATCTCCCCATTTTGCTTGACTTTCTGTATTTCTTTCTATGGACTAGGTGGACCAGCTACCTTTCCTAAACTTGAACAAATGGTCTTGTGTATGATTGTCCTGTATGTAGATTGTGTGTGCTTCATGACTTTTCCTGGCTGGCTGTAGGGATCTGGAGGTCACTGGGCTTTCCACATAGTGGATGCCCTGTTAGCAAGCTGAGACTGAAATGGGTGCAATGCATGGTGTCCCAGTGTGCTATCTGCAGGGGATGCACTTGTCTGGAAGCTGGAGCCAAGGCAGTGTGTGTGCTGGGAATTCCCTGGGCTCTCTGTGCAGTGGATGCCCTGGCAGGATAGGTGAAACTAAACTGGGTGTGAACATGGGTACCCTAGGACTCTACAGCCAAAGGGTACCTAAGTAGGATAATCAAAACTGAATTATATGTAAACTGGGCTCTTCCTGGACTCTCCACAAAGAGGGTGCCCTAAAGAGATGGATAAAGCTTAGGCAGGGTACAGACTGGAAGGTCTTAGGGTGCTCTGCAGAGATGACATCTTGACAGGACAACTAAAGCTAAAATGTGTGTGAGCCAGTATGGTCCCTGAGCTCTCCATGAATGTCTCCCTATGGGACAGCTGAAACTGAAATAGTTGCAAGTTGGGTTGTCATCATGTTCCCATGCTGAAGGTAACCTGGTCAGACAGCTGAAGCTGAATTGGGTGCAAGATGTAGTGTCCCAAGGTGTTTATCACAGGGGACTCCCTGGCTGATTGATTACAGCTGAGGCTGGTACAGGCAGGTATGTTCCAAGACACTCATAGAGCCCAGAGGAGTTGCCCTGGTGAAGTGGCTGAAATCAATGCAGACATGAACTTGGGATTTCCAGAGCCTTCCATATTGGGGGCACACTTGCTGGGTGACTGAATCTGAGGCTGATGTCATTCAAGAGGCTCTGGAGCACTCTGCACCAAGGGTGCCCTCGTAAGCTGTCTGAAACCAAAGTAATGTGGACCTGGAGTGTTTTGTGGTACTTTGCATCCATGTTAACTAGGCATGAAGTTGGGACTATAGTGAGTACTAACCAGTGGTGTCCCAATGTGCACCAACCCATGACCACCTTGGTTGGATGGCTGTGGTTAGAGGCCTTGGGATTCACTGAGGCAGCCAGCCAATTAGGGTGCCCAGACTATGCACTGGTCTGTGCTTTCAAGGTTGAGGGGTAGGGTAGACCATGTCTTTTGGCCCCTCCCAAAGTGTTCCAGCAGCTACCTCACTGTTGTTTGGTGGAGTTCAAGGGCTGAGGCTTTTATATGACAATTATTTTTACAAACTAAGTCTTTTTAAAGAATAATAAGAGCAAAGAAAAAAAAAAGGAATAAGAGGGAAAAAATAAAAAATGAAAAAAAGGTAAAAGAGAAAAAGTGAGAGCAAGGCAGGGAAGATGGGGGAGTAGGAGGACCCTAAGCTTTCCTCATCCCACAAATAGAACTACATCAGAGTAAATAACTTAGAGAATGACCTGAAGACTGGCAGAACAAACTCCACAACTAAAGGTAGAGAAGAGTCCTCATCGAACAAGGCAGAAAGGGCAGACATGCAGTTTGGGACTGAAACAGACTATGGCTCTCCATGGTCAGGAGGGATGCAGTGGTGCAGAAAAGGGTGAGAAAAAAGACTGTCACACTGGGGAACCGGCATATGGAAGACAAATCCCCATATTTGCCCTTGAAAGGGAGAGAGGCTGAGTTTTGTGAGTTATTAAAACCAGTGAGACTTAAAGCTTGGGATTCTAAAAGTCAGCAGGCTTGGCTCAGGGAAAGCCTGGAGGGCACTAAGAATCTGAGTCCCAGGTTTTAAAAAGATAGTGTGACAAACATTCCTTGGAGATATAGCATAGAACCACAAGTTTGAAAAACACGTGGGGCATATGGGAGATAGAGTTATTTACTCATTTCAGAGGAAGGAACTGCAAGGAGACACCTCCAGGAACAAAGGAGCTAACAGATGCCATTTACCTCTGTGCCCACCACACCAATAGGTGCAGGAACCAGCAAGCACTGACACTTGCTACCTAACTGGCTTGCACCAGGACCTGCCACCATATGCTTTGGCAGATCTGGCCTTCAGAGTCACGCTTGTCTCAGTCCAGAATACTGTGGGTCCACCCCCCCACAAGCCGCACAAATGCCCCCAACACCACCTCTGACCCTTACAGTTTGCATGGCCTCAGACCTGGTGTCTGTGGCAGCAGGTCTCACTTGTCAAGTACACCAGTGTGCATCTTGTTAAAACATCCCACACCCTGGCTGGAATGAAACATTGCATATAACAGGCAAAGAGTGCCTCTGTAGGTGACTGGACTGAAGGAAAAAGCAGCTAGGACACAATAGCAGGGCATAAGCAACACACATAGTTGACAGTTTCTGACATGACAGGTCCTGGGGAGCAGGTGATACTGCATTGCAGGGAATTGCAGGACCTCTTCTTCATTAGACCATTACCTTCAAGAGCAGAAAACATAGCAGACTTTCATACTCTGAAACAGACACAGAGAGTTGGACAATATGAGGTGAGAGAGGGATATGTCCCAAATCAAAGAATGAGACAGAACCACAGCAAGAGACCTAAGTGAAATGGATATAAGTAATATTTCTGATAGAGAATTTACTTTTTTTAAATTTTAAATATTTTTGAGAGAGAGAGAATGAATAGGGAAGGGGCGGGGGGGGGGGGCAGAGGCTCCAAAGTAGGTTCCACCCTGACAGTAAAGAGCCTGATGTGGGGCTCGAACACACAAATTGTGAGATCATGACCTGAGCCGAAGTTGGATGCTTAACCGACTGAGCCACACAGCTGCCCCAGGAATGTACTTTTTTAAAAAGTTTATTTATTTTTGAGAAGGGGGGAGTGCGACTGGGGAAGGGCAGAGAGAGAAGGAGAGAGAGAATATCAAGTAGGCCTCATGCTGTCAGCGTGGAGCCTGATGAAACGCTCAAACCTATGAACCATGAGATCATGACCTGTGCTAAAATCGAGTTAAACAGTGGACTGGCTGAGCCACCCAGTTTCCCCACCGGATAGAGAATTTAAAGTAATGATCAAAAAGATTTTCAGTGGACATAAGAAAAGAGTGGAGGACATGAGACAAACCCTTAAAGAATAAATTGAAAATAACCAATCAGAGATGAAGAACACAATAAATGAAATTGAAAATACACTTGATGGAATACATAGGCTAGAGGAAGCAGAGGAATGAGTTAATGACCTTAAGACACAGTAATGGAAAGCAGTCAAACTGAGAAAGTAAGAGAAAAAATATGCAAATTGAGAATAGACTTAGGGAACTCAGGGACTCCATAAAGCATAATAAGGGACACCAAAAGAAGAAGAGAGGGAAAAGGGGACAAAAAATTTATTAGAGGAAATAGTACCAAAAAACATCTCTACTCTGGGAAAGGAAACAGATATCTATATACAGGAGGCACAGATATCACCCAACAAAATAAACCCAAAGAGGTCCACAGCAAGATATGTAGTAATTAAAATGGCAAAAACAATGATGAAAAATTTTTTAAAAGCTTCAAAAGAAAAGAAGACAGTTACATACAAGGGAAACCCCTATCAGCTGACTTTTCAGCAGAAAATTTGTAGGCCAGATGAGAGTTGCATGATATATTCAAAGTGCTAAAAGACAAAAATCTGCAACCTAGATTATAATACCCAGCAAGGCTGTCATTCAGAATAGAAGGGATATGAAGGGTGGCTCAGACAAACATAAACTAAAGGAGTTCATGACCACTAAAAAAGCCCTACAAAAAGTGTTAAAGAGAACACTTTGACTGAAAACAGAAGACCATAAATGGGAGTATAAAAAGTAGGAAATACAAAAGCAATAAAAATAACTATGTAAAAATCAGTCAAGGGATTCACAAAATAAAAGGGTGCAAAATATGACTCTATATATCTAAAACATACAGGGGACAGGAGTAAAGAATGAGTTAAAACTTAAAATGCGTCCAAATTGTTAAGGAAGAATTCAATTTTCACTATTTGCAGATGATATGATTCTATATGTAGAAAACTCTAAAGTCTCCACCAAAAAACTGCTAGAACTGATAAAAAAATTCAGTAAATTTGCAGGATACAAAATCAACGTACAGAAGTCTCTTGCATTTTTAAACACTAATAGTGAAGCAGCAGAAAGTGAAATTAAAAAACAATCACATTTAATTGCACTATAAAAATAAATTAGCTAGAAATAAACAACCAAAGAGGTGAAAGACCTGTACTCTGAATACAACAAAACAGTGATAAAATAAGTTAAAGATGACATAAAAAACGTTAAGATATATTTTGTGCTCATGGATTGGAATAACAAATATTGTTAAAATGTCCACACTATTATAAGCTTAATGCAATCCCTACCAAACTACTAACAGCATTTCTTACAGAACTGGAACGAACTCTCCTAAAATTTGTATACAACCACAAAAGACCCTAAATAGCCAAAGCAATCTTGACAGAGAAAAGCAAAACTGGAAATCTCACAATTCCATGCTTTAGGTTGTATTACAAAGCTGCGGTAATCAAAAGAGTATAGTACTGGTGCAAAAGCAGACACAAAGAACAATGGAGCAGATAGAGAATCCATAAATGAACGCACAATTATATGGTCAATTAAACTTTGACAAAGGGGTAAAGAAAATGCATTGGAAAAAAAAAGGCATTCTCTTGAACAAATGGTGCTGGGAAAACTGGACAGCTACATGCAAAAGAATGAAACTGGACCACTTTCTCACACTGTACACAAAAAGACACTGTAAATGGACTTAAAACTGAAGTGTGAGAACTGAAACCATAAAAATCCTACAGGAGTGCATAGGCATTACTTTCTCTAACATCAGCTGTAGCAACATTTTTTTCTAAATAGTCTTCTGAGGGAAGGGAAATAAAAGCAAAAGTAAACTTTTGGGACAACATTAAAATATAAATCTTCTGCACAGCAAAGGAATTAACAAAACTAAAAGGCATCCTACAGAATGGGAGAAGATATTTCCATGTGACATATCCAATAAAGGGTTAGTATCCAAAACATATAAAGAACTGATACAAATCAACACCCAAAAAGCAAATAATCCAGTTTCAAAATGGGCAGAAGACACGAACAGACATGTCTCCAAAGAAGATACATAGACGACCAACAGGCTCATGAAAAGATGCTCAACATTACTCATGATCAGGGAAATACAAATCAAAACTATAATGAAATATCACCTCACACCTGTCAGAATGGCTAAAATCAAAAACACAAGAAACAACTATGTGGAGAAAAAGGAACACCCACACTGTTGGTGGGGATGGAAACAGGTGCAGCCCTTCTGGAAACAGTATGGAGGCCGTCATAAACTTAAGAAATAGAACTACCTTTGGGGCACCTGGGTGACTCAGTTGCTTGAGCATGGTACAGTTGATTTTGGCTCAGATCATAATCTCACGGTTCATGAGATTGAGCCCCACGTTGGGCTCTGTGCTGGAATTCTCTCTCAACCTCTCTCTCTCTGGCCCTCCTCCCTCTCTCAAAACAAATAAATAAAAAGTTAAAAACAATAGAACTAACCTCGGATCCAGTAATCACACTACTGGTTATTCAAAAACAGTAATTCAAAGAGATACATGCACTCCTATGTTTATTGCAGCATTATTTATAATAGCCAAATTATGGAAGCAGTGGAAATGTTCATTGATAGGTGAATGGATAAAGAAGAGCTGATATATATGTGTGTGTATTATTCAGCTATACAAAAAGAATGAAACCTTGCTATTTTTAAGTACATGGATGGAGCTAGAGTGTATAATGCTAAGTGAAATAAATCAGTCAGAGAGAGACAAATACTAGATGATTTCACTCATATGTAGGATTTAAGTAATAAACAAAATGACCACAGAAAAATAAAAGAGAAGGAGACAAAACAAGAAAGACTCTTTGCTATAGAGAACCAAATGATAGGAGAGCGGAGGTAGGGAAGAGAGATGGTTTAAATCTGTGGTGTGGATTAAAGAGGACACTTATGATGAGCACTGGGTGATGTATATAGAATTCCTGAATCACTATATTGTACACCTGACACTAATATGACACTGTATGTTAACAATACTGGAATTAAAATAAAAGACTATAAAAAAGGAAAAAAAAGAAAGGAAGGAAAGAAAAATTCCTGGATTATTTTCTGTACCCCAGAGTGACCAGGGTTGTTGTGGGCTTAAGGATTCTGAGCTCACTGAGTCAGCAAGCTCAGTGTGTCCACTGGAGTCTGTTCTCACCTGGGCTTTTAATGTGAAAGTGGAGACAGCATTCCTGCAGCTCTTAGGTCCTTTTAAATTGTTGCTTTTTTTTTCCTCCTGTGCCTCAGCATGACCTGTGCTGGTGTGGGTTTGCAGACCTGGAATGCATTGAGGTATCAAGCTCACTGTGTGGACTGGACCCTCCTGTTATGGAGATCAGACTCAGTCTGGCCTGGGCATTTAAGGTAGAGGGGGAATGTAAGCTATGTAGATCTCCAGTCCGTCTGACCAGAAGAGCATTCCTAAAGTTCATGCCCTTTGTTTAAGTTCTAGTGTTGTCTCTTTGATAAACCAGCTACTCTTTTAAACCATGCCCTTTCTCTGTGGCCCAGCACAGAGGAAGCTGTTCCTGGTTCTGTAGTATTATCCCTCCCCACTACCATTCTCAGCATCAGGCTAGGGTTTCTCTTTGTTACATGTTTCCACCTCTGTTGGTGTTCTATTTTGCTGTTCTCTGTGTTTTCTATTGTGAAGATGCTATTCAGTTGGCCCTCAGTTCTTAAGGAGGATTTTTTCTATATAAGGAAGAATTTTTCCATATATAGGTATAATTTAGAGTGTTCCCTGGAGCGGGAGATTTCAGGGTCTTTTTACTTCACCATCTCGGACCAGTTTCTATAATTTTAAAACTATTAATTTATTTTATTTTTTAATTTTTTTAATTATATGTATTTATTTTTATTTTTATTTTTTTCAATATATGAAATTTATTGTCAAATTGGTTTCCCTACAACACCCAGTGCTCATCCCAAAAGGTGCCCTCCTCAATACCCATCACCCACCTTCCCCTCCCTCCCACCCCCAATCAACCCTCAGTTTGTTCTCAGTTTTTAAGAGTCTCTTATGCTTTGGCTCTCTCCCACTCTAACCTCTTTTTTTTTTCCTTCCCCTCCCTCATGGGTTTCTGTTAAGTTTCTCAGGATCCACATAAGAGTGAAACCATATGGTATCTGTCTTTCTCTGTATGGCTTATTTCACTTAGCATCACACTCTCCAGTTCCATCCACGTTGCTACAAAGGGCCATATTTCATTCTTTCTCATTGCCACGTAGTACTCCATTGTGTATATAAACCACAATTCCTTTATCCATTCACCAGTTGATGGACATTTAGGCACTTTCCATAATTTGGCTATTGTTGAGAGTGCTGCTATAAACATTGGAGCACAAGTGCCCCTATGCATGAGTACTCCAGTATCCCTTGGGTAAATTCCTAGCAGTGCTATTGCTGGGTCATAGGGTAGGTCTATTTTTAATTTTCTGAGGAACCTCCACACTGTTTTCCAGAGTGGCTGCACCAATTTTCATTCCCACCAACAGTGCAAGAAGGTTCCCATTTCTCCACATCCTCTCCAGCATCTATAGTCTCCTGATTTGTTCATTTTGGCCACTCTGACTGGTGTGAGGTGATATCTGAGTGTGGTTTTGGTTTGTATTTCCCTGATGAGGAGCGACGTTGAGCATCTTTTCATGTGCCTGTTGGCCATCCGGATGTCTTCTGTAGAGAAGTGTCTATTCATGTTTTCTGCCCATTTCTTCACTGGGTTATTTGTTTTTCGAGTGTGGAGTTTGGTGAGCTCTTTATAGATTTTGGATACTAGCCCTTTGTCTGATATGTCATTTGCAAATATCTTTTCCCATTCCGTTGGTTGCCTTGTGCAGTCTTAGATAAGGATTTATAAGGAAGGCTCTCTGGTAAAGTGACATTTTAGTAAAGACATCTGCAGGAAGATAACTTTTAATGGCCCTGAAGTTTGCATGTTTCTGGTGAGTTCACAGACCAGAAAGGAAGCTACTGTGTCTAACACTGGTTTTTCTATTAGGCCAGTAAATGGTTGAATAGCTTTCTCATTTGTTTTTTAAATGTATTTTTTTGAAATAATCATAGAATCACAGGAAATTGCAAAGATAGTACAAAAATGTTCCTTGTACCTTTCATCTGAGTTTATCACAAGGCTACTTCTTTTTTTAAATATTTATTTATTTTTGAGAGAGAAAGAGAGAGAGAGAGAAGGGGAGGGGCAGAGAGAGAGAGGGAGAAAGAGAATCCCAGGCAGGCTCTGCGCTGTCAGTGCAGAACACAATGTGGGGCTGAATCCCACGACTGTGAGATCATGACCTGGGCCAAAATCAAGAGTCAGATGCTTAACCAACTGAGCTCATTAAACGTGTCCACAGTGGTTACTTCTTAAATAATTATTATATGGTATCAAAACGAGGAAGTTGACATTGGTACAATGTGTACATAAAGTTCTATGCATTTCATCATACTTGGAGATTTGTGTGACTATAACTTTAATCAAGATATATAGCTAGCACATTACCATGAATATCTCCTTCATGCCACCCCTTTGAATTGACACTTACCCATCTTCCTGTCACCATCTTTATCCCCTGGCAACCAAGGATGTGTTCCCTATCTCTGTATTTTTGTCATTTTGAGAATGCTATAAAAATGGAATCATATAGTATATGATCTGTTGGGACTGGCTTTCCCCCTCCCCTCCCCCACTCAGCATGATTTTCTGGAATTTTTTTCAAGTTGTGTGTATCAATAGTTTACCCCTTTTTATTGCTGAGTTGCATTACTTGTATGGATATATCATAGTTTTTCTAACCATTCATCTGATGAAAGATATCTGGGTTGTTTCCAGGTTTTGACTAATAATGCTGCTAAAAATATTCATGTAGAGGATTTGGGGAAGACATGTTTTCAGTTCTCTGGGGTAACTGCCCAGGAATACAATTGCTGGGTTTTATGGTGTTTTAAATAAAATTTGTAAATATTTTTCCCCATTCTATAACTTGTCTTTTCATCCCTTTAATAGGGTCTTTTGAAGAGTGAATTTTTTTAAGTTTAAAAGTTTGATGAAATTCCATTTATAGATAATTCTTTTATAGATCATGCTTTGAGTGCCAAGTCAAAGAACTTTTCAGCAAGGGCTAGGACCTAAAGATGTTTTCCAAGTTTTCTTCTAAAAAAATTATTGTTTTAGGTTTAAGTTAATGGTCCATATTGAGTTAATTTTTATATAAGTTTGAGGTTTATGTTCAGGTTTATTTTTATGCTTCATATTCAGTGGTTCCAGCACTTGAAAAAGCTATCCTTCTTTCCATTCAATAATTTTTACACTTTCGATAAAAATAAGTTCAGCAATAATTTATGTAGATACTCTACCCTGAAGGAGGTGGAGTATAACTCCCTTCTCTTTAATTGTGGGCTGTATACAGTGATTTCCTTCCAAATACACAGTATGGAATAAAGGAAAGAAACAGTAATGTTAGTGTGTAGAATTCTGACAAGTACTGCCTCATCCAGGTAAACAATGTGAATATTAGCAATAGTAAGTCAAGTTGATAGTGTGTGCCCATGATATGATGTGATAAGAATGGCACTTTTGTGTTTTTTTACCCAAAACATATAACTCTAGTTTATGGGAGAAATATTAGAACATTCTGATTTTACAAAATACCTAAGTGCTCTTTAGAATCATCAGGATCATTTAATACAAGGAAAGACTGAGTAACTGTCACAGCTAAAAGGTACCTAGTGAGACATGACTACTAAATGTAATGTATAATCTTCCAGTTATAAAATAAATAATATGAGATGATATAATGCACAGAATAGGGAGTTTAGTAAATACTACTGTAGCTACATTGTATTGTGATATATAGTAATGGCTTATTGCGGTGACCATTCCATAATATTTATAAATATCAAATCACTATGTTGTACAGCAGAAACTAATAAAATGTGGCATGTCTATTAGTCTGTTGTCAGCCAAGAAAAGAAGTACTGAAATTAACGCATTTATTTGGAGTCTTAGAATTACAATTCAGGGAGCACCCATTTGCACACATCACAAATGTGTCCTGTCAAATAAAACTCAGGGGCCTTCATTAGTAAATTGTGGAATTATTAGGAAATGCATGGAAGTTGTTTTCCAAAAATTATGATTAGAAGATATAATTACATTTTATAATTCATTGGTTTTCTGAGTACACTATGTCTGTTACCAGGAAAATATATTTGTGGAGTGCCCAATTTTTGTCAAAAATGTGAGTGCAGCAGCCTTGTGTTCAGTCATATACTTCTGCCCAGTTTGAAAGTTCAATGTAGTCCCTATTTCAAAAAAGAAAGATGAAGTTTTTAGTCCTAAAATAGAGTCTCTCATGTTCAGAGGTTTTATACAAGTTTACATTTCCCCCCTTTTGACTGAGATATTTCCTCTGTAAAATATCACAGTCAACATTTGACTCCTCATTGCCATTGTGGTCATCTATACCTGCTCTGATTCCATCATGTACCTCACAGTAGGACATTAGTGATCCTGTTCTGGTATCCTAAGTGAGGAAGGTATGTTCATATGGATTGTCAGCTTTGTGAATTTTAGTAATGCCAAGCATGGTCATGTGGGAAAACAAGGCATGTGACTGAGCTGGGTATAGCAGAAAGAATAAGTTTAGATATGCTTTTAAGAATCATTAAATTATGGAGTAGTATAAGAAGCATAATGAAACAAATTTAGTACCTAATGATTGGAAACCACTGAGGTCACATTTAAGTAACAAGGAAGGGTAGTAGGGAGAACTTTCAGGTACTTCCCATGTAAAGTGTATATCTTATCAAGGTCATAAGCATTGTAGATCATCTCAAAGCACTGAGCTACCATTGCCCTATTGCTGCTTTGCCTTTGCAGAAATTTGACAGTCAATAGGTACAAAGTTTTAAAATAATTCTGTAAAGAAGAATTAGAAGTAATGACAGGTACAATTGGTATGATAATTCTAAAAGAAATTCCCTTAACCTGAAGGTTACCAGTTAAATAGATGAAAAGAACCTGGGGTCTTTAGGTGAAAGTCATTGAGGCCAAATGTTCTTGTCTTCTGATTTTATGCAATTGCATTTCTTCTTTCCCAGAGGAATTTAGCCATGTGCAACAGGTGGTATTGCTATTAAAAAAATGCCTCCTTGTTCAGCAAGTAATCAATGGCTACATGCATGGGGCATCCTGTTACAAAGAGAACAGAGTCTTATTGAACTTATGCAAATCATACATTGTCATAGAAAATAAGAATATCTCTTTCTTTTCTTTCTTTTTTTTTGAGAGAAAGAGAGACAGAGAGAGAGAGAGAGCAAGTGGGAAGAGGGGCAGAGGGAGAGAGAATCTTAAACAGGCTCCATGCTCAGTGCAGAGCCTGATGCAGAGCTTAATCCCATGACCCTGGGATCATGATCTGAGCTGAAACTAAGAGTTGGATGCTCAACCAACTAAACCATCCAGGTGCCTTGACAATAAGAATATTTAAAAGAGTTTCAGAATTCTGGAGGGATAAGGTTGGGAGAAAAAAAAATATGCTTCATTCAACCTTTGTTGTAAAGATATGCTTTACCAAATTGTAAGTTATACATAGCTTAAAGGAGAGGAGAAAAAGGGGTCCTTTAAATCTGGAAAACAAAACATTCAAGAAATCAGTTTTCTATTAGAGTTTTAGAAATTCTTATCTACTTCAATGATCTTAAATTTATCAAAACCTGTGTTTTAGAGTATTTGTCAAAGTCTTTTTTATAAATCTCTTTGAAAATGAAGCACTTAAAACAATAACTGTCCAGAAATGACAGAAGACTTAAAAAATAGCAATCGTTAGAGATCTGAAGAAAGTTCATTTTGATGTAATTGACAAGGAGATTTGCTTATTTCTGTGACACACTATTTCATGATAATAACTAGAATTATCTTTACCCCAGGGCATATTAGGATTTTAGGAATTTTATATAATTTCTACAACACTTATAAAATTATAACATAAAGAAGTATTACTTTTTGACAAAGCTTCCTATGTAAATTAGCATATTAGGTAATCATAATTATTGTAACATCTCATTTTTTATAAGAAGACAGAACAAATCTTTTGAAAAGTTCCAGGGACCATCTAAATCTCTCCAAGTTATTGGGCTGAGAGTTATTATTTGGGGGTTGGGAAAAATGGGTAAAAAAAACTGGGAGATACAAGCTTCCATTTATAGAATGAATAAGTCATGGGAATAAAAGACACAACATAAGGAACATAGTCAATGATATTGTAATAGCCATGTATGGGGATAGATGGTAGCTACATTTGTGGTAAACATGGCATAATATATAAACGTGTTGAATCACTATATTGTAAACCTGAAACTAAAGTAACATTGTGTGTCAAGTATACTCATGTTTTAAAATATTACAAAAAAAGATTAGTAGAATTTGATTTTGGGAAGATTGTGAAAAATATCAAAAATTGTTAGATACTTGACCAAATAGGATCACAGATCATTGTGAAAAAATATCTAATTATTATTTAACACTGTGACAATAAAAGATTTCAAAGGCAAATGTAAAGGTCACATAGTTGAATTATTATTTTTTTGTATTTTATTTTATTTTATTTTTTATTATTTATTTATTTATTTATTCTCAATATATGAAATTTATTGTCAAATTGGTTTCCATACAACACCCAGTGCTCATCCCAAAAGATGCCCTCTTCAATGCCCATCACCTACCCTCCCTTCCCTCCCACCACACATCAGCCCTCAGTTTGTTCTCAGTTTTTAAGAGTCTCTTACGCTTTGGCTCTCTCCCACTCTAACCTCTTTTGTTTTTTTTCTTTTTCCTTCCCCTCCCCCATGGGTTTCTGTTAAGTTTCTCAGGATCCACATAAGAGTGAAAACATATGGTATCTGTCTTTCTCTGTATGACTTACTTGACTTAGCAGAACACTCTCCAGTTCCATCCACGTTGCTACAAAAGGTCATAGTTCATTCTTTCTCATTGCCAAGTAGTATTCCATTGTGTATATAAACCACAATTTCTGTATCCATTCGTCTGTTGATAGACGTTTAGGCTCCTTCCATAATTTGGCTCTTGTTGAAATTGCTGCTATAAACATTGGGGTACAAGTGCCCCTATGCCCCAGACCTCCTGTATCCCTTGGGTAAATTCCTAGCAGTGCTATTGCTGGGTCATAGGGTAGATCTATTATTAATTTTTTGAGGAACCTCCACACTGTTGTCCAGAGTGGCTGCACTAGTTTGCATTCCCACCAACAGTGCAAGAGGGTTCCCATTTCTCCACATCCTCACCAGCATCTATAGTCTCCTGAGTTGTTCATTTTAGCCACTCTGACTGGTATGAGGTGGTATCTCAGTGTGGTTTTGATTTGTACTTCCCTGATGAGGAGCGACGTTGAGCATCTTTTCATGTGTCTGTTGGCCATCTGGATGTCTTCTGTAGAGAAGTGTCTATTCATGTTTTCTGCCCATTTCTTCACTGGATTGTTTGTTTTCCAGGTGTGGAGTTTGGTGAGTTCTTTATAGATTTTGGATACTAGCCCTTTGTCCACTATGTCACTTGCAAACATCTTTTCCCATTCCGTTGGTTGCCTTTTAATTTTGTTGATTGTTTCCTTTTCAGTGCAGAAGCTTTTTATCTTCATGAGGTCCCAATAATTCATTTTGCTTTTAATTCCCTTACCTTTGGGGATGTGGCTGAGGTCAGAGAGGTCTTTTCCTGCTTTTTCCTCTAGGGTTTTAGATGGTTTCCTGTCTCACATTCAGGTCCTTTATCCATTTTGAGTTTATTTTTGTGAACAGTGTAAGAAAGTGGTCTAGTTTCATTCTTCTGCATGTTGCTGTCCAGTTCTCCCAGCACCATTTGTTAAAGAGACTATCTTTATTCCATTGGACATTCTTTCTTGCTTTGTCAAAGATTAGTTGGCAATATTTTGTGGGTCTAATTCTGGGGTTTCTATTCTATTCCATTGGCATATGTATCTGATTTTGTGCCAATATCATGCTGTCTTGATGATTACAGCTTTGTAGTAGAGGCTAAAGTCTGAGATTGTGATGCCTCTTGCTTTGGTCTTCTTCAAAATTACTTAGGCTATTTGGGGTCTTTTGTAGTTCCACACAAATTTTAGGATTGCTTGTTCTAGCTTTGAGAAGAATGTTGTTGCAATTTTGGTTGGGATTGCATTGAATGTGTAGATAGCTTTGGGTAGTATTGACATTTTAACAATATTTATTCTTCCAATCCATGAGCACGGCATGTTTTTCCATTTCTTTCTATCTTCTTCAATTTCCTTCATAAGCTTTCTATAGTTTTCAGCATACAGATCTTTTACATCTTTGGTTAGATTTATCCCTAGGTATTTTATGCTTCTTGGTGCAATTGTGAATGGGATCAGTTTCTTTATTTGTCTTTCTGTTGCTTCATTATTAGTGTATAAGAATGCAACTGATTTCTGTACATTGATTTTGTATCCTGCAACTTTGCTGAATTCATGTATCACTTCTAGCAGACTTTTGGTGGAGTCTAGCCGATTTTCCATGTATAATGTCATGTCATCTGCAAAAAGTAAAAGCTTAACTTCATCTTTGTCAATTTTGATGTCTTTGATTTCCTTTTGTTTTCTGATTGCTGATGCTAGAACTTCTAACACTATGTTAAACAACAGTGGTGAGAGTGGACATCAGTGTCGTGTTCCTGATCTCAGGAGGAAAGCTCTCAGTTTTTCCCCAGTGAGGATGATATCAGCTGTGGGCTTTTCATAAATGGTTTTAATGATGTTTAAGTATGTTCCTTCTATCCCAACTTTCTTGAGGGTTTTTATTAAGAAAGGATGTTGAATTTTGTTAAATGCTTTTTCTGCATCCATTGATGGGATCATATGGTTGTAATCTTTTCTTTTATTAATGTGATGTATCACATTGATTGATTTGCAAATATCGAACCAACCCTGCAGCCCAGGAATGAATCCCACTTGATCATGGTGAATAATTCTTTTATATGCCGTTGAATTCGATTTGCTAATATCCTATTGAGAATTTTTGCATCCACATTCATCAGGGATATTGGTCTATATTTCTCATTTTTTTACTGGGTCTCTGTCTGGTTTAGGAACTAAAGTAATGCTGGCTTCATAGAATGAGTCTGGAAATTTTCCTTCCCTTTCTATTTTTTGGAATAGCTTGAGAAGGATAGGTATTATCTCTGCTCTAAATGTCTGGTAGAACTCCCCTGGGAAGCCATCTGGTCCTGGACTCTTATTTGTTGGGAGATTTTTGATAACTGATTCAATTTCTTAGCTGGTTATGGGTCTGTTCAAGCTTTCTATTTCTTCCTGTTTGAGTGTTGGAGTTGTGTGGGTGCTTAGGAATTTGTCCATTTCTTCCAGGTTGTCCAGTTTGTTGGCATATAATTTTTCATAGTATTCCCTGGTAATTCCTTGTATTTCTGAGGGATTGGTTGTAATAATTCCATTTTCATTCATGATTTTATTTATTTGGGTTTCTCCCTTTTCTTTTTGAGAACCCTGGCTAGAGGTTTATCAATTTTGTTTATGTTTTCAAAAAACTAACTCTTGGTTTCATTGATCTGCTCTACAGTCTTTTTTAGATTCTATATTGTTTATTTCTGCTGTGATCTTTATTATTCCTCTTCTTCTGCTGGGTTTGGGGTGTCTTTGCTGTTCTGCTTCTATTTCCTTTAGGTGTGCTGTTCGATTTTGTATTTGGGGTTTTTCTTATTTCTTGAGGTAGGCCTGGATCGCAATGTATTTTTCTCTCAGGACTGCCTTCGCTGCATCCCAAAGCTTTTGGATTGTTGTATTTTCATTTTCATTTGTTTCCATATATTTTTTTAAATTTCTTGTCTAATTGCCTGGTTTACCAATTCATTCTTAATAGGCTGTTCTTTAACCTCCATGCTTTTGGATGTTTTCCAGACTTTTTCCTGTGGTTGATTTCAAATTTCATAGCATTGTGGTCTGAAAGTGTGCATGGTGTGATCTCAATTTTTTTTATACTTATGAAGGGCTGTTTTGTGACCCAGTACGTGATCTGTCTTGGAGAATGTTCCATGTGCATTCGAGAAGAAAGTATATTCTTTTGCTTTGGGATGCAGTGTTGTAAATATATCTGTCAAGTCCATCTGATCCAATGTGTCATTCAGGGCCCTTGTTTCTTTATTGATCCTGTGTCTAGATGATCTATCCATTGTTGTAAGTAGAGTATTAAAGTCCCCTCCAATTACCAGATTCTTATCAATAAGGTTGCTAATGTTTGTAGTTAATTGTTTTATATATTTGGGGGCTTCCATATTTGGTGCATAGACATTTAAAATTGTTAGTTCTTCCTGATGGCTAGACCCTGTAATTATTATATAATGCCCTTCTTCATCTCTTGTTATAGCCTTTAACTTAAAGTCTAGTTTGTCTGTTATAAGTATGGCTACTCCAGCTTTCTTTTGACTTCCAGTAGCATGATAGATTGTTCTCTATCCCCTTACTTTCAATCTGAAGGTGTCCTCAGGTCTAAAATGAGTCTCAGGTAGACAGCAAATAGATGGGTCTTGTTTTTTTTTTTTTATCCATTCTGATACCCTATGTCTTTTGGTTGTAGCATTTATTACATTTACATTCAGTGTTATTACAGAAAGATATGGGTTTAGAGTCATTGTGATGTTTGTAGGTTTCATGCTTGTGGTGATGTCTCTGGTTCTTTGTGGTCCTTGCAACATTTCACTCACAGAATCCCCCTTAGGATCTCTTGTAGGGCTGGTTTAGTGGTGACGAATTCCTTCAGTTTTTGTTTGGGAAGACCTTTATCTCTGCTTCTATTCTGAATGACACACTTGCTCAATAAGGGATTCTCAGCTGCATATTTTTTCCTTTCATCACATTGAAGATTTCCTGCCAATCCTTTCTGGACTGCCAAGTTTCAGTAGATAAATCTGCCGGGTCTCCCTTTATGAGTTAGAGCCTGTGTATCCCTAGCTGCTTTCAGAATTTTCTCTTTATCCTTGCAATTTATCAGTTTCACTATGATGTGTTGTGAAGATCGATTCATGTGATGTCTGAAGTGACTTCTCTGTGACTCTTGGATTTCAATGTCTGTTTCCTTTCCCAGATCAGGGAAGTTCTCAGCTATGATTTGTTCAAGTACACCTTCAGCCCCTTTCTCTCTCTCTTCCTCTTCTGGAATTCTGTTATACAGATATTGTTTCATTTTATTGCATCAATTAGTTCTCTAATTCTCCCCTCATTTTCCTGAATTTTTTTTCTCTCTTTTTCTCAGTTTCCTGTTTTTCCATAATTTTATCTTCTAATTCCCCTATTCTCTCCTCTGCCTCTTCAGTCCATGCTATGGCCACCTCCATTTTATTTTGCACCTTATTTATAGCATTTTTTAGCTCCTCACGACTATTTTTTAGTCCCTTGATCTCTGTAGCAACAGATTCTCTGCTGTCCTCTATACTTTTTTCAAGCCCAGTGATTAATTTAATGATTATTATTCTAAATTCTTATTCTGTTATATTGCTTAAATCGGTTTTGATCAATTCGTTAGCTCTTGCTTATTCCTGGCGTTTTTTTAAGGAGAGTTCTTCTGTTTTGTCATTTTCGGTAGTCCCTGGGGTGGCTTCAAACTGCAGGGCACTTCCCCCATGCTGTCCAGAGTAACTTGTGTTGGTGGTCAGGGCCGCAGTCAGACCCAATGTCTGCCCCCAGCCCACTGTTGGGGCCACAATCAGACTGGTGTGTACCTTATCTTCCCCTTTCCCAGAGGCAGGACTCACTGTGGAGTGGTGTGACCCCTGTCTGGGCTACTTGCATACTGCCAGACTTGTGATGCTGCTTTGTTTGGATCTGGCATATTAGCCAGGGTGGAACTGCAAGGTGCACAGGGGCAGGAGAGGCAGGTTTAGTTTGCTTTGTTGTCAGTAGTCCCCTTTGAGAGGGGCCCTGCAGCACCGGGAGGGAGGCAGACCTGTAGGAGGGATGGATCCACAGAGGCACAGTGTTGGGTGTTTGTGGGGTGCAAGCAAGTTTGGTGAAGGGAACTGGTTCCCTTTGGAATTTCAGCTGGGGGATGGGAGAGTGAGATGGCAGTTGCCATGCCTTTATTCCCTGCTGAGCTGAGCTCTGTCTTCCAGGGTTCAACAACTCTCCCTCCCAGTGTCCTCTAGCTCTCCCACTCTCTGAGCAGAGCTGTTGACTTTTAACATTCCAGATGTTAAGTCCCACTGGCTGTCAGAACTCATAGAGTCTGGCCCCTCCATTCTTGCAATCCAGACTTCAGGGGCTCTGTGTTGTTGGGCAGGCTGCCCCTCCACCGCTCTGCCTCCCTCCCGCCATTCTGTTTAGCGTGCACCGCCTCTCAGCCCTTCCTACCCTCTTCCATGGGCCTCTTGTCTACACTTGGCTCCAGAGAGTCCGTTGTGCTAGTCTTCTGGCAGTTTTCTGGGTTATTTAGGCAGATGTGGGTGGAATCTAAGTGATCAGTAGGATGAGGTGAGCCCAGTCCTCCCACACTGCCATCTTCCATGTTGAATCTCATGTTCTATGCTTTTTAATGCCCAGCTAGTATCCTTATACTCACTGTTTTAAATTCTAATTTCAGGTATCTTATATCTGCATTGATTAAATCCCTGGCTTTCTTTCACCGTGTTCTTTTTTTTTTTTTTTTAAAGTACAAAATTTTAATGTTTATTTTTGAGAAAGAGACAGAGCATGAGTGGGGGAGGGTCAAAGAGAGACACAGAATCCAAAGCAGGCTCCAGGCTCTGAGCTGTCAGCACAGAGTCCCACATGAGGCTCGAAACCACAAGCCTCGAGATTATGACCTGAGCCAAAGGTGGACACCCAACTAACTGACTGAGCCACCCAGGCGCCCCTCCCTGTTCTTTCTTTAGAGGTAAATTCCTCCATCTTGTCATGTTGGAGGAAACAACATCAACAATAATAATAGAATGAAATAAAAATTAAAAAGTTAAAAAAAGGGGTGCCTGGGTGGCTCAGTTGATTAAGCATCCGACTTCGGCTCAGATCATGATCTCACGGTTCGTGGGTTCGAGCCCCGTGTCGGGCTCTGTGCTGACAGCTCAGAGCCTGGAGCCTGCTTCAGATTCTGTGTCTCCCTCTCTCTCTGCTCCTCACCCAGTCAGGTTCTGTTTCTCTCTCAAAACTAAATAAATATTAAAAAAATTTTTTTAAAAAGTTAAAAAAAATCAAATAAAGGAAGCTAGATCCTTGGTGTGGTTTGGTGTTCTTTTGGAGTATCTTGATAGAACAAAAAGGAGAAAAGAGAGAAAAATAAATAAGAATTAAAAAAATAAAATGTAAGAAAAAAATAAATAAAATAAAATATTTTGCTCTTTCAGTGTCCATGAAACAAAAGATAAACAACAGTAACAACAACTAAAAAGAAAAGAAAAGCAATAACAACAACAAAAGAACAAACAAAAAAACTGAAATGAAGCTAGATCCAGGTTCCCGTAGAGCTGAAACTTTGCAACCGTCTATGGGTAGTAGACTAAGCTCTTTGAAGGGGTTTGTGCTGGTCTTGGAGGGGCTTGCTGCTCTGTTTCTCTGGCCAACTTGCCCTAGTGGAGATGTGCCTGGAGGGCACAGGGGGCCAGGATTCGTGTAACATCTCCATTCTCCATTTGGTGGCGCTCTTTAGCTGCCTGGGGTTGATCAATGTTTGTGGGTTAATGGTGAAAATGTGTTTACTGTGCTCCCTAGTCTCTAGAGCAGGAATCCATGCTCTCACAGATGGGGGATCAATCATCCCTCTTGTGTCCCCCTCTTCATCAGCTCCCCACTTTCCCTTTGTCGGTGACCCAGCTGTCTGCCTACCAGGTGTAACCTTCCTCTAGAGTTTTATCTCATGTGAGGCTGTGTTTCAAAACACCACACTTCAGAGACCCCCAAGGTTCTGACCTATAGTTATCTTCTGGGAGAGGGTTTCACTGCACTGTGGCCAAGACAGACTTGTTCCAGGAAACGCTGGTACCAGTGAACACAGGCTTAGAATTTATAGTAATTCACAACATACAGCCAGTGCCAGGGTTTGCTGCCTTCAGCCACTGTGTTTGTTTTTTGTATGGGTGAATGTGGCAGTTTGATGGTGCCTGCCAGGTCTTTTGCCCATGGAGCCACTGTATCACCTCTACCAAATGCACTCCAAGCAGGGGAAACTGCTTCTCCCAGTGCAACCCAGGGTATCCTCAGACCATGCTGCCTCTTTACTGGGCTCTGCTCTGTTTCTTCCCTGGAGCACCACCAGGGGCTGACCTGTGAAAATTCCGACTCTGTGCTCTGCTGTTTTTTAAAAAAAAAAAAAAAGCAGTATTGAAACCCTCTCCTTTTTCCCCTGTCAGTGGTATTGGGAACAGTTTTCTTGTGGAGGCACCAGTGCATGTTTTCACTCTTTATATCTAGCTGCCCTTTGGGGCAGTGCTTTCTTGTGCAAATTGCATGTGCTGTTCTCTCTCCAGCTCTGTGTTTCTTCTCTCAGTGACAATGGCTCCTTCCTCTTTGTGGTACCACAGATCTCCCCAGCAATTCACCAATCCTCACTGCATACCTGCATACCTGCATTCCCTCCCTCAAATTATGCAGATTGTTCTAATCCTCAGATCAATTTCCTAGGTTTTCATAATGGTTTGATGTTGATCTAGCTGTGTTCAAGGGATGAAACAAGCCCAGAGTCCCCTTACTATTCCACCATCTTAACTCCTCCTCTGTAATCACTTTTAAATCCATTCTATCACTCCCTGGTTTTGATTGGGGTTTTTACTATATTCATGTTTAAATTAATACAGACAAGTTAGGATTTACATCTGGCAATTTGCTATTTATTTTCTGTATGCCTCATATATATTTTGTTCCTCTGTTCTAATACTATTGTTTTTCTTTGTGTAAAGTTGATTTTCTAGTAGACTCCTTAGGTTAGTTCGATTTATTATATATTTTTAGCTATTTTCTTAGTGGTTGTCATCAGAATTACAATTAGTATCTTAATGATACAATGTGTAGCAGATTAATATCAGTTCCAATTGTGTATAAAAATCTTTTCTCCAATACAGGCAACTTACCTCCCCTTTCCTTTGTATCTGTATATTCATACAAATTATAATTTATACATTATAATTCCATAAATATAATTTTATAATTATTCATATACAGTTTTATTTTGAACATATATAAGAGGAAATGAATTACAAATCAAATGTATTTATTCTGTCTTCTATATTTGCTTGTGTATTTCCTTTCCTGGTACCATTTATTTCTTTGTGTGGATCGAGTTATGATTTAGTGTTTTTTGTTTTTTCTTTAAGTTTTTATTTAAACTTCAGCTAGTTAACATACAGTAAAATGTTAGTTTCATGTGTACAATTTAGTGATTCAATAAACCTGGTGCTCATCACAATAAGTGCACTCATTAAACCCCATCACTCTTTAACCCATTCCCTCACCCACCTCCCCTCTGGTAACGATCAATTTGTTCTCTATAGTTAGGTTTCTGTTTCTTGGTTTGACTCTCTCCCTCTTTTATTTCCCCTATGGTTGTTGTGTTTCTTAGATTACACATATGTGTGAAATCATATGGTATTTGTCTTTCTCTGACTTATTTTGCTTTGCATAATATACTCTAGCTCCATCCACATCATTGCAAATGGCAAGATTTTATTCTTTTAGGTGGCTAAGTAATATCATTGTATATATATACTACCTCTTCTCTTTATCCATTCATCAGTCAATAGACATTTGGACTATTTTTATAATTGGCTGTGTAGATTATGCTGCCATAAAGATTGAGGTACATGTATCCCTTTGAATTAGTATTTGTGTATTCTTTGGTAGTACCTAGTAGTGCAGTTGTTGGATCTTTGGGGAGTTTTATTTTTAACCTCTTAAAGAACCTCCATACTGTTTTCTAGAGTGGCTGCAGCAGTTTGCATTGGCACCTAGAGTGCAAGAGGGTTCCCCTTTCTCCACATTCTCATCAACACGTGTGGTTTCTTGTGTTGTTGATTTTAGTCATTCCAGCAGGTATAAGGTGATATCTCATTGTAGTTTTGATATGCTCTCCCTGATGATGAATGATGTTGAGCATCTTTTCACGTGTCTCTTGGCTATCTGTGTGTCTTCTTTGGAAAAATGTCTGTTCATGTCTTCTTCAGAGTTTTAATTGGATTATTAGGTTTTTGTATGTTGAGTTTTATAAGTTCCTTATATATTTCGGTTACTTACTTTTTTTTTTTTTTCAACGTTTATTTATTTTTGGGACAGAGAGAGACAGAGCATGAACGGGGGAGGGGCAGAGAGAGAGGGAGACACAGAATCGGAAACAGGCTCCAGGCTCTGAGCCATCAGCCCAGAGCCCGACGCGGGGCTCGAACTCCCGGACCACGAGATCGTGACCTGGCTGAAGTCGGACGCTTAACCGACTGCACCACCCAGGCGCCCCTCGGTTACTTACCTTTTGTCAGATGTTATTTGCAGGTATCTTCTCTCATTCTGTAAGTTGCTTTTTGGTTTTGTTGATTGTTTCCTTCACTGTGCAGAAGTTTTTTTTTTTTTTTTTTATGAAGTTCTAATAATTTATTCTTGCTTTTGTTTCCCTTGCCTCAGGAGATGTATCTAGAAAGAACTTTCTAGGGTTGATGTCAAATAGTTTACTGCTTGTGTTTTCCTCTAGGATTTTGATTGTTTCCTGTCTCACATTTAGGCCTTTCATCCATTTTCAACTTATTTTTGTAGATGGTGTAAGATAGTGGTCCAGCTTCATTCTTTTGCAAGTCTCTATCCAGTTTTCCCAGAATTAATTTTCGAAGAGACTCTCTTTTTTCACATTGGATATTCATTCCTGCTTTTTTGGAGATTAATTGACCATAGAGTTTGGAGTTTATTTCTGAGATATCTATTATGTTCCATTGTGTCGTTTATTGTGCTAGTACCACAGTGTCTTGATCTCTACAGCTTTGTAATATAATTTGAAGTCTAGATTTGTGATGGCTCCAGCATTGCTTTTCCTTTTCAAGGTAACTTTGGGTATTTGGAGTCTTTTCTAGTTCTATATAAATTTTAAGATTGTTTGTTCTAGCTTTGTGAAAAATACTGGTGGTATTTTGATACGGATTGCATTAAATGTGTAGATTCCTTTGGGTAGTATAGAAAATTTAATAATATTTGTACTTCCAGTCCATAATCATGGAATGATTTTTCCATCTATTTGTATCTTCTTCAGTTTCTTTCATCAGTGTTTGACAGTTTTCAGATTACACTTCCTTCACCTCTTTGGTTAGGTTTATTCCTAGGTATCCTATGGTTTTTGGTGCAGTTGTAAATGTGATTGATTCCTGAATTTCTCTTTTTGCTTCTTCATTATTGATAAATAGAAATGCAACAGGTTTTTTTTAATTTTGTATCTTGTGACCTTATTGAATTTGTGTATCAGATCTTGCAAGTTTTTGATTGAGTCTACATATACTACATATGTATCTACATATCTACATATACTGAAAGTTGGATTTCTTCCTTGCCTATTTTGATGCCCTTTCTTTCTTTTTATTGCCTGCTTTCTAGGAATTCCATTACTATTTTAAGTGACAGTGGTGATAGTGGACGTCCCTGTCTAGTTCTTGACTGCAGAAGAAAAGCTCTCAGTTTTTCCCCATTGATGATATTAACTGTGGTTTTCTTATATGGCCTTTATTATTTTGAGGTATGTGTCTTGTAAACCTACATTGTTGAGGGTCTTTTTCATGAGTGAATGTTGTACTTTTTCAAATGCTATTTGTCCTTCTATTGAAGCAATCATATGGTTCTTGTCCTTTCTTTTATTAATGTCATGTATCACAGTGATTTATTTGTGAATATTGAACCACCCTTGAAACCCACATTATCATGGTTAATGATTATTTTTAATATATTGTTGGATTTGGTTTGCTAGTATTTTATAGAGAATTTTTGCATCCATGTTCATCAGAAGTATTGGCTTGGAGTTCCTTTTTTTGTGTAATCTTTATGTGATTTTTGTATGAGGATTATGCCTGCTTTTTACTATGAATTTGGAAGATTTACTTCCTTTTCTATTTTTTGGAATAGTTGAAAAGGAAAGTATTAAGTCTTCCTTATTTATTTTATTTATTTATTTTAAATACAAATTAACTAACATAGTGTTGGTTTCAGGAGTAGAACTCAGTGATTCATCACTTACATATAATACCCAGTGCTCATCCCAACAAACGCCCACTTTAATGTCCATTACCTATTTAGTCTATCCCCCCACCTACCTCTCTTCCAGCAACCCTCAGTTTTCTCTCTCTCTCTCTCTCTCTTTTTTTTAAGGGTCTCTTATGGTTTACTTCCCTCTCTGTTTTTTTTTTAAGTTGAATGTTTTATTATTAAACTATTTATCTTCCTGCAAGGCTGTTGCTTCACCATATAAAAATAGCACCAACAATCACAGTATATTACAAAATTAAGATAATATTGTTCTTTATCTGACACTATACAACTAACAAACTTTCTCCACTGCCATTTATTTCCAATGGACAGATCATTTAAGTATTTTGATCCCAACCCAGGGATAGATGTAAGCAAGTGAAAATTCCCAAAAGTTTAAGATGACAGTGTTATCCTTAAATTACATAGTTTTTATAACTAATTTTTAACCACAGATAATTTCAGGATTCTGAATATTGTAACTGGAGCCTAGCCTAAAAATTGTAGGGTGTTGCAAAAAAGATACATATGTTGCAATCATTAGCAAGTTAACGGGTGTTTTCTTTCATTAACATTGTTGCTCTCTCCCCGGTATCTCACCGCTGCGTCAGTGCAGTTAGGCATCAGCAAATTAATGAGAGGAGAGAGGAGGCCCCTGCTCTTGGGCACCCGCAGGAACTTACTCCAGCTCCAGACACACCGTAAACACTTTCATCTAATGGAAGATAAGCTGTGAAATCGGATTTCTGAACCACAAGACAAGAAATCACAGAATTTTCCGGCTGAAAGGGAGTAACACACTTGTTAATTGAAGAGTGGTCAGGAAAGAAAGCACATGGAGAGCAGTGCCCTGTGGCAGCTTCATGCCAGGCCTGAAATGTTCCAAAGCTCAGTTGGCTATCAGCATCCCAGGTGGTGCAGTTAATAAAGAGCTAGCGTGGGGCCACTGGCACAAACAAGGCAGCTCCTTAGAACCTGAACTTCCTATTTGTTCCATTCCTTGGGTAGATAACACCTGTTAATTACTCTGGAGAAATTATTTTGGTGAGGAGAGAGGGAAGATGGCGGCGTAGGAGGACGCTGGGCTCACCGCGCGTCCTGCTGATCACTTAGATTCCACCTACATCTGCCTAAACAAGCCAGAAAAATGCCAGAGGATTGGTAGAACGGAGTCTCTGGAGCCAAGCGCAGACGAGAGGCCCACGGAAGAGGGTAGGAAGGATGGCAAGGCGGTGCACGCTCCACAGACTGGCGGGAGGGAGCCGGGGCGGAGGGGCGGCTCGCCAGCCAAGCAGAGCCCCCGAGTCTGGCTGGCAAAAGTGGAGGGGCCTGACGGACTGTGTTCCGACAGCAAGCGCGACTTAGCGTCTGGGAGGTCATAAGTTAACAGCTCTGCTCAGAAAGCGGGAAGGCTGGAGGACAAAGGGAGGGAGAGCTGTTGAGCCCCCGGACGACAGAGCTCAGTTTGGTGGGGAACAAAGGCGCTCCCCAGCGCCGTCTCCCCCGCCCATCCCCCAGCCAAAATCCCAAAGGGAACCAGTTCCTGCCAGGGAACTTACTTGGTCAGCGCAAACACCCAACTCTGTGCTTCTGCGGAGCCAAACCTCCGGCAGCGGATATGACTCCCTCCCGCTGCCACAGGGCCCCTCCTGAAGTGGATCACCTAAGGAGAAGCAAGCTAAGCCTGCCCCTCCTGCCCCCGTGCACCTTGCCTACCCACCCCAGCTAATACGCCAGATCACCAGCACCACAAGCCTGGCAGTGTGCAAGTAGCCCAGACGGGCCACGCCACCCCACAGTGAATCCCGCCCCTAGGAGAGGGGAAGAGAAGGCACACACCAGTCTGACTGTGGCCCCAGCGGTGGGCTGGGGGCAGACATCAGGTCGGACTGCGGCCCCGCCCACCAACTCCAGTTATACATCACACACACGGGAAGTGCCCTGCAGGTCCTCACCACTCCAGGGATTATCCAAAATGACCAAGCAGAAGAATTCCCCTGAGAAGAATCTCCAGGAAATAACAACAGCTAATGAACTGATCAAAAAGGATTTAAATAATATAACAGAAAGTGAATTTAGGATAATAGTCATAAAATTAATCGCTGGGCCTGAAAACAGTATAGAGGACAGCAGAGAATCTCTTGCTTCAGAGATCAAGGGACTAAGGAACAGTCACGAGGAGCTGAAAAGCGCTTTAAACGAAATGCAAAACAAAATGGAAACGACGACAGCTTGGATTGAAGAGGCAGAGGAGAGAATAGGTGAACTAGAAGATAAAGTTCTGGAAAAAGAGGAAGCTGAGAGAAAGAGAGATAAAAAAATCCAGGAGTATGAGGGGAAAATTAGAGAACTAAGTGATACACTAAAAAGAAATAATATACGCATAATTGGTATCCCAGAGGAGGAAGAGAGAGGGAAAGGTGCTGAAGGGGTACTTGAAGAAATTATAGCTGAGAACTTCCCTGAACTGGGGAAGGAAAAAGGCATTGAAATTCAAGAGGCACAGAGAACTCCCTTCAGACGTAACTTGAATCGATCTTCTGCACGACATATCATAGTGAAACTGGCAAAATACAAGGATAAAGAGAAAATTCTGAAAGCAGCAAGGGATAAACGTGCCCTCACATATAAAGGGAGACCTCAAAGACTCGTAACTGATCTCTCTTTTGAAACTTGGCAGGCCAGAAAGGATTGGCACGAGATCTTCAGTGTGCTAAACAGAAAAAATATGCAGCCGAGAATCCTTTATCCAGCAAATCTGTCATTTAGAATCGAAGGAGAGATAAAGGTCTTCCCAAACAAACAAAAACTGAAGGAATTTGTCACCACTAAACCAGCCTTACAAGAGATTCTAAGGGGGACCCTGTGAGACAAAGTACCAGAGACATCACTACAAGCATAAAACATACAGACATCACAATCACTCTAAACCTGTATCTTTCTATAATAACACTGAATGTAAATGGATTAAATGCGCCAACCAAAAGACATAGGGTATCAGAATGGATAAAAAAACAAGACCCATCTATTTGCTGTCTACCTGAGACTCATTTTAGACCTGAGGACACCTTTAGATGGAGAGTGAGGGGATGGAGAACTATTTATTATGCTACTGGAAGCCAAAAGAAAGCTGGAGTAGCCATACTTATATCAGACAAACTAGACTTTAAATTAAAGGCTGTAACAAGAGATGAAGAAGGGCATTACGCAATAATTACAGGACCTATCCATCAGGAAGAGCTAACAATTATAAATGTCTATGCGCCGAATACCGGATCCCCCAAATATATAAAACAATTACTCATAAACATAAGCAACCTTATTGATAAGAATGTGGTAATTGCAGGGGACTTTAACACTCCACTTACAGAAATGGATAGATCATCTAGACACACGGTCAATGAAGAAACAAGGGCCCTGAATGACACATTGGATCAGATGGACTTGACAGATCTATTTAGAACTCTGCATCCCAAAGCAACAGAATATACTTTCTTCTCGAGTGCACATGGAACATTCTCCAAGATAGATCACATACTGGGTCACAAAACAGCCCTTCATAAGTTTACCAGAATTGAAATTATACCATGCATACTTTCAGACCACAATGCTCTGAAGCTTGAAATCAACCACAGGAAAAAGTCTGGAAAACCTCCAAAAGCATGGACGTTAAAGAACACCCTACTGAAGAATGAGTGGGTCAACCAGGCAATTAGAGAAGAAATTAAAAAATATATGGAAACAAATGAAAATGCAAATACAACAATCCAAACGCTTTGGGACGCAGCGAAGGCAGTCCTGAGAGGAAAATACATTGCAATCCAGGCCTATCTCAAGAAACAAGAAAAATACCAAATACAAAGTCTTAACAGCACACCTAAAGGAAATAGAAGCAGAACAGCAAAGGCAGTCTAAACCCAGCAGAAGAGAAATAATAAAGATCAGAGCAGAAATAAGCAATATAGAATCTAAAAAAACTGTAGAGCAGATCAACGAAACCAAGAGTTGGTTTTTTGAAAAAATAAACAAAATTGACAAACCTCTAGCCAGGCTTCTCAAAAAGAAAAGGGAGATGACCCAAACAGATAAAATCATGAATGAAAATGGAATTATTACAACCAATCCCTCAGAGATACAAACAATGATCAGGGAATACTATGAAAAATTATATGCCAACAAATTGGACAACCTGGAAGAAATGGACAAATTCCTAAACACCCACACACCTCCAAAACTCAATCAGGAGGAAATAGAAAGCTTGAACAGACCCATAACCAGCGAAGAAATTGAATCGGTTATCAAAAATCTCCCAACAAATAAGAGTCCAGGACCAGATGGCTTCCCAGGCGAGTTCTACCAGACGTTTAAAGCAGAGATAATACCTATCCTTCTCAAGCTATTCCAAGAAATAGAAAGGGAAGGAAAACTTCCAGACTCATTCTATGAAGCCAGTATTCCTTTGATTCCTAAACCAGACAGAGACCCAGTAAAAAAAGAGAACTACAGGCCAATATCCGTGATGAATATGGATGCAAAAATTCTCAATAAGATACTAGCAAATCAAATTCAATGGCATATAAAAAGAATTATTCACCATGACCAAGTGGGATTCATTCCTGGGCTGCGGGGCTGGTTCAACCTTCTCAAATCAATCAACATGATACATCACATTAACAAAAAAAAAAGAGAAGAACCATATGATCCTTTCAATCGATGCAGAAAAGGCCTTTGACAAAATCCAGCACCCTTTCTTAATAAAAACCCTTGAGAAAGTCGGGATAGAAAGAACATACTTAAAGATCATCAAAGCCATTTATGAAAAGCCCACAGCTGACATCATCCTCAATGGGGAAAAACTGAGAGCTTTTTCCCTGAGATCAGGAACACAACAGGGATGTCTACTCTCACCTCTGTTGTTTCACATAGTGTTGGAAGTTCTAGCATCAGCAATCAGGCAACAAAAGGAAATCAAAGGCATCAAAATTGGCAAAGATGAAGTCAAGCTTTCACTTTTTGCAGATGACATGATATTATACATGGAAAATCCGATAGACTCCACCAAAAGTCTGCTAGAACTGATACATGAATTCAGCAAAGTTGCAGGATACAAAATCCATGTACAGAAATCAGTTGCATTCTTATACACTAACAATGAAGCAACAGAAAGACAAATAAAGAAACTGATCCCATTCACAATTGCACCAAGAAGCATAAAATACCTAGGAATAAATCTAACCAAAGATGTAAAGGATCTGTATGCTGAAAAGTATAGAAAACTTATGAAGGTAATTGAAGAAGATTTAAAGAAATGGAAAGACATTCCCTGCGCATGGATTGGAAGAATAAATATTGTCAAAATGTCAATACTACCCAAAGGTATCTACACATTCAATGCAATCCCAATCCAAATTGCACCAGCATTCTTCTTGAAACTAGAACAAGCAATCCTAAAATTCTTATGGAATCACAAAAGGCCCGGAATTGCCAAAGTAATTTTGAAGAAGACCAAAGCATGAAGCATCACCATCCCAGACTTTAGCCTCTACTACAAAGCTGTAATAATGAAGACAGTATGGTATTGGCACAAAAACAGACACATAGACCAATGGAATAGAATAGAAACCCCAGAACTAGACCCACAATCGTATGGCCAACTAATCTTTGACAAAGCAGGAAAGAACATCCAATGGAAAAAAGACAGTCTCTTTAACAAATGGTGCTGGGAGAACTGGACAGCAACATGCAGAAGGTTGAAACTAGACCACTTTCTCACACCATTCACAAAAATAAACTCAAAATGGATAAAGGACCTGAATGTGAGACAGGAAACCATCAAAACCTTAGAGGAGAAAGCAGGAAAAGACCTCTCTGACCTCAGCCGTAGCAATCTCTTACTCGACACATCCCCAAAGGCAAGGGAATTAAAAGCAAAAGTGAATTACTGGGACCTTATGAAGATAAAAAGCTTCTGCACAGCAAAGGAAACAACCAACAAAACTAAAAGGCAACCAACGAAATGGGAAAAGATATTTGCAAATGACATATCGGACAAAGGGCTAGTATCCAAAATCTATAAAGAGCTCACCAAACTCCACACCCGAAAAACAAATAACCCAGTGAAGAAATGGGCAGAAAACATGAATAGACACTTCTCTAAAGAAGACATCCGGATGGCCAACAGGCACATGAAAAGATGCTCAACGTCGCTCCTCATCAGGGAAATACAAATCAAAACCACACTCAGATATCACCTCACGCCAGTCAGAGTGGCCAAAATGAACAAATCAGGAGACTATAGATGCTGGAGAGGATGTGGAGAAACGGGAACCCTCTTGCACTGTTGGTGGGAATGCAAACTGGTGCAGCCGCTCTGGAAAGCAGTGTGGAAGTTCCTCAGAAAATTAAAAATAGATGTACCCTATGACCCAGCAATAGCACTGCTAGGAATTTATCCAAGGGATACAGGAGTACTGATGCATAGGGGCACTTTTACCCCAATGTTCATAGCAACACTCTCAACAATAGACAAATTATGGAAAGAGCCTAAATCTCCATCAACTGATGAATGGATAAAGAAATTGTGGTTTATATACACAATGGAGTACTACATGGCAATGAGAAAGAACGAAATATGGTCCTTTGTAGCAACGTGAATGGAACTGGAGAGTGTGATGCTAAGTGAAATAAGCCATACAGAGAAAGACAGATACCATATGGTTTCACTCTTATGTGGATCCTGAGAAACTTAACAGAAACCCATGGGGGAGGGGAAGGAAAAAAAAAAAGAGGTTAGAGTGGGAGAGAGCCAAAGCATAAGAGACTCTTAAAAACTGAGAACAAACTGAGGGTTGATGGGGGGTGGGAGGGAGGGGAGGGTGGGTGATGGGTATTGAGGGGGCACCTTTTGGGATGAGCACTGGGTGTTGTATGGAAACCAATTTGACAATAAATTTCATATATTAAAAAAAAACAAAAAACATTGTTGCAAGTAGTTTCTTTTTGCACTGGTATTGCTAAAAGTTGCCATTTTAAATCTTCTGTGCACCACTAATTTAAAACAACTATGCTAGATTAAGTTGTTTCATAATAGTTTATTTAGGTGTTCCATTTTTACTCCTCAATAGATTTTATGTATTTCTCATATGCCTCTTCACTCATCAATTCATCCAGTTCTGAAGGATTACTGAGTGTTTTCTTGATCAGCCAACTATCTTCATAACAAGATTTGTTGACAAGTCCTGGATTTTCCGCAAGAGCTTCATTAATTTCAGTTACTTCTCCTGATAGAGGAGAATAGAGTTCACTAGCAGCTTTCACACTTTCCAAAGCGCCAAACTCCTCTTGCTTGTTCAATTTTGTCCCAACTTCATTCAGACTACAGTAAACAACATCTCCCAAAGCTTCCTGTGCAAAATTGCTGATTCCCACTGTTCCAATACCATTTTCTGTTATTATCCACTCATGTTTGTCTGTGAATTTATGCACAGACAGCAGAGCGGAGCCCGTGTGAAACATCCGGAGGGCACCCGCCCTCAGCCCCCAGGGCCGCGGCAGGCTGCAGGCCACAGACATGCTCTAAGCTGCTCATAGCGCCATGTTGCCAGAGGTGCGGGGTCTCAGTCTCTGTTTTTATTAAGTCTTCTTTAAATGTTTGGTAGAATTTGCCTGTTAAGCCAGCTGCCCTTGCACTTTCGTATGTTGGGAAATTTTTCATTACTGATTCAATTTCTTCACGTTTTCTATTTTTTCTTGTTTCAGTTTTGCTACTTTATATATTTCTTTAAAAAGTTTTTTTAGGGGCACGCGGGTGGCTCAGTGGGTTAGGCATCCAACTTCAGCTCAGGTCATGATCTCACAGTTGGTGAGTTTGAGCTCTGCATAGGGCTCTGTGCTGATAGCTCAGAGCCTGGAGCCTGCTTAGGATTCTGTGTCTCCCTCTCTCGCTGCCCCTCCCCCACTTGTTCCCTCTCTCTCTTTCTCTCTCTCTCTCTCTCTCTCTCTCTCTCTCTCTCAATAATAACGTTAAAATTTTTTTTTAAGTTTTTTAATGCTTTGTTTATTTTTGAGAGAGAGAGAAAGAGACAGAGCGCAAGTGGGGGAGGGGCAGCGAGAGAGGGAGACACAGAATCTGAAGCAGGCTCCAGGCTCTGAGCTGTCAGCACAGAGCGTGTCTCGGGTCTCAAACCCACAAACGGTGAGATCCTAACCTGAGCCAAAGTTGGATGCTTAACCGACTGAGCCACCCAAGCGCCCCTATATATTTCTATGAAGCTATCCATTTCTTCCACGTAGTCCAGTTATTTACTATATAGCTTTTTTTAATACTCTATTACAATTGTTTGTATTTCTGTGATGTTGGTTGTTATTTTCCTTTCCCATTTGTGATTTTATTTGGGTCCTTTCTTTTTGCTTTTTGGTAAGTCTGGCTAGCAGTTTATCAATTTTATTAGTTTTTTTCAAAGAACCTACTCTTGGTTTTATTGATTTTTTCCTATTGTTTTTTTAGTTTCTATATCATTTGTTTCTGCTCTAATCTTCATTACTTCTTTCCTTCTGCTAGCTTTAGGCTTCATTTATTGTTGTTTTTCTAGTTTCTTTAGGTTTATCTTAGGTTGTTTATTTGAAATTTTTATTGCCCCTTGAGATAGGCATGTATTGCTATATGCTTCCCTCTTAGGACCACTTTTGCTGCATACCAAAGGTTTTGGACCATTGTGTTTTCACACATTTCTTTCCATATTTTTTGTTTGTTTGTTTGTTTATTTGTTTATTCTTTGATTTTCTGGTTGACCCATCCTCTATTTAGTATCTTTTAATTTCCATGTATTTGTGGTCTTTCCAAATTTTTTCTTGTGTTTGACTTCAAGTTTTATGGCATTGTCATCAAAAAAATGCATGGTGTGATCTCAGTCTTTTTGTATTTTTTGTGTATTGATTTGTGACTTAGTATGTAATCTCTTTTGGAGCATGTCCCATGTGCACTTGAAAAGAATGTGTATTTTGTTGTTTTAGGTTGGAATATTCTTAATGTATCTGTTAAGTCCATCTGGTCCAGTCTGTTATTCAAAGCCAGTTTCCTTGTTGATTTTGTTTAGATGATTTTCCTCTTGATGTAAATGGTGTGTAAACATTCCCTACTGTTATGTATTATTATCAATTGGTTCCTTTATGTTTGTTAGTAATTGTTTTATATATTTGGGCACTCCCATTTTGAGTGTATGAACATCTATAGTTGTTAGATTTTGTTGTTGCATTGTTCCTTTTATGACTATATCATGCCCTTTTTTCTCCTATTGCATTCTTTGTTTTAAAGTCTAGCTGGTACAATATATATATTGCTACACTGGCTTTATTTTGATGTCCATTTGAATGATGAATGTTTCTCCATCTCCTTACTTTCAATCTGCTGGTGTCATTAGATCTCTAGTGAGTGTCCTGTATGCCTCATATAAATGGATCTAGTTTTTTTTTTTTCCTTTCTGACACCCTGTGTGTTTTGATTGGAGCATTTAGTCTATTTGCATTCAGAGTAATTGTTGATAGATTTGTATTTAGTGCTACTTTATTACTTGTTTTTCATTGTTTCTAGAGATTTTTCTCTGATCCTTTTTTGTCTTTGTCACTTTTTTTCTATTCATTCCTCTCAAAGAGTTTCCTGTAATATTGCTTGCAGTTTGGGTTTAGTGGTCATGGACTCCTTTAGTTTTTGGTTTTCTGGGAAACTCTTTATCTCTCTTTCTATTCTGAATGATAGCCTTGCTGGATAGAGTATTCTTGGCTGCAGATTTTTTCCACTCAGTACATTGACTATATCATGCCACTGCCTTCTGGCTTGCCAAGTTTCTGTTGAGAGAGCTGCAACTAACCTCATGTGTCCTCCCTTGTAAATTAGGGACTTACTTTTTCTTTCTGCCTTTTAAGACGTTTTCCCCATCACTATATTTTGTCAATTTAATTACATTATGTGTTGGTGTTGGCCTGCCTTTGTTGATTTTGATGGGAGTTCTTTATGCTTCCAGGATCCAGATGTCTGTTTCCTTCCCCAGATTAGTGACATTTTCACTTATTACTTTCTCTAGTAAATTTTCTGCCCCTTTTCTCTCTCTTCTTCTTCAGGGGCTCCTGTAATATGAATATTATTACATTTGATGGAGTCACTGAGTTCTCTAAGTCTATTTTTGTGTTCTATAATTCTTCTTTAAGCCTTCTGTTCATTGTGTCAAGCCTGTTTCCAATCTCAGTTACTGCATTGTTCATTTCTGATTGATTCTTTTTTAACCTTTTTTTCTGAGGTAAAATTCTCCTTGATGGCTTCCATTAATTTCTCAAGACCAGTGAGTATCCTTATGATTATTGCTTTAAATTCTCAGTCATGTTACTTATATCTGTTTTGCTTATATCTCTGGCCAAGGCCTTATCTTGTTTTTCATTTGCAGTAAATTCCTTCATTTTGGCATTTTGTCTAAGTCTCTGTCTTTTTCTGTGTTACAAAAGTCTGTTCTGTTTCCTGTTTCTGAGAATAATGGCTTTATGAAGTAGAGATGATGTAGTGTGCAGAGCCTGGAGCTTCAGGGAGTGTTTCTGCCATGTGCTCATGCACTCTGTTCTGTGTTTTGACTGCTCTATCCTTCAGGCCAATTGTCTTCAGAGGCTCTCCTTGCCTACAGTGGGCATTGTTTGGTCCTTGACCATAATGTGGCAAGGTTTAACTAGGTATGGTCCGGTCTGCTTGTGAAAAGAGACTGGATCCTTCTTCCACTAGAACTGAGGCTTTGCAGAACTCTCTGGTCGGGAGACATGGTGTGGGCAGGGGTTTCTTCTGGTCTTTTGGGGAAGGGGCCCATCATGCTGGGACTAAGTCTAGCTTGACTAAGAAGGGTAGTCCTGCTAGAGTGCAGCGGTCTGAGATTTTGTGTAAGCAAGTTAGGTAGACTGTGTTGGCCCTGAGCTGCCTCCTGTATGTGTCTCTGTGTTTATCCTGAGGTGCAGGGGAGGGAAATGGCTCCAGCCAGCATCTTTGTTCCTGGAGAAGTGTCACCATGAATGCTGCCTCTTAGGGAAGCACTCAGAGAACAGCACATAATCTTCCCACTCTGTGACTCAGGTGTTTTGCAGATTGTTGTTTCCATGCTGTCTGTCTCTGTGTTTTTTTTGCCTGATTTCTCACCAGGAGCAGCCCAGTTCCCTTTGGGCTCTATTTCTGCCAAGCCTGCTGATGTTTAAAACTGCATGCTTTAGGGATTTGGTGTGTGCAGGGGCTTGTGTGGGACTTCTAGGGGACACATGCTGGGACTGCCATGCTGGGACTGAAGCAAGTTTGACTGAGCTGGGTAGTCCTTACAGCATTCAGGGGTATGGGAATTGTAATCAAATTAGGCAGCCTGTTTTGGCCCTGTGCAGCTTTCTGCAGGTGACTCTGTGTTTATCTTGAGGGGAGGAAGGGAAATGGGACCAGCTAGCTCCTTTGTCACCAGAGAGGCATCTGTGTGAGTGCTGCCTCTCAGGGAAGCTTTCAGAGAAGAATGAGTAATCTCCCCACTGTGTATCCCAAGAGTTTATTCATATTGACCTTTCCATGCTGTCTACTTCCCCCCTTTTTGCCTACCTTCTCTCTAGGAGCAGTGCAGTTCCCTCTCAGCTCTATCTCAACCAAAACTGCTGACATTTAAAACTCCAGACTTTGAGGCTTGCTGGTTGCAGGATTTCAGGAAAGTCAACCCCTCTCATTTTCCCAGTCAATAGCTTTGGAGAAATGTTCTTCTTCTGTGTCCCCCTGTGTGCTTCTCTGTCTCTTGCCCTTCTCTGTGACCATGGCTCACTCCCCTCTACAGCACCCATAATCCTTTTCTCCCTGAAGCCATGTCTTTACACTTCCTACCTTCTTCCATGTGGTTTATTCTCTCCCTTTAGTTTTGGAGTCTGTTCTGTCAGTCTTCAGGTTGATCCCTTGGGTGTTTGGGATAATTTGATAGTTGTATCATTGTGTTCATGGGTTGAGACTAGCCCAGGGTCCTCCTACTCTGACACCATCTTTCAACCTCCTGATTTAGTTTTCTTTGATTTTAGCCTGGTAGACTCCCTTTATTGATTGATTGATTGACTGACTGATTGATTGATTGATTGTAGGACAAATTTGCCAGCAACAAATTCAGTTTTTGTTTATCTTAATTTCCTCTTTATTTTTTAGGAGGTTAATATTGGTAGATGTAGAATATTTTATAATCCACCCCAAGGATTTTTAAAAAAAGTTTATTTTGAGAGAGAGTGCACATGTGCAAGTGGGGGAGGGGCAGAGAGAGAGAATCCCAAGTAGACTCTGCACTGTCAGCACAGAGTCCAATGCAGGACTCAATCCCTCAAAGTGCAAGATCATGACATGACCCGAAATCAAGATTCAATCACTTAACCAACTGAGTCCCCTAGACACTCCCTCTTCCCAAGCATTCCTTTTACTGTCTGATGCTTCATGATTCCTGATGAAAAATTCAGCAGTTAATCTTACTGAGAATTCCAATTCCTTGTTCATGGTGAGTCTTTTTTTTTTCTTTTTAAAAGATTCTCTCCCTTTATCTTTCAATAGTTGACTATGATGCTTTTAGGTGTATATATGTGATTTTATCTTCTTTTAACTATATTGAGCTTGTTGGGAGTGAAGATGAGTTTTATTTTTATCAAGTGTGACAATATTCTTTCTTCTTCTTCCTCTCCTATTGTAGGATTCCCATTGTCTGTATTTGTTATGTTTATGGTGCCTCTTAGGTCTCTGAAGTTCTGATAATTTCTTCATTCTTTTTTCTTTCTGTTACATAAACTTGGTAATCTCAATTGACCTGTCTTTAACTTCACTGATTCTGCCTAAATCAAATATTGAGCTTCTGTAGTAAATTTCTAAAGTTTATTATTGTATTTGTTAATTATAGAATTTTTAGTTGGTTCTTTTAAAATATTTTCCAACTCTGTTGATATCTGCATTTGATGAGACATTGTTCTTATTCTCTCATTCAGTTTTCTTAGACATGGTTCCCTTTAATTCTTTGAAATATTTAGAATAACTAACTTAAGGGGCATCTGGGTGGCTTAGTCAGTTAAGTGTCTGACTTCGGCTCAGGTCATGATCTCATGGTTCGTGGGTTTGAACACTGCATCGGGCTCTGTGCTGACACCTCAGAGTCTGGAGCCTGCTTTGAATTCTGTGTCTCCTTCTGTCTGTGCCCCTCCCTGACTCACACTCTGTCTCTGAAAAATAAATAATAAAAACATTTAGAAAAAAGAATAACGAACTTAAAATCTTTGTCTAGTAAGTCCAATATCTTCATCATGGACAGTTCAGGTGATTACATTTTTAATTTTTTTAAATATTTATTAATTTTTGAGAGAGAGAGACAGAGCATGTGCTGGGGAGGGGCAGAGAAAGAGGGAGACACAGAATCTGAAGCAGGCTCTAAATATCTGAACTGTCAGCACAGAGCCCCATGCAGGACTCGAACCCATGAACTGTGAGATCATGACCTGAGCTAAAGTTGGAGGCTTATCCAACTGAGTCACCCAGGTGCCCCTACATTTTTTGAGTATAAGCTAATGTTTCCTGTCTCTGTGTGTTTCCTCATTTCTTGTTGAGGAGTGTACATTAATATTATATAATGTGACAACTCTGGAAATAAGATCATCTCTCTTTGCCCATGGTTTGCTCTGTCTGTTGTTGTTTGCTTATTTATTGGTTTCCTGAGCTAATTCTGTATTAAAGTCTGTATTTTTTGGTGTGTGCAGCTGCTGAGGTCTTTTGTAGGTTACCTCTGTGACCAGCTAATGAGTGGACAAGGATTCCATAAAATATCTTGAACCAACAAGTTTCTCAGCCTTTGGTGAAGGGCTTTGTTGGTGTGTGTTATGGTATGACCTCAACATTCAGCCAGTCAGTTTACAACTCTGCCTGCCATTCTCTCCCTGCTTGTTCAGGGCCTCAAGTTCAGATAGAACTGAGAGATTAGGGCCTTCTTAAATCTTTAATGGACATAGATACAGCCTGGGGTGTTCACACATTCCTTTGCATGCACATGTCTTTCTAGATTCTTAGGAATAGTTTGTACTTTTGCAAAGGCCCTGTGCATGTCATTCTCCAAATTGTCATTCTCTAATTTTTTTTATGAAGGGTTTTGGGTTCCTGGACCCAATTCCAATTTATTTTTGGGAGTGGTTTCCCCACAGTAACAAGCAGTTCTCTGGACATCAGCTAGATGTCGACCATTCAACTCAATTACAACACTATATACCTGGAAACCAGATTCTACAGGTTAAGGGTTCAGTCGTACAAGACTACACTACTACTTTCAGGTATCAGTCACAAGTCCAATGCTTCTGACCAACTGATTATAAACCAGTGTTTCCACAATGCCCTTCTTAGGTTTGATTAATTTACTAGAGTGGCTCACAGAGCTAAAATATTTTACTTTCTAGATTATTGGTTTATTATAAAAGGATATAGCATAGGAACAGCCATATGGAAGTTATGTATAGAGCATATTATGCAAAAGGGTGTGGGGCTTCCATGCCCTGTCTGAGTGTACCATTCTCCCCACTTCTCCTCCACATATTTACTAACCTAGAAGTTTCCAGAACCCCATCCTTTTCGGTTTTTATGGATACCTAAGGATGATTGATTAAATCATTGGCCATTGGTGATTGATTCAGCCTCCATCCCCTCTCTCCTCCCAGAGGTCAGAGGGACCCAGAGGTCAGGGGAGTGAGAATGAAAGTTCCAATGCTCTAATCACATAGTTAGTTATCCTGGAAATCAGTCTCCATTTTTAGGTGTGGTCCAAAAGTCATTCTAATAACCTAACAAAAGACAATTTTATGGCTGTCATCACTTCAGTATTCCAAGTGTTTTGGGAGTTGTCAGCCAGGAACTGTGGATAAAGACAAAATATATATGAGAAATGTATTTTTGTCATCTGAATGATCAAATACACACACATACACACACATATACAATATGTGTGTGTGTGTGTATATATATATATATATATATATATATATATATTTATTTTTGAGAGAGAGAGAGAGAGAGAGAAAATGTGAGCAGAGGAGTGGCAGAGAGAGAGGGAGACACAGAATCTGAAGCAGACTTGAGTCTCTGAGCTGTCAGCACAGAGCTCGATGTGGGGCTCAAACTCACAAACCACAAGATCATGACCTGAGCTGAAGTCAGATGCTTAACCGACTGAGACACCCAGGTGCCCCTCAAAATATATTTCTTATAAATCACAATATCACACCAAATACTTTGATCAACCTCTTGATAACTCCAAATTTTACATTGCTTAAGGCCACCACAATTTTTAAAAATTTCAGGTAATTGTTTTTGACAAATGCCCCAATAGCAGCACTGTTTACACAGAATGAGCTTTGGGTAAGGAGAGAGACTATTCTTAATAATGGAATTTTCAGGACCTCTCAAAATGGGCAAATAGTGATAATTGTCTAAGAACACAGCCTTGTAAAACTCCACCCCATTCTGCCCTCTCTAGTGGCTGCTAACCTATTGTTTTTCACAGCTACTGTAGTTGTGAAGCTGTTGTTTTTCAATGCTACAGTAGAGATGGGGAGAGAGTGGTTTGATTAGGTTTACTTAATGTATCACAAAGTACACTGGTATTATCAAGATTCAGTATTTTATCTTGAAGAGAGAACCTTAGATTGTTACAACTTTAGTTTATTTAGAGAATATTTGGTATCTATTTCTCTCTCTCTCTCTCTCTCTCTATATATATATATATATATATATATATATGTATATATATATGTGTATATATATATATATATATATATATATATATATATAACAAAAACTTGTGTCCAGAATATATAAGGAAATCTTATAACTCAATAATAAGAAGACAAAAACCCAGTTATAAAAAAGGCAAGAATTTGAACAGACACTTCATGAAAAAAAGATACTATAAATGTCTAATAAGTACATGATAAACTACTTAATGCCATTAGTCATCAGGAAAATGCAAATTAAAACTACAAGGAGATACTAGTACTCATCCATTTGAATAGTTAAAATAAAAAAGTAACTTACCAGCTTTTTCTTGTATGCTTATTCACAATAGCCGAGATATGGAAGAAACTTAAGTGTCCATCAGTAGATGAATGGATAAAGAAGATGTGGTATATATATACAGTGCATTATAGTCATAAAAGAGAACGAAATCTTGCCATTTGTAACAATATGGATGGACCTAGGGAGGATTTTGCTAAATGAAATAGGTGAGAGAAAGACAAATACCATGTGATATCACTTAATGTGGATATAAAAATAGCAGAAACAGAACCCCAAATACAGAGAACAAACTGATGGTTACCAGAGGGTAAGTGAATGAGAGGATGAAAAAAAAATGACTGAAGGGAAGTAGGGGTACAGGCTTTCAGGTACGGAATGAGTAAGTCATGGAGATGAAAGGTACAGCATAAAGAATATAGTCAGTGGCACTGTAATAGCATCGTATGGTGACGGAGGGTAGCTGTACTTGTAGTGAGCATATCATCATGTATAGAGTTGTTGGATCACTATGTTGTACACTTGAAAGTAATATAATATTATATGTCAGCTATACTGCAATAAAAAGATTTTAAAATAAATTACCAGATGTTGGAAGATATGTGGATCAACTGAAATTCTCATATATTATTGATAGGTGTACAAAATAGTACAATGAATTTGGAAAGCAGTTAGACCTCTTCTTGTATATTTTAATATACACTTTCCAACTAAACATATAACCAATTTATTGGGCTCTTATGTGTTTACCAAAGAGAAATGAAAATATATGTTCTAGGCAGGCTCATACACGAATGTTTAAAGTAACTGTCTTCACAATAGTGAAAAACTATAAACAGCACAATATCCATAAATAGGTGAATGAATGAATTATGGTATATTTATACAATGCAATCTACTCAGCAACAAAAATAATGAATTACAGATAAATGAATTTCTAAGACATTGTGCAGACCAAAGTAATGTAGACATCAGGGTATATTCTATATGATTCCATGTCAGATAATAGTGATAAAAGTAAAGTGGTGTGTATACAACATTAATTAACTACCTGACTAATTAATTCTGTTTACATTCTACCTTATTCCCAGAAAGCTTCAATTGCCTAAAAACACTATCTAGCTACGTTTAAGGGGAAGGTGAGGGAAAAACATTATAGAAGGTAAATAAGAAGGTGGTATAGAGAGAACCTTCAAAGATAGCTTGAAAAATTATGAGATAATGGCTTGTTGGACAGGGATGCAGAAGTATTAGGAAGGATAAAATAATGACTTTACATGGTTTAGAGTGATGCAGTAAATTTTAGTGTAATAAAGAAATAAGTGCCCCATATACTGCAAGCATTTCTAGGTTATCTATTGATTCTTTGGAGTCCAAAAGTTACCCAACTCATTTATCTGAAATAGATGACTCATTCCTGGTACATCTCTTAGTACAGAGTCTAAATATTGAGACTTTGTTTCAATGAAGAGCTGTTAATTTGTGCTTGTTCATATTTGCAAATGTGATTTGTCTGCATTGTCTCATTTTTTATTTGCTTGTTTATAAGGTGAACATAGTAATACCTCCATTGGGGTATTGGAGAGGAGTCAGTGACAGTGTGGAAAGTTCTTCATATACTTTTTGAAGCTCTGTGCAAATGTAAAGTAGCGTTTTGAAAACCAGAAGTCTGGGGTGTGTGGGTGGCTCAGTTGGTTAAGTGTCGACTTGATTTTGGCTCAGGTCATGATCTCACGGTTCATGAATTCGAGCCCCATGTCGCGCTCTGTGCTGACAGCTCAGAGCCTGGAGCCTGCTTCGGATTCTGTGTCTCCCTTTCTCTCCGTTCCTCCCCTGCTCATGCTCTGTCTCTATCTGTCTCTCAAAACTAAATAAATGTTTAAAAAAAAAAAAGGAAAATCAGAAGTCTGGAGAAGAGACGTTGGTGCAAATAGTGAAAAAGGGAATAAATGCCACTCCTTTCTTATTCTATGCTTTTACTTACAAAATAATATAAATGTCAAAAATTATAGTATTTGTTGTTTTGGAAAAGTTCAGATTATTCTAAAAGAGGAATTATTAATAACTGTACCTTGCTTGTCTCAAGAAAATAATGAAGAAATCCAGGTATGTGTGAAAAGGCAATATAATAAATATTTTCATTTAATCTTTCTGAGTGAAACAGAAAGTGCATGGCAGAATTCTGGGCTTGCCCTTTTCTGCTACTGGCTAAGGAGGGCAGAGGAAAGTGATTGTTTTCCAGCCATGGAGCTGGTTTTGTATTCTCTTTGCTGATGGAATATGGAAAGCAGGGTGGGCATGTTCCTCTCACATTTATGTGGACCAGATTTGAAATAGAAAATGCTATCCAAAATGTGGAAATTTGAGAAGTCATGGTAACCTGGTCTGCAGCCTCCAATTTTTGTAAAATTTTTCTCCTCCTCCACTTCCTCCTCCCCCTCCCTCTCCTTCCCCCGTCCTACTCACTAATCATGTATTCAAAGGGTCAGGGCTCTAAATACTGAAAATAAGTTCTTCTGGAAATGGGACACAGATAAGATGGCAATAAAATTCTAGGCAGTTTAATCTGTTTCCACCAAATATCTGAACATGTTTTATTGTGTTTGTGCTTAACCATGATAGTTTTTCATTGAAAGGGATAGGTGCTGTTTACATTGTCTCCCTTTCTGTTAGTCTGAGAGCAAAAACTCCCATAACCCTGTGTTTCTGATAGATGTGAAGGTGGGGGATGATGAAACTATGGAGTTAGAGAAGAAATAGGAAAAGGGAGCCAAAGATAACCCAAAGCTTGAGCTTTCCTAGAAGATTGTCCAGTGGGTTACTTGAGTTGTTGAGAGAAGTGCCCCTCAAACTTTCAAAGGCATATGAATCCCCTAGGGATTATATTAAAATGCAGTTTCTTATTCAGTAAGTCTAGGTTGTGACCTGGAAATGTGTATTTCCATCGAGCTCCTAGATGATGATGATTCTGCTGACCTGAGAACCACTCAGAGTAGCGAGGCTGGAGAGTTTGGCCAGACCACTTGATGAAGGCCATATTTAAAATAAATCCATAAAGAGAATTTGTCAAAAGGTTAGCTAAATGTGATTTAGTTTTATACCTGCATTAATCTTTTATATAATAAAATTCAAAACTGTTCACCCAAAGTAAAAGCATTTGTCTGGCCATACCATCCTGAAGTTTGTTATTAAGTGCCTTCCTAGTTCAGGTCTCTCGGTGAATACTATGTGAGCAACTTAAATTTGTTCTCCTGCCAGATAGTATTCTAACCCAGGATTCCATATGGTTAATGTGTAACATTTCCATGTTGTGCCTGTGTTGCCATGGAAAAGGCCCTGAAGAGACAGGCCATCTGGCTTCTACTTTTGGCTCTGCCAGCTAGCTTGGGGACTTTGATTACCACAGTTATAAAATTCAGCTACATCTTTCTTTGTAGAATGATTGTGGATATTTCTTTGGTGAGAGGTGAGAAAGCATTTAGTCCATTGCCCATAATTGGTGCTCAAAAGAGCCTCTTTTAGAAGTAAAACTAAGTAGTTTTAGGTCTTTACAGGCTTTGGGTAGAACGAGTCAGAAAGGACAGGGAGTGAGAGTAAAACATGTCCCATAACTTAAAAGGATTCACTAAGATGCCTTCTTTCCTCCTTAATGTATGATTTTCATTGCTCAAATCTTCTACTGAGGGTGAGATCTTTTGTTTAACTTTATTAAATGCAAATTGCTAACTCCCAGGAGCACTTTGCTTTTTCTCCTATTCGCCCTAACAGAGATGAGTAAATCAGTTAAAGGACAGAAATTTTGACCATTTCTTCTGTTTCTCTTACTTTGCAGATTATTCTTCAGCTGTTCAGAAATTTTCTCAGACACTTCAGTCCTTTCAGTTCGATTTCATTGGAGATACTCTGACTGATGATGAAATTAACATTGGTAAGTCTTCACCTACATGTGGTCATGTGCCTCTTGAGGCGATTCGGAGACCATTCAGTCTCCTAGGTTTTTAGATACAGAGAACTTGGGCACCTTTATCCTCTGTGGTCTTGTGCCAAGCTAATGGGAAGCTGCTTATGAAGGATAAAGAAACACTGCTTGTCAGTCCTGTTCCCCACTCACACAAAAGCAATAAAAATATATCTCTGAAGCCTCCACTGAAGCCTTTGTATCAGTCTGCAGGAGAATTTTTCTTTAAAGAATATAATACATGAAAATAGATATTTGTGTAAGGGATAAATTAAAGAGTGATTTAAAAAAAATTTCCAAAATGATTTAGAGTAAGAGTCCTCTAAGCAATAAACTCCCCTAGAAAGTTTAAAATTAGCATTTATATATGTACAGCTTTTCAGACGACAGGACATTTGGCATCTCTCTTGGAACTGAATTTAACAACTCACTCTATCAGCTGTGTCATCTTGGACAGATATTTCTTTTCTCTGAGCCTTAGTCTTTTCCTCTGTAAAATGTGGTTATTATTAATAGCAAGACTGTTACCATGAGGAGATTGAACAGTGGAGGGTAAAGAACTTTGTGTTTGTGTTAGTTGTAATGAAGTTAAAGTAGTATCAGCAAACCATGGCCCTTGCGCCAAACTTGCCTGCCACATTTTTTTTTTCTTTTTGTAAATAAAATTTTGTTGGAACACAGCCACATTTATTTGTTTAAATATTTTCTAAAGGTATTTTGTGGTAGGAAAACAACATTGAGTAGTAGTAGTGACTGGATAGCTTTCAAAGCCTAAAATATTTGCTCTCTGGCCATTTAAGAAAAAGTTTGGTAACCACTGAATTGAAGAGTTAGTGTAAAGCATTTGCTAGACAAGAACATTGAACCACAGAAATGTTGCAAATGATTTAATGTCACTGAAACAAGTTAGTTACACAGTTCTATTTATGAACCCCAGCATTAAAATATAAAATGTATTATTATTATTAAATGACATTTGTAGTAAGTATAATATATAAAAGTATAAAATTACCTATGATAATAGGATATTCTAGCACAGAAACTTTGTATTAGATGTTATTGGCATGTTATCTTTTAGTTCTTTTTTCTACATGTACCTCTTTTGTATGTATGCAATTTAGTTCATAGTATATACATAATTTTAACTTTTTAACTTACCTTTTATCATAATTATCTTCTTATATCAATTCAAATCCTTTTTAAGTTTCATGGGGGGCAAGGACATTGTTTTTATTCACTGCTATTTCCCCAGCAGGTAGAGGAGTGCCTAGCATGTAGTAGATACTCGATTCATGTTTACTGACTAAATAATGGATGCATTCAGATCTCATTATTATTGGAGCCATACTGTACATAATATTCAACTATTTAGCTTATTTCCAATTTTTCACTATTATAAATAATACTGCAATGAGTGCTTTTATGAGATTATGATTGGTGACTATTTGTTTTGGTAAATGTAGTGGTGTAACTAGTGAGGCACACATTTGCATTTAGATTATTTACTTATTCATTCCACTTCACTTTACTTTTGCAAATCTATTTTTGTCAAAGGGCATGACTTATTTAAAAGTTAATTTCATGGGCTGTAGAATCAGATAGGCCAAATTTGAACTCTAGCTTTGGACCTTATTATCGGTGTAACCTTGGCAAGTGACTTTCCCTGAGTGTTAATTTTTCTCATCTTTGAAATGGGGATGAGGTGATCAATTCCAAGTGTACACAGTGCCTAAATACATTTTATCTATGTAATTGTTGTTAACATAAAATTTGATGTATTTGTACTCTGCAATGGATTGGATATTTTTGTGTCCTTCCCAAAATCCATATGTTAAAATCCTAACCCCTGATATGATGGTATTAAGAGCTGGAGCCTTTGGGAAATAATTAGGTCATGAAGGTGGAGCCCTTCATGAATGGGATTAGTGCCCTCATAAAAGAGACTTCAAACGGCTCTTTTACCTTCCTCCCACCACGTGAGAATACAACAAGTTGTCAGTCTGCAACCTAGAAGAGGGCTCTCACCAGAACCTAACTATGTCGACACCCTGATCTCAAACTTCCAGCCTCCAGAATTGTGAGAAATACATTTCTGTTGTTTATAAGCCACATAGTCTATGGTATTTTGTTACAGAATCCTAAACTTTGTAAGACGGAAATCAGTACTGAGAAGTGGGGGGAACTGCTGTACTAAATACCTAAAAATGTAGAGGTAGCTTTGGAATTGAGTAATGGGAAGAAAGTACAAGAATTTGGAGGTGCATGCTAGGAAAAGCCTGGATTGCCATGAATATAATTTTAAAGGCAATTGTGGTGACAGCTCAGAAAGAAAAAAGGAGAGCCATAGAGAAAGCTTCCATGAAGAACATGTTATTGGACAATGGAGAAAAGCCATCCTTGTTACAAAGTAGGCAAAGAACTTGGCTGAATTGTATTTGTGTTTTGTGGGAAGTAGTATTTTGTGAGTGATAAAATGGAATATTTGGATGAGGAAATTTCTAAGCAAAGTGTTGGAAGAATGGCTTTGTTCTCTCTGTTTATAGTAAAAGCTGAGAGGAGAGAATGAATTGGAGATGGAATTATTAAACAAAATGGAAAGAGAACTTCAAGATTTGGACATTTCTCTGCTTGCCCATATTACAAAAAATGGCAAAGTGTATTTGGAAGAGAACGCCAAGGGTGTGGTGGACTGACCATTGCATAAAGAGCTCAATATGGATGTAACCATGGATATAATCAACTATCACAGCAGAAGCCAGGAATAGAGATGGGATTATATGAGCAGAAATACCACCAGCTGGGAATATAGGAAACAAAAAATGTGACAAAATGAAGAAAAACTGGTTGACTTCTTAGACCCTATTAGACCAGACTGTAGAGCTATTTGGCTATGAACATGCACTATTCTTCAAGATAAGAGAAGAAGGCCTCTGAAGCCACTTCTGAGATCATGAGGGCTGCCACTCCTATCATATACATAGTGTACATAGGCTTTGGGGGCCTACTCTTAGATTTGAAAGGGCAAGACCAATACCCAGGGAGCTGTAGGAGTGGGCCTACTGAGGGTATAACACCTACCCTACCATAAATGTCAACCAGTGCCATTAAGGAAAAATAAAGTGGGTGAGGTTGAGCATGATGGCTTATCAACAAAAATAAAAATGACCCCCTGATATGTCAGGTTCTTGTGGGTGTCTGTGAGCTCCATGTAAGGTGTTAGCTGGACACATTTGCTTCTTAATATATGCTTTACAACAACCTCTTAACTCAGTTCCTGTTTGCCTGCCAACTCCAGATATTCTTGGTTATCAACTGATAATTGCTGTTAGGGCTGATGACTCATGAACTGACCTTTATTGATGGGGACTGAAAAAAGATTTTGAGATTTTAATTGGCCTGTCATATTCACTGTCCTTGTTGAATTTGTCATTTTGAGAACTGGGATGTGTGGTGGTAGTGACAGTAACACCCAATGCTCCAACAGTTTAAGGTGAGGCTTTTTGGAGGCTTTAAGAAGAAATATTAGAGAGCATACTGGGAGAGTATTGTTGGGAAAGAACAGTTGCTTTGGAAGTTGAGACAGCAGAGCGTGCCATGCCCTCCAGTTGCCAATACTACTGGCCCTGAGTCAGTAGATCTTCCATTTAACTGAAAATATTTGTAGAAGGACAGTTGCAATACAATTTTGGGTTGAGATTTATATTTCACATTGCATGTGAAGAGGGCCTTGCAGTTCTTTCCATAATGCATTTTTCATGATGGCTGCAAAAGGTGACTCAGTACCATTAAGCCCCTTGTAGATACTATTTGTCTAACAGAAATGATAGTGATTCCTAGAGGATGTGAGGCAAAGCCTGAGGCTTCTCTGAAGAGTCCCTTCCGTTGATGATCAGCTCTAGTACTTAACTTGAGCAGTCTGTGTACAACAGGAACAAGTGGGAGGAAGTGTCTCACTGCCCTGAAGATGACATTTGTTCCTGCTCTTAGAGTAAGACATCTGTGCCTTCAATTGGCATTGTATGACTTTTTCTCTACCTCTAGAGCTCAATAAATAAAGGAAATCTCAGGTATTTAGGTAGTTTTGTATACACTTCAGATTTATCAGCTATAGGATATTAGCAATATTACCTAAACTTGTTGGGCCTGTTTTCCTCATCTGTAAAGTAGGAAGTATAATCTATTTCACAAGACTGTAAAGAGTAAATCAGATAAATACATATAACAGAGAGTATATATAAATCATTTGGCTCAGTGTCTGGCATATGATTGGTGCTCAATATCTCATGGTCGTTATTAATCTTAGCAGGAAGGTAGTAGAACCCAATTTTTTGAAAATGTTAGTTTGCAATTTGATTTCCTGAATAACTACAAGAAATATAAAATAAAATGTTAGTGTTCCAGGGACCTTAGAGGATATCTAGTTCAGTTATTTCTAATATATGTCAGAGGCACCTGAAGCTCTTACTGATCCTGTCTCAGGACCTCTCTTAGATCAAATGAATCAGAATCTCTGTAGTGGATCCCAGGTCTCTGATTTCTGTACAGTCATCATAACATCAGTGAGCATTTTGGAACTCATTAGTTATCAGGGATTTTCAAACTGTTCCTTGGATCTTCAATGTCTCCTATCCACCCAAGCTCAAATGAAGCATGTAAGAATTTACTTGAAAATTAGAATTTCAGATTAAAAAATAAGCTGATATTTTCAGAGTGCTTACTGAGTAAGAGGTCTTGTTCTAAGAACTTTACATAAACTAATGAGAGAAAGTCAGAAAGACAGTGACTGAAAGGTGTGTGTGCGCGCACACACACACACACACACACACACACAAACACAGAAGGAAAGAGAGAGGGAGAGAGGAGAATATACTAGACTAGCTTACCAACCTCCCCACCACCACTCCTGCCAATTCTAAAGATAGGGAAATTGATGTCCAGAGGTGGGCCAGTGATTGTTGAAGGTCTCACACAGTTAAGTAGTGCCAGGTTTATTACTGGAACCAAGGTCTCCTAAAACCCAATTGATTTATTCAACCAATTTTTACTGAGCATCTGCTGTGAACTCTACCTTCATGGAGCTTCAGTTAAATTTTAGGAAGAAGTACAGGTGCCTAGGTGGCTCAGTCAGTTAAGTTCGAGCCCCATGTCAGGCTCTGTGCTGACAGCTCAGAGTCTGGAGCCTGCTTCAGATTATGTGTCTCCTTCTCTCTCTGCTCCTTCCCTGCTCTCTCTCTCTCTCTCTCTCTTTCTCTCTCCCTCTCTCTCTCTCAAAACTAAATAAACATTAAAAAATTAAAAGAAAAGTTTTAGGAAGAAGTATAAGCAAATAACTTCCTATATCATTGCAGTACTAGGAGCAAGAAAGAAGAATGCTTCCCACATAGGCTTCAGAGAACTTCCCTGCTCTTTTCTGAGGAACACTGCTATGTGTTTGTTCATTAGTAAATAGAAAGTGTCCACTAAATGCCATAGACTGGGGTTTCAGGTACACAATGTATCTCTCTGCCCTCCAAGATATCATAGTCTATTAAAGGAGGCAGATATGTTTTCACTCATATGTGGATCTTGAGAAACTTAACAGAAGACCAGGGGGGAAGGGAAGGGGGAAAAATAGTTACAAACAGAGAGGGAGGAAGGCAAACCATAAGAGACTCTTAAATACAGAGAAGGATCTGAAAGTTGATGGGGGGGTAGGGGAGAGGGGAAAATGGGTGATGGCATTGAGGAGGGCACTTGTTGGGATGAGCACTGGATATTGTATGTACGTGATGAACCACGGGAATCTACCCCAAAAACTGAGAGCACACTTTACACACTGTATGTTAGCCAATTTGACAATAAATTATATTTAAAAAAAATGAGGCAGATGAATAAACAGACAATTGCAATACAATGTAAGTATTGTGGTAGAGGTAGGCACACAGTAGCCCCTATTCCACACTGTGTGTGTGTGTGTGCGTGCGTGTGTGTGTGTGCGTGTGTGTATGTGCGTGTGTCTGTCTGTCTGTCTTGTATTAGTGGTGGGGAGAATAAACAAGGAAGGCTTCTGAGAAAGATTATATCTAAGTTAGATCCAGGGCTAGGGTGAGGCAAGTGAGGCTTCTAAGGCAAACATTTAATAAAGCACTTATTCTCAGATTCATGGAAAGTACAGGTGGGCACCAGAGTGTGAATGCCTCCTTAAATTTTGTACCCTAAGTGCCTCATCTGCCTCTTTTCTGTTTTGGTCCTGATCTGAGTTGAATTTCTAAAGGATGAATGAGAATTAAAGAGGGGAGAGAAAACACATAAAAAAGGCACAGTTGAGGGGAGTGAGATTATCTCTCTTGATACTGGAGGACATTGAATGTGACTGGAAAGAGTAGGGAGGAGTCAGAGATTAAGACCTAGAGATTGCATAAAGGCTAAGTTAGAGTCTTGGCAGGTAATAAAAGTGAGAAAAGCAGGCTGGATATAGGATGCAATTGATATTCTGTCTCTGTGACTTGGTAATGAGAGGTAGGGCTGTGGTGAACAAAAAAAGACATGCTCCATCTAAGAGCAGCATCTTTGACTGGGTTCCAGTGATTGTTTCTACCTAAAATATTTGGGTCTACATTGCCATAATCTCTTATTTTTTTCCAGAAAGTGACACCCATATATTTTATGCCTAGTATTAAGTGCCACCAGTAAATTAAAATTGAAAACACAGCAAACCAAACAAAACATACCTGTTGGCCGAACACACTGCATGGGTTTGTGATGCTGTTGCCTGGGTTAGACAATAAGGGGCCTGGAATACCTCATGAAATATTTTGGATTGTATCCTGAAGCTTATGGGGAGTAATACCCAAATGGCAAATGATCAAGCAGGAGACCTAGGCAGATACCCAAAAGATTTGCTTTAACCTTAAAAACTCTGAGTATTATCTGGTAGACCTCACCAGATATATTATTGTGTTTCATGTGTTGTTAATTTTAACCATTCTAACAGGTATGCAGTAGTATGATACAGTGGTTTTGATTTGTATGTCTCTGATGATGAGTGAGCATCTTGTCATGCATCTGTTAGCCATCTGGATGTCTTTCTTGGAAAAGTGCCTATTCATATTGTCTGCCCATTTCTTAACTGGATTATTTGTTTTCTGGGTGTTGAATTTGTTAAAATCTGTAAAGATTTTGGATATTAACCCTTTATCAGATGTCATTTGCAAAAATTTTCTTCCATTACTTACCCTGCCTTTTAGTTTTGTTGATCATTTTGTTCCCTGTGCAGAAAGAAGCTTTTTATCTTGTTGAAATCCCACTAGTTCATGTTTGCTTTTGTTTCCCTTGCCTCTGGTGATGTGTCTTGTAAGAAGTTGCTATGACTGAGGTCAAAGAGGTCGCTGCTTGTATTCTTCTCTGGGGTTTTGATGGTTTTCTGTCTCACATTTAGGTCTTTCATCAATTTTGAATTTATTTTTGTTTATGGTGTAAGAAAGTGGTTCAGTTTCATTCTTCTGAATGTTGCTGTCTAGTTGTCCCAACGCCATTTGTTGAAGAGACTGTCTTTTTACAATTGGATTCTTTTTCCTGCTTTGTCAAAAATTACTTGATGATACAGTTTTGGGTCTATTGCTGGGTTCTCTATTCTGTTCCATTTGTCTATGCGTCTGTTTTGGTGCCAGTACCATACTGTCTTGAAGATTATAGCTTAATAATATAACTTGAAATATGGAATCATGATGTCTCCAGTTTTATTTTTCTTTTACAATATTGCTTTGACTATCCAGGGTCTTTTGGACTTCCATACAAATTTTAGGATTGTTTGTTCTAGCTCTGTGAAAAATGTTGGTGGTATGCTGATGGAGATTGCATTAAATGTGGATTGCTTTGGGTAGTATAAACATTTTAACAATGTTTGTTCTTCCAAACCATGAGAATGGAATACTTTTCCATTTATTTGTATTATCTTCAATTTGTTTTATAAGTGTGCTATAGTTTTCACTGTAAAGATTGTTTACCTGTTTGGTTAGGTTTATTCCTAGGTTTCTAATTGTTTTTGGTACAATTGCAAATGGGATCAATTCCTTGATTTCTTTTTCTACTGCTTTGTTATTGGTGCATAGAAATGCAACTGATTTCTGTATGTTGATTTTATATCCTGTGACTTTGCTGAATTCTTGTATTCGTTCCAGAAATTTTTTGATGGAGTCTTTTAGGTTTTCTACATAGAGTATCATGTTGTATGTAAATAGTGAAAGTTTGTCTTTTTTCTTTGATTTGGATGCCTTTAATTTCTTTGTTGTCTGATTGCTGAGGCTAAGACTTCCTTGTTAAATAATACTGGTGAGAGTGGACATCCTTGTCTTGTTCCTGAGTATAGGGGAAATGAAAAGCTCTTAATTTCTCCCCACTGAGGATGATATTAGCCTTGGATCTTTCATATATGGCCTTTATGATGTGGAGGGTTTTTAATCAAGAATGGATGCTGTACTTTGCCAAATGCTTTTTCTGCATCTATTGAGAGGATCATATAATTATAATCCTTTCTATTATTAATATGATGTATCACATTGGTTGATTTGTGAATATTGAACCAGAACTGCAGCCCAGGGATAAATCCCACTTGATCATGGTGAATAATTCTTTTAACGTACTGTTGAATTTGATTTGCTAGTATCTTGTTGAGAATTTGTACATCCATGTTCACCAGGGATATTAGCCTGTAATTCTCCTTTTTGTGAGGTCTTTGTCTGGTTTTGGAATGAAGGTAATGCTGGCTTATAGAATGAGTTTGTAAGTTTTCCTTCCTTTTATATTTTTTGGAACAGTTTGAGAAGAATAGGTATTAACTCTTCTTTCAGTGTCTGGTAGATTTCCTCTGAGAAGCCATCTGGGCCTGGAATTTTGTTTTTTGGGAGATACTTTATTACTGATTCAGTTTCTTTGCTGGTAATGGGTCTGTTCAAATTCTCTATTTCTTCCTGTTTCAGTTTTTGGTAGTTTCTAGGTTTCCAGGAATTTACCCATTCCTTCCAGGGTGCCCTGTTTATTGGCATATAATGTTTTATCATATTGTCTTGTAATTGTTTGTATTTCTGTGGTGTTGTTTATGATCTCTCCCCTTTCATTCATGATTTTATTTCTTTAGGTTCTTTCTCTTTTCTTTTTTATAAGTCTATCTAGGGGTTTGTGAATTTTATTAATTCTTTAGTAGAACCAGCTCTTAGTTTCATTGATCTTTTCTACTGGTTTTGTTTGTTTCTATATTGTTTATTTCTGCTCTATTCTTTATTATTTCACTTTAGGCTAGCTTTAGGCTTTATTGACTGTTCCCTTTCTAGTTCCTTCAGGGGTAAGGTTAGGTTGTGTATTTGAGACCATTCTTGCTTCTTGAAGTAGATTTGTATTGCAATATACTTCCCTCTTAGGATTGCCTCTGCTGCATAATAAAGGTTTTGGACTGTAGTGTTTTCATTTTATTTTGCTTCTATGCATTTTTAATTTCCTCTTTAATTTCATGGTTAACTCATTCATTCTTTTTTTTTTTAATTTTTTTAACGTTTATTTATTTTTGAGACAGAGAGAGACAGAGCATGAACGGGGGAGGGTCAGAGAGAGAGCGAGACACAGAATCTGAAACAGGCTCCAGGCTCTGAGCCATCAGCACAGAGCCTGACGCGGGGCTTGAACTCACGAACCGCGAGATCATGACCTGAGCCGAAGTCGGACGCTTAACCGACTGAGCCACCCAGGCGCCCCAACTCATTCATTCTTTAGTAGGATGTTCTTTTACCTGTAAGTATTTATGTTCTTTCCATTTTTTTTTCTTGTGGTTGACTTCAAGTTTCATAGTGTGGTGGTGTGAAAATATGCATGGTATGAATTTGATCTTTTTGTACTTGTTGAGTGCTGATTTGTGACCCAGTATGTGATCTATTCTGGAGAATGTTCCATATGCACTCAAAAAAATAATGTGTATTCTGTTGATTTAGGATGGAATGTTCTATATAAATCTGTTAAGTCCATTTGGTCCAGTGTGTCAGTCAAAGCCATTATTTCCTTTTTGATTTTCTGCTTAGATGATCTGTCCATTGCTGTAAGTGAGGTGCTAAAGTCCCCTACTGTTATTGTATTATTGTCAATGAGTTTCTTTATGTTTGTTATTGGTTGGTTCATATATTTGGGTGTTCCAAGTGGGGGGGCATAAATATTTATAATTGTTAGATCTTCTTAATGGGTAGACCACTTAATTATGGTATAATGTCCTTCATTATCTCTTATTTCAGTCTTTCATTTAAAATCTTAAAAAAAAAGATAAATATCACTAGTAATAAGAATATTGATACCAAGAATCCCTTACTGTGATACACTGGGAAGGTTATGGTACCACTTTTGTGTTATTTTGCCAAAAATGCATAGCCTCAGGGCACCTGGGTGGCTCAGTTGGTTAAGCTTCTGACTTCAGCTCAGGTCATGAGCTCACAGTTCACAGGTTTGAGCCCCGTGTCATGCTCTGTGCTGACAGCTCAGGGACTGGAGCCTGCTTTGGATTCTGTGTCTCCCTCTCTATTTTCCCCTACCCAGCTCACACTCTGTCTCTGTCTCTCTCTCAAAAATAAATGAACATTAAAAATTTTTTAATTGCAAAAATAAAATTAAAAAAATAAAAATAAAATAAAATTAAATTAAAATAAAATAAAATCTAATTTGTGTGCTATAAATATGGCTACTCCGGCTTCCTTTTGGCATCCATTAGCATGATAGATGGTTCTCCATCCTTTTACTTTCAATCTGTCAATGTCTTTAGGTCTAAAATGAGTCTTTTGTAGGCAGCATATAGACATATGAGTTTCTTTATCCATTCTGATACCCAATGTCTTTTGATTGGAGCATTTAGTCCAATTACATTCAGTGAGATTATTGAAAGATATGAGTTTAGTGCTATTCTGTTACCAGTAATGTTGGTGTTTCTGGTGATGTTATCTGGTCCTTTCTAGTCTTTGTTGCTTTTTTTCAAGTCCCACACCAAGGAACCCTCCTCCCCCCATTAATATTTCTTGCAGGGCTGGTGTAGTAGTCATAAACCTCCTTTAGTTTTTGTTTGTCTGGGAAAGTATTTATTTTTCCTTTTTTTCTGAGTTACATCCTTACCGGAGATAGTATTCTTGGCTGCTTATTATTCCCATGTAGCATGTTGAATTTATCCTGCCACTCCCTTCTGGCCTACCAAGTTTCTTTAGACAGATCAGCTGTGAACCTGATCTGTTTTCCCTTGTAGGTTAAGGACTTCATTCCCTTTGCTGCTTTCTGGATTCTTTCCTTATTTTTGTATTTTGTAAAGGTTTCTATGATATGTCTTGGCAATGGTCAGCCTTGGTTGAATTTATTGGGAGTTCTCTATGCTTCATTTCCTTTTTTGAATAGTTTGAAAAGCATGAACATTATCTCTCATTTGAATGTTTGGTAGAATTGCCCCATGAAAACCCCTGGTCTTAGACTTTTCTTTATTGGGAGTTTTTTGATTAGTAGTTAAATTTTCTTCCTAGTAATTGGTCTGTTCAAATTTTCTCTGTCTTAATTGAGTTTTGGAAGATTATATGTTTTTAGGAATTTATCCATTTCTTCTTGACTGTCCAGTTTGTTGGCATATAATTTTTCATAATATTGTCTTATAATCCATTTTGTTTTTGATGTCAGTTGTCATTTTTTCCTCTTTCATTTCTGATTTTATTAATTTGAGTCCTTTCATTTTTTCTTGATTGTGCATTAAAGGTTTGTCAGTTTTGTTTAGCTTTTTAAAGACTAGTTTTGGTTTCATTGCTCTTTTAAATTGTTTTAGCCTTATTTCACTTATTTCCATTTTACTTTATTATTATTTCCTTTCTTCTAATAAATTTGTGTTTTGCTTATTCTTTTTCCTGTTCCTTTAGATATAAGGTTAGATTGTTTATTTGAAGTTTGTTTTGCTTTTTGAGGTAGGCTTTTATTACTGTAAACACCTAAAGTAATTTTTTGTAGGTATGTACTTCCTGTTATTTTGTTAATTTTTTCTGGTTGATTTTGTAGTCTTCCTCTGTTCCTTTCTTCTTTTGCTGCATCCCCTTGTTGTTTGATGGCTTTCTTTCATGTTCCTTTGTCTTTATTTTTTGTGTGTATGTAGTTTTTTTTGTGTGTGTGTGCTGTTTCTGCTGAAAAAATCATTTGATAACCTTTTGGGTGTTTCTCTTGTGTGAAACTGTTAGCTTTTCTTTTGTTGAAGATTCGGTTTTTATCTTTAATCTTGGACATTTTAAGTATTGTGGATAATCTCACCTTACTGTGTCTTTTGCTTTTATAAAAATTAACCCTAAACAAGCATTTGCAGGGTTAGCTATTAGAAGGTACTGTAATGATCCATAATATTTGGTTAAAATGTAGGAGTAAGAAGCCTTATAGGACTTCGTATCTCAGAGCCAGAAATAACCATTGCCCAAACCTCTTGTTTTAAACTTTCATATGTATTTTCCAACTTACCATAGACATGAGCAAAGAATGGTGAATATGAGACCGTTTGAAAACTGAAAACACCATTCTGAGGAGGGGGAGACAATTAGAGAAACATATGTGACATAGATACTGTGGCTGTGACAGGAGTCACATTATTATCTTACAGTGGTTAGACAGAGCTTTAAATTCATGTCCTCTTTGTGTAGCTAGCTTTGTGACCTTGGCAGTTCCCTTCTATGGACTCTATTCTCCTTATGATTTAATGAAAGTAGTTGGACTATGATAGATAATATGGAGAAGTTTGAGGCTTTTGATGGCGGGTAACCAGATACAAAAGAAAAATCTTTACTTCTTGCCTGTTGACATATACTTTGGTGTGTTTTTAAAGTATTTTGATCACCTAATAAATAAACTTATAAGGTCTTTTAGAGGCCAGTAATGGAATATAATGGTTTTCCTTGATTCAGTTACTTAATTTTAGGTTGATTCAGAACATTTACAAGCTCATTCTATGAGGCCAGCCTTAGCTTGATTCCGAAACCAGACAAAGACCCCACTAAAAACGAGAATTACAGACCAATTTCCTTGATGAACATGGATGCAAAAATTCTCAGCAAGATACTAGCAAATCGAATACAACAATAGATTAAAACAATTTTTCACCATGATCAAGTGGGATTTATTCCTCAGGTGCAAGAGTGGTTCATTATCCCCAAATCAATCAATGTGATACATCACATTAATAAAAGAAAGGCTAAGAACCTCATGATACTCTCAATAGATGCAGAAAAAGCTTTTGACAAAACACAACATCATTTCTTGATAAAAACCTTTAAGAAAGTAGGGATAGAAGGAACATACCTCAACATCATAAAGGCCATATATGAAGGACCAACAGCTAAAATCATCCTCAATGGGGAAAAACGGAGAGCTTTACTGCTAAGGTCAGGAACATGACACGAACTTCCACTCTCACCACTGTTGTTCAACATTCTACTGGAAGTCCTGGCCTCAGCATTCAGACAACAAAAAGAAATAAAATGCATATAAATTGGCAAGGAAGAAGTCAAACTTTTGCTCTTCACATACAACATGATACTGTATGCAGAAAACCCAAAAGGCACCACCAAAACGCTGCTAGAAACGCTGCTACATTAATTCAGCAGTGTCGCAGGATATAAAATCAATGTAGAAATCAATTGCATTTCTATACAGCATTAATGAAGTAGCAGAAAAAGAAGTCAAGGAATTGATCCCATTTATATTTGCAACAAACCCCATGAAATATCTAGGAATAAACCTAACCACAGAGGTAAAAGATGTGTAGGCTGAAAACTATAGAAAGCTTATGGAAGAAATTGAGGAAGACACAAAGACATGGAAAACACTCTATTCTAATGGATTGGGAGAACGAATATTGTTAAAATGTCTATACTATGCAAAGCTATCTACACATTCAAAGCAATCCCAATTAAAATAACACCAGAATTCTTCACAGACCTAGAACAAATAATTGTAAAATTTTTAAGGAACCAGAAAAAAACCTAAATAGCCAAAGTAATGTTAAAAGAAAACCAAAGCTGGAAGCATCACAATTCTGGAATCCAAGCTGTATTTCAAGCTATAATCATTAAGACGGTATGGTACTAGCAAAAAAAAAAAAAAAACAGACACATAGATCTATGCACCAGATTGAGAACCCAGAAATGGACCCACAAATGTATGGCCAACTATCTTCAACAAAGCAGGAAAAAGTATCCAGTGGAAAAAAGACAGTTTCTTCAGCAAATGGTATTGGGAAAACTGGGCAGTAACATCTAGAAACATTAGCATGGACACTTTTTCTTTGCAAATTCATTTTTTTATTTTTTATTTTTTTAAATATGAAATTTATTGTTAAATTGGTTTCCATACAACACCCAGTGTTCATCCCAACAGGTGCCCTCCTCAATACCCATCACCCACCCTCCCCTCCCTCCCACCACCCATCAACCCTCAGTTTATTCTCAGTTTTTAAGAGTCTCTTATGCTTTGGCTCTCTCCCTCTCTAACCTCTTTTTTTTTTTCTTCTCCTCCCCATGGACTTCTGTTCAGTTTCTCAGGATCCACATAACAGTGAAAACTTATGGTATCTGTCTTTCTCTGGATGACTTATTTCACTTAGCATAACACTCTCCAGTTACATCCACGTTGCTACAAAAGGCCAGATTTCATTCTTTCTCATTGCCACGTAGTATTCCATTGTGCATATAAACCACAATTTCTTTATCCATTCATCCGTTGATAGACATTTAGGCTCTTTCCATAATTTGGCTATTGTTGAGAGTGCTGCTATAAACATTGGGGTACAAGTGCCCCTATGCACCAGCACTCCTGTATCCCTTGGATAAATTCTTAGCAGTGCTATTGCTGGGTCATAGGGTAGATCTGTTTTTAATTTTTTGAGGAACTTCCACACTGTTTTCCAGAGAGGCTGCACCAATTTGCATTCCCACCAACAGTGCACATCCTCGCCAGCATTTATAGTTTACTGTTTTGTTCATTTTAGCCACTCTGACTGGCATGAGATGATATCTGAGTGTGGTTTTGATTTGTATTTCCCTGATGAGGAGCGACGTTGAGCATCTTTTCATGTGCCTGTTGGCCATCCGGATGTCTTCTGTAGAGAAGTGTCTATTCATGTTTTCTGCCCATTTCTTCACTGGATTATTTGTTTTTCGGGGGTGGAGTTTGGTGAGCTCTTTATAGATTTTGGATACTTGCCCTTTGTCCGATATGTTATTTGCAAATGTCTTTTCCCATTCCGTTGGTTATCTTTTAGTTTTGTTGATTGTTTCCTTTGCTGTGCAGAAGCTTTTTATCTTCATGAGGTCCCAATAGTTCATTTTGGCTTTTAATTCCCTTGCCTTTGGGGATGTGTCAAGTAAGAAATTGATGTGGCTGAGGTCAGAGGTTTTTTCCTGCTTTCTCCTCTAGGGTTTTGATGGATTCCTGTCTCACATTCATGTCCTTTGTCCATTTTGAGTTTGTTTTTGTGAACGGTGTAAGAAAGTGGTCTTGTTTCATTCTTCTGCATGTTGCTGTCCAGTTCTCCCAGCACTATTTGTTAAAGAGACTGTCTTTTTTCCATTGGATGTTCTTTCCTGGTTTGTCAAAGATTAGTTGGCCATACTTCTGTGGGTCTAGTTCTGGGGTTTCTATTGAGTTCCATTGGTCTATGTGTCTGTTTTTGTGCCTGTACCATGCTGTCTTGATGATTACAGCTTTGTAGTAGAGGCTAAAGGCTGGGATTGTGATGCCTCCGGCTTTGGTCTTCTTCTTCAAAATTACTTTGGCTATTCGGGGTCTTTTGTGGTTCCCCACAAATGTTAGGATTGCTTGTTCTAGCTTAGAGAAGAATGCTGGTGCAATTTTGATTGGGATTGCATTGAACGTGTAGATAGCTTTGGGTAATATTGACATTTTCACAATATTTGTTCTTCCAATCCATGACCATGGAATATTTCTCCATTTCTTTATATCTTCTTCAATTTCCTTCATAAGCTTTCTATACTTTTCAGAATACAGATATTTTACATGTTTGGTTAGGTTTATTCCTAGGTATTTTATGCTTCTTGGTGCAATTGTGAATGGGATCAGTTTGTTTGTCTTTCTGTTGCTTCATTATTAGTGTATAAGAAGGCAACTGACTTCTGTACATTGATTTTGTATCCTGCGACTTTGCTGAATTCATGTATCAGTTCTAGCAGACTTTTGGTGAAGTCTATCAGATTTTCCATGTATAATATGTCATGTGCAAAAAGTGAAAGCTTAACTTCATCTTTGCCAATTTTGATGCCTTTGATTTCCTTTTGTTGTCTGATTTCTGATGCTAGAACTTCCAACACTATGTTAAACAACAGCGGTGAGAGTGGACATCCCTGTCGTGTTCCTGATCTCAGGGAGAAAGCTCTCAGTTTTTTCCCATTGAGTATGATATTAGCTGTGGGCTTTTCATAAATGGCTTTTATGATGTTTAAGTATGTTCCTTCTATCCCGACTTTCTCAAGGGTTTTTATTAAGAAAGATGCTGATTTTTGTCAAATGCTTTTTCTGCATCCATTGACAGGATCATATAGGTCTGTTCTTTTTTATTATTAATGTGATGTATTACATTGATTGATTTGCGAATGTTGAACCAGCCTGCAGCTCAGAAATGAATCCCACTTGATCATGGTGTATAATTCTTTTTATATGCTGTTGAATTCGATTTGCTAGTATCTTATTGAGAATTTTTGCATCCGTATTCATCAGGGATATTGGCCGGTAGTTCTCTTTTTATACTGGGTCTCTGTCTGGTTTCGCAATCATAATAATGCTGGCTTCATAGAATGAATCTGTAAGTTTTCCTTCCCTTTCTATTTTTTGGAATAGCTTGAGAAGGATAGGTATTATCTCTACTTTAAATATCTGGTAGAATTCTCCTGGGAAGCCATCTGGTCCTGGACTCTTATTTGTTGGGAGATTTTTGATAACTGATTCAATTTCTTTGCTGGTTATGCGTCTGTTCAAGCTTTCTATTTCTTCCCGTGTGAGTTTTGGACTTGTGTGGGTGCTTAGGAATTTGTGCAATTCTTCCAGGTTGTCCAGTTTGTTGGCATATAATTTTTCATAGTATTCCCTGATAATTGTTTGTATCTCTGAGTGGTTGGTTGTAATAATTCCGTTTTCATTCATGACTTTATCTATTTGGGTCATCTCCCTTTTCTTTCTGAGAAGCCTGGCTAGAGGCTTATCAATTTTGTTTATTTTTTCAAAAAACCAACTCTTTAGTTTCATTGATCTGTTCTAGGTTTTTTTTTATATTCCATAGTGTTTATTTCTGCACTGATATTTATCATTTCTCTTCTTCTGCTTGGTTTAAGGTTTTATTTGCTATTTTGCTTCTATTTCCTTTAGGTGTTCTGTTAGATTTTGTAATGGGATTTTTCTTGTTTCTTGAGATAGGCCTGGATTGCAATGTATTTTCCTCCTCTCAGGACTGCCTTTGCTGCATCCCAAAGCATTTGGATTGTTGTCTTTTAATTTTCATTTGTTTCCCTATATTTTAAAATTTCTTCTCTAATTGCCTGGTTGACCCATTCATTCTTTAGTAGGGTGTTCTTTAACGTCCATGCTTTTGGAGGATTTCCAGACTTTTTCCTGTGGTTGATTTCAAGCTTCATAGCATTGCGGTCAGAAGTGTGCATGGTGTGATCTCAACTCTTTTATACTTATGAAGGGCTTTTTTTTGACCCAGTATGTGATCTATCTTGGAGAATGTTCCATGTGTACTTGAGAAGAAAGTATATTCTGTTGCTTTGGGATGCAGAGTTCTAAAAAGATCTGTCAAGTCCATCTGATCCAATGTATCATTCTGGGCCCTTGTTTCTTTATTGATTCTGTGTCTAGATGATGTAGTCATTGTTGTAAGTGGAGTATTAAAGTCCCCTTCAGTTACCACATTCTTATCAATAAGGTTGCTTTTGTTTGTGGTTGTTTTATATATTTGGGGGCTCCGTATTCGGTGCATAGACATTTATAATTGTTAGCTCTTCCTGATGGATAGACCCTGTAATTATTACATAATATCCTTCTTCATCTCTTGTTACATCCTTTAATTTAAAGTCTAGTTTGTCTGATATAAGTGTGGCTCCTCCAGCTTTCTTTTGACTTCCAGTAGCATGATAGATAGTTCTCCATCCCCTCACTTTCAATCTGAAGGTGTCCTCAGGTCTAAAATGAGTCTCTTGTAGAAAGCAAATAGATGGGTCTTGTTTTTTTTTATCCATTCTGATACCCTATGTCTTTTGGTTGTAGCATTTAATCCATTTCCATTCAGTGTTATTACTTAATGATATGGGTTTAGAGTCATTGTGATGTCTGTAGGTATCATGCTTGTAGTGATGTCTGTGGTACTTTGTCTCACAGGATCCCCCCTAGGATCTCTTGTTGGGCTGGTTTAGTAGTGACAAATTCCTTCAGTTTTTGTTTGTTTGGGAAGACCTTTATCTCTCCTATTCTAAATGACAGAGTTGCTGGATAAAGGATTCTCGGCTGCATATTTTTTCTGTTCATCACATTGAAGATCTCCTGCCATTCCTTTCTGGCCTGCCAAGTTTCAGTAGAGAGATCCATCACGAGTCTTATCGGTCTCCCTTTATATGTTACAGCACGTTTATCCCTCGCTGCTTTCAGAATTTTCTCTTTATCCTTGTATTTTGCCAGTTTCACTATGATATGTCATGCAGAAGATCTATTCAAGTCACGTCTGAAGGAAGTTCTCTGTGCCTCTTGGATTTCAATGCCTTTTTCCTTCCCCAGTTCAGGGAAGTTCTCAGCTATGATTTTTTCAAGTACACCTTCAGCACCTTTCTCTCTCTCTTCCTCCTCTGGAATCCCAATTATGCATATATTATTGGGTTTCATCCCATCACTTCATTCTCTAATTCTCTCCTCATACTCCTGGATTTTTTTCATCTCTCTTTTTCTCAGCTTCCTCTTTTTCCATAATTTTATCTTCCAATTCACCTATTCTCTCCTCTGCCTCTTCAATCTGAGCCGTGGTTGCCTCCATTTTATTTTGCACCTCATTTCTAGCATTTTTTAGCTCCTCACAACTATTTCTTTGTCCCTTGATCTCTGTAGCAATAGATTCTCTGCTGTCCTCTATGCTTTTTTCAAGCCCAGTGATTAATTTTATGACTATTATTATTTTTTTTCAACGTTTATTTGGTTTTTTTTGGGACAGAGAGAGACAGAGCATGGACGGGGGAGGGGCAGAGAGAGAGGGAGACACAGAATCGGAAACAGGCTCCACGCTCTGAGCCATCAGCCCAGAGCCTGACGCGGGGCTCGAACTCATGGACCACGAGATCGTGACCTGGCTGAAGTCGGACGCTTAACCGACTGCGCCACCCAGGCGCCCCTATGACTATTATTTAAATTCATGTTCTGTTACTTTGCTTAAATCATTTTTGATCAGTTCGTTAGCTGTCACTACTTCCTGGATTTTCTTTTGAGGAGAATTCTTCTGTTTTGTCATTTTGGATAGTCCCTGAGTGGCGCGGAACTGCAGGGCTCTTCCCCTGTGCTGTCTGGAGTAACTTGTGTTGGTGGGTGGGGCCGCACTCCGACCTGATGTCTGCCCCCAGCCCACCACTGGGGTCATAGTCTGACTGGTGTGTACCTTACCTTCCCCTCTCCCAGGGGCTGGACTCACTGCTGAATGGTGCGGCCCCTGTCTGGGCTACTTGCACACTGCTAGGCTTGTGGTGCTGATTAGATGGGATCTGGCATATTAGCCTTGGTGCATCTGCAAGGTGCACAGGGGCCAGAGGGGAAGGCTCAGCTCACTTTGCCTTCGATGGTCCACTGTGGGAGGGCCCCTGAGGCACCGGGAGGGAGGCAGACCCGTCAGAGGGATGGATCCACAAAAGCACAGAGTTGGGTGTTTGCACAGTGCAAGCAAGTTCCATGACAGGAACTGGTTCCCTTTGGGATTTTGGCTGGGGAATTGGCGAGGGAGATGGCACTGTCCAGCGCCTTTGTTCCCCACCGTGTTGAGCTCTGTCCTCTGGGTTTCAACAACTCTCCCTCACATTGTCCTCTAGCCCTCCTGCTCTCCGAGCAGAGCTTTTGACCTATAACATTCCAGAAGTGAATTCATGCTGGTTGTCAGAACTCACGGAGTCCGGCCCTTCTGCTTTTGCAAGCCAGACTCGGGGGCTCTGCCCCGCCAGGCGGGCTGCCCCTCCACTGCCTCGGCTCCTTCCCACCAGTCCGTGTGGTGCGCACCACCTCTCAGCCCTTCCTACCCTCTTCCGTGGGCCTCTTGTCTACGCTTGGCTCAGGAGAGTCCATTTTGCTATTCTTCTGGCAGTTTTCTGGGTTATTTAGGCAGATGTGGGTGGAATCTAAGTGATCAGCAGAATGCGGTGAGCCCATCGTCCTCCTACGCTGCTACCTTCCAAGAATCCATCATACAGAAAAACCATGGACACTTTCTTACACTATACAGAAAAATAAACTAAAAATGGATGAAAGACCTAAACGTAAGATAGGAAGCCATCAAAATCCTAGAGGAGAAAACAGGCAACAACCTCTTTGACCTCAGCCAAAGCAACTTCTTACTAGACGTGTTTCTGGAGGCAAGGGAAATAAAAGCAAAAATGAACTATTGGAAAGTAGATAAAAACTTCTGCACAGTGAGGGAAACAATCAACAAAACTACAGAATGGGAGAAGACATTTGTAAGTGACATATTGGATAAAGGATTAGTATCCAAAATCTCTAAAGCATTTATCAAACTCAGCATCCAAAATCAAATAATCCAGCGAATAAATGGGCAAAAGACATGAACGTATACTTTTCCAAAGAAGACATCCAGATAGGTAACAGGCACATGAATACATGCTCAACATACTCATCATCAGGGAAATACAATGGGATACAATCAAAACCACAATGGGATACCACCTCACACCTATCAGAATAGGTAAAATTAACAACTCGAGAAACAACAGATGTTGGTGAGGATGTGGAGAAAGGGGTGCCCTCTTACACTGTTCATGGGAATAAAAACTGGCGCAGCCACTCTGGAAAGCAGCATGGAGGTTCCTCAAAAAATGAAAAATGGGACTACCTTATCCCAGCAATTGCACTACTATGTTTTTACCCAAAGGATACAAAAATAAAGATTTCAAATGGTACATGCACAAAATTTATAGCAGCACTCCCAACAATAACCAAATTATGGAAAAATGCCCAAATGTCCATTGACTGATGAGTGGATAAAGAAGGAGTGGTATATATATACAATGGAATATAACTCAGAGATTATAAAGACTTAAATCTTGGTATTTGGAATAACATGGATAGAACTAGAATGTATTATGCTAAGCAAAATAAGTCGGTCAGAGAAAGACAAATATATGATTTCACTCCTGGAATGTAGGAAGCAAAACAGCTGAACGTAGGGAAAGAGAAGGAAAAATAAGATAAAAACTGACTGGCAGGCAAACCATAAGAGACTCTTAAAGACAGAGAACAAACTGAGGATTGCTGCGGGGTGTTGGTGTAGGGGATGGGCTGAATGGGTGATGGTCATTAAGGAGGTCACTTTTTGGGATGAACACTGGGTGTTACATGTAAGTCATGAATCACTACATTCTACTCTGGAAACCATTAGTACACTATATGTTAATTAACTTGGATTTAAATGAAATAAAATAAAAATAAAATAATATATTGAACAATCACAGAATTTTTATTGAGAGTAACTCATTATTTATTTTATTTTTATTTATATAATTTATTTTTAAATAATTTATTTTTATTAATTATTTTATTAATATTTATTAATTGAGGTGACCAGGTTACTTCAGTGGAATGGTTGAGAAATGACCTCTGAAATGCTGCTCTTTAATAAAAGCAATAGAAACACCAATAGACATTTTCAAAATCAACTTTTTAAGATCTCTGGACATTAACCAAAATTTGAAATAATAGGTGTGCTTGTTCAAGAAAAATAGCTGAGTAATTAATAGAACAGTGAGCTTTGTGGTTTTTTGCTCTGTATTCTATACCCCTTTCTCCAGCTCCATAGTAGCCTTGAAAACTATGAGCTGGATAGTTTTGGAAGCTGTGAATATCATGATTTTAGTAGCCACTGCAGAGGGCAGAAGGGGATTGTAGCTCCCCTAGAGCTGAAATATATTACTCATGTGGGTTGCCTTATTTGAATTGACTCATAGCTGGCTTACTGCAAATGGATTTTTCCTTAGAGTTTCCTTTTCAAAACAATCAATTAGTAGTGACTGTTCAGTACTGCAGTTCTCTTAGGCAGCATAAATTGTGATAGCAACCAAGAAGCTGAACAATAAACTTAAAAAGAAAAACTGGAGAATGAAATGTCCATAGAGAGCTTCGAAAAGTTGCTACATATTCCTATAAGTATGGAAGATCACATGCACATTTAGGGCTTTGCTTATATGTATTGTTTTGTGCCTGTCTAGAAAAGATTTTAGAAGGCTATATTGTCTTACTTCTGGCTGACCTTGAAGCTCTGGGCGGGAAGATTAAGGCAGAATTATAAACTAATTGGCTGAGTGTTGAAGGCACTCACCAACACACACAAGAGCCCTTCAACAAAGCCTGGGATACTTAATGGTTCAATGCATTTAAATACATCTCTGTCTAATCACTAGCTGACCACTAAGCTAACTGACCAGAGATGTCAGTGGCTTCATATGATAAAGAATACAGACTTTATAGCATTAGCCACAAACTCACTAAACAAACAGCAACAACAAGAACAAATTTGGGAAAAAGACAGGTTTTGATTTCTGATTTGTCACATTACATCATTTAAAATGTTCTCTTTTCAACAAAATTATGAGAAGTGTCACGAAATAAGAAAATTTGGGCACGTGGCTCAATCAGATAAGCTTCCGACTTTTTATCTTTTCTCGGGGCATGATCTCATGGTATTTTAGATTGAGCCCTGTGTTGAGCTCTGTGCTGACAGCACAGAGCCTTCTCAGGGTTCTATCTCTGCCTCTCTCTCTCTCTCTCTGCCCCTCCTCTGCTCTCTCTCTCTTTCTCTCTCTCTCAAATTAAATAAATATTTTTAAGAAAAGCAATACGAAAATGGGCCATGAATAAGGGAAAAAAGTCCACAATCAATAGAAACTGTCCCTGAGGAAAACAAATCATTGCACTTCCTGGTAAAAGAGTTTCAATGATGTATTTCTAATATTAGAAACATATTTACTTAATAAAAAAGAGCCATTTAAAACTGTGCATTTGAAAAGTACAATAACTGAAATGAAAATTCACAACAGGGGCTTAACCTCAAATGTTTACTGGTAGAAGATAGAATCAATAAATATTAAGATAGATGAATTGAGATCATACAATCTGTGGAAAAAAGTAAATTAAAAAATGAACAGAACTTCAGAGACCCATAACAGAATATACATAATGGCAGTCTCAGAAGAAGAGGATAGAGAGAAAAGGTAGAAAAGATATTTGAGTTAACAAAGGTAAAGACCTTGCTAAATTTGATGAAAAACTTTAGTCTGCTCATATAACAAATTCAACAAACCAAGGGAAGGAGAACTCAAATACATGCTTAAACATACTACAGCCAAATTTGGAAGAAAAAGAATAGGAGACATGAACAATACCATAAATCAACTATACCTAACACGTTTCCCTACCCAAGAGCAGTAGAATATATATTTTTTCATGTGTGCAAGGAATATTGTCCAGGAGAGACCATACGTTAGGCCATAAAACAAGCCTCAATAAACTTAAATGAATGAAAATCATACAAAATAAATTTGCTGCATACAATGAAATGAATTTAGAAATTAATAACAGAAAGTTGGAAAAGTCACAAATATGTGGAAATTAAACAGCATACTCCAAATTAATCAATTGATTAAATTTAGAGGTAATCACAAAGGAAATGATAAAATACTTTGCAAATAGAAAAAAACCAAAAACATAGTATATCTAACCTTATGGAATTCAGCTAAACAATGAATGGAAGGAACTTTGTAGCTTCAAATTTCCTACTTTAAGAAAGAACAAAGGTACCAAATCAATAACAGAACATTTTATCTTAAGTCACTGAAAAAAATGAGGAGCAAAGTCCAACACAAACAGAATGAATGAAATAAGAATAGAGAAGACATTAATGAAGTAGACAATAAGAAAACAATAGATAACAATAAAACCAAACATTTGCTTATTGAAAAGTTAAACAACATTGACAAACCCTTAGCTAGGCTAACCAGGAGCAATACTAAATTACTAAAATTGGGAATGAAGTACAGGCCATTACTTCATGACCTTACAGAAGTAAAACTGATTATAAGGAAATAGTATAAACATGTCTATACCTACAAATAAGATAACCTTAGTGAAATCAAGTTCCTAGGAATATACAAACTACTAAAACTGGTGAAACAGAAAATGTTACTGGACCTATAACAAATAAAGCGATTTAATTTTTAATTGAAAAATATCCCATCAACTCATTCTGTAGGTCCAGCATTACCCTGATACAAAAACCAAAAGCATCCCATGTTCATGTGTCAGATGACTTAATATTGTTAAATTGGCAACAATCCCCATATCCATCTACACATTCAGTGTAGTACCTATCAAAATCTCAGCAGCTATTTTTTCAGAAATTGTCAAGGTGGTACTAAAATTCATATGGAAATTCAAGGGGCCTAGAATAGCCAAATAATCTTGAAAAAGAACAATATTGGATAACTCATACTTCCCCATTTCAAAACTCATTACTCCTTTGTATGTTCTTTACTATTACCACAATTGTTTGGTATTGGCATAAGAACAGATACAGAGATCAATAGAATAAAAATAAGAGTCCAAATACAATCCCTTATTATATGGCCAATCGGTTTTTGACAAGAGTGTCAAAATAATTAATTAGGGGAAAGAATAGTCTTTTTGATAAATGGTGCTGAGATAATAGGATAAATACAAGTGAAAAAACGAAGTTGGACCTTTATACCATACAAAAGTTAACTCAAAATGGATCAAACAGTTAAATGTAAAAGCTAAAATTATAAATCTCTTAGTAGGAAAAAAAAGATATAAGTCTTCACAACCTTGACTAAGCAGTGGTTTCTTACATAAGACTAACAAAGTACAAGCAATAAAAGAAAAGGTAGATAAATTGGATTTCAACAAAATTTTAAGTTTTGTTCTTCAAAGGGCACCATAATGAAAGTGAAAGTCACACACACAGTGCCCCAAAATTTTGCAAATTATCTATCTGATAAGGGGGACATTTTGTCCAGAGTAGATAAAGTACTCTTACAACTCAATAATAAAGACAATTAGCCCAGTTACAAAATGGGCAAAGTGATTGGATAAATGTTTTTTCTTGCAATATTTTATTTAAATTCAAGTTAGTTAACATATAGTGTAGTAGTATTGGTTTCAGGAGTAGAATTTAGTGATTTATCACTTAGATGTAGCACCCAGTGCTTATCCCAACAAGTGCCCCCCTTAATGCCCATCATCTACTTAACACCCCCCCACCTCCCTCCATCAATCCTGTTAGTTCTCTATCTTTAAGAGTCTCTTATGGCTTGTTCCCCTCTCTCTATTTTTCTCCCCTTTCCCATATGTTCATCTGTTTTGTTTCTTAAATTCCATATATCAATGAAATCATATGGTATTTGTCTTTCTCTCACTGACTTATTTCACTTAGCATAATACACTCTAGTTCCATACAAAGGAGATAATTAAATGACCAATAAACACAGACAAAGATTCTCAGTAACATTAGGAATTAGGGTAAAAGCAAAACCACAATGAGATACCACTTCAAACCCACTAGGATTGTGGGCAACAAAAAGGTAATAACAAATCTTGGTTAGGACATGGAGAAATTTGAAACTTCATACGTTGCATTGTTCATAGAAAATTGTGTTCTACACAATTTTGAAAACAATTTTGTCAGTTCTTCAAAAAGTTCAACATAGAGTTACCATAAGATTCAGCAATTCCATGCCTAGCTATGCACGCCCCTAAAACGAAAAAAATCCACACTAAATTTGTACGTACATATTCATGGGTACATTATTCATAATAGCCAATAAATGGTAACACCGTGTCTTTCAGTTGATAAATGGTTGAATAAATCTGATATAGTCATACAATGGAATGTTATGTGGTAATAAAAAATGAAGTATTGATAGTACAACATGGAATAGCCCTGAAAATATTATGCTAAGTGAAAGAAAGTCACAAAAGACCACATAGTGTATGATTTCATATTTATGTAAAATGTCTAGAGTAGGCAAATCCATGGAGATAGGAAGTAGGTGAGTGGTTGACTGAATACAGGAGGAAGATGGGAATGGGGAGTGATGCTGATGAGTTAATGCTTCTTTTAGGGGTGATAAAACGATCTGGAATAGCAATGGTGGTTGCACAACTTTGAGAATATACTAAAAACCAATGAGTTGTGTACTTTAAAATGGTACATTTTATGGTATATAAATAATATCTCAATTTAAAAAAGTTACGTAACTATTTAGCCAAATATAAATATTGTCAAATATTTTTTTCCTCATGAATGATGAAGCCTGACTAATTTTATTTTATTTTTTTTCAATATATGAAGTTTATTGTCAAATTGGTTTCCATACAACACCCAGTGCTCATCCCAAAAGGTGCCCTCCTCAATACCCATCATCAACCCTCCCCTCCCTCCCACCCCCCCATTAACCCTCAGATTGTTATCAGTTTCTAAGAGTCTCTTATGCTTTGGCTCTCTTCCACTCTAACCTCTTTTTTTTTCCTTCCCCTTGCCCATGGGTTTCTGTTAAGTTTGTCAGGATCCACATAAGAGTGAAACCATATGGTATCTGTCTTTCTCTGGATGGCTTATTTCACTTAGCATCACACACTCCAGTTCCACCCACGTTGCTACAAAGGGCCATATTTCATTCTTTCTCATTGCCACGTAGTATTCCATTGTGCATATAAACCACAATTTCTTTATTCATTCATCCTTTGATAGACATTTAGGCTCTTTCCATAATTTGGCTATTGTTGAGAGTGCTGCTATAAACATTGGGGTACAAGTGTCCCTATGCATCAGTACTCCTGTATCCCTTGGGTAAATTCTTAGCAGTGCTATTGCTGGGTCATAGGGTAGGTCTATTTTTAATTTTTTGAGGAACCTCCACACTGTTTTCCAGAGTGGCTGCACCAGTTTGCATTCCCACCAACAGTGCAAGAGGATTCCCGTTTCTCCACATCCTCGCCAGCATCTATAGTCTCCTGATTTGTTCATTTTGGCCACTCTGACTGGTGTGAGGTGATATCTGAGTGTGGTTTGATTTGTATTTCCCTGATGAGGAGCGACGTTGAGCATCTTTTCATGTGCCTGTTAAACCTGACTAATTTTAAACACATACCTGCTGGTAGTAGTAGCTTCCCCCATCTCTGATGATCTATTCAGATGATATTTAGTAACCTAATCTTTGGTTACCTCTACCTGGAGAGTTGTGGGCAGTGTGACAATGGCAAGACTCTAGCAGCAAGACAGGTCTGAATTTGTAATGTAGCATTGTCATTTACTTCTTGTATGGTTTTGAACAAGTTGCTTAGCTTCTGTGAGCCTTAGTATTCTCATGTTCAATTTAGGAATAATTACATGTCCCTCATAAAGTTATTATGAGTATTAAGCTGTCAACCAAAGGGCTTTTATCCATTTATGTTTCATGAAATTAACCTTTTCCTTTAAATGTTCCAATATTATATGCATCACATTTCTTTTAGAGTCAAACTGATCTTGCCTGGAAAAGTGCTCAAATAAACAATCCGACTCCTTTTGTAGTGTTAACCTTAACAATAAAACAGCCATTTTTTTTAACCAGCAAAAATGGATTTATTCAGGAATAAGAGAGAATTGCAATTCAGGAAAAGGGGGTTATGGAAAAACCATAAGCAAATTCAACAAGCAAAGGAAAGAAACATTTTATAGATAAGAAGGAAGTTGGGAGGGGCTGTTAAAGTCCACTGGAGAAAAGCAAGTGGGTGATAGCTGTTTCCCCTTGGCCGATTTGCGTGTGTAGTTGATTTCTTGTAGTAGATGCAATATACATCTTTCCCTGCTGAAGCCTGTAATTGATGATTCTTTCCCACTGAGGATTCTTCTGTTATGGGGTCTGTAACTGATGATATTTCCTGTAATTGACATTGAATATGCCAACCCCCACCTTTCCAGCCTCCCCTTCTAGAATCCTGAGTCCACTTTAATGAGGTTTGCCTTTATTAATTTTTTCAGTAGCATACAGTATTTGGGGACAGGAGTTCTGCAAACATTTCTGTGTTTTCCTATTTACTCTTCCTGATTAAATTATTTTTTTTCTTTATGTTGAGCTTGAGCTTTCAATTTGCAGTGTTTCCAAAGGTGACCTCCTTGAGTATGAGCAAGTTGATCCTCAGAAGGAAAGAGTGCCATTATCTGGTGTCCTGTATTGACCCAGCACTTAGTTTCTTTGGTGCTAGGAATTCTTGATTAGTTATCCAGTTCTCTTGGGAAGGGAAATCTATTTTTGATTTAAAATATCAATATGACTATATTTGTTTTCTAGGCTTTCAAGAAGTTTTCTTTAAATCAGATACCATTTGATAATATTCTTCCTGTTTCTGGTGAGAAGTTTTGAACTTTAAACTAGTAGTTACCAGAATTTGAAGGGACGCTAAATACTATTTAACTTCTCTTTTTTTAATATCTGGAGACCATGAAGTCTAGGAAGGAGAAGTTACTTGCCCAGTCACCTCACCAGTAGATCACAGAACTGGCACTAAAAGTGTAGAAAGTTGGGATGGGGGGGAGAAGTGGTAAGGTTTATTTTCTTCTATGTGTGGGCACTTTACATTTATCTTCTGATTTAGGGTTTTTTAAAATGTTTTTATTTATTTTTGAGACAGAGAGAGCGTGAGCAGGGGAGGGGCAGAGAGAGAGGGAGACACAGAATCTGAAGCAGGCTCCAGGCTCTGGGCTGTCAGCACAGAGCCCGATGTGGGGCTCGAACTCACCGACCGCGAGATCATGACCTGAGCCGAAGTCGGCTGCTTAACCGACTGAGCCACCCAGGCGCCCCTAATCTCTGATTTTTAAATGAGGACATTGAGATACAAAAGAATTACTAATTTGCCCAGATCAAATAGCTATGAAAATGGTGTAGCCAGACTTCAAGATCAGGCAATCTGATCTCAGAGTCTTTAAGCTTAACTAACTTCATGCTATTTTTTTAAGGAAAAATTACCTGGAAATGGGAATGAAACATTAAGGTAATACTAACAAAATTATCTCTTTGTGCAGAGGTGCATAAAGTATGGGAAAATGAACATCCTCCTTCCCTTAAGACAGCTTCAGGGAGAGAAGAAAAAGTCAGGTCTTAGCTTCAGGAAAGGACAGGAAAGAATTCTGTGAAGAGTATCAGGTTAAGGGAAGATCTCTGTGTAATGAATAGGGGTTTTAAGGATCACTGTGGAGGTGGTTGAGAGGAAGCACAGGCCCCCATAGGTATAAGAATATGTTATATAAGATTTACAAGGATGTGAAGCATGGTACTATTGACTGGCCTTGTATTATCAGGTTGAGTGGAGATCTGCTGACACCTAGCAGTGTATACCACTTGCTTAGGATTCTAAGTAGACTAATGAAGACCTGAGTTGTTGACACTGAAAGATCCCTCCTCTAATGACTGGAAGATACCCCTCTTGGATAAATCAACAATGGCTAGTACACAGTTGTATATTCTATTTCAAGTGGTTTGGTTTTTTTGCTTATTTGATTTTATTATGTTTATCTTTTAAAGTCCTGCTGTGCTGTATTTCTTTTGTAATTATATGGAAACAAAATGAAAGATAATATATAAAGAAAATATAATTACAAAGATACAATTAATACACATATGCCTACTATTCAAAAATTAAAGTTTTGTATTTACTTCAGATTATTTGCTCTTTTTGTTCTTTAAAAACATTTTATGTATTTATTTTTTGTTCCAAAATTTTATTTAATTCTAGTTAGTTAACATACGGTGTAATGTTGGTTTCAAGAGTAGAATTCAGTGATTCATCCCTTACGTTTAAATACCCAATGCTCCTCATAAGAAGTGCCCTTCTTAATACCCATTACCCATCTAGCCCATCCCTTACACATGTTCATCCATCAACCCTCCGTTTGTTTTCTATCCTTGAGAGTCTCATATGGTTTGCTTCCCTTTCTGTCTTTTTTTCCCTTTGCATATATTCTTTTGTTTTGTTTCATAAATTCCACATACGAGTGAAATCATATGGTATTTGTATTCCTGAGTGACTTATTTCACTTAGTATAATATACTCCAGCTCCATCCACGTTGTTGCAAATGGTATGCTTCCATTTTTGATAGCTGAGTAATATTCCATTATATATATATATATATAATATTCCATATATTGTATTACATATATTATACATATCCAATATGGAACATTTCTCAGCTTTCAATGGAATATTACTCAGCCTTCAAAAGTAATGAAAGCTTAACACACACACACACACACACACACACACACACACACACACACACAAGCTCATACACAGCATATCTTTATCCATTCATCAGTGGATGGACACTTGGGCTGTTTCCATAGTTTGGCTATTGTTGATAATGCTGTTATACACAGTATAAACATTGTGGTGCATGTACCCCTTTGAATCTGTATTTTTGTATTCTTTGGGTAAATACCTAGTAGTGCAATTGCTGAATCATATGGTAGTTGTATTTTTACTGTTTGAGGAACGTCCATACTGTTCTCCAGAGTGGCTACACCAGTTTGCATTCTCACCAACATTGTAAGAGTGTTCCGTTTTCTCCACATCCTTGCCAAATCTGTTGTTTCCTGTGTTGTTAGTTTTAGCCATTCTGACAGGTGTGAAATGGTATCTCATGGTTTTGCTGTGTTTTTCCCGATGATGAGTGATGTTAAGCATCTTTTCATGTGCCTGTTAGCCATCTGTTTGTCCTCTTTGGAAAAGTGTCTATTTGTGTCTTCTGTCAATTTCTTAACTAGATTATTTGTTCTTTGGGTATTGAATTTGATAAGTCTTCTATATATTTCAGATACTAACCCCTTATCACATATGTCTTTGGCAAATATCCTCTCCCATCCCATAGGCTGCCTTTTATTTTTGTTGATTATTTCCTTCACTGTGCAGAAGCGTTTCATATTAATGAAGTCCCAATAGTTCATATTTGCTTGTGTTTCCTTTGCCTCCAAGAACGTGTCTAGTAAGAATTTTCTCTGGCTGAGGTCAAAAAGTTTACTACCTGTGTTTTCCTCTAGGATTTTGATGGTTTCATGTTTTACATTTAGGTTTTTCATCTATTTTAAATTTCTTTTTGTGTATGGTGTAAGAAAGTGGTTAAGTTTCATTCTTCTGCATATTACTGTCCAGTTGGCCTAACATCATTTGTTGAAGAAACTGCCTTTTTCCATTGGATACTCTTTCCTGCTTTGTTGAAGGTGAGTTGACCATATTATTGTGGGTCCATATCTGGGTTTTCTATTCTGTTCCATTTACATATATGTCTGTTTTTGTGCCTGTATCAAGCTGTCTTGATGACTTCAGCTTTACAATATAGCTTGAAGTCAGGAATTGTGATGCCTCCAGCTTCACTTTTCTTTTTCAGGATTTCTTTGGCTATTTAAAGACTTTTATGGTTCCATAGAAATTTTAGGATTGTTTGTTACAGCTCTGTAAAAAATGCTGGTGGTATTTTGATAAGGATTGCATTAAATGTGTAAATTGCTTTGGGTAATATAGACATTTTAATAATGTTTGTTCTTCCAATCCATGAGCATGGGATTTTTTCCAATATCTTTGTGTCCTCTTCAATTTCTCTCATAAGTGTTGTATAGTTTTCAGAGTATATATCTTTTACTTCTGTGGTTTGGTTTATTGCTAAATATCTTATTGGTTTTGGTACAATTGTAACTGGGGGTGATTCCTTGATTTCTTTTTCTGATGCTTCATTATTGGTGTATAAAAATGCAACTGATTTCTGTACATTAATTTTATGTCCTGCAGCTTTGTTCAATTCATGTATTAGTTACAGCAAATTTTTGGTGGGGTCTGTCAGATTATCTACATAGAGTATCTTGTCATCTGGAAATAGTGAAAGTTTGACATCTTCCTTGCCAATGTGAATGCCTTTTATTTCTTTTAGTTGTCTGATTGCTGAGGCCAGGACTTTCAGTAGTATGTGGAATAACAGTGGTGAGAGTGGACATCCCTGTCATGTTCCTGACCTTAGTGGTAAAGCTCTCAGTTTTTTCCCATTGAGAATGATATTAGCTGTAAGCCTTTTGTATATGGCCTTTATGATGTTGAGTTATGTTTCCTCTATCCCTACTTTCTTGAAGGTTTTTATCAAGAAAGTGTTTTGTCAAATGCTTTTTTTTTTCATCTATTGAGAGGATATAAAGAGGTTCTTATCCGTTCTTTTATTATGTGGTGTATCATGTTGATTGATTTGTAGATATTGAACCACCCCTGCAGCCAGGTAGTAAATCCCACTTGATTGTGGTCAATTCTATTACATTAATTCTATTAATGTACTGTTGGATTCGATTTTCTATTATCATGTTGAGAATTTTCACATCCAGGTTCATCAGGGATATTGGCTTGTTATTCTCTATTTTAGTGGGGTCTTTGTCTGGTTTTGGAATCAAAGTAATATTGGCCTAGAATAAGTTTGGAAACTTTCCATTTAAATTTTTTGGAACAGTTTGAGAATAATAAGTATTAAGCCTTCTTTAACTGTTTGGTAGAATTCCCCTTGGATGCCATCTGTCCCTGGACTTTGTTGGGAGATTTTTGATTAATGATTAAATTTCTGTGCTGGTTATGGATCTGTTCAAATTTTCTATTTATTCCTGTTTCACTTTTAGTAGTTTGTATGTTTTTAGGAATTTGTCCATTTCTCTCAGATTGCCCAGTTTGTTGGCATATAATATTTCATAATATTCTCTTATAATTGTTTGTATTTCTGTGGTATTGGTATTCTCTCCCCTTTCATCTGTGGTTTTATTTGGGTCCTTTCTCTTTTTCTTTTGATAAGTCTGGCTTTAGAGTTTATCAATTTTATTAATTCTTTGAGAGAACCAGCTTTTAGTTACATTGATCTGTTCTCCTATTTTTTTATATATCATTTATTTATGCTCTTGTCTTTAGTTTTTCCCTTCTTCTCCTGGCTTTAGTCGTTATTTGCTGTTGTTTTTCTAGCTCCTTAAAGTGTAAGGTTAGGTTGTGTGTTAGAGACATTTCTTGCTCCTTGAGTTAAGTCTGTATTGCTATATACTTCCTCCTTCTGACTGCCTTTGCTATCAAAGAGTTTGGACTGTCATGTTTTCTTTTTCATTTGATTCCACATATATTTTTTATTTCCTCTTTAATTTCCTGGTTAACTCATTCATTCTTTAGTAGGAGGTTCTTTAATCTCCGTATATTTGTGGTCTTTCCAAATTTTTTCTTGTGGTTGACTTCAAGTTTCATATTGTTGTGGCTTGAAAATATACATGGTATGATCTCAGTATTTTTGTACGTGTTGAGCACTGATTTGTGATCCAGCATGTGATCTATTCATGAGAATGCTCCATGTGCACTTGCAAAGAATGTGTATTCCACTGCTTTAGAATGAAATGTTCTGAATATATCTGTTAAGTCCATCTGCTCTAGTGTGTCATTTAAAGCCATTGTTTCCTTGTTGATCTTCTGCATGTATGATCTGTACATTGCTTTAAGTGGGGTGTTAAAGTCTCCTATTATTTTATTATTTTCAATGATTTCCTTTATGTTTGTGATTGATTTATATATCTGGCTGCTTCCAATTGAGGGCATAGATATTTACAATCACTAGATCTTCTTGATCAATATAGACCTTAATTATGATAGAGTGCCCTTCTTCATCTCTTGTTACAGTCTTTGGTTTAAAATCTAGCTTGTCTGATATAAGTATGGCTACTTCAGCTTTTGGTGTCTGTTAGCATGTTAGATGGTTCTCCCTCTCCTCACTTTCAGACTCAGGATGTCTTTAGGTATAAAATGAATCTTTTGTAGGCAGCATATAGTTGAGTCTTGTTTTTTTTTTTATTATATTGATACCCTATTGTTTTTTTTTATTGGATTCCCAGATAATTCTAACGTGTTGCCAGGGTGAAGTATAACTGCCTTATACCAAGGAAGAAACACAACTAACATGTATTGATTGGCTATCATGTGTTCTCGGAGCTATATTTGATGTTATCTTGTTTACTCATCAAAGAACCCTGTGAGATAGGAATTATTATTTCTAGGTAAGGAAAGTGAGTCTCAGAGAATTTGAGTAACTTATCAAAGGTCACAGTTAGTACATCAAATGTGCTTTTTACTCAACCATAGTGCTTCTAAAAACAAGAAAAAAACACAACTCATTCGTCAATTATATCTCCATAACTACTCTGATGTAATAATTCCTAATATGCTCATTTTACAGATGTCGAAATTGAGGCATAGAAAGACTAAATTGAGAAATTTGTCTAGGTTGGTAAGTAGTGGAGCAGGGACTCAAACTCAAATCTCAAGATTTTAGTTCCACTTTTTTTTTTTTACACGGAAAACCCATTTACAGGGAAAACCCACTTTGCTAATCATTTTGCTTGTCTATGAAATGAGAAAAGTCCTGGCTACTCCTAAGGGTGCCTATGAGGATTAATAAAATATTAACTATGAAAGAATTCATAGAAAACCATAGGCCAATATTACTGATGCATGATGATGCAAAAATTCTCAACAAAATATTAGAAAACAAAATTCAGACTCACATTAAAAGGAGAATAATCAGGATCAAGTAGGATTCATCCCTGGGAAGCAAAGATGGTTGAATAAGTGCAAATCAATAAATTTGATATATTACATTCATAGAATGAAAGGTAAAAGTCAATGATCATCTCAATCAATGCAGAAAAGCCATTTGACAACTCCCAAACGCTAAAGTCCAGGACCAGAATTCATATATGAAGTGAATTCTACCTAACATTTAAAGAAGAGCTAATACCTATTCTTGTACTCCTGAAACTAAGAGTATAGTATGTTAACTAACTTGAATTTAAATTTAAAAAATAGTAATAAATGATCAGAAGACTTGAATAGACATTTTTCCAAATAAGACATACAAATGCCAAGAGACTTATGAAAAGATGCTCAACATCACTCATCATCAGGAAAATGCAAATCAAAACTACAATGAGATATCACCTCACACCTGTTAAAATGGCTACAATAGAAAAATACAAGACATAAGTCTTGGTGAAGATGTGGAGAAAGGAATCCTCTTGCTCTGTTGGTGGGAATGCAGACTGGTTCAGCCAGTGTAGAAAATAGTATTCAGTTTCCTCAAAAAATTAAAACTGGAACTATCCAATTATCCAGTAATTGCACTACTGGTACTTACCCCCCAAAATGCAAAAAAAAATAGTCATTCAAAGGTATATATGCACCCCTATATATATTGGAGCATTATTTACAATAGATAAATTATGAATGCAGTCCAAATGTCCATTGATAGATAAGTGGATAAAGAAGATGTGGGGTGTGTGTGTGTGTGTAATGAAATATTATTCAGTCATAAAAAGAAGAAAATCTTGCCATGAAATGAGTAGATCTAGAAAGTATATTGGTAATTGAAACAAGTCAGTCAGAGAAAGACAAATACCATATGATCTCACTTGTATGTGGAATTTAAGAAACAAAAAAAAAATGAACAAAGGAAAAAAGAGACAAACCAAGAAACAGTCTCTTAATTATAGAGAACAAACTGAGGGTTACCAGAGGGGAGGATTATGGGGGGGATTGGTGAAATAGGATATGGGGATTAAATAATACACATCATCATGAAAAAAAAGTAAAATAAAATAAAATGCTAAAAAGGTGGGGTAAAGAGATTAATTTTATAGTAATTGCACTATAGGACCTAAATGCTGGACTAAAGTCATCAGGACTAAATAAATGCCAGTCATCATCTCATTGTTATTGTTTAGTCATAAGTCAGGGCTTTCGAAGTACCTTACTCAACAAAGTTGATGCGTTTTGGAAAGTTGGAAAGTTTGGAAATTTGTACAAATCAAATAACACTTCAAATTTGTTAGGAAAGTTCAGTAATTAAAGGTATCCTGAAATGAATATTTCATAATGGTAAAGTAAACATAACAAATAAAAACTATTTGCATTATGATTAACCATCAATAAAAATAATAGATAAAAATATTTGACAAAATTTAATACGTGTTCATGGTAAAAACTCTCAACAAATTAGACATAGAAGGAGTGTACCTCAGTATAATAAGGGCAGTATGTGACAGCCCACGTCTAACATCATATTCAGTTGTGAAAGTTCCAAAGCTTTCTTTCTAACATCAAGAACAAGACAAGTGTTCAACATTGTATTGGAAGTCCTAGCCATATTAATTAGGAAGAAAAAGAAAGAAAAGACATCAGAATTGGAAAGAAAGAAGTAACATTATCTCTATTTGATTTTATTTTTTTTTATTTATTTTTTTTAATGTTTATTCATTTTGTTTTTGTTTTTTTAAATATATATTTTATTTATTTATTTATTTTTAATATATGAAATTTATTGTCAAATTGGTTTCCATACAACACCCAGCGCTTCCCAAAATGTGCCCTCCTCAATACCCATCACCCACCCTGTCCTCCCTCCCACCCCCCATCAACCCTCAGTTTGTTCTCAGTTTTTAACAGTCTCTTATGCTTTGGCTCTCTCCCACTCTAACCTCTTTTTTTTTTCCTTCCCCTCCCCCATGGGTTTCTGTTAAGTTTCTCAAGATCCACATAAGAGTGAAACCATATGGTATCTGTTTTTCTGTGAATGGCTTATTTCACTTAGCATCACACTCTCCAGTTCCATCCACGTTGCTACAAAAGGCCAGATTTCATTCTTTCTCATTGCCACGTAGTATTCCATTGTGTATATAAACCACAATTTCTTTATCCATTCATCACTTGATGGTCATTTAGGCTCTTTCCATAATTTGGCTATTGTTGAGAGTGCTGCTATGAACATTGGGGTACAAGTGCCCTTATGCATCAGTACTCCTGTATCCCTTGGATAAATTCCTAGCAGTGCTATTGCTGGGTCATAGGGTAGGTCTATTTTTAATTTTTTGAGGAACCTCCACACTGCTTTCCAGAGCGGCTGCACAATTTGCATTCCCACCAACAGTGCAAGAGGGTTCCCGTTTCTCCACATCCTCGCCAGCATCTATAGTCTCCTGATTTGTTCATTTTGGCCACTCTGACTGGCGTGAGGTGATACCTGAGTGTGGTTTTGATTTGTATTTCCCTGATGAGGAGCGACGTTGAGCATCTTTTCATGTGCCTGTTGGCCATCCGGATGTCTTCTTTAGAGAAGTGTCTATTCATGTTTTCTGCCTATTTCTTCACTGGGTTATTTGTTTTTCGGGTGTGGAGTTTGGTGAGCTCTTTATAGATTTTGGATGCTAGCCCTTTGTCCGATATGTCATTTGCAAATATCTTTTCCCATTCCGTTGGTTGCCTTTTAGTTTTGTTGGTTGTTTCCTTTGCTGTGCAGAAGCTTTTTATCTTCATAAGGTCCCAGTAATTCACTTTTGCTTTTAATCCCCTTGCCTTTGGGGATGTGTCGAGTAAGAGATTGCTACGGCTGAGGTCAGAGAGGTCTTTTCCTGCTTTCTCCTCTAAGGTTTTGATGGTTTCCTGTCTCACATTCAGGTCCTTTATCCATTTTGAGTTTATTTTTGTGAATGGTGTGAGAAAGTGGTCTAGTTTCAACCTTCTGCATGTTGCTGTCCAGTTCTCCCAGCACCATTTGTTAAAGAGGCTGTCTTTTTTCCACTGGATGTTCTTTCCTGCTTTGTCAAAGATGAGTTGGCTGTACGTTTGTGGGTCTAGTTCTGGGGTTTCTATTCTATTCCATTGGTCTATGTGTCTGTTTTTGTGCCAATACCATGCTGTCTTAATGATTACAGCTTTGTAGTAGAGGCTAAAGTCTGGGATTGTGATGCCTCCTGCTTTGGTCTTCTTCTTCAAAATTACTTTGGCAATTCGGGGCCTTTTGTGATTCCATAAGAATTTTAGGATTGCTTGTTCTACTTTCGAGAAGAATGCTGGTGCAATTTTGATTGGGATTGCATTGAATGTGTAGATAGCTTTGGGTAGTATTGACATTTTGACAATATTTATTTTTTCAATCCATGAGCAGGGAATGTCTTTCCATTTCTTTAAATCTTCTTCAATTACCTTCATAAGCTTTCTGTAGTTTTCAGCATACAGATCCTTTACATCTTTGGTTAGGTTTATTCCTAGGTATTTTATGCTTCTTGGTGCAATTGTGAATGGGATCAGTTTCTTTATTTGTCTTTCTGTGGCTTCATTGTTAGTGTATAAGAATGCAACTGATTTCTGTACATTGATTTTGTATCCTGCGACTTTGCTGATTCATGCATCAATTCTAGCAGACTTTTGGTGGAGTCTATTGGATTTTCCATGTATAATATCATATCATCTGCAAAAAGCGAAAGCTTGACTTCATCTTTGCCAATTTTGATGCCTTTGATTTCCTTTTGTTGTCTGATTGCTGATGCTAGAACATCCAGCACTATGTTAAACAACAGCGGTGAGAGTGGGCATCCCTGTCGTGTTCCTGATCTCAGGGAAAAAGCTCTCAGTTTTTCCCCGTTGAGGATGATGTTAGCTGTGGGCTTTTCATAAATGGCTTTTATGGTGTTTAAGTATGTTCCTTCTATCCCGACTTTCTCAAGGGTTTTTATTAAGAAAGGGTGCTGGATTTTGTCAAAGGCCTTTTCTGCATCGATTGACAGGATCATATGGTTCTTCTCTTTTTTTCCGTTAATGTGATGTATCACGTTGATTGATTTGCGAATGTTGAACCAGCCCTGCATCCCAGGAATGAATCCCACTTGATCATGGTGAATAATTCTTTTTATATGCCGTTGAATTCGATTTGCTAGTATCTTATTGAGAATTTTTGCATCCATATTCATCAGGGATATTGGCCGGTAGTTCTCTTTTTATACTGGGTCTCTGTCTGGTTTAGGAATCAAAGTAATACTGGCTTCATAGAACGAGTCTGGAAGTTTTCCTTCCCTTTCTATTTCTTGGAATAGCTTGAGAAGGATAGGTATTATCTCTGCTTTAAACGTCTGGCAGAACTCCCCTGGGAAGCCATCTGGTCCTGGACTCTTATTTGTTGGGAGATTTTTGATAACCGATTCAATTTCTTCGCTGGTTATGGGTCTGGTCAAGCTTTCTATTTCCTCCTGATTGAGTTTTGGAAGAGTGTGGGTGTTCAGGAATTTGTCCATTTCTTCCAGGTTGTCCGATTTGTTGGCATATAATTTTTCATAGCATTCCCTGATCATTGTTTGTATCTCTGAGGGATTGGTTGTAATATTTCCATTATCATTCATGATTTTATCTATTTGGGTCATCTCCCTTTTCTTTTTGAGAAGCCTGGCTAGAGGTTTGTCAATTTTGTTTATTTTTTCAAAAAACCAACTCTTGGTTTCGTTGATCTGCTCTACAGTTTTTTTTAGATTCTATATTCTTTATTTCTGCTCTGATCTTTATTATTTCTCTTCTTCTGCTGGGTTTAGGCTGCCTTTGCTTTTCTGCTTCTATTTGCTTTAGGTGTGCTGTTCGATTTTGTTGTTGGGATATTTCTTGTTTCTTGAGATAGGCCTGGATTGCAATGTATTTTCCTCTCAGGACTGCCTTCGTTGCATCCCAAAGCGTTTGGATTGTTGTATTTTCATTTACGTTTGTTTCCATGTATTTTTTAATTTCTTCTCTAATTGCCTGGTTGACCCACTCATTCGTTAGTAGGGTGTTCTTTAACCTCCATGCTTTTGGAGGTTTTCCAGACTTTTTCCTGTGATTGATTTCAAGCTTCAGAGCATTGTGGTCTGAAAGTATGCATGGTATAATTTCAATTCTGGTAAACTTATGAAGGGCTGTTTTGTGACTCAGTATATGATCTATCTTGGAGAATGTTCCATGTGCACTCGAAAAGAAAGTATATTCTGTTGCTTTGGGATGCAGAGTTCTAAATATATCTGTCAAGTCCATGTGATCCAATGTCTCATTCAGGGCCATTGTTTCTTTATTGACCGTGTGTCTAGATGATCTATCCATTTCTGTAAGTGGGGTGTTAAAGTCCCCTGCAATTACCACATTCTTATCAATAAGGTTGCTTATGTTTATGAGTAGTTGTTTTATATATTTGGGGGCTCCAGTATTTGGCGCATAGACATTTATAATTGTTAGCTCTTCCTGATGGATAAACCCTGTAACTATTATATCATGTCCTTCTTCATCTCTTGTTATAGCCTTTAATTTAAAGTCTAGTTTGTGTGATATAAGTATGGCTACTCCAGCTTTCTTTTGGCTTCCAGTAGCATGATAAATAGTTCTCCATCCCCTCACTCTCAATCTAAAGGTGTCCTCAGGTCTAAAATGAGTCTCTTGTACACAGCAAATAGATGGGTCTTGTTTTTTTATCCATTCTGATACCCTATGTCTTTTGATTGGCGCATTTAGTCCATTTACATTCAGTGTTATTATAGAAAGATACAGGTTTAGAGTGATTGTGATGTCTGTATGTTTTATGCTTGTAGTGATGTCTCTGGTACTTTGTCTCACAGGGTCCCCCTTAGGTTCTCTTGTAGGGCTGGTTTAGTGGTGACAAATTCCTTCAGTTTTTGTTTGTTTGGGAAGACCTTTATCTCTCCTTCGATTCTAAATGACAGACTTGCTGGATAAAGGATTCTCGGCTGCATATTTTTTCTGTCTAGCACACTGAAAATCTCGTGCCAATTCTTTCTGGCCTGCCAAGTTTCAAAAGAGAGATCAGTCAGGAGTCTTATAGGTCTCCCTTTATACGTGAGGGCACGTTTATCCTTGCTGCTTTCAGAATTTTCTCTTTATCCTTGTATTTTGCCAGTTTCACTATGATATGTCGTGCAGAAGATCGATTCAAGTTACGTCTGACGGGAGTTCTCTGTGCCTCTTGGATTTCAATGCCTTTTTCCTTCCCCAGTTCAGGGAAGTTCTCAGCTATAATTTCTTCAAGTACCCCTTCAGCACCTTTCCCTCTCTCTTCCTCCTCTGGGATACCAATTATGCGTATATTATTTCTTTTTAGTGTATCACTTAGTTCTCTAATTTTCCCCTCATACTCCTGGATTTTTGTTCTCTCTCTTTTTCTCAGCTTCCTCTTTTTCCATAACTTTATCTTCTAGTTCACCTATTCTCTCCTCTGCCTCTTCAATCTGAGCCGTCGTGGTTTCCATTTTGTTTTGCATTTCATTTAAAGCGTTTTTCAGCTCCTCGTGACTCTTCCTTAGTCCCTGGATCTCTGTAGCAAGAGATTCTCTGCTGTCCTCTATACTGTTTTCAAGCCTAGCGATTAATTTTATGACTATTATTCTAAATTCACTTTCTGTTATATTATTTAAATCCGTTTTGATCAGCTCATTAGCTGTTGTTATTTCCTGGAGATTCTTCTGAGGGGAATTCTTCTGCTTGGTCATTTTGGATAGTCCCTGGAGTGGTGTGGACCTGCAGGGCACTTCCCCCGTGCTGTGGTGTATAACTGGAGTTGGTGGGCGGGGCCGCAGTGAGACCTGATGTCTGCCCCCAGCCCACCGCTGGGGCCACAGTCAGACTGGTGTGTGCCTTCTCTTCCCCTCTCCTAGGGGCGGGATTCACTGTGGGGTGGCATGGCCGGTCTGGGCTACTTGCACACTGCCAGGCTTGTGGTGCTGGGGATCTGGCGTATTAGCTGGGGTGGGTAGGCAAGGTGCACAGGGGCAGGAGGGGCAGGTTTAGCTAGCTTCTCCCTAGGTGATCCACTTCAGGAGGGGCCCTGTGGCAGCGGCAGCGGGAGGGAGTCATATCCGCTGCCAATGGTTTGGCTCCACAGAAGCACAGAGTTGGGTGTTTGCGCAGAGCAAGCAAGTTCCCTGGCAGGAACTGGTTCTCCTTGGGATTTTGGCTGGGGGATGGGCGGGGGAGATGGTGCTGGGGAGCGCCTTTGTTCCCCACCAAACTGAGGTCTGTCATCCGGGGGCTCAGCAGCTCTCCCTCCCTTTGTCCTCCAGCCTTCCCGCTTTCTGAGCAGAGCTGTTAACTTATGACCTCCCAGATGCTAAGTCGCGCTTGCTGTGGGAACACAGTCTGTCAGGCCTCTCCGCTTTTGCAAGCCAGAGTCGGGGGCTCTGCTTGGCTGGCGAGCCGCCCCTCCGCCCCAGCTCCCTCCCGCCAGTCCGTGGAGCTTGCATCACCTTGCCGCCCTTCCTACCCTCTTCCGTGGGCCTCTCGTCTGTGCTTGGCTCCGGAGACTCCGTTCTGCTAATCCTCTGGCGGTTTTCTGGGTTATTTAGGCAGGTGTAGGTGGAATCTAAGTGATCAGCAGGATGCGCAGTGAGCCCAGCGTCCTCCTACGCAGCCATCTTCCCTCTCCTCTATTTGATTTTAAACAGACAAAATCCTAAAGACTTCACCAAAAAAAAAAATGTGGGGTACAAGGTGAAAGAAATGAGTGAAGAGGATAATAAGTTTAAAAAAAAAACAAAAAATAAATTATGTGAGAAAGAAATAAAGAAAATGATTTCATTTGCAAGGGCATAATAACCAAAGTATTTAGGAATAAATTTAACCAAGGTGCTAAAAGACTTATACTGTGAAAACTATAAGACATTGATGAAAAAGTTGAAGATGAAACAAATAAATGGAAAGAGATAGTTCTCATGGCTTGGAATAATTAATATTATTAAAATATCCACACTACCCAAGGCAATCTATAGATTGAATTTAATCCCTAACAAAATATCATAGCATTTTCACAGACTACAACAAATAATCCTAAAATTTGTCTTGAGAAAGAAGAACAATGCTAGAGGCATTAATGCTCCCTGATTTCAAATTATATTACAAAGTTGTAATCAAAACAGTAAGGTACTGGCACAGAAACAGACGTATAGATCAGTGGAACAGAATAGAGAGCCCAGAAATAAACCCGCATTTATATGGTCCATTAACTAAGACAAAGGAGGCAAGAATATACAATAGGGAAAAGACTGTCTCTTCAATAAATGGTGCTGGGAAAACTGGATATTCACATGGAAAAGTATGATTCTGATCTTACACTATTCATAAAAGTTAACTTGAAATGGATTAAAGACTTAAATGTAAGACCTGAAACCATAAAATTCCTAGAAGAAAACATAGGAAAAGCTTTTTGATATGGGTCTTGGCAAATATTTTTTTTGATATGACACATAAAGCACAACAACATAAAAAATCAAGTGGGACTATGTCAAACCAAAATTCTTTTGCACAGCCAAAGAAACAGTTAACAAAATGTAAAGGTAACCTATGGAATGGGAGAAAATATTTGCAAATCATATATCTGATAAAGGGCTAATAGCCAAAACGTAAAAACAACTCATATAACTCAATAGCAAAACAAACAACCTCCAAAAAATTCAGTTAAATATGAACAAACGATTTGAATCAACAGTTTTCCAAATAATATATTAAAATACCCAAGAGGTACATGGAACTTGCTTAACTTCACTAATCATAAGGGAAATGCAATTCAAAACCACAAAGAGATATCACTGTGGTTAGAATAACTGTCATCAAAAAGACAAGAGATAAATACTGGTGAGGATGTGGAGAAAAGGGAACCCTTGCACACTGTTGATAGGAATGTAAATTAGTACAACCACTCAGGAAAATAGAGTGGAGGTCCCTCAAAATATTAAAAATAGAATTACCTTATGATGCAGCAATTCCACATCTGAGTATATATCCAAAGGAAATGAAATCACTATGTTGAAGAGATATCTGCACTCCTGTGTTCATTGCAGTATTATTTGTAATAGCCAAGACATGGGAAACAAATGACCATTGATAGATGAATGGATTAAAAAGTTATGATATACATATATATGTATATTGACATATATATGTGTATTAGAATATTATTCAGGCATAAAATAGTTGGATATTTTGCCACTTGTCACAACATGAATGGATCTTTATGGTATTATGCTAAGTGAAATAAATCAGACAAAATCATACTGTATGATCTCACTTATATGTGGAACCTGAAAAACAAACTCATAGAAAAAGAAATCAGGCTTGTGGTTGCCAGAAGTGGGGGTTGTTTTAATTGTATGAAGGCAATCAAAGGGTACAAACTTACAGTTATAAAATAAATAAGAACTGAGTATGTAGTGTACAACATGATAATTATAATTAGTATGGCTATGTGGTATTTTGAAAGTTGCTAAGAGAATAGATCCTATCCTTAAACTTGTGTGGTATGTATATCAATTATATTTCAGTAAAACTGAAGGAAAAATAATCTCTTTGGTAGGGATTGGCAAGGAAGAAAAAAGAAGAAGAAAGAAAATGAAAACAAAAAGATATTCAACAGGCACTGAACACATTCTTCTGTTAGCCTTTGGTTGGTACCTTCCTCTAGTGTCCAGGCAGGCTCAGAGCACTGCCCGCTACCTCATATCACACAGGTCTATGCCCACCTCCCTATCAAGTACTGTGATTAATTTGTCTTATCTTTTATTCTATCCTTCTAGCTGAATCCTTCAAGGAATTTGCTGAATTGCTCAATGAAGTAGAAAATGAAAGGATGATGATGGTAGGTCTCTAACACTGGGCCATGACCTTACTCATTGGATCGGTACTCTGTTGTTTCCATTTTGTCTCATGGCTGTTTAGTACAGTAAAGATATTTAGGAAATAGATCTGGTTATTCTGTCTCAAGCTTTTACCCTGGGAATTTAACATTAGCTAGAGATAGATTATTGTAGAAACTCCATTCCTCTTCATATCAGTGAGAAAGGGTTTCAAAGGACATTAAACTAGGCTATTGAACATGTGCAAAGAAATTGTGGCCTTTAGTGTTCTTAAACATATTATCCATTTATTTATCTGTTTCTCTGTTTGTAAAAATAATAATATGGGTTTTATTTATATTTGACATATAATTGTTTTATTTAAATCTGTGTGAAAACTTTCCTTACATTTAAAGTCTATTTTTTAAAATAATATACTTATTTTTAGAGCAGTTTTAGTTTTATAGAAACAGAGATTTCATATAATCCCTTTCTTCTATTTTGATTCCTGTAGCTTTGTAGTAAGACTTAATGTTAGGTGTGAACTTTACAACCATTTTGTCAGCATCCACCAAATGAATTGCTGGGATTTGATCAAGATTACATTGAATCTATAGAACAGGTTGGGATAAACTGACATCTTAAAAGTATTTTCTTATTTATGAACATGGATTATCTTTCCATTTATTAAGCCCTTCTTTGAATTCTGTTATCAGAGTTTCTTACATAGCTCTTGTATGCATTTTATTAGATATGTTCCTAAGTATTTTCTTCTTTTGTGAGCTCTATTTTAGCAGCTTAAAAAGTAATCATTTTGTGTGGACCCTAGACCTGCAGTACTAATGTCACCTGGCAAATTGTTAGAAATGGAAGTCCTTGGCCCCAACCCAGACCTATTTGTACCTAATGTGAACGTACCTAAGTTGGTCAATATTTATTTTGATTAGGGGTGTGAGGGTAAAGTTGGAACTTTGTAGAGAGCAAAGAGAGGTGTATCTTGCCTTTCTTGATAAGTTGTTTTCCTGTGGGCAGTTCAGTTTTGTGAAGTCCATTTATCCAATAGCCAGAGTTCTTCAATCTGTCATTACTCATCCTTCCCAGCAGTGTGGTACTGGCTTTTCAGAATAGTGCTATCATTTTATCTAGGCTCCTAGAGAAGTGGGGTTGCAGGGCTTGGAGGTAGGGGAAGTAGAGACTTAGGTTCCAATAATGGCAGTGCCACTAATTGTTGATTTCAGACTAATCATGGTATTTTGCTGTCTCTCTTTTTTCATATGTAAAATGAGGAAAATAATCCCTACCTCCCACAGTTGTTGTAAGAGCTCCAAATGATATAATGAAGTGTTCTATATGTAGCAAAAAACACTTATTAAGTAAGTCTTGTTTGTAGTTATCTTTTGTTACCCCCACGATTCTGCTTGTGGAAATTTGACTTGGGAATTTTCTTAGTTTAAGAGAATTGCTTCTAGGGATACTAAGGAGGGACCAATATGGGTAGCTTCTCTGGAGTCTGGTAGATATCCACCCACTAGCTAATCTACACTCTACTAACTGTTTTCTTCTGCCTGAAGAGTTTGTGGACTATTGCCAATGTTGATCTCAAAGGCATTCAACTCCTTTTCATTCAGATACCACTAGAAAGCTCAACTGTACTTCCTTCAGCCCTAGTTGTTTATCTCTTTTATTTACCCAATTATAAAGCTCTAAAATATTAAAGTAGGACTCATCTTTTGAGATATTGTTTTTCTCACCCTTCTTGCTGGATCTTTTCCACAGGAATGACTCATTTTCTTCTGTCTTTCATTGTTGTTCCCTTTTGTGCCCACAACTTTTCAATCATGTATTGACTTTTAGCTCCCCACTTCCCGTTTAATTCTAGGAATGCTGTGCAGGTTAAGCTCAATGAGGGCCTTTCACAACGTGCCAGGAATTCATTGTTTGACTGCACCTCTCCCTTTTCCTAGAACTGTGGTAAAAGGACTCCTTACCCCAGTATGGATAATCTGGGTTATCTGAGGTATTAAACAGCTTTTTATCCTTTCTATAAGAAGAGACCAAACGAAGCTTTAGAAGAACAGGAAGGAAGTTCACAGCCCTAGCATCTGATAATTGCAAATGTCTAGTCATTCTTGTAATGAACTTAAACTGTTGAAGGAATTATGGAGGAAAGAATTGAGGGGAAGCATTTCCCAACTGTGGTGTTCTTAAATAGTACCCTGTGGGATGTTGTATTAACCTCAGAAGTTGGCCTTGAAAAGTCTGGATAAAAGACTTCCTGTATGATTAAGGATAGGAGTCTTGCCTATGTGCCTTTCTGACTCTGAAGGGGACCATATTAGCAATATGCAAGGTCTGTCTTTGAGGACTGCCAAGAATGACCTAAAGAGAACCATGCTATTTTAAACAGTGTATCTTCAAATCCTTTTTTTGGTAGTTAGTTAACAATAAAAGATTCACAAACAATCCTACACTGCTGGATTGTGTACCATCTCTAATCTGCTAAATGTTTTATCTAGTGTTAATTTGGGATTCATGCAATAAGAATCCGATTAGTTAAACTCCCTAAGATGTTTAGAATATCAGTTATCATGCTGGGTATTCTACCCTGAGTTAGAAGGTAGGAGCTTTTCTCCTAGAGAATTTATGAAATGGATGCAGTGATCAGAAAGGGGAATAAAGGTCATATTTAATTTAAAGGGCTTTTTTTGAGTAGATGCTGGACTTCTAAGGGATTTAAGGATAAAACAAAATGAAAAAAAAAAAGAGCCAAGCTTCAGTGTGACCATTTCCTATATCTCTAGCTCTGTTTTCTGGCAGAAAGTAGTATAATTACCAATGAGTGTCAAAAAAAGGAAGTGGCTCAGAGTATCTATTTGTGTTATAGGAGACTGGGAGCAATATTGCTAATGTGATTAAGGGAAATCTATGGTCTCCAATTTCAGTGAATCATATGCTAGTTTCCTAGGGCCAAACATACAAAAAGCAGTGGTCTTATGGACCCTGTGTGAAAAGTTGCTGGTACACCTGCTTATGCAAGAAAATCCCCTTTGAATCATGAAAACTGGTACTGTGCCATCCTTGTGTTGCCTGTGTATGCAAGGGCTCAGCTGAATATCCATATAGAGGTTTGACACATATTACTCTCCTTAGAAATGGCATGTTCACTTCTTATTCAACAGCAAACTTCTTCAGTGTGTCCCAGGTAACCACTTTTTTTGTGTTACCTTGGTGAAAGTGGAAATAATTTTTCTAATTATCTATTGCTGCATAAAAACCTATTTCAAAACATAGTGGCTTAACCTAAAACCATTTAATTTTATCTCATTATGTTGTGGTTCAGGAATTCAGGCAGGGGTCAGCTGGGTGATTCTTCTGCTTCATATGGAGGTGTTCACCTGGGAGGTGGGTTGATGTGGAGAGTCCAAAGCAGCTTTGCTTACCCATCTTGCACCTCAGTGGGATGGCTGGAAGGTTGGGCTGAACATAACTTTTACCAGAATGTGTATGTTTGGCCTCACTAGTTTGGTAGTCTCAGGGCAGTCTAACTTCTTAGAGAGTGGCTCAGGGCTCCCCAGTGGGAGTGTTCCAAGAGAACCAGATGGAAGTTGCTGGCCTTTTATGACTTAGTCTGAGAAGTCACATTGTGTCACTTCTGCTGTATTCTATTGGTTCAAAGAAGTAATGAACTCACTCTCATTAAAGATAGAGGGGGCAGAGGCCTCACCTCAATAGGAGAAGTGTCACAAAATTTGTAGCCATGTTTTAAAAGTTCCACAAAAGGAAAGAAGAAAAATGACTCTCTGTATTGGATCTATGATAGCAATGACATAATTTGTTTCCAGGTAGGTACACAAAGTTGATGTCACACAATTCACAATTCATAACTGTAGAGTGTGTTGGGCAAAAGAGATGTGCTAGTACTTTTAATAGAATAATTCTTGTTTTCGATCAAGCAGAATCACTGGTGTCTTTATTTTTGGTGCTAGGGCTTCTGGTAGAGCTTTGATTGGGTGAGAGTTTGCCCATTTAGTTGAACTTTGAATCATACCTAGACACAAAACAGGAGACCCAAAGTGCCTGCAGGACATAGCTAAAAAATATGTACTAATGCCCCAACTTGCCATGCATTTTGGTGGGTAGTTTAAAAACTGCTTCTTAATATGGAGAATACAGGACTGGTCAAAACTGGCTCTTTACTCTGTTTTCTATTTTTGGTATGAATATATATCTTGTCTTACTGACACTTTATGTCTCATTTGACAAGGAAGGCAGTCCCTCATTTTCTTGTCTTATAACATATCAAAATTAATGCAATGGATCCTAAAATCCAGCCCTTCAGATGTATTCTTTTAGGTCCTCCATTAAAATACAGCTGGTTCACACAAGTGAAGAAAACAAACTCCACTTGCTGCCTTGGACAGGTGTAATTTTTCAAGAGGTTAATATTGAAGACAAAACTTTGTGTATCTCTGCCTGACCACTAAGCAAGGGGTCCAATTTGTAAATGGGGTTTTTATATCTCTAGAACCATATTAATGTCAATGTTTTAGTATTTGGGCAGGCTGTTTTTATCAGCTTTGGAGCATCTATAGTTAGGTAATTTGAAGGCCTAGTCCAATGTTCTCTGTGATGCTGTAATACACTCCAAGTTCTGAAGGAAATGTTCTAGTTTTATGACACACACTGGCAGGACTGGAAACAATTTATCTTGATGCTATTATTGCTAACTCATTTCCCTCTCATGAAATTATTTGCACTTGATGCAATTGGTATTTTCATGCATTTTCCATTCCCTTTATCTTCTCTTTTCCACATATACTTCAGGCCCCCATATCTGTTTCTGGACATGACTATAGATATTTATTGATTAAAAACTCAGATCAGACTGCCAGTAAAAATACAGAGAAATGCCCTTAGTGTTCCTTCTCTCATTTCCTCTCAAATCATTTGATTTTAAGAGACCAATATGGGGGGGAAAGTAACAACAATGGGAAAAAAAACCCCAGCAAATCAATTTACATTTTGCAGGCTGATGTATTACAGTGAAATGCCTTAGTAACAAGGAAACTTGAATCTGATCTTTTCTAATCTGAAAGTTGTTTTATATGTTTTCTTTTTTTTTTTCTAGGTACACAATGCTAGTGATTTGCTGATTAAACCCCTGGAAAATTTTCGGAAGGAGCAAATAGGCTTCACCAAGGTACATTTTCTCCACATAAGATATTTTTTACGGCAGTTGAGTAGTTGTTTGGGCTACCAACCTTCATTCTTTAGGGGCGAGGAGGGTTCATATATATAAGAATCATTCAAAAAAGTGAGAAAATCTGGAATTGGTGCCTGGTCATGTTTCCAACTAGCTGTGCAACTGTTGACAAGTCAGTTCTCGTTTTGGAGCTTCCATTTCTCCATCTGGAAAATGAGGAGCTCAATAATAACAAGTATTATTTAAAGGGTAATTACTATTATGTTTGCTAAGCATTGGGCTTCATGCTTTACATTAATTCTGTAATTACAACAATTGTGTGAGTTTCTGATAGTATCTCATTTTACAAATGAGGCAACTGAGGTTTGGGCATGATAAAGAACTTAATTAAAGTTATATAGTTAGTGACAGTAACCAGGATTTAGACTTTAGGGTTTTTTAGCTTCAAATCCCACATTCTTTCCATTAAGCCATACTATGTAGATCTTTGCTGTCCAATATTATAGCTATAGCTATATAAATAAATTAAAATTAACAACTCAGTTTCTCAGTCATGCTAGTCACATTTCAAGTAGTCAGTACCCACATATGGCTAGTAGCTACTATATTGGATTGCACAGATATAGAACATTCCATCATTGTAGAAATTTCTGCTGGAAGCACCTTGCCAGATAATCTGAGATTATTTCCAGCTTGACTACTCATGGATCTGATTCCCCAGTGTTTCATAAAGGGATATGAAAAATTGTCAAATTTATTCTTTTTCAGCTAAGTGTAGACCTATTTTCTGAACTCCAATATGTATGCCATGTAACCTAAATAGTCTTCCAGAACTAAATGTAGCATCTTGACCAAGCATGTAGTCCTAAAAAGGACTAAGAACACACCATCTGGTTATTATCTAGAATATTGTGACAAGCAGTTTGGATTGAAGATATGGAAGTAGGAAAACAGAGGAGACTAAGTGGCTGTGATACCATAGCTGGATATCATCAGTCAGATTGACATGGGCATTATTTGAGTGACTGACATCAAGGCTAAATGAGTTATCTGGATAGCCCAGTAATTCTGGATTCCACTCAGTTTACCTGGAATCTCATTAACATAAATACTTAATTGGGAAAGTATATAATTGAAGGAGAGAAGAACCTTTAAAATCACAAGTGTGGTATGGAAGTAATTAACCACTAAGTGATGTGACAGTTGTTACATAACAATGAATAAAGAGTATGAAGAAGCATAGACAATGTGAGAATCTTCACAGTCTACTTTCACTCCTGAATGATATTAGGAAAAAGCACAGTAAAAATATGCTGCATTGGTTGACCCCATATCATCTGAGGGAAACAAATTTCTAATATATATTTCCTATGTCCCAGGCCTGTGCTGAGGATTTTACATATGCTGTCTTCCTTAATTATTACAGCAAATCTATGAGGTGGGAATGTATAATATTCATTATCCCAATGAAGAAACAGAGACTCAGAAAGCTTAAATTCCTATATTCCTATCAGTCTTTTTCTCCTACTTCTTTACTGGTAGGGTCAACTTGCACACCTAAAAGGAAAGTGACCAACTCTCAGTATGAGTGTTGTTTTTCAGTCTGTCTAGAATTATCCTAGTAGTAAAATTTGGGGTAATAGAGCACTGAACTAAAGACTAGAAAATACAGCTTTCAGTCTACCTCTGTGTGTTTTCCAATTATTGCCTCTCAGTTCCAGCACTTCTTAATACCTGTTCTATGAAATTGGACAGAATTCCTTTAAGCATCACTCCTTTATACATGCTGTTAAGCTTTCTCAGTAGAGGGTGCTGGAGGGATATTGCAGGGAGAAGGGACTCTCCTGAAGTTTTCAGCTGCTGCAAGTGGGCGTCAGTAGAGAGGGAGTGAGCTATCTGGTGGGGCTCTTAACCATTCACACATCCAAAACACATAGTCCCTCAGTGACCTTGAAGCCTCTCTACCTGGCCTGGCGATAACTTTCCTGCTGGTCTCTCAGTTTAGGTCTCTCCCTGAAAGCTTTCCCACTCATGTTGTCCCCTAGCTTCCCTCTGTAGGGTCCCCACCTATCCCACCAGCTGACTGAAGGTCCATAACAGAGTTGCTGCTCCATGATTTCTCTGCCAGCTCCCACACAGCCTATTTGAATTCTAGGAGGTTCCTCCTGAGGCAGGCTGGTCCTGCAATGCTTATCTGCAACCTAGAAGGTTCCCGTTCTCTCTATAGTACTACCTGCGCTCTGGAGAGTTGCCTCCTGCTTACCTAGTAAGTGTGGACCACCAGGCCAAACCAATTTAAACTAATTTCTCTGCTTAAATTAAACCTTTTCCAATGAGTTTGGAACCCCAGATTTCCCCTTCCTTGTGTGCCTTCTCTCAGCCTCAGGGTACTGTAAAGAGTTTCCTTATATATTATAGTTATTTTCTTTTTAGTTTAACAAGTTTGTAGTTTAATAATTCTATGTAGTGGTTTTTGTCTTTTGTCTGGGCCCAGACTGATACACCCAGCACTTCTGCTAGTTGGCTCTGTGACTTAATTGGTAGTGGTATGTGCTTTGCCAGGCATTACAAAGAGGGGTGTGTGTTCTCATTTGAACCTCAGAACCTTGTAAAGTAGAAGTTACTATCCATTTTTTACAGATGAAGATACTAAGGCTCAGTGAGGTGTAGTGTATAAAGCCATTCAGCCAGGAAGTGGCAGAGCTTGGGTTTGAGTTCAGTTTTCTTGATTGTACGTCTGGGGCTCATTTCACTTTATGAGAGATCTCACTTCTCTCTGGACCTCAGTTTTGTCATATGTACAAAAAATGATGGGCAAATAATTCCTAATCTAATATTTTGTGTGAAATTCTAAGGGTGATTAAATGTGCATCTATACAGTAGTAGAAATTGACTAGTCAGAATTTAGTGTGCTATAAATGTAAAATATGTGCTAGATTTTGAAGGTAGTGTGAAAATTTTAAATATCACTAATATTTTATATTGATCACATGTTGAAGTGGTACTCTTTTGGATATAGTGTGTTAAATATATTGTTGAGATAAATTTCACCTGTTTCTTTTCCCTTTTTTTTTAAAATTTTTTCAATATATGAAGTTTATTGTCAAATTGGTTTCCATACAACACCCAGTGCTCATCCCAAAAGGTGCCCTCCTCAATACCATCACCCACCCTTCCCTCCCTCCCACCCCCTATCAACCCTCAGTTTGTTCTCAGTTTTTAAGAGTCTCTTATGCTTTGGCTCTCTCCCACTCTAACCTCTTTTTTTTCCTTCCCCTTCCCCATGGGTTTCTGTTATGGATCCTGAGAATCTTTTTCCTTTTCTTAATATGCTTATAGAAAGTTAAAAATTATAAATGTGGCTTGCATTACATTTCTATTTGGTAGCACTGAACAAGAGAAAGTAATTACAGTTGAATTATTTATTTTATAACTGGAAGTTTGTACCTCTTGTTCCCCTTTATCCATTTTACCCATGCCCCCACCCCACCCCCCTCTGGCAACCACCAGTTTGGTCTCTCTCTGTATTTAAGATTTTGTGTTTTGGTTTGTTTGTTCATTTGTTTTATTTTTTAGATTGCACATGTAAGTGAAATTATATGGTATTTGTCTTTCTCTGTCAGACTTATTTCACTTAGCATAATAACCCTCCAGGTCCATCTGTGTTGTTACAGATGGCAAGATCTTTCTTTTTTAATACTGATAATATATATCACATCTTATTTGCCCATTCATCTGTCAATGAATGGCTGGTTGCTTCCATATCTTGGTTATTGTAAATAATGTTGCTATAAAGATAGAGGTGCATATCTTCTTGAAATACTGTTTTTCCCCCCTTTGGGTAAACACCGAGCAGTGGGATTCCTGGATCATATCGCATTTCTATTTTTGATTTTTTGAGGAACCTCCATACTGTTTTCTACAGTGGCTGTACCAACTTGCATTCTCACCAACAGTGCAACAGCATTTGATTTTTCTTTCTCTGCATCCTCGCCAGCACCTATTGTTTCTTGTGTTGTTGATTTTAGCCATTCTTACAGGTGGGAAGTGATATCTCATTGTGGTTTTGATTTGTATTTCCCTGATGATGAGTGATGTTGAGCATCTTTTCATGTGACTATTGACCATCTAGATGTCTTAGTTGGAAAAATGTCTCTTCACTGTCCATTTTTAAATTGGATTATTTAATTGTTGGTACTAACTTTTATAAGTTCTGTATATATTTTGGATAGTAACCCCTTATCAGATATGTAATTTACAAATATCTTCTCTTGTTCAGTGACAGTTTTGTTGACAGTTTCCTTTATTATGCAAAATTTGTTTATTTTAATCAAGTCCCAATAGTTTAATATTTCTTTTGTTTCCCTTTCCCAAGGTGACATATCTAGAAAAATGTTGCTATGGCCGATGTCAAAGAGGTTACTGCCTATGATTTCTTCTAGGAGGTTTTTGGTTTCAGGTCTTACATTTAGGTCCAAGTAATTGCTTTTGATAGAAAGGTCCTGACATTTCGTGGATTCTCTGGATTCAGAATTAACAGAAAGGCAGCATTTGAAGAAAATTCATATACACATAGATATATAATTAATTAAATTAGTTAACACACACACACACACACACACACAAAGTTATTCAAATAGCACCTGGCAAATAATATATGTTAGTGTTTTGTTATCATCATTATCATTGTTATTGGCAGCAAAACTGGGAGAATAGAACACTCTGCATGAAATTGTCCAATTGGTGATGGTCTTACTCTGATTAAAATAATCACAAGAAGTGGCACTTGGGTGGCTTGGTTGATTAAGCGGCAGACTTTGGCTCAGGTCATGATCTTGCGGTTCATGGGTTCAAGCCCTGCGTCCGGGCTCTGTGCTGACAGCTTGGAGCCTGCTTCGAATTCTGTGTCTCCCTCTCTCTCTGCGCCTTCCCTGCTCGCACTCTGTCTCTCTACATCTCTCAAAAGGGAATAAACATTTAAAAAGAATTTTAAAAAATCACAAGAAGAGACGTTAGTGAGTGAGGCAGGAAGAGAAGGATAGGGTCAATGAATGTTTCCCAAGTGACTACTGGTATATGGAGAAGTTTCATTTCACTAGATCTGTGTCTCTGGCTCTGCAGGATGTGGGAGATGTCTTCTTATCATAGAAAGTAAAACAAACAAACAAACAGGGGGTAAATAAAAGAGGGTGCTGGGAACTGAGAGGGGACATATTCGGAATAAACTCATCTTGTTCAAAGAGGATTAGCCTCTTCAAATGATGCTGATGATACTACCTCTTGAAATAATAAATGTCTTGTGTGAAATCTATGGAAAGGTGAATGGTCATGCATGGAGGGGAATGATGTGTGATAATCAAATGGTACTCTTCTCTTGTGGTTCCTGTGATAGATTTTGAGCTATTGGTCTGGGTTGGCTTTCCTGGGTAATGCAAGTTACTCTGTTTGCAGAGTCCATTTGCAGGCCAATGAACTCTGTTGTAAGTTCAGCTTGGCTAACCAAGACCTAGTGGAAAGGCTCTTTCAATAATCAGAATCTCAAAAGGCCATTTTGTAACAGAGTCATTTCACAAAGACAACAGATTCTCTATCTGATTAGCCACTCTGATGTGATGCCTTGGATACTATCTTTTGTTATACAATAGATTCTAAATGTCTCAGATGGTTGGCTTCCCAAGCATGGAATCATGGGTCAGATGATTTCCCAGGTATCGTCTCCATCAGAGGATTTTTTTCCCGAGGAGAAACTGTCTTGGTAGGGCTCCTAACTCCCTACTTAAGCCAGAACAGTTTCTCTTGCATTTATAATAGGATTCTATTGGCTAAAAAGTTTGAACACCAACTCTTTATGCTAAAACTCTATTGGTCTCCCTTTTCCAATTAAATAGGATATGTCTTTTAATCTCTGTATGGCAGTTAGAACATATGCAATTAGATGAAAATTTGTTTTCTTCAAATTTTAGTGTGTAATCTGCAATGTAAACAGACTAATCCCATTTTACAACCCTTAAGTTTTGACAAAAATAGCTTTTATTTTTTCTACTGTAAAATTGAACTTTTTATACAATTGAAAAAATAATGCAATCAAATCTATTTAAAAACTTAATAGTCTTCATTCTTTCCCTACTCCTCAGAAGACATTCATTTTTAACCATTTATATTCCACCATTTGGTGGTTACTTTCATATTTTTAAAAAAATATGCTTGTATTGCTATTGCATTATTATCTACTTGGGAAATTATTTAATTTGTCTTGCTATAAACAGAGGGGATCATGGCTCATACCTCTTTCTTCCCCTCCCCTCCTGTTGTTGGGTGGACTGGGGAGACCCCCAGATCCTGAGGCCTCCACCTAGCCTGTCTCTGGGAATGGTTGTCGCCAGAGGCTCTTATTCTCATCACCAGAAAGAATTCAAGGATGGACCAGACACAGTGGTTGAGCAGTGCTGGTGGAAAAGTCTAGTAAAATGAGAGTACACTCTTAAGATCTGAGAGCAGGCAAGCTCAAGTTAACGCTGTGCCCCAGGTTTGGGTCTTTATCTTTTATAGATAGTTATTAACTAAGGGATGGAATATTTATTATTTGTGGAGCGGATTTCTTTGGGAGCAGGGTTTCATGCCTTTTCTCCCTCACTTGGTGAGGGTCTCAGGCCTTCTTTGCCTTGGGCCTGTGTAGTTTTGATATGGCTTCTTGTGGCTTTGTTTTTGGAGTGCTGTCAGGACAGGTCTCTAACTTTCCTGATAATGGAGCATGATATGCCCTTTGCTGGCCTCCAGGCATCCTGTTAAAGCCTAACTGCCTATTCTAACACTTATAATTTTTAATAACTATAACATACTTTTACCTTCTGTTGTTCACCGCTGTTTAAATAATATACTTAACCCATATTTCTTACTCCATCACCTTTTGACTGACTTTGTAAGATGAAAGTATTAACACTTCTGTCTTGCTTTACTAAAAGCCTCGACTCCTGTCAGATACACCTTTACTTTTCACTGGTAGGTTGATAACAGTACTATTCTAGTCTGGAATCTTAATTTAATCTTGTTTTTGGTTATTATTAGGCTCATTTTATAGTGGCAAATGCAAGTGAAATTTCCAGAATTTTAACACAAGTTTCTTGGCTCTGAGTCCATGAATTTTCACATTTCTTATATTGGATTAATATAAGTATTAATTTCTGGTGGATGGGACAGATCAAGAATGACCCCTTCTTTACCCTTTTCTCTTAATTTCTTGTCTACTAGGCTTAGAGTTTTTTGGCCACCCTACTCTAGACTCCTGTTTAGTTAACTCCTTCTATTCCTCTTACCTCTTAAAAGTAACTGTACATGCAAATTTTGTGAGTCATTTTCCATGTGTATATTTTAGCTATCACTTGATTAACAGAAGCCTTCCCACCACTATTCCCCTTCTAACCACCATGCAACAACCCCCCCCCCCCAACATCCAGCACCAAGGTCAAGGAAGGACAAACAAAACTCAGTCCAGTTCTGTTCATAATGGGTCTTTCATGTAGCAGTGTAGAATGCCATTGGAGATGGCAGAATAAAGCCTTAGTCATCTCCCGTAGACCCATGACAGAGAAAGTATTTGTACCCTTTGATTCATATTTTTTGGACTTGTCAGAATTGTCCACAGTATTATGTTTTCAGTTCTTTTTCAAGGATTCCCTTGCCAAAGAACTGTCGCTGAATTGAGACTTTGTGTATTCTCTGGAAATAATAGGGCCAAATTGCCTAAGACATCTGAATCTGCATTTAACTCACTTTTTGGAGAGTTAGAGCTTCTGTGGAAGCTATGATATTAGTGTATTCTCAACCAACAGATGTCAGGCAAGAGACATTGACAGTAATGTATGAAGTTGCCAGTCTTATTGCTGTTTCTTCTCCATGAACAGAGATCATAGGAAGAACTTTAGGAAAAGATCCTGTTCTGGAAGCAGATGAGGTTGAAAAAATTAAGAGGATGGAACAAAATGCAACCTAATAGGATAGGTGAAACCAAGGGTATATCAGTCTGCCCTGCATGCCAAATATGAGAGTATACCCTGGGACAGAAAGGAAGGGAACAGGAACAAAGAACTTTCAACAGCTACAAAGAGTTTGAATTATCACATCCACTCATCCCTTTTTGAATCTCAATGGCCCCATAATGTATTAACCAGAAGAGTGAAATACTCAAGGTGCTCAAGAGCTAAGCTGTGTGACAGTAATCCATAAGTGGTTTCTAAGCCAATATTAAATATTTTACATGATTTATAATAATTACCAGATATTAGGTAATTGCTGTATATTAACTCAGTTAAGCATTATTCTCTACATCCCACAGATGAGGAATTCAAGACCCATAATGGCCAAATAACTTGTCCAAGGACACAAAGTTATTAACAGAAGTAAGCTTCAACCAGATTTTCGTAATTCCAGAAATTGTACTCTTTCCATTTTATGCACTCCGAACCCAGATTTTGTGGGGTTGTTATGAAAAAAATTAAAAAGATAGATTAATAATGCCTATTGACAATTTAATGGGTAAACAAATTCACAATAAATTCACAGTACTTTTACAGCAATGAGAGTGAATGAACTAGACCTGTTGTATACAACAACATGAATGAATCTGACAAATATAAGGTCAAGGGGGGAGAAGCTTGTCACAAAAGATTACCTGTTGTGTGTACATATTTTTATAAAATTCAAAAACAAGCAAAAATAAGTGATGGTGTTAGAAGCCAGTATACTGGTTACCCCACAATGAGGTATTAGTGACAAAGTCAGGCACAAGTGTCACTTTATGGGAGTTGGTAATATTTTGGCTTTTTATATGAGTGCTGATTGCACACGCATGTTCAGTTTGTGAATATTGAAACTTGTGCAGAGTATTTTTCAGGTTACATGTTACAATTTTTTATTAAGTTTTTTTTTTATTTAAACTCCAGTATAGTTAACAATAGTGTTAAATTAGTTTTAGTTGTATAATATAGTGATTCAACAATTTCATACATTACCCAGTGCTTATCACAACAAGTGCACTCCTTAATCCCCATCACCTATTTGACCAATCCCCCACTCACCTCCCCTCTGGCAATCATCATTTTGTTCTCTATAGTTAAGAGTCTCTTTCTTGCTTTCTCTCTCTTTGCCTCTCTTTTTTGATGTGTGTATTTGTTTTTTTTCCTAAATTCCACATTTGAGTGAAATTATATGGTATTTGTCTTTCTCCGACTGACTTATTTCACTTAGCATTATACTTTCCAGCTCAATCCATGTTGTTGCAAATGGCAAGATTTCATTACTTTTTATGGCTGAATAATATTCCTGTGTGTGTGTGTGTGTGTGTGTGTGTGTGTGTGTGTGTGTACACCACATCTTCTTCTTTATCCATTCATCAATTGATGGACACTTGGGCTCTTTCCATAATTTGGCTATTATAGATAATGCTGCTATAAACATTGGGGTGTATGTATCCCTTTGAATTAGCATTTTTGTATTCTTTGGGTAAATACCCAGTAGTGCAATACCTGGATCATAGGGTCATTCTATTTTTCACTTTTTGAAGACTCTCCATACTGTTTTCCAGAGTGGCTGCATCAGTTTGCATTCCCACTAACAGTGCTGGAGTGTTCCTTTTTCTCCACATACTTGCCAACACCTGTTGTTTCTTGTGTTGTTGATTTTAGACATTTTTCCAGGTGTGAGGTGATATCTAATTATAGTTTTGACTTGTATTTCCCTGATGATCAGTGATGTTGAGCATCTTTTCATGTGTCGCTAGCCATCTGTATGTCTTCTTTTGAAAATGTCTATACATGTCTTCTGCCCATTTTATAATGGTATTATTTATTTTTGGTGTTGAGTTTTATAAGTTCTTTATACATTTTGGATACTAACCCTTTATCAGATATGCCATTTTCAAATATCTTCTCCCATTTTATATATTGCCCTTCCATTTTGTTGATTGTTTCCTTTGCTGGGCACAAGCTTTTTATTTTGACGAAGTCCCAATAGTTTATTTTTGCTTTTGTTTCCCTTGCCTCAGGATACATAACTAGGAAAATATTGATATGTCCAATATCACAGAAATTACTGCCTGTGGTCTCTTCTTTGATTTATTTTATTTTATTTTTTAAAATATTCATTTATTTATTTTGAGAGAGAGAGAGAGAGAGAGAGAGAGAGCAAGAGAATGGGGGAGGGGCAGAGAGAGAGAGGGAGAGAGAGAGAGAGAGACCCAAACAGGCTCTGCACTGTCAGCACAGAACCTATCCTGGGGCTTGAACTCACAAATGTTGACATCATGACCTGAGCAGAAACCAAGAGTCGGACACTTAATTGACTGAGCCACCCAGGCTCCCCTCTCTTCTATAATTTTTATGGTTTTAGGTCTCAAATTTAGGTCTTTAATGCATTTTGAATTTATTTTTTTATATGGTGAAAGAAAGTGGTCCAGTTTCTTTCATTCTTTTACACGTTGCTGTCCAGTATTCCCATCTCCATTTGTTGAAGAGATTATCTTTTTCCCATTGGATATTCATTCCTCTTTTGTCAAAGATAAATTAACCATGTATTTCTGGGTATATTTCTGGGTTTTCTATTCTGTTTCACTTAACTATGAGTCTATTTTTATGCCAGTACCATACTGTTTTGATTGCTACAGCTGTGTAATATAAAGTCTGGAATTGTAATACCTCCAGTTTTGTTTTTCTTTTTCAAGATTGCTTTGGGTATTCAGGGTCTTTGTGGTTCCATAGAAATTTTGGGTTTTCTCTAGTTCTGTGAAAAATGCTATTGGTATTTTGATAGGGATTACATTATATCTGTAGATTGTTTTTGGTAGTATAGATATTTTAACAATATTTATTCTTTCAACCCATGAGTATGGAATGTCTTTCCATTTCTTTGTGTTGTCTTCACTTTCTTTCATCAGTGTTTTAGAGTTTGTAGAGTATAAGTCTTTTCTCCTCTTTTGTGAAGTTTATTTCTACATATTTTATTGATATTGTTGAATTGTAAATGGCATAGTTTTCTTAATTTTACTTTCTGTTGCTTTATTTTTAGTGTATAAGAATGCAACAGATTTCTGTACATTGATTTTGTATCCTGCGACTTTACTGAATTCATTTATCAGTTCTAGTAGTTTTTTTGGTGGTGTCTTCAGGGTTTTCTATACATAGTATCATATCTGCAAATTGTGAAAGTTTTACTTCTTTCTTATCAATTTGAATGCCTTTTATTTCTTTTTCTTGTCTAATTGATATGTCTAGGACTTCCAGTATTATGTTGAATAAAAGTGGTGAGAGTGGATATCCTTGTCTTGTTCTCGACCTTAGAGGAAAAGCTTTTACATTTTCCCAGTTGAGTATGATGTTTGCTGTGGGTTTTCCCTATAAGGCCTTTATTATGTTGAGATATGTTCTCTATAGACCTGCTTTGCTGAGGTGTGGTTTTTTGTTTTTTTGGTTTTTTTGTCATTAATGGATGTTGTACTTTGTCAAATGATTTTTCTGTATCTATTGAAATGATCTATTTTTCATCCTTTGTCTTAATGATGTGATGTATCACGTTGATTGATTTGCAAATATTGAACCACCCTTGCATCTCAGGATTAAATTACATTGATTGTGGTGTATGATTTTAAAAATGTTTTGTGGGATTCTTTATGTTAGTGTTTTGTTTGGGATTTTTGCATGTATATTCAACTGAAATACTGGATTTCAGTTTTCTTTCTTTTTGTGGTGACTTTGGTTTTGGTGTCAATGTAAAGCTGGCCTCATAAATAAACTTGGGAGTTTTCCTTCCTCTTCTATTTTGTGGAAATGTCTGAGAATAATAGGTATTAACTCTTCCTTAAATATTTTCAAGAATTGACCTATGAAGCCATCTGGTCCTTGATTTTTGTTTGGTGAGAGTTTTTATTGATTAGGTTACATTTATGGTAATCAGTCTGTTCACATTTTCTATTTCTCTCTGCTTCAGTTTTTGTAGAATTTATTCATTTTTTCTAGGTTGCTCAGTTCTTTGGCTTATAATTTTTCATAATATTCTCTTAGAATTGTTTTATTTATCTGGTATTGGTTATTTTTATTCTTTAATTTGTGATTTTGTTTATTTGTGTTTCTCTCTCTCTCTCTCTCTTTCCTTTCATGAGTCTGGGTAGGGGTTTATCAATTTCATTGATCTTTTCAAAGTACTGGTTCTTGCTTTAATTCATTTATTCTATTTTTTTTAGTTTCTATATCATTTATTTCTGTTCTTATCTTCATTATTTCTTTCATTCTCTGGTTTGGAGTTTTGTTTTGTTTTTTCTTTTTGTAGCTCCTTTAGGTATAATTTCACTTTTATTTGGGATTTTTCTTCTGAGATAAGCCAGTATTGCTATAAATTTCCCTGTTAACTCAGATTGCTCACATTGCGCTGGAGACAAAGGACTATTATGGCATACATGACTATGGAGGAAATCTGTTGGGACAGGCAGAAATTCTTAAATGCAATGCCTTTTTTTTAAATATTTTTTTAACATTTATTTTTAAGACAGAGAGACAGAGCATGAACGGGGGAAGGTCAGAGAGAGAGGGAAACACAGAATCCAAAACAGGCTCCAGGCTCTGAGCCGTCAGCACAGAGCCCAACGCGGGGCTCAAACCCATGGACCGCAAGATCATGACCTGAGCCAAAGTGGGACATTTAACAGACTGAGCCACCCAGGCGCCCCTAGGACAGGCAGAAATTCTTGGAGCAAGTTTTTAAAGTGAACTCCTCAGATTTGGTAAACATGTGAATCAGTGTGGTTACCTATAGTCTGAAGGATATTCACAATGATCAGGACTATTTGCACTCCTTAGGAAATGGTCAAATAGCTCAAATGCAAAATGGTGCTCGGACTGGGCAAGTAGATGCCAAAAGAAGGGCTGGGATCCAGGATGCCAGTGCGAAGCAGTAAAAGGTGTCTGCTCAGTACCTGTGTGGAATCAAGATGGCCAAATTGCAGAGAAACTATGAGCTAAAGAAGGCTGTATATGACATAGAGGTCAACACTTGTCTAGCACAGGCTGATCTGGCCTATCAGCTTCAGACCCTCATCTTCCAAAGAAGTCATCAAGGAGACTATGCTGGGGAACATGACCAATCCAAAAAGGAAAGACTTAAAGATCCTGAATCAGATTTTTCACCAGATGGCCTGCCTAGATCACCCTCGAGTGAAGCTTAAAGTCAACAAGACTCATCCACACACCCGGTTTCCTTTCATTGTTTTAGACCTTCTTCCCTGTGAGCAGACAGCCAAGGATTACCTGATGTATGAGGGAATCCTGCAACATGGAAGGCTGAGACTAAAAAACACAGCAAAATGATTTGAAGGGTACATACTATGCAAGAAGAAGAAAGTTTAAAAACTTTAATATCTCCAGTGAGATAAGGGAATTCACATCCAGAAAACCAGGACATAGAACAGAAAACAAGAAAAGAGCTCTTAGAAATTAATAAGATGGCAGAAATGAGGAAAAAATTCACATTGAAGGAAATTCAAATGTATTAATCTAATTCTAATAAATTATTCTAATTTTAAAAAAATTATTAATCCTAACAAATCTACAGTTTTATTAATCTAATAAATCCACAGAACAAATAAAATGGGAGGAAAATCACCAACAGAAAAAATTCAAAAATGTTTACCTGTTCTGAAAGTTATCACTTTCTAGATTGAAATGGCCCACCAAATGCACAATACAATGAATTAAAAACAACTGCAGTGTGAAATTTTACAACATGGAGAACAAGGGAAGGATCTAAAAGATTTCAGAGAGAAAGAACAGATCTCAAACAAAGGGTTAGACATCAAAATGATTTTACATTTCAATAAGCTATGAGACCATGGAACAATGCCTTCAAAATTCTGATGGAAATGAATTCTAACATAGTAACCTGTTTTCAACCTAATTGTCATTCAAATAGAAAGGTAGAGTCTGGGAGATTGTAGCTAAGATGGCTTTAGAGTAGGGGGACTCTAGTTTCCTGTCTTCTCTTGAGCACAGCTAGATAACTATCAAATCATTCTAAGCATCCCAGAAATAAACCAAAAGACTGACAACACACTCCGCAATGCAAGGGAGACAAGAAGCCACATGAAAGAAGGTAGAAAGTGCAGAGGCTTGGTTTGGGGAAGAAAAGAATCATGGGTGCTGCAGAGGGGAGGGAGCCCTGGTTGCAGAGAAAGGTAAGAGCTAGAGAGGGAGAGGGAGACTGGGAGGGAGAGGAGAGGGAGAGGGAAGAGGACACAGGGGAATGTACAAGGAGAACAATTCCACAAAGCCACTGGCTGGAGTTTTAAAGGTCTGCAGGTTTGGCTGGGATAGAGCCCTAAGGGCACTGCCAAGCTGGTAGACCTTTAAAACTCCAGTCTTTAAGCCCTGCTGATTGCAAGAACTCATGAAAATCAGCCCCTCTCTTTTTCCCAGTCAATGACTTTGGGGAATTGTTCTCCTTGTGCATTCCCCTGTGTTCATTCTCTCTCTCTCTCTCTCTCTCTCTCTCTCTCTCTCTGGATTCCATTTTCTGTTTGTGTGTGTGTGTGTGTGTGTGTGTGTGTGTGTGTGTACCACGTCTTTATCAGTCAGTGGACACTTGGCTTTTTCAATAATTTGATTATTATAGATAATGCTGCTAAAATTATCTGGGTGTATGTATCCATTTGATTTAGTATTTTTGTATTATTTGGGTAAATACCTAGTAGGGCAATTGCTGAGTAGGGTAGTTTTATTTTTCACTTTTTGATGAATCCATACTGTTTTCCAGAGTGGCTGTACCAGTTTGCATTCCCACCAACAGTACAGGTTTCCCCTTATTCCACATCCTCACAAACACCTGTTATTTCTTGTGTTGTGGAATTTAGCCATTCTGCCAGGTGTGAGGTGATATGTCATTGTAGTTTTGATTTGTATTTCCCTGATGATTAGTGATGTTGAGCATCTTTTCATGTGTCGTTAGCCATCTGTATGTCTTCCTTTGAAAATGTTTATTCATGTCTTCTGCCCATTTTATAATTGGATTATTCATTTTTGTAGTTTTGACTTTTATAAGTTCTATATATATTTTGGATACTAACCCTTTATCAGATATACCATTTTCTTTCTTTTGTTTTCAGATATACCATTTTCAAATATCTTCTCCCATTTCATAGACTGCCTTTCAATTTTGTTCATTGTTTCCTTTGCTGTGCAGCAACTTTTTATTTTGATGAATTCCCAATCGTTTATTTTTGCTTTTGTTTTCCTTGCCTCAGGAGACATATTTAATGACAAGTTGCTATGACCCATGTCAAAGAGTTTACAGCCTGTGTTCTCCTCTAGGATTTTTTATGGTTTCAGGTCTCTGAATTTTGAATTTATTTTTGAGTTTTGAATTCATTTTTGAATTTATTTTTATGTTTATTGTAAGAAAGTTTTTCAGTTTCATTATTTTGCATGCTGCTCTTTAGTTTTTCTAACACCATTTATTGAAGAGACTGTCTTTTTCCCATTAGATATTATTTTCTACTTCATCAAATATTAACTGACCATAGAGTTGTGGGTTCATTTCTGAGTTTTCTATTCCATTCTATTGGTCTATGTGTCTCTTTTTGTGCCAGTATCATACTATTTTGATTACCACAGCTTTGTAATATAAAGTGAGAAATCGTGATGCTTCCCGCTTTGCCTTTCTTTTTCAAGGTTGCTTCAGCTGTTTAGGGTCTTTTGTGGTCCCACACAAATTTTGGGGTTGTTGGTTTCAACTCTGAGAAAAATGCTGGTGGTATTTTGTTAGGAATTGCATTAGAGGTGTAGAATAGGTAGCATAAATATTTTAGCAATATTTATTTCTCCAGTCCATGAGCATGGAATATTTTTCCATTTCTTTTTGTCATCTTTAATTTCTTTCATCAGTGTTTTATAGTTTTCATAGTACAGCTCTTTCACCACTTTGGTGACATTTATTCCTAGGTATTTTATTGTTTTTGGTGCAATTGTAAATGGCGTTGATTCCTTAATTTCTCTTTCTGCTGTTTCATTATTGGTGTATACAAATGGCAACAAATTTCTGCTGTTGATTTTGTATCCTGTGACTTTACTGAATTCATCTATCAGTTCTAGCAGGTTTTGGATGGATTTTTTTTTTTGAGTTTTCTATATAGAATATCATGCCATCTGCAAATAATGACATTTTTACATCTTCCTTGCTGATATAGAAGACTTTTTCTTTTTTGTTGCCTGATTTTCATGGCTAGGGCTTTTAGTATTATATTAAATAACAGTGGTGAGAATGGAAATTCCTATCTTATTCCTGACCGAAGAGGAAAAGCCGTTGTTGTTCCCCATTGAGGGTGATATTAGCTGTGGGTTTTTTCATTTATGGCCTTTATTATGTTGAGCTATGATCTCTCTAACCCTACTTTGTTGAAGGTTTTTATGATGAATGGATGTTGTACTTTCTCAAATTCTTTTTATGTATCTATTGAAATGATGACATGGCTCTTATCTCTTCTTCTAGTAATGTAATGTAATGTATCACATTGATTCGTTTGCAAATATTATATGACCCTTGAACCCCAGGAAGAAATTTCGCTTAATCATAGTGAATGGTTCATTTAATTTATTGTTGGATTTGGTTTTGGTGTATTCAGAATTTTTGCATCTATGATCATCAGAGATATTGGCATGTAGTTCTCTTTTTTAGTGGAGTCTTTATCTGGTTTTGTTATCAGGGTAATGCTGGCTTCAAAGACTGAATTTGTGAATTTTCCTTCCTTTTTTATTGTTTCAAAATGTTTGAGAGTAACAGGTATTAATTCTTTTCTTAATGTTTGGTAGAATTCACCTGTGAAGCCATCTGGCCTGGGACTTTTGTTAGTTTTTTGATTACTGATTTAATTTCATTGCTGATTATTGGTCCACTCAAGTTTTCTGTTTCTTCCTGTTTTAGTTTTGGTGCTTTATATATTTCTAGGAATTTAACCTTTCCTTCCTGCTTGACCAATTTGTTGGCATGTAATTTTTCATTATATTCTCTTTTTTTTAAAGTTTATTTATTTTGAGAGAAGGGGAGGGGCAGAGAGGGAGGTAGAGAGAGAATCACAAGCAGGCTCCATGCTGACAGCACAGGGCTCAATCTCATGAACTGTGAGATCATTACCTGAGCTGAAATCAAGAGTGGGATGCTTAACCAACTGAGCCACCCAGGTGCCCCTCATTATATTCTTTTACAATTGTTTGCATATTTTTGATGTTTATTTATTTTTGAGAGAGACAGAGACAGAGAGATAGAGCACGAGTGGGAGAGGGGCAGAAAGAGAGAGGGAGACACAGAATTCAAACCAGGTTCCAGGGTCTGAGGTATCAGCACAGAGCCTGACATGGGTCCCGAACCTATGAGCAGTGAGATCATGACCTGAGCTGGTTGGTGGCTCAACCAACTGAGCCACCCAGGCACCCCTAATTGTTTATATTTTTAAATGTTTGTTTATTTATTTTGAGAGAGAGAGAGAGAGAGAGAGAGAGCAGGGAAGGTGCAGAGAGAAGGGGAGAGGAAGAATCCCAAACAGGCTCCACACTGAGAGCATGGGATTCTATCTCAAAAACTATGAGATCCTGACCTGAGCGGAAATCAAGAGTCAGAAGCCTAACCTACTGAGCCACCCAGGCACCCCACAATTGTTTGCATTTTTATGGTGTTGGTCCTTATATCTCTTCTCTCCTTTGTGGTTGTGTTCATTTGAGTCCTTTTTTTTTTTTTTTTTTTTTAACGAAACTGGTTAGACGTTTATAAATTCTGTTGCTCTTTCATGGAACCAGCTCTTGATTTCATTGATTTCTTCTACTGCTTTTTTAGTTTCTATACCATTTATTCCTGCCCTAACCTTTAAATTATTTCCCTCTTTGTGCTGGTTTTAGGTTTTTTCTTTTCTTTTTCTAGCTCTAGGTTGTTTGAGATTTTTCTTGCTTCTTTAGGTAGGCCTGTGTTGCTGTAAACTTCCCTCTTAGAACTGTATTCTACGGGATTTGGACTGTTGTGTTTTCATCTCTGTTTCCATATAAATTTTAATTGCAAAGGTTTTGTACATTGTGTTTTCATCTCCATTTGTTTCCATGTAATTTTTTATTTCTTCCTTTGTTTCTTCTTGGCCCATTCATTGTTTATTTGGCCTGCATATATTTGTGCTTTTTCCATATTTTCTCTTGTGGTTACTCACAAATTTTATACCATTGTGGTCATAAAGGATGCATGGTATGACTTTTATTTTTTTTGCATTTCTTGATGTTTGTTTTGTGGCCTAATATGTGATCTGTGCTGGAGAGTATTCCATGTGTACTTTGAGCAAAATGTATACTGTGCTGTTTTAGGATAGAATGTTCTGAATATATTTGTTAGATCTTTCTGTTCTGGTGTGTTATTCAATGCCACTCTTGTTGATTTTCTGTTTCAATGACCTATCAATATGTGTGGGGTTTTAAAGTTCTATACTGTTTTTGTATTACTATTGATTATTTCTTTACCTGGTATTAACAGTTTTATGTTATTTGGGCACTTTCTGTTGGGTACATAAATATTTATAATTGTTATGTCTTCTTGTTGGTTTGTCCCCTTATTATATAGTCTGTGTCTCTAGTTATAGACTTTGTTGTAAAGTGTATTTTGTGTAATATAAATATTGCTACTCCAGCTTTCTTTTATCAACCATTTGCATGACAAATATTTTTGTGCCCTCTCATTTTTAATCTGCAGATGTCTTTAAGTTTGAAATGAGTCTTTTGTAGGCTGCCGGTCTTGTGTTTTTTTTTTTTTGTTTGTTTGTTTGTTTGTTTTTTGTTTTTTGTTTTTTATCTACTGTGTTACCCTATGTCTTTTTATTGGAGAGTTTAGTCCATTTACAGTCAAAGTAATCATTGATAAATATGTATTTATTGCTATTCTGTTGTTTGTTATGTGGTTGTTTTTGTAGTTTTTCTCTGATCCTTTCATATCTTTTTCTCTTTCATGGTTTGCTGGTTTTATTTTGTTATAACCTTGTATTCCTTTCTCTTTATTACTTCCATATCTATAAGTGGTTTTTGATTTGAAGTTTCCATTAGGTTTGTATATAACATCTGCATATAGCAGTCTATATTAAGTTGATGGTCGCATAAATTCAATACCTTCTTTATTTCTATTCCCCCCACCCTGCCATGTTTTATATGTATGTTTGTCATAGTTTGAGTCCTTTTATTTTGTTAATGCTTTGACTAATTTTCTGAAGATATACTTATTTTTATTGCCACCATGATTCCTTCTCTTCATAGTCTCAATTATAATCTTTCCACTGAAAAGTCCCTTCATCATTTCTTGTAAGCCTTGTTTAGTGGTAATGGTCTCCTTTAGTTTTTGTCTGTGAAAGTCTTAACTTTCCTCTATTTTGAATGATACCTTTGCATGTAGAGTATTCTTGGGTTTAGATTTTTCCCTTTCAACACTTTGAATATATTATGTTCCCTTCTGGCTTGCAAAGTTTCTGTTGAAAAATCCATTGACTGCCTAATGGGTTTTCCCTTTTATGTATCTCTCTTCTTTTCTCTTGCTTATTTGAACATTTTTCCTTTATCATTACTTTTTCCATTTTGAATTCTATTTGTCTTCTAGATCTCTTTTGGTGTCATAGACTCTGGGTCTAAAGTACTCTCTTGTTCAGCAAGAGAGAGAATGCAGAATTAAAATGCAAGAGATGGCTAATGTCCAGGAAAAGACAAGAGCTCCAAATAAGGGTCCTTGCTCAGTATTTATTAAGATCAGAAGGTTTACAATTGTGATGGGTATGTACAAAGAGACAATGAGTCTGTGAATATTAATTCATGGGCATGAGGGAAAGGGGGTTTTGAAGATATATGGTGTTAGTGGTTTGTATCAATATAAACCAAAGTCCTGGATCTGGGCAGATGGATGTTATCAGCAGACAGTAAGCACCTTGTATGTTTATTTTAGCCAGTCTAGGGGATAGGACAGATAAAGCATGCTGCCTCAGGGTTAACAAGGCACCTTTCTTTTGCTGATTAGCTCCACTCTGGGAAGCTTCATCTGTAGAGTTCTATTTACCTGTTTATCTAATTTGGTCCTTCCTTCCTGTGAAAGCAGCTTTCTGCTATAGTACTAAATTGTGTGGCATTTTCACCCTAAATACCTAATCTTGTTACCTCATGTACATTTGTTTTGGGGTCTTTGCTCCACCCTCAATATTCTGGGGGCCTTCCCCCCCTCCCCCGCTTCTATCCTGGGGGTTTTTGCCCCCCCCACTCTCTATCCTTATTTGCCTAATCTTGTTCACCCAAGCTTGGGTGTGAGCATCCTATGGCTTTGTAATTCTTTATGCCTTATTAACCCATCAGTGCAGGCTCAGGGAATTCCTAAGCTTATTCCCCACACTTTGGTTGATTTTGTTGGTGTATCTCTGTGCCTCTGAAATTTGGATATCTGTTTCCTTCTCCAGAATAGGGAGATTTTCAGCTACTATTTCTTCAAGTAAATATCCTGCCACTTTTCCTTGTCTTTTTCTGGAATCCCTATAATGCAAATGTTATTTCCCTTGATGGAGTCTCTGAGTTCCCTAAGTGTATTCTAGTTTTTCATAATTTTTTTCTCTCATTTGTTCATCTTGATTACTTCCCATTACTCTGTCTTCTAGGCTATTAATTTGTTCCTGTATTTCTTCCAACCAATTTATTCCACCAGTTGTATTCTTAATTTGATTTATTGTGTTCTCCATCTTTAATTGGTTCTTTCTTATCTCTATTTTAAAGGTCTCACTTATGTCCTTAACTCTTTTCTCAAGTCCATTGAGTGTCTTCAAGATCATTAGTTTAAATTCTCTGTCAGGGATTTTACTTATATCTGTTTTGCTTAGATCTCATGCTGTGGTTTTGTCCTGTTCTTTCATTCAGTGCATATGTCTCTGTGCCTTATTTTGTGTAACTCTGTGTGTGTTTCTCTGTTTGGAAAGGCTATGTCTCCTGATCTTCATGGTAATGGCCTTTTGAAGAATAGTTCCTGTCTTGCCCTGCAGTGCAGTGTCGCTTGTTCCCCAAGGCCTTGTGCTTCATGGATTGTCTCCTATGTGTCTTTTGGTTGTGCTCTACTGTTGAAGGCTGGTGTTGTTTTTTCCTTCTGTCTAATTGACTGCTGAGGCTGTCTTTATATGTTGTGGGCTATTTTTGGTCCCCAGAAGGGGTGGCACTCATTTTAGAAACTTGGAGCTGGTCTGCTTGGGAAATGAGAACTTTCACCACAACATTCTTGTTGGTAGATGGCTGTTGGTGGGGTTTGCACCAGTATTCTGGGGGTGAGGGCCCAAAGTGCCAGGTCTGAGGCAAGTGTGACTGGAAGGGCAGATCTTGCTGAAATGTGATAGGATGGGATTTGGGGTAAGTTAAGTAGTAAGTATGAGTGTCATGCTAGTCCCCACTAGTGGCCCTATATTTATGCTGCAGGGCAGGGGAGGGAGATATCACTTATAGGTCCATTGTGTTTGGACTGGTTTCTCTGTGATCCCTGCCTCTCCAGGCTCTGCTCTGAAATGAGTAAATCACTCTCACTCCCGTCTGCCCCCAGCATTTTTCAAATTACTGGTTCAATGCAGCATCTGTACATGCTGATTTTGGTGCTATCCTTCTGTGGCTATCCTCATGCCCTCAGAGTGCTACCAGAGCTGAGCCCACTGATTTTTAAAATTCCAGGCTTTACATTTTGCTCGTGTAGGAATTCATGAAATTCAGCTACTCTCACTTTCAAAGCCAAATATGGGGATTCTTCTTTCCCAAGTGTGCCCACTGGTATGAAAATCTGTTTTTTCCCATCTGTGTAGCACCAGCACCCTCCCCAATGCAGATTACCAAGGCCCATTTTGCTCCCAGACTGCATCTTCACCTTTTCTACTTTCTTCTATGTGGCCTCCTATTTGCTTTTAGTTATGGAGTTTGTTCTGCCTGCTTTTAGGTTGTTTCCTGGGTTATTTCTGCTCATGTGTATGTTATCTAATTGTATCTGTGGGACAAGAGATGCTTAGGGCTCTCTTACTACATCATCTTCCCAAGCCTCTTTATATGTTACAATTTTGGAAAGATTCTTAAAACAATGTTAAAATACTAAAATTTCCTTTCATCATATCTTTCACTGAAAGTCTTGTGTGTACATACATATAAGGATACAGTGGTTGAGGGAAGATCTGTGGGTTTATTTTTCTGATTATATTTATGTAAGGAGTTTCATCCCTTTCTAGGACTTTCCCTTCCTTCCCCTCCATATGTGACTTTCCCTAAGCAATATATAGTATTATTTTGCATAATATAGTGGTTGAACTGGACTGTGGAGCCAGACCACCTGGGTTTGCATCCTGGCTCTTCGACATACTATCTGTTGCACTTAAGCAAGTCACTTATATTGGGCTTTAATTTACTTATCTGTATGACATGAATAATGGTATCAAACTTAAAAGAGTTATTGTGAATAAGTTTTAATTTGTATATAATGCTTAGAACAGTATCTGATACACAGTAAGCATTATGTGTGTTTGCTATTATTGCTTTCCATGTTTATAAAAAAGAAATAATTCATTTATTCTTTTTGTACTCTGTTTTTCCACTCAATATTATGTATGTGAAATTCATCTGTGTTTATATATTTAACATAAGTTCCTATTTTTATTGCTATATGGTATTCCACTGTGAGAATATACTGTGATTTCTTTAAGCATTCTTTTGTTGATTGATAAAAAAGTTACTTCTCTTTTTTATGCTAGTACAAACAATACTTCCACAAAAAGTGTTGTACATGTCTTTTGCACGTTCATTTTTTTTCCACAGTAGAAGCTTAGAAATAGAAATTTTGGGTTGTAGGACATGTACATCTTTCCTAGATATATTGCCGAATTGATCTCCAAAGTGGTTATACCAATTTAGGTATGACCAGCAGTGTTAATGAATTTTCAGTGCTCCCCATCCAAGGAAAACAAAAGGTAGGCTGAATCAGAAAGATGTAAGAAAGTTTGTTTCAGCAAACTTGTCTCTATCCCATGTATGGAAAAAAACAGTTATCCTAGAAACAAATCTGTCTTAAAAACAGAAAACAAGTCTACTTAATACCAAATGAGATCCTGTACGTAGAGTATTTGGCATACAGTAGGCCCTTTTCCTCAATCAATTTAGGAATGTACCTACACAGGCTAATATGGTAATGTTAGTTTTTAAAAATTTAATTAATTAATTTATTTATTTATTTATTTATTTTTAATATGAAATTTATTGTCAAATTGGTTTCCATACAACACCCAGTGCTCATCCCAACAGGTGCACTCCTCAATACCCATCACCCACACTCCCCTCCTTCCCACACCCCATCCACACTCAGTTTGTTCTCAGATTTTAAGAGTCTTTTATGGTTTGGCTCCTTCCCTCTCTAGCCTTTTTTTTCCTTCCCCTCCCCCATGGGTTTCTGTTAAGTTTCTCAGGATCCACATAAGAGTGAAAACATATGGTATCTCTCTTTCTCTGTATGACTTATTTCACTTAGCATAACACTCTCCAGTTCCATCCACATTGCTACAACAGGCCATATTTCATTCTTTGTCATTGCCACATAGTATTCCATTGTGTATATAAACAACAATTTTTTTATCCATTCATCCGTTGATGGACATTTAGGCTCTTTCCATAATTTGGCTATTGTTGAAAGTGCTGCTATAAACATTGGGGTACAAGTGCCCCTATGCATCAGCACTCCTGCATCCCTTGGGTAAATTCCTAGCAGTGCTATTGCTGGGTCATAAGGTAGGTCTATTTTTAATTTACTGAGGAACCTCCACACTGCTTTCCAGAGCGGCTGCACCAATTTGCATTCCCACCAACAGTGCAAGAGGGTTGCTGTTTCTCCACATCCTCTCCATCATCTACAGTGTCCTGATTTGTTAATTTTAGCCACTCTGGCTGGCGTGAGGTGGTATCTCAGTGTGGTTTTGATTTGTATTTCCCTGATGAGGAGCGATGTTGAGCATCTGTTCATGTGCCTGTTGGCCATCTGGATGTCTTCTGTAGAGAAGTGTCTATTCATGTTTTCTGCCCATTTCTTCACTGGATTATTTGTTTTCCAGGTGTGGATTTTGATGAGTTCTTTATAGATTTTGGATACTAGCCCTTTGTCCGATATGTCATTTGCAAATATCTTTTCCCATTCCGTTGGTTGCCTTTTAGTTTTGGTGAGTGTTTCCTTTGCAGTGCAGAAGCTTCTTATCTTCATGAGGTCCCAATAGTTAGTTCATTTTTGCTTTTAATTCCCTTGCCTTTGGGGATGTGTCAAGTAACAAATTGCTGCAGCTGAGGTCAGAGAGGTTTTTTCCTGCTTTCTCCTCTAGGGTTTTGATGGTTTCCTGTCTCACATTCATGTCCTTTGTCCATTTTGAGTTTGTTTTTGTGAATGGTGTAAGAAAGTGGTCTAGTTTCATCCTTCTGCATGTTGCTGTCCAGTTCTCCCAGCACCATTTGTTAAAGAGACTGTCTTTTTTTCCATTGGATATTCTTTCCTGCTTTGTCGAAGATTAGTTGGCCATACTTTTGTGGGTCTAGTTCTGAGGTTTCTATTTTATTCCATTGGTCTATGTGTCTGTTTTTGTGCCAATACCATGCTGTCTTGATGATTACAGCCTTGTAGTAGAGGTTAATGTTTGGGATTGTGATGCCTCCTGCTTTGGTCTTCTTCAATATTACTTTGGCTATTCGGGGTCTTTGAACCCAGATTATTGAAAACTGATTCAATTTTTTCACTATTTATGGGTCTGTTCAAATTTTCCATTTCTTCCCGTTTGAGTTTTGGATGTGTGTTTGTTTTTCAGAATTTGTCCATTTCTTCCAGGTTGTCCAGTTTTTTGGCATATAATTTTTCATAGTTTCCTCTGGTAATTGCTTGTATTTCTGAGGGATTCGTTGTAATAATTCCATTTTTATTCGTGATTTTTTCTATCTGGTTCCTCTCTCTTTTCTTTTTGAGAAGCCTGGCTACAGGTTTTGTAGCCAATTTTGTTTATTTTTTCAAAAATCAACACTTGGTTTCATTGATCTGCTGTACTGTTTTTTTAATTCTATATTTTTTATTTCTATTCTGATCTTTATTATTTCTCTTCTTACACTGGGTTTGGGGTGTCTTTGCTGTTCTGCTTCTAGTTCCTTTAGGTGTGCTGTTAGATTTTGTATGTAGGATTTTTCTTGTTTCTTGAGATAGGCCTGGATTGCAATGTATTTTCCTCTTAAGACTGCCTTTGCTGCATCCCAAAGCATTTGGATTGTTGTATTTTCATTTTCATTTGTTTCCATATATTTTTAAATTTCTTTTCTAATTGCCTTGTTGACCCATTCATTCTTTCACAGGGTATTCTTTAACCTCCATGCTTTTGGAGGTTTTCCAGACATTTTCCTGTGGTTGATTTCAAGCTTCATAGCATTGTGATCTGAAAGTGTGCATGGTATGATCTCAGTTCTTTTATATTTACAAAGGGCTGTTTTGTGACCCAGTATGTGATCTATCTTGGAGCATGTTCTATGTGCACTCGAGAAGAAGGTATATTCTGTTGCTTTGGGATGCAGAGTTCTAAATATATCTATCAAGTCCATCTGGTACAATGTATCATTCAGGGCCATTGTTTCTTTATTGATTCTCTGTCTAGATGATCTATCCATTGTTATAAGTGGAGTATTAAAGTCCTCTGCAATTACCACATTCTTATCAATAAGGTTGCACATGTTTGTGATTAATTGCTTCATATATTTGGGTGCTACTAATTTTTGTGCATACACATTTATAATTGTTAACTCTTCCTGATGATAGACCCTGTAATTATCATATAATGCCCTCCTTCATCTCTTATTACAGCCTTTAATTTAAAGTCTAGTTTGTCTGATATAAGTATGGCTACTCCAGCTTTCTTTTGAGTTCCAGTAGCATGATAGATAGTTCTTCATCCCCTCACTTTCAATCTGAAGGTTTCATCAGGTCTAAAATGAGTCTCTTGTAGACAGCAAATAGATGGGTCATTTTTTTTTATTGATTCTGATAACCTATGACTTTTGATTGGAGCATTTAGTCCATTTACATTCAGTGTTTATTGAAATATATGGTTTAGAGTCGTGATATCCGTAGGTTTCATGCTTGTAGTGATGTCTCTGGTACTGTGGTCCTTGCAACATTTCACTCATAGAGTCCCCCTTAGGATCTCTCTTGGTTTAGTGGTGAATTCCTTCAGTTTTTGTTTTTTGGGAAAACCTTTATCTCTGCTTCTATTCTGAATGACATATGCTAGATAAAGGATTCTTGGCTGCACATTTTTTCCTGTTCATCACATTTAACATTTCCTGCCGTGCCTTTCAAGCCTGCCAAGTTTCATTAGATAGGTCTGCTACTACCCTTATGTGTCTCCCTTTGTATGTTAAGGTCCATTTATCCCTAGTTGTTTTCAGTCTACTTATGTATGTTTCTACCCTTATGTGTCTCCCTTTGTATGTTGAGGCCCATTTATCTGTAGTTGTTTTCAGTCTGGTTTTGTATGTTAAGCCCCGTTTATCCTTAGCTACTTTCAGAATTCTCTCTTTATCCTTGTATTTTGCTATATCACCAGCACCACTTCTACCCTGTTCTTTACTTGTAATCAGTGTTTTGGGGTTTTTTGTTTTTAGTTGTTTGACTATGTTATTTATTTGTTTGTGTTATTTGTATGTGTGTATGCATGTTTTTGTCTTCTGTTTGTCTATCTGTTTTCCTTTACAGGGCTACTCCAAGCAACAAATCAAAGCACACCTGGTGGAGGGTCCAAAATATCACTATGAGTAGGGTAATAAAATAACGAAAGTCATGACAATAGAGAGCAAGTAACAATCTCTTAAAAAATACCTCCTGAAGGGCCAGGCCCTGGACAGTATATGACCCCCCCCCCTTTAATATAGCAGACTGTGCAGCAGAACTAGCCACTGAGCCCTGGGGGTGGCAGACTCAGGCAGACACAGGCTGGCTTTGTCTTCTCCAACAGCACTCCAGGGAGGGGGCAGCTTTCTCCTACTGTGGACTGTGCCTTTGGCCCAGCCACTGACCCCGGGGGTGGTGGACACAAGCTTTGTACTATTGTGCAGCCCTCCAGGGAGCAGACTACTTTCCCCAACTGCAGACTGAGCCCCTGAGCTACCACTGCACCCAGGCCTGGCTCACCTCCTCCCCAGGTGCAGGAACAGGGAGCCAGTCCCAGACTTAAGAAAACCCCAAAGTTAGAGATAGGATCCCTCTCAGTCCCAGTTCAGGGTCTTTCTCCTGTCCAGATACAGTCCTACACTTTCCTTGCTTCCATTTGTCTTTCCTTAGAAGAGGGTCCCTCCCCTCTGTGCTCACACGACCTTTTTTGTCTACCACAGTTCGCAGTCACCCACCTATCTTTCCTCCAGTTTTCCTATTTTCTTCCTGGTAGATTCAGTCTCTTCTCCTCCCAGGGTCTGGTGTTCAAAGTCCTTTTGCTTCAGTACATCTTTGTTTGAGAGACGTGGGAAGTATGGATCCCCCTACTTCTCTTAGGATAATGTTACTGATAAAAAATTTTTATAAGGTAACCTATCCCCCAAAATAGAAAAATGTCTGCATTTAGGTTGAAGAGGAGAGAATTAAAGGGGGAATATCATCTTAGCTGTCTGTGATGTTGAAAGGACTATATCTCAGAAGGCAATCACATCTGTTTTTCATCTCCCTTGCCATCATTCACTAGAGCTGAAGAAAGTTGCATCATAGAAGAGAGTGACATCAAAAGATTTTTCCTTCATTTTGTAATCAAAATGAGAGGAATATTCCCATCCTTTTCACCCTAGTTACCTTTCTACTTGAACTATTTAAAGGCATGTATGTAATTACAAGCAGGACTGTGTTCAAATGAACTGGACCTAAGTGAGCTTGCAACTCTGTCCCTGATAGCAGCTGGTTCCAAACTTACCCCTGGAGAGGAAAAGAAATGAGGAAAATCAAGAGCCCATAACCCCTTGAATTAGAGTGTAGATTTAAGATTAAATGAATTAAAGAAAAAAACAAAAGTAGATGGAAGCAAATGAAAATAAAAACAAAATAGTCCAATACCTTCGGGATGCAGGGAAAACATTTCTAAGAGGGAAGTTCATAGCAATACAGGCATATGTCAAGAAACAAGAATCCTCAAAAAGAGATCTAACTTTAACCCTAAAGGAGCTAGAAAAGAAAAATGCTAAAACAGCAGAAGGAAGGAAATAGTAAAGATTACACCATAAATAAATGATATAGAAACTGCAAAACCAAAGTATATATATAGTCAAAAAAAAAAAAAACCAGGAGCTGGTTCTTTAAAAATACCAACAAAATTGATAAACGTCTTAACAGACTCATCGAGAGAGAGAGAGAGAGAGAGAGAAAACCAAATAAGTTAAAAAATGAAAGAGCAGAAATTGCATCAACAATACAGAAATGCAAACAACTGTAAGAGGATATTACAAAAAATATGCCAACATATTAGACAACATAGAAAAAATGGATGAACTCCTAGAAACATATTACCTACCAAAACTGATACCGGAAGAAATAGAAAATTCAAATCGATCAATTAGCAACAAGGATATTGAATCAGTAATCACAAAACTCCCAAGAAACCAACATCCAGGACCAGATGGCTTCACTAGCGGTTTATGTGAAGTATTTGAGGAAGAGTTAACACCTATTCTTCTCTAACCATTCCAAAAAATAGAACAAGGGAGACTTTCAAATTCATTCTATGATACCAAACCAAAACCAGATAAAGACACCACAAAATGAAAATAACTAGCCAATTTCTCTGATGAATATAGATGCAAAATTGCTCAACAAAACACTAGCAAACCGAATCCAACAATACATTGAAAAAATTTATTCACCCTGATCACGTGAGATTTATTCCCAGATTGCAAGAGTGGTTCTATATTTTCAAATCAATCAATGTGATACATAACATCAATGCAAGAAAGCATAAAACCCATATGGTCATCTTAATAGATGCAGAAAAAGTATTTGATAAATTATAACATCCATTCATGGTAAAAGCTTTCAAGATCTCTCAACTTAGTAAAGTCTATATATGAAAAACTCACAGCTAATATCATCATGAATGGGTAAAACAGAGCTTTTCTCCTAATATCGAGAGCGAGACAAGAATGTTCACTCTTACAAATTCTATTCAACATAGTACTGCATGTCCTATAGGCATCTAAATGGGTAAGGAAGAAGTAAAACTTTCACTATTTGCAGATGACATGATGCTATATGTAGAAAACCTGAAAGATCCACCAAAAAGCTACTAGAACTGATAAATGAATGCAGTAAAGTTGAAGGATACAAAATCAATGTGCAGAAATGTGCTGTAGCTCTATGCACTAATAATGAAACAGTAGAAATAGAAATTAAGGAATCAATCCCATTTACAATTGTACCAAATACCATAAGATACTTAGGAATAAACCTAACCAAAGAGTTGTAGGACCTGTACTCTGAAAACTATAAACTATTGTTGAATAGTGGAATACTACTCAGCCATGATAAGAATGAGCTTTTATATTGGTGACAATATAGATGGACCTAGAGTTTATTGTGATAAGTGAAATCAGAGAAAGGCAAAAACCATATGATTTCACTTATATCTGGAATCTTAAAAATAATATAAACAACAAATACATAATACAGAGAACAAACTGGTGATTGCTAGAGGGGAAGGGGTAGGAAAAAGGGTAAAGTGAATGATGGGGAATGGCAGAAAACTGCTTCCAGTTATGGAATTAATAAGTCATAGGGATGAAATGTACAGCATAGGAAATATAGTCAATGGTATTTTAATAGCATTGTATGGTGTCAGATGCTAGCTGCACTTGTGGTGAGCATAGCATAATGTATAGATTTGATAAGTAAGTTGTACACCTGAAGCTAATGTAATGTTGTGTTTCAAATAAACTTCAATATAAAAAAAATTTTGTGTATAAGGGAAAGTAGGGGAGGTAACGTTTGTTCAGTAGTACTATGCATTGCAGTCTGTACTGGCATTTAGTTCTCATAATACCCTGTGAAAACTATATTATGCCTATTTTACAGATGAAGAATCCAAGGACCAGAGAGGGTAAGGATTTGTCCAAGGTCACACAGGTACAAAATAGTACAGCCAAGACTAATACTCAGCCAAGACTAATACTCAGACAAAGGGTATCCAAAGTCATTTTATTCATCTTGTATTGTGTGGGTACAGTTCTGTTCTTGCTGTTTGGCTCTAGCTATTAACCAGAAAAGCTTAAAATTGAATGCCTTGCAGCACAGGTAGCAGGTAAATTCTTAACTGCTAATTTGCATGAATAAATTGATTTGTTGATACTTTAAATTCCATGGGCGTTGAAGATGTTTTTCCTTAGTAAGATGTTCAAGAGTAATAATAACTAGCCAAGAACAAAGTGACTGAATGAATCAATTAGGCTTCTTGCTAACTTGAAGCAAAAAATCATTCCTGGTGACCTAAGATGGCAGAGTATTAGGAGGACCCTAGGCTTGCTTCATCCCTTGAACAGATAAATAACATCCCTTGAATAGATAAATAACAAATCATTCTGATTACCCATGAGATTGATCTGAGGACTGACAGAAAAAAACTACACAATTAGAGTGAGAAAGGAGGCCACATCATGAAAGGTAGAAGGTGTGTATAGGAAACTTGGTTTGGAAGAGAAATGTATCTCAGGGTGTCCCAGAGGGGAGGGGGAGGTGGTCCTGGAAAGAGGTGAGGGAGAGGAACACATAAGGAATCACTCAAGGAAAACATTTCCCTGAAGCGATTGAGTGGGAAAATGAGAGGGTCTGAGATTTTTGCAACCGTGGGGCTCAAAAACTGGAGTTTCAGAGGTCCGCGGCATGGCTGGTATAGAGCCCTCACAGCAGTGCTGTGATCCTGTAGAGAAGTCAGGCAGGTAACCTGGGGTCAGAGGGTACGATCTGTGGATCACCTGAAACACACTGGAAGAGATGGTTCCCCCGTTTTGGAGAGCATCTGAGAGAGGTGGCATTGCCTTTCCAGGTATAAAGTAGCTACTGGTCACCATTTCCCTCCCCTGCCCCACAGCATGGGTGCAGAGATGACTGCTTAGGGTGCCTAACCTGGACACTGTCTCTTTAGTGGGCTTTGCTCCAAACTTACTTCCTGTGCTCTGGTGTAACTGCCTTTCTGGGTCAAACCTGCATTAATCACAGTGCAGCAAGACCCTCCCCCCAAAGACCAGTGGAGGTCCCCACCACACTGGGTACCTAAAGTTTGGAATTTTAAAAGTTAGCCAGCCTGGCTGGGGTAGAGCCCAAAGTTCACTACACTTCTCATGGCAGGCAAGCAACCCAGACACAGATAGTAGGAGAACAGTGATTAAAAAAAAAAAAACCTAGGCCATATGCAAAACACCCATAGCTAATATCCTCATTGGGGAAAAACTGAGAACTTTCCCACTAAGGTCAGGAACATGACGGTGATGTCCACTCTCACCACTGTTGTTCAACATAGTATTGTAAGACCTAGCCTCAGCAATCAGACAACAGAAAGAAATAAAAGACATCCAAATCAGCAAGGAAGAAGTCAAATGTTCAATCTTGGCAGATGACGTGATACTCTACATGGAAAACCCAAAAGATTCCATCAAAGAAATGCTAGAACTGATATATAAATTCATCAAAGTCACAGGATATGAAATCAATGTACAGAAAGTCAGTTGCATTTCTTTTTAAAAATTTTTAAAATGTTTATTCATTTTTGAGAGAGAGAAAGAGAGAGAGAGAGGGAGAGGGAGAGAGAGAGAGAGAGAGAGAGAGAGAATGAGTTGGGGAAAGGCAGAGAGGGGGGGAGACACAGAATCTCAGGCAGTCTCTAGGCAGAGCCTGACACAGGGCTCAAACTCATGAACCACAAGATCATGACCTGAGCCAAAGTTGGACGCTTAACCAACTGAACCATCCAGACGGTGCTCCTTGGTTCCATTTCTATACATCAATAATGAAAAAGCAGAAAAAGAAGTTAAGGAATCAATCCTGTTTATAATTTCACCAAAACCCATAAAATATCTAGGAATAAACCTAACCAAAGAAGTAAAAGATCTGTATGCTGAAAACTGTAGAAAACTTATGAAAGAATTTGAAGAAGACACAAAGGAATAGAAAAACATTCCATGCTTATGGATTGGAAGAACAAATATTGTTAAAATGTATATTATACCCAAAGCAATCTACACATTCAATGAAATCCATGTTCAAATGACACCAGCATTCTTCACAGAGCTAGAACAAACAATTCTAAAACTGGTATGGAACCAGAAAAGATCCCTAATAGCCAAAATGATGTTGAAAAAGAAAACCAAAGCTGAAGGTATCACAGTTCTGGACTTTAAGCTGTATTACAAAGCTCTAATCCTTCAGACAGTATGGTGCTAGCACAAAAACAGACACATAGACCAATGGAACAGAATCCAGAACACATAAATGAGCCAATTAATCTTGGACAAAGCAGGAAATGATATCTAATGGGAAAAAAGACAGTCTCTTTAGCAAATGATGCTGAGAAAACTGAACAGCGATGTGTAGAAGAATGAACCTGGACCACTTTCTTACACCATACACACAGACACCAAAATTCTAAATGGATGAAAGACTAAATGTAGGACAGGAAACCATCAAAATCTTACAGTAGAAACAGGCAAAACTCTCTTTCACATTAGCCATAGCAACATCTTACTAGACATGTCTCTGGAGGCAAGGGAAACAAAAGCAAAAATAAATTATTGGGACCTCATAAATATAAAAAGCTTCTGCACAGTTTTGGAAACAATCAACAAAACTAAAAGGCAATATACAAAATGGGAGAAGATATTTGCAAATGACATATCCATTAAAGGGTTAGTATCCAAAATCTATAAAGAACTTTTCAAACTCAACACCCAAAAAACAATTCAGTAAGGAAATGGGCAAAAGACATGAACAGACACTTTTCCAAAGAGGACATCCAGATGGCTAACAGACACATGAAAAGATGCTCAATGTCACTCATCATCAGAGAAATAAAAATCAGAGCCACAATGAGATTCCCCACACGCCTGTCACAATGGTGAAAATTAACAACTCTGGAAAAAACAGATGTTGGTGAGGATGTGGAGAAAGGGGAACCCTTTTGCACTGTTGGTGGGAATGCAAACTGCTGCAGCCACCCTAGTAAAGAGTATAGAGGTTCCTTAAGAAAAGGCACATGCTCCCCAATGTTTATACCATTGCTATCAACAATAGCCAATTTATGGAAAGAGCCCAAGTGTCCAACAATAGCCAAATTATGGAAAGAGCCCAAATGTTCATCAACTGATGAATGTATTAAGAAGATCTGGTGTATGTATGTGAGTACACACACACACACACACACACACACACACACACACACACAGTGGAATACTACTTGTTGATGAAAAAGAATGAACTATTGTCATTTGCAACGTTGTGGATGGAACTGGAATGTATTATGCTAAGTGAAATTAGTCAGAGAAAGGCAGATATATGATTTCACTCCTGTCTAAAATTTGAGAAACTTAACAGATGACCATAGGGGAAAGAAAGGAAAAATAAGATAAAAAACAGAGTGAGGCAAACCTTAAAAGACTCTTAAATACAGAGAACAAACTGAGGGTTGATGGGGGTGGGTGGGTTAAATGGGTGACAGGTATTAAAGAGGGCAACTTTCAAGATGTGTAATGGATGTCATATGTAAAAGATGAATTGCTGGGTTCTACTCCTGAAGCCAAAACTATACTGTATCTGAACTAACTTGAGTATAAAAAAAAAATAATAATAATAGAGCTACCCTACAGCCCAGCAATTATGCCAAGAATTTATGCAAAGGATATAAAAATGCTGATTCAGGGGCACATGAACCCCAATGTTTATAGCAGCACTATCAGCAATAGCCAAATTATGGAAAGAGCCCCAATGTCTGTCAACTGATGAATGGAAAGAGATGTAGTTTTGTGTGTGTGTGTGTGTGTATGTATGTGTGTGTGTGTGTGTGTGTGTGTATATATATATATATATATATATATATATGTAATGGAATATTACTTGGCAATCAAAAGGAATGAAATCTTGCCATTTCCAACAATGTGGATGGAATTAGAATTTATTCTAAGTGAAAAAGTCAGATAAAGATAAATATCATATAACTTCATTTATATGTGGAATTTAAGAAACACAACAGATGAGCATAGGGGAAGGGAAGGAATAATAAGATAAAAATAGGGAGGCAAAGCATAAGAGACTCTTAAATATAGAGAACAAATTAAGGGTTGCTTTAGTGGTGTTTGGGTGGGGTGTTGGGCTAAATAGGTGATGGGCATTAAGAAGGGTACTTGTTGGGATGAGCCCTGGGTGTTATATGTAAGAGATGAATCGTTAAATTCTACTCCTGAAACCATTATTATACTATATGTTAATTAACCTGGATTTAAATAAAATTTAGAATACCAAATGTATAAAATAAGCACTGTGTAAAATAAATGTACACAAATAAAAAGCTGTATAAGAAAATAAAATAAAATAAAGCTAAGATGCACAGATTTAATTGTTCAGTCTTTTGGGAGGGCTTCCCTGACAGCAAGAAGAATACGCTCTCATCTCCAGGACGAAGGAGCTGGCTGGTACCCTTTCCATTCCCAGCCCCTCAGCATAAGCTATCTTCAATAAAGAGCACAGTGCCAACACTGGCTGCCTGACTTTCTTCCACCAACTCCTAGGTGGTCCTGAGAACCAGCACAGCAGGGTCCTTCTTCAGCACAGCTTCAGAAGACCAGCACAAATCCCACCCCACACTATATCTACTGACCATAGGGTTCTGTAAAGCTTCAACTCTAGTGGAAATACCATCAGGTGTCTTTTAACAGGCAGACCAGAGCAACCTAGTTGAAACTCACCACACTCTGGTCAAGGACCAAACACTACTCACTGCAAGCAGGAATAAAGTTTTCAGAGGACTGACTTAAGGGATGGAGCAGCCATAACACAGCACCCGAGTACACACAGCAGCATACCCAGGATACACTTCTTGAAGCGCCAGACCCTAGGGATTATATGACCTCTCCTTCATAAAGCCATTACTCTCAGGATCAGGAAACATAACAGGCTTTCCAAACACACATAAGAAGGCAGAGACTTACACAAAATGCCAAGATGGAGGAATTCATCCCAAAAGAAAGAACAAGAAAAGGTCATGGCCAGGGATCTAATGGAAACAGATGTACATAATATATCTGCTATAGAAATTAAAGGAACAATCATAAGTTTACTATCTGGGCTTGAGAAAATCATAGAAGACACCAGGGAGTTCCTTATCTCAGAGATAAAAGAGTTTAAAACCAATCAGGTCAAAATGGAAAACTGAATAATCATAATTTAAAACTAACTAAATGCAATGCCCACAAGGATGGAAGAAACAAAGGAATGAATTAATGATACAGAAAATAGAATTTTGTAAAATTATGTAAAATAATGAACACAAGATGGAAAGAAAATTCTTGGATCATGAAACCAGACTTATGGAAATGTAATAGCATTTATATCATAGGACTCCTTGAAGGGGAAGGGGAAGGCAAAGTGAGAAAAGGGGCAGAATTTTTTTTAGAGGAAATTAAAGCTGAAAGCTTATGTAATTTTGGGAAGGACACAGACATACAAATCTATTAGGTACAGAGAACTCCCATCAAAATCAAGTAAAGTAGACCAACAACAAGATGTGCTGCAAATAAATTGGCAAGACATAATAATAGAGATAAGGAAAAAAAATCTTAAAGCCAGAAAGACAAAAGAAGTCCCTAACTTACAAGGGAAGACAAATAAGGTTAGCAACAGAACTCTCTACCAAAACTTGGAAGGCCAGAAAGGAGTGGCGTCAATGTGCTGAATGGGAAAATAATACAGCCAAGAATACTTTGTCCAGCAAGGCTGTCATTCAGAATAGGAGAGATAAAGAGTTTCCTAGATAAACTAAAACTAAAGGAGTTTACATCCACTAAAAGGACTCTTTGATTGTGAAGAAGAGTAGAAAGGAACAAAGAAAATCTCCAGAAACAATGACAAAAGAACTAATAAAATGACACTAAATTTTTATCTATCAATAATTACTCTGAATGTGAATGGACTAAATGCTCCAATCAAAAGACATATGGTGTCAGATGGATAACAAAACAGGACTCGTCTATATGATGCCTATAAGATACTCATTTATTTATTTTTTAAGTATTTATTTATTGTTGAAAGAGAAAGAGAGAGAGCACATGTGCGTGTGAGTGGTGAGGGGCAGAGAGAGAGGGAGACAGAAGATCTGAAGCAGGCTGCTTGCTGACAGCAGAGAGCCTGATGCAGGTCTTGAACTCACAAACCATGAGATCATTACCTTAGCTGAAGTTGGACACTTAACCAACTGAGGCACCTAGGCGCCCCTACAAGAGACTCATTTTAAACCTAAACACACCTGAAGGTGAAAGTGAAGAGACGGAGAAATATTTTTCATGCACATGGACATCAAAAGAATCCTGGAGTATCCATAATTATATCAGGCAAACTAGATTTTAAACTATAGATCATGCACTAGTTTAAAAATTAGGCCTCAACAAGTACAAAAAGATTGAGATAATACCATGTGTATTTTCAGACCACAATGCTATGAAAGTTGAATTCAGCCACAAGAAAGTATTTGGAAAGACTGCAAATACATGGGGGTTGAAGAATATGCTACTAAAGAATGAATGGGTTAACCAAGAAGTTAAAGAAGAAATAACAAGTGCATGGAAACTAATGAAAAACATCTGGGATGCAGCAAAAGTGGTCATAAGAGGGAAGTATGTAGTATATCAGGCCTACCTCAAGAAAAATCTGAAAATACACAACCTAACCTTACACCTAAAGGAGATAGAAAAAGAACAACAAATGAGATTTAAATCCAGCAGAAGATGGCAAATAATAAAGATTAAAGTAGAAATAAGTGATATAGTTGGGGCGCCTGGGTGGCTCAATCGGTTGAGCGTCCGGCTTCGGCTCGGGTCATGATCTCACAGTTCGTGGGTTTGAGCCCCGCGTTGGGCTCTGTGCTGACAGCTCAGAACCTGGAGCCTGCTTCGGATTCTGTGCCTTTCTCACTCTCTGCTGCTCCCCTGCTCCTGCTCTGTCTCTTTCTGTCCCTCAAAAATGGATAAATGTTAAAAAAATAAATAAATGATACAGAACCAAAAAGAACAATAGAACCTATCAATGAAACCAGGAGTTGGTTCTTTGGAAAAATTAATAAAATTGAAAAATTCCTAGCAGAGTTATCAAAAACAAAAGAGAAAAGACTCAAATCAATAAAATCACAAATGAGATAGGAGAGATCACAACCAACACCACAGAAATACAAACAGTTATAAGAGAGTATTATGAAAAATTGTATGCCAACAAATTGGGCCACCTGGAAAAAATGGATAAATAGCCAGAAACCTGTAAACCATGAAAACTGAAACAGGAAGAAATAGAAAACTTGAACAGACAGATAACCACCAAAATAAGTGAACCAGTAATCAACTATCTCCCAATAAAGGAAATTCCCAGACCAGATGGCTTCCCAGGGGAACTCTACCAAACATTTAAAGAAGAGTTAATACGTATTCTTCTCAAATTGTTTCAAAAAAATAGAAATGGAAGGAAAACTTCCAAACTCATTCTCTGAGGCCAGTATTACCTTGATTCCAAAATGGGACTAAGACCCCACTGAAAAAGAGAATTATATGCCAATATCCCTTATGAACATGGATGCAAAAATTCCCAATAAAATACTGACAAGTTGAATCTAACAGTACTTTCAAAGACTCAGTCACCATGATCAAGTGGAATTCATTCCTGGGTTGCAAAAGTGGTTAAATATTCCCAAATCAATTAATGTGATTCACCACATTAGAAAGGTAAAGAACCATGTGATCCTCTTAATAGATGCAGAAAAAGTATTTAACAAACTACATCATATATTCTTGATAATAAATCTCAAGAAAGTGGGGCTAGAAGGAACATACCTGAACATCATCAAGTCCGTATATTAAAGAGTTATAGCTAATATAATCCTTAATGGGGAAAAACTTAGATTCTTTCTCCTACAGTAAGGAACAAGACAAGGATGTTATCTCTCACCACTACTAGAACTGATACGCAAATTCATTAATGTTGCAGGATTCAAAATCAATGTACAGAAATCCATTACATTTTATACACCAATAATGAAGCAGCAGAAAGAGAAATCAAGGAATTGATCCCATTTGCATTTGCACCAAAAACCATAAGATACTGAAGAATAACCCTAACCAAAGAGGTAACAGATCTCTACTCCAAATATAAAACACTTATGAGAGAAATTGAAGATTATACAAAGAAATGGAAAAACATTCTATACTCATGAAGAATAAATATTGTTAAAATGTCTGTATTACCCAAAGTAATCCACACATCTATTATAAATCTATTATAATACCATCAGTGTTTTTCACAGAGCTAGAACAAAAAATCCAAAAAGTTGTCTGGAACCACAAAAGACCCCGAATACCCAAAGCAGTCTTGAAAAGAAAAGCTGTAGGCATCACAATTCCAGACTTCAAGTTATATTGCAAAGCTTTAGTGATCAAGACAGCATACCACTGGCATAAAAACAGACACATAGATTAATAGAACAGAATAGAAAACACAGAAATAGATGCACAACTATATGGATAACTAATCTTTGGCAAAGCAAGGAAGAACATCCAATGGAAATAGACAGTCTCTTCAACAAATGGTGTTGGAAAAACTGGATAGCAACATGAAAAAGAATGAAACTGGACAACGTTCTTAAACCATACACAAGAATAAACTGAAAGTGGATTAAAGACTTAAATGTGAGATGAGAAACCATAAGAATTCTAGAAGAGAAAACAGGCAGTAACCTCTTTGACATTGCCTGTAGCACCTTCTTACTAGATGTGTCTCCTGAGGTAAGGAAACAAAAACAAAAATAAACCATTTGGACTTCATTAAGATAAAAAAGTCTTGGGGCGTCTGGGTGGCTCAGTTGGTTGAGTGTCCGACTTCGGCTCAGGTCATGATCTCACGGTTCGTGGGTTCGAGCCCTGCGTCAGGCTCTGTGCTAATAGCTCAGGGCCTGGAGCCTGCTTCGGATTCTGCGTCTCCCTCTCTCTCTGTCCCTCCCCTGCTCATGCTCTGTCTCTCTCTGTCTCTCAAAAATAAATAAATGTAAAAATTAAAAAAATTTAAAAAGATAAAAAAAAACTCCTTCACAGCAAAGGAAACAATCAACAAAACTAAAAGGCAACGTATGGAATGGAAGAAGGCATTTGCAAATGACCTTTCTGGTAAAGGGTTACTATCCAAAGTCTATAGAGAATTATAAAACAACACCCTGAAAACAAGAATCCAGTTAAAAAATGTGTAGAAGATATGAATAGACATATATCCAAAGAAGACATATAGATGGCTAACAGACACATGAAAAGATACTCAACATCACTGATCATCAGGCAAATATAAATCAAAACTACAATGAGATATTACATCACACCTGTCAGCATGGCTAAAATTAACAACAAAGGAAACAGCAGATATTGGGGAGGATGTGGAAAAAGGGGTACCCTCTTATACTAGTGGTTGGAATGCAAACTGGTGCAGTCACTCTGGAAATTAGTATGGAGGTTCCTCAAAAATTAAAAAAATATAACTCCCCTATGATCTAGAAATTGCACTACTGGATATTTTCCCAAAGGATACAAAAATACTGATTTGAAGGGCTACATGCACCCTGATGTTTATAGCAATATTATCAACAATAGCCAAATAATTGAAAGAGCCCAAATGTCCATAGACTGATGAATGGATAAAGACACACACACTGGAATATTACTAAGCCATAAAAAATGAAACTTGCCATTTGCAAGGATGTGGATGGAGCTAGAGAGTATTATGCTAATTGAAATAAGGCATTCAGAGAGATACAAATACCATAGGATTTTACTTATATGTGGAATTTAAGAAACCAAATAGATGAACATACAAGGAAGATAGAGAGGCAAACCATAAAGCAGACTCTTAACTATTGAAAACAAATTGTGGGTTGCCAGAGGGGAGGTGGGCAGGTAAATGGATTAAATGTGTGATGGGTCTTAATGAAGGTACTTGTTGTGATGAGCACTGGATGTTGTATGTAAATGATGAATCACTAAATCCTACATGAGTATCTAATATTATACCCTGTGTTAATTAACAAATGTATATAAAATTTGAATAAAAAAGTATACAAGTGTTTCTAATCATGAAAAAAAACATCATTCCTCAAATTAGATTATGTATCAGTCAGAATTTTCATGAGAAACAGAGAAATAGATACAATAGGATGTGTGTATCTATGTATGTATACGTATTTGTATGCATGTCTATGTGGAGAGAGACTTATATTAATAATTGTTTAATGTGATTGTGCAGGCAGTTACATCCAAAATATGTAGGACAGGGCAGCAACCCAGAAAATAAGTGAAAAGTTGATTTGCTGCTCGAGTCTGAAGGCATTCCTTCTTCCTTGGGGAACCTCAGACTTTTTTCTCCTGAAACCTTGGATGAAATCCATCCACATTATAAGGTGTAGTCTGCTTTACTCAAAGTCTGATTTAGATGTCAGTTGCATCTAAAAATTACCTTCACAGCAATGTCTAGACCAGTGCTTGACCAAATGTCTAGGTACCATGGCCTTGCCAAATTGACACATAAAACTAACCATCATACTTCATAACATTATTTGTTGTTGATTTAAGAACTCTGGATCTAGGCAGTTCCATGTTGCAATCAGTGGCCTCTAGATATTCTTGCTGTGATTCTCTTGGACTTTGTCTTAAGGTCATAATATGGCTGACACAGCTCAACACATCATGCCCTTAAATATTAACATTTCAAGCAGGAACTAAGAGGAAGGATTTTCTCATATGGCATATTTTGTATTTTATCCAGACAGAAAAATTTCTTCCTAAAGTCACCCTCAGATTTCCCCTTATTTCTTATTGGCAAGTAGTGAGTCATAAGCCAAATTCTAGGCAATAATTGAAGAAGAGAGAGTCACCCTTGGCCTTACTTTCCCTGAGGACACTGCTACCTGCCTGATATCTGAAAAACTACTAAGGAAGAAGAAGAATGGCTGTTAGGTTACAGTTAACTTCCAAAATGGACTTTTAGGGATAGAGATTTTGGGTCCTAACCAGAAACCTCTGGAATATGCTCAAAGGTCAGGAAATAGAAAAATTCTGGTTGTGTGCCTACAGTACTTTGATGTAATAATCACAGTAGAACTTTTATCGTATCTTGTCTTCCAAAGCAAGACTACATGAAAGAACAAGAGAGGCAATGTGACTCCTCTAAGGTCTCACAGTAAGCTAATGGTAGAGCTAGAAAAAGAACCCATATCCTTGTGACTCTTTCATGCTTTTTGTATTACATTTGGTCCTGATGCAAAATCTCTTAATCACTTTAAGAAACTATATGGAGTTTTTCCTGCCTATACATAATAGCCATGTTGTCGTTTTCCATTAAAGTAAATAACCTAATTTGACTTGCTTTTCTTCATTCACATTGTAGTTTATATTTGGTAGCAGAAGGGACCTTGAATGGTATTAGTCTCATGTCACTTTACAAATGAGGAAACAGAGGCTTAAATGACCATCCCCAGGAACAGAGCTTGTTAATGGGCAAAATGGGACCAGAACCCAAGTCACCCTACTCTTATTCAGATGAAAACACCTTTCTTTCAAAGATACTCTATTATTGGGGCGCCTGGGTGGCTCAGTCAGTTGAGCGTCCGACTTCAGCTCAGGTCATGATCTCGTGGTTTGTGGGTTCGAGCCCTGCATCGAGCTCTGAGCTGACAGCTCAGAGCCTGGAGCCTGCTTCAGATTCTGTGTCTCCTTCTGTCTCTGCCCCTCCCCCACTTGTGCTCTGTCTCTCTCTGTCTCTCAAAAATAAATAAATGTAAAATATATACATATATTCAATAATTATGATACTTTAGACAGAACTCAGCTCTACTATGTGTACCCAAATCACTCATAATCTTAACAACATCTTTGAAAATTCATGTAGGGGGATACTGCTGTGATAACCTTCTAGGTCCAAAGTCATGGCCTTTGTTTAACACTTTCCTACTTCAGTCATTTCCTTTTATACAGAACCAGGTGCACCTCTGTACATTATAGATTCCTTACTTGGAAAAAAAATTAGGGGAATGAGCGACATAGTTTATTTCACTTCTGAAGTTTTATGAATAATACAAACCAAGGTTGGAAACAGTGGCTAGGTCTGTAGATTACTTGTCTTAAAATCAAGAAGTCTCTTTTTAATTTAAGCCAGTATCTTTCCAGACAACTTAATTAGTAATACTTTTCATTTCTTCTCCTATGGTTTTCTTTTTAACATGGTACCAATTTTATTATTATTTTTTTTTCTTTTTTTTTAATTTTTTTTTCAACGTTTATTTATTTTTGGGACAGAGAGAGACAGAGCATGAACGGGGGAGGGGCAGAGAGAGAGGGAGACACAGAATCGGAAACAGGCTCCAGGTTCTGAGCCATCAGCCCAGAGCCCGACGCGGGGCTCGAACTCACAGACCGCGAGATTGTGACCTGGCTGAAGTCGGACTCTTAACCGACTGCGCCACCCAGGCGCCCCCAATTTTATTATTTTTAAAGATAATCTCTAAACCCAACATTGGGATTGAACTCACAGCCCTGAGATCAAGAGCTGCATGTTCTACTGACTGAGCCAACCAGGCACCCCCTGTTTTCCTATGTTGTAACTAAAGCAGATATCTTAAGGATTCTTTTAACAGGCATTATGTCATCAGTCCTAACAGGTACAATGGTTCTTGAGGAGTCAATATTCCAAAGACAGATTTCCTCCAAGAAGACTCCCTGGCAAACAAATCTCCACATAGTAAAGTATACTCTCCCAGGATGGCATGTCCACAGATTTTTTCTTTAACATAGTTATTTGTGTAGCTTCTGTGCATGAGAGAGAAAGTGTACTGAGTTGCTTCTTTTTTTAAAGTTTATTTATTTTGACAGAGAGAGAGGGAGCATGAGCAGGGAAAGGGCAGAGAGAGTGAGAGAGGGGGAATCTCAAGCAGGCTCTACACTGTTAGAGCTGTCAACATGGAGCCCAATGTGGAGCTTGAACCCACGAACTGCAAGATCATGACCTGAGCCGAAATCAAGAGTCAGATGCTTAATGGACTGAGCCACCCAGGTGCCCTCTGAGTTGCTTCTTAAACACTTCTCTCTTATATACAAGGGGTTGACATTATGAGGCAGTAAAAGAAAAGAAAAATCTTTAAGCCCAAACTAGGACTTTATACATTGTCTCTTTTGAGCTTTGCAATAACTCTGATATAGGTGGTATTATTATCTTCATTTTGCAGATGAGGAAATTGAGAGGCAGGGAAATAAGAACTTTAAGTAAGCTGGTGTTTCTTTTTTTCCAACACTTGTAATGTCATTCTTCATTGAATATTTAATCCATATGAAAGAATATTTATAGTATAGTTTATGTACAGTTTTTTTTAACGTTTATTTATTTTTGAGACAGGGAGAGACAGAGCATGAACAGGGGAGGGGCATAGAGAGGGAGACACAGAATCTGAAGCAGGCTCCAGGCTCTGAGCCGTCAGCACAGAGCCCGACGCGGGGCTAGAACTCATGGACTGCGAGATCATGACCTGAGCCGAAGTCAGCCGCTTAACTGACTGCGCCACCCAGGCGTCCCTAGTTTATGTACAGTTTAAAGAATAACAGTACAGGGGCGCCTGGGTGGCGCAGTCAGTTAAGCGTCCGACTTCAGCCAGGTCACGATCTCGCGGTCCGTGAGTTCGAGCCCCGCGTCAGGCTCTGGGCTGATGGCTCGGAGCCTGGAGCCTGTTTCCGATTCTGTGTCTCCCTCTCTCTCTGCCCCTCCCCCGTTCATGCTCTGTCTCTCTCTGTCCCAAAAATAAATAAACGTTGAAAAAAAATTAAAAAAAAAAGAATAACAGTACAAGGATACCCATTTAAGGAAAAGAACATTTTTTTTAATTTATTGTCAAATTAGCTAACATGCAGTGTAGTCTTGGCTTCAGGAGTAGATTCCTGTGATTCATCACTTACCTACAATACCCAGTGCTCATCCCAACAAATGCCCTCCTAAATGCCCATCACCCCCCTCCCCCACCCCAAACCCCCTACCCCCATCAGTCCTCAGTTTATCTATATTTAAGAGACTCTTATGGTTTGTCTCCCTCTCTGTTTGTAACTTATTTTTTCTTCCCTTCCCCTATGGTCTTCTGTTGAGTTTCTCAGATCCCACATATGAGTAAAATCATATGATTATCTGTCTTTCTCTGACTGACTTATTTCACTTAGCATAATACCCTCCAGTTCCATCCAAGTTGTTGCAGATGGCGAGATTTCATTCTTTTTAATCACTGAGTAGTATTCCAGTGTGTGTGTGTGTGTGTGTATACCACATCTTCTTTATCTATTCATAAGTTGATGGACATTTGGGATCTTTCCATAATTTGGCTATTGTTTATAGCACTGCTATAAACATTGGTGTACATGTGCTCCTATGAATTAGCACTCCTGTATCCTTTGGATAAATTCCCAGTAATGCTATTGCTGGGTCATAGGGTAATTCTATTTTTAATTTTTTGAGGAACCTCCACAGTTTTCCAGACTGGCTGCCTCAGTTTGCAGTAAGCTGGTGTTTGAGTTCAAGGGTAAATTCTCATACTAGGAAATAATGGGAAATTTTTGCCAGATAAAGTTGCCTGCTGATATGAATGACAATTTAATTTGGCCTCTGATTGTTATCCCCTGAAGAAATTTATAATAGTCACCAAATTCTTTTCTGGGAGCTGTTGGAACTTTGCATATTGGTTAGCTATTGCATTAATAATTCTGCATAAGAAAATATCCCCAAACTCAGTGGAACACAGCATTAAGCATTTATTTCTAGCTCACATGTCTATGTGTTGATTGTGGTAGTTCTGTTGACCTCATATGGGTTTAAATGGCTTGGCTCAGGCCACAAATGCTATTTAGGTCTGCTCTATATGTCTCTATTTTTCAAAGATCAGGGGGTTACTGCAGCATATTCTTCTCATGATGAGGACAGAAGTCCTTGGTTGGTAAGCAAGAGACATGTGAGGTCTTTTATGGTTTGAAACTCTCACAGTGTTACTTTCTCACAAATTACATTGGCCAAAACAAAGTATATGGCTAAGACTAACATCAGTTAAGCAGTACAATAATTTCTGTCTCTAGTGGGAGGACTGCAAAGTCACATGATTAAGTAGAATGACACAGGGAAGGGGGAAGATTTGGGAACAATAATTCAACCTACTGTGACCTGGCTGAGTGTTAGTGGTGATAGTCAGAAGGTGAGAGTTAGAAAAGATCTTTAGATGGAAATGAAGATGTGTGGTAAGAAGAGCCTTAGGGTCAAGACATTTGGGTTTGAGTACTAACCTCTACACTACCTGGTAGGACTTTAATGAAGTCATATTCTCTCAAGATATTTTAACATTAAGTATTGATGAGGTCTCTTTATCAATTATTTTCATTTTCTAGATAACAATGCTGAAGCAAGAGGGGTGAAGTAATTAGCCTTATTTCAAATAACTAGGTGGAAGCAGAACCAGGGCTAAAACCTAGGATTTTATTTCTATTCCTGTCTTCATCATTACAGAAGAGGTAATTGGGAGTGGTGTGGAGAGAGGTTTCAGCCCTCCTCCTTTCCTCATAAAATTGAAGTTGTTTTGCTGTGATTCCATTTCCCACATTACAATTCTCATCGGTTTTCCATTTTTTCCAAGGGATGAACAAGAGGAAGTAGTCCAAAATCATAATAGGAGGGATTGAAATTCAAGCTGAGATAGTTACTTCCTGAACGGAATAGTATTTAAATGCTCTATGTTGTTAGGGAAAATGTCAACGCTGCTTTCCTGAAAGATCTTTCAGAAAGACATCTGTTGCTATGTTGTATGTTAAGTGGAGTTATTGATAGGATTCATGACCTCTTCTAACTTTATGGTACTTCAACTCTGTATGTATAGTTGTTTATTTGTTAAACATTTACATGGTGCTTATTTTGTGCCAGATACTCTTCTAAGTACTTCACAGATATTATTTCATTTAATTCTTAAAACTATGAGGTAGAGACTCTTATTTATTCCTTTTTAAAAAATTAATATAAACATTTGTAAGAACATAGTTGGGCCTAGAGGGTATAATGCTAAGTGAAATATGTCAGAGAAAGACAAATAACATATTATTTCACTCATATGTGGAATTTAAGAGAGAAAATAAATGAACAAACAAACAAAAAATACAAACCAAAAACTAGACTCTTAAATACAGAAAACAAACTGGTGGTTGCCAGAGCGAGGGTGGGAGGAGGAATGGGTAAAGTAGATAAAGGGAATTAAGAGTACATTCATCCTGATGAGCACTGAGAAATGTATAGAATTGTTGAATTATATTAAACACCCGAAACTAACATAACACTGTATGTTAATTATTCTTTAATAAAAAAGAAAAAAACAAGTAAAATAAATTAAAAAACAAGCAATAACAAATAAGAAAAAACCAAAGCCTCAGGCACAGGGAGGTTACATAAATGCCACAGTCACGTGGTAGAAAGGGACACAACTGGTAGGTAAATACAGGTAGTCTGGTTTCATAGTCCATGTCTGTAACTATTGTGATATGCAGTACCAAGTATCAAGGCACACAGAACTCAGAACTAAACAGATCAGCTCTGCTACATTCACTGGTTCTGTGAGATGAGACAAATTATTTTACCTCTCTGAGCCTCAGTTTCATCTGTAAAACCTAGATGATCATTATACTTATCTAACAGGGTTGTTATGAGCATTAAATGAGATAGTGTATAAAACATGCTTGGGACTGAAACATTAGTTCCATTTTATTGAGGTACACTTTTATCACTTTTTAAAATGTCTATATAAGTATTTCTTTTAACCATTCATAACCTTAGTCTTATTTATATGAGTGACTTCAACTCTGCAAGATCATGTGGTATTGCCATCTCTGTTTGACAAAAGGCAAAAAACAGTAAGGCAATTTCCCTCAGGGAAGAGATTGAAAACCATTGACCCCATATGTTACGGCTGTCTGGAAAGTTGCTGAGCTGTGCCATCTCCTTTTTCCTAATTTATCTTTACCTTAAAAATGGTACTGAATCTGAATTTTGTATGTAGTGTTGAGAGTAAATCTTATACTATGGCTTTGAGTTTGCTAATTTATTATGTTTTTTATTTGTTCTCTGTACCACCAACAAGAAATTATTAAATCATTGCTGCTGCCTTTATTAAGAAGAGTCTGAATATGTTGCTAAATGCCAGAGTCCCATGTCCTGCAGACAGAAGCATCATCCTCCTATGCAAATAATAATACACTATCTATAAAAAGCTCACACCCCTGTATGTGCTGCATGCTGGGATCCCCAGGGAATGGTACAAGTGGTGGAAGAGTTATATAAGCTCATATTCCCATCCAAGTGGAAGGAAGAGAAGGACAACAGCTGTCAATTACACAGCTGGTCTTGCCAGCCCAAATGATCCCAGAGAAAAAGCCTCCTCATCACATAGCAGGGAGATTTGCTGAACCAGATCCAATGTCTTAAACCTTTGGAAATTTATGTTAACTTCCTCTAGCTAAGACAGATGTTTGTTGGCTCTGGCTGTCTGGACATGGTGTTCTCTAGGCATTTGTATGGTCTTCATCTAGTTGCTTGTCTATAGGAAGCTGTCATGGTGGAAGAGTACAAAGCCCACATTACACTCAGACTTTTGGTTGGACAGTTACTCTTGCCTCAGTGTCCCTTCAATCCACTAAACCAAATTATGTATATATATATATATATATATATATATATATATATATATACACACACACACACACACACATATATACACACATATATACATATACATGTATATATGTGTGTATATATACATATATATATGTCTGAAAAAATCCTCAAAGAAAGATAAGAAATAGCAATCTCCATAAATGATTTATTCTTTATTTACTCCTCTATTTATTTATGAAAGATATTGCCACCATATTAGTTAACCTCAGCGTTTCTTTTACAACTGAAAGAAATATTGGACTTTTGGGGTAACTCTCTTGTCCTTGCTGGAAATATGAGTATTGAAGGCTGGTTTCCTCTTCAAAGTTTATGCCTGGAATAGATAAAATAATTTTATGACTGGAATGCTGAAATTATACTTAAGAAATGAAACTAGAGAAGAAAAAGAAAGCTGTTGTTTGCCTATGGACTTAATTCCTATGATGATTTATTCTCCTTCTATAACAGTTATACTGTGTGTAAATGGTATTATAGCATCCTCTTATTAAAAATGGTACAGTGACAATATTTCTAGTAATTGGATGTCCTAGAATGACTAAAATACTAATATAATACATATAATTCTGTTCATAACAAGTCTTCCTTTTATTTGTCCATCTCCTTTTATTCTTCCCATTCTTTTTTATTCTCACACTCTTTCTCTTTCTCACTGAACATTTACTGAGCGCCTGCTCTTTAGAACAACCTTTGCTACTTACGTATCTCTGGGAGTACAGAGATAAATAAAATATAGTTCCTGCTCTCAAAGAACTCACAATCTAGACCAGCAAATAGACAATTACAGCACACTGTATTCAATTCTGTCATTACATACACAGTGCTGAGGGAGCACAGGAGGAATCCCAAACCAAGAGTAGGCTATGAGGCATGGAAGAAAACTTAGAAAAGAAACCTTGGAGAATATGACACAGGAATAGAATCTTGAAGGATGAAGTACATTTAGCTAGTGAATGGAGTGTGAGGAAAGGGCATAGCCTGTGCAAAGATAGAAGGCTGTCAAGGTGCACACTGATCATCTCACAAAGGATCTTGTATGTCCTGTCAAGGTCTATAAACTTGCAGCCAATACTGAAAGCTTTTAGGCAGGGGAATTGGGTAGATTTTAGATAGTTCATTCCATTTCCTACTGTCTGTGTGGCCTTGGGCAAGCCATTTAACTTCTCTAACATTTGGTTTCTTCATTTGTAAAACAACAATCATCATGTATATTATGAGGTAACTCTGATGATTACATGGAGTCACATGCCCAGACTATGTGTGATGTATTAGAGCTACTCACAAATTATTTTATTCTCTTTGCTTTGTACTCATCTGTGACTTCCAACATTATATGGTAGTTTAACAAGTGTATCTTGAGCCAGTTCCAGTTCTAGGCCCTAGGGATATAGTCAAATAAGACAATCCTTGGCTTAAAGGAGCTCAGAGGTATGTACCTTACTCTAATAATCAAAAGACCATGGTTTCTTGTCTCCTCTATGCCATTATGAAACCAACTCATTCTCTAGCCATCTTCGAACTTCTCTCTATCCCTATCCATCTTTACCTTCTTCCTTCATCTGTCAGACAACATCTGAGCCCTTCTCCTACCCATTATCTTTCCATACAAGCTTGGTATCTATCATCTTCACTTGTCTTTTCTCACTTTCCCCCTCCATGTAGAAACATACTTAAATCTTTCCTGTATTGAAAATATAGCCCCATTCTTATTCCTAGGGTCTGGAGAGACCACAGCATAACAGCGTTGGTCCATCTAGTGTTAGTCAAAGCCTTGTAGCAACAAGGACTCAGGAATCAGCATTATTTAGAAATGAAGATAGATGATTTCAGGATGATCTGTTATCAGGGTGAAAGGTGCCTAGTTTAGTGGTGGTAGGAGTGTGAGAGTGATAGTAGTGGTCAATATTGTCAAGAACCAAATAGGATCTAGTTCTAGAAAACCTGATTATCAATGTACGGACTAAGGCATAGTAAATTAGTATGGGACTCAACTGAGGTGCAAGGTGGAAACTGGGTATTATGAACCAGGTGGAAATCATGATATCTCAAATGAGACACAAAGTCAAAGTCAGGCTAGTAGCCACATTGACACAGTGGTGAGTTCAGTGTTTGGGGCCATAATTCTCAATCTGTCTTACCCATGGCAGATCTATTCTTATCAATGAGAGGCAACTAGATCTATATGAGCATGTCAAGTAGCCCCCACTCTTAGAAGGAGAAGGAACCAACTGGCTAAGGTCTTGCAATTTCAATAAGGAGATGTTGGAGAAAGAATGTTAAAAGTAGAGCAAATAACATGAGGAAAAAGCACAGTATGAAAAGTGTGGGATATTCAAAGAACATAGAATACTCTGGTATGGCTAGAGTATGAGTGGTTCATACAAGGAGTGCAGGATATGAGACTAGAAAGTAGATTGGGATGAGACTGAGGGCCTTGAATGCCAGGCTAAAGAGTTTGTAACTTGGTACTGAATTAAATCTACTATTGCTACCCCATAATTGGGGTCTTGGGATGTGAGTCAGTGGTGTGCTGTTGTTTTTTCTTATAAAATATATGATAGATGCTTCACAAGATTGTCTATTTTCACATTAGAAAATTGGCAGCCAGGAAGTGAAGTTTTTTGTTTAAGGTAGAATAAGTACTAAATTGAAAAGGCAGAATTTCAATCTCGTTCAGTTTCTTTAACATAATCTAGTATAGTATTCAGTTAGAAGCAAGGACATATAGCAACATTATCAACAATAGCCAAATTATGGAAAGATTCTAAATGTCCATGACTGACAAATAGATAAAGAAGATGTGGATGTGTGTGTGTGTGTGTGTGTGTGTGTGTGTGTGTGTACAGTATGAAATCTTGCCATTTGCAATGATGGAGATGGAGCTAGACAATATTATGCTAAGAAAAAGAAGTCAAAGAAAGACAAATACCATATGATTTCATTTATATGTGGAATTTAAGAAACAAAACAAATGAGTAAAGGGGAAAAAAGAGAGACAAACCAAAAAAGAGACTCTTAACTATAGAGAACAAATTGATGCTTACCATAGGGGAGGTGGATGGGGGATGGATTAAATAGATGATGGGGATTAAGGAGTGCACTTACTGTGATTAGCAGCAGGTGTTGTATGGAAGTGTTGAATCAGTAAATTGTACACCTGAAACTAATATTATCTTTTATGTGAACTAATTGGAATTTAAATAAAAACTTAAAAAAAGAAGCAAGGACTTTTGAGTCATATCTGGGTTTGAATCTTGTCTCCCTCTTCTCTAGCTGTGCAACCTGGGGAAAGTTAGTTCTCTCAGCCTCAGGCTCATTCCTCATCTATAAAATGCAGGTAACAGTAGTAACAGAGGCTTCTGTGAGGAATTAAAAAGTAATGCATGTAAAATGCATAATATAACAACTGGCAAATGGTCCTCAATAAATGGTAACTTTATAGTATTATATATAATTTAGATAAAAATGTTATTTTACTTGCAAAAGTGGCCCAGAATAGTTGACTAAAAGGAGTTGATGTAATGATATACTTATGGGGAGGTAGTTAACATTAGTTATTTCTAATCATGCCCAGAAGTTTGATGCTGTGGTCGTATTTGGATCCAAAGTAATGCTTGTTCTGCAGGTGCAATTGCAAGAAGCTCCATTGATTCATTAAACAGATATTTATTTGGTCCCACTATATACCAGAGACTGTTTCATGTACAGTGAACAGGACAGATGAAGTCTCTGCCCATGTATAGCTTACATTATAGTGGTGTGGCAGGGGGCGGGAGGCAGATAATTAGATAAAATAAATTATTTACTTTTAGGTAAAAAATAGATAAATAACTTTAGAAAATGATAAATGCTATGAAGGCAATAAAATGTGCAATTTGTTAATAGTTAACTGCTGGGGTTGGAGATAGTGCTGGGCAACTTTAAAGGGGTTTTATGCTAGAAACCCTCTAAAAAGGTAACATTGTAGGTATGACCTAAATGTTGAAAAAGAGCCAGCTTTGGGTAGAGCTGGAGAAAGAATGTTGTAGTCATGAAGAACAATAAGTTCCAGTCTCTGAGATAAGAGCAAGTTGGATGGTATGTTTAAGAAACTGAAAGAAGTTCATTGTGGCTGGGGTGGACACTGGGGACAGTGGTAGAAGACGTAGTTTGATAAGCAGACAGGGATCAGATCATGTAGGGTTTTATAGGTCATAGTAAGAAATGTTAATTTAATTCTAAGGACAACAGAAAATGGTGGAAGGTTTTAAGCTGAAGGAAGTAATGTGATTGATTTCTATTTTTAAATATTTATTTATTTAGAGAGAGATAGTGAGTGGGGTCAGGGCAGAGAGAGAGGGAGACAGGGAACCCAAAGCAGGTTTCGCACTGTCAGCACAGAGCCTGATGTGGAGCTCGAATTCATGAACTGTGAGATCATGCCCTGAGCTGAAATCAAGAGTCGGTTGCTTAGCCACCTAAGCCAACCAGGCACCCTGGATTTCTATTTTTTGATAATAATAGCTTTTGCTTATTGGATACAGTGATAAGCACATTACATGTATTTGCCTTATTTTAATCCTCAAATAATCCAAATCCAATAGGGTATTATGGTTTTTTTAAATTATTTTGATGATTAAGAAATCTGAAGTTTAGGGAGGTTAACTTTTCAAAAGTCAGGAAATTAGTAATTGATATAACCAGAATTTGAGTTCGGGTCTGTCTGATCCGTGCACCTACTATTTTTTTATTGTGATTTAAAAGGAAATATGTATCTATAAAAAATTTGCTATTTTAATCATTTTTAACTATACAGTTGAGTGCTATTGATTACATTGAAAGTTATGTGCAATCACCACCACTACATTGTTCTAAAGCCCTTTCATCATCCCACATACAAACTGTAGACATTAAGCAATAGTTCACCTTTCTATCCTCTCAGCTCCTAATAAACTCTAAACTACTTTCTGTCTCTATGAATTTTTCTATTCTACATACTTCATATAAGTGGAGTCATACAATACTTGTCTTTTTGTGTCTGATTGACTTCACTTAGTGTGATGTTTTCAGGGTTCTTCCATGTTGTAGCATGTATCAGAATTTCATTTTTATAGTTGAATATTACATTGTATGTATATACCACATTTTGTTCATTCATTCATCCATTGTTGAATGCTTGGATGGTTTCCAGCTTTTGGCTATTGTGAATGATTCTTTAATAAACAATGGCAACCAAGTATCTGTGTGAGTCCCTGTTTTCAATTCTTTTGGATATATACTTAGGAGGGGAATTGCTGGGTCACATAGGAATTGTATGTTTAAATTTTTAAGGAAACGGCAAAATGTTTTCAAAGGTGAATGTAACACTTTATATTCCTGTCAGCAGTGCACAGTGTTTTCAATTTCTCCACATCCTTGCTGACACTTGTTATTTTCCATATTTTTTATTATAGCCATCCAAGTAGGTATGCAGTAGTACCTTGTGGTTTTGATTTGCATTTTTAATGACTAATGATGTTGAGTATCTTTTCTTGGCTTTATTGTCATTTGTATATCTGAAGACATGGAGAAAAGTTTATTCAAATTTTTCCTATATATTTTTGCCCATATTTTCTAAAAATTGAGTGATTTGTGTGAGTGTTCAGTTGTGAGAGTTCTTTATATATTCTAGACACTATATCCTTATCAGATGTATAATTTGCAAATATAGTTTTTCATTCTGTAGATTGTTTTTTTACTTTCATGACAATATCCTTTGATGCACAGAAGTTTTTAAGTTTTGTGAAATCTAGTTTGTATTTTTCTTTTGTTGCTCATGACTTTAGAGTTACATCTGATAATCCATTTCCATATCAAGGTTATGAAAATTTACCTTTATGTTTTTTCCCAAGAGTTTTATGATGTTAGGTATCATATTTAGGCGATTGATCCATTTTGAGTTAATTTTTGTATATGACATGAAGGATCCAATTTTATTCTTTGGCATATGGAAATCCAGTTGTCCCACTACCATTTATTGAAGACATAATTTACATCCCCTATTGAATGATATTGATACCCTTGGTCAAAAATCATTTGGCCACCGATGTCTGAGTTTATTTCTAGATTGTTACTTCTCATTTGTTCCATATGATAATCCTATGCCAGTACCACACTGTTTGTATTACTGCATAGTCCAATTATGTTCTTTTTCAAAAATATTTTGGCTATTCAGGGCTACTTACAATTTCCTATGAATGTGAGGATCAGTTTTTACATTTCTTCAAAAAAGTTTGGATTTTGATAGAGATTACTGTAATCTGTGGATCAGTTTTGGTAGTACTGTCATGTTAACAATAATTAGTCTGTAATCTATTTAGGTCTTCTTCAATTTATTTCACAACATTTTACAACTTTAAGTGGAAAAGTCTTTCAACTCCTTTGTTAAATTTATTTCTAGGTAATTCTTTTGGATACTATTGGAAATGGAATTGTTTCATTAGTTTTCTTTTTCACGTTGTGCGTTGGTGGGTATAGAAACACAACTGGTTTTCTTGTGTTTATTATGTCTCCTATAACATTGCTGAATTCATTTATTAGCTCATGTAGCTTTCCTGTGGATTTTTAAAAAAATTTGTATATATACAATCATGTCATTTTTGAAGAGACATAGTTTCACTTCTTCCCTTCCAATATAGATGCATTTTATTTATTTTTCCTGCCTCATTGCCCTGTTTAGTTCTTCCAGTACAATGTTGAATAGCAGTTGTGAAACTAAGCATCCTTATCTTGTTTCTTGACCTTAAAGGGATAGCTTTCAGCCTTTTGACATTTAGTATGATGCTACCTGTGCATTTTTAATGAATGCCCTTCATTATGTTGAGGAAATTCCCTTCTGTTCCTAAATGCTGAATGTTTTTTATTATCAGAGGGTTTTGAATTTTGTCAGATGACTTTTCTGCATCAATTAAAATGTTTTTTCTTTATTTTACTAATGTGGTATATTACATTGATTTTATATTTTTACTGAAGTATAATTGGCATACAATATTATATTAATTTCAATGTACAATATAGTGAGTTGGCATTTATATACATTATGAAATTATCACCACAATAAGTCTAGTTACCATCTATCACCATAAAGTATTATTACAATATCACTGTCTTTATTGTCTATACTGTACTGTACTTTACATGCATGTGATTTATTTATTTTGTAAGTGAAGTTTTGTACTTCTTAATACTCTTCACCTATTTCACCCATTCCCCTAACACCTCCTCTCTGGCAATCACCAGTTCTTTGTGTTTATGAGTCTGTTTCTGGTTCGTTTGTTTTGTTTATATTTGTTTTATTTTTCAGATTCCACATATAAGTGAATTCATACAGTGTTTGTCTTTCTGTATCTGGATTACTTTACTTAGCATAATACCATCCAGGCACATTATGTTGTCACAGATGCTAATATTTTGTTCTTCTTATGGCTGAGTAATATTCCTGTGTGTGTGTGTGTGTGTGTGTGTGTGTGTGTGTGTGTGTGTAAAACTTCTTTGTTATCCACTCATTTGTCAATCGACACGGGTTGCTTCCATATCTTGGCTATTGTACATAATGCTGTAATGTAGAAAGGGCTACACGTATGTTTTTGAATTAATGTTTTTATTTTCTTTGGACAAATACTAAGAGTTGCTGGATCATACTGCAGTTCTATTTTTGATTTTTTGAGGAAAATCCATAATGTTTTCCACAATGGCTGCACCCGTCAACTGTGCACAAGCATTCCTCTTCCTCTACATCCTTGCCAACACTTGTTATTTCTATTCTTTTTGATTAAAGGCCATTTTGACTGGTGTGAAGTGATATCTCATTGTGGTTTTGATTTGCATTTCCCTGATGATCAGTGATGTTGAGCATCTTTTTATGTGTCTTTTGACCATCTGTATTTCTTATTTGGAAAAATGTCTATGCCCACTTCCCACTTTTAAATCAGATTATTTTTTAGGTAGAGTTTTATGAATTCTTTATTTTGAATATTAGCCCTTTATATCAGATATGTGATTTACAAATACCCTCTTCTATTCAGTAGGTTGCTTTTTGTTTGTAGACAGTTCCTTCACTATGTGAAAGTTTTTTAGTTTGTTGTAGTCACCATAGTTTATTTCTGCTTTTATTACCCTGACCTGAGGAGACAGATCCAAAAACACATATTGCTAAGACTGATACCTAAGAATATACTATCTATGTTTTCCTTATAATTTTATGGTTTGGGGTCTCATATTTATTTAATCCATTTTGAGGTTTTTTTTGTATATGGTGTAAGAAAGTAGTCCAGTTTCTTTTTTGTTTGTTTTTGCATGTAGTCCTCCACACCATTTTATGACGAGACAGTCTTTTCCTCATTGTAAATTTTTGTCTCCTTTGCCGTAGATTAATTGACCATATAAATGCAGATTTATTTTTGGGGTCTCTGTTGTGTTCCATGATCTGTATCCCTGGTTTTGTGCCAGTACTGTAGTGTTTTGATTACTATAGCTTTGTAGTATATCTTGAAATGTAGGATTGTGATACCTCCAGTTTTGCCTTTCTTTTTTAAGATTTTTGGATATTTGGGATCTTGTGTGATTTTATACAAGTTTTAGGTTTATTCTAGTTCTGTGAAAAATGCTTTGTGTATTTTAATAGGGATTGCATTAAATGTGTAGATTGCCTTAGGTGGTATGGACATTTTAACAATATTAATCCCTCCAATCCATGACCACAGTATATCTTTCTTTTATCAGTGCCTTATACTTTTAAGGGTATAGGTCTTTCACCTCCTTGGTTAAATTTATTCCTGGGTTTTTTTAGGCAATTGTAAATGGGATTGTTTTCTGTTAACTCATTTTTGGTATATAGAAATGCAACAGGTTTCTGTATATTAATTTTGTATCTTTCAACTTTACTCCATTTATTCTAATAATTTTTTTGTAGAGTCTTTAGGGTTTTCTATATATAATATCATATCATCTGCAAATAGTAAGTTTTGCTTCTTTTCAGTCTTGATGCCTTTTATTTCTTTTTCTTGTCTAATTGTTGTGGCTATAACTTACAATACTATATTTAATAAAACTGGTGAGAACATCACCCTTGTTTTGGTCCTGATCATAGAGGAAAATTTTGCAACTTTCTAAAATTGCATACAATGTTAGCTATGGCTTTGTAATATATGACCTTTACTGTGTTGAGATGTGTTCCCTCTAGAGCCACTTTGTTAAAAGTTTTTAATTATAAATAGATGTTGAATTTTGTCAATTGCTTTTTCTGCATCTATTAAGATGACAACATGATTTTTAACCTTCATTTTTTTAATGTTTTGCATCACCTTGATTAGTTTGCAGATATTGAACCACCCTTGCATCCTGGAAATAAATCCCACTTGGTCATAGTATATGATCATTGTAATGTGTTGTTGAATTCAGTTTTCTAATATTTTATTCATATTATTTGCATCTATGTTTATCAGGGAATTGGTTTCTAAATTTTTTTTATCATCTCTATCTGGTTTTGTTGTAAAGGTAATGTTGGCACCATAGAATAAGCTTGAAAGCATTCTTGACTTTTCAATTTTATTATTTTTAGTCTGAGAAGAATATTTACTCTTAATTAAATGTTTGGTAAAATTCACCTGTGAAGACATCTGGTTCTTGACTTTTGTTTTTTGGGAGTTTTTTTTTTTATGACTAATTCAATTTCACTGCTAGTAATAAGTCTGTTCAGATTTTCTATGTCTTCTTGAGTCCATCTTAGAAGATGTATATTTCTAGGAATGTATTCATTTTTTTCTAGGATGTCCAATTTGTTGGTGTATAATTTTTCCTACTAGTCTCTTTAATTTTTTGCATTTCTGTGGTGTCAGTTGTAACTTCTTTCATTTCTAGTTTTATTTATTTGAGTCCTCTTTCTTTTTTTTCTTGATTATTCCAGCTATAAGTTTCATTTATCTTTTTAATGAACCAGCTTTTAGCTCCATGGGTCTTCTATGTTGATTTAGATTCTATTTGATTTATTTTCACTCTGTGCTTTATTATTTCCTTCCTTCTGCTAACTTTGGGGTTCGTTTATTTTTCTTTTTTTAGTTCTTTTAGGTGTAAGGTTAGATTATTTGAGATTTTTCTTGTTCCTTAAAAGAGACTTGTATCACTATAAACTTCCCTCTTGGCATGCTTTTGTTGTATCCCTTAGATTTTGTAATTTTGTGTTTTCATTTTCATTTGCCTCAAGGCATTTTTAAAATTTCTTCATTGGTCAATTGTTTAGTATCATGTTGTCTATCCTTCACGTGTTTTTTCTTTCAGTTTTTTCCTTGTAATTAATTTCTGGTATCATGCCATTATGGTTATAAAAGTTGCTTGATATGATTACAATATTCTTAAATTAATTGAAACTTGTTTTGTGCCCTGACATGTGATCTATCCTGGAGAATGTTCTATGTGCACTTCAAAAGAATGTGTATACTGTTGTTTTTGGATGGAATTCTTTGTATACATCTGCTAGTCCATCTGGTCTAATGTGTTATGTAACGCTGATGTTTCCTTATTGATTTTCTATCTGGATGACATATGCATTGATTTAAGTGAGATGTTAAAATCCCTCATTATTATTGCATTGCTCTCAACCTCTCCCTTTAGTTATGTTAATATTCTCTCTATATATTTACTGCCCATTTGTGGGTGCATATGTATTTACAAATGTTAGATCTTGCTGAATTGACCCATTTATCACTATGTAGTGCTCTTCATTTTTATTCAAGTTTCAGTATTTTTTAAAGTGTATTTTTCTCTGATATGAGTATAACTACACCAGCTTTCATTTTGTATGCATTTGCATGGAAGACCTTTTTTCATTCCTTCAGTTTCAGTCTGTGTGTCTTTAGGTCTGAAGTGAGTCTCTTATAGGCAGCCTATAAATGGGTCTTGTTTTTTTATCCATTCAGTCACCCTGTGTCTTTTGGTTGGAATATTTAGTCCATTTGTATTTAAAATAATTATTAATCAGTATGTACTTATTGCCATTTTGTTAAGTGTTTTCTGGATGTTTTTGTAGTTTTATGTTCCTTTCTTCTCTTGTTCTCTTCCTTTGTTATTAAAATTTTTAATGTTGTGTTTGTATCCCTTTCTGTGTGTATGTGTGTGTGTGTGTGTGTGTGTGTGTGTGTGTGTGTATTATAGATTTTTGGGTTTTTGCTACCATGACGTTTATATATAACAATCTATGTATACAATAGTCTATTTTATGTTGATGGTTGCTTAAGTTTAAATGCATTCTAAAAGCACCCAAGTTTTACTGCCTTCTCCCCATCCCAGACTTTGTTTTTGAAACCATATTTTAAATCTTTATTTTGAATATCTGGGAACTAGTTATTGTAGATACAGTTAATTTTTCTACTTCTGTATTTTGACCTTCATAGTAGCTTTAAGTAAGTGGTTGTCATTTCCGGCATGTTTGCTTTTACAAGTGAGATTTTTTTTCCATAATTTTATTACTTCCAGTAATAGCCTTTCTTTTCCACTCAGAGAAGTCTTTTTTTTTTTAACATTTCTTGTAAGGCTGGTTTCAAGTTGTTGAAGTCCTTTAACAACTTTTGTTTGTCTAGGAAACTAGTTTTCCTTGAATTTAAACTGACAACCTTTCTGGGTAGAATATTCTTGGTTGTAGGGTTTTTTTTTTCCTTTCTCCACTTTTTTTTTGTTGTTTATTTATTTTGAGAGAGCAAGAGTGAGCATGAGAGAGGGAGGGGCAGAGAGAGAAAGGGAGAAAATACCAGGCAGTCTCCATGCTGTCAGCACAGAGCCTGACAGTGCACATGAGACTGATCTACCCAGGTGCCCTGCTTTCTCCACTTCAAATCTATCACTGCTGTTCCCTTCTGTCCTGCAAAATTTCTGCTGGAAGTTTAGCTGATGGTCTTATGAGGGTTCTCTTATGCATAACTAGTTAATTTTTTGCTGCTTTTGAGATTCTCTTTTTAAATTTTGACATTGGAGTTATAATGTGTCTTAATGTGGACCTCTTTGGCTTCATCTTGTTTGGGGCTCTCTGTATTCCTGGACCTGGACGTCAGTTTCCTTCTACAGATTAGGTAAATTTTCAGCAGCTATTTCTTCTATTATGCTTTCTTCCCCCACTTTTTTCTCTCTTCTGCTTTTTAGACCCCTGAAAGCAAATGTCATTATACTTAGAGTTGTCTCAGAAATCCCTTAAACTATTCTCATTATTTTAATTTTTTTTTTTGCTATTCTATTTGGGTGACTTCTACTAACCTGTCTTCCAGATTACTGATGTATTGTTTTGCATCATCTAATCTGCTATAGATTCCGTTAACTATATATATTTTTTCATTTCAATTATTGTACTCTTCAGCTCTGATTTGCTTTTTTTCTTATATAATTTCTTCCTCTTTGTTGAAGTTCTCACTGTTTTATTCTTTCTTCTCTAGAGTTCCCTTCACATCTTTATGACCATTATTTTGACCTCTTTATTAGGTTCATTGCTAATCCCTGTTTCGTTTAGTTCTTTTTCTGAGGTTTTGTATTGTTTTTTTTGGAACATATTATTCTGTCTCCCCATTTTTCCTGACTCTGTGTTTATTTCTATGAATTAAGTAGTTCAACTATATCTCCCAGTCTTTAAGGAGTGAGCATATTCAACATGTCCTGAGGAGTACAGAAATATAATTTCCCCCAGTCACAAGAACCAGGAATTCCAGAGGTGCTCCCTTTCTTGGCTTCATGCACTTTTCTCTTGTGGTTGGATTATGTTTAGTGTAGATGTGCTGATGTGTAGGACTGGCCCCCAAACTGGCTGGCTGCAATTCCTACTATGCCTATGGTTGCATTGGTGGGTGGGGCTGGCTTCCAATGAGGCTAGCTGAGAGCCTTGGCTGTAGATGCTGATGTCATATTTTGGGTGGGGTTAGCCCTCTGGTGCAGCTAGCTGCATGGCCTGGCCAGGACTCTTGCAGGCATGCTGGTGGGTGGGGTTTTCCCACCCCAAATGATCGGAATGTTTTGGGTTGGCATGGTTCCAAGTGGAGGCCACTCACGTGGTATGACAAAACAGGAGCTTCTTTGCAGGAGTGTTTTTTGTGGCCAAGTCCACCTGCTGGGTGTGGCAGCATGAGAGGCACTTTGAGGGGACCCCAGGTTTGGTTGTGGCGACCTGCCTGATTTGGTGAGTCAGGAGCAACTTTTCAGGGATTGCCAGTTCCAGGCAAACTTGCCCACAGGATGTGTTACAGCAGGTGCAGCTTTGGAGGTGCATCTGCCAGGGAAGGCAGGTTGAGTGTGTTGTGTTTCCAGGAGAATTCTGGGGCAGGGTAAGTGATGCCAGCAAAATAGATGGAAATTTTCAGAAATTGTGCTCTCTAATGCTGGGCCAGCTAGGTAGAAGTAAAGTAAAAAAAAAAAAAAAAAGAAAGAAAGAAAAGAAAAAAGTCACCCACCCCCACTTTTGTTCCTGGAAAAAGCTGCCCCTACAGCACATATCCTAAAGTTACTGTTGTATAGACATGCAGTTGATTTCTATACATTGATTTTGTATCTTGTGACTTTGATGAATTTATCAATTCTAGCAGTTTTTTGGTGGAGTCTTGGGTTTTCCATGTAGAGTTTCATGTCATCTTCAAAGAGTGTAAGTTTGAGGTTTTCCTCACAAATTTCAATGCCTTTTTAATTGCTTTCTGTCTAATTGCTAAGGCTAAGACTTCCAGTACTATGTTGAACAACAGTGGTGAGAGTGGACAACCCTGTTGTATTTCTGATCTTAAGAGGAACCCCCACCCAATTTTTCCTCATTGATGATGATATTAGCTATGGGTCTTTCATATAGAGCCTTTATGGTATTGGGGTATGTTCCTTCTATCCCTACTTTTTTGAGGGTTTTTATCAAGAAAGGATGCTGTATTTTGTCAAATGCTTTTTCTATATCTATTGAGAGGATCATATGGTTCTTATCTTTTTATTAATGTGGTGACTCACATTGATTCATTTGCAAATAATGAACTAGCCCTGTAGCCCAGGAAATCTCACCTGATCATCATGAATAATTTGTTTAGTGTACTGTTGACTTCGATTTGCTAGTATTTTGTTGAAAATTTTTGCATCCATGTCCATCAGGGATATTGACCTGTAATTCTCCTCTTTAGTGGGGTCTTTCTTGGGTTTTAGAATCAAGGTAATCCTGCCTTCACAGAATGCATTTGGAAGCTTTCCTTCCATTTCTATTTTTTGAAACCGTTTAAGAAGAATAGATATTAACTGTATTTTAAATGTTTGGTAGAATTCCCCTGGAAAGCCATCTGGTCCAAGACTCTTGTTGGTTGGGAGATTTTTGATAAATGGTTCAGTTTCTTTGCTGGTTATGGGTCTGTTCAAATTTTCTATTTCTTCCTGATTCAGGTTTGGTAGTGCATGAATTTCTAGAAATTTGTCCATTTCCTTCAGGTTGTATAGTTTGTTGGCCCATAATCTTTCATAGTGTTCTCTTATAATTATTTGTATTTCTGTGGTGTTGGTTGTGATCTTTCCTTTTTCATTTGTGATTTTATTATTTGGGTCCCTTCTCTTTTATTTTTGATAAGTCTGGCAAGGGTATTATCAATTTTGTTATTCTTTCAAAGAACAAGCATTTAGTTTCATTGATCCATTCTACTGTGGGTTTTTTTTTATATATATTATTTATTTCTGTTCTAGTCTTATTATTTATCTTCTTCAGGCTTTAGTTGTTATTTGCTGTTCCTTTTCTAGTTCTTTTAGGTGCAAGGTTACATTGTGTATTTGAGACCATTCTTCCTTTTTGAGACACACCTGAATTGCAATGTACTCACATTAGAAGTCCAATGTGCTACCCATTGCACCACAGAGCCTGCACTTGAATTGCAATGTACTTTCCTCTTAGGACTGTCTTTGCTGCATCCCAAAGAGTTTGGACTGTCATGTTTTCACTTTGCTTCCTTGTTTTTTTTTTTTGTTTGTTTTTGTTTTGTTTTTGTTTTTTTACCTTCCACAATTTCCTGCTTAACCCATTCTTGTTTTAGTTGGATGTTTTTTAACCTCCATGTATTTGAGGGCTTTCCAATTTTTTTTTCTTCCTGTTGATTTCAAGTTTCATAATGTTGTGTTTTGAAAATATGCATCATATGATCTTTCTTTTTGTATCTGTTGAGAGCTGATTTGTGACCCAATATGTGATCTGTTCTGGAGAATCTTACATGTACACTCGAGAAGGATGTGTATTCTGCTGCTTGAGGATAAAATGGAATATATCTGTTAAGAACGTCAGGTCCAGAGTGTCATTCAAAGCCATTGTTTCCTTGTTGATTTTCTGCTTAGATGATCTGTCTATTGAAGTAAGTGAGGTGTTAAAGTCTCCTACTGTTATGGTTTTATTGTCAATTAATTTCTTTATATTTGTTATTAATTGATTTATATACTTGGGGTGTCACATTGGGGGCATAAATATTTACAATTGTTATGTCTTTTTGATGGCTAGACCCCTTAGTTATTATACCATGCCCTTCTTCATTTCTTGTTGCAGTCTTTTTTCTAAATCTAGTTTGTCTGATGTAAGTATGGCTATGCTGTCTTTCTTTTGGTGTCCATTAGCACGATAGATGGTTCTCTGCCCCCTCACTTTCAATCTGCACGTGTCTTTTGGTATAAAATGAGTCTCTTGTAGGCAGTATATAGAAGGATCTTATTTTGTTTTATCCATTCTGATACCCTATGTGTTTCGATTGGAGAATTTAGTCTATTTACATTCAGAATAATTATTGAAAGGTATGAATTTAGTGCCATTCATTACCTGCAAAGTCGGTGTTTATCATGATGTTCTCTGGTCCTTTGCTGTCTTTGTTACTTTGGTCTTTTTTTTCTCTCTCCACTCAAAGCTTCCCCCTTAAAATTTCTTGCAGGGCCAGTTTAGTGGTCACAAACTCCTTTAGGTTTTGTTTTTATGGGAAAGTATCTCTTCTTCTATTCTGAATGACAGCCTTGCTGGATAAGGGATTCCTGGCTGCATATTTTTCCACTTCAGTATTTTGAATATTTCCTGCCACTTGCTTCTGGCCTGCCAAGTTTCAGTGGACAGGTCTGTTGCCAACCCTATGTGTCTAGTTTTCTAGATTGAGGACCTTTTGTCCCTAGCTGCTCTCAGAATTCTCTCTTATTCTCTACTTTGCTTCTTCAATCCTTATTGTCACTGTATCCAGTCAGTTTTGCATCTCAGTATACCATTTTTTTATTTTAGCCTGAATAGGTTTTAAGTCTTTGATCTCTGCAGCAAGGGCTTCTCTGGTGTCTTCCATGCTTATTTCAAGTAGAGGTAATAGTATTATGATTGTTGTTCCAAATTTTTGTTCAGATATATTGCTTGCCTGTTTTGAGCAAGTCCCTAGTGGTGATTTCTTCTTGATCTTTCTTTTTGGGGAGAACCCCTCCATCTTGTCATTTTGAATAAGTTTCTGTATTTTGTGTATTTTAAAAGCTTGTATTGTTTCCTACACCTGATTGTACTTCTACATTATAAAGGGGTTATACATTGTCTAGGGCCTGTCATTTGAGGAGCTGTTTCTAGTGTATGCTGTGTGTACTGTGCTGTTGCGTTTTGGCTGCTCTTTCTCACTGGTCAGTATCTGCTGAGCTCCTCCTTGCTTGCAGTGGTTAGTGTTGGGACCTTTAATTAGGTGTGCTTTGATTTGTTTGTCAAAAAAGGGGGGAGAACCCTGACACCCAAAAAGAGAAAAGAAAATGGAACAATAAAAACCAAACAGAGACTCAAAAAAAGTACAAGGCTGATTCCAAAGAAAAAGGTAGGGAGAAAAAGGAAGAAAAGACAAAAGAAAAAGAATAAAAAAGTCTGCTCCAAACACAGCGAAAAGAAAATGGAAAACAAACAAACAAGGGAATATGAGCTTGATTCCGAAAGAAAAAAAAATTAAAAAAAAGAAAGAAAAAAAGTAAGCCTAGTCCTATTTCCACCAGAACTGCAGGTGTCATTTTGAAGCACTAGATTTTCAGTACATTTGGTGTGTGCTTGGTGCTGCCTGTGCTGGCCTTCTGAAGAAGGGGTTTGCTGCATTGGCTTAAAATCAGTCCTGCTCCACTAAATAAATAGTTGCCAGGCACAGATGGTGGGGTTTGGTGTAAGTGCCTCCAGCCTCCCCTGGGGGGCTTCTATGTTGCTCTCCAAAGTCCTACAGTGTTGTTGGATGGAAAATGGCACCACTCCAATCTCTCTTCCCCAGATGGGGGAACTCACTGACCCCCCTCCTCTGTTCAGACGGCTTCACAGAATATTGAGGGCAGTCACTTCTTTCTGTGCCACAACTCTCCTGCATTTTTTCTTTGGCATGCAGCTTGGATTCCAAACCCAAAGTCTTAAAGGACCTGGCACTACTGGGATCCACGCCCACCCCTACTCTGGAGTAGAGCCTCTCCATGTTGTGTCTGTAATCCTTTGCCCTGAAAAACAGACCCATACCTGTGCAGTCTGTGGAATTTAAGGAATCTAAAGCGTAATGCCACTGATAGCAGCAAAGGTTATATTCCCTTTGGGTGCACCTATGTCCTCTACTGATGAAAGGCATTTTTTCTGTTGTCCTTGGGGAGGTAATATACCCTCTTTGAAAAGCACTCCAGGAAGGGGAATATTCTCTCTCTATGCACCATGGAGATCCCTACACCCTGTTATGCAATGTGGGGTCATCTCCCTCCTCCCCAGCTTGTGCTACAGCTCCACTTTAGAGAAAGTTGCATACTTCCATAGCCTCAGAGTTTGAGCTCCAAATGCTGTTTTCAAACAAACAAACATACAAACAAAGAAAAGCCACAACACTCAATACTTCTCATACCGCTGTCCGTGGTCTCAAGAGGTTTTCCTCTTAATACTTCTCACGCCCCTGTCCCTGGTCTCAAGAGGTTTTCCTCTTGTGTGAACTTGATGCTCCACTTTATCAACCCCTCTCTCTCTGTCCCTTTTGTCTCTCCAGAGAAAACATTGCCTCCCCTCCATGGCACTGCCATTTTTTTCTCCCCTGACTCACTTCATGCACCTTGCACCTGCACACTGTCTCACTCCAACTGTGGAGATCCTTCTGCCACTCTGCATATAGATATCCTGGGTGTTCCAAGTGATCTGACCTCAATACAGCTGTGTTTGAGGGATGAGCAAAGCCTAGGATCCCCCTACTTCTCAACTATCTTAACTCCTCCTTTATAGTCTTTGTTTTAGAGTCTATTTTGTCTGGTACAATTCTTGCCACCCTGGCTTTCTTTTGACTTCCATTTGCATGATGGATGTTTCTCCATCCCCTCACTTTCACTCTGATGGCATCTTTAGGTCTAAAGTGAGTCTCTTGAGGCAAGCATATGGATGGGTCTCTCTTTTTTTAATCCATGCTGTCACCTGTGTCTTTTGTTCGAGCATTTAAGTCCATTTACATTCAAAGTAATTATTGATCAATGTGCATTGTCATTTTATTATTTTGTGCTTGTTTCTAAAGCTTTCCTCTAATCCTTTATTATCTTTCATTTATGATTTGCTGATTTTCCTTACTTTTATATTTAGACTTATTTCTCCTTATTCTTTGCACATGTATCAGTCGATTTTGATATATGGTTACCATTAGGTTTGTTTATAAGCTCTTCATATAGCAATTATATTATGTGATGGTCAGTTAAGTTTAAACCTATTCTTTACTCCTCCCCTCTCCACATTTTAGGTATATGTTGTCATATTACATCCTTTTGTTTTGTGATTTCCTTGAACTTTTTAAAAATAGAAAGTCATTTTTACTGCTTTTATGTTTCCTATCTTTATACTGTCAGTTTTGGCCTCTCTTCCATTCAAGGAGTTACCTTTAATAATTCTTGCAGAATTGGTGTAGTGACCATGAACTCCTTTAGTTTTTGTTTGTCTGGGAGACTTTATCTTTCCTTATCTTCTGGATGATAGCTTTACTGGACAGAGCATTCTTGGCTGCAGATTTTTCCCATTTAGCACTTTGAATATATCATGCCATTCCCTTCTGACTTAGAAAGTTTCTGCTGGAAAATAAGCTGATGATAGCCTTATGGGGTTTTCCTTGTAAGTTACTGTCTTCTTTTGTCTTGCTGCTTTCAAAAATTTGTTCTTTATCACTATTATAATTTAATTAGAATATTTCTTGATGTGGATCTGCTTTTGTTGATTTTTGGTGGCAGTTCTCTGTGCCTCCGAAATCTGGATGTCTGTTTCTTTCCCCAGATTAGGAAGGTTTTCAGCTATTATTTCTTCAAATAAATATTCTGCCCCCTTTTGTATCTCATTTTCTTCTGGTACCCCAGTAACATAAATGTTTTTACATTTACTGGAGTCACTGAGTTCCTTAAGTCTCTTCTCATTTTGCATAATTCTGTTTTCTCTCTTTTGTTAGGCTTAATTGCCTTCCATTATTCTGTCTTCTAGGTCATTATGTCATTGCTCTGCTTCTTTCAGCCTGGTGTTGATTCTATCAATCATGTGTCTCATATTGTTTAGTAAGCCTTTTATCTCTGCTATGTTATTTCTTATTAAGAGTATCAGTCATGTTTTCCACTCTTTCCTGAAGTGCAGTGATTATTCTTATGATCTTTACTTTAAATTATCTATAATATATATTATTTATATAATATTTATATATTATATAGTTATAAATTTATTTATAACTTTTTTTTTTACATTTCTAGTAATGGCCTTTTCCTCTTTCATTTGGGATAAATTTCTCTGTCTTCTCTTTTTTCTATGTCTCTGTGCCTGTTTCTTCGTGTTAGGAAAGTGAGCTACATCTTTTATTCTTGAGGTTAGTGGCCTAATGAAGAAGAAGTCCTGTAGTGCCCTACTGTGTAGTGTCCCCCGTTCCCTAGGGCCTGGCACTTCCAGGAGTGTCTTTAATATTTTCTCCGTGTGTTCTGCTGTTTTGTTCTGTCTGCTTTATTCTTCAGGCCAGTTGTATGCAGGGACTTTCTTTGCCTGATGCATGCAGTATGTAGTCGCTGGCCTGAATGTAGTACATTTTAACTAGGTGTGCTCTGGTCTGATTGTGAAATGAGACCTGTCACCCCCACTCATGGAACTGAAGCTCTGCTAAACTCCCATGTTGGAAGACATGGTTTGAGCAGGAATTTGGGCCACCCTCCAGGGGGCAGGTCCCAAAACATTGGGACTGAGGTAAGCATCACTGGGAACAGTGGTTCCACCAGAGTTTGGGAGCTTGGTGTAAGCATGTGAGGTAGGGAGTATTGGTGCTGCACTGGTTCCTGCATATGGCCCTGTGCCTATGCTGAGGTGCAAGGCATTGAAATGGTACTGGCCAGTTCCTTTGTTCCCAGAGGGTTCTCTCCTGGAATGCTGTCTCTCTGTGGTGTGCTCCAAGATGAACAAATAACCTCCCCCACTGTATGCCCCAAAGTCTTCAGATTGCTGTTTTCATGCTGTTTATCCCTATGTTGTTTTCTTGTCTTCTCTCCATGAGCAGAACAATGCCTTCCGGGCTCTATCCCAGACAAGCCTGCCGACTTTTAAAACTCCAGGCTTCAAGGTTCGCTGGTTGTAAGAATGCAAGAAATTTGGCCCCTCTTGTTTTCTAAGCCTATTGCTATAGGGATACATTTTTCCTGTGAGCTTCCTTATTTGCTAGTCTGTCTCTCACCCTTCTCTTGGACTGCAGCAGCTGTGATCTGTTTCTGTCCCAAACCACATCTCCATTCTTTCTACCTTCTTTCATGTGGCCTCTTCTCTGTTTTTAATTGTGGAGTTTGTTCTGTCCATCTTTATATCAATTTCTAGGGTATTTAAGATGATTTGATAGTTATCTAGTTGTACAGGAAAATAACATTAATAATATTGTATTACATGTTTAATCTATAATTAATATTTAGATGGTCATAATAATTTAATTATTGAATATGAATCAAAGCAAAATTGCGATATAAGTTTAATAGGAGTATCAGGACATGAGTTTGGGTTGGGGGACAAAAGAGATGGTGGTGATAATGAGACAGGGAGAGGAAAAGGCTAAATCCTCATCTTTTTTTGGAAGTTAATAGATAATGCACAAAACTTAAGAATTAGTAATAGCAATGTAAACCTTTGAGATATTACAAATGTTAAAGCAAATACTAGAATAATTGGCTTAGAGATGAAAAAGTTTATTTCTGGAGAAGGGGAAATAGAAGAAAGGTGACTGGGGCTAGCTGCATTTCTTAATTTACTGCATGGAACTAAATGATCATGTGAATAAATGAAGTTTTAAAAGTCTTACACGTGAATGCTTTTTAAGTGATCACTTGAGCATTATGAGTGTAATGCTGCAGGAAAGTTTCCTGGGTCTATTTTCTCTATTCAGTGTCTGATTCTGTGTGGGTTCAGCTTATCATGTTGGGGTCATTAGTTGTGGGTTTGGCTTTCAGCTTTGTCCAGCAAAGCTAAGGATGGCAAAGAGGATTACTCAAGACTCCACAAGTCAAGAGAGGTGAGAGGAAGGCTAATATGTGGGAAATCAAATAGCTATTTTCTGGTTGAGGAGATTATAGGGAACACATTATACTGCTTTCTGGCTATGCTGAAAACAGCTAACCCATATCTAGTTAATGCATATTTAAGGGTTGGATCCTACCTATGCTCATGAATTACTTAGTTCATGTTATCTATGGAATAACCTATGGTAGGCATGGGCTTGGACTTGAGCCATGGTATAATGGCTGATGATAAATTGTATTTCTTTTTTAAATATTTAATTGTTTATTTTGAGAGAGAGAGAGAAGAAGAGAGAGAGGGAGGAAAAGAGGGGCAGAGAGAGAGAGGGAGAGGTAGAATCCCAATCAGGCTCCACATTTTTAGCACAGAACGTGACATGGGGCTCGATCTCATGAACCGTGAGGTCGTGACCTGAGCCAAAATCAAGAGTCAGATGCTGAACCAACGCAGCCACCCAGGTGTCCCAAGATTAAATTAAGAAATTCCCATTTATAATAGTATCAAAAGATTAAAGCACTTAGGTTTAAATTTTAAAAGCATTTTATTTATTTAAGTAATCTCTACCCCCAACATGGGGCCCGAACTCATGACCCTGAGATCAAGAGTCACTTGCTCCTCTGACTGAGCCATCCAGGAACTCCTTAGTTGTAAATTAGAAGAAAAAAAAAGTCCAACACTTGTACATTGAAAAGTACAAAACATTAATGGAATAAGTTAAAGAAGATCTAAATAAATAGAAGGATAAATGGAAACACATCTTATGTACATGAATTATAAGACTTCATATTATTGATGATAATAGTCACAGAATTGATCTACAGATTTAGTGCCATCTGTACCAAAATTTCAGCTGGCCATTTTCAACAGATTGATGAGGTGATCCTAAAGTCCACATAGAAGACCAAGATAGAAAAAGAAATATTGAAAAAAAGACTCATAATCTTTAATTTCATAATTTACTTCAAAGCTATAATAATCAAGAGAGTGTGGTAATGACATGAAGAAGACAGACATATAGATTAATATAATAGAATTGAGAGTCCAGAAATAAATTTATACATTTATAGCTAATCGATATTTTGTGAGAATGCCAAAACAATTCAATAGGGAAAGAAGAAATGTTTCTGGGACTACTGGACATCCATATGAAGAAGAATGAAGTTGGAGCCCTATATTACACCATATTCAAAAATAAAAACCAAAAAATATAAAGCTCTTGGAAGAAAACATAGGTATAAATCTTCATGACCTTAGATCAGGCAACAGTTTCTGAGATATGACAGCAAAAACACAAGAAATCAAAGGAAATAGACTGATTAGACTTCACAAAATTAAAAATGTTCATGCTTCAAAGGACACTATCAACAAAGTGCCAAAACAATCCAAGGAATGGGAGAAAATACAGCATAGCTAGTATTCAGAATTATACAATAAATTTTTAACTCAAAAATATATATACATATATACACAAAGGGCCGACAGATACATGAAAAAACATCATTAATCATTTGAGAAGTGCAAGTCAAACCACAGTGAATGCAAATTAACACCCACAAGGTTGTTTATAATCAAAAGATAAGTAAGTGTTGGTGAGGATGTGTAGAAATTGTAACTCTCACTCATTGCTGTTGACAATGTAAAATGATACAACTGCTTTGGAAAACAGTTTGGCAGTTTCTGAGCAAGTTAAACATAGAGTTGCCATATGACTCAGCAAGTCCACTGCATATATGTGTATGTGTGTGTGTGTGTGTGTGTGTGTGTGTGTGTATTCCTAAAAGAGTTGAAAACATGACTGCAGAAAATTTTGTACATAAATGTTCAGAGCAGCACTATTCATAACAGCAAAGGAAATGGAAGTAACTCAAATGTCCATCAACTGATGAATTTATAGAGAAAATGTGGTGTATCCATACAGTCAAACATTATACAGCCATGAAAAAAGAATGAACTACTGATGCATGTTACAACATGGATAAACCTTGAAAACATTATGCTAAGTGTAAGAAGACAGTCACAAATGGTCACATATTGCATGCTTTCAGTTATATGAAATCTATAGAATATACAAATCCATAGAGAGAAAAAAAATTGTGGCTTCTTGGGGGCAGATTTGGGAGAAGGGGGAAATGACTGCTAACAGTTATAGGATTTTTCTTAGGTGACGGAAATAATCTGGAATAAAACAGCAATGATGGATATACATCTTTGTAGATATATTAAAAACCACTGAATTGTCTACTTTAAAAGGGTAAATTTTATGATATATGAATTATATTTCATAGTTTTTATTTTAAAAATGGAATTGGAGGGGTAAATGACCAACAGAACTTTATCTTTTCCTGGAGAAGTCACTGAAATTTTCTGGATCTAATGCTGTCTTCAAACAATTGCTACTTTAAATAGACTTACCAGCTGGAGGTACAGTTTGTCCTACCTATATGTTTTGTGTGAATATTTCTATTGTGTTTTGGTATCTGAGTTTGGGCTAGGGCTGTAGACCTACTTGAGTTTTATTCACAAGGTTTCCTGGTTATTTACAGGCCTCCTGAGTGCAATTCCTCTCATGATCATCTGGGCTTTATTAGACTGTATGTAATAAATCAAGTAGATCTGTATATTATATGACTTTGGATAAGTTAATTCTTTTTGATCCTTAAGTTCCTTTACAATATCTACTACTCAGGGTTGTGAAGACTAAATGAAATAATGGATTATAAGTATATAGCATACTTCCTGGCCTATTGTAAGCCTCAGTTAATGTTAGCCTCCTCTCTGCTTCTTTACCTTTGGAAAAAAGCATGTTTCTTACAGGTCAGAGGTCACAAACGGTCTAAGCTTCTTGCCCAGGAACAGATTGCCTCTCAATCATGGATGAGGTTTTTTTTTTTTTTTTTTCTATTTTTCCTGTGTGTCCCTTGCTGTGCCTCTTCTAGTAACTGGCACACTGTAGATGCTCAGTGAATTTGGATTTACCATGACACAGTACAAGCTATTTCCATGAATTTCCCAGCATGATGTTCAGAGGATTGCAGAGTGTCAGCATTAGTATGTGACAAATGGACATTGTTAGTGCTCCTTTGGGGCTGTGTGACTTCCAGTTGTGCTGAGGCAGAGAGCTTAATTAAGTTGTATTGAGGCAGAGAGCTTAATTAAATTTCATACTTTTATTCTGAGAGAGAGAGATAGAGAGGACTAGAATGCAAGCAGAGGAGGGGCAGAGAGAGAGGGAGAGAGACTCTTAATCAGGCTCCATGTCCAGCACTGAAGAGTCTGTCACAGGGCTTGACCTCATGACACCATAAGATCACGACCTGAGCTGAAATCAAGAGTTAGGCACTTAACTTACTGAGCCACCTGTCGCGACCGGCGCGACAATCACCGAGGTCAGGGTCCTGAGGGTAGGGGAATGCAAGAAAAAAGAGAGAAGAGAAAGTTTGGGAACAGGAGGGTCCCCTGGGCTGATGGCCCAAGTGACGGCTTTATTGTTGCTGTACACAATCTTTTATAATATAAGACTCTTATGGATCAGGTCATTCTAAGAATAAACAGGTTTCACATGATCACTGCCAGCCAAAACATTTAGTTCTGTATACCTTGTGAACCTTGTGAACGGGTCACAAGACCTTGTTGATAGATTGCTAGCAAAACACAGTTCCCATGTTTGTTTCTATCTGACTCGGGGTAGAAAAAGGGAGGTAGCATTACTGCCAACACCTGCAGACCACAGGCTTCAGGAATTAACTTTCTCAGCCTTGACAAGACTTTCGTATGCCCTTGAAAGTGGGGGAATGGGAGGGGGAACCACCGGGTTGGCTTGAGTCAACAGGGAACGTTGCTCGACCCGGTCTCAGCCTGGCGCCGGGGCCCGGCCCCCCACAGCCACCCAGGCACATCCTCCTGTAAAGTTTTTGACTCTTGCTTTCCAAGCCACACTTTCCAGGATTGTTTCCTCATTTTAAACATCATCTTTTAACATGCAGTAGTAAAATATTTAAACAATACCAAAGAATTCATAATTTATAGAAGCAGTCCAAGGTTCCTATTGCCTTGGAAATGTTTTGCTTATTAGGCTATCTAAATGCATTGTATATGACTTTTAAAGGCATATATTTAGTTCAACATTGTTCCTTATTTCTATTTTTAAAAAATGAATGAGTAGTTAATGCACATAAAAAAAGAAAGATATTGGAAGGAAGAAAAAGTAACAACTGTACAGAGCCATTTTAAGTGCCATTTTCTGAGCAGCAGCTCCCAGGGCCATCAAATGTACCAATAGGAACTGCCCTGTGTTTAGGTGGAATGGTTTAGGGTTATATTTGAGGTAATCGAAACTGCTGAGACCAATGCAAAAGTAAATTTTCTGTTTATTTGTTCTTTCCAGAGAGTAGAAATATGGAGAATGTGACACTGCATCCTTTATTCTCAGTTCTGAGCAGAGTGAATTAAAAACTATAGACATCTTAATCTGTGCTTTCTCTCCCACATCTAGGAACGGAAAAAGAAATTTGAAAAGGATGGTGAAAGATTTTATTCCTTGCTGGATCGGCACTTACATCTGTCTTCCAAAAAGAAAGAATCTCAGTTACAAGAGGTATGTTCAAAAAGCCTGTTCCTACCTTCTGCTGCCAGATGTGCCTTGTTAACATTGGTATCTTCCTATTACAAGGTTTTCCTTAATACCCTGCCTCAGCAGGGAACCACTATAATAGTAGTCTTACAGTTAAAACCTTTTGCCTAGGACTGAGGAGTCTTGAGTTCCCAAACTAACTCCTCCACTCACTAACTGTGTGACTTTTTTGTTGTTGTTCATTTGCTTTTTGGACTTTAGAATAAATAATTTAATATATAAATAATTTTTATGTAAACAATAACATGTAAGTTTGAGAAAATAAAATGTTACCATACAACACTGTTATAGTATCACTGACTATATTCCTTATGCTCTGCCTTTTATTCCTGTGACTTATTCATTCCATAAGTAGAATTCTATCTCTTCAACTCCCCTTCACCCAATTTGTCCATCCTTCTCACCCTCCTTTACTTTGAAAACCATCAGTTTGTTCTCTTTATTTATAGGTCTTATTCTTTTTGTTTACTCATTTTTTGTTTCTTAGATTACACATATGACTAAAATTATATGGTATTAATTTCTCTCAGTTTGACTTATTTCACTTAGCACAATACCTTCCAGAGCTATCCATATTGTCACAAAGGGCAAGGTGTAATCCTTTTTCATGGCTGCATATTATACCAAAATCCACGTCTTGCTTATCCATTCATCTATCAATGAATACTTAGGTTTCTTCCTTATCTTAGCTGTTGAAAATAATACTGCAACTATGATAGGGGTGCATGTATCTTTTTGAATTAGTGTTATCATTTTCTTTGCCTAAATACCCAGTAGTAGAATTACTGGGTCATGTGGTAATTCTATTTTTAATTGTTTTAGGAATATTCATGCTGCTTTTCACAGTGGCTGCACCAGTTTGCATCCCACCAATAATACATGAGGGTTTCTTTTTTCTTCACATCATCGCCAAAACTTGTTATTTCTTGTCTTTCATGGTGTGACTTGGATAACATATTTTTTTTTTCTTTCAAAGGAGGAGTGATATGCAATGATCTCCAGAGTCCCTTTCAGTTCTGTTTTTGATTCCAAAATCCACATGAGGATAAAGTTAGACTAGTACTGTATTTGGTAGATCAGGAGCAGATCTTCTCCTTTTTTCCCCCAAGATATTCTAACATTAACTTTTTTGTATGGGCTTTCAGGGACTTCAGTTCAAATAAATCACTATTCCATGAATGCATACCACATGCCAGGCATTAAGCTGGGTTCAATAGGACTAGAGAGACAATGAGACATACTTCCTGTCCTTCTATAGCTTATAATTGGAATGCTAAAATAAGAATACACATGACACTTAAACAAGTAGCATTTTTTACATACTGTAACATGTATCTGTATGTGGTATCCTTATAGGGGTGGGGAGGTGTTTGGAGAATAAAACTCTTACATTTGAATGTGGAGATTTATTTGCCTTTGTAAAATAATGGGGCCCATTCAATTTGAGGTGGTCATTCAACAAAAAGCGAAGTCTTTGACAGATAGAAATGGAGAAATGGACCTTTCACATGGAGGGCAATGGCCCCAAGAATGGAAAACATGGAGTACGTTTGGGAAATAGTATGACCAGAATTTTCATTACTATTGCAGAGTAGTGAAAGACAAAATATGATCAGGAAAGTTCAGGCTATATTATGGAGTGATAGGCTCAGGGGTTTGTATTGAATTCTATTGGCTCTGGGGAGATTAACAAGACCTTTTGGTTGTATAAGCAATATGAGTGGAATTCTGATTTAGAAATCTTAAACTGTATGAGGTTATAAGATGAATTAGACCTGGGAGAGACCGGGAAACAAACAAACAAACAAAAATCAGTTTAGGAAAGTATTACAATGATCTAGAGGAAAAGGTCTAAGTCACAAGGGTGGCCCTGGAGAAGGGAGGAAAGGAATTAACTGATTAAAACTGCTTTTAATGGAAGAATGGATCTGTGTGTTGGATAATAGATCAAGTAAAAGATATATTGTACATTCAAGTATAAAAAGAGATATTCAATTGAATAAGGTCATAGACATGAGCTGTGAAATTTCTTAGAAATCATCTTGTCCAAGGTTATATAGATTGTGGCAAAGCTGATATGTGATTTGGTGAGTGTCCATTACATCATGTAAGGTGCTTCAAGGTGATAAATCAGAGCCTCAGTGGTGGATAGAGTTAGTATTGAAAAAGTGAAGGACTACTTTTCTTCCATAAACTGGAATGAAGTACTAGTCTGGGGTCTTCTGTCATTTTTTCTTCTGCATACCTTTGTTTTCTTCCTTTTCCATCTATTCTGTTTTGAGTTCCTAGGTAGAAGAGAGTTAACATAAAAGGCCTGAGTCTACTTTGATTAGGAAAATCTGACTATAAGATTAACTCTTGTCTGGTATCTGGGAACTAGGCTAGTGGGCAGTTTCTTACACAGATATAAAATTTTTCCTAAATGGTAAGAATGACTCACTGTGCCTAGACTGCCTGTACAAACAATATGGTTTATGTTAAATGTCTCATTTTCTTCTGGGAGTCTGGAGTTTTGGTATATGCTCAGCAGCCAGTACCTGTGTACAGGCACTAATAAAAACCTAGGGCACTGAGTCTAAATAGCTTCCCTGGTAGACCATATTGCACATGTGTTGTTATAACTTGTTGCTGAAGGAATTAACTGTGTCTTTTGTGACTGTACTAAAGGAACACTCTTGGAAGCTTTCACCTAGTTTCTTCTACACTTCATCCCATGTATTTTTCCCTATGCTGATTTTGCTTTATATCCTTCCACTAAAATAAATCTTAGCCATGAGTATGACTTTATGCTGGAGTCCTTTGAGTCCTCCTAGTGAATTACCAATTCTCTAGGGGGTTGGGACCCTTGGCACAGTCCAAACTTTGTTCTTTTGGAAACTTTTACAATGAAAGCTTCTGGAATGTCCTAGTAGTTTGGTTGCTGTATATAGAGGTCCCTGGTGACTTTACTAAAGAGCAAGGATACAGCCTTTGAACTTCTTCAATTAAAAATAATCTGAGATTGTATGGAAACCAATTTGACAATAAATTTCATATTTAAAAAATAAATAAACATTAAAAAAATAAAAAAGTAATAATCCGGGGGACCTTGGGTCACTTTTTTAATATTAAGAGACTTTATTTTTAGAGCAGTTATAGGTTTACAGAATAGATGAATTATAAGTATGAAGTTCTCATATATCCCTAATTTGCAGCATACAGTTCCCCCTACTATTGACATTTGCATGAATGATGAGCCAACGCATTATACATCTGGGGGTTTTGACAAATGTATAATGACATAAATGCACCATTACACTATCATGCAGAAAATATGTCACTGCCCAAAATATGTGTGGACACCACCTGTTCATCCCTCTATCTAGCCATACCCCCCAAACTGCTAGTAACTGTTGATCTTCTTATGGTTTCCATATTTTGCCTATTCCAGAATGTTTTATTGTTGGAATTATACAGCATGTAGCAGTTTCATTTTGGCTTATTTAATTTAGCAGTATTCATTTAAGGTTCTTCTGTGTCTTTTCATGACTTTATAACACGCTTATTTTTAGTGCTGAATAATACTCCATTGTGTGTATTTACCACAGTTTATCTTTTCACCTATTGAAGGATATCTTGGCTTCCTCTCAACTTTGTGAATTATTAATAAAGCTTATGTAAATATTTGAATGCAGGTTTTCGTGTACATAACTTTGCAAATAATATTGGTAAATACCAAAAAGCACAATTTCTGGATTGTATGGTAAAAGTATATTTAGTTTCTTACAGTTTTTTATAGAAACTTCCATATTGTCTTTCAAAGTGACTACATTTTTTTATTTCTATCATCAATGAATGAAAGTTCTTATTGCTCTTGTTGCTCTCTTTGTCAGCATTTGGTGTTGTCTGTGTTTTGGATTTTAGCCATTCTAATAGGTATGTAGTGATCTCTCATTGTAATCCTCATTTCTGTAATGACATATTATGTTGAACATCTTTTCATATGCATTTTTGCCATCTGTATATCTCTTTTGGTAAGGTATCTGTTCATATATTTTGCCATTTTTAATTGGATTATTATCGTTTCATTTTAAGAGCTGTTTGTCTATTTTATTTTTATTTTTTTAAAAGATACCCTACTAGGGGCACCTGGGTGGCTCAGTCAGTTAAGCATCCGACTTCGTCTCAGGTCATGATCTTGCGGTTTGTGAGTTGGAGCCCCGTGTCAGGCTCTGTGCTGACAGCTCAGAGCCTGGAGCCTGCTTTGGATTCTGTGTCTCCTTCTGTCTCTGCCGCCCCAACCCCCAACTTGTGCTCTGTCTCTCTCTGTCAATCAAAAATAAATAAATGTAAAAAAAAAGATACCCTGCTACTTCTTTGTTTGTTTTATCCCCCCCCCCACGCCCCTTGGGGTAAAAGATATTTATTTCAACTTTCTAGGAGTAAAAAATAAAATTTTAACTTGGAATTTGTATTGTTTTAAATTTTTATTTAAGTTCTAGTTAGCTAACATACAGTATAATATTAGTTTCAGGAGTAGAGTTTAGTGATTCATCAGTTACATGTAACACCCAGTGCTCTTCACAACAAATGCCCTCCTTAATGCTCATCACCTATTTAGCCCATCCCCCCACCCACCTCCTCTCCAACAACCCTCAGTTTCTTCTCTATAGTTAAGAGTCTGTTTTATGGCTTGCCTCACTGTCTTTTTCCCCCTATATTCATCTGTTTTTGTTTCTTAAATTCCACGTATGCGTGAAATCACATGGTATTTGTCTTTCTCTGACTGACTTATTTCACTTAGCATAATGCCTTCTAGCACCATCCATGACGTTGCAAATGGCAAGAGATTATTCTTTTTGATAGCTGAGTAATATTCCATTGTATATATACATATACACCACATCTTTATCCATTCATCAGTTGAGGGACACTTGGGCTCTTTTCATAATTTGGCTATTGTTGATAATGCTGCTTGTTTGTCTATTTTAGATACCAGCCTTTTCTCAGATATGTTTTGCAAAGATTTTCTCCCAGTCTATGGATTGTTTTTTCATTCTCTTAACCAAGATTTTCACAGAGAAGAAATTTTTAATTCTTATGAAATCCAATTTATCAGTTTTTTCTTTTGTGGATTATGCTTTTATGTTATATCCAAAAAGTTATCACCAAGTCAAAGGTCACCTGAATTTTCTCTTATATTATCTTCTAAGAGTTTTAGGGCCTTGATTTTTACATTTAGCTCTATGATATATTTGGGATTAATTGTTGGGAAAAGTTTAAGGTCTGTCTCTAGATTAATTTTTTTCATGATGATGTGCAGTTGCTTAAGCACCATTTGTTTAAAAGACTATCTTTGCTATATTATTTAAATTTATCTATTTTTAATTGAAAGTATAAAGTATGTATATACACAAAGTAAAAACTTCAAACACTATAAGAAGGTATAGAAAATATTAAATCCTTATCATTCAAGATTCCCGTTCCTTTCCTTCTCTTCCTTAGAGGCAGTTCCCATTACTAATAGCTTGTGAAACTTTCCAGAAGTCTAGAAGGCTACTATACACAGTGTGCTTATCTTACTCTTTTTAACCTAAGAATATACCTTGAATATTGGTTCGCAGCACACATACTGAAATTTTCTCCCCACAGTTGTGTTGTATTTCATTTTATTAACTTCCATAGATATTTAAACAGTCCCTTTTTTTCATTACTTCATAAGCCGTTTCTGGTCCAATGAGAGTCTCTGCAGGTAAACAACCTGAGTCATAGCCCAGGCTAGATAAATTCCCAACCAGTTTTTGTTTTAATTTTTAAATGTTTATTTGTTTTTGAGAAAGAGACAGAGTGCAAGCAGCAGAGGGGCAGAGAGAGAGAGGGAGACACAGAATCCGAAACAGGCTCCAGGCTCTGAGCTGTTAGCACAGAGCCTGCTGTGGGTCTCAAACTTGTGAACCACGAGATCATGACGTGAATTCTGAGTTGTAGTTGGACACTCAACCAACTGAGCCACCCAGGCACCCCCAACCAGTTTTTATAAAGACTTTACCGTAGGAAGTATTTGGGGGGATGAAGTAGATGCTCAGAATCTAGGGCTGGTGTCAGAAACAATAAAGGAAGATTATGCTCCTGATTTTCTTATATAATATCTACATTGACCTCTGGATCTTGGAGGCAAAAATAAAGGTGACGCTTTAAAAAGATGTCTCAAGAGTAGGTCCTTCGAATACAAGAAATATGATACTAGAAAACAATATCTGTTTTGTGTTATTTTCTGGGATAAGATTGGTGAGCTATCTGCTAATACTGTTCATGGGAGCAGTAATTTTTAAATTGCAGGTTGCCACTCATTTAGTAGGTCATGATATCAATTTAGTGATTCATGCCCTACATTTTGTAAAATGAAAGAATAAAAAGGAAAAATCTTAGTGCATCATCTGTAGTGTTTTATTAAACTTGACAATACTCTTTTTTTTTTTACTACAGTGAGTCAGAACAGTATCTTAAATCATGTCCTAGTATATGCATACTTATCTTTGCTTTATTGTATTGTCTTTTCTCCTGTGTCAGAGATTAATTGACTATATTTATGTGTAAATATAATTTTCACGCTTTCTATTCTGTTCCATTGATCTATTTGTCTGTTCTTTCACCAGTATCACATTGTTTTGATTATGATAACTTTATGGGAATTTTGAAATCAGATAGTGTAAATACTTCAATTGGTTCTTCTCTCCCAATATTGTGTTGGCTTTTCTTGCCTTTTTCCCTGTCTATATAAACTTTAGAGTCACTTTGTTGATATCCAGAAAATAGCTTGCATTAATTTTGAATTGGATAACACTGAATCTATGGATCAAGTTGTGAAGAACTGACATCTTGATAATATTTTATATCCATCTACATGTAATATTTCTCCATAAATTTAGATCTGTGATTTACTGGTTTTATAATTTTCATCATATAGATCTTATAAAATTTTTATTTATGACTAAGCATTTCAAATTTTCTTCTAATTCAAATACTTCAGTGTTTTTTTATGTTTATTTAATTTTGAGAGAGAGACAGACAGAGTTCAAGCAGGGGAGGGGCAGACAGAGAGTGAAACAGAATCTGAAACAAGCTCCAGTCTCTGAGCTGTCAGCACAGAGCCCGTCGTGGGGATTGAACCCACAAACTATGAGATCATAATCTGAACTGAAGGCAGACACTTAACCGACTGAGCCACCCAGGCACCCGTATAGTTTGGTGTTTTTAATTTACAATTTCAATGTCCACTGTTAGCATGTAAGAAAACAATTGATTTTTTATATCAACTTTGTATCCTGCAGTTGTGCTATCTAGTTACTTATTACTTCCAACAGATTTTTGTTGACTTTTGGGGGGAATTCCTGTACACACAATTGTGCCATGTGTGGAAAAAAAAGATAGTTTTATTTCTTCCTTTCCAATCTATATACTTTTTATCTCCTTTTCTTATCTTATTGCATTTGCTTAGAATTCCACTATGATTTGAATATGAATTGTTCCTGGTGTTAGAATATATCTAGTTTCTCAAAATTAAATATGGTGTTAGCTGTAGGTTTTTTACAGATATTCTTTATCAAGTTGATGAAGTGCCCTTATAATTGTAGCTTGTTGAAAGTTTTTCTCAAAGGATGGGTGTTGGATTTTGTCAAATATTTTTTTCTATATCTGTTGGTATTGTCATTTAATATTTATTCTTTAGGTGTTGATGTGATGAATTATATCAACTGATTTTTGAATGTTGCACCAGCCTTGCATACATGAAATAAATCACACACAGTCCTGGTGTATATTTTTTATACCCTGGTGGATTTGATTTGCTAATATTTTATTGAGAATTTTTATATCTATGTTTATGAGAGATACTAGTATGTACTTTTCCTTTATTGTAATGTCTTTGTCTGGTTTTAGTATCAGGGTAATGCTGGCCTCAGAGAATGAGTTAGGAAATATTCCCTCTGCCTCTGTTTTCTGGATGAGAGTGTAAAAATTTGGTATCATTTCTTCCTTAAAATATCTAGTAAAATTCACCAGTGAACCCATCTAGTGCATTCTTTTTTGGAAGGATTTTAATTATTGATTCAATTCCTTTAATAAATATAAATCTATTCAGATTGTGTATTTCATCTTGTGTGAGTATTGGAAGCTTGTGTCTTTCAAGGAATTAGTTCATTTAGGTTATCAAAATTTAAGGCATGGAGTTGTTATTAATACTCCTTTGTTATCCTTTTAATATCCATGAGATCAATAGTGATGACTCTGCTTTCACTTCTGACATTTTTTTTATTCTTTAAGGCTATTTACTATTTATTTTTAACAGAGAAGGAGACAGAAAGAGCGTGAGTGGGGGCGAGGCAGAGAGAGAATGAGAGAGGGTCAAAGCAGGATCCATGCTGTCAGCACTGAGTCTGACATGGGGCTCAATCTGACAAACCATGAGATCATGACCTGTGAGAAAATCAAGAGTTGGATCCTTAACTGATTGAGACACATGGGCGCTCCTCATTTCTGACATTTTAAATGTATGTGTTTTCTTTTTCTTTCTTAATCTGGCTATAGTCTTATCTATTTTCTTGATGTTTTAAATTAACCAGATTTTGATTTTGTTGATTTTCTTTGTTTATTTCCTATTGTTAATATTATTGGTTTCCTTAAAAATTGTTATTATTTCTTTTCTTCTGCTTATTCTGGTTTTAATTTGCTCTTATTTTTCTAAGGTGGGAGCTTAAATTATTGATTTTAGATTTATTTTATTCTAATATATGGTTTAATGCTATAAACATTCCTGTAAGCATTGCCTTCACAGCATCCACAAATACTAAGTTATATTTTCATTTTTGTTTAGTCTAAAATACTTTTTAATTTCTCATAAGAATTCTTCTTTGACCCATGTGTCATTTAGAAATGTGCTGTTTAATCTCTAAGTATTTTGGCAGGTTCTAGCTATTTTTTGTTATTGATTTCTAGTGTAATTTATTTGTGGTCTGAGAGCATACTTATCATGATTCCTGTTCTTGTAAATTTATTCCAGTATATTGTATGTCCCAGAACGTGGTTGATCATGGTGATCTGTGTGAGCTTGAATATAAGGTGTATCCTGCTGTTGTTGGATGAAATGTTCTACAGATGTTAATTAGATCCAGTTGGTTGATGGTGCTGTTCAATTCGATTTACTGATTTTCTGCCTCAATTACTGACAGGAAGGTTGAAATTTCCAACTCTAATTGTGGATTCACATATTTCTCCTTGGTGTTCTATCAGTTTTTGGCCTCCCATGTTTTGATGTCCTATTACACAATAAGGGTGGTTATATCTTCTTAGAGAATTTACCATTATCATTATGTTATGCCTCTTTTTCCCTGACAGGTTTTGTTGCTCTAAAGTCTCCTTTTTCTGAAATTAATATAGCTATTCCAGCTTTCTTTTGATTCTTGTTGGCATGGAATTTTTTTCTCCATACCTTTGCTTTTAGTCTATGTCTTTTATATTTCAAGTGATATGTTATACATAGCATATAGTTGGCTCTTATTTTTCATGCACTCTCACAGTCTCTACATTTTAATTGGTGTGCTTAGGCAATTGACCTTTGAAGTGATTGATATAGTTGGATAAATATCTATCATGTTTGTTACTGTTGACTACCCTTTGCTTATTTTTGTCTTAATTTTTTATCTGCCTTCTCTTTTTTTAACTTAAAATTGTATGATTCCCTTTTATGTCCTCTTCTAGCATATATGATTTATACTTTTTAAAACTTTTTTAGTGGTTACTCTGGTTTCCCATACACATTTACAATTAATCCATTTATGCTTTCATATAACATTATGCTTCTTCATGGGTGGTACAGGAAACTTATAACAGAATATTTCCTATTGCTCCCTTCAGTCACTTATAATATTATTGTCATTCATTTCACTATTTGATAATCTATATTCACCAAATACGTTGTTACAATTATTATCTTCGACAAACTCTTATCTGTAAGATTAGTTAAAAATAAGAAAAATGTGATTTTATTTTACCTTCATTTATTCCTTCTCTAGTACTCTTCTTTTCTTTCTTTTGTTACACATTTCTCATTTATATAGTTTTCCTTCTGTCTGAAGAACTCCTTGTAATATTTCTTCAGTCACAAGTTTACTTCAAACATTCCTTAAATTTTTATTTGAGAAAATCTTTAATTTTTCTTCACCTTTGAAAAATAACTACTGGATGCAGAAGTATAAATTTGTGATTTTATTTCAGTACCTTAAACATCTCACTCCACTCTCTTCTTTTTGCATTGTTTCTTAAGAGAAATCTTATTCTTGCTCCTCTTTAGATAAGGTAGATTTTCTCCTGCTTCTCTCAAGATTTTCTCTGTGCCTTTGACTTTGTGCAATTTGAATATGATATGCACATGTAATTTTTTTGTATTTATACTATTGACATGTAATTTTTACATGTCAATGACATGTAAAATTTTACATGTAAATGACATGTAATTTTTTTGTATTTATACTATTGTTCTCTAAGCTTTCTCAATCTTTTGTTTCTTATCTGTCTAATTTTGGAAAAATTTTAGTCATCACTTTAAGTATTTATGTTCCTCTTTTTCTTCTCCTTTTAGAAAGCCTAGTATGCGTATCTTCCACTTTTTATAATTGTCCAACACCTTTTAAATACACTACTCCATCTTTTTCATTCTTTTTTTTCTTTTTGCATTTCAGTTTTTGAAGATTCTATTAACATCTCTTCAAGTTCATTGATCCTTTCCTTAGCCTTGTTCAGTCTGTTGATAAGCCCATTAAAGGCATTCATTTCTGCTAATGTTTTTTTATTTCTAGCATTTCCTTTTGATTATTTCCCCTACCTTTCATATCTCCACTTGTATTACCCATCTGTTCTTGTGTATTGTCCTCCTTTTCCATTAGAGCCCTCACTATAATTTCTTGTCTAATAATTCCACCATCCAGTATCTCTGCCTTATCTGTTTGGTTTTTATGTTTGTTTTTTATCTTCAAACTGGTTTTTGTTGTCTTTTCCCCTTTTGAATGACTTGTAATATTTTGTTGAAAGCCAGTGTAATGTTCTTGGTAAAAGGAACTGAGCTAAATAGGTCTTTAGCATGAGGCTTTATGTTTATATAGATAGGAGTTAGGCTGTACTTAGTTTGCTGTTAGGCTATGTTTGGTTTATTCTAGATATTGTTCTCAGAGGCCAAAATTTCCTGTGGTATTTTTGTTTCTGTCTTCCCTGTTGTCTTTGGATTTCCTTATAGAGTTGTTCTTAAATAACTGATAGTCTGATACTGGCTATAGCAACGGGTTTCTGCTTCGGGGCTTTTGCTCTCATAAGCTCTGATTCTCCATTTTGACCTGTCTATCCAATATTTGAGGCAGCTCTTTTCCCTCTGATTTCAGTTCTCTGTTGTTTCTAAGAGAAGTTGTTGATTTTCAACTTGTTCAGCATTGTTTTTTTGTGAGGATGGTTATGATAACTTGCAAGCTTTTTAATTGTTCGACCAGAAACCAGAAGTTTCCCATTGATCGCTTTTTATTTCTTGATTTATAATTCCTATCTGTAAAATAAAGGAATAAGATCACTACTTGGTGGCTAAATTATTTCCTAGCTCTAGCATTCTGTTGAGTGCATAAGCAGTGACTTGTGTGAATGATTATGCTGTTATGTGACTTTTGCTGCTCTTCTTCTACAGGCAGACCTCCAGGTGGACAAAGAGAGGCATAATTTCTTTGAGTCCTCCCTTGATTATGTTTATCAAATCCAGGAAGTTCAGGAGTCTAAGAAGTTCAATATTGTGGAGCCAGTAAGTTCTATCTGTTGATGAATAGTCTAAAAATATTTACCAAATTCCCGGTAAATGCAGAGAACTTTGATCATAGAATTGAAATCTCAAAGATGGTGAAGGATATTTAATGCTTAATAATGAATGTCAAGAAAATAGACACACCAGCTTGTGTTGTTCTTGCTTTCTTACTAACATTTTCTCTTCCTTACCACCCCTTCTGCCTTTCTTTTCTTTCCATTTTCTTTTTTTTAATGTTCATGTATTTATTTTGAGAGAGAGACAGAGAAAGAGAGGGAGAAGGAGAGAGAATCCCGAGCAGGCTCCATGCTGTCAGCATAGACCCAATGTGGGGCTTGATCCCACAAACCAGGAGATCATGACTGGAGTTGAAATCAAGAGTCGGACACCCAACCGACTGAGCCACCCAAGTGTCCCTTCTTTCCCATTTTGTCTCCCTAGCTATGATTTTCCTTTCTTTCTCTTTCTTTGCTTCCTCTTTCCTTCTCTCCCTCCTTTGATTTCTTGGTCACCCTTCATTTTATCTTGCTCTCCTCCCTTCCTTGCTCTCATGCTTTCATAAAGCTTCTAAAGGGCCTATCAGATACCAGTCAATGTGCTACAAGCTCATGTCCCTTGCACTCAATGACTTCCTATTGTACTGTTTTTACTTCTGTACTGTTTTTACTTCTATCTTCTTTATTTTTTTCTACTTACATCTCTTTGAGCATAAAAGTGATGTGCTTTGATTTGACAACTATGTGGAATTTTAACAACTTTTATTTTCTAGCATAAAAAATCTACTTTTATTGCAGAAAAGCTAAAAATAACTATAGTCAAAATAAAACAAAAAGAATAAATTTCCAAAACAGAGGTAATCACTGTTAATATTGTGGCATTTTCCTTCTAAGTTTTCTGTGTATCTACAGTATTTCTTTCTCTATTTGTGTATGCCTTTTTACTTATGTGGGTGTGTGTGTACACATGTGTGAACATGTGTGTACATGTATATGTTTTGCACATGAACATGTATATATATGTACATGTGTATCTGTGCTCACATTTGTATGTATCTGTATATATATGTATGCAATCAAGTGTGTATTCATTTATACAAAAAAATTAATTGAACTTCTATGACTGGCACTGTGCTAAACACTGGGTATTCTATAATTAATAAGACGGACTCTGTTTCTGTCTTTATGAGGACTACATTCGTATTGGGTAGACAGAAGGGAAACAAGGATACAGATAAATAAAATTAATTGTAAGTTGTGATAACGGCTAAAACAATAACAAGAATGGGCAGCTACTTTAGAGTAGATGGTCAAGGAAGACCTCTGAAAGTATCATTTATGGTAAGATCTAAAGAAAGAGAGGATGAGGCCACATGAATAATGGAGAAATAATACTCCAGACACAGAAAAACACATGTGCACAGTCCTTAAGTTAGGAAAGAATGGTGTGCTTGAAGAATGAAAAGATTAGTGCCTCTAGATACTGGCAATAGAAAAGGAGAGGGGCAGGAAGTGATTAATGTATGATAGGAAGGCACATGACCTGTAAGCATGGTAAAAAGTTTGGATATTAGTCTAAGTGTAGTGGAAAACCACTGATAAGTGTTAAACAGAATATGACATGAGCTGATTTTGTTGTGTGGAGAATGGCTTAAAAGAGACCAACAGTGAAAGTGAGGAAACCAGTTAGGAGGCTACTACAGTGGTCTAGGCAAGAAAAGATGTTGGTTTCGGTTAGGGTGGTGGAAGTTCAAACAGAAAAGAATGGCTGGATTAGAGCTATGTTTTGGAGATAAAACTGGCACAATTTGGATTCAGATGTGAGTGGAAGAGAAATCAGGGATGATTCTTTACTTTTTGGCTTGACTGAGTGGGTAGTAGTGTCATTTCCTGAGATGAGAAAGCTTGGGAGAGAAACAGAAAGATTGTGTATATGACAATGTATGTGGTATACACACCCATATACGTTTATACACACACACATGCACATATATATGCAGCACATACGTGTGTATATGTACATAGTTTTTATATGTATTTATGTATATATACATATATATAGTTTGTTTTTGTATTTATACATATATGCATGTCTATATGCATATGGTGTTATCTGTGTGCATATTTATATGCACCTACCTGTTTATTTTCTAAAAAGAATAGAACAATTATTACTACTTCTTATTACACTTTACTATTGGCAGAATTGAGTATTATTTTTTAAAGGTTTGTTTTTGATAGTTGAAATCATATTTTCTTTGTTTTTATTTATGTGTATTTGATTATTGAGGTTGAATATTTTTAACATTAAAAATGTTTGATTGATCATTTGTATGTCTTATTCTGAAACCCCCCTGAAACATTTCTAACTCAAAAATGGGTTCACACTCTATTTTAGCATTATGACAGTCTTCATTAAGGTACAGAATCTTACTTTATTCATTTATTCACTTATCTGTTTATTCAACAAATATTAACTGAGCACCTACTCTGTGACAATTCTGAAGATATAAAGAGAAAAGACACAGTCTATTCCCATACTATCCAAATTATGAATGGTTTTATATGCTATCTGAAAATGATCTGAATGAACAAATTTGTTATTAGTTCTTATTTGCTGGAACTAATTCCAGTGTAAATGTTTAACCTAATAAGAGAATGGCTTTATGTACACCTGTTTTTGTTTTCGTGATTACTTTTAACACTATACTGTATAACGCTATGGAATTTATTTTCCGTGTTTCTTTTTCCTTTATTTGATAATGAGAAGATGCTGGTGATAAATTTATTTTTACATGTTTTCCCTAGGTCTTGGCCTTTCTTCATAGCCTCTTCATTTCCAACAGCTTGACTGTAGAGCTCACACAGGATTTTCTCCCATACAAACAGCAGCTCCAGCTCAGTTTGCAGAATGTGAGTTTGCATGTGGGTTTCTTCACCTGTCCCCACATTCCAGTTGGATTTTAGCCCCAATAACTTTAACCTTGAAATCCCAGTTTGTTGCAGTCTAGCCAATTTGTCAGGACATATTGGTATGGATCACAAATATTTTTGTGTGCTAGACTGTTCTTGCTCTTTCAGTTTCAACTCTCCCCAGTCTTTGAGACTTATTGTTGCTCAAACCTACCCCTCCACCCACTAATACTTCTATCTATCCAATATTTATTAAATGTTGCTAATTTACCACATCTCTTCCAGATCAGAAACCAGCTATGGGCTTGTTTAAGCACAGGTCTTATGCTACTTCCATGTTGGTCAGTCTAGACACTTAAGAGTTTTATGACCACAAATGTCCATTTTCCCCTCTCTTCCTTTTCTCATTAAATACTAGAGTTAAATAAATTATATCTAAAGGTTTTATTCACCTTCTTTCAAATGCTAGTTCTTATAGATGGCATAGGCACAGTCCTCCCATCTTTGTAACATATATATTTTTTTCTTATTCATTTATTTAACTACATTTAATGAATACTTATGGATATAATATATACTTTGTGTCAGACATTTTACAAGACACTGGACATACCATAATGATGCAAGTTAGTTTTTCTTTCCTCAGGGTACATACAGTTTCTTGCATGAAGGAGACATAAACACTGGAACACATCATAATTCCTTGTGATAAGTGTTTCAATAGTGTTACGACCAAAATTTTTAAAGCAGCACAGAAAGTAGAACATTGACTGCCTCGTGCAGTTAGAGAAGGCATCACTGAGATAGTGATTTTGGACTAGTTGTTACATTGCATAAAATTTACAGAGTATTTTTATATTAAATAGGTTGGTAAGTTGTAGTGGACATAAACTTCACTTGGTTGTTTAGGAGGATCTTGACTTAGAGTAGTTTTTTAAATTTCTTGCTGGGTACTCACCTTCACCAGAATGTGAGAGCCCGTGTCTTTGGATTTATAAAAATCCCTATAACCAGGTTAATCATTTGAATCTTCCTCAAAAAAGAAATTGAGAAGTATGAGTTTAATAAAACCCCTTGTATCTATGTACATGATGAATTCATTCACAGGATGATCAATAGAGTAGGCCCAAAAAGATAGGGCAGCCCAGATCACCATTTTGACTGACATAACAATCTTGAGGCTAGATGCTAAGGACCTATCTCTAGTGATTTTCTTACCCATATTTCAAACAGTGTTTTGCTATTGTGTTTAGTTGTGTAGTTGTACATATATTATTTCTTACCATTAGCTTTTGTTTTTCATGAATATGAAAACATAACTTTTCAGTTGATCTATCTTCAAAGAGCACATTGTCATGTATTTTATCCTAATGGCTAGAATTTGATTCAGAGTCAAATAGGCAGTAACTTTACTTGAGGCAAAACGTAAAAGTTGCCATGATAATATTATCTTTGGGAACCTTCTTTATAGTCTCCCTCCTTGTAAAGTGGAAGTCAGTCTGGTGCTCAGAATTCTAAGAGCCCTTGTTTATTGGAGACTTATGTCATTCCCATTAGAAAATAAAAGTCTCCCACATGTGTTTTATTGTTATATTATTTATGTTTCTGTTTCCCTTTTAGTCTTTAGTACTGTTACACTCCATAAAATTGTTTTCTCATCACTATGCCGTTCAACATTTGTTTTCTGCTGTGTTGTAGCATATAATGAAAACCAAGAAAACTCTGCACTGGATCTCTGACCAATAAATGCTTTTTAATAAGGTGATAATGGTGATAATGATAATGGTGATAATGGTGATATCATAATATCATATCATAATGGTGATAATGATAATAATTATGATGATAATGTCTTAACAGACAAGAAATCATTTCTCCAGTACTCGGGAAGAGATGGAAGAACTTAAGAAAAGGATGAAAGAAGCTCCCCAGACATGCAAACTTCCAGGACAGCCAACCATCGAAGGCTATCTCTATACACAAGAGAAATGTGTGTGGGAATATAGGGATCCCCATTGGGTTTCAGTAGACTGTCACCTACTTGCCACTCTCCAAACTCCAGGCACCTATATTGTTCACAGACCCTTGACAGCTACACCTCTTTGGATAACAGTCTGGAAATAGTGGATTAAAAAAAAATGAAGGGGAAGTTGGAGGGGGAGGTTAGGAATTTGTCTTACAAAGGGTCTGGGATGATAAGATTTAAGGTTTTTCTCTGTGATTCAAAATGGGGATTGTTAATTGTTTAATCCTTCTGATGGCTCTGATGGGGGGAAAAAGTGGTAAGGGAAAAGAGGAAAAAAATAATATTTATTACACCTGCTATGTGCCAGGCAGGCATGGTGCTAAGTACTTTAAATACACTATTTCATTTGATCATTAAAACCACTTATCATACCCATTTTACTTGAGGCCACTGAGGTTTAGAGAGATCACTAGTTGAAAGTCACCCAACTATCAAGTAACAGCCCTAAGAGTAAACTCCATTCTGTGAAATGCCAAAACCTATGCTCATATCACTATACTCTATACTTCTCACTGCCTTAGGAGCACATGGTTGCTCTTAAAGCACTAAACAACAACCATTGTGATTTCAATGGGATGACAGTTGTTCATTGCTGACCAAGGAAAATGAGTTAACTTATCCACTCACTGAATATTGCAGAAGATTCAAGCCTTCCTACCTCCTAAATAACATCATGAAAACCTGCATGTGCTGTTTGCTTTTCCTTATGAACTATGACCCAGTGCTCCCAAAACCTGTGATTTCAGCCCTGCCCATAATTATTGTACCTGAGAAGTAGGAAGAAGAAGCTACTCAGATGTTACCAGTGGCAAAAAACTACTGCAATTCACAAAGCATGGCATTTAAGCATTGATATTATCATGCTTTTCCTCTCTTTGAGAAATTAACTTTTGATATTTTTCAAAGATGTGTTCTTCCACTTTTCAGATGTATCCCTTCAACTCTATATTGCAGTATTTCTCAATCTCAGTGCTATTGACATTTTGGGCTGGGTAATTCTTTGTTTTGTCGGGGGGGGGGTGGATCATATACATTTTAGGGTGTTTAGCAGCATCTATGCCCTGTCCTCACTTTATTCTAATAGCACTCCCTAGGTACTACAACCTAAAATGTCTCCAGACGTTGGCAAATGTCCCTTGGGAGGCAAAATTTCCCTTGGTTGAGAACTACTGCTATATTATAAAAGAGGTGGAAATAATGAGTTTGCAATCTTGGCTATAATATCAACTAGCTCCAGTTTTCTAATTTGTCAAATGGATATGACATTGCTACTCAGTTGAATATTTATTGAGCATCCTTTTTTTTCCAGACAATATGCAGTGCACTGGGGGATTTTAAAAACTGAATCAATCTTGATTTTTGCCTTCAAATTCACAGTTTGAGGAGGAAGATAGACAACTATGTCAAGAATTATAAGGAAATGTGCTGAGCATTGCATTTGGGGCATATATCTAAGGGCTTCACTGAGGAAGTAATGTTTGAATTAGAACTCGAATTATGAGTGGGAGTTTGATAGGCAAAAAAAAGGGGGAAGAAATTTCCGTGTATATACCATTGCATGTTACTCAGGCACAGAGGTATGTGAGGATGTAATCTATTTTCAGGTTCTTGGTTTGCCAAGAATAACCCTGGTTTATACCTGTAATCCTTTTGTAATTATTAATGGTGACCCATTAAGTCTTAAATATGTCTTGAAAATTTGGACTAAAAATATATGACCAACTCTTTGTTTGATAACTGAAAGTAATTCAATGAGACAGGACCATAGAGGGTGGCAAAAGACAAAGTAGGAAAGGTAAATATCACATTATGAATGATTTTGTGGGCCAACCAGAGTTTAAAGATGGTGGAAAAGCCATGCATGATTTATAAGAGAAATGATACAGAGATATGTGTTTTAAGAATACTCCTTTAGCTAAAGAGTGGAGAATGCACTAGAAAAGAGTGATCAGAGATAGGGGAAATCAGAGAGAAGACCACTGGCATGGTTAATTGTGGAGAAATAGTGAATTTTTGTTTTGTCTGAAATACTTCATAAAACATTAAAAGTAATTCAGCAATAGGGTCCTGAACTAATTCAGGTCTAAAAGGGATGGAGAGGATGAAGCAGCTGGAAGAGAGGCATGTAAGGAATGAATGGACAGAACCCAACCACCAGTCAAATGGCAGGTTACAGGGAAAGACGAGCAGAAGATTACAGTTGTATCCAACTCATACAGTAATAAGATAAGTAGTAGAAGCATTCATAGGGGACATGGCAAGGAGAGTGATTTGGAGCAAGCTAGAGCCAATGTGGAAAGTAGTTGATGAGTTTTAGGATCTCCATATGTTCTGTGTGTTGATGGCACTGCAGGGCTGCTGGAGTTCAGGGGAGGGTTAGGGCTGGATCTGAAGCACTATGACTATGAAGAGCAGACTGTACAGCCTTTCCACCTTAGGAGTGTATTGACCATACTGCCTAAAAATATATTCTGCCAGCTCACTTTTGCCTATCATTGTAGGGGCTTTGGGAATATCCTGGGTCAAATATTACTGCCAGTATGAGAAAGAGACCAAAACGCTCACCATGACACCTACGGAGCAGAAGCCAGGTGCTAAGCAGGTCAGTTCTTTTGTGTGCCATATTTTTTGAAATGCATCTGTGCCTGCATCTCAGAAAACAGTATACCTTGACTTAGTGCCAAAGAATCAAGTTCATCACTGTCACGTGAATCATGACGTGTTCTTCTTGGCCTAAGTTTGCATTGGACCAGATACTACTCAGTTGAGTAAAATGATATCTATTATGTCAAGCCTTCTGAAAGTGCCTATACTCTTTAAGATCATTTATTAAATTATTAAAAGTGCCTGTCACATTGTACAAGAAAATTTGCAAGAATATGGATGAATTGGAGGAGGATAGTATTTACTACTTGCTTTTAATAAGTTTCTACTGTAGTATTCCTTTAAATAGCAAGTGTTTAAAATATCATTTTCCAAAATTGCTTTTTTAGATAAATATGTCTGTTTCCTAAAGTTGGAATAATAGAATAACCTATACCCCATATTCTATGTAATGTTCAGATATATTTAAGCAGTCGATGCCTCTTCTTCTGTCCTCCAAACCTTCCCCTATTCCCTAAAATGTCAAGATGAGTTTAACATACTGAGAAGATATTTACTTACCGGAAGAACTTAATCTTATATATTACATACTATACTGTATAATATAATATAATATAATATAATATAATATAATATAATGACCACACAGCCAAAAATTTTTATTCTGTCATCTCACTTTTGCCTGTATTTGTAGAGGCTTTGGAAATATACCCACACACACATACATACACACACACACACACACACACACACACACACTCACTCAAGGGTTTATTAAGATAAAAGCTGATAGACAAACGTTTCATACTCTAAAAGTAGTTTAATGTGTCCTTTAAACTGCCTCTCAAACTGGGTGTTAATGCATGGGTTTTTAAGGATTTCTGTTCTTTACAAATTGTTTAAAAAATGAAACAAGGTTCATTTACTAATGCTGGACCTTGGTGGTATAAGTAGACCCAATTGAGGTAGGCAGAAATTTGGAGAAAAAATGGGCCAATTTTTCTCCATTGCTGCTGGTTTCCATGGAAGATCTCTCTTGTGTTACTTGTCCACAGAAAATTAGAGAGGTCTGAGATTTGGTGGCAGGCTCTTGAAAACTGCTTTTTTGTGTCTTTAACCAAAAATTTTGTTACTCTGCTTTGGATGTGTATTGGAGATGAAAATCACCTCTAATGAAGTGTACTAAATGGGATTTCCAGAACCCTCATCCAATGTTTCTATGTAGGCCAGTTACTCATTCATGATTCCAAAACTCTCCTTAGTTTCCAGTGTGCCAAGGCACCTTTCAGTATGGTTTCAATAAATTTATCTGGTGCACTATCACAGAATTTGTTCCATTTCTGTCAGAATGCAGCTGATGTATCTGACTGGCTAGTACTTATAAGAAGCATTGTCCTGTGGTCTCTTCCTTTTCTTTTTCTACACACATCACTTTCCAGATCCCAGCCTTTAACGTTACTCTCTTAGACAGTAAGCTCATTTAGGCCTTTTCTCTCTTGCTCAGGCACATACTGGAAAGCTCAAGACAGAAGCAGTAGATGCCACTTTCATATCCTCCTAGCAGATGAGTGCAAGCTCTCATTTTAGTTCTTTTTTCCTCGTCCCGTTTCATTAAGAGGCTGCTTGCAAAACTTGCTGTAGTGTTAGCCTAATCAGTTTTAATATGGGATTCCTTACGGAGTGGGAAGAGGAACTGGGTTCTCTATTTAGAAGGAAAGGGAGGTAAAGTAGTAACTTGAATTTCCATAAAATGAAGTTGAAAATGGTTTCTTCTTGTCAGTTCTGTCAGTTCCTATTACTGGTTTGTGTTTTAGAAAGGTAAATCATACGAGTGAGACTATAATAACACCATATAATCCACTATTTATTGAATGTCTACTGTGTACCAGGCACTGAGCTAGACACTTTTTGCCATGTGCCTCATTTATTTTCTCAGCAGCCCTGTGAAATTTTATTAGTTCAATTTGAAGATAGAGGAATTAACCCTCTTTCTGACTGTGGTACTTATCAGTGTTCCCTGCTAGTTCAGCCTATCACCTTCCACCTGTGTTGTTCTATTCACTTTATGAATTATCTTCCTAAATGCTATTTTAGAAGATCCCCATCATTTCCCTGTCAGGCAGTTATGGTAAGAGGAAAGAGTGCCGTATTTTGAGTTTCAAAAACTGGGTTTAAATCTGAGCTCTGTGGCCTAGTAGCTTTTTGACCCCAAGTAAATTGTATAATGTTGCTTAATATAATTTTACTCATCAGAAAAATGACAAGAATAATACTGTAGTTCATAAAAATTTCTGGAGCACTAATTCTTCACTAGGTGCTAGAGAGATAAAGATAAATAAAATGTCCATCCCCTTGAGTTCTCAGTCAATTGGGGAAAGAAATAATGCAGAAAACCCATAGTGAACAGTGTGCGGGATTGGGAAGAATTTTGGAGGAAATGAAAGCTGAACTGCAGTTTGTAGAACAATTAAATTGTTCTACAATTCCAGGCAAAGAATATAGATAAAGTCATTTCAGGTGGAGGAAACATTATTTGCAGTTATGGAGCCATGAAAGACTATGACATATGTGTGAAATGAGAGTACTTATGCATGGATGGGGCATAAAACAGATTGGGGTGGCTAGAAGTAAACCTGAAGTAGTAAGCAGGGTGTAGGCCAAGGAGCCATGATGCCTCTGAACCTGAGGGAGAAGAGTTTAAAGAGGGAGGGTCAGTATATGATACTGTTAATCACTGTCCTCTTGAAAGGCTAGTAATGTTTGATACCCTCAGTACTGGGGCAAGGAAGGCAGATTGAAGGATGAATTCAGGGTTGAGTTTTTATAGTGTGGGAGCAGCAAAAAGGCCTGAAAGGGGGTTGAGTGTGCCAGTGAGAAAGAATTCTTTTTTGATCAGCTGGATCAACTCTATGGTCCAGTTTGGAGGGCAGAGTACCTAAACACAGACCTGGCATTTGGGAAGTGTTTCTGACTTGGTGGGAACAAGGTGGTTAGTTAGCATTATCCCTATTTATAGATTGTGAAGTTAAGATTCAGTGACAGAAATGATTTGCCCTGGGTTGCAAGCTACTAAATGGTATAACTGGGATGGACTTCCTAGTTTATTGCTATTTCCACTATCACTATACCGACTCGAGTGACTTTAGGTAAGTCATTTTATCTCTCTGAGCTTCAGTTCTTTCTAAGGATTGTTGTGAGGAAAGTTGGTTTGAAGACACCTAGCATAATATGTGGCACATAGTAGGTAATGGATAAATGTTACTTCTCTTTCTTATACTATGTTATCTCTATTGAGATAATAGAGGGAAACCGAACAATATGGGACTGGGGGATTTTAATCTGTGAACAGAATGGATTTCAATGGCTTATTAAGTGTCCATAAAACTAAGGGGGCTACACTATTCTTCATGTATGAAATAACAAATGCACTTTGAGAAATAACTCAAATTTGCTTACTCCATGATCTATCTTTGGAGAGATTGCTTTCGTGATTCCTGTCTTCCTGAAGAGCCTGGAGGTGGGGAATGAAAATGTTTGCCTTCTCTCCTCTATCTGCCAATTTAATGGAAGGAGGGTTTCATAAAGCCACTTCCTACCTTATTTGGTACACTTAATGCCTTTTGGTCAGCCGATTTCTCCAATACTCCCCTTATGTTAATGTGTAATGAGCTTTCTATTTAATCTACCATGCTTGGAAAAGAATAGTCATCTACCCTGAGCATTTTCTCCTGGTCTCAGCCATTAATTATTGGAGCAGGAAGAAACCATCTGCCGCCTTTCTGCAACTACTGTTCTCAGTGAGACTACACATTGCTCCTGCTGCCCTGACAGATGCCTTCCAAGTGACCCTGAGGATAATTAAGGAGGCAGAAGAAGCCTCTGTGCATTTTTTTTCAAATTGGCTATTAATCCTTCTCTTATAGCAGGGGCCCTTGGACTTAACGCTGAAGTACTGCGTGAGGAGGAAGACAGAGTCTATCGACAAAAGGTTCTGTTTTGATATAGAAACTAATGAAAGGTAAGCTGTGATCGTATGAATTGGCAATGTCCCCATGTGACAGATACTGAGACTGAGTAGATCTTTTATTTTCCTTTGTCATCTCTTGTTGATGAAAGTGAGAAAATCTGTTCATGACATCATCGTCTTGGCTCTTCTGGCTGCCATTCGGAGGAATCCCTGTTAGACCTGGCCCAGAGCTGTTTCCCTCTGGGGAAACTTCAATCAGCTTCACCTCACCTACTCTTGGAAGAATAAATCACTCCTAGGATTTAATTTGCTATCAGATATGCAGAGGTCAACATTTGGTGATGCTGCAAGAACAGCATACAAAAATTCATTTTTTAAAAATTTTTTTGTAGTTTGAAGTTTTTATTTAAATTCCAGTTAGTTAACATATAGTATAATATTAGTTTCAGGAGTAGAATTTAGTGATTCATCATCACTTATATACAACACCCAGTGCTTAACATAACAAGTACCCTCCTTAATACCATCACCCAATTAACCCATTCCCTGTGCCCACCTCCCCTCCAGCAACCCTCAGTTTGTTGTCTATAGTTAGGATTCTTGTTTTATGGTTTGCCTCTCTCTTTTCCCCCATCCCATATGTTCATTTGTTTTGTTTCTTATATTCCACATATGAGTGAAATCATGTGGTATTTGTCTTTCAATGACTTATCTTGCTTAGCATAATACAATCTAGCTCCATTCATATTATTGCAATTAGCAAGATTTCATTCTTTTTGGTGGCTGAGTAATATTTCATTGTGTGTGTGTGTGTGTGTGTGTGTAATGTGGTATACACATACACACACACACACACACACACACACACACACACACCACAACCTCTTTATTCATTTGGGCTCTTTCCATACTTTGGCTATTGTAGATAATGCCGCTATGAACATTGGGATGCATGTATCCCTTCAAATCTGTATTTTTGTATCCTTTGGGTAAATACCTAGTAGTGCAATTTCTGGGTGATAGGGTAGCTCTATTTTTAACTTTTTGAGGAACTTCCATACTGTTTTCCAGAGTGACTGCACCAGTTTGCATTCCCACCAACAGGGCAACAGGGTTCCCATTTCTCCACATCCTTGACAACACTTGTTGTTTCCCATGTTGTTAATTTTAGCCATTCCAATAGGTGTGAGGTGATATCTCATTGTGCTTTTGATTAGTATTTCCCTGATGATGAGTGATGTTGAGCATCTTTTCATGTGTCTGTTAGCCATCTGGATGTCTTCTTTAGAAAAATGTCTATTCATGACTTCTGCCCATTTTTTAACTGGAGCATTTGTTTTTTGGGTTTTGAGTTTGATAAGCTCTTTATAGATTTGGATACTAATCCTTTATCAGATATATCATTTGCAAATGTCTTAGCCCATTTAGCAAAACTCATTCTTTTATCTCCTAATATAACATACAGGAACAAGTGAATTGGAACACATTTTTAATGAGAGATAGAAGGAATGGAGGATGGTAGTGGTATTGAAGAGTCTTTTCTCAATACTTGGTGCAAACATAATACAGACTTTCCCTACTTTGCAGATATTTTTGTAAACTGGAGATAGTTTAATTATCAACCTTCTGATTTCAGTAAGGCTTTCAAACTTTGTTCATTTGTTTTTCTCCATTACCCTCTTTTCATTTTCTGGATCTTGGTAGTTTTATCAGAGGGAAATTTAATATTGAAATTTTGGAATGAGAGCATTTGGAGTTATTTTGGCGAAAAGCATGTTATATAGTTGGGAAGTTGATCTAAAATTCAGTGAATAAATATTTCTATGTGTTATTTTGGTCTATTATTTCTATGTTTTTGTTACTGCTTAATAGAATAGAATTTAACAAAATGGTCAGATTCCTATAAGGGGGCTTGAAGTTTGAATTACAGTGTCATATGAACAAAATTATCAGTGACTGGAATCATAAAGATTAGACTAAGAGATGAGGGCTCTTTTTTTCAGTCTGGAAAAAAGTAGGAAGTCCTTTTCCCCATTTGAAATTTCTGTTTTTTAATCTATGTGATTTCTTTCTTAAAAATGGATAGTCCTGACCAAAGATGGTTGTGATAGTAAACATTGTTACTGGTAACCATAAGGCTGTCACTCATTTTTCCAATAGCTTCAGGCCTAGTTGGAAGGGGGAACTATACTATTTATTGGGGAAAATGACTATTGGCTGTGGCTTCTCTTTCATGAACTTTTAGTCTCTGGCTCTGCAACATCAAGGTGCTTAAAAGAAATTAAATTTTTTTATGTGTGTCTAGTTTCATTCTGATTCCCCTTTCAGCTTAAATTTGCAAGCTGCTTGCAAATAATATTCCCATATACCCAAAGCAGTTGCAGACAGTTTGGCCCTGAGGTTAGGGGCTGGGACCAGTTTATCTTCATATATCTTGTACCTAGTACTATGCATGGCTCATGGTAGGTACAACATTTTGTGTTTATTTTTAAATGTATTTTCCCCCTCCTAACACTAAGGAATTCTTAGACTAGAACCCAGGAATTAAAGTTTTGATGTGTCTATGATTTAAGTTACCACATATTAGGCACATAAAAAACATTCAGTCATTGAATCCCTCCCCTATTTTACAGGTGGAGGAAACTGAGACTTGACTACATTAAGTGACTTGCCCAAAGTCACATAGTGGCAAGGCTGAGCTCAAACACTTCTTTAGAGGTTTACAAAGTCCATGTTCTTTTTAATTTTGCTACATCATCTTAGAATGAGAATAAATATGCTGTGAAATAAAGGATCAAATAAAATAATGAACAGGTGATGAGGTACATGTGTGTACATGGAGTTATCTGAGGGATGTGACATCTGCTTTACTGGCTAGTAAATCTGATATAAAAAACAAAGTCAGACTTCCCAGCAGGCATTGGGTACCTGTACTCATGTCCCTGAAGCACAGAGAGCAAAGAGCTCTTTGAGTCCCTTTTTCTATCTAAGGAATAGAGGATAACTTTTTTCTTTAATTAGCTTTGCTGCCAGTATTTGAAACCACAGACTTATAGCTCATAGAGCTTGAAGTGCAATAATAATAACAACAATAACAAACAACAACTGCTAACATTTGCAGAGTAACTTCTATGTGCCAGGTACCATTCTCAGCCCTTGAAATTGTATAATTTCCTTTATTCTTCACTACAGTCATATGAGGTGACTGTATTTCACAATTTCACAAAGGAAGACAAGGAGACAGAGAGAAATTAAGCAACTTAGGTAACACTGCTAGCAAACAGTAGAGCCAGGATTGGAATCCAGGAATTTTAGTCTCCAAGCCCACACTCAACCATTACACTGTACTGCACATATGCTGCATATGCCTTTTTGTTCCAGATTGAGTGACTGGGACCTTGGTGAGGGCAAGGGATTTGTCTTAGATAATGGAAGAGCCTGGACTAGAAGTCAATGTTCTTTCTACTTTGTCATCCTGTTCTTATGAGTATTCTTTGAATTTGACTTTCTGTAGCACCTAAGAATCTTCAAATGCTTCTTAAATAGTTACTTATTTATTATTTCAGCTTCTCTTTACAGTTAAGGGAAGACACACACTGCCTTTTTGATTTCCCAGATAGGGAAGCTGAGTTCCAGAATGGGATTAATATCATACCTGATCTACACTGTCTGCTTTTAAGTCTGTTCCCAATTTACTTGTTCTCCTTCTTTTTGCCTTCAGGATTCAGCTGCGCTCCTGTCTTTCCAAAACTATTTCTAAACTTTCTGTCCCCATGTAATATATCCAGAAGGTTGGTTATTTGTTAGAGAAAGGTAAACTTGAAAGAATCCAGTTCCCAATGCTAAGTCCTGGTTTTCAGTTGATTTGACTTAAAGAAGATTTGGAGACTTTCCTTTTTAAAATGTACTTTAATGGAATAAAAGAATGGAAGATAGAATAGGAATCCTATGATATCAAAACTGGAAAGGACCTTCCAGTTCATCTTGTCCGACACCCTTATGGATACAGAAACTGAAGCCCATAGAGCCCCAGTTACTTTTCTAGGCTCTCTGAGCTCTCTTGACATTATTCTTATCATTTTGTGATCTGAGAGTCTTAACATAGAAGGAACAAGAGGAACCAGTTTGTCATAATGGTGCAGATACACAGATAACGTGAGGAAGATTTATGTTTGCAATGATATGGCCAATCTGCAATTCCCAGTTTAGTCATGATGGTCTAAAAAGGCCATACAGAGTATGTCAACTTGGAATATCTCTGGTTAAAGGTAGCCTACAAGCAAATACAAAAAAATGGTTTTGAAGCCATCTTCGAAGGAGAAGCCTTGTAGCATAGTGGTTAAGAAAGAAGATGGCAGAAAGAAAGGAAAGGAAAGGAAAGGAAAGGAAAGGAAAGGAAAGGAAAGGAAAGGAAAGGAAAGGAAAGGAAAGGAAAGGAAAGGAAAAGAAGGGGAGGAGAAAGGGAAGGGAAGAAAAGAAAAAGAAAGAGAAAAAGAAAAGGAAAGAAAAGAAAGACTGCTGGACCGGAATTCCTAAAATCAAATTCTGGCTCTATACTTACCCACTGTGTGAACGTAGGGAAGAGCCCTGTGCTTCAGCTTCCCCTTCTGTAAAATAGGGATTACTATATAGTACCTGTTTTATAAGGTTCCTGGTAGATTTCATGAATTAATACCTATAAAGTACTTAGAACAGAATGTGGTACATAGTGAGCACTCAATAACTGTTAGTTATTATTAGTCATAAAATTGCTTAAGTCAGCAAAAAGGCCTCCTCCCTGTACTGAGCCAGTGTGCATGTTGTTGAATTATTTCCCACTAGAAATACTCCTTGGACATCATAGGTGGTGGAAGTAGCACAGACATCTTTTTTGTGGCTGAACATGCTTATTCCTAGTGCCCAGAACAAACTTCCAGCTTCCAAGAGAGAAAGGCAGAGAGAGCCACAGTTAGGCTCAAGTGCAATCGAGCCAATTTAAGTATGTATAATGGTGAGGTGTCTTGACATCTGACTCTATTTCCTTGCCTGTCCCTGGCATGAGGCTGCCAAGATACCACCTTCTCCAGGGTTCCAAAAGATACTGTTTTGTAAATGCTCCATTTTTTTTTGAGTAAAGGAGATTTTGAAAAATTGGAATTCTGTATGTGTCTGCTCGGTGTGACACCTTCCAGAGCTGATAGGGACCCTAGATCAGACTCTCTAGGCTGCTTTATAAGGTTCCTGGTAGAACCAGGTTCCATTCTTTAGGTGACTTTTCTGCTTTAAACTTGTCATTTTTTTCTATAGGCCAGGAACCATAACTTTGCAAGCTCTTTCGGAAGCTAACAGAAGGCTATGGATGGAAGCCATGGATGGAAAAGAACCTGTAAGTTACGTGAGGACACTGTAGAAACTTAGCAATATAGTCCAATGTATGAGTACCCTTAGTGGTACTAGTGGGTCTAGGACATTTAAAGAGTCAGATCTTCAGACTCAAAATTTTAGAGTTAGAAGGAATTGTTTACTCAACATTTTTTGTTTAAAAAGTAAGGCAATTTGAGTTCCATAGAGGATGAGGGACTTCTCTAGGATTACTATCTGAAAAGACATAAAAATTGGGCCTAGATAGAATCCAGGTTTCTTAGCTGCTTGCTTCAGTGTTAGATTATGCAGCTGTGCCTACAAGATCTTCTTAAAGAAAATTAAGCCCTTTTGTCAGTTTATAAAATTAATGTGTTCATATAGAAAGGTGGAAAATAATTTTCATAACTGTGAATAAGGATTCATTAAGATTTTATTCAAAACAGTTTTGTTGCCCCTATTTTACATTCCCATGTCAGCTTACTCTCTTTAAGGGTATAGCTGTTGGAGAAGATGGTGCTACCATCCTATATCCCAAGATGTACCACTCCATTTAGAACATTGTTACACAGGAGGACAAGCAATACCTTAAAGGGTTTAGTGATTGTCATAGAAAGACCAATCTGAAGAGTCAGAAATTCCTGAAGAGAGTTTTTTTTTTCTTCAGTATCTTCCAAGTAAATTTCTTCTAGTGGTGTATGAAATAATATTAGCTTCCTACTGTTAGATTTACAAAAGACTGAATTTGGATCCCAGTTGTGCCATCAGTGGTGGTGTGACTTTGGGCAAGGTATTCTATCTCTCTGAGACTCAGTTTTCTTCTCTTCAGTAAAAAGGGTTGAATCATCTCCATTCTATCTACCTCACAGAGTTGCTTTGAAAAATTGAATGAATGGAAGTGGGATAAAGAATGAGTGTGAAGCTACTGAGATTCCATAGTATTTGTGTACAGTCTAATATCTTTGTTTTGTTCAAGGCAAAAATGTGCTAAGAGGGAAAATACTCCAAGGTTTTCTTTCTGTGTCTCCTTGGTGCCCTGGAAACTAAAGAGAAGTGCACAGATTTCAGAATGTACTTGTAGCAACCAAGAAGGTAGCAAAGAGAGAAGGGGTGTTATGAGGATTGTCATACAGGAAGTAGCCCATGACCTGTGGCTCCTCCCTCCTTCCCAGAAGATTGGAGCTTAACTATTGCATGCCTATGCTGTTTCTCGAGGAAGATGGTAGCAGGCTCAGTGAAACATTTTATTCTTGATTCCGTCATTGGAACTTGTTCTCCCTTTAAGTTTTAAAAATCGAAGGATGCAGATGGCTTTTTGTGGAGAATGATATTAGAACATGGATCCACTGAATGTGGATCCTTAACAACTCGATTATGCTAGACTTTTCACAAATAACTTGTTTATAAAAGTGGCAGCAAGGGCTTCCCAGAACAGAAATCTCTCTCATTGAAATATCCATGGGTATACACACATATGCAGAAAGTTTTCTCTTAAAAGAAGAGATTGTTAAAGTGGACTCTAACAGATACCATACATAAGGTTTATTTCCTGAAGTTTCACATTGTTATTGTTGCTGCCTTGCTAAACACCCCATTTCACTAATTTTATGCATGATATGCATGCCTTTGCTTAAAGTATCACAGAAGATTGGGACTTTAAGGAACATCTACTCCAACTTAAATCATTTTAGAGATATGAAGTTTGAAGAATAGAGAATGAAAAGGACATGCCCAAGATTTTATAATGAATTAGAGGTAGAGCCAGGCTAGACTTCAAGAGTCAAGGATCTCCTGTTTGGCCTCTCACATAGCTATCATGATGTGTATTTCACGATAACTCAAAGAAATCTTGGTCAGTGTGTGGATCTCTTTCAGACAGACACTTGCTTTTCTACAGAGAAATACCCATTAATTAGCCTTTGGGGTAGGAGGTTGGTATTGGGCACATTTAAATTTTACCATCAATGCCCATTACCCAGATCCCATAAGAAGACTGTTTCTCTTGCTCTATCAGAAAAATTCTCCAAGTTTTACATAAGTAAATCTCTAAAATAGGTAGGCAACAACTTCAGCTACAGTGAGCTACATGGAATCTAGTTTAGTCTTCAGATTTGTTAAATCAGTTGTTTTCTAGGGACCTAGTCAAAGATGATTCTGTTTAGCCCACTTTTCCATTAAAGCCTTAGAGTCACTAATGGTTTTGATGGACTTTCTGGGGAAAGAGAGTTAGTATTATTTGCTGTACTTACCTATAGTGATTCACAATAGACATGGCTCTTTCTTTCTCTTCTTTTGTAGATATACCACAGCCCCATAACAAAACAGGAAGAAAGTGAGTCAAATTCACAATCTATTGACATTACAAACTGCCAGTTTTCCTATCATCTGTGATATGTAATATTGATTCAAGTGTGTTTATGGATGCAACTGTGTGGAGTAGAATTTAGACCTATTTTTTTAAAATATGTCTACTTATTGAAATAAGGAAGTCACTTTATCTTGGCTTATGTTGTGGGCAGTAATATTAATATAGAGAAGAACATTATCTCTTTCTTGTTCTAAACACATGATAGAAATTATGTGCATTTCTAGCCTACCATTTCACGTTTGATGTTGCTACTACCTAAAAAAAACATAATGCAAAGGGATAATTAAAGCATTTTGTGTAATAAGAGTAAAAACTCTAAGTTCCCCCTGAATACAAAGACCTTTCCATTTAAGAGTATTGGAGATGAAAAACCATACCCCTTATTCTCTCACTGCAGTCTCCTAACATGATCAATAAATACTTGGTAGGTAAAGCTTGTTATAGTGGATCTAACTTTGTTTTCCTTTATTTGAAACAGTGGAGCTGAATGACATAGGGTTCAAGTTTGTTAGAAAGTGCATCAATGTCATTGAGACAAAAGGTAAGATTTGAACTGGAGTATTGGCAGTGTTTGAATCTGGTCACTCTGAATTTATCCTGGGTCAATTTCTTGAAGGTAGCAATGATGTCATTTATTGTTCAGGACTCATTTTAGGAATGAAGACTATATACCTTGAACACTAGACACAAATTTGTAAAATTCCAGCAAGTTCCAAACCAGTGGTATCCAAGCATATTGGAATAATTTGTGGTTTCCTCCTTTTAAAGAGAAATAGCTTAATTAATCAAATGGTACACAGTTCTAAGTTATACAAGAGATCTGCTGTACAGCATAAAGCTATAGTTAATAATACTGTATTGCAGGGGCGCCTGGGTGGCTCAGTCGGTTGAGCGTCCGACTTCGGCTCAGGTCATGATTTCACGGTCTGTGAGTTCGAGCCCCGCGTGGGGCTCTGTACTGAGCTCAGAGCCTGGAGCCTGCTTCAGATTCTGTGTCTCCCTCTCTCTCTGACCCTCCCCCATTCATGTTCTGTCTTTCTCTGTCTCAAAAATAAATAAACATTAAAAAAAATAATACTGTATTGCAGACTTAAATGTGCTAAGATGGTAGATTTTGTATTGAGTTCTTATTGGAAAAAATACTAAAGAAAAAAGAGGACAGCAGAAAACTTTTAGAGGTGATAGATATGTTTATGCATAGATTATGGTGATGGTTTCATTTATCTCCAAACTCACCAAGTTATATCTATTAAATATGTACAGCTTCTTGTATTTTGAAAACAAGGCAAAGAGCTTCAAATGGCTTTTAAAGTATTCTGAACTACTAATGGGCACTCCTCAAGTAGTGTTATGATGGTTCCATGACAAATAAATAAGCGTTCAATTTCTGCCATAATACATATTGATTTAAAAATTTCTGGCTAAATGGGTGATGGGCATTAAGGAGGGCATTTGTTGGGATGAGCACTGAGTGTTATATGTTAAGTGGTGAATCGCTAGGTTCTATTCCTGAAACCAACACTATACTCTATGTTAACTAACTTGAATTTCAATAAATAAATTTTAAAAAATTGATGGGGTGCAAAGCTTAACTCAGACAAATGGGGAATCAGTGTTTTTCCATGTTCATGATACTCTCTAGATTCTCTCTGAGAATATTTAGAATGTGGGCATGTAGTATATGAGCCAAGCCTCTTTTTTTCCTTGAAATGTTGCTTTAATCTTTCCCCATACACAAAATAGCCTTTTGTTTCACATTTGCCATAGTTCAGGCCTTTCTTCCTTTATATTGCTGCTCATGGGCAGCTTGATGATTGATATTTCCTCCTTTTTCAGTTAAACTCTAGCTCCTTTCCAAGATGGCAGCAGTATTCTCAGCCATCTGCTGCTATCAAACTAAGCATATTTTTCTATTTACTAGAGTGTATGTTCTCTTCTGTTCACACTAATGAAACCTCCGTATAATCCAAATGAAAGTATGGAGAGAATAATTTGGAGAGCTGCTTCAAAACTGGCCCCCTATTGCAGGGGAGGGCTAGAAAGCTAGGAGAGAGTAGGGAGACCCTTTCTTGTTTGAACTGATGCCAGGGTGAAAGTACCTACTTTTTCTACCTAGAGGGAAATGAAAGCTCTAGCTGTATAAACAAAACTGACCTGATTTTCTTTTCCCTAGGGATCAAGACAGAAGGATTGTACCGTACTGTGGGCAGCAATATCCAGGTTCAGAAGCTGCTGAATGCCTTTTTTGGTAACAAATTAATTTCATTATTCTCATTAGAAATTGTGTATTGAAAGAAATGTGACTATAAAAGAAATGAGACATTGCTTTAGCAATGGTTGTAGAATGTTTTAAAAATATTTTCAAAGGAGAAATGTACACATATTTGCCAATCCTGTGTCAGAGACAATCTTGCCTTGAAGAAACAACTAGCATCTCTTCTCCACATCATACTCACTCATCAAAGCCTTTGCAATCTGGCTTCTACCCCAGCCTCTCCACTGAAAATATTTTCACCAGGCTTAGAAGGTATCATCTGTGAAATCTAGGGGACAATTTTCAGTTTCTATCTTGCTTGATCTCCTTGTTGACCACTCCCTCCTTTTTGTAGCTTTCTCCCTATGTGACTTCTGTGACTCAACATCTTTTGATTTTTCTAAAATCTTCTATGAAACCTTTCAAGTGACTCTTGTCAGCTCCTTTTTATTCTTCCCATCTTCTCAATCTTGTCTGGGTATTTTCAAGCATTCCATCTCTGTCCCCCTTTACTTCTTCTACATGTTTTCCTAATGAATAAATATTAACCTGGTTATCTGTCACATTTTTTTCAATTTTGTATGTCTAGTAATTTTTTTAACTTTCAAAATTCCAGTTAACATACAGTGTAATATTAGTTTCACGTGCATAATATAGTGATTCAACACTTCCATACACAAGTATACTCATTAATCACAAGTGTACTCATTAATCCCATTACCTATTTCACCCATCCCCCCACGCACCTCCCTTCTAAAAACCATTACTTTGTTTTCTATAGTTAAGAATCTGTTTCTTGGTTTGCCTCTCTGGTTTTCCCGCTATGCTCTTTTGTTTGGTTTCTTAAATTGCACATATGAGTGACAACATATGGTATTTGTCTTTCTCTGACTGACTTACTTTGCTTAGCATAATACTCCCTAGCTCCATCCACATAGTTGCAAATGGCAAGTTTTCATTCCTTTTTAAGGCTGAGTAATATTCCTGTGTGTGTGTGTGTGTGTGTGTGTGTGTGTGTGTGCGCGCGCGCGCGCGCGCGCGCACGCGCGTGCGTGCGTGTCACCTTTTCTTTATCCATTCATCAGTCAGTGGACATTTGGGCTGTTTCCATAATTTGGCCATTGTTCATAATGGTGGTATAAGCATCAGGGTGCATGTATCCCTTTGTGTTAGTATTTTCATATTTTTTGGATAAGCACCTAATAGTGCAATTGCTGGATCATAGTATATTTCTACCTGTACCTCTTTGAGGAACCTCCATACTGTTTTCCATGGTGGCTGCACCAGTTTGCATCACCACCAACAGAGCAAGAGAGTTTCCCTTTCTCCACATCCTTGCCAACACTTGTTGTTTCTTGTGTTGTTAATTTTAGCCATTCTGACTAATGTGATATGATATCTCATTGTAGTTTTGATTTGTATTTCCCTGATGATGAGTGACGTTGAACATATTTTCAAGTTTCTGTTAGCTATCTGGATGTCTTCTTTAGAAAAATATCTGTGCTGGGTGCCTGGGTGGCTCAGTCAGTTGAACGACTGACTTCTGCTCAAGTCATGATCTCCTGGTTCATGGGTTCGAGCCCCACGTTAGGCTCTGTTGCTAACAGCTGAGAGCCTGGAGACGGCTTCAGATTTTGCGTCTCCCTCTTTCTCTGCCCCTTCCCCTCTTGCATTCTTTGTCTCTCAAAAATAAACGTTTTAAAATTAAAGAAATAAGAAAAATGTTCCTATCTTCTGCCCATTTTTAACTGGATTATTTGTTTTTTGGGTGTTGAGTTTTATAAGTTCTTTAACCCTTTATCCAATATGTCATTTGCAAATATTTTCTCTGATTCCCTAGGTTACCTTTTAGTTTGGTTGATTATTTCCTTCATGGTGCAGAAGCTTTTCATTTTCATGAAATCCCTGTAGTTTATTTTTGCGTTTGTTTCCCTTGCTTCAAGAGACATTCTAGTAAGAAGTTGCTACAGCTGATGTCAAAGTGGTTCTCTAGGTGTGTTCGCTAGGATTTTTATGTTTTGTTTTTTTTTAGGCCTTTCATCCATTTTGAACTTATTTTTATGTATGGTGTAAGAAAATGGTCTAGTCTTATTCTTTTGAATGTAGATTGCCAGTTTTCGTAATACCATTTGTGAAGAGATTGTCCTTTTTCCATTGGATAGTCTTTCCTGCTTTGTCAAAGATTAATTTACCATATAGTTGTGGATTTATTTCTGGGGTTTCTATTCTGTTCTGTTGATTGATGTGTCTATTTCTTTGTGCCAGTACCATACTGTCTTGATCACAACAGCTTTGCAATATAACTTGAAGTCCAGAATTCTGATGCCTCTAGCTTTGGTTTTCTTTTTCAAGGTTGCTATGGCTATTCCAGGTCTTTTTAGTTCCATAGAAGTTTTAGGATTGTTTGTTCTAGCTTTGTGAGAAGTGCTAGTGGTATTTTGATAGGGATTGCATTAAATGTGTAGATTGCTTTGGGGAGTATAGACATTTTCAAAATATTTATTATTCCAATCCATGAGCACAAAATGTTTCTCTGTGTAATCTTTAATTTTTGTCATCAATATTTTATAGTTTTCAGAGTACAGATCTTTTACCTCTTTGGTTGGGTTTATTCCTAGGTATCTTGTGGTTTTGGATGCAGTTGTAAATAAGATTGATTCCTTGATTTCTCTTTCTTCTGCTTCACTATTGGTGTATAGAAATGGAACAGATTTCTGAATGTTGATTTTATATCCTGTGATTTTACTGAATTCGTGTATCAGTTCTAGCAAGTTTTTGGTACAGTCTTTCAGGTTTTCTACATAGAATGTCATGTGATCTGCAAATAGTGAAAGTTTGACTTCTTCCTTGCCAATCTGGGTCTTTTATTTCTTTTTGTTGTCTGACTGGTATGGCTGAGACTTCCAGTACTATGTTAAATAACAGTGGTGAGAATGGACATCCTTTTCTTGTTCCTGACTGTAGAGGAAAAGCTCTCAGTTTTGCCCCATTCAGGATGATATTAGCTGTGGGTTTTTCCTACATGGCTGGCCTTTCTTATGTTGAGTAGTGTTTCCTCTAATCCTACTTATTTGAGAGTTTTTATCATGAATGAATATTGTACTTTGTCAAATGTGTTTTCTGCATCTTTTCAAAGGATCATATGTTTCTTATTCTTTATTTTATTAATGTGGTATAAATAAATCGCACTTGGTCATGGTGAATGATTCTTTTAATATACTGTTGAATTCGGCTTGATGGTATTTTATTGAGAATTTTTGCATCCATGTTCATCACGATATTGGCCTGTAGTTCTCTTTTTTTTAGTGGAGTCTTTATCTTGTTTTGGTATCAAGGTAATGCTGGCCTCAAGAATGAATTTGGAAGTTTCCCTTCCACTTCTGTTTTTTGGAAGAGTTTGAGAAGAATAGTTATTAATTCTTCTTTACATGTTTGGAGAATTCACCTGTGAAGCCATTTGGCCCTGGACTTTTGTTTGTTGGGAGACATTTGATTACTGATTCTATTTTTTTGGTGTTTATTGGTCTGTTCAAGTTTTCTCTTTCTTCCTGTTTCAGTTTTGGTAGTTTGTATGTTTCTAGAAATTTATCCATTTCTTCCAGGTTGTCCAATTTGTTAGCATATAGTTTTTCACAGTATTCTCATATAATTGTTTGTTCTTCTTTGGTGTTGGTTGTTATTTCTCCTTTCTCTTTTGTGATTTTATTTATTTGGGTCTTTTGTCTTTTGTTTTTAATAAGTCTGGTTGGGGTTTATCAGTTTCATTAATTTTTTAAAAGATCTATTTCATTGATCTGTTCTATTGTTTGTTGTTGTTGTTGTTGTTGTTGTTTCTCTATAATTTATTTCTTCTCTTTATTATTTCCCTTCTTCTGCTGGGTTGAGGTTTCATTTGTTCTTTTTCTAGCTCCTTTAGGTGTAAATTTAGGCTGTTTATTTGACATTTAATTTGCTTCTTCAGGTAGACCTCTATTGCTATGTACTTTCCTCTTATGACTATATCTAGTAATTTTTATTAAATTATAAAATTATGGGTTTTGCATGTCCTGATTTTGTTGACTTCTTTTAAAGACTACTGAATTTTCTTTTATAGGTAGCTATTTGTAGATCAGCTTGGTTCATTAGGGGCTTCTTTTTAAGCTTGTTAGTACAAATATAAAGTATCTTTTACTGGCTAGGTTAGGTGTACTACTAAGGCCTGACTTCTTTTGTCTCTTCATTATTATTGATTGTAACTTAAACATCTCCCAACTCTGTGTCGCTTCTTGGAATTGTTCAGTTTAAATTCCCTGATAAAATCTATGAAGATTTGTATCTTGGCCATTCATGGTTTGGTATTCAATGATAGTATCCATAGGGCCCATAGAATAAGGTGTTTTTCTTTTTCTTTCTTTCTTTTTTTTTTTTTTTTTTAATATTCTTCCTCTATATAGCTCCCTCTTTTCTGGTACACTGCCATGCAAATTCTTTCTGCCCAAGTCTCTCTGAACTCTAAACTTTGTCTCTTCTACTTAATAAGACTTCTATGTCAGCTTGAGTTCTCATTTGCTGTGCTATCCTTCAGAAAGTGCTTTCAGGTAGCAACCTGTGGTAATGGTAGGACTTTGTTTCCCCTTTTTTTGAGAGTCATACTCCTATGCTTCATAGCTAAATGACTACAAACAACTCTTTCTAATATTATGTCCAGGGTTCTAATTGTTAAAGTAGAAAAGCAAGTCTAGTACCAGTTACTCCATCATGGCCTGGAGTTGAAATCCTTCTGTGTGGGTTTGCTAGCACCTCTGTGCTGGAAGCACCCAAAAATCTCTAGTCTAGACATAATCTCATGAGTTCTAAAGTCATTTATTCAGTTTCTCACTGGACCTGTGCTTCCCAAACATATTTATGTCATGACACATTGGAATGATCGTATCTGTATAGCACACTTTGATGAATGAACAAAACTCATCATGCCTGAGGTAATAAGGCTCCAAGGGCTGAGGGAATCAGAACTGGAATTGTTGCAGACTCTCTCTGTACGTAGATGTTCCAAAGATATGTGTATTTTACACGTCCAAAATTAAACTTAATTGTTTTTGTCTGTCTGCAAACTTGCTATTCTTTCTTTTGTGAATTATAGTGAACTATCTGGTAAGCAAAATTTTCGCAGAGTCAGAAAACAAATTGAGTGTGGAAAGCTGCAGTTTGGATAAAGCATGTATTTTTTGTCTTTGATGCATAGCTTACCTTCCATAACCATGTAGCCATGACAACCAACCCTGTTAGTATTTTAGAGTGCTACAACATCTAGTAATGTCAAGTATGGAGTTTTTGCATTACGTATTACATCATTAGTGCCTCAATATTTGCTTGTGTTTATCTCTTTATATTCTTGACTTTTAAAAATTCACATTGTCTTATTCCTAGCCATTTACATCCTATTTTGTAAGCCAAAGGACACTTTTTTTATATAAAAGAGTTTATAGCATGGCCCAGAATATTTAGTCTCTGAAAAATTATTGAACTCAGATTAACTGTTTAGAATTCTGTGTGCAATATAACTATTAACTTTTTAATATTCTGTGTATAGTATCACTATGTTCTTTTACCTAATATATAATAAGCTAAAAACTATGCCATTCTCAGTATCCTACTGATTTTGTTACAGGCTTCAAGAGGCCTGAAATGGTTCCCTCAAATCATACATAGCAATACAATTTGGTTCATATATCATGAAAAGTGGTAGGGTTGGCATATTGCATCTATTTAACATCAAGCTCCAAATATATTTGTTTTGGCATCACTAGCACATAAAGCATTACAGGCAATTGGTAAAGAGAAATCACAGTATTCCCTTTTGAATATTTTGAATTCCCTTTTGAAAAAACAGACTGCTTCTTGAACCAACGTCTTTTGTACTATTTATATGAAGCACATAAGAAGAATATATTAACTTTGAGGTAATGTAAAAGTATTCTTTTTTCTGATGTGGAGTATATACTTCGTTTCCTCTATCTGAACTCCACTGCTTCTCATTTTCTTCCCACTCTTTTTGCTTGTCTTCTGCCTCCTCCTATCTTGATTTATGAACCCCTTTCTCATTTTAGACCAGTATTACAGTTCACCCCATTTCTTTCAATGGTTCATCCAGTGTTTATTGAATGTCTACTGTATGATAGACATTAGTGTTTATGGCTGCTGTTTACCTCACTTTATCTTTTTTTTTTGTGTGTGTGTCTCATTCTTCACATATTCCTTGCCTTCCATTCTGATATACTTTGACTGTCAATTTACTTTCATAAAATTTCTCCCATTAGCTCACATTGGAGACCCTTTTAGTTACAAGTAACAAGTCAATCAGAAGTGAGAGACTAGTTTTCTCTGGATCAAACCTAGCTGTCATCTGGGAAAACTGAATTTACAGAATTCTCAGGTAGCTAGTACATGCTCTAGTATTTTTCTATCTCTATTTTTTTAACCAAATGCTTGGATCTCTAGGAATCTAGTATCCTGCACAATGGCTGATAGAGAAAATATTTGTGGAATGAATGAATGCTATAATGATAACCTTAAAAGACACAAAGCTTATGACACAGTACTGGCCACAGCAAAATCCAACTATAGTTCCATATTCATATATTTTCATGTACCTTTAATAGTGGTACAAGTAATTAATTGTCAGTTACATTTAGCAGAGTTCCACATACTTTTTCAAATAAATTAAAAATTAGAAATCAGCAAAATTTGTAGAATAAAAATACTCAGTGTGTCCCATTGTTGTGTGAGTATACATTCTAAATTGATTTCACAGATTAATCAGCCTGTACTTGCACTTACAATATTACATTCCATGGTCAGTACACCTACTGCTAAAATATAAACTGAGGCATACTAAAAATTTTAAGAGCTAATTTGAGCAAAAATCAATTTGAATTGGGCATCATTTGGTCTAGCAGATTGAAAAGAGCTGCAAGGCTCTGTACAAAATCAAACACTTTTATAGGCAGATGAGAGCAGCAACAGGAAGTTATATTGGGTAAAAGTAGGTTGCTTATTGCAAGGTTACTTTCCTTTAGGGGTCTGTCAGGCATATAACCTAACTAGTGCTAATCAGGTGATTCCTGATGGACTTGTTTAAGATTCCATTACTGGGAAAGCCAAAATAATAATTAAGTTTCAGTTTTGAGAATGTGGTGATTAACACAAGTCACTTCATTTTTGGCCTGTTGTCTTATTTTCTTAAACAAGTCCCCCCCCCCTTTTGAATAGACTCTCAGCCTAACTGAGGGATGTGATCAAAATTTAAGGCATTAGTGCTATTCCCAGCTACTGCATTGGAGTGCTCACAGTTTTGTTTTGTTTTGTTTTGTTTTGTTTTGTTTTGTTTTGTTGCTGAATCTATCTGGTATTCACAGGTCACATCAGGTTCACATGCTTTAAGTTGGTCATTCTCTTCACTCCTTTTCTGACATTCTGATCTTAGGTAGGTAATTTTCCTGGTGATTAGCAGATGTGAGCATGCACTTAAAGCTTTTGAGAGAATACACGTGTACAGGGAAACTACTATGATTATTAGAAGCAAGATAATTCCCAAGGTATGGAGTGTACATCAGAGCCGTGGTTCCCAAGACTCAAACCCATCAGAATCAAATAAGTCAAAGAAAGACCCCATTGAAGAAGTTGATCTCTTAATCCAACTAACTTGTTCAGTAATCTTTTGTAGCTGAGTCTCAACTTCCCCAGAAGTGTCAGTCCAGTTGCAGCATTTGGTATTGGCCATAGCACAAACACCTCTTTGCACAGCTAAAAGATAATCAAGGGATATTAAAAGCAATTTTGGCCATAGAGTCTAGGGATTTTTGTTTGGCAGCTATTGTTTGAGCAGTAGATTCAGGTATAGTCACCAGAGTTAAGGAGCATTACCTTCCTGTGCATAAACAGAGAAGAAAAGTAAGAAGTGAAAAGCAAAAGGAATAAAAGCTTACTGTTGGAGATGAAGATCTCAATCTGCAATCTTGGGACAGCTGTTTACCTCAGGATGCAATCTGATTCTGTGGGGGAACCTCCCTAGTCAGTATTAATTTTATATCTGCAGCTGGTATGCAGCTCCAAGAGTTTGGGGATTTTTTTTTAAATTGGGAGTTTTGGACCTAGAGTTCAGGCTCCTGAAGTTTTATTTCTGTCTGGGTAGTGAGGAGGACCTGGTATAGTCCCTTTCAAAGAGGTTCAAGAGCACTCTTTATTCTAAATGATTCCAAATTAGAAAAGTTAGAGAAAATTATAAATGTTTGGAAAATTGTAGCTTGTAGCCTGGATAATTGAGGAAACTAGCAGAATTTAGAATCCAGTCCAGTGTAGAATTATATAACAAAATATCAATGGCAATGAGCAGGGCTATAAGTTGACATTTACAGACTTTTGTCATAATTTTCTACAGAAACATTATTTTTCTCTACAATCACCCTCATTTCTATCAAAGATAATCCTAGTAACACTAATTTGTTTGCAAAATAAATTTAGTCTCATTCCACTGGCCTGGTTATTTACATAAGTACAGCAAAAATAGTGATTGACTGTATAAGCTCTTTTTAAATCTGCTATGCTGGAACTTTTCATAAAGAATCTTAGATTGGACTTTTAAAACCCTCTCCAGGCTAAGAAACCAAGCCAAACACTCACCATCAGACTTCTGGAATACCTTTAGATTTGGATGGATTCCTTTCTTCATGAAATCCCCAGGAGATCCTGAGGTCCCTGGGCCTGTGAGGAAGTGACCTTCTTTACTCACCTTGTTAGACTGGCAAGAATCCTGTAAATAAGGTCCCAGGCTGGTTTTTCCCAAGGGCTTTATTGATTGCATAAAGTCAACCTTAGTTTCTTAAAGCTGTCTGTTCATATTTGGTTCTATGCATATTCTTAAATATAACATTCTAGTCAAAGCATTGGTAACATAACCAATGTCTTCCAGTTGTGTCTGAAGAGAACAGATTCTTGTTTCTAAGTTTATTTATATTGAGAGAGAGAGAGAGAGAGAGCGCACAGGAGGGGCAGAGAAAGAGGGGGATAGAGAATCCCAAGCAGTCTCTGCACTGTCAGCTGTCAGCACAGAGCCTGATGCAGGCCTCAAAGTCATGAACGCTGAGACCATGATCTGAGCTAAAACCAAGAATAGGATGCTTAACCAACTGAACCACCCAGGAGTCCCAGGAGGAGAACAGATTCTTATTGAAATTACTTAAATAACTATATTGCCTTGAAAATAAGAAAATTCATTAAGTTTCCAAATTCTGGAGAAATCAGGTAGAGAGAAAAAGTAAATGTTTAAATTCTGCTTAAAAAGTGATACTCTACAAAATGACTTACTCTACTGTAAGTCATAGGTAGCTTAAGAGAAAAGAGAAAACGTTTTCCTTAAATCTGGATAAAACAACATTAAGGAACAATCAGCAATATTTTAAAGAAAAAGTTTTTAAAAATTATAATCATCCTCATCAGTTCATCCATCCTCATGTTATTGTTCTTCTGCTTGTATCCTGCTTTTACATTTGTTCTGGACATTCACAGTTCAGTTTTATTATGTTAAAGTTATCAGAAGCCTGTATTCTAGAGTAATTGTCAGAGTTCTTTCCATGAATCTTTCTCAAGATGAAGTGCTTTTGCAAAAGCATCAGAATAAATGTCTGTAAATGGCAAAAGACTTACAAATGCCCATGGTTAACAATCTGATGATAGTTCATTATAATAGAATTGTCAAGGAAATTTGGTTATTTCTGTAACATATAACATTATATGATAATTACTACAATGAGGACTGATGACATTATACCAAGATGTATCAGATTTTTAAGAATTTCACATGATTTCTAGATCAGTTATATCAATAACATGCCTCCATACAATATACCTTAAGAAGGTTTATCATCATTTAACAATATTCCACATATAATTTAACATACCAAATAAGCCTAATTAGTTTAACATTTCTCTTATACAAGGTGAGAGACAAATCCTTTGAGATTTTCCAAGGACCCTTTGAGAAATATCAAAGTTAGTTTGAGGTCAAAAAGACTCCATTTAGAATTTGATTTTGAGAAGATGTCAAAGGTTTAGACATTTTATTAAAAAGGATCAAAAATCATTATGAAATAATACTTTATATATTTAGCCAAAGTGATATAGAAGATGAATAAAGCAAACACAGAAGGCTACATAGTTGCGAATAAAACTTAACTTTCTTAATATTGAGAAGACTGGGTTTTCTTGATTAAAGCCCTGATAAAGACAATTTGAAGTATAGTAAATTATTTTGATTAGAAACAAAATCTTTGCTTTCCATGTGAAGTACTTTATTAAAAGGTAAAGAAAGTCTTTTCATAAGTTATTATCAAGAACAGACCAATAATCTAAGAAAATTTTGTCCTTTTAGCATATGAAGGAAAATTTTTAGCTTTAGTTTTCATAAGTACACTATTGATATAATAGCTTCTTTTATTTATTTAATGGTTATTGTTGAGAGAGAGACAGAGAGCAAGCATGAGTAGGGGAGGAGCAGAGAAAGAGGGAGACAAAGAATCTGAAGCAGGCTCCAGGCTCTGAGCTGTCAGCAAAGAGCTCGATGAGGGGCTCAAACCCATGAACCATGAGATCATGACCTGAGCCAAAGTCAGACGCTTAAGTGACTGAGCCACCCAGGTGCCCTAATAGCTTGTTTTTAAAACCCTTAGTATTTCTAGTAGTTTTAATTACATATATTAATTAGAATTCTTAATCCTGAGAATTCTTAATTTCTAGTAAAAACCAAGAAGTAAACAGTAATAAACTGGAAAATTTATAAATACATTTCATGATTTCTAGAAGTATCTTCTTCCTCATAGTGAATTTTCCAGACTGGCATAAAACATGTTTAATTATAGACTCATATATGTGCTCCTCTATAGAAGCAAGCCAAAGGTAGATAAACCTATGTTTAGTAATTGAGTTTCACTGTTTTATCTTATTTGGAAATGATCTGGATATTCAATGAATATCCATTACTTAACTTATCTCAGTATAACTTCAATGTTTTATCTTACCAAAAAGATTTAGGAAACTGTTTTTAAATAGACATACCATAAAGTATAATTATTGTTAAATTTCTTATTTATTTATTTATTTATTTATTTATTTATTTATTTTTGAGTATAGTTGATACACAATGTTATCTTAGTTTCAGATGTATAACATAGTGATTTCTCATATCTATACATTATGCTCTTCTCACAATTATAGCTACCATATTTTACCATATAATACTCTATTTATAATATCATTGACTATATTTCCTATGCTGTGCCTTTTATTCCTATGACTTATTCATTTCATAACTAGAAACCTGTTTATAAACTTTTTCCTTACATCTATTTAATTTACTTGTTCTTAACAATTATGTTTAAATCAGTCATGGAAAATTTTGTGAGTTATTACATAGCTAACAATCATATTAAGTTCTCTTTCTTGCTGATAGATTCTGTAACAGAAATAACATGAGTTTATTTGACTTTTAGTAAACCTAAGTACAATAAAATATTATATCTAATGCTGATAATATTAAAGACATTCCTATTTTAATTAAACCAAACTTAAGAGCTTTATTTACTAAATATTATCCTAGATCATATGAACTTGAAAAACATTTGGGTTACTTCTGTACTTCTGATAGTATACTTGATTTATATAAATTCTTGTTTGTCTTTAAGCCAGTTAAATAGAGCTCTTTATAAATTAATTTTGGCAATATCACCTAGAGGTCAAAAAATATCGCACATCTATAACATATATACACAGACATTCATAACTGTGAAGACAGACAGACACAAAAGGAGGTCTTACATCTTTCATTTTAGCTTAGGAGAGAAGGCCTAAAAAAAAAAAACCTTTCTATTAGGCTCTGAATATAAACTTCCAATTTGGCCACCTTCTGACCATAGAGTTAAAAAAATTCTTTCAAATATCTTGCCAGGCTTCAACTGGGGCAAATAGCAAATATTCCTGGAAGTCTTGAATAACCCTTTAGGCATAAGAGGTGTCTTAAAAGAAGGTGCAAAGGATACTATCCTCCCACAATCCAGAGCTACTCTCAAAATAGCCAAAAGAAAGAAACAGGCAATTCCCCTGAGAGTAGGTAATAGTTGGTAGGACCCTAGATGCAAACGGAATGTGACCTGAATTTCTCTTCAGCCATAGTTAGCCATAAATGGAGTACAGCCCACATTTCTGTCTGGCCAAATTTGGGAGATCCCCAACCTGACTATTGCCAAGCCAAGATCTCAGGTCACAAACAAGACAAAAGAAGAAGGCAATGGCTGTCCATGCTAAAGATCAACAACCAATGGCAAAAGTATCTGAAAGCAAAGTCATGAATCACAATTCACAATTTTAATTCTTACAAATGTTTAATACTACCAATCTAAATTTAATAATGAAGGGACACTGTAAATGTTTACCTTTCTTTCTCAACCAGACACTACAGATAGAGTTCTGTGAGAGCTGAATTTGGTCAGAATTCTCACCCTTTTCTGGCTTCTGCCCATTTTTCTAGGATCCCATCTGTAGGCTCTGGAGTGAGTGGGGTGTCCCAGTGGGTGTTATCATGGCCACAAACTGTAGAGGGGGAAAAATAATTCTCCTTCCACTGTTTATGATGTGTGCTTGGCTAGATCCCATTTTTCTCTAGAATACCACCTACCTACATGGATAAGCTTAGTTAGGTTAAAAGTTCTCCATTGTGGCCATTGAAATTCAAGAATATTTTACTAAGTTTAACATACTTGTTCATCCTTTGAATACAATTTCATTCATCTGAGGCCTAATACTGGACCCAGTCCAGCTTAAGTCAGCCTCAGTCTGACCCCATCTAGTCTGGTTTCTAAGTCAGTCTCAGTATGATGCTGGACCCAGGCTGGTTTCTACATTAGACTCAGTCCAGAAAAATAAATGTTCAAAGTCTGAAATCCCTCAATGCAAAGGCTGCAGAGCTAGGATCCAAGAAGAACTTACCCACAACCTCCAGAGGCAGCAAGAAAGCAGCAAGCTCAGGGGACTCAGTGGGTACCTTTGTGTGGTTGCTTGTTCCTGGAGGTCTTTGGGGGTGGGTTTCCTCTTCAAATCCCATTTCTGACACAAGAACTGTTAAAAAATAAACTGAGGCATATTAATAACTTTATGTGTATTTGAGTAAAAGTCAATTCAAATCAGACATCATCCAATCTAGAAGATAGAAAGGAGCTCAGGGGAGCTGTACAAAATAACAGACATTCATGGGCAGAAGGAAGTGGGAACAAGGAAGTTATATTGGCAAAAAAAGCATGTTGGTTATGACAAGGTTACTTCCCTTTAAAGGATGGCGGAGGTTTATTAGGCAGATTTCCTATTACAAGGTTACTTCACTTTAAAGGATGACAGAGGTTTATTAGGCAAATTTCCTAACTAGTGCTGTTAAGGTAATTCCTGATTGTTTAAAAATTCCATTTCTTTGAGAGCCAAAACTGTAATTAAGTCTCACTTTGTTAACATGGACTTACTAACTTAAAATTCTTAATAACTCAAAATTATATAGAATACAGACAAGAGAACTAATAAATCATGACTAAAAGCATGAAACCCAAAAATAATAGAAAAATTTAACAATAAGCATTTTTATTGCTCAGAATTAAAGTAAATCAATAAATGTTTCACTCTTCTGGCTATTCTTCAGGCTATTCTTACCTGGTTAGGTAGTTCAATTTTTATTATTCTTCCCACCCCATTTATTTTTTGATTCATTCCTTTTTTTTTAATTTGAAATTTATTGTCAAATTGGTTTCCATAAAACACCCAGTGCTCATCCCAACAGGAGCCCTCCTCAAAGCCCATCACCCACTTGATTCATTCCTTTTTTAGAGCATATTGTGGTCTCCCTCTACTGGGGAAACTGTCATCTCAGGAAAAAAAATATGTGCATTCTAAGTTCAGGCAGTTTGGCCATACTTCCATATTTGTCCACCTTTTGAATTCTTGTTCATCTATTAGATTTATGTTCTGTGTCCACTGAAGCCAAATCTCATCTTACCCAAAACAGGTAATCACTTCCTCTTCTCTACTAGTTCTATACTTCACACAATTTCTATTATTGTGCATTTCCTATTGTGATGTAATTACTTCTGGGATTATATGACATGATTGTTTTCTTTTTTTATTTTTTTGCAACGTTTATTTATTTTTGGGACAGAGAGAGACAGAGCATGAACGGGGGAGGGGCAGAGAGAGAGGGAGACACAGAATCGGAAGCAGGCTCCAGGCTCTGAGCCATCAGCCCAGAGCCCGACGCGGGGCTCGAACTCACGAACCGCGAGATCGTGACCTGGCCGAAGTTGGACGCTTAACCGACTGCGCCACCCAGGCTCCCCAGACATGATTGTTTTCTAATGTCTCTTTCTGCTGTTTCATTATTGGTACACAGAAACACAGTAGGTTTCTGTACATTGATTTTGTATCCTGTGACTTTACTGAATTTATCAGTTCTAGCAGTTTTCTGTGAGAGTGTTTTGGGTTTTCTACCTGGAGTATCATGTCGTCTGCAAATACTGAGAATTTGACTTCTTCCTGGCCCATTTGGATGCCATTTATTTCCGTTTGTTGTTGCTGAGACTTCCAGGTTTATGTTAAATAACAGTAATGAGAGTGGACATCCCTGTCTTGTTCCTGACTGTAGAGGAATAGCTCTCAGATTTTCCACATTGAGGATGATACTAGATGTGGGTTTTTCATATATGGCATTAATTATGTTGAAGTATGTCCCATCTGAACTTACTTTGTTGAGGGTTTTTATCATGAATGAATGTTGTACTATGTAAAACACTTTTTCTGCATTTATTGAAAGGATCATATGGTTCTTATCCTTTCTTTTATTAACGTGATGTATCACATTGATTGATTTGCAAATATAGACCTACCCTTGCAACCTAGGAATAAATCCCACTTGATGGTAGTGAATGAGTTTTTTAAATATATTGTTGGACTTGATTTGCTAGTATTTTATTGACAATTATTGCATCTATGTTCATCAGAGATATTGGCCTGTTATTCTCTTTATTAATGGAGTCATTATCTGGTTTTAGTATCACCCTAATCCTGGCCTCATAGAATTTGGAAGTTTTTCTTCCATTTCTGTACTTTTTCTTTGGGATAATTTGAGAAGAATCAGTGTAACTCTTCTTTAAATGTTTAGGACAATTTTCCTCTGAAGCCATCTGGCCTTATATATATATATATATATATATATATATATATATATATATGGAATTTATTTCTTCCAGGATGTCCAATTTGTTAGCATATAGTTTTTAATAATTTTCTTTCATAATTATTTGTATTTCCATGGTGCTAGTTTGTATTTCTTCTCTCTCATTTGTGATATTATTTATTTGGACCCTTCTCTGGTCTTTTGTGTAACTGGTTTGAGGTTTATCATTTTGTTTATTCAGAGAACTATCTCATAATACATTTATTTGTTCTATTTTTTAGTTTCTATATCATTTATTTCTGTTGTAATTTTTATTATTTCTTTCATTCCACTGGATTTAGGCTTTATTTGTTTTTCTTTTTCTAGCTCATTTAGGTGTAATGGTGGGTTGTGTATTTTAGATTTTTCTTACTTCTTGAGGTGGGCCTGTATTGCTTTATCCTTTCATCTTAGGACCACTTTTGCTCCATCCCAAATGTTTTATAATGTTGTGTTTTCATTTTCATTTGTTTCCATGTATTCTCTTATTTCTTATTTGATTTCTTTGTTGACTAATTCATTGTTTAGTAGCAGGTTGTTTAACCTCCACATATTTGTGGTATTTCCAAAACTTTCTTGTTCTTGACTTCTAGTTTCATACTGTTGTAGTCAGAAAACATGATGGTATGATTTCAATCATTTTGTATTTGTTGAGGCCTGTTTTGTGAACTAATATGTGCTCTATTCTGGAGAATGTTCCATATGCACTTGAAAAGAATGTGTATTCTTCTGGTTTAGGATGGAATGTACTGTATATATCTGTTAAATCAATCTGGTGCAGTGTGTCATTCAAAGCCATTGTTTCCTTGTTGATTTTCCATGTAGATTATCTATTGTTTTGAAGTGGGGTGTTAACGGCTAGGAATTTACCCAAGGGATACAGGAGTGCTGATACATAGGGGAACTTGTACCCCAATGTTTATGGCAGCACTTTCAACAATAGCCAAATTATGGAAAGAGCCTAAATGTCCATCAACTGATAAATGGATAAAGAAATTGTGGTTTATATCCACAATGGAATACTATGTGGCAATGAGAATGAATGAAGTATGGCCTTTTGTAGCAACGTGGATGGAACTGGAGAGTGTTCTGCTAAGTGAAATAAGTCATACAGAGAGGGACAGATACCATATGTTTTCACTCTTATGTGGATTCTGAGAAACTTAACAGAAGTCCATGGGGGAGAGGGAAAAAAAAAAGAGGTTAGAGAGGGAGGGAGCCAAAGCATAAGAGACTCTTAAAAACTGAGAACAATCTGAAGATTGATGGGGAGTGGGAGGGAGGGGAGGGTGGGTGCTGGGTATCGAGGAGGGCACCTGTTGGGATGAGCACTGGGTTGTTGTATGGAAACAAATTTGACGATAAATTTCATATTTAAAAAAAAAGATTGAAGTGGGGTGTTAAAATCCCCTACAATTATTGTATTATTATCAGTGAGTTTATGTTTGTTATTGTTATACAAATTTGTGAACTTCCTTGTTGGGTGCATAAATATTTACAGTCTTTATATCTTGGTGGATTTTCCCCTTTATTACTGTATAGTGCCCTTCTTTGTCTCTTGTTACAGTCTTTGTTTTAAAGTCTATTTTGTCTGATTTAAGTATTGCTACTCTGGCTTACTTTGACATCCATTTGCATAATAAATATTGCTCCATCACTCACTTTCAATTTGCAGGTGTCTTTAGACATAAATTGAATATCTTGTAGGCAGCATATAGATGGTCTTTTTTTAATCAATTCTGACACTATGTCTTTTGATTGTAGAGTTTAGTCTATTAATATTCAAAGTGATTCTTGATAGATATGTATGTTTTTGTATTTTATTACTTGTTTGTCACTAGGTCTGGAGATTTCTCTGATATTTTCTTTGTCACTTTTTGTCTCTCCTTTGCACTTGCAGAGTCCCCTTTAATATATTTTACAGGGCTGGTTTAGTGATCACAAACGTTTCTGCTTGTCTGGGGAACTCATTATCTCTCCTATTCTGAATGATAGCCTTGATCCTTGATGTGTATAGTGTTCTTCGCTGCAGATTTTTCCCACTCAGTACTTTGAATATATCATGCCCCTCCCTTCTGGCTTGCCAAGTTTCCTTTGAGTAATCTGCAGCTAGCCTTATGGGTCTTCCTTTGTAAATTAAGAACTTCTTTTGTCTTATTGCTTTTTAAGGTTTTTTTCGTCACTATATTTTGCCACTGTAATTGCAATATATCTTTGTGTTGGTCTGATTTTCTTGATTTTGATGGGAATTCTCTGTGCCTCCTGGATCTGGTTGTCTGTTTCCTTCCCAAGATTAGGGAAGTTTTTGGCTATGGTTTCCTCAAATAAATTTTCTGCCCCTTTTTTCTTCTTTTGGGACTGCTAAAATACAAATGTTATTACATTTGATGGAGTCACTGAGTTTCCTATGTCTATTCTTGATTTCATAATTCTCTCTCTCTTTTGTTCAGCTTCATTATTTTCCATTATTTTGTCCTGTATATAACTTATTTGTTCTTGTTCTTCCAACTTTGTGTTCATTGCATCAAGTCTGTTTCCAATTTTAGTTAGTGCATTTTTCTCTTCTGACTCTTTTTTAATGCTTTCATCTCTGCAATAAAGGCCTCCCTGAAGACTTCCATTCTTTTTTCAAGGCCAGTGAGTATCGTTATGATTAAATCTCCACTAGGCAAGTTACTTATCTTTTTTTGCTTAGATCTCTTGACATGGCCTTATCTGTTTCATTTGTGATAAATCCCTCTGTCTTCACATTTTTTCTAAGTCTCTGTCTTCTTCTCTGTGTTAGATGAGCCAGTCATGTTTCCTGCTCCTGGGAGTAATGACTTTGGGTAGCAGAGGTCATATACTATCCATGGCCTGGAGGTTCAGGGAGTGTCTCTGTTGTGTGCTGCATGTGTTCTATTGTGGTTTATCTGCTCCATCCTTCATTAAAGTCATTTGCAGAGGCTCTTTTTGCCTGCACTGGACAGTTTTTTATTTGAATGTGGCAAGTTTTAACTAGGTGTGCTCTGGTCTCCTTGTGACATGAGACCTGACACCACTTGGACTAGAACTTAAAACGTGGAGAACTCTCAGGTCCAGAGTCATGCTGTGGTCAGGGTTTTGTGCTGCTCTTTTTGAGGAGGAGCCCACCACACTGGAACTGAGGCAAACATGACTGAGAAATGCAGTCCCACTGGAGTGCAGGGGGGTGGCACTCAAGGTAAGCTAGTTAGGGAGCTAGTGTTGGTGCTGCACTATTTCTTACAGATGGCTCTATGTTTATGCTGAGGGGGCAGGGGAGAAAAATGGTGCTGGCCAGCTCCCCTGTTCCAGTACAGGCATCTCTGTGAATGCTGCCTATGAGAGATGCACTCTGAATAATCTCCTTCATGTGTGCCACTGGTGTTTTTCAGATCATTCTTTCCAAGCTTTCTGCCCTCAGCCAGCTGTCTTCCTTCACTCCAGGAGCAGTGCAATGTCCTCCAGGCTCATACTAGCCAAGCCCACTGTCATTTAAAACTCTAGGCTTTAGGCCACACTGGTTGCAAGAACTCACAAAATTCAGCCCCTCTCATTTACCAAGCCAGTCGCTTTGGATTATGTTCTCATGTATTCCCATGTGTGCTCCTCTCTCACATGCCCATCTCTGTGACCATGACTCCCTCTCCTCCATAGTACCCATGATCCCCTTGTCCCTTAAACCATGACTCCGCACTTCCTACCTACTTTGAGGTGGCCTCTTTCTTCCCTTTATTAGTGGAGTTTTTTTCTATCAGTCTTTAGGTCAATTTCTGGGTTACTTAAGATGACTTGATAATTATCTAGCTGTATTCGTGGGCCTAGGGTCTTCCTACTTACCACCATCTTCCTCTGTTTCCAGGTGCTTTTTAAATTGATGTTTCTTTGTTGTGTCTTAGGCAAAATTATTAGTGTGCTGTCTTTTTAAGAGTGTGGTCTGGTTTCCTGTAGCCCTCTGGCTGTCTGAGTAAAGGCCCACTTATTTTTTTTCTTATTTATTTATTATTTTAATATGAAATTTATTGTCAAGTTGTTTCCATACAACACCCATTGCTCATGCCAAAAGGTGCACTCCTCAATACCCATCACCCACCCTCCCCTCCCTCCCACCCCCCATCAACCCTCAGTTTGTTCTCAGTTTTTAACAGTCTCTTATGCTTTGGCTCTCTCCCACTCTAACCTCTTTTTTTTTTTTTCCTTCCTCTCCCCCATGGGTTCCTGTTAAGTTTCTCAGAATCCACATAAGAGTGAAAACATATGGTATCGGTCTTTCTCTGTATGGCTTATTTCACTTAGCATCACACTCTCCAGTTCCATCCACGTTGCTACAAAAGGCCATATTTCATTCTTTCTCATTGCCAAGTAGTATTCCATTGTGTATGTAAACCACAATTTCTGTATCCATTCGTCCATTGATGGACATTTAGGCTCTTTCCATAACTTGGCTATTGTTGAAAGTGTTACTATAAACATTGGGGTACAAGTTCCCCTATGCGTCAGCACTCCTGTATCCCTTGGGTAAATTCCTATCAGTGCTATTGCTGGGCCATAGGGTAGATCTATTGTTTTTATGAAATTTATTGTCAAATTGGTTTCCATACCATATCCAGTGCTCATCCCAACAGGTGCCCTCCTCAATACCCATTGCCAACCCCCCCCCAAACCCCATAGACCCTCAGTTTGTTCTCAGTTTTTAGGAGTCTCTTATGTTTTGGCTCCCTCCCTCTCTAACCATTTTTTCCTTCCCTTCCCCCATGGTCCTCTCTTAAGTTTCTCAGGATCCACATAGGAGTGAAAACATATGGAATCTGTCCTTCTCTGTCTAACTTATTTCACTCAGCATAGCACTCTCCAGTTCCATCCACGTTGCTACAAATGGGCAGATTTCATTCTTTCTCATTGCCAAGTAGTATTCCATTGTATGTATAAACCACATCTTCTTTATCCATTCTTCAGTTGATGGGCATTTAGGCTCTTTCCATAATTTGGCTATTGTTGAAAGTGCTGCTATAAACATTGGGGTACAAGTGCCCCTGTGCATCAGCACTCCTGTATCCCTTGGGTAAATTCCTAGCAGTGCTATTGCTGGGTCATAGGGTAGATCTATTTTTAATTTTTTGAGGAACCTCCAAACTGTTTTCCAGAGTGGCTGAACAAGTTTGAATCCCACCAACAGTGCAAGAGGGTTCCCGTTTCTTCACATCCTCTCCAGCATCTATAGTCTCCTGTTTTGTTCATTTTAGCCACTCTGACTGGCGTGAGGTGGTATTTCAGTGTGGTTTTGATTTGTATTTCCTTGATGAGGAGCAACCTTGAGCATCTTTTCATGTGCCTGTTGGCCATCTGGATGTCTTCTGTAGAGAAGTGTCTATTCATGTTTTCTGCCCATTTCTTCACTGGATTATTTGTTTATCGGGTGTGGAGTTTGGTGAGTTCTTTATAGATATTGGATACTAGCCCTTTGTCCGATATGTCATTTGCAAATATCTTTTCCCATTCCATTGGTTGTCTTTTAGTTTTGTTGATTGTTTCCTTTCCAGTGCAGAAGCTTTTTATCTTCATGAGGTCTCAATAGTTCATTTTTGCTTTTAATTTTCTTGCCTTTGGGGATGTGTCAAGGAAGAAATTGCTGAAGCTGAGATCAGAGAGGTTTTTCCCTGCTTTCTCCTCCAGGGTTTTGATGGTTTCCTGTCTGACATTCAGGTCCTTTATCCATTTTGACTTTGTTTTTGTGAATGGTGTAAGAAAGTGGTCTAGTTTCATTCTTCTGCAAGTTGCTGTCCAGTTCTCCCAGCACCATTTCTTAAAAAGACTCTCTTTTTTTTCCATTGGATATTCTTTCCTGCTTTGTCAAAGATTAGTTGGCTATACACTTGTGGGTCCAATTCTGGAGTCCCTATTCTATTCCATTGATCTATGTGTCTGTTTTTGTGCCAATACCATGTTGTGTTGATGACTATAGCTTTGTAGTAGAGGCTAATGTCTGCGATTGTGATGACTCCCGCTTTGGTTTTCTTCTTCAATATTACTTTGGCTATCCAGGATCTTTTGTGGTTCCATACAAATTTTAGGATTGCTTGTTCTAGCTTCGGGAAGAATGCTGGTGCAATTTTGGTTGGGATTGCATTGAATGTGTAGATAGCTTTGGGTAGTATTGGCATTTTAACAACGTTGATTCTTCCAATCCATGAGCACGGAATGTTTTTCCATTTATTTCTATCTTCTTCAATTTCCTTCATTAGCTTTCTATAGTTTTCAGCATACAGATCTTTTACATCTTTGGTTAGGTTTATCCCTAGGTATTTTATCCTTCTTGGTGCAATTGTGAATGGGATCAGTTTCTTTATTTGTCTTTCTGTTGCTTCATTATTAGTGTATAAGAATGCAACTGATTTCTGTACATTAATTTTGTATCCTGCGACTTCTTTGAATTTTTGTATCATTTCGAGCATGTCCACTCTCACCGCTGTTGGTTAACATAGTGCTGGAAGTTCTAGAATCAGCAATCAGGCAACAGAAGAAATCAAAGGCATCAAAATTGGCAATGATGAAGTCAAACTTTCACTTTTTGCAGATGACATGATTTTATACATGGAAAACTTAAAGTTTTCTATGGATGTGTGTTCCTCACTCTTCCCCCTTCCTCCTGGGGGAAATGCCTCAGGGTTGTGTACCTTCTCCGAGTCTTGCAAATGCAAGTCAGCTGTAGTAGGCAACCCATCCTTTATCTTTGTTCTTAGCTATCCCCAGATGTCCAATTACACAGTTTCCTTCATGGATAAAAGTGAAGCAGTGCACCTGCTCCTGTGCAGGACTACGTAGTGCTGGGTTTACCTCAGTCGGGAAGACCTAATACTATTAGGCTTTCCCCATTGTGGTGTCCTAAAAACTGTGTAGTGTAATAATAGGTGTGAATTGTTACTGCCTATGGATTTTACGGTCTCTTTTCACTCAGAATCGTTTTATTTCCATCATAGTTTGGTGGAGAATGGGTTTCAACATAAATCTTTCAACCTCAGTAGATTCATGCCTACTAAGAGACAAGAAAGTTATTTTATAGATAGCTGACCTTTTGGGCACTTTGACAAACTATGGTCTACTGCTTGTTATTGAAAATAAAATTTTATTGAAGTAAAGCTTCACCAATTATTTTCCTTATATGGGTTGTTTTTTTAAATAATTCTTTTTTAAATTTATTTTGAGAGAGAGAGTGAAAAGGTGAATGAGTGGGGGAGGGCAGAGAGAGATGGGTAGAATCTTAAGCAGGCTCCTCACTGTCAGTGTGCAGCCTGATGCAGGGCTCAATCCCACAATCCATGAGATAATGACCTGAGCTGAAATCAAGAGTCAGATGCTTAACAAACTGAGTCACCCAGGCACCCCTGTCTCTGGCTGTTTTTGCCCTACAGTGGCAGAATTGAATTGCTGCAATAGAAACTTTGTAGCTGGAAAAATCTAATGTAATTGTTCTCTGGTCCTTTATACAAAAACTTTGCTGAACCCTTTCCTGATACCAGGTGTTTGAATCAAGAGGCCACGGCTATGCTGTAGGTTACTTGCTGCCATTCTTTCATTCAGGTGGTATAATGGTCCTCCATTTATGGTTTATAATCCATTTTCTTATTTAGATATAATTCATATATTTTCAATTCCTCTGTTACATATATATATATATATATATATATATAAATTTTTACCTTCTAAGTCATACCAATGTGAAGTCTTAAATAGGATGTGTTAGAATAATAATAGAATTCCAATTTTGAAGTGATTTCTTATCATAGAATTTTATTCACAAATATATAACCATTCTTCTATCCAGACTTTTCTTAGTTACTTCATTTTCCTCAGAGTGTCAACTTGTAGTATCACCTTCAAGGGGTGGTTTAGATTTAAAATTAAAGCCTTAAAAAACTCTGTTTTTGCAGCCATTCATTCATGGTTCTAGAATCATTTTACTTAGCTGTCTCTACTGACTGACTTACCATTGCTAATTGATTTTATCAATCAATCTCTGGTAAGTCCAAGGGCAGTCATCAATCTATTGAGTTTTCATCTTCTTTAGTCTTAACTAAAGAAATGACAATTCAAGTTCTCAGATAGTCTTTTGTAAATTCTTTCTCCTTTTCTATAAACCTCCCTGCTATAGATTCAGCTGTTATTGGTTATTGTCCTCTTCGTTACTACTGAACATGTCTTTGTTGTTGTACTTTACTACTAAAATAGGAATGTGTTAGATTTGTGCTATAATTTTCTGTTATTTTGTTCCATTTTAGCCCACTCTACCCCCACATTGTGTGCTCTCTTCAAGATGAATGTAGAGAATGACTTAAACATTTCAAAGTGACTTAATGCCTTCTTTTTTTTTATTATTGAGGCAAAATTCACCTAATGTAAAATTTACCATTTAAAAGTAAGCAGTTTAGTTGCATTTAGTAACTTTTCAATGTTGTGTAACCACAGCCTTTTTCTGGCTCTAAAACATTTCAGTACCCTAAAAGGAAACCCAATACCCATTAAGCACTTATTCCCCATTTCCCCCTTCTCTCTGCTCCTGGTACCCTCATATATGTTTTCTGTCTGTATGGATTTGCTTATTCTTCATATTATATATTTAGGAATTCTATATTTATGGAATTTTATAATATATAATCTTTTGTCTGGATTCTTAGCATGGTTTTGAGTTTCATCTATGTTGTAGCGTATATACATTTTTCATGTTTTTTGTGACTGATTAATATTCTCTTGATGGATATTTGGGATGATTTTATCGTTTAGCTGTTGTCAATAGTGTGGCTGTAAACATGCATGTGCATGTACTTGTTTGAATACCTGTTTCCAATTCTTTGGTTACATGACTAGGAGTAGAATTTCTGGGTCACATGGTACTTCTGTAACTTTTTGAGGAAAGTTAAACTGTTTTCTTCAGCAGCTGAACCATTCCCACTAGCAACATGCAAGTGTTCTGACTTTTTTGCATCCTTGCCAACACTTGAAATTTTCTGTCTTTTTTAAATTATTATAGTCATCACTTTATGTCTGAAATAACATCTCATTTTGGTTTTAATTTGCATTTCTCTAATGATTAATAATTTGTGTATTTTTTTCATGTGCTTGTTCGCCATTTGTATGTGGTCTTTACTGATGTATTCTTGTACAGATTTCTTCTTTTCTATCACAAATGAAGGGAATGGGGTGCATATAAATACAGTAATTATAAGAAAAATCATACTGGTAGTAAATTCTGAGCTTTCATGTCAGTGGCTTTACAACTTGCCATGAACAATGTACTTAGAGGTTATTTTAATGCACGTTGGCTAAAACTTTGGTATAACTTTTTAAAATTGCTTTCTCCCATATTCATTAGAGCCTGCCACTCAGGCATATAATAATAATTATTTTGATTCTTTCCAAGGAATTTGCAATAGTCAGCGTATGTGGTGATTTTTTGCTTGGTTCAATTAGTTGTTTCTGTGGTATGGGTTTCAAGGCTGAAGCCTCAGGGGCAAGGAATTTTTTAGTAGAGTGAGTCTGGCAGAATATTAATCATCTAAATGTCAGATGTGGCTTTGTTATTCTTCATAATAATATTCATGAATTTGGGAATTCTTAAAAGCTATCTGCAGAGGCACATTACAGTTTTCATGGGTCCTAGGCACTTTTTTTCCATTGGACACCTTTTCCATTAAAATTTTAAAAGTTCTATTTTATGACTGTTTTGGCATAAAGGCAAATATTATAGAGACTGAATTGTATTAATATTTTCTTTTGATTTAAAAAATAAATTATTTCTTGAGCCTCTGAAAGTATAATGGGCCCTAGGTATTGTGCTTACCGTGTGCACTGGATGTCAGCCCTGGATATTTGGATACATCCCTACTGATATCATATAGTCCTTTGTGATTTTCACTGTCATTGGCATATGATTTCTTAACAGTTGCAGTGATTACTTCCTGATAAAAATGACCTCTCTACAACTACTTTGAAATATCTGTCTTATATAACTCAGGTTATATTAAACTTGTGTTTTTGCCTCAATTTAATCATGGACTTTACAATTTCTCCTTGTTCCTTTTTATTTTTATCTTCCACTTCATACTGTGCTTGGTACCATTTGAGCTCTCAACTATTGGAAAGCCTTTCTCAAATAAGGCCTTTGGCTTGGCATAGCAGTTTTTGGCTCAGTATGTTCCAGAAGGTTAAAGTCAGTGTCCATTTGATCTCTACTTATAGCATTGAGGAGACAGGAACACGGGCTGATAAAGAAAACTTCACACAAGTGACATTTTAAATAGTGAAAAAATTGAAGAAATAAAAATGTCTATCAGTGTGTTATAAATTCACACAATGAAATGCCACACAAAACAATTACAATGAATTAACTATTACGAGAGTTGGTAAACTTTTCCTGTAAGGAACCAGATGGTAAATAGTTGAAGTGTTGAGAGCCACATCATCTGTCTCAGCTCCACTGCTATTGTGAGAAAGCAGCCATAAACAATATGTCATCTAATAGTGTTCCAATGGCTATGTTCTAATAAAACTGTGTTTATAAAAACAGGCAGCAGATTGATTTGGGACCAAGCATGATAATTTTCTGACTCTTGAACTAAAGTAGGATATATCAACATGTATAAATATCAGAAAAATAATTTGAATAAACAAATTAAGTTGTAGAAAGATTCATACACCTTATTAACACTTGGATAAAGATTAAAGATGCAAAAAACAACATAATGTTTATAGACATGTATGTGTGCACATGTGTACACATGGGATTGATAAGCATTGTATCATGATAGTGATTATCTCTGAAGAGGGAGGGATGGGTACACAGTGAGTCAATGTAATTACAGTGTTTAATTTCTTTCTAAAAGTGATTTGATAGACATATGACATAATATGATATGATTAGTACATTGGTTTTTGCTATATTTTTTTCTCTTTGTGTCTTTATGTGTGAAGCATTTTACAATTTAAAAAACACTGTGGGGGGTGCCTGAGTGACTCAGTTGGCTAAGCATCTGACTCTTGATTTCGGCTCAGGTCATGATCTCATGGTTCATGAGATCGAGCCCCACGTCAGGCTCTGCGCGGACAGCATGGTCAGCACAGAGCCTGCTTGGGATTCTCTATATATCTCTCTGCCTCTCCCCTACTTGCTCTCTCTCTCTCTCTCTTTCTCTTGAAATAAATAAGCAAACATTAAAAAAAAAACACTGTATAAGCCAATCAATACATGTTTGCAAGGTGAATTTGACTCAGATACTGTCACTTTGCCACCTCTGCTGTTGATGCATGCAAGAATTGTTAAGGAATATCAGCATGGTGGAAAATGATAAATCTTTATGTCAATAAATTAGAATCTACTGCATTTATGTCTGGAGACTTTTAATGTAATAGCAGTTTATGATAGATCATCTGGATATTAATCAAGATGGTTTTTGTCAATGTATAATATTTCATTCTTTACAAAATTGTTGCATAACTCCTTGACAACATATACATATTACAATTATAACTTTGTTTTCTAGCCTATTTTATTTTATTTTTATTTCCTCTGTGGTTTTGTGGACTCTTAAAAAGGTACAGTTTGTTCCAGTTAGATCTAGTTATTTAATAAACTAATTAACCACCTCTCCTCATCATGGAAGCCTTTACTCAGACTTGCCTCTGGCCACATCAGAACTATCCTATTAAACCTGGCGTATATTGTGACTTTTTAAATAATATGATGCTTCATAACCATTGTTTTTCTTGTTGCAAGATCAAGGCTGGCATGCTTTTCTGTTGACCTTGAACTTGCTTGGTGAGTTATGAAACAAACCCTATATTGAGCTCCATGAAGACAGAAATTTTGTGTTATTTACTGCTATATTCTTAGAACCTTGATATAGTGTTTTGCATGGAAAAATTACTTCAGAAACAGGTATTGAATAAATAAATGAATTATGCTATTCTTCTCAGAGGGCATAGTTCTGTATGGTTTCTGGGGAGATGTGGGATTATTCCAAAGGCAGCTTTAGATACCACAGTGACAGAGAGGAAACTCAAAGCTCTGAGTTTGTGATTAGCTTGGAGTTTCACCCTGGTTCCCTTTTTATTTCTTACTTTAGTATAATTTTACTTATCATATCCTGTTTCCTGTTTATTTTTTTTCATATGCAACATGCATGTATCAGATTCTATGTAATATGCTATTTTATTACCTTACCCAATTTCATGTGTAAATATGTTTTATAAACCTTTATATTTACATGCCACCTTTTTGGTTTCTTTACTTAATTGAAACTTGTTTGTGGGACTTTGCAAACTTTGTTTTTAATTTATATGCATATATCTATGCTGTTATTATTTCAATGTTGTGTTAGTACATTACTCTCTATAATTGTCACTCTTTATGGTACAGTGCCATAGTCATTGTCAGTTGAGTTATTGAAAGACTAAAAAAAGAAATTGTTTCTCTTCCTGAAAGTTCTGAAAATGTATTTTCATATGTGTTGGAGATCTTCAAGACTACCTCTAGGTTTGGTCATTTGTTAGAATAACTCATAGGACTGAGCATATAGTCATTTTCATGGCTATGATTTATTATAGTCAAAGGATACAAAGCAAAATTAGCAAAGGGTAAAGGTACATTGAGTGAAGTCTGGAGTAAAACAGGCATAAGTTTCTAAGAGTCCTCTCCCAGTGGAGTCACACAGGATACACCTAATTCTTCCCTTATGGAAATTTGACCACGTGTGTGAAGTGTTGTCTACCATAGGAGCTCATTACAGACTAAGTGACTAAGGTTTTTACTGATGTCGGATCATGCAGGCATCCTCTGCCCAGGATGTACCAAAATTCTAGACTACAAGAGGAAAGCAATGTTCAGCAAAAGCCACAGTGTTTGCATAGGTAGTCTAGGTTCTATTGAGATGTTTTCAATATGGTCCCAGCAATAGTCCATAGTACCATTTCTAGTATTCACTGTCTTCTCTTTTAGTCACTGTCTCAGATGTGAATGGGCCCCTGCCATCACCAAGCACCAATTTCCCAAAGTTGAAGAAATCCAAATTTATTTTGTTGTCACTTGGTGTCTTTTTCCCCTCCCAGATATCTTCAGTTAAAAGCCTTTACCACTAAGCATAGCATCATACTTCTTGTAATGAGCTTCACTCTTTAACTAATGTGAAGGTTCCTTTTCTTACCTCCTATCCCACAATGCAGCTTATTGATTTTATATTTAGTAAAGTTTTACACATACAATATGTTTTCTTTTCTTTTTTAAGTTTCTACTGAGGCCTAGCATTGGGCAATTTCTCCTTGCAGTCTGGTTATATGCTAGAGATAGGGTACGATTCCAAAAGGCATTAATGTATCTTCTTGTTTACTCTAAGCACCATGGGGGCTTGGAGAATCTTCATGGAGAGCCCAGATTTCCATAGCAAAAGAGGTTTTCAAGTCTTAATCCAGGATAAAAGAACTCACAGAGAATGCTTGCTCTATAAAGGTTAACATAGAAGGTAAGAGGCCACAAACCATGCCCAACTATTAATATGGAGAAACTAATCAATTGAAATCAAACATAACTTTACAACTACATAATTGTTCTCCAGTTTTTTATTTTTTCACCACAAATTATCAAGTAGAGAATGGATAATTTATCTTAAGATTTTATATCATAAATTTCTAAAATAATGATTCTGTTTACCAATAAAATATCCATCTATCCCCAAATTAAACCATCTGGGGAAAATATTTTATTCCTTTTAACTAATAATTGCATACTTGTCCCTAGCCCACTGTATAGTAATACTTTAACTTCATGTTTGACTCCTACACTACACTACATGTTCTTAAGAATTTGAATAATCCTTTATCATCTACATTTGTATAACACCTATGTCATCATGCTCTTACAAGAATTCCTCAGGGTATCATGGCCTGGAATATTGTTGTTTGTGTCCTAGGTCCTGTGTCAGCACCATCTAAAACATGGAATAGGCACTCTTTTTTTAATGTTTTATTTATTTTTGAGACAGAGAGAGACAGAGCATGAGCAGGGGAGGGGTAGAGAGAGCAAGACACAGAATCTGAAGCAGGCTCCAGGCTCTGAGATATCAGCACAGAGCCTGACGCGGGGCTTGAACTCACAAACCACGAGATCATGACCTGAGCCGAAGTCGGACACTTAACTGACTGAGCCACCCAGGTGCCCCTGGAATAGGCACTCTTATACTTCAGTCAGCTGAATAAATGTCATCAACATTTGGGAAACCATGTAGGAACATTAGGGGAAAGGGACAATGTCAGGACTGAGGGGCTCTTTGCCCAGGGCCCAGTTGTGGTCATCGTCTCAAGGACTGTCCAGATCCATAGGCACTTGTCTTCATTTGTAAGTCTTCCAATCTGGGCCCTTACCTCTCTAATTGCTTTTCTCTTAGCAACACCATGTTGTCACTATCTTCATTTTCTTTCCCTCTTTTGGCTTTTCTTTTCCTGGCCAGAATGCACCTCTGGTTTCTTTTAGGACCTCCCTTGACGTCAACATAAGTCTCAGCCATTGACCCTCTTTATGAGCTGTTGTATCCCCATTGGGAAAGAGCCAGTCCCAGCAACCATAAATATCATATTTCATTGATTCAGAGAATCACACATTTTTCACATTTCACATTTATTAAATTGAGATTTTTCTCGTACTTGATGGTATGTCACTGTATAACTGGCAGGTGTATTTTTCTTTGTTAATAATACAACAATAATGGAAGAAATCACATTTAAATGTATCTTAGATTTGAAGTAGCAGTAATTTTACAAAGTGTACGAAAGCATAATGGTAACCTTCACATACAGAAATTTTGTTTACATGCAGTCCCTTGTTTCTGCCCTGACCTTACCACATTGCTTTATGCTGTAGATATTCTTCATGCTGGCCTATGAGTGTTTCCTCTTCTATAGCCCTTTCTTGAGTCCTTCCATTAAATGTGTTTTGAATATCTTCTATGTGCCAAACATAGTGATAAGTGCTAAGGATAGAAATATGAGCAAACCAGACATACTTCTTGCTTATTTTCATTATATACTCTTTTAAGGTAGTGTGATTCATTAGCATTATAAATTGTACTGATCATAGGTCAGATCATGCAGTTGTTCCTCTGGTATCTAGATTCCTCAATCTTTTTTCCTCAGTCCTTTTCTCTTCCATATGGAAGGAAATATTCCGGGAGATTACTTTTTTTTTTTTAAAGAACTCTTCCATGTTGCTACAAAGGGCCATATTTCATTCTTTCTCATTGCCACGTAGGGAGAGTGTTATGCTAAGTGAAATAAGCTATACAGAGAAAGACAGATACCATGTGGATTCACTCTTATGTGGATCCTGAAAAACTTAACAGAAACCCATGGGGGAGGGGAAGGAAAAAAAAGTGGTTAGAGTGGAAGAGAGCCAAAGCATAAGAGACTCTTAAAAACTGACAACAAACTGAAGGTTGATGGGGGGTGGGAGGGAGGGGAGGGTGGGTGATGGGTATTGAGGAGGGCATCTTTTGGGATGAGCACTGGGTGTTGTATGGAAACCAATTTGGCAATAAACTTCATATATTGAAAAAAAAAGAACTCTTACTTTCTTTGTTTTGTTTGTTTGAAGTTTCTTTTTATGTATTTATTTTGAGAGAGACAGAGACAGTGTGAGTGGGGGAGGGTCAGAAAAAAGGGGAGAGAGAGAGAATCCCAAGTAGGCTTCACACTGCCAGCACAGAGCCCAATGCAGGGCTCGAACACACAAACTACAAAATCATGACCTGAGACTAAACCAAAGAGTCAGATGGTTAACCAACTGAGCTATTCAGGTGCCCCTCTGGATGATCATTTTGTACTATGCCCAATGAACCTGTTTGGGATGGCTGCTTCAAGTTGATTCATCTCTTTCATGGCCTCATCAGTGGCCTCTAAGGTTTTCTTTCTAGTGTGTGGATCTAATATGTTGCATCTGTCTTTGTCAGGTTTCTAAAGGAACTATATGTAGCAAGTCCAGTGGATTTGCCTCAGGGTTTATCTTTCTCTTTACACATAGCAATTATATAGCTCAAGGAAAGTTCCTACTGAAAATGTGTCAGCTGACACTTGCTAGGTCTAAACAGAACATGTTATTTCTTCCCTCATAGTTAAGTTATCCTCAAAAGGTTGGTGTCTGGATAGAGATTTCTGTAACCATCTCCTCTTGGGAGAGCAAGTAGCCAACATGTACTTTCTTGGTAGGGCCTTGCCCAAGATGAGGTTTTGTCTCCCCCCCCCTTTTTTTAAATTGAGATATAATTTACATATAATAGTGTATAAGTTTAAGGTATACAACAGTTGGTTTCATACATGTATATATTGTGATATTATTACTAAAGTAACATTGGCTAACACCTTTATCATGTCACACATTTATCATTGCTTTTTTTGCATTGGGAAGTTAAGATTTAGCCTCTTAGCAACCATAAAGTTTATGGCACAGTATTGTTGACTACAATCATTATGGTGTACATAAAAGCCCCAAAACTTATTTATCTGGTAGTTGTAAGATTTTCCCTTAAACAGCATTTTCCTAATTCCCCCAACCTCAGCCCCTGGTAAACCACCATTCTACTCTCTATGTTTATGAGTTAAGTTTTTTAAGATCCCTTTTAAGATGGCTTTTATAAAAAATATGAGATAACAAATTTTGGTGAGGATGTGGAGAAAAAGGTATCCCTTGTATACTGTTGGCGGGAATGTAAATCAGTGCAACTACTGTGGTAAACACTATGAGTATTTCTCAAAAAAATAAAAATAGAAATACATATGATCCAGTAATTCACCTACTGGGTATTTACCCAAAGAAAATGAAAACATCAACTGGAAAATGTATATGCATCCCTATATTTATTACAAAATTATTTACAATAGCCACAATATAGAAGTAGCACAACTGTCATTGATAAATAGGTAAAGTAGATGTGGCATATACATACAATGGAATATTACTCAGCCATAAGAAATGAGATCTTAACATTTACATTTGGAATCTAAAAAGCAAACTAAATAAAACAAAAGAACAAACAAATCAATCAAAAGGAAGAAACAGACCTATAAATACAGAGGCCAAACTGGTGGTTTCCAGGAATGAGAGGGGTGGGGAGATTGGCAAAAAGGGGTGAAGAGGAGTGGAAGATACAGGCTTCCAGTTATGGAATGAATACGTCATGAAGATGAAAAGTACAGCATAGGGAATATGGTCAGTAGTATTATAATAGAATTCTGTAGTAACAGATGTTAGCTATACTTGTAAAAAAGGCAAAATGCAAAATGTATAAACTTGTTGAATCACTGTGTTGTACACCTGAAACTAATGTAACATTATGTGTCAACTATACTTCAATTAAAAAAAAAAAAGAACTAGATGGTAAAGAAAATGGTAACTGTGGTTGCTTCTTGAGGTGGAAACTGGATGATTGAGAACCAGGGGTGGAAGGAGACTTCCTTTACACAGTTTACCTTTATGTATGAGTGTGTGTGTGTGTGTGTGTGTGTGTGTGTGTGTATGAGTGTTGTGTGTGTGTGCATATATATATAATCTTATTTACATATTCATCTGTTTAAGGACACTTAAGACACAAGACTGTTCCTAAGTCTTGGCTATTGTACATAGTGTTCAAATGAACCTGGGGGTGCAGATATCTCTTCAAGATACTGATTTCAATTTTTTTGGATATATACTAGGAAGTGACATTACTATACTTATCTTTTTGATACTAGCCATTCTGGCAGACATAAGATGATACCTCATTGGTGTTTTGACTTACATTTCCATGGTTATTAGGGATGTTGACCATCTTTTCCTGTATCTGTTGGCCATTGGTATGTCTTTTTTTAGGAAAAATGTCTATTCAGGCCCTCTGCCCATTTTTTATTGTGATTATTTGTGTTTTTTTGGTATTGACTTGTATGTATGTTTATATATATTTACAAATACTATTTATATATATAAATTTTATTTTAAAAATATATAAATTTATATATTCTGTATTTATATATTTTGAATATTAATCCCTTATCAGATATATCATTTGCATATATCCTCTCCCATTCAGTACTTGGCTGTTTTGTTTTCTTTATTTTTCTAAGATGAAATTTATTGTCAAATTTGTTTCCATACAACACCCAGAGCTCATCACAACAGGTGCCCTCCTCAATGCCCATCACCCACTTTCCCCTCCCTCCCACCCACCATCAACCCTCAGTTTATTCTCAGGTTTTAAGAGTCTCTTATGGTTTGGCTCTCTCCCTAACTTTTTTTTCCTTCCCCTCCCACATGGTCTTCTGTTAAGTTTCTTAGGATCCACATAAGGGTAAAACCATATGGTATCTGTCCCTCTCTGTATGACTTATTTCACATAGCAGGACACTCTCCAATTCCATCCATGTTGCTACAAAAGGCCATATTTCATTTTTTCTCATTGCCACATAGTACTCCATTGTGTATATAAACCACAATTTCTTTATCCATTCATCAGTTGATGGACATTTAGGCTCTTTCCATAAGTTGCTGTTGTTGAAAGTGCTGCTGTAAACATTGTGGTACAAGCGCCCCTGTGCATCAGCACTCCTGTATCCCTTGGGTAAATTCCTAGCAGTGCTATTGCTGGGTCATAGGGTAGGTCTATTTTTAATTTTTTGAGGAATCTCCGCACTGTTTTCCAGAGTGGCTGCACCAATTTGCATTCCCACCAACAGTGCAAGAGGGTTCCCGTTTCTCCACATCCTCTCCAGCATCTATAGTCTCCTGTTTTGTTCATTTTAGCCACTCTGACTGGCGTGAGGTGGTATTTCAGTGTGGTTTTGATTTGTATTTCCTTGATGAGGAGCGACCTTGAGCATCTTTTCATGTGCCTGTTGGCCATCTGGATGTCTTCTGTAGAGAAGTGTCTATTCATGTTTTCTGCCCATTTCTTCACTGGATTATTTGTTTATCGGGTGTGGAGTTTGGTGAGTTCTTTATAGATTTTGGATACTAGCCCTTTGTCCGATATGTCATTTGCAAATATCTTTTCCCATTCCATTGGTTGTCTTTTAGTTTTGTTGATTGTTTCCTTTCCAGTGCAGAAGCTTTTTATCTTCATGAGGTCTCAATAGTTCATTTTTGCTTTTAATTTTCTTGCCTTTGGGGATGTGTCAAGTAAGAAATTGCTGAAGCTGAGATCAGAGAGGTTTTTCCCTGCTTTCTCCTCCAGGGTTTTGATGGTTTCCTGTCTCACATTCAGGTCCATTATCCATTTTCAGTTTATTTTGTGAGTCGTGTAAGAAAGTGGTCTAGTTCCAATCTTCTGCATGTTGCTGTGTAGTTCTCCCAGCACCATTTCTTAAAAAGACTGTCTTTTTTTCCATTGGACATTCTTCTCTGCTTTGTCAAAGATTAGTTGGCCATACTTTTGTGGGTCCAATTCTGGAGTCCCTATTCTATTCCATTCGTCTGGGTGTCTGTTTTTGTGCCAATACCATGCTCTCTTGATGATTACAGCTTTGTAGTAGAGGCTAAAGGCTGGGATTGTGATGCCTCCCACTTCGGTCTTCTTCTTCAATATTACTTTGGCTATCCAGGGTCTTTTGTGGTTCCATACAAATTTTAGGATTGCTTGTTCTAGTTTCGAGAAGAATGGTGGTGCAATTTTGGTTGCGATTGCATTGAATATGTAGATAGCTTTGGGTAGTATTGACATTTTGACAATATTTATTCTTCCAATCCATGAGCACGGAATGTTTTTCCATTTATTTCTATCTTCTTCAATTTCCTTCATTAGCTTTCTATAGTTTTCAGCATACAGATCTTTTACATCTTTGGTTAGGTTTATTCCTAGGTATTTTATGCTTCTTGGTGCAATTGTGAATGGGATCAGTTTCTTTATTTGTCTTTCTGTTGCTTCATTGTTAGTGTATAAGAATGCAACTGATTTCTGTACATTGATTTTGTATCCTGTGACTTTACTGAAAGCATTTATCAGTTCTAGCAGACGTTTGGTGGAGTCTATCGGGTTTTCCATGTATAATATCATGTCATCTGCAAAAATTGAAAGCTAGACATCATCTTTGCCAATTTTGATGCATTTGATTTCCTTTTGTTGTCTGATTGCTGATGCTAGAACTTCCAACACTATGTTAAACACCAGCGGTGAAAGTGGACATCTCTCTCATGCTCCTGATCTCAGAGGAAAAGCTCTCAGTTTTTCCCCATTGAGTATAATATTAGCTGTGGGCTTTTTATAAATGGCTTTTATGATGTTTAAGTACGTTCCTTCTATCACAACTTTTTCGAGGGTTCTTATTAAGAAAGGATGCTGAATTTTGTCAAATGCTTTTTCTGCATCGATTGACAGGATCATATGGTTCTTATCTTTTCTTTTATTAATGTGATGTAGCACACTGATTGATTTGCGAATGTTAAACCAGCCCTGCATCCCAGGAATGAATCCCACTTGATCCTGGTGAATAATTCTTTTTATATTCTGTTGAATTCGATTTGCTAGTATCTCGTTGAAAATTTTTGCATCCATATTCACCAGGGATATTGGCCTGTAGTTCTCTTTTTTTTACTGGGTATCTGTCGGGTTTCAGAATCAAAGTAATGCTGGCTTCATAGAATGAGTCTGGAAGTTTTCCTTCCCTTTCTATTTTTTGGAACAGGTTGAGAAGGATAGGTATGATCTCTGCTTTAAATGTCTGGTAGAAATCCCCAGGGAAGCTGTCTGGTCCTGGACTCTTATTTGTTGGGAGATTTTTGTAACTGATTCAGTTTCTTCGCTGGTTATGGGTCTGTTCAAGTTTTTTATTTCTTCCTGTTTGAGTTTTGGAGGTGTGTGGGTGCTTAGGAATTTGTCCATTTCTTCCAGGTTGTCCGGTTTGTTGGCATAGAATTTTTCATAGTATTCCCTGATAATTGCTTGTATCTCTGAGGGATTGGTTGTAATAATTCCATTTTTATTGATGATTTTATCTATTTGGGTCATCTCCCTTTTCTTTTTGAGAAGCCTGGATAGAGGCTTATCAATTTTGTTTATTTTTTTTTCAAAAAAACAACTCTTTGGTTTCATTGATCTGTTCTACTGGTTTTTTTATATTCCATATTGTTTATTTCTGCACTGATATTTATCATTTATCTTCTTCTGCTGGTTTAAGGGTTTCTTTGCTGTTCTGCTTCTATTTCCTTTAGGTGTGCTGTTAAGACTTTGTATTTGGTATTTTTCTTGTTTCTTGAGATAGGCCTGGATTGAGATAGTCCTCTCAGGACTGCCTTTGCTGCATCTTAAAGCATTTGGATTGTTGTGTTTTCATTTCCATTTGTTTCCATATATTTTTAAATTTCTTCTCTAATTGCCTGGTTGACCCATTCATTCTTTAGTATGGTGTTCTTTAACCTCCATGCTTTTGGAGGTTTTCCAGACTTTTTCCTGTGGTTGATTTCAAGTTTCATAGCATTGTGGTCTGAAATTGTGTGTGGTATGATCCCAATTATTTTATACTTATGAAGGGCTGTTTTATGACCCAGTATGTGATCTATCTTGGAGAATATTGCATGTGAGGTTGAGAAGAAATCATACTCTGTTGCTTTGGGATGCAGAATTCTAAATATATCTGTCAAGTCCATCTGATCCAATGTATCATTCAGGGTCCCTGTTTCCTTATTGATCCTATGTCTAGATGGTCTATCCATTGTTGTAAGTGGGGTATTAAAGTCCCCTGCAATTACCACATTCCTATCAAAAATGTTTCTTATGATTGTGATTAATTGTTTTATATATTTGGGGGCACCCGTATTCAGCACATAGACATTTTTAATTGTTACCTCTTCTGATGGATAGACCCTGTAATTATTATGCAATGCTCTTCTTCATCTCTTGTTTCAGTCTTTAATTTATAGTCTAGTTTGTCTGATATAAGTATGGCTCCTCCAGCTTTCTTTTGAATTCCAGTAGCATGATAGAGAGTTCTCCATCGCCTCACTTTCAATCTGAAGATGTTCTCAGGTCTAACTCTTATAGACAGCAAATAGATGGGTCTTGTTTTTTATCCATTATGATACCCTATGTCTTTTGGTTGGAGCATTTAGTCCATTTACATTCAGTGTTATTATAGAAAGATATGGGTTTAGGGTCATAGTGATGTCTGTAGGTTTCAAGCTTGTAGTGATGTCTCTGGTACTGTGGTCCTTGCAACATTTCACTCACAGAATCCCCCTAGGATCTCTTGTAGGGCTGGTTTAATGGTGATGAAAACCTTCAGTTTTTGTTTGTATGGGGAAACCTTTATCTCTCCTTCTATTCTGAATGACAGACTTACTGGATAAAGGATTCTCGGCTGCATATTTTTTTCTTCACCACATTGATGATTTCCTGCCATTCCTTTCTGGCCTGCCTAGTTTCAGTTCATAGGTCTGCTACTATTCTTTTGTGTCTACCTTTGTAAGTTAGAGCCTGTTTATCCCTAGCTGTTTTCAGAATTTTCTCTTTATCCTTGTATTTTGCCAGTTTCACTATGCTATGTCATGCAGAAGTTTGATTCCAGTTATGTCTGAAGGGAGTTCTCTGTGCCTCTTGGATTTCAATGCCTTTTTCCTTCCTCAGATCAGGGTAGTTCTCAGCTATGACTTATTCAAGTACACCTTCAGCCCCTTTCTCTCTCTCATTTTCTCCTGGAATTCCTATGATATGGATATTGTTCTGTTTGATTGCATCACTTAGTTCTCTAATTCTCCTCTCAAACTCCTGGATTTTTTTATCTCTCTTCTCAGCTTCCTTTTTCCATAATTTTATCTTCTAACTCACCTATTCTTTCCTCTGCCTCTTCAATTCAAGCCGTGGACATTTCCATTTTATTTTGCACCTCATTTATAGCATTTTTTAGCTCCTCATGACTATTTCTTCATCCCTTGACCTCTGTAGCAATAGATTCTCTGCTATCCTCTATGCTTTTTTCAAGTGCACTGATTAATTTTATGACTATTATTCTAAATTCTTGTTCCATTATATTGCTTAAATCGATTTTGATCCATTTGTTAGGTGTCACTACTTCCTGGAGTTTCTTTTTAGGAGAATTCTTCAGTTTCATCATTTTTGATAGTCCTTGGGGTGTGTGTTGTGTGTTTGTCATATATAGACTTTATTATGGTGAGTTATATTACCTCTCAACTTAGTTTGTTGAGAATTATTATCATGAACAGATAATACATTTTGTCAAGGGTTTTCTTTGCATTTATTTAGATATTAATATGATTTTTATCTGTCATTTTGTTAATGTGGTGTGCCTAGTGGATTGATTATAGATATTGAACAATCCTTGCATCCCTAAGTTAAAGCACACTTGATTTTGGTGAATGATCCTTTTAAAATATTGCCAAATTTGGATTCCTTATATTTTCTTAAGATTTTTTTTCATCTATGTTCATCAGGGTTATTGACCTTTAGTTTTCTTTTTTTGTAGTATCTTTGGATTTGGTGACAGGGTGATTCTGGTTTCATAGATTGTAGTTGGAAGCTTTCCTTTCTATTCTATTTTTTTTTTTTTGGTGTAATTTGAGGAGAAAAGGTATTAACTCTTCTTTTTTAGGATTTCATTTTTAAGCAATTTGTACACACAGTGTGGAGCTTGAACCCACAACCCTGAGATCAAGAGTCATAAGCAACACTGACTGAGCCAGCCAGGCTCCCCTTAGCTCTTCTTTAAATACTTGGTAAAATTCACTTGTGCAACCATCTTCTCCTGGACTTTTTTTGTTGTTTGTTTAGAATTTTATATTACTGATTCAATTTTGTTTCTAGTAATTGGTAACAAAATTTCTATTTCCACTTAATTCAATTTTGTTAGATTGCATGTTTCTAGAAATATATCCATTTCCTGTAGGCTGTTCACTTAGTTGATATATAATTTCTTATAGTAATCTGTATAGTCCTTTGTATTTCTATAGTATTGTTTGTTATTTCTATTTCCCTTTTTATTTTATTTACTTGGTCTTTCTCCATTTTTCTTGATGAGTCTCGCTAAATGTTTATCATTGTTTCCCTTTTCAAGGAATCAGCTTTTGGTTTCATTGATCTTTTCTAATGTTTCTTTAGTCTCTATTTCATTTATTTCCAATCTGATCTTTTCTTTACAATGTTTTCTTTATTTTTTGAGAGGGAGAGTGTGAGAAATGGAGGGGCAGAGAGAAGGGGACCGAGGATCTGAAGCAATCTTTGCACTGACATGGTGACAGCAGCAAGCCCGATGTGGGGGTTGAACTCACAAACCACTAGATCAAGACCCTAGCTGAAGTCAGACACTTAAGCGACTGAGCCACCCAGGCACCCTTGTACTCTGATCTTTATTATTTCCTATCTTGTACTAACATTGGGCTTTGTTTTTTGTTCCTTTTTCTAGTTCCTTTAGAGGTAATGTTAGAATGTTGTTGAGTTTTGTTTCTTGAAATAATTCTGTACTGATATAAATTATCCTCTCACAACTCCTTTTGCTGTGTCCAAAAGATTTTGAACCATTGTGTTTTTATTTTCATTTGTGTATGTATGTTCATATTATATATATGTAATATGTAATGTATATATATATAGTATATATTAAGAATTCCTCTTTGATTTTTTTCATTGAAGTATTGGTTGTTTAGTAGCATATAGTTTAGCTTCCACATGTTTTTGTTTTCTGCAGGTATTTTCTTACAATTGCTTTTTTTAAAGTTTTTATTTTAATCTCAGTTAGTTATCATTTTAGTTTCAGGTGTACATTGTAGTAATTGAACACATGTACATCACCTGGCACTTATCACAAGTTCACTCCTTAATCCTTATCACCTATTTAACCCATCCTTCCACTCCTCACCCCTCTGGTAACCATCAATTTGTTCTCTGTAGTTAAGAGTCTGTTTCTTGGAGCGCCTGGGTGGCTCAGTTTGTTAAGCAGCCAACTTCAGCTCAGGTCATGATCTCACAGTCCGTGAGTTTGAGCCCCATGTCAGGCTCTGTGCTGACAGCTCAGTGCCTGGAGCCTGTTTCAGATTCTGTGTCTCCCTCTCTCTGATCCTCCCCCGTTGATGCTCTATCTCTCTCTGTCTCAAAAATAAATAAACGTTAAAAAAAAGAGTCTGTTTCTTGGTTTGTCCCTATCTCCCTTTTTTCCCTTTGCTTATTTGTTTTGTTACTTCAATTCCACATAGGAGTGAAATCATATGATATTTGTCTTTTTCTCGCTGACTTATGTCAGTTAGCATTATACTCTCTAGCTCCATCCATGTCATTGCAAATGGCAGTATTTCATTCTTTTTCTTGGCAGAATGATATTCCATTATATATATATATATATATATATATATATATATATATATATACCAAATCTTCTTTAACCATTTATCCATTGATACTTGAACGTATTCCATAATTTGGCTATTGTAATTGCTTATGTTATAAACATAGGAATACGTGTATCCCTTTGAAATACTGTTTTCATATTATTTGGATGAATATCTAGTACTGCAATTACTGGATCATAGGGTAGTTTTGTTTTTAATTTTTTGAGGAACTTCCATAGTGCTTTCAAGAGTAGCTGCACCAGTTTGCATTCCCACCAAAAGTGTAAGAAGGTTCCTTTTTCACCACATCCTTGCCAACACTTGTCATTTCTTGGGTTTTTTTTGTTTGCTTGTTTTTTGTTTGTTTTTATTTTAGTCATTCTGAAAGTGTAAGGTGATACCTCATTGTAGGTTTTTTTAATTTTTAAAAAAATTTTAATTTTATATTTAAGAGAGAGAGAGCAGGGGAGGAGCAGAGAGAGACAGAATCTGAAGCAGTCTCCAGGCTCTGAGCTGTGATGCCGGGCCTGAACTCATGAGCAGTGAGATCATGACTTCAGCCAAAGTTGGATGCTTAACCAACTGAGCCATCCAGTCACCCCCCTCATTGTAGTTTTGATTTGAATTTCCCTGATGATGAATGATTTTGAGCATCTTTTCATGCATCTCTTAGCCATCTGTATGTGTTCATTGGTGAAATGTCTTCATGTCTTCTGCCCATTTTTAATTGCATTATTTTTTTTCATGTTGGGTTCTATAAGTTCTTTTTTGTATATTTTGGATACTAACCCTTTATCAGATATGTCATTTGCAAATATCTTCTCCCATTCCCAAGGTTGCTTTTAGTTTTGTTTATTTTTTCCTTTGGTATGCAGAAGCTTTTTATTTTGTTGCAATCCCAATAGTTTATTTTTGCTTTTATTTCCCTTTCCTAGACATATCTAGGAAAAATGTTAATAAAGCCAGTGTCAGAGAGATTATTGCCTGTGCTTCCTTCTAGAATTTTTATTGTTTCAGGTCTCACATTTGTGTGTTCAGTGTTTCTTTGAATTTATTTTTATGTATGTTGAAAGTGCCCAGTTTCATTCTTTGCCTGTAGCTGTCCAGTTCTCCTAACACAATTTGTGAACAGACTGTCTTTTTTCCATTAGATATCTTTTCCTCCTTTGTTGAAGATTAATTAACCATACAATTGTGGGGTTATTTCCCACTTTTCTATTCCATTCCATTGAAGTAAGCATCTATTTTTGTGCCAGTACCCTACTGTTTTTATTACTATAGCTTTCTAATATAACTTGAAGTCTGAAATTGTGATGCCTCCAGCTTTGCTATTCTTCTTCAAGTTTGTTTTGGCTATTTGGGGTCTTTTCTTCTTCCGTATAAATTTTAGGATTTTTGTACTAGTTCTGTGAGTAATGCTGTTGGTATTTTGATAGAGATTGCTTTGAATGTGTAGATTGTATGGCGTAGTATAGAAATTTTAACAATATTTGTTCTTCCAACTCATGAACATGGAATATCTTTCCATTTATTTGTGTCATCTTCAGTTTCTTTCCTCAGTGCTTTGTAGTTTTCAGAGTACAGGTCTTTCACCTCTTTGGTAGGTTTATTCCTAGGCATATTACTGTTTTTCTTGCAATTGTAAATGAAATTATTCTCTTAATTTCCATTTCTGCTGCTTCATTATTAATGTATGCCAATGTAACATATTTTTTCACATTGATTTTGTATTTTGTGACTATACTGAATTTATCAATCAGTCTAGTAGTTTTTTGTTGGGTCTTTAGTGTTTTCTATATAGAGTATCCTGTATTATGCAAATAGTGAAAGTTTTACATTTTCCTTGGTAATTCAGATATATTTTGTTTCTTTTTGTTTTGTGATTACTGTGCCTAGGACTTCAAGTATTATGTTGAATAAAAGTGGTGAGAGTGGACATCCTTGTCTTTCTGACTTTTTAGGTGTAAGAGCTCTCAGTTTTTTTCCATTTAGTATGATGTTTGCTGTGGGTTTTTCATATATGTTTTTTTTATGTTGAGGTATGTTCCCTCTAAACCTATTTCATTGAGGTTTTTTTTTTTATCATGAATGCATGCTGTACTTTGTCAAATGCTTTTTCTGCATCTATTAAAATGATTATATGTTTTTTATCCTATTATTGATGTGATTGATGCATCACATGGATTGATTTGCAAATCAATTTATGCTCTAATATTCATAGTTTCTTTCCTTCTGCTGGTTTGGGGTTTGTGTTTTTTTTTTCTTGCTCCTTTGGGTGTAATGTGGTTGTTTATTTGCAATTTTTCTTCCCTCTTGATACAGACCTGTATTGCTATAGCCTTCCCTTTTAGGACCACTTTCAATACTTTCAATGCATTCCAAAGGTTTTGAACTGTGTGTTCTCATTTTCATTTGTTTTCACCTATTTTTTAAATTTCTTCTTTGATTTCCTGCTTTACCATTCACTGTTTCATAGCAGATTGTTTAACCTCCATGTATTTGTGGTGTTTTCAAAATTTTCCTGTGGTTGACTTCTAGCCATTGTGGTCAGAAAAGGCGCATGGTATGATTTCAATCATTTTGTATTTCTTGAGTCCTGTTTTGTGACTTAATATGTGATCTATTCTGGAGAATGTTCCTTGTGCTCTTGAAAAGAATGTGTATTCTTCTGCTTTACAATGGAATGTTCTGAATATATCTGTTAAATCCATCTGGTCCAGTGTGTCATTCAAAGCCACTGTGTCCTTCTTGATTTTCTGTTTGGCTAATCTGTCCATTGTTGTACTTGGCTGTTAAATTCCTCTACAATTATTGTATTACTGTTGTTTAGTTCCTTTTGGTTTGTCATTAACTGTTTTATTTATTTATTTGGGTGGTCCTATGTTGGGTGCATAATTATTTAAAATGGTTATATCTTCTTCTTGGATTGTACCCTTTATTATTATATAGTATTCTTCTTTGTCTATTTATTTATTTATTTATTTATTTGTTTATTTCTCTTTACAGACTTTGTTTTAAAGTCTATTTTGTCAAAGTACTGCTACTCTGGCTTTTGACATCCATTTGCCTGGTAAATGTTTCTCCAACCCCTCACTGTCAATTTGCAAATGTCTTTGGTCTGAAATGAATGTTTTGTGGGCAGCATATAAGTCCATCTTGTTTTCCTTATCCATTTTGTCACCCTGTGTCTTTTGAATGGGGAGTATAATGCATTTACATTCAAAATAACTTTTGATAAATATGTACTTATTGCCATTTTATTACTTGTCTTTTTTTTTGTAGTTTTTCTGATCCTTTCTTCTCTTTCTGTCTTTCATGGTTTCTTGGTTTTCTATGGTGATAAACCTCAATTTCTTTATTCTTTGCATAACGATTAATTGGTTTTGATTTGTGGTTACCATTATAATTGTATATAACATATGTCTAGAGCAGTGTATATTTAGTTGATGGTCACTTTCATCTGAAAACTTTCTTAACTCCTCTGGCTCTCCACCCCCCACCATTTTAGGTATATGTCATTATATTTTACATGCTTTTATTTTTTGAATCCCTTTACAGAATTACTTATTGTTACTGCATCTATGTTTCCTTCTTTTCATACTCTCACTTGTGGTCTTTCCTTTCCACTCAAAGAATCCCTTTTAATATTTCTTGTAGGGGCAGTTTAGTGGTCATTAACTCCTTTAGTGTTTGTTTGAGAAATTCTTTTTCTCTCCTTCTACTCAATGATAGCCTTGTTGGATAGCTATTCTTGGCTGTATATTTTTCCCTTTCAACACTTTAAATATATCATGCCACTCCCTTCTGACTTGTAAAGTTTCTGTTGAAAAATTGCTGGTTGCCTTAAGCAGTTTCTTTAGTATGTAACTGTCTTCTTCTGCTAATTTCAAAACTTTTTCTTTATCATTACTTTTTCCATTTTAGTTACTGTGTGTCTTGGTAGATCCCTGTTTCCCTTGAATTTGAATACCCTTTTACTTCCTTAGATTAGGGACATTTTCAGTGATTATTTCTTGAAATAAATGCCCTGCTCCCTTTTCTCTGTCCTTTCCTTCTGGGAATGCTATAATGTGAATGTTATGTTTGATAGAGTCAGTGACTTCCCTAAGACTGTTCTAATTTTGCATAATTATTTTTCTATTTGTTTATCTTTATTTACTTTCCATTACTCTGTCTTCTAGGTCATTTACTCATTCCTCTGTTTCTTCCAGCCACTATTTATTCCATCAGTTGTATTCTTAATTTCATTTATTGTCTTCTTCATCTCTAATTGGTTCTTTTTTATCTCCGTGTTAAGAGTCTCACTGATGTCCTCCACTCTTTTCTCAAGTTCAGTGAATATCTTTATGATCATTATTTCAAATTCTTTATCAGGCATGTTACTTATATCCTTTTTGCTTAGGTTTCTTGCAGTGGTTTTGCCCTATTTTTTCATTTGTGACATAGTCTTCTGTCTCCTCATTTTGCCTATCTCTTTGTGTCTGTTTCTGTGTTTTAGGAAAGTCAGTTTTACCTTTTGCTCTTGAAAGTAGTGGTCGGGATGTGCACTTTTAACTAGGTGGCACTTGTCCTCCTCCATAGGGATGCACAGCCACTGTGGAGACTGGGAATGGCCAGGGCCATTGCACAAAACTCAAGCAGATTGAACGGGCCACATTGCCATAAGTGCTGGTCCTCTTCCACTGGGGATTCACATCTGCCACAGAGACCTGGGCCAGTTGCTCAACACAACATGGTGTTCAGGGGGTGAAATTTTAACAAGGTGTGCTCATTCTCTGTGGGATATCGATAGACCCAATGTTGGCAAAGTTTGCATGAGTCCTCTGCAGTGGGCATCTATATCACCAGGATTGAGGCAAGTCTGGCTGGTGATTTGTGCTGTTGGTGTAGGTCAGTTAGGTAGTGAGTGTTTGTGTTGCTCTGGTTCCCACAGGTGACTGTACATTTATGATGTTGGGCCAGGGAAGGAAACATTGCCTGCCAGCTCCTTTGTTCCTGGTGAAGTCCCTCAGTGAACTCTGAGATTAGTAACTAGCTCTCCCTCTTGTAACCCAAGTGCTTTTCAAACTGCTGCTTCCAAGATGTATCTCCACAGGCTGTTTTTTGTGCTGTTTCTTTAAGGATAGGCGCTTAGCTTCCTATTGCCATCTCAGAGCCAAGCCTGCTGATTTTTATAGTTCTAGGATTTAATTCCTGCTGGTTGTAAGCACTCACCAAATTTGGCCCCTCTGATTTTCAAAGCTAAATTCTGTGGTGATTTGTCTTCCCTTTCTAGGTGCCCCAGTGTGCTTGTCTGTTTCTTGCTCCTCTCTGTGCATGCAGCTCCTCCCACCCCCCCGCCCATCCAGCATTCAGACCTGCAGGGTTTAGGTTCTCACCAAATCTTTGCCTTTCCTATCCTCTTCAATGTGGCCTCTTCGCTACATTTAGTTGTGGAGTTATTTTGCTAGTCTTTGGGTCCTTTTCTGGGTTTTTTGCTCTGGTGTAAGTGTTATCTAATTGTATCCTTGGGAAGAGGTGAGTTTAGAATCTTCCTTCTCCACCATATCTCCTTGAAGTCCCTATTGATGGCTTCTTTTATACCCTTTTTTGCTTTAGAATGTTGGTTGCTATGTTATTTTATGTGCAGATGCTCATAGCTATTTTATTTTCATTCTGAGCATGGCTTTTAGCACTAAAAAGTGTTCTTACTCTCATGTAGTGCTTTTGGGCTTGAAATTTTCTTTGTCTGATATTGATTCCATTTGCCTAGTAGATCTTTGCCCATTCCTAAATGTTCCTCTTTTTCATTACTTCCCTTTGGCTGATGTCTCTCCCTTATGTTTTGAGCTTTCCTTTCCTAGGAGCAATATATTTCCATGGCTTCCTTTTGAAGATCACTTAGAACACTCTTCCAAAAGTGCTCTGATTTACCGTGTTTTTCAGTATTTTTATACTTTGTGTAGACTTTGTCTTTCTGGTGCTAGTTTTAGATTAATTTTATGCCTCTAGACCCCTTCTTTTCTTTTTTTTTTTTTTTGAATTTTTTTTCAACGTTTATTTATTTTTGGGACAGAGAGAGACAGAGCATGAATGGGGGAGGGGCAGAGAGAGTGGGAGACACAGAATCGGAAACAGGCTCCAGGCTCTGAGCCATCAGCCCAGAGCCCGACGCAGGGCTCGAACTCACGGACCGCAAGATCGTGACCTGGCTGAAGTCAGGACGCTTAACTGACTGCGCCACCCAGGCGCCCCAAGACCCCTTATTTTCTTATGAACATACTTTTTCCAGCATTGCACTTTCTCCCTGCAATGGTTTGTGGAGAAGGAATATTAGCGATAGCTCCCTGGGATTTGGTGTCCATTTTTCTACTTTCAGGTGATTTGGAATTTGGCTATTCTCTATGTATTTGTTATGTGGGGTACATGGCTTTGTGTAGCCCTGTTTTTTTCTGGTGGTTGCATGTTGTTTTATGGAGTATGTGTAGGGAGATGTAGATTTACATATCCAGCATTACCTTGACATAAGCATTTTCTCATATAGTTAAAAATACTTTGTAAATATTTGAATGGCTACATAATATTGTGGTAAATAAAAGAACCAATGTTTATCAAGTCATTTCCTTCCTTTTGAGCCTTTAACTTGCTTCCTTTTTTGTGATGACATATTTGTAGAATAAATTGTAATGTATACTTTGGGTAGATTTGCTGAAGTAGAATTATTGCTCTAGGGTTATAAATGTTATTAATAATCTTTCTATAATTTGAATCTAAGAGAACCAGTAGGCCACAGATGGATTTACTTTAAGATGATACGGTAGTTTCCACCTTTTTATGAGGTCACACACCTCTTTCCTACATATACAACAGGATCCAGGTCTGAAATAGTAGGGAGGCACCAGTGTGGCTATTTTTGGAGTTTATAACCAGTATCTCTGCCAATTAATGGAAATTGTGCCATTACTAATTATTAAGTATTTGAACATCTTCCCCTGCCATAGTTTATATAACATTTGTTCTTCTACAGGTGGATTTTCTTTTTATCACTGCACTGGTGACACACGCATCTTATATACAGCAACAATAAAAGAACAAGTGACCTTTCTTTTAGCTATTCTTTAATCTGGCATTTCTGGGTTTTATATGAGGATGAGTAAGATCCTAAAATACAGCTATCAAAGCTGTAACTTCATGAAACTGATCAATTCTCACATTAGTAATTGCTGCTTTCCAGCTAGCATCAGAGCCTGATGGGCTTATTTCTGACTATACTTTCTATTAATCATGTCTGTTGCATCTTCTCACTTGATCAGTTTTATCAACTATAAACCATCAAAACTGATCTTACTATTTATGCAACCAGGATTTTCACAGTAATATATTATTAACTTTTATTTTTAATTAATTGGGACACTCTGGCATAACTCATGTGTTTCAGAAGAACGATTGTAACTTTCTTGCTGTTATGGGTTGTTGAGTTTTTTGTTTTTGTTTTGGATTTGGTTTTGTTTTTTTGTTGTTGTTGTTTTGTTGTTGGTGGTGGTGGTGTTTTTTTTTTTTTTTTTTTGCCTCTACATGTAACAAAAGATCATGGTACTCATTTGAAGTATTGGTTAGAACTTCGTTCAAGATATTTCTATGATTATTCTTACTCCCAATCTGATTATCTATCACATTACATGACAGAAAACCAGCCTCAGCCTACAATCATCTTTGAGAAATTGTTATTAAGCAAACAAATGAACAAACAAATTCATAAGTCTAATTCTAGACTCAATGATTCGGTCTCTTGAGATCCAGGGATCAACATTTTTGCAAGGCTCCCCAATAAAATTTGTTGCAGTTTGGCACCTTACTATAGGCTCATTTTGAGAATGCATACTTTCATTTTAGTGCATGCTCCACATCAAGTCATGACCCCAGTACAGGTTTCAAGTGGTCATCTCTATTCCAGTTTCTAGAACTTGACACCTTTGCAATATACCCATAGTATGCTCCAGGGTGCATTCAAAACGTTATTTTCTAGCATGCTCAAAAAGTCATTCCCTAACTAAGTATATTGTTCCATTATGAAACAGGGATCTAACTTTTCCCCTAAAGAGTTAATTTTTTTTTAATTCCATGTGTTGAACACATCTTATTAACTAATTTATAATTCTGTTTTTATTGTGTGTTAGGTTGTTATATTCACATGATGTTTTTTTCCTGGACTTTTCATTTTTTCTACTTGTATGACTGTTCTTATACTAGTATGATTTTGCTACAATTGTAGCATCACTAATCATTTTCTTATCAAGTAACACAAATTCTCATTTATTCTTTTTTGAAGGAATTATTTTAGTCATTTGTCTTAGTTCATTGTCTTGTGTAAACTTTAGCATGTTCCAGGAAACTTTAGCATCTTCCTTATCCATAGAGCACTTATACAACTCAACACCAAAAGAACAAACTATGGAATTAAAAATGGGCAGAGGAACTAACTAGACATTTTTTTTTCTAAAGAAGATATACAGATGGCCAACAGACATGAAAAGATGCTCCACACCACTAATCATCAGGGAAATGCCAATAAATACCACAATAAGATATAACCTTATACCTGTTAGAATGGCTAAAATAAAAAAGACCAGAAATAACAAATGTTGGTGAGGATGTGGAGACAAAGGAACCCTCCTCATACACTGTTGGTGGGAATGCAAATTGGTACAGCCACTGTGGAAAATATTATGGAGATTTCTCAAACAAATTAAAAATGGGCTTAGACTTTTAAGTTGATTCTGGAAAGAGTTAATTTTGGGGGCTCTAGTGATGGAATGAATCTGTTTTACATGTAACAAGGACACAAATTCTGAGGAACCAGAGGTGGAATGCTATGGTTTGAATATGTCTCCCTAAAATTCATGTTGAATCTTAACCCCCCAAAGTGATAGTGTTTGGAGGTGAGCGTTTGAGAGGTGATTAGTACTCTTATAAGAGACTCCAGAGAGATCCTTGTCCCTTCCACCATGTGAGGGCACATTGGATAGTTTGTGGGCTGCAGCTTAGAAGAGGGTCTTTTTGACCTGGCCAGACCATATATCCTGATTTTGGACTTCCAGCCTCCAGAACAGTGAAAATAGCTTTATGTCATTTATCAGCTACCCAGTCTATGGTAATTTGTTATAGTAGCCTGAACTAAGGCACTCATTTTCTTCCTTGATTACTATAGAATTATAATAAGTGAAGTTGGATAGTGTCACTCTTCAGACTTTATTTTTCTCCCCCATTATTACATTGCCTATTCTGTATCTATTGTGTTTTCATATAAACTTTCATGTCACTTCTTGATGTCCATAAATTAACTTGCTTGGATTTTATTTATATTTCATTTAATAAATAAAATCATTGGAAAGCTGGGAAGAAAGACATATTGAGTCTTCCTATCCATGTATATGGACTATCTGCCCATTTATTTAGATCTGTATTTTATCAAGATTTTGCAGTCTTCATATAGATCTTGCACATCTCTTATTGTATTTATACCTAAGTTTTTCATTTTATGGTGCTAATATAAATGGTATTATGTATTTAATTTCATATTCAAATTGTTTATTGTTGGTATATGAGAAGGCAGTTGACTTTTGTTTATTAACCTTGTATCCTGCAGTTTTGCTATAATTTTTCATTACTTCCAGGATTTTTGTTGTTCCTTTTTTTTCAGATTCATTTCATTTTATTATTTTTTTTTAAATTTAAATCCAGGTTAGTTAACATATAGTATAATAATAATTTTAGGAATAGAATTTACTGATTCATTGCATATATAACACCCAGTGCTCAATCCAACAAGTGTCCTCCTTAATGCCCCTTGTCCATTTAGCCCATCCCCCTATCTGTAACCCCTTTAGCAGCCTCAGTTTGTTCTCTGTTTTTAGCAGTCTTTTATGGTTTGCCTCCTTCTCTGTTTTTTTGATTCCATTCCCTAATGTTCATCTGTTGTGTATTTTAAATTCCACATATGAGTGAAATTATGTATTTGTCTTTCTCTGAGTTATTTTGCTTAGCATAATGCACTACTTCCATCCATATTGTTGCTAAAGGCAAAATTTTATTCTTTGTCATCGCCAAGTCAAACTCCATTGTGTATATATATACCACATCTACTTTATCCATTCATCAGTTGATGGAAATTTGGGCCCTTTCCATACTTTGATTCTTGTTGATAGTGCTGCTATAAACGCTGCCGTGCATATGCCCTTCAAAATAGCAGTCCTATAACCTTTGGATAAATACCTAGTAGTGTAATTGCTAGGTCATAGGGTAGTTCTATTTTTAATTTTTTGAGGAATCTCTATACTGTTTTCCAGGGTAGCTGCACCAGTTTGCATTCCCACCAGCAGTGTGAAATGTTTACTCTTTCTCCACATCCTCACCAACATCTGTTGTTGTCTGAGTTGTTAATGTTAGCCATTCTGACAGGCGTGAGGTGGTATCTCATTGTGGTTTTGATTTCCCTGCTGATGAGTGATGTTGAGCATCTTTTCATGTGTCTGTTAGGCATCTGGATGTCTTCTTTGGAACAGTGTCTATTTTAGTCTTTTGCCCCTTCTTCACTGGATTATTTGCTTTTTTTGGGTGTTGAGTTTGATAAGTTCATTATAGATTTGGGTACTAACACTTTTTGTGATATGTCATTTGTCATATGTCATTTGTCTTCTCCCATTCCATTGGTTGCCTTTTAGTTTTGCTGATTGTTTGCTTTGCTGTGCAGAAGTTTTTATCTTGAAGAGGTCCCAATAGTTCATTTTTTGCTTTTATTGACCTTGCCTTAGAGACATGTCAAGTAAGAAATTGCTGTGGCTGATGTCAAAGATGTTGTTGCCTGTTTTCTCCTCTTGGATTTTGATGGCTTCTTGTCTTCCACTTTGGTCTTTCATCCATTTTGAGTTTATTTTTGTGTATGGTTTAAGAAAGTGGTCCAGATTCATTCTTCTGCATGTCATTATCCAAGTTTTCCAGCACCATTTGCTGAAGACACTTGCCTTTTTTCCATTGAATATTCTTTCCTGCTTTATCAAAATTAGTTGGATATACATTTGTGGGTCTATTTCTGGGTCCTCTATTCTGTTCCATTGATCTGTGTGTCTGTTTTTGTGCCAGTACCATAGTGTCTTGATGATTACAGCTTTGTAATAGAGCTTGAGGTCCATAAATGTGATACCTCCAGCTTTGTTTTTTTTTTTTTTTTCCAGGATTGCTTTGGCTATTCGGGGTCTTTTCTGGTTCCATACAAATTTTAGCATTATTTGTTCTAGCTCTGTGAAGAATGCTGGTATTATTTTGATAGGATTGCATTGAGTGTGTAGATTGCTTTGGGTAATACCAACATTTTAACAATATTCTTCCAATTCATGAGCATGGTATGTTTTTACATTTTTTTTGTGTCTTCTTTAATTTCTTTCATAAACCTTCTATAGTTTTCAGTGTATAGATTTTTCACCTCTTTGGTTAAGTTTATTCCTAGGCATTTTATGTTTTTCGGTGCAATTGTAAATGGGATCGCTTCCTTGATTTCTCTTTCTGTCGCTTCACTGTTGGTGTATAGGAATTCAACCGATTTCTGTACATTGATTTTATATCCCGTGACTTTGCTGAATCCATGTATCAGTTATAGCAGTTTTTGGTGGAGTCTTTTGGGTTTTCCACATAAGAGTATCTTGTCATCTATGAAGAGTGAAAGTTTCACTTCCTCCTTGCCAATTTTGATGCATTTTATTTCTTTGTATTGTCTAATTCCTGAGGCTGAGACTTCCAACATTATGCTGAATAAGAGTGGTCAGAGTGGACATCCTAGTCGTGTTCCTGACATTGAGAGGAAACCTCTCTGTTTTTTTTCGCATTGACAATGATATTAGCAGTAGGTCTTTCGTATATGACCTTTAGGATGTTGAGGTATGATCCTTCTATCCCTACTTTCTTGAGGGTATTTATCAAGAAAGGATGCTGTATTTTGTCAGATCCTTTCTCTGCATCTATTGAGAGGATCATATGGTTGTTATCCTATCTTTTGTTAAGGTGATGTATCACATTGATTGATTTTCAGATATTGAACCAGCCTTGTGTCCAAAGAATAAATCCCACTTGATCCTGGTGAATAATTATTTTAATGTATTGTTGGATCCAGTTTGCTCATATCTTGTTGAGAATTTTTGCATGTTCAACAGGAAATTGGTCTCTAGTTCTCCTTTTTAGTGATATCTTTGTTATTGGAATCAAGGTAATGCTGGTCGCATAGAATCAGTTTGGAAGTTTTACTTCCATTTTTATTTTTTTGGAACATATTCAAAAGAATAGGTGTTAACTCTTCTTTAAATGTTTTGTAGAATTCCTCTGGAAAGCCATCTGGACGTGAACTCTTGTTTGTTGGGATATTTTTGATTACTAATTCAATTTATTTACTGGTTATGAGTCTGTTCAAAATTTCTATTTCTAGTTTCAGTTTTGGTAGTTTATATGTTTCTAGTAATTTGTCCATTTCTTCCAGATTCCCAAATTTGTTGGCATATAATTGCTCATAATATTCTCTTATTATTGTTTGTGTTTCTGTGGTGTTCATTGTGATGTCTCCTCTTTCATTCATGATTATATTTATTTGAGTTCTTACTTTTTTTCCTTACAGAAAGGGCTTTTTTTCAACCCCAGCTAGTATTCTTATTATCATGGTTGTAAATTGTAGTTCAAACATCTTGCCTATATCTGTGTTGATTAAGACCCTGGCTGTCATTTCTTCCTGTTCTTTTTTGGGGTAAATTCCATCATTTTGTCATTTTGGAGGAAGAAAAAAATTAATAAAATTAAAATTAAAAAATTAAAAACCAACCACAAAATCGAATAAAAGAAGCTAGATCATTGGTGTATTTTGTTCTGCTTGTTGTAATAAGCTTGATAGAATAGAGAAAAAATGGAAAGAAAGGAAAAAAAGGTAATAAAAATTTAAAAATTTAAAAAAATATGATAAAAGAGAATAAAATGAAATAAAATGAATAGAATAAAAATATAATAAAGTAAAAGATAATTTTAAAAATTAAGAAAAAGAAAATAAAAAATAATTTTTTCTCTTTCTGTATCCAAGATAAAGGAAGAAAAAAAAACACAACTTAAACAAAAACAGAAGCAAAATACTAAAAAATGAGCCAGTAAACAGAATGAAACTTGAATGAAGTTACATCCACTTTCCCCTAGAACTGACACTATCAAGCACTCTATAGTCCATGTTCATACCCTAAGCAGATGGAGGGACTTATGTTGGTCTTCTAAGGTATTGTGCTTGGAGGGTGCAGTTGGGTGGAGGTTGGTGTAATGGCTCTGTTCTCCACTAGGTGACACTGCATATCTTACTGGGGTGGATCAGTGTGGTGCACGTATGAGTGAGCATGCATGAGCATGCTCATGCTCGAGAAAGGTGGAAACGTCTTCACCCAATTCCCTAGTCTCTGGCCCAGGGACTTTACGCTCTCACTGAGCCATGATTTACCATCCCTCCTTTGTATCAGGTCTCTGTCCACTCCCTGTCTCTACCCTGTCCATGTCCAAGCCATCCACCTGCAAGGTGGCACCTCCCTCCAGAGTTTTATCTTAGATGGGGCTGTGTTTCAAACCCCACGCTTCAGAGACCCCTGCGGCTTGAACCCACACTGACTCTCTGGCAGAGGGTCTCACTGAGCAATGGCCAGTGATGCTGGCTTACCCCAGAGAATGTTCATGCAATCACGCAGTGGCAGAGATTCAGAGAATGTGGTGAATCACAACACACAGGTTGTGCCAGGTTTCACAGTATCCTGGCATCTATGTCCCAGTACCAGCAAACATGGATGCTCTCGGGGTCTCCTGGGACCTTTACGTGTGGCAAAGCTGTATGGTTTCTACCAAAGTGTTCTCTAAGCAGGGGAAACAGTTCTCCCCATGTGGCACACGGACCTCTCAGACCTCTCTGCCTGTTCCTGAAGATTTGCCCTATTTCCTCACTAGGGTACTGCCAGGCACTGAGCTCCAGAACTTCAGACTCTGACCTCCACTGTTTATAGAATCCTGGTGGTATTGAAACCTTCTCCTTTCTTCCTGTCAGTGGTTTTGGGGAACAGATTTCTTGTTTTCATCCCCTGTGTTTTCACTCTTTCTCTCTCTTTCTCTTCAGCTGCTTTCAGGGGAGTGTTTTTCCTGCATTCTCCTTATGTGCTTCACTCTCCCCCTTTCTCTGTTGTCTCTCTGCAAAAACAGTTCCCTACACTCCAAGGCTTTTCTCTCCCCTAGTTCAACTCTCCTCTCCACACTCTGTACCTGCCAAGTTCTGTGGTTCAAGTTTTGCAGATTTTTGTGTTTAATATTCAGATCAGTTTCCAAGGTGTGCAAAAATGGTTTGGTGCTGATTTAGCTGTTTCAGGTATGAGACAAGGTAAGGGTTTCCATGCTTCTTCTCCATCTTCTCTTCTCCCTGGATTTTTGTTGTTCTTGTTGACTGTTTGGGATGTTCTGCATAGACAGTCATTATATCTGTAACAAAGGCAATTTTCATTTTTCCTTCCCAAACTGTATACCTTATACTCCCTTTTCTTATTTTATTAACTAAGATTTCCAGTTTGATGTTTAATAGGAGTGGTGAGAGAGGACATCTTTGCTTTGTTCCTGATCTTTGGAGAAAAGCATTCTATCTTTCACTGTTACTTAACAGTGTTAAGCTTCCTGTTATGTTAGCTTCCTGTTTTTTGTAGATGCTCTTTATCAAATTGAGTTCATTTCTATCACTAGTTTCCTGATGGTTTTTTATTGTGAATGAGTATTGCATTTTTCAAATGCTTTTTCTGCATCTATTAATACAATCACATGCTTACTCTAAAGAAGAACTAACCTATGGATGTGATGAATTACAGTAATTGATTTTTGAAAATTGAATCAGCGTTACATACCTGCAATTAATCCCACTTGTTCATGGGTTTTATACTATGTTGTATTCTATTTGTTAATATTTAATTCAGGATTTTGCATTTTCATGAGAGATATTTCATTTGTTGTTTTCCTTCATCACAATGACTTTTGTGTCATTCAAGTAATGCTGGTCTCAAAGAATGATTTAGGAAATATTCCCTTTGCTTCTATTTTCTGGAAAACATTATATAGGAATGATATGGTTTTTTTTTTTCATTAAATGTTTTGTCAGATTTACCAGGGAATCCCTCTGGACCCGGTGGTTTCTGTTTTAGCATGTAATTCATTTCTGACTCAGTTTTTTTTTTTTTAATAGCTACCAATCTATTCAGATTGTCTATATCCTTATGTTTGTATTTTGGTAAATTTCATCTTTGTAGGAACTGGTCCATTTCATCAAGATTATCAAATTTATAGGCATAGAACTATTCATAATATTTCTCTATTTTTTCTTTCAATGTCCACAGGATCAGTAGTTGATTATCTCTCTTCTGATATTAGTTATTTATGTCTTCTCTTTTTTTCTTAATTAAACTGGCTAGACGTTTATCTTTATTTTGGATTTTTTCAAAGAGCCATCTTTTGGTTTTATTGATTTTCTCTATTGATTTCCTATTTCAATTTCATGGATTTTTACTCTAACTTTTATTATTTCTTTCTTTCTGCTTCCTTTGGGGTTGCTTTTCTTTTTGTAGTTTCATAAGGTGGAAGTTGAGATGATTCATTTTATTTTAGCTCATCCCTCTTTTTTTAAATATATGCATTCAGTGCTATGTATTTCCTTTAAAGCATTGCTTTTGCTACACCCCACAAATTTTTATAACTTGTATTTTTATTTTCCTTTCACTTGAAATATTTTAAAATGTCTCTTGAGATTTATTTTTTGACTCACCTAAATAACTTGAAGTGTGTTGTTTAATCTCCATGTATTTGGGGATTTTTCAGGTATCTTACTGTTATTGATTTCTAGTTTAATTTCATTTTCTGAGAGCATATTTTATGTGATTTCTGTTCTAAATATGTTCAGGTATGTTTTTTTGCCCTGACTGTGGTCTGTCTTGGTGAATGTTCTATATGGACTTGAGAAGAATGTTTATCCTCCTATTGTTAGATGAAGTAGTCTACAAATGTCTATTAGTTCCAAATGATCAGTGGTCTTATTTAGTTCAATTGTATACTTTCCAACTTTCTGCCTATTGCGTCTGTCTGAAGGAAGTGTGTTGAAGTCTTTAGCGATAATAGTAGATTAATTTTCTTGCAGTTTTATCAGTTTTTGCCTCACATATTTGGATACTTTGTTGTTGGATGCATACCTGTTAAGAAATGTTCAGTCTTCCTTGAGAATCACTCCTTTTTATGCTATGCCCCTCTTTATACCTTATAATTTTTCTTGATCTAAAGTCTGCATTGTTTGAAATGAATACAGCTACTCCAGCTTTCTTTTGATTATTGTTAGTATGACATACCTGTTTCTATCCATTAATTTTTAATCTATATGTGTCTTTATATTTAAAGTTGGTTTCTTGTAGACAATATACAATTGAGTCTTGTTTTTTAATACACTCTTGACTGTCTATATCTTGTAATTAACATATTTGTACCACTTATATTTAAAGTTATTATTGATATAGCTGGATTAGTATCTACCATATTTGTTACAGTTTTCTATTCATTGTCTTTCTTATTTGCTTCTTTTTTGTCTCCCACTCTTTTTCTTCCTTCTCTGGGTTTAACTGAGTACTTTGTATGATTTCTCTTCTGTTAGCATATCAATTATATTCTTTTAAAAACTTTTTTTTAGTGGTTGCCCTTATATTTTTAATATACATTCATGTTATTCAGATCCTCTCTCAAATAACACTATGCTACTACACAAGTAGTGCCAGTACCTTATGACAAAGTAATATTCTTAATTACTGTCTCTAATCCTCATTAATATTATTATCATTCATTTCACTTTTTCATAAGCTATAATTACTGGATACATTGTTTATATTATTTTGAACTTTACCTGTTAGGCCAAGAAAGATTAAGTCAAATACAAAGTTTTATTTACCATCATTAATTCCTCCTCTAATGCTCTTTCTTTCTTCATATAGATCTGAGTTTTTGACCTCAACTTTCTTGTGAAGAACTTCTTTTAATATCTTTTGCAAGACAGGTCTACCGTTGACAGAGTTCCTCCATATTTCTGTATCTTAGTCTTTATTTCTCCTTCACTTTTAAAAGATAATTTTACTGCGTACAGAATTCAGGCTGGTCTTCTTTACTTTGAATACTTTAAATATTTCACTCCATTCTCTTCTTGTTTGCGTGGTTTCTGAAAGATGAGTATGATGTAATTCTTATCCTTCTCCAACTTTGGCAAGATCGTTTTTGTTTTTGGTTTTGTTTTCCTTCTGACTTCTATCAAGATGTTTGTCTTTGATTTTGTTTAGTTGAATATGTTATACCTAAGTGTGGATTGTTTTGGTGTATAACCTGCTTGGTGTTTTCTGAGCTTACTGGATCTGTGCTGTCATGTTTATCATTGGTTTGGGGAAATTCTCAATCATTATTATTTCAGATATTTCTGCTATTCCTTTTTTTTTTCTTCTGATATTCCCCTTACATGTATGTTACACCTTTTGTTATTATGTTACAGTTCTTGGATATTCTGTCTTTTTCTTTCTTTTTCCTCTTTTCTTTTCAAAATTTCTATTGACATTTCTTCAGACTCACTGATTATTTCCTCAACTGTGTCCAGTTCATAGATGAGCTTATTAAGGGAATTCTTCATTTATGTTATGGTGTTTTTGATTTCTAGAATTTCCTTTTGGTTCTTAAAGCTTCTATCTCTCTGCTTACCTAATTTATCTCCTTTTTTATGTTGTCCATTTATCCGTTACAGTCCATAGCATATTAATCATACTTGTTTAATATTCCCAGTCTGATAATTCCAACATCTCTGCCATATCTGAGCCTGGTTCTGATACTTGGTATGCTATGTCTCTTCAAACTGTGTTTTTGGTTTGTTTGTTTTTTTTTTTTTTTTTTTTTTGGTCTTTTGTCTTTAGTATGTCTTACAATTTTTGTTGTAAGCTTTACACGATGTAATGATAAAAAGAACTGAAGTGAATAAGCATATCCTGTGAGGTTTTGTTTAGCTGCTAGAATTTAGCCTGTGTTTATGTTTGCTGTAACCATATGTGTCAGAGGCTACAGTTATCTCTGATTACCTTGTTTTTATTTCCTCTGTTGTCTTCGGTTTTCCCTAGAGACTTCTTAAATATTATCTAAGAAGCACCGTTCTTTTAGTTGCATTCCGCTGTTACTATTCAGGAGGACTATTGATGTTGTGGTAATTTGTGGGGGGATGGGTAACATTCTATAATCCTATCATTATGTCTTTTAGTGAGTCTCTGCCGCTGGCCAGTGACCTTCACAAGTACTTCTCAGTATGATTTCGGTTTTTCCCCTTAGACAGGAAGGCAGTCCAGGTATGGAGTTGGGTATTTTCATTTTCCTAGTTCAGTTAAGTTCTAGTAAAATCCCATCACATTAGGATCTGGTAAAATAGTTTCTCTTAATGGTAGGCTTCACTAAGAAGAATGAAATGTGTTGTGCATATTTTTTAAAGAGCTACTTTTCCTCTTTTGCCCTCTCAGAAGCACAGAAACATGAGTAAATTTTTCTCACATCTTCACCATGAGAACTTGATAGGGCTCCTGGAAGTAAAATTCACAAAAGTGTGGGAGTCCCCATAGGAGCAGGCCCCCTGAGAATTTTTAACTCTCAAACCTGTCCATACTGAACCTCTAGCAATTCATCAATTGCAGATTAGGTTTTCCTAAACTTGTACTGGTTCCCAAGGAATTTTCTGCTCCTGGGCTCCTGCTCTAATAAGTTTTGATTTTCTGTATATGCCTGTCTATTTCTTCAGTTTGGGGACAGTAGTTCAATGACCTCAGTTCTCTGATAGATCTAAGAGGAGTTGATTTTTGGTTTATTACACCTTTTTTCTTGTTGTGTGGGTAGAAGAGATGACTTCCAAGCTTCTTACATGACTGACTGGAATGCAAGGAAATTTTTGAGGCATCAAAGACGTTTGTTGTACAAAGTTTTCATCTCTTGAAAACTGGGTAACATAATCATGTTTTAATTAATGAACTTTATTTTTCTTTTAAAGGGGTAAAAAGTAAGAACTTTTGGAACATTAACTTTTTTCATATTTTTTTTTCTCAAATAGATCCTAAATGTCCAGGAGATGTTGATTTTCATTATAGTGACTGGGACATTAAGACAATTACCAGCTCCTTGAAATTCTACCTCAGGTATGCCTGATATGATTTGGAACTTTGTTTTTCACACTTGATGAAATTTGTCTGGGTGGATATTGGAGCTTATGTGGTCATAGTTTCTGGAGGTTGGATAGGAATGCTAAAGAAAAAAAGAGTGAAAAGGATTTCTGTCAAAACAAAGAATGTGCATTAGAAAACATTTAATCTGGGAATTTACGCAAGTGAAGGATCAAAATAATAGGATTGTTATTGAAAAATTGCTTTTTCTTAGGGAAATGATTATTTTAAAACTCATACCCTTAAAATAATGGAAGTTTGCCCATTGTGCATAGATGTAATGCTGTCACAATGTGCTCACTAGTAATATCAGGATTTATGACAATTCAAGGTTGTTAACATGTTTGGTGAATAATAACTATTTTGAAACGTTAAATTGCATTTACACAAACAATACATGTGTTTGTATGTTTATATGCCATATTCCATGCTTTAATCCATGTAATAGAAATAAAAAAAAAAGAAAGTACAACCATAAAAATGTTAAAACTGAATGAATTGACAGAAGTAGGAAAACAAAATTTACCTTATCAGCAAAATATGGGGATGTGCGATGGTAATGAATATATCATTTAGTTAATTGGCATAAATTTATATTATGTAAAAGTATTTGGGACATATACATTTAAACTCATTCATTTCTTACTATTCTTTATGTGCAATATTATTTACCATACCTTATTAAATAAATGTCTTTTTTTTCAATTATTGTACTCTTCAGATATTAAGATAGATACTTGAATATCACTAATCCAAAATAAATTGGGTCTCAGATATTGCTGTTAAATGACTTCCTGCTGTAGTATAATCTTAGAACTTTATATAAACATGGATACTTTTTCCAGGAGTATTTCTCCTGCATCTGCAAAAGAAGAAAGGTACTGTTGTCCGAAGGTTTATTCAGTGCTAAGCAGTGTTCTAGTTGCTTACATGGGCAATGTCATTTTTTTACATAATCTTATAAGGTAGGTAGTACCATACTATTTTATAGATGAGAAAATTGAAAGGCATCCCCTTCCCCATTTAGTACTATCCATGCTCACAGCTCATATTACTTGAACCTAAGTATCTATGACTTGTAGGCCACTTATATTGGAGCATCTTTTTCCTCTATTTCCTACCCCCAGGGGTTATGGCCTCCTTGGAGTTACTTGGGTAATTTTAGTGACGATAGAGAGCAATCTACTATGTATGTTTTTAGAATACTGATGATGATAATAGTGAGAGTAAATGATTCTGTCTTTAGCCTTCTTCAAAGGAGTCAAGTTTTTTCAAAGATTTATATAGGTTAAATACATCCACACATTATATGTTTCCCAGCTCATCCCATAATAACCAGTGTGGCCCTTTTGAAAGATCGGAGGGTCTTTCCATAATTTGGCTATTGTTGAGAGTGCTGCTATGAACATTGGGGTACAAGTGCCCCTATGCATCAGTACTTCTGTATCCCTTGGATAAATTCCTAGCAGTGCTATTGCTGGGTCATAACTGATGAATGGATAAAGAAATTGTGGTTTATATACACAATGGAATACTACGTGGCAATGAGAAAAAATGAAATATGGCCTTTTGTAGCAACGTGGATGGAACTGGAGAGTGTGATGCTAAGTGAAATAAGCCATACAGAGAAAGACAGATACCGTATGGTTTCACTCTTATGTGGATCCTGAGAAATTTAACAGGAACCCATGGGGGAGGGGAAGGAAAAAAAAAAAAGAGGTTAGAGTGGGAGAGAGCCAAAGCATAAGAGACTGTTAAAAACTGAGAACAAACTGAGGGTTGATGGGAGGTGGGAGGGAGGAGAGGGTGGGTGATGGGTATTGAGGAGGGCACCTTTTGGGATGAGCACTGGGTGTTGTATGGAAACCAATTTGACAATAAATTTCATATAAAAACAAAAAACAAAACAAAACAAAACAAAACAAAACAAAACAAAACAAAAAACAAAAAGAAAGATCAGAGGGTCAGGCCTTAAAGCCTGAATGAGCAATACCCCTAGTAAGAGATTTTTCCTTAAGACTTATGTATGGGCCTTTAATATGCACAAGCCAATCAACACCCATTAAGTTTCTCAAATACATTAATATTTTCCAAGAGGGCCTCTTCCATCTGTGTTATAGGTACCTAACTCAACCCTTATCTCTAACATTTTCAGAAAAGTACTCCAAAAACTATCCTCTCTCTCTTATATTTTTAATGTCTCTTTTTCGACTTGCTGTTTCTTCTCAGCATATAAATATGGTACCATAAAGCACATCTCTTTGACTTTGTGTCTTTTTTCATTTATTCATTTTACCATTTACTGGATCAGTAAAAATTTCCTGTATAGCTAGTCTATGTCTAGCATGGTGCTAAGCAGGAGGCATACAATTGTGAATGGATGTGATCTCTGAATTTAAAAAGGTTATAATCCAGTGAGGGGCAGAAAAAAAAACAGGCAATCATACAAATATAACAAACTATAATAAGTACTCTGAAGGGAAGGCACAAAGTGGTATGAAGACTTACAACAGGAAGACCTGTTATATTCTGGTTGTCCGTTTGAACTGAGGTTTAAATTATAATTTGGAGTCAACTGGGAGGAGGCAGTTGCAGACAAAGAGAACTGCATGTGCAAAGGCCTTGAAGCAAAAGAGGGGATGACCCCTTCAAGAAACTACATGTACTAGTATAGGTGGAGTACTGAGTGTAGAGAGGGAGGGAGAGATGTGTAGGAGCCAGACATTGCAAGGCTGTATGGGACATTTTAAGAATTGGAGTATGGATTTATTTTAAACAGAATGGGAATAAATTGAGAGATTTTAAACAAGTTACATGATGAGGTTTAAATTTTGAAAAAAAAATATATAGAGATCAGATTATAGGGAATCAAAATATGTTGAGGTAGAAACCAATTAGCAGGCTATTGCTGTGGTCCATGAAAAAGATGATGCTTCTTCTTGAAGTAGGGAATAGGAATATCAATTTGTAGAAATAAGCATAATAAAGAAATTTGGGGAGGAAATTTAGATATGAGAATGGGGGAGAGGGAGATAAAAGAATGATTTCCATGTTTCTGACCCATACAACCAAATGGTGGTCATACATTCAGTGATTTGAGAAACACAAGAAAAAGACTAAATGTAAGGGAGATGGCAAGTTGGGTTTTAGATATTTCAAATTTGGGTGTCTTTGAAAAAATCAGAACAAGGTATTAAGCAAGGCATTGCATATATGGGAATAAACTCAGAGAAGAGTTCTGAGCTTGAGCTAAAAATTGTGAATCATTGACAATATAGATGACAATTGGAGGCAGGATCTTGGATGAGATTGCCTAATAAGAGAGATACTTCATGTCTTCCTATTCAAGCTTCAGTATATAATGTAATATACACTCAGTGTCTCTACTTCTTAACCTCCTAGTTTACCCTTTAACCCATTGCAGTCTCCCTCCCACCAACTCTGCTCCACTGAAGCTGCTCTTGCCAAGGTCACTAGTGACTCCTTCAATGCTAAACACAATGGACAATTGTCAGTCTTTACCTTACTTGGTTTCTTTGTAGCATTTGAAGGTGTTACCAAGCCCTCCTTGAAACATTATCTTCTTTTGGATTCTGCTGTATCTCTTGCTTTTGGCTTTCCTCACACCTTTTCAACCATTTTAGCAGTTCCCTTTATGGACTTTCTACCTGATATATTCCAGGACTCTCCCCTCTTTTTGCTATACTGGAGGGAGGGAAAATTCAAATATCCACAGGGGCCAGGATGTGAAGATGAATGAAGCAGACTCCTTTCATATTAAACACATTACATATTGAACCTGTATTTGCATAGTGATACCTTTGTTTGTGTATAATAAGCAATATTATTTACTTCCACAAATAACCATATAGGCCCAATATAGCCAACTCGTTCAGTTTTTCAGTAGTGTTAGAAAATAATGGATTTTATGTGAAATATCTCAAATTTTTTATATTCTGATGACTGGTTCAATTCCATTTCTTTTTTATACACTATTCTGGACAAATAATAAATTAAAGTCCTCATGTAGCTATTGGCTGTGACTTGGTCATCTCTCCTTGAGCAGTGGTATCTGTTCTCATGGTTTTAGTCACTCACCTAGGTTTGTGATTTCCACTTCTCAAAATTAGAAGGAACTCCTTCCATCTGCCTAATAGACATCTCCCTTTGGCTATCCTAAAAGTCCCTCTAGCTTAGATCTCCACCTCCTTCTGAATAAATTTCTATTCTATCCAGTCTTCCAAACCAGATGACTTTCTCCCTCACCAGTATACCCAATGATTGAAGAAGTTCTGTCTTTAATGTCTTTTAAATAATTCTCATCATTTCTTTCTATCCCTGATGCCACTAATTTTGTTTAGGCCTTTATTAACTCTCAACTGGATTACTACAAGAATCACAGTGGAAGTATAACAGTGATTAAGAGCATAGACTCAGGACAGACTGACTAGTTTTGCCATTTACTAGGCATGTGTAGTCTTGGATAAATTAAACTTCTCTGAACCTCAGTTTCCTCATGTATGAAATGGAGATAATAACAATATGCACCTTACAGAGTTGGTATGAGGATTAAATTAGTAAATATATGCACATCGCTTACAACAATGAAGACTTTACTATTATTATTATAAGTGAATTACTTCTTCTGAGCCACCCACCACCTACCTTTATTTTATCATCACACTGGTCATTTTACATTGAAAGTTTTGTATATGACACTCTTCTCAACTAGACTATTAGCTCCTTGGAGGTTTGGGGTCTCTCTTACTCATCGCTGGATCCCCAACATCTGGCACAATGCTAGGTACCCATAGGTGCTCAGTCATTTTTTTTTTTTTACCAAATAAAGAAATCTATTGGGCCTCAATTTTCTCCTCCATTAAACTGGGACTGGAATAACTGCTCCATCTCACAGGATCATGGGAAGGATCAGATGGTAGGACAGATATGAAGCACTTTGAAAACTAAAGAACTATCCAACTGCAAGAACTTTATAGCAGAATTCAGAGTGGGTCTACTTTGGAATTTTTCAGAACTGGTTTGAAACTCCTTTCACTTTTGAGAACTAATTGGAGTCCTTACTAGACTAATTTGCCTATACTTTTGCAGGTTTTTCATTGAATTACTAGTAACTAGGATTCCTCTGACAAAGTTTCAGGTGAAGAGAGAAATGTATATGGTCACACTAAGCTATGGGGCTCAGAAACTTAAGCCTTGCTGCCCACAAAACTGAGAATCCAAGGCCTGGCTATTCCCTCCCCAAAGGAACTTACAGTGTTCCTTTATTTCAGGAATCTTTCTGAACCTGTCATGACCTACAGACTTCACAAAGAGCTGGTCTCTGCTGCCAGTAAGTATTTATGTTACTAGTTAATTGTGTTGTCTTGCCTTCTTAATAATGTTCATAGCAATAAACCTAGAAGACTGCTTGAGGGAAAGTGAGGGGAGAAAACAAAAATACATCCACAGATTGTGTCCACTGCTAAATGAGAGTCTTCCTACTTGTTGTCTAACTCAAATGTTCTATTATTTTTCATAAATCAATGTAAATTGAGTAGTTTGGACAAAACTGGCTAATATGAGGAATGTAACAGGTATGAGGGCTTTATTGACTATGCCTCTTCTATCAGAACAAGAGCATTGGCTTATGTTACTAGGAGACAACAAAATTGTTCCCTTACAGTTGCTGTTTTAGCTTTTTTTCATCACTTTGCCTTTTCAAATGCTTTTCAATTGTGCTGTGAATTAATACTCCTAATCTGTTAGTGCTAGCATCACATTTTGTAGATGATAAACCTGAGGGTTAAGGTGAAACATTGCATGGGAAATGAGACATAAAGAATCACCCTAAAATGTTTGGCAGCTGAATAAGTATTAAAAATTTTGGCTGAGGCCACTGTATGTATGAGCATCTGTCCCTATCTCTATATGACCTTTCTCTTGCTTGGTACCCTCTGTGGTGTGCAGGAAAAAGATTCATAGGACTCGTCCTAATAATGAATTTTTGTGAAGGCAAGGTACCTTTGATCTTTACTCTGAGATGTCTCAGTGATTTTCACATGAACCCGGAGAAAGAGCATATCCCCATCACCATAAGATGTGTGGGCAAGGGTTTCCAGTGGAAGTTTACATGCAGAACTTTGGGAACAACCTGCTGTACCTAGAACTCACACTTCCTCAGAGATAGTCTTATGTTCTCATCTTTCTGTTCTGTCGTCTACTTCAACTTTATAGGCCTATTTCTTTGTTTTTATCTCTCTTTTTGCCTTTTGGTCTCTTTGTCTTTTAGTCTTTTGCTCTCCATCTCAGTCTTTTTTCTTGGTCTCTCTTTACCATTATTTCATAGTGCCTATTTATCTCTGTGTCTCTTTTTGTCTCTTTGTGTCTCTAATTGTCTTTGTGTGCATGTGTGTGTGTGTGTGAGAGAGAGAGAGATTGAGAGAGAGAGAGAGAGAGATTGAGAGAGAGAGAGAGAGTTCACTTGATACAGTTGCCCAAAAGGCAAAACTGTCTTTCTCTGTTCTATCTCAGAGTCTGACAACCTGGATTACCGGCTGGGAGCTATTCATTCCTTGGTATATAAGCTACCTGAAAAGAACCGAGAGATGCTGGAACTTATTATAAGACACTTGGTCAAGTAAGTAACTTCTGGATTTTCAGGAGGAGTTGCTATTAAAGGACTGGTCCATAGGGTAGTACCTCAGAGGAACTGTTTATCAACTCATTAAGTTCCAGCCACCAGCTGTTTCATCCTGGAAGGCTGAGTGCTCTATGAAGATGATTTTATCTTGAACCTTGTATATATCCTCTCAGGCTCATCATGCATCTCAGTTAAGAGGTAACATGAGGTAAATTGGACTGAACATAGACTTTGCAGTCAGATAAACTTGGTTTCAAATACCAGCTATACCACTTACTTAGTTGTACGATCTTAGATAAACCTCTTACCCTCTGTTTAGTCATCTCTAAAAAGAGAATAGTACTGCCCACCATGCAGGACTGTTCTGTGGATTTGAATGAACACAGGTAAAGTGCATGGCACATAGAAGATTCTCAAGAAATGGGAGTTATTATTAGGATTGTGGTCAACTCGTTGCTTGAGTATGGCAAGCAGGAAAGACAAGTATTTGAAAGAGTAGGCCCGGTGATGAGCTCCAAGATAGTGGGTTTAAGTGGCATGGGGTGGTGGTGCCTTTTGGCCAGAGAGCTTAATGATTGGAATAAAAGTAAGTTGACGTGCCTTGTAAAAGTACAGCAAGTAGCTCTTGTGAAGCAGTATGGTGCAGCAGAAAGCACTCTGTCTAGGGGTCAACAAACCTGTGTTCTGGTATCAGTTCTGCTCCTAGCTTCCTTTTTTAAAGTTTGTTTATTTATTTCGAGAGAGACAGAGAGTGTAAGCGTGAGTTGGAGAGAGTCAGAGAGAGAGAGGGAGAGAGAGAATCCCAAGCAGGCTCCACACTGTCAGCTCAGAGCCCAACACAGGGCTTAATCTCATGAACTAACCCATGAGATCTTGACCTGAGCCAGCTCAAGAGTCTGTTGCCTAACTGACTGAACCACACAGGTGCTCCGTTTTGCTACTGGCTTTCTTGATGATCATGAGCAGGTCACTCTCAAGGCTCCTCCTGATATTTTTAAAAGTACAGAAATGAGACAACAAGCTTAGAAAAATCATGATGCATTTTAAGAGTGTCTATTAAAAAATAAAGCTATCATCAAAGTTACAAAAGTACAGTAATTATACATTTTAACCTCATTTGAAGAGGATCTCAAATACCTAAACTTGAAGCCCCTAGTAAAGTTGAGGCTCCAGGCTAAATGATCCTCTTGGTCTCCCCCTATGATAAATTCTGCATCACTGAATCTCAGGTTTCCCTAATGACATAATGAGATCCCACCAAGATTCAATGGAGCTCTGACAGTCTATATATTTTTATACTTCTATAACAAATGAGCATTAAATACACTAAGGAAGATAAATAGGCAGAATTAACAAGAGGATGCCTTTTACATTTATTGCCAATGTTTCCAATTTGGGCTAATACAGAACATTAAGAGCAGTTTCTTCCCAAATAGTTGTTTGTGATAATCTCAGTAAAAGTACAACAATCAATACATAAATCATTTGCATATTAATTTGAAGCTGCCCTGGGGGAAAGAGAAATTGAGTTCAAGTTCCACACTGACACTAATTTTGTTTGAACTAAAGAAAGTCCCTCCCACTCTCTGGACATCAGTTTATTCATCTCTAATATGAGAGGACTGAACTAGCTAATCTTAAGGGATTATTACTGCTCTGACATTCTAAGAGTCTTGTATGTTTTGGGAGGCAGGGACTCAGTTGAGAATTATCCTACCAGCAGTTAGTGAGAAACATCTGCTACCATGCACTCAAAGGCTGACTGCTGCCTTATTTCAAGAATTTTGGTACTTCAAAACTCTAGAACAAAAGGAACAAGAGACACAAACACACAAGGAAGAGAAATAGAAAGACAAATACACTTAGATATATGAAAAACTGCTCAAGTTCACTCATATAAGAAAAATACGAATTAAACCTACACTGAGGTGCTATTTATTGGGAAAAACCTAAGGCATGACTGTATTCTCTGTTGATGAGACATTGGGGCAAATGGATACTGTACTACATTGCTGGTGTTAATGCAATATGTACGACAGGAGGAGAATTTGACAATATCTAACAAATGTGTATATTCACTTACCCAGTGCCAAGCAATTCTACTTTTAGACATTTACTCTGAGGACACACCTCCCCAAGTACCAAATAGCATATGTAGAAAGTTCATCATCTCAGCATAATTTTTTAATAACAAATGGTTAGAAACACAAAAGTGTCCAACACTAGGGGACTAGTTGAGTAGATAATGGTCTATTCAAATAATGTAGCATTCTACAACCTAAAAATAATTAAGAAAATATCTGTGAACTTCTTTTGTAGTGATTTCCAAGATGCATTACAAATTTGAGGTTATATGTCAGACAACAACAGCAACAAAACCCAAAGTTTAAAACATTATATTAGTATGATAACTTTTATGTAAAAAGAAAATGAGGGAAATAAGAATATATAAGAATATTGGGACACCTGGCTGGCTCAGTGAGTTAAGTGCCTGACTCTTGATTTTGGCTCAGGTAATGATATCATGGTTCCCGAGATTAAGCAACCCAATTGAGCTCTGAGCTGATAGTGTGGCACCTGCTTGAGATTCTCTCTCTCTCTCTCTCTCTCTCTCTCTCTCTCTCTTTCTCTCTGCCTCTCCCCGTCTCATGCACTCACATACTCTCTATCTCAAAATAAATAAATAAACATTAAAAAAAAGAATATGTAAAAATATTAAACACATATTTTCTTCTGTCAAATTAAACACACAGTAAGATAAATAAAAAACTAATGATTCAAGGAGTGACCAAGATGGTGGAACAGCATGAAAGATTTTTTTGTGTCTCTCATCAATGAAATGCAACCATATCAACATTAAACCATCTTGTACACCTGGAAAACTGATTTGAGGATTAGCACGATAATCTGCACAACCTGAACCATAGAACTCAGCAGGTACAGGGTGTTGAGAGGTGAACTGAGAGAGAGAGAAGCCATGAAAGGCAGGGAGCTGTTTTGCTTATGGAGAGAGGATGGAGACAGGGGGAGAGTATCGGAAAAGCAACCCACCCCCCAAAAGCAGCTGGAGAGAAAGGAAGAGTGGAAACAGCCACAAGGGATGGAAATCAAAAAAGGGAGAAAGGAGAAAGGAGAGGGTTTAAATTCCATTAAGACTATAAACAGGGGGAGTGAAGAGTCTGAAACTCTCTAGCTCAATACCTGGTGGTGCACTGGTAGGAAGCACAAGTCCCCAGCAGCAGAGATCAAGGTCCAAGGGGTCCTTGGGCCACATAGGGAGAGGTGGTTCCCCTGCTAGGATAACATTTGTTAGAGGCTGTGCCACCTCCCGACAGGCAAAAGTCCCAAAAGACCCTGAAGAACAACCATAGTCACTGGTGTTGGAACAAGGATGCTAAGGGTGAAGACTGGTGCCAGATGTGTGTTGATTTGCCATAATCCCTGAAATGCTGCTTCTACATGATCACTTAAGTCCTTAACCTTCAAGGGAAGACAGATCAGGTTTGCAACAGACCTATCCACAGGAACTTGGCAGGCCAGAAAGGAGTGGCAGGATATATTCAATGTGCTGGATCAGAAAAATATGCAGCCAAGAATTCCTTATGCTGCAAGGCTGTCATTCAAAATAGAATGAGAGAAAAAACTTTTCCCAGACAAACAAAAACTAAAGGGGTTTGTGACCACTAAACCATCCCTGCAAGAAATTTTAAGGGGGACTCTGTGAGGCGAGAAAAGATGAAAAAACAAAACCAAAAAGACCAAAAGTAACAAAGACTGGAAAGAACCAGAGAACACCACCAGAAACTCCCAACTCTACAGGCAACATAATGGCAATAAATTCATATCTTTTGATACTAACTCTAAACCTCAGTGGACTAAATGTTCCAATCAATAGACATCGGGTAACCGAATGCATAAGAAAACAAGATGCATCTATATGCTGTTTACAAGAGACCCATTTTAGGTGTAAAGACACCTTCAGATCGAAAATAAGGGGATGGAGAACTATCTGTCATGCTAATGGTCACCAAAAGAAAGCCAAAGTAGTGATACTTATATCAGACAATCTAGATTTTAAAATAAAGACTAGAACAAGAGATGAAGAAGGGCATTATATAATAATTAAGGGGTCTATTTACCAAGAAGGTCTAACAATTGTAAACATTTATGCTCCAAACATGGAGCTCTCAAATATGTAAATCAGTTAATCACAAACATACAGAAACTCATTGATAATAATGACATAATAGTAGGGGACTTAAACATCCCACTAACAACAATGGACAGATCATCTAAACAGAAAATCAACAAGGAAACAGTGTCTTTGAATGACACACTGGACCAGATGGACTTACCAGATATATACAGAACATTTCATCCTACAGCAGTGGAATACACATTCTTCTCCAGTGCACATGGAACACTCTCCAAATAGAACAATTAATGTGACAAAAATCAGCCCTCAACAAGTACAAAAAGATCAAGATTGTACCATGTATATTTTGAGACCACAATGCTGTGAAACTCAAAGTCAGCCACAAGAAAAATTTTGGAAAGATAACAAATACTTGGAGACAAAAGAACATCCTACTAAAGAATGAATGGGCTAACCATGAAGTTAAAAAGTAAATGAAAAAGTACATGGAAACCAATGAAAATGATAACACCACAGCCCAAAACCTCTGGGATGCAGCACAGGGGGCCATAAGAGGGAAGTATATAGCAATCCAGGCCTTCCTGAAAAAGGAAGAAATGTCTCAGATACATAACCTAACCTTACACCTTAAAGAGCTGAAAAAGAACAGCAGATAAAACCCAAAACCAGCAGAAGACAGGAAATATAAAGATTAGAGAATAAATCCAAGCTACTGAAACAAACAAACAAACAAACAAAAACAAAAAACAATAGAACAGATCAATGAAACTAGGAGCTGGTTCTTTGAAAGAATTAACAAAGTTGATAAACCCCTAGCCAGTTTGATCCAAAAGGAAAAGGAAAAGATCCAAATCAATAAACTCAAGAATGAAGGAGAAGAGATCACAACCAACACAAGAGAAATACAAACAATAATAAGATAATATTATGAGCAATTATACACCAATGAAATGGGCAAGCTGGAAGAAATGGACAAATTCTTAGAAACATATAAACTACCAAAACTGAAACAGGAAGAAATACAAAATTTCGTCAGACCCATTACCAGTAAAGAAGTCGAATTAGTAATCAAAAATCTCCCAAAAAACAAGAGTTCAGGGCCAGATGGCTTTCCAGGGGAATTCTACCAAACATATAAAGAAGAATTAACATCTATCCTTTTGAAGCCATTCCAAAAATAGAGCTGGAAGGGAAACTTCCAAACCCTTTCTATGCAGCCAGCATTACCTTGATTCCAAAATCAAACAGAGACCCCACTAAAAAGGAGAACTATAGACCAATTTCCCTGATAAACATGGATGCAAAAGTTCTCAACAAAATAGCAGCCAACCAGATCCAACAATACATTTAAAAAAATTATTCACCACAAGCTACTGGGATTTATACCTGGGATCCAGAGCTGGTTCAACATCCACAAAACAATCAATGAGTTAAATCACATCTATTAAAGAAACAAGAAGAACCACATGATCCTCTCAATAGATGTAGAGAAAGCATTTGACAAAATACATCATCCTTTCTTGATAAAAGCCCTCAAGAAACTAGGGATAGAAGGAGCATACCCTGAGGTCATAAAAGCCATATATGAACGTCCCAACGCTAATATCATCCTCAGTGGGGAAAAACTGAGAGCTTTCCCCCTAAGGTCAGGAACAAGACAGGGATTTTCACTCTCGCCACTGTTATTCAACCATAGCATTGGAAGTCTTAGCCTCTGCAATCAGACAACACAGAGAAATAAAAGGCATCCACATCGTTCAGAAGGAGGTCAAACGTTCACTCTTTGCAGATGACATGATACTCTACATGGAAAACCCAACAGATTCCACCAAAAAACAGCTAGAACTGATTCATGAATTCAGCAAAGTCACAAGATATAAAATCAATGTACAGAAATCCGTTGCATTCCTATACACCAATAATGAAGCAACAGAAAGAGAAATCAAGGAATAGGTTCCATTTACAATTGCACACTAAAAAACATAAAATACCTAGGAATAAACCTAACCAAATAGGTGAAAGACCAATACACTGAAAACTATAGAAAGCTTATGAAAGAAATTGAAGAAGACACAAAAAATATGGAAAAATATTCCATGCTCCTGGATTGAAAGAACAAATATTGTTAAAATGTCTATGCTACCCAAACCACTCTGTATATTCAATTCAATCCCTAACAAAATAACACCAGCATTCTTTACAGAACTAAAACAAACAATCCTAAAATTTGTACAGAACCAGAAAAGACCCTGAATAGACAAAGCAATCTTGCAAAAGAAAACCAAAGCTGGAGGCATCACAATCCTGGACTTCAAGATGTATTACAAAGCTGTAATCATCAAGATACTTTGGTACTGGTGCAAAAATAGACACTCATATCATTGGAACAGAATAGAGAACCCAGAAATGGACCCACAATCATATGGCTGACTGATCTTTGCAAAACAGGAAAGAATATCAATGGAATGGAAATAAACAACAATGGAGTAAAAACAGTCTCTTCACAAATGGTGCTGGGAAAACTGGAGAGGGACATGCAGAAAAATGAACTTAGACCACTTTATTACACCATACACAAAAATAAACTCAAAATGGATGAAAGACCTAAATATAAGACAGGAAGCCATCAAAATCCTACAGGAGAAAGCAGGCAAAAACTCTTTGACCTTGGCTGCAGCAACTTCTTACTCAACACATCTCTGGAGGCAAGGGAATCCAAAGCAAAAATGAGCTAGTGGGACCTCATCAAAATAAAAAGCTTTTGCACAGTGAAGGAAACAATCAGCAAAACTAAAAGTCACCTGATGGAATGGGAGAAGATATCTGCAAATGACATATCAGATAAAGGTCTAGTATCCAAAATCTGTAAAGAACTTACAAAACTCAACACCCAAAAAAACAATTAATCCAGTGAAGAAATGGGTAGAAGACATGAATAGATACTTCTCCAAAGAAGATATCCAGATGGCTAACAGACACATTAAAAAATGCTTAACATCACTCATTATCAGGAAAATAGAAATCAAACCACAATGAGATACCACCTCACACCTGTCAGAATGGCTAACATTAACAACTCAGGCAACAACAAATGTTGAAAAGGATGTGGAGAAAGAGGACCTCTTTTGCACTGTTGGTGGGAATGCAAACTGGTGTGGTCACTCTGGAAAACAGTATGGAGGTTCCTCAAAAAATTGAAAATAGAACTACCTTACGACCCAGCAATTGCACTACTAGGTATTTATCCAAGGGATACAGGTGTGCTCTTTCGAAGAGGCACATATACCCCAATGTTTATAGCAGCACTATTGACAATAACCAAAGTATGGAAAGGGCCCTAATGTCCATCAGTGGAATAATGGATAAAGATATGGTATATGTGTATATATATATATATATATATATATATATATATATATATATGTGTGTGTGTGTGTGTGTGTGTGTGTGTGTGTATACACACACACACACACACACACTGGAGTGTTACTTGGCAATCAAAAATAATGAAATCTGGTAATTTGCAACTACGTGGATAGGAAGTAGAGGCTATTATGGTAAGCAAAGTTAGTGAGTCAGAGAAAGACAAATATCATACGACTTCACTCATATGAGGACTTTAAGACACAGAACAGATGAGCACAAGGGAAGGGAAGCAAAAATAATATAAAAACAGGGAGGGGGACAAATCATAAGAGATTCAAATATGGAGAACAAACAGAGGGTTTCTGGAGGGGTTGTGGGAGGGGGGATGGGCTAAATGGGTAAGGGGCATTAAGGAATCTACTCCTAATATCATTGTTGCACTATATGCTAACTTGGATGAAAATTTAAAAATTAATTAAGTAAGTAATTAATTAGAAAAAAAAACGAATGACTCAGAAAGTTAAACATAGAGTTACCATATGACCCAGAAATTCCACTCTTATATATATACTTACCATATGACCCAGAAATTCCACTGATATATATACTGAAGAGAAATGAAAACATATACACAAATATCCAAAGTACTATTATTCATAGGTGCCCAAAGGTGGAAACAACCCAGAGACCATCGACTGATAAATGAAAAAAATTAAATGTAGCATAAACATACAATGGGGTATTATTCAGAGATAAAAAGAAATGAAGCACTGATACATGCTACAACAAATATGAACTTTGAAAATATTATGCTAAGTGAAAGAAGCCAGATACAAAAAGCCACATATTATATCATTCCATTTATATAAAATGTGAACAGACAAGTCTATAAAGACGGAAAGTAGATTAGTGGTTGCCTAGGGCTGGCATGTGGAGACATGGGAGGAAATGGGGAGTGACTACTATGGGGTTTCTTTTTGGAGTAGTGAAAATGATCTGAAATTAGAGTGTGATGATGGTTACACAACTCTGTGAATATACTAATATAAAACAACAATAAAGGGTTAATTGTATGGAATGTGAAATATATTTTAATAAAGGTATTATTAAAACAAGCACAGTAAAGAAACTATCAACAAAACAAAAAGGCAACCTAGTGAATGGGAGAACATATTAATCTGATATGGATTTAATATCCGAAATTTATAAAGAAGTCATACAGCTCAACACTAACAATCCTCAATCTGATTGAAAAATGGGCAGTAGGCCTGAATAGACATTTTTCCAAAGAACACATACATATGGCCAACAGACACATGAAAAGATGCTGAATATCACTTTTACCATCAGGGAGATACAAGTCAAAACCCTAATGAAATACCATCTCACACTTCTCAGAATGTTTAGTATCAAAAAGACAAGAAATAACAAATGTTGGTGAAGATGTGGAAAGAAAATAACTTTCATGCATTATTGGTGGATATGTAAATTGGTGCATCCACTGTGGAAAACATTATGGAGGTTCCTTGAAAAAGTAAAAATACAATTATCATATGATTCAGTAACTCCACTACTGTGGATTTAACCAAGCAATATGAAAATACTGATTCAAAAAGATACATGCAGCCCCATGTTTATTGCAGCATTATTTACAATAGTCAAGGTATGGGAGCAACCCAAAGGGCTATCCATAAATGAATAGATAAAAAAAGATATGAGATATATAAATATGTGGAATATAAATATATGTATATGTGGAATACATGTATATATGGAATACATGTATGTATAGATAGATATAGATATAGCTATATAGATATAGATATTTATATATGATGGATATGTGTGTGTGTAATGGAATATTACTCAGCCCTAAAAATGAAATCCTGCCATTTGAAACAACATGGATGAACCTACAGGGTATTATGCTAAGTGAAATAAATCAATCAGAGAAAGCCAAATTCTACATGATTTCACTCATGTGGAATCTAAAAAACAAAAAAAAACCCTCTTAAATATAGAGAACAAACTGGTGTTTGTCAGAGGGAAGGTGGGAGGGAGATGAATGAAGGGCATTAAGAGGTACAACTGTCCAAAAGAAAAAAAAGAATGAAAATGATTACTACAGGGTGGTGAATACAGTAGAAGGGATATAGATGAAAGCTACATTCCTCTAAGCCCATCTCCTTGAATGCTTTTTACTTTTGAGCCATATTAATGTTTTACATACCTAAAAAGTAAAATTGAGTCAAGAATTACAAACCCTAAAGTTGATGATAAAAAGGCAAATGAATCTAAGTCTATCAAATTGATAAAACAAAGACAAGTTATTTCACCTAACTTATAAACACGATCCTCTGACTTATCCTTAATGAGATATATTCTGAAAACAGGACAAGCTACAAAAAAAGTAGTAAACATCACTCAGGTTTACTAACACTATTAATAATATAAATAAATTTGAAACCATTTTGTGTTTATGTATTGTCATAGACTCTGGATCTAAAGTTCTCTCTTGTCCAGCAAGAGAGTGGACACAGGATTAAAATGCAAGAGATGGCTAATGTCTGGCAAAAGACAGTAGCCCTGAATAAGGGTCCTTGCTGCATATTTATTAAGATCAGAAGGCTTACAGACGTGATTGGGCATGCACAAAGAGACAATGAATCTGTGAACATTAACTCATGGGCATGAGGGAAGGGGTTTTGATGATATATGGTGTTAGGGGTTTGTGTCAATATAAACCAAAATCCTGGCACCAGCCAGATGGGTGTTAACAGACAGGAGGCCCCATGTCTGTTTATCTTAGCCAGCCTAGGGGATATGACAGAGCCTTCAACCTCAGGGTTAACAAGGCACCTTTCTTTTGCTATTTAGCTCCACTCTGGGCATCTTCACCTGCAGAGGTCTATAGCCCTATTTACCTATTTACCTAATTTGGTCCTTCCTTCCTGTGAAAGCAGCTTTCTGGTATAGTACTAAATTGGGGGGCATTTTCACCCTGAATACCTATTCTTGTTTACCTCATGTACCTTTGTAATGGGGCCTTTGCCCCACCCTCTCTATCCTGGTGGCCCTGGCCCTACCCTCCTTATACTTATTTACTTAGTCTTGTTTACTCAAACTTGGATGTGAGCATCCTATGGCTTTGTAAATCTTTTTGCCTTAACACATCAGTAGAGGCTAAGGGTATTTCTAAAGTTATTCCCCGCAATGTATATCACAAGGATAAAGCAAAAATTAAGTAATATTATCAGAAGACAAAATTTATGGTGTAAGAAAAAGAGATGATATAAAATTTAAGATAAAAAGCCTACAATAGTTAAGTTGAATTAATGCCATATGAGCTAATGATTTAAAAAACAAAACAACAAAAGCTTCTATTCACTGAACCAGTCTTGAAGTGCTTCTACTCTAAAAAAGCAGTGAACACACATAATGCCCAGATCCTTGTTTCTACAGTATCTTCACTTTTCAAAACTACCAAGGCTTCTTAGAGAAATGGTTGATTCCAGGTCTTAAGCAAGGGAAATACAAGGTAAGCCTTGGAAAATTTTACCTTTGTAAGCAAAGAAGACCTCAAGTACTAATATGGTCATGTCACAAGGGCACAGGAACCTGCTTGAAAAGGCTGACACTGATTAAATCTAGAGTCAAAATAAAAATCAAAAACAATAAATACTGTATTGAATATAACACTTTGAATAAATAAAAATTTATGGGAGATAGGTAGACTAAGGAAAGCCCTTCATTGCACAAGAATGCCAGCTAATAAATGTTAGGAGGAATAATAGAATTAGACAAACCAGTAGTTTGTAATCTCAATGTCCTGTTTCAGGCATACATCAATACTATTGAATAAAAGATTGTTCACAAAAAAATATTCAAATAATTTCAATGTTTCATCCACAGATTGCTTACTAATTATAAGTGAAAAAATATATCTTACAATGAAGCTATCTGACAAACACCACCTTAATTAACTGATCAAAGTTAGCATCACTAAGAATGGTACAAACTGACTTTATGTGCCTCCTGATAGGATACAAAAAGAAGTGCACAATGTAACCTAAGTAATTTTGCCACAAATATTTAACCTCAATCAAATTAGACCTTTGCAGTTTATAGAAAATATAGGGTATAGAAAAATACAGACTTCAGGACATTCTATAAGAAACTAGTTTGGAGTTTTTAAAAAGTCAAAATCCTGGGAAACAGAGATAGGGGTACTGTTTTACATTAAGAAACAAAAGAGAAATAAATGCAGTGTGTGAACTATGGACCTAGATTTGTAAAAGCCTGACTATAAAATGATTTTTTTGCAATACATTTCAGAAAATTTGAATATGAACTAATTATTGTATGATATTGTAAATTTTCTTAGGTATGAAAATATTTTGTGATATCGCAGAACAACGTGCTTTTTCTGTTTGTTTTCTAACTTTTTATTTAAATTTCACTTAGTTAACATATAGTGTAACTATTTCTACTAACTAGTAGAATTTTGTAATTCATCACTTAGATACAACACCAGATGCTCATCACAAGTGCCTTCCTTAATCTTCATCACCCATTTAACTCATCCTTCCACCCGCCTCCCCTACACCGACCCTCTGTAGTCACAGGCTGTTCTTTTGGTTTGCCTCTTTTTTTCCAGCCATGTTTATCTGTTTCATTTCTTAAATTCCACATATGAATGAAATCATATGGTGTTTTTTTCTCTGACTGACTTATTTCACTTAGCATAAAATACTCTAGCTCCAACCACTTCATTGCAAACGGCAAGGTTTCATTCTTTTTGATGGCTGAGTAATATTCCATTGTATGTATATGTGTGTGTGTGTGTGTGTGTGTGTCTGTGTGTGTGTGTGTGTGTGTGATTTCATCTGTAAAATGAGGACAGCGATAAAGGGCTAGTTTAAAGTATCCCTTCCAATAAAAAGCTTCTGCACAGCAAAGGAAACAACCAACAAAACTAAAAGGCAACCAACGGAATGGGAAAAGATATTTGCAAATGACATATCAGACAAAGGGCTAGTATCCAAAATCTATAAAGAGCTCACCAAACTCCACACCTGAAAAACAAATAACCCAGTGAAGAAATGGGCAGAAAACATGAATAGACACTTCTCTAAAGAAGACATCCGGATGGCCAACAGGCACATGAAAAGATGCTCAACATCGCTCTTCATCAGGGAAATATAAATCAAAACCACACTCAGATATCACCTCACGCCAGTCAGAGTGGCCAAAATGAACAAATCAGGAGACTATAGATTCTGGAGAGGATGTGGAGAAACGTGAATCCTCTTGCACTGTTGGTGGGAATGCAAATTGGTGCAGCCACTCTGGAAAACAGTGTGGAGGTTCCTCAGAAAATTAAAAATAGACCTACCCTATGACCCAGCACTAGCACTGCTAGGAATTTACCCAAGGGATACAAGAGTGCTGATGCATAGGGGCACTTGTACCCCAGTGTTTATAGCAGCACTGTCAACCATAGCCAAATTATGGAAAGAGCCTAAATGTCCATCAACTGATGAATGGATAAAAAAATTGTGGTTTATATACACAATGGAGTACTACGTGGCAATGAGAATGAAATATGGCCCTTTGTAGCAATGTGGATGGAACTGGAGAGTTTTATGCTAAGTGAAATAAGCCATACAGAGAAAGACAGATACCATATGGTTTCACTCCTATGTGGATCCTGAGAAACTTAACAGAAACCCTTGGGGGAGGGGAAGAAAAAAAAAAAGAGGTCAGAGTGGAAGAGAGCCAAAGCATAAAAGACTCTTAAAAACTGAAAACAAAGTGAGGGTTGATAGGGGATGGGAGGGGGGAGGGTGGGTGATGGGTATTGAGGAGGGCACCTTTTGGGATGAGCACTGGGTGTTGTATGGAAACCAATTTGACAATAAACTTCATATATTGGAAAAAAAAAAGTATCCCTTCCAGCCCTTAGAGTTTTTTGCTTTCAAACTAGGGGTGGGGAAAATGCTAGATTCCTGGCTGGCGAAGCTGGTATACATTTATCTATGTGCTTTATTGTTTTTTATATGTGCTTTATACATGCTGTACTTCTTGCCTGGAATGCTGTCTTGCTTTTCTCCTGTCTTTCCAAATACTTTCTAACTATAGCTGCCCACCCTCCTTCTCTTAACTCCTACAGTGCTACTAAGTTAGATGTGTCTCACTTTGGCCCCTAATTATATACTAACTTTTATTCTTTGCTACTTGCTTCTTTTGTAGTATTTTATTCTCATATATATTTTGGACTCTCCTTTTTTTCCTTACTATTTAGTTTCTCTTACCCCCTATATCACCTAACACAGTCTTGGTTGGTTACAAGGGGTCTTGGAGAAAGTCTTATTAATCATTTTCTTTCTCTTTTGGCAGTGTATGTGAGCACAGCAAAGATAATCTTATGACCCCCTCTAACATGGGGGTGATCTTTGGGCCCACTCTGATGAGAGCTCAGGAGGACACTGTTGCTGCCATGATGAACATCAAATTCCAGAACATCGTGGTGGAAATCCTAATTGAGCACTTTGTCAAGGTATGCATTCCCTGTTCTCACCATCACTTCTCCAAGCATGTGACACTTTCCCCTAGGCACCTTTTAGAGTTGTGTCTCCCTCCCTGGCTCAAATTGATAATGGAAGGAAATTCCATTTTGACACAATGGCATTTAATAACATTTCTCACACTGTGAAATTCATTCATTTAGAAAATATTGCTCAATTCTATAATTATTATTAGGCACCAGGCTAGACGATATGAAGAAGAAAAAACAAAAACTATTCATGCCTGTATGGAGCTAACAGTGTAATATGGTGATAGCCATATAAACAAATGAAAATGATAGATATAAAAGTGGTGCATGTACAATGAAACCATAAATAAAGCAATACTAATACTTATTTAAACCTTATTTCATTTCAAAAAATTTAGGGTTGTATATTTTATATGGCATGTAAAATATGAAGTACTGTACATAATAATTAGGTCAAATGGAAAAGGAGAAATAAGGATAGACAGAAAATGTACCCAGGAATGAGGCTAGACAAGAAATATTTATTGACAAGTCCTGTACACTTGTTACAGATGGCCCATCATCAACCTCTAAGCTTTCTAGCAGCCAGTACCATCCTAGAAAGACATAATTCGATAAAAACTTTTTGCAGGGGAGGGGGCTAATAATATAACCCAGATAGCATCCACAGTTCAAATCCAAGCTCTGCCACTTACGAGCTGTATTTGGTGGGATACAGGTAGGCCTCTAAGACTCCACATACAAACACAATGGCTCCAACGAAAGAGACACTTATTATTTGATTGTGGAATAGTCCAGTGAAGTGTTTCAGGGCTGGTATGGTGATTTGACATGAGCAGGAACTCAGGTTCCTTCTTTCTTTCTTATTGTTCTGCCATCTCTAAGGTGCTGCTTCATCTGCATGGCCAAATACCTTCTGTGTTATATCATTTGAAAAGGTTGAAAGAAAGTCAGGTGAAGTATTCAAACCTTTCCATTAAGCCCATGACCTGGAAGCCCCATATACCACTTTTATTTACCATTTCAGAATTTAATTCCCTGGTCACATCTGGCTATAAGTGAATTAGAGAAGTGTAGTTTTTATTTGGGACACTCATATGCCAAGATAAGACTTTAGTTCTTGTGCTAAAAGAAAAATGAGAGAATGTATATTGGATAACAGCTGGCATTTCCTGTTATATTATCTGTGTTACATCAAACAACTTCTATGATAGTCATTTTTTCAGCTAAAATGTGAAGATGATAATAAACCTGTACTATGTGACAGACACATGTCCAAGGTCATTTAGCTAATAACAGAGCTGGGGTTTAAATCCAAGTAGCATAGAAATCCTTAATCACTTAATCCTTAATCAGTGCTGCCTCACCAATAATTTTTGAACAGTGATATTGTTGGGCATAGAAGGCACTTTGGGATTGTCAAGGATGGGTACTTTCAGAGAAGTACAGCTTATGTTAATACTGAACGTGGAAATAAAGGAAAATAGGAAAAGGAATTTTCGAGGAGATGACCCAGTGTGAACAAAGGCCCAAGGGCCTAAAACTTCAAGTAATTTGGTATTGTTGGAACATGAAATGAAAATAGCAGTGGCCAGAGATGTGATTGGAGGCAGACAGGGGCCAGGTCCTAAGAGGACTAAACTCTGCCTAGTTGAGGAGTTTGGAATGTTTGGAATTGTTCCTGCAAGCTTGGGAAAGCACTTCATAAAAGAAGAATAGTATGATGGACAGACTTACATTTCGAAGGCATTATCTTGACTGTGGTGTGAAAGAGAGATCACACAGCGGCAGGGTAGTGTCATAGTGAGAGCAATAAACAACTGCAGTCTGAGTCAGGGTGCTGGGAAAAAGAATAGAGAGGGAAAAGTATAAGACTTAGTTATTGGAAATGGAAATTGTGGGAGAGGAAGATGTCTGAATTCTGGATTTCTGATGTGGCTGACTGGATGGATGGGACTGTCCTTCATACATATAAAAATACAGAATGTTAAAGTTTTGGGAAAGATGGGGAAAAAAACTTAATTAGGGGCAGGTTGGACTTTAGGTTCCTGAAGGATATCCAGAAGGCATTATCTAGGAAGTAGTTGACTATATAAAGTAAAGAGTAACAAACTTTTCTTTGTTTATTTTTTCAAAAAACCAACTCTTGGTTTCGTTGATCTGCTCTACAGTTTTTTTAGATTCTATATTGTTTATTTCTGCTCTGATCTTTATTATTTCTCTTCTTCTGCTGGGTTTAGGCTGCCTTTGCTGTTCTGCTTCTATTTCCTTTAGGTGTGCTGTTCGATTTTGTATTTGGGATTTTTCTTGTTTCTTGAGATAGGCCTGGATTGCAATGTATTTTCCTCTCAGGACTGCCTTTGCTGCGTCCCAAAGCGTTTGGATTGTTGTATTTTCACTTTGGTTTGTTTCCATATATTTTTTAATTTCTTCTCTAATTGCCTGGTTGACCCACTCATTCTTTAGTAAGGTGTTCTGTAACCTCCATGCTTTTGGAGGTTTTCCAGACTTTTTCCTGTGGTTGATTTCATGCTTCATCGCATTGTGGTCTGAAAGTATGCATGGTATAATTTCAATTCTTGTGACCTTATGAAGGGCTGTTCTGTGACCCAGTATATGATCTATCTTGGAGAATGTTCCATGTGCACTCGAGAAGAAAGTATATTCTGTTGCTTTGGGATGCAGAGTTCTAAATAGATCTGTCAAGTCCATCTGATCCAATGTATCATTCAGGGCCCTTGTTTCTTTATTGACCATGTGTCTAGATGATCTATCCATTTCTGTAAGTGGAGTGTTAAAGTCCCCTGCAATTACCACATTCTTATCAATAAGGTTGCTTATGTTTATGAGTAATTGTTTTATATATTTGGGGGCTCCGGTATTCGGCGCATAGACATTTATAATTATTAGCTCTTCCTGATGGATAGACCCTGTAATTATTATATAATGTCCTTCTTCATCTCTTGTTACAGCCTTTAATTTAAAGTCTAGTTTGTGTGATATAAGTATGGCTACTCCAGCTTTCTTTTGGCTTCCAGTAGCATGATAAATAGTTCTCCATCCCCTCACTCTCCATCTAAAGGTGTCCTCAGGTCTAAAATGAGTCCCTTGTAGACAGCAAATAGATGGGTCTTGTTTTTTTATCCATTCTGATACCCTGTGTCTTTTGGTTGGTGCATTTAATCCATTTCCATTCAGTGTTATTATAGAAAGATACGGGTTTAGAGTCATTGTGATGTCTGTATGTTTTATGCTTGTAGCGATGTCTCTGGTATTTTGTCTCACAGGGTTCCCCTTAGGATCTCTTGTAGGGCTGATTTAGTGGTGACAAATTCCTTCAGTTTTTGTTTGTTTGGGAAGACCTTTATCTCTTCTTCGATTCTAAATGACAGACTTGCTGGATAAAGGATTCTCGGCTGCATATTTTTTTTCTGTTTAGCACACTGAAGATCTCGTGCCAATCCTTTCTGGCCTGCCAGGTTTCAAAAGAGAGATCAGTCACGAGTCTTATAGGTCTCCCTTTATATGTTAGGGCACGTTTATCCTTGCTGCTTTCAGAATTTTCTCTTTATCCTTGTATTTTGCCAGTTTCACTATGATATGTCGTGCAGAAGATCGATTCAAGTTACGTCTGAAGGGAATTCTCTGTGCCTCTTGGATTTCAATGCCTTTTTCCTTCCCCAGTTCAGGGAAGTTCTCAGCTATTATTTCTTCAAGTACCCCTTCAGCACCTTTCCCTCTCTCTTCCTCCTCTGGGATACCAATTATGCGTATATTATTTCTTTTTAGTGTATCACTTAGTTCTCTAATTTTCCCCTCATACTCCTGGATTTTTTTATCTCTCTTTCTCTCAGCTTCCTCTTTTTCCATAACTTTATCTTCTAGTTCACCTATTCTCTCCTCTGCCTCTTCAATCTGAGCTGTCGTCGTTTCCATTTTGTTTTGCATTTCATTTAAAGCGTTTTTCAGCTCCTCCTGACTGTTCCTTAGTCCCTTGATCTCTGTAGCAAGAGATTCTCTGCTGTCCTCTATACTGTTTTCAAGCCCAGCGATTAATTTTATGACTATTATTCTAAATTCACTTTCTGTTATATTATTTAAATCCTTTTTGATCAGTTCATTGGCTGTTGTTATTTTCTGGAGATTCTTCTGAGGGGAATTCTTCCGCTTGGTCATTTTGGATAGTCCCTGGAGTGGTGAGGACCTGCAGGGCACTTCCCCTGTGCTGTGGTGTATAACTGGAGTTGGTGGGCGGGGCCGCAGTCAGACCTGATGTCTGCCCCCAGCCCACCGCTGGGGCCCCAGTCAGACTGGTGTGTGCCTTCTCTTCCCCTCTCCTAGGGGCAGGATTCACTGTGGGGTGGCGTGGCTGTCTGGGCTACTTGCACACTGCCAGGCTTGTGGTGCTGGGGATCTGGCGTATTAGCTGGGGTGGGTAGGCAAGGTGCACGGGGGCAGGAGGGGCAGGCTTAGCTCGCTTCTCCTTAGGTGATCCACTTCAGGAGTGGCAGCGGGAGGGAGTCAGATCCGCTGCCGGAGGTTTGGCTCCGCAGAAGCGCAGAGTTGGGTGTTTGTGGGAGGGAGCAAGTTCCCTGGCAGGAACTGGTTCCCTTTGGGATTCTGGCTGGGGGATGGGCGAGGGAGATGGCGCTGGAGAGCGCCTTTGTTCCCCACCAAGCTGAGCTCTGTCGTCTGGGGCTCAGCAACTCTCCCTCCCTTTGTCCTCCAGCCTTCCCGCTTTCCAAGCAGAGCTGTTCACTTATGACCTCCCAGACGCTAAGTCGCGCTTGCTGTGGGAACACACTCCATCCGGCCCCTCCGCTTTTGCAAACCAGACTCGGGGGCTCTGCTTGGCCGGCAGCCTGCCCCTCTGCCCCGGCTCCCTCCCGCCAGTCTGTGGAGCGTGCACCGCCTCTCAGCCCTTCCTACCCTCTTCCGTGGGCCTCTCATCTGCGCTTGACTCCAGAGACTCCGTTTTGCTAATCCTCTGGCAGTTTTCTGGGTTAGTTAGGCAGGTGTAGGTGGAATCTAAGTGATCAGCAGGACGCGCGGTGAGCCCAGAGTCCTCCTACACTGCCATCTTCCCTGTAGGCAAAAGTAACAAACTTTTCTTAAAGAACAATATGGTAAATGTTTCAGGCTTCACACATCATAGAAATCTTTCACAGCTGTTCAACTCTACCTTTGTATTGGAAAAGCATGTAAACAAATGAGTATTCCAATAAAACTCTATTTACAAAACAGGGAGCAGGCCTATGGGCTGTAATTTCCTGACTCTTGATCTAAAGCCCAAATTTCATTTATTAATTAATTGACTAATTGATATTCATTCAACCAATATGTATTGAGTAACTACTATTTGCCAGGTACTATTTTATTTTTTATTTTTTAAGTTTATTTTATGTATTTATTTAGAGAGAGAGAAAGAGAGAACAAGTGCAAGTGGGGGAGGGGCAGAGAGAGAAGGAGAGCGAGAATCCCAAGCAGGCCCTATGCTATCAGTGCAGAGCCCAACGTGGGGCTTGAATTCATGAACCATGAGATCATGACCTGAGCCGAAATCAAGAGTCAGATGCTTAACAGACTGAGCCACCCAAGTGCCCCTGCCAGTTACTATTTTTGGGCCTAGAGATACAACCCTCATGGAATTTACCTTCTAAAAGAAGTAGAAAAACGGTATTTAAAATGAGTAAAATACATAGTATGTTAGATGGTAATGGGCATTAAGAAGAAAAATAAAGCAGAGAAGGGGAATAGGAAGGGTTGGAAAGTGGTTTTCCAATTTTAAATACATGAAGACTTCACTGAGAAGACAACTTTTGAGCAGAGATCCATAGGAAGTAAAGGAGCAATTTCATTCAGATATCTGAGGGAAAAGCATTTTACGCTGAGGAAATGGTAAGTATATTATCCCTGAAGCAGAAGTGTGCCTATCATGTTCAAAGTACAAAAAGGAGGCCTGATTAGCTAGAAAGGATTAAACAACAAAAAAAAAAACAATAACAAAAACAAACAAAACAAAAACAAAAACAAAGAAAAACCCAAGAAGATGGAGTCAGAAAGAAAATAGAGAAGGGAAGCTGAGTAGATTCCAGTATGTCCTTAGAATCCATTGGAAGTACTTTGCAACTTTGCTGTATCTGAGTAAGATATAAGGAGGTTTTTGACCAGAGAAATAACACAATTTGACTTATGTTTAACAGGACTATTCTGGATGCTGTGTGGATATAAGGGTAGAAGGAAGGAGACTGATTAGGAAGCTGTTTCAGTAATGCAATCAAAAATGGTTGTATCTTGCATGAGGGTAGTAATAGTGGAGATGGTAAGAAGTGGTCACATTCTAAATACGTTTTGAAGTCAGAGCCAACAGGATTTGCTGACAAATCACATGTGAAATGTTGTAGAGAGAGAGGAGTCATGGGTAACTTCAAGATTTTTTTTTTTAATTTGAGCAATTGGAAGGATGAAATTGCCATTTACTGAGATACATAAGGGTGAGGGAGAGGAGAAACTCAGTTTACAAGTTAAGATAGATATGCCTGTAAAACATCTGAGGTCAGAGAAGAAGGATTAGAGAAATAGAGTTGACGTCAACAGCATAGAGATGGTGTTTAAGACAATGTGAGTAAATATTCTTGCCTATGGAATACGTGTAGTGAGAGAATAAATATTAGACAAAGAATTGAAATGTAAGGAGTGCCAATGTTTGAAGGGGCAATAGAAGAGATTATAAAACACATTGAGAAGGAATGGTCAGTGAAAGAACTAGGAGATAGGGGAGCCACAGACCCCTGGAAAGGAGAGAGTCTTAGGAAGGAAAGAGTGAACAGTAGTCTCAATTTATCAAGACATGTTATGTAGGACAAGCACTGAAAATCTACTGCTTTAAAAGTTGTTAATTTTTTAAAAATATAAGCAATAGATGTACATGCCAAAAAATACCATAAAGAAAGAATAGCACACACACACACACACACACACACACACACACACACAATCAATCACAAGAATACTCTAAATATGGAGGGAGGAAGGCAGACCAGATTGGCTAGGAACCTTAGGACCTGAGGAATAACATGGCCTTGAGTCATCTGGAATTTGTTTTTGCCTCATGTCTTCCAGATTGGGTAGTGTAGAAGCTGACAGCCTAAGAACACCAACAGGTGCAGTCAAAAAAAGGTATCAACAAAAGCCTACTCTCTCTAGCCAAAGGACCAGGAAAGCGAGAGCCCCACAACACAGAAAATGTTTTGATAATAACATCTCTACTCCAGCAAAATAGCACAGAAAAATTGTGGCCCCACCTCCCCCCCCCCTTCCAGCAAAGACTGCTCAGGGAAGGTAGACTTCTACCTTTGCAAGTCTGTAACAAGGCATCTGAGCCTCCCTCCCCCGACTCCATGTGGTAGTGTCAAGAAGACCAAGTGAGGAGCCAGAATTTCATCCTCACCTGGTGGTAATGAGACACCTTCCCACACTCCTTATCGTGTCAGTGGAGACCACATGAAGCACCTGGACAACCATACCTATTTGGCACTGTAGTAGCATCAGAGGAGGCCTGGTAGAAATACAGAATTTTAACCACCATTCAGTGGTAATATGGCTACCACACTGTAGTGTCAGTGTAGAGGATACCATTTTGGGAAGAATAATAAGATATCCCTCTCCCTCCAACCAGAGAGGTATCAGCAGAGGCCTACGTGGGAAGTCTGAACTCCTACCTATCAGTAACAAGAAGTTCTTCCCTTCCATTGGGATGTCGATAGAGGCCTGGACTTTCACTCAGTCCTGGCAGTAATGAGGCAGTGCTCCTCCTTCCCTATAGTGCCAGTGTCAGAAGAAGCTGGCTATAACAGAAGATACAAGTAAGAACAAGAGTCACATAATACCCCAAATCTGCAGGCTTCAGTTGAAAATCATTTGTCAAAATAATACCAAGAACCAGGAAGATTGCAACATGAATGAGAAAAGACCATCAATGGATATCAGCACCAAGATGACACAGATGCTAATTATCTGACAAGAATTTTAAGGTAGCCATTATAAAAATGCTTTAATGAACCATTAAGAATACATTTGAAAGAAAAAAAAAGAGAATCTCAGCAAAGTAATAAAAAGTTTCTTTAAAGAAATACAGATTCAGCAACTAAATAGAGGGTATAAAAATGATATAAAAGATATAAAAATAACCAAGTGAAAATTATAGAACTGAAAAATACAATAAACTATATTTTAAAATCCAGTGGATGGGCTTAACAATAGAATGGGGGAGGACAGGGGAAAGAAACTAAGGGGTGTCTGAGTGGCTCAGTTGGTTAAGTGTCTGGTTCTTGATTTTAACTCAGGTCATGATCTCACGGTCATGAGATTGAGCTCCACATCAGGCTCCACGCCCAGTGTGAAGATTATCTCCCTCTCTTTGGCCCTCCCTGGCTCTCTCTCTCTCTCTCTCTCTCTCTCTCTCTTCTCTGAAAGAGAAAGAAAGAAACTGAACTGTTACAATAACAGAATCCAAACAACAGAAGACTAAGGCTAGAACAATAGAAGACTAAGAGAAAATGTAGCCAGCAGTCCTATCATAAAAAATGGCTAAGGGGAGTTCTCTAAACAAAAAAGATACAATAAAAGAAGGAATCTTGGAATATCAGGAAGGAAAAATAAACAATAGAAAAAACAAAAATATGGGTAAATTTAATAGACTTTCCTTTTCCTCTTGAGTGTTCTCAATTATGTTTGATGGTTAAAGCAATTTTTCCAGCTTTATTGAAATAAAATTTACAGTATGATCTGATGTGTAATGTATGTGAAAGAAGTGTTTAAGACAATTGTTTTATAAAAGAGGGAGCATAAAGAATATCAAAGGAGGTAAGGTTTGTACATTTAACCAAACAGGTAAAATATTGACACCAGTAACCTGTGATGAGTATATATGTATACCTAATGCAACCACTAAAAATCTATACAAAGAGGTACACTCAGAAACACTGTAGATAAACTGGAATTCTAAAAGTGTTCAAGAAGACTTAGCAATCCTAAATTTTTATGTAGTAACAATAAACCTTCAAATTACATGAAACAAAAATTTGTAGAGCTGAAAGGAAAAATAGAAAAATCCACAATTATACTTGAAGACTTTAATAACCCTCTCAACAATTGAAAGAGCAACTAGATAGAAAATCATAAAATATTTAGAAGAATTCAAAAACACTATCAACAACAGGATTTATACAATGCTCCAGCCACCAACAGCAGAATATACATTATTTTCAATTAGCCATGGGACACATACCAAGATAGACCATATCCTGGGCCATAAAACAAACCAAAAACCTTAAAAAATAAAAGTATGCATGGTGTTTTACTGACCCCAATGGAATAAAACTAAAAATCATTAACAAAAAAGCAACATAAGGCTTGGAGGGAATAATGGCAAGATTGAAGAACCCAGTTACCCCATCCTCCAATGTTATCAATGATTGTATAGATGTCTGTGAGCAAAAATAGCTCTTGGAGACCTCTAGAATTCACATAGGTAGTTTTAGCAACACAATGGAACTAAAAAATCGGAGAATAACTGCATAAGAAGAGAAAGAAAACTAACTTCATTTTGCTTACCTCATCCCATTCTACAAGATAGTGTTGTTCAGTGCCAAGAAGGAATTTCCAGCTAGAAAACCTTCCCCTCACCAGGAAAGGAAGAATGAAGTGAGCAACCAGCTTCTCCATCCTCTCAGAGCACTATGAAGATCTAACTATAATCTCACCCCACTCAGATGAGCAAAACTGAGATGTATACAGCTGTATAAGAACAAGAAAGAAAAGCAGAGGGTATTCACAATTGCACCAAAACCCATAATATATCTGGGAATAAACGGAACCAAAGAAGTAGAGATTGGTATGCTGAAAACTATAGAAAGATTATTGAAAGAAATTGAAGAGGACACAAAGAAAAAGGAGAACATTCCATGCTCATGGATTGAAAAAACAAATATTGTTAAAATATCTATATTACCCAAAACAATCTATTCAGTGCAATCCCTATCAAAAAACACCAGTATTCTTCACAGAGCTAGAAAAAACAATTCTAAAATTTCTGTGGAACCATAAAAGACCCTGAATAGCCAAAGTAATGTTCAAAAAGTAAACAAAAGCAGAAAGCATCACAATCCCAGACTTCCAGCTGTATTACAAAGCTATAATGTTCAAGACAGTATGGTGCTGGCACAAAAACAGACATATAGACCAATGGAACAGGATATAGAACTCAGAAATGGACCCACAAATTTACGGCCAACTAATCTTCAACAAAGCAGGAAAGAGTATCCAATGGAAAAAATACAGTCTCTTTAGCAAATGGTGTGGGGCAAACTGGACAGCGACATGCAGAATAATGAAACTGGACCACTTTCTTATGCCATACACAAAAATAAATTCAAAATGGATGAGGACCACTTTCTTATGCCATACACAAAAATAAATTCAAAATGGATGAAAGACCTAAATGTAAGACAGCAAACAATCAAAATCCTAGAGGAGTAGACAGAGAGAACAACCTCTTTGACCTCGGCTACAGCAACTTCTTGCTAAATATGTTTCTGGAGGCAAGGGAAACAAAAGCTAAAAGTGAACTATTGGGACCTCATCAAGATAAAAATCTTCATCAAGATAAAAACAGTGAAGGAATCAACAGAACTAAAAGGCAACTGACAGAATGGGAGAAGATATTTGCAAATGACATATTGGATAAAGGGTTAGTATCCAAAATCTATAAAGAACTTATCAAACTTAACACCCCAAAAATAAATAATCTAGTGAAGAAATGGGCAGAAGACATGAATAGACACTTTTCCAAAGAAGACATCCAGATGGCTAACAGACACATAAAAAGATGCTCAACAGCACAGGAAATCTAAATCGAAACCACAATGATATGCCACCTCACACCTGTCAGAATGGCTAAAATTATCAACTTAGGAAACAGCAGATGTTGGTAAGGATGCAGAGAGGGGCTTTGCACTGTTGGTAGTAATGCTAACTCGTGCAGCCACTTTGGAAAACTGGTGGAGCCACTCTGGAAAACAGTATGGAGATTCCTCAAAAATTAAAAATTGAACTTACCCTATGTCCCAGCAATTGCACCACTGGGTATTTATCCAAAGGATGCAAAAATGCTGATTTGAAGGGCAATGCACCCCAGTGTTTATAGCAGCACGCTCATCAACAATAGCCAAATCATGGAAAGAACCCAAATGGCCATCAGCTGATTAATGGATAAAGAAATGTGGCATACACACACACACACACACACACACACACACACACACACACACTGGAATACTACACAGCAATCAAATAGAATGAAATCTTGACATTTTTAACAACGTGGATTGAACTAGATTGTATTACGCTAAGCGAAATATGTCTATCAGAGAAAGACAAGTATCATATGGTTTCACTCATATTTGCAATTTAAGAAACAAAACATATGAACATGGGGGGAGGAATGTAAATATAAGAGAAACACAGAGATGGAAGCAAACCATAAGAGAAAGTTAAATAGAACAAACAGGGTTGCTGGAGGGGAGGTGGGTGGGGGATGAGCTAAATGGCTGATGGGCATTAAGGAGGGCACTTGTTGGGGTGAGCACTGGTTATTATATGTAAGTGATGAATCACTGGGTTCTACTCCTGAAACCAATGCTACACTGTATATTAACTAGAATTTAAATAAATATGTTTTTAGAAATTCATACAATATGTTAGCACATATATGTGTGTGTGTGTGTGTGTGTGTGTGTGTGTACACATAATGGCCAAGGAAACGGAATTGATTTGAAAATCAATCAATATAATCTACCAAATTAACAGGTTAAAGAAGGAAAATCACATGAACATACCTATTCATGCAGAGTATTTGAAGAAATCAACATACATTCACACACACAAACACACAAGCAAAAACTCAGCAAATTAGTAATAGAGATAACGTCCTCAACTTGGTAAAGAACATCTACAAAAATAAATAGATAAATAAATAGATAATAAACAAACAAACCCTATAGCTAATATCAGACTTTATGTTGAAATATTAATGCTTTCCTTTTAAGAGTGAGAATACATATGAACAATTTCTCTCACCACTGCTATTCAACATAGTTAATAGAATTTTTACCCAGTGCAATTTGGCAGGAAAAGAAAATAAAACACATATATATCAGAACAGAAGAAATATCACTTTCTCTATTTGCTGCTGGGATGATTGTCTACATAGAAAATCACAAGGAATCTATTAAGAAAACCTCCTACAAACTAATAAAGGAATTTATCAAGGTTACAGGGTACAAGGCCAACATGCAAAAATCAATTGTATTTTTTATATACTAGCAATAAATATGTGGGAAATGAATTAAAAATACAGTCCATTTTACAAACTCTCAAAACAAGTGAAATACTTAGGTGTAAGTCTAATAAAATATGTATAGGATTTATATGCTGAAAAATTATAGAATGCTGATAACAAAGTCAACAGGTATGGGTTAGCAATTCTGAAACTAATGTTTTTATATTCTAGGATTAAATAAATATTATTAATATTAAAAACTAGATTTATTGCTACTGGAGACAGACATTAAAAATAAACAAAGGGTGAAGGTTACAATTATATCTGTGGTATTTGATTGGAATGGAAAGAATGGGAACTCATTTTTTAGAAATATACAGATAAACATAGAAGTAAATATAGATAATTATGTATCTGTGTCTGCTAAGAGGGCCTAGAAGCAGTACCATTCCAGTAATAATGAGCACATTTAGTAGCCAGATCTTGGTTTCTAAATACCATTCTCCAATAAAATAACCAGAACTGTTTGGAGAAATAGCTGATGCCAGGTCTGGAGCATGGGAAATAAGAAATGATATTAGAATGTCTTTTGGTGCCAGAAAGTAAGGAAATACTAACAAATTGCAGGGACACAATGAAAGGACACAGGAGCCAACATGAAATTGATCCCAATGGTCAAAATGAGAATATTTGAGCAAAAAAATTAAAGTATTGAATTATAATCCAGAGAAAAAAAGTAAACATGTATGATTTCATACTGATATAAAACAAACAAACACAGGGGAGGAAGAATTAACAGCTCTTTCTTATCATAGAATTTTATTTAACAAAATGGGATGAATAAGAAAAATAGCAAATCACTACAGTAAATAACACAGTATTTGCAGGCAAGAATCATGAAAGAATACTGAAATTAGTTGATCAAAATATGGCAAGAATCAGAATATCTACATCATCTTGAAATATCTCTCTGCAAGATACTTATTAATGAGACAGGGAAAAATAGTGTTTTTATGGTGGAAAAGTCTGACATCACCAGTGATAAGATGTATTAATATTTTGTACCATTAATATGATGCACTGAGGGGGTACAGCATCACTTCTTCCTAAAAGTGCATAGCCTAAATCTAACCATGAGAAGACATTTAAAACCCCAAGATGACTGAATCACACAAAATAACTGACCAGTTGTGTGCCCTTTTTCCATGTAAAGTGACCTATTTACAGGTTCTGGGGATTAGGATAGGAACATTTTGGGGGATGATTATTCTGCCCACTGCAATTCACCCTCTGGCCCCAAAATATTTACATCCATCACACATATAAAATGCATCCAGACTATTCCGTGTTCCCCCACAGTCTCAACTGATAATAGCATGAACTGAAGTCCAAAATGTCATCTAATTGACGCTGGATGAGGGAAGATGGCAGCGTAGGAGGACGCTGGGCTCACCAAGCGTCCTGCTGATCACTTAGATTCCACCTACACCTGCCTAACTAACCCAGAAAACTGCCAGAGGATTAGCAGAACGGAGTCGCCGGAGCCAAGCGCAGACGAGAGGCCCACGGAAGAGGGTAGGAAGGACTGAGAGGCGGTGCGCGCTCCACGGACTGGAGGGACAGAGCCGGGGCGGAGGGGCGGCTCACCGGCCAAGCAGAGCCCCCGAGTCTGGCTTGCAAAAGCGGAGGGGCCTGACAGACTGTGTTCCGACAGCAAGCGCGACTTAGCGTCTGGGAGGTCATAAGTGAACAGCTCTGCTCGGAAAGCTGGAAGGCTGGAGGACAAAGGGAGGGAGAGCTGCTGAGCCCCCTGATGACAGACCTCAGTTTGGCGGGGAACAAAGGTGCTCGCCAGCGCCATCTCCCTCACCCATCCCCCAGCCAAAATCCCAAAGAGAACCAGTTCCTGCCAGGGAACTTGCTCTCTCCCCGCAAACACCTAACTCTGTGCTTCTGCAGAGCCAAACCTCCGGCAGCGGACCTGACTCCCTCCCGCTGCCACAGGGCCCCTCCTGAAGTGGATCACCTAAGGAGAAGCGAGCTAAGCCTGCCCCTCCTGCCCCCGTGCACCTTGCCTACCCACCCCAGCTAATACACCAGATCCCCAGCACCACAAGCCTGGCAGTGTGCAAGTAGCCCAGACGGGCCACACCACCCCACAGTGAATCCCGCCCCTAGGAGAGGGGAAGAGAAGGCACACACCAGTCTGACTGGGGCCCCAGCGGTGGGCTGGGGGCAGACATCAGGTCGGACTGTGGCCCCGCCCACCAACTCCAGTTATACACCACAGCACAGGGGAAGTGCCCTGCAGGTCCTCATCACTCCAGGGACTATCCAAAATGACCAAGCGGAAGAATTCCCCTCAGAAGAATCTCCAGGAAATAACAACAGCCAATGAGCTGATCAAAAAGGATTTAAATAATATAACAGAAAGTGAATTCAGAATAATAGCCATAAAATTAATCGCTGGGCTTGAAAACAGTATAGAGGACAGCAGAGAATCTCTTGCTACAGAGATCAAGGGACTAAGGAACAGTCATGAGGAGCTGAAAAACGCTTTAAACGAAATGCAAAACAAAATGGAAATGAGGACAGCTCGGATTGAAGAGGCAGAGGAGAGAATAGGTGAACTAGAAGATAAAGCTATGGAAAAAGAGGAAGCTGAGAAAAAGAGAGATAAAAAAATCCAGGAATATGAGGGGAAAATTAGAGAACTAAGTGATACACTAAAAAGAAATAATATACGCATAATTGGTATCCCAGAGGAGGAAGAGAGAGGGAAAGGTGCTGAAGGGGTACTTGAAGAAATAATAGCTGAGAACTTCCCTGAACTGGGGAAGGAAAAAGGCATTGAAATCCAAGAGACACAGAGAACTCCCTTCAGACGTAACTTGAATCGATCTTCTGCACAACATATCATAGTGAAACTGGCAAAATACAAGGATAAAGAGAAAATTCTGAAAGCAGCAAGGGATAAACGTGCCCTCACATATAAAGGGAGACCTATAAGACTCTTGACTGATCTCTCTTTTGAAACTTGGCAGGCCAGAAAGAATTGGCATGAGATTTTCAGTGTGCTAGACAGAAAAAATATGCAGCCGAGAATCCTTTATCCAGCAAGTCTGTCATTTAGAATCGAAGGAGAGATAAAGGTCTTCCCAAACAAACAAAAACTGAAGGAATTTGTCACCACTAAATCAGCCCTACAAGAGATCCTAAGGGGAACCCTGTGAGACAAAGTACCAGAGACATCACTACAAGCATAAAACATACAGACATCACAATGACTCTAAACCCGTATCTTTCTATAATAGCACTGAATGTAAATGGATTAAATGCGCCAACCAAAAGACATAGGGTATCAGAATGCATAAAAAAACAAGACCCATCTATTTGCTGTCTACAAGAGACTGATTTTAGACCTGAGGACACCTTTAGATGGAGAGTGAGGGGATGGAGAACTATTTATCATGCTACTGGAAGCCAAAAGAAAGCTGGAGTAGCCATACTTATATCAGACAAACTAGACTTTAAATTAAAGGCTGTAACAAGAGATGAAGAAGGACATTATATAATAGTTACAGGGTCTATCCATCAGGAAGAGCTAACAATTATAAATGTCTATGTGCCGAATACCAGAGCCCCCAAATATATAAAACAACTACTCATAAACGTAAGCAACCTTATTGATAGGAATGTGGTGATTGCAGGGGACTTTAACACCCCACTTACAGAAATGGATAGATCATCTAGACACACGGTCAATAAAGAAACAAGGGCCCTGAATGATACATTGGATCAGATGGACTTGACAGGTATATTTAGAAATCTGCATCCCAAAGCAACAGAATATACTTTCTTCTCGAGTGCACATGGAACATTCTCCAAGATAGATCATATACTGGGTCACAAAACAGCCCTTCATAAGTTTACCAGCATTGAAATTATACCATGCATACTTTCCGACGACAATGCTATGAAGCTTGAAATCAACCACAGGAAAAAGTCTGGAAAACCTCCAAAAGCATGGAGGTTAAAGAACACCCTACTAACGAATGAGTGTGTCAACCAGGCAATTAGAGAAGAAATTAAAAAATATATGGAAACAAACGAAAATGAAAATACAACAATCCAAACGCTTTGGGACGCAGCAAAGGCAGTCCTGAGAGGAAAATACATTGCAATCCAGGCCTATCTCAAGAAACAAGAAAAATCCCAAATACAAAATCGAACAGCACACCTAAAGGAAATAGAAGCAGAACAGCAAAGTCAGCCCAAACCCAGCAGAAGACGAGAAATAATAAAGATCAGAGCAGAAATAAACAATATAGAATCTAAAATAAACTGTAGAGCAGATCAACGAAACCAAGAGTTGGTTTTTTGAAAAAATAAACAAAATTGACAAACCTCTAGCCAGGCTTCTCAAAAAGAAAAGGGAGATGACCCAAGTAGATAAAATCATGAATGAAAATGGAATTATTACAACCAATCCCTCAGAGATACAAACAATGATCAGGGAATACTATGAAAAATTATATGCCAACAAATTGGACAACCTGGAAGAAATGGACAAATTCCTGAACACCCACACTCTTCCAAAACTCAATCAGGAGGAATAGAAAGCTTGAACAGACCCATAACCAGCGAAGAAATTGAATCAGTTATCAAAAATCTCCCCCCAACAAATAAGAGTCCAGGACCAGATGGCTTCCCAGGGGAGTTCTACCAGACGTTTAAAGCAGAGATAATACCTATCCTTCTCAAGCTATTCCAAGAAATAGAAAGGGAAGGAAAACTTCCAGACTCATTCTATGAAGCCAGTATTCCTTTGATTCCTAAACCAGACAGAGACCCAGTAAAAAAAGAGAACTACCGACCAATATCCCTGATGAATATGGATGCAAAAATTTTCAATAAGATACTAGCAAATCGAATTCAACAGCATATAAAAAGAATGATTCACCATGATCAAGTGGGATTCATTCCTGGGATGCAGGGCTGGTTCAACATTCGCAAATCAATCAATGTGATACATCACATTAACAAAAAAAAAGAGAAGAACCATATGATCCTGTCAATCGATGCAGAAAAGGCCTTTGACAAAATCCAGCACCCTTTCTTAATAAAAACCCTGGAGAAAGTCGGGATAGAAGGAACATACTTAAACACCATAAAAGCCATTTATGAAAAGCCCACAGCTAACATCATCCTCAACGGGGAAAAACTGAGAGCTTTTTCCCTGAGATCAGGAACACGACAGGGATGCCCACTCTCACCGCTGTTGTTTAACATAGTGCTGGAAGTTCTAGCATCAGCAATCAGACAACAAAAGGAAATCAAAGGCATCAAAGTTGGCAAAGATGAAGTCAAGCTTTCACTTTTTGCAGCTGACATGATATTATACATGGATAATCCGATAGACTCCACCAAAAGTCTGCTAGAATTGATACATGAATTCAGGAAAGTTGCAGGATACAAAATCAATGTACAGAAATCAGTTGCATTCTTATACACTAACAATGAAGCCACAGAAAGACAAATAAAGAAACTGATCCCATTCACAATTGCACCAAGAAGCATAAAATACCTAGGAATGAATCTATCCAAAGATGTAAAGAATCTGTATGCTGAAAACTATAGAAAGCTTATGAAGGTAATTGAAGAAGATTTAAAGAAATGGAAAGACATTCCCTGCTCATGGATTGGAAAAATAAATATTGTCAAAATGTCAATACTACCCAAAGCTATCTACACATTCAATGCAATCCCAATCAAAATTGCACCAGCATTCTTCTTGAAACTAGAACAAGCAATCCTAAAATTCATATGGAACCACAAAAGGCCCCGAATAGCCAAAGGAATTTTGAAGAAGAAGACCAAAGCAGGAGGCATCACAATCCCAGACTTTAGCCTCTACTACAAAGCTGTCATCATCAAGACCGCATGGTATTGGCACAAAAACAGACACATAGACCAATGGAATAGAATAGAATCCCCAGAACTAGACCCACAAACCTATGGCCAACTCATCTTTGACAAAGCAGGAAAGAACATCCAATGGAAAAAAGACAGTCTCTTTAACAAATGGTGCTGGGAGAACTGGACAGCAACATGCAGAAGGATGAAACTAGACCACTTTCTCCCACCATTCACAAAAATAAACTCAAAATGGATAAAGGACCTGAATGTGAGACAGGAAACCATCAAAACCTTAGAGGAGAAAGCAGGAAAAGACCTCTCTGACCTCAGCCGTAGCAATCTCTTACTCGACACATCCCCAAAGGCAAGGGAATTAAAAGCAAAAGTGAATTACTGGGACCTTATGAAGATAAAAAGCTTCTGCACAGCAAAGGAAACAACCAACAAAACTAAAAGGCAACCAACGGAATGGGAAAAAATATTTGCAAATGACATATCGGACAAAGGGCTAGTCTCCAAAATCTATAAAGAGCTCACCAAACTCCACACCCGAAAAACAAATAACCCAGTGAAGAAATGGGCAGAAAACATGCATAGACACTTCTCTAAAGAAGACATCCGGATGGCCAACAGGCACATGAAAAGATGTTCAGCGTAGCTCCTTATCAGGGAAATACAAATGAAAACCACACTCAGGTATCACCTCACGCCAGTCAGAGTGGCCAAAATGAACAAATCAGGAGACTATAGATGCTGGAGAGGATGTGGAGAAACGGGAACCCTCTTGCACTGTTGGTGGGAATGCAAATTGGTGCAGCCGTTCTGGAAAGCAGTGTGGAGGTTCCTCAGAAAATTAAAAATAGACCTACCCTATGACCCAGCAATAGCACTGTTAGGAATTTATCCAAGGGATACAGGAGTACTGATGCATAGGGGCACTTGTACCCCAATGTTTATGGCAGCACTCTCAACAATAGCCAAATTATGGAAAGAGCCTAAATGTCCATCAACTGATGAATGGATAAAGAAATTGTGGTTTATATACACAATGGAATACTACATGGCAATGAGAAAAAATGAAAAATGGCCTTTTGTAGCAACGTGGATGGAACTGGAGAGTGTGATGCTAAGTGAAATTAGCCATACCGAGAAAGACAGATACCATATGGTTTCCCTCTTATGTGGATCCTGAGAAACTTAACAGGAACCCATGGGGGAGGGGGAGGAAAAAAGAAAAAAAAAAAGAGGTTAGAGTGGGAGAGAGCCAAAGCATAAGAGACTGTTAAAAACTGAGAAAAAACTGAGTGTTGATGGGGGGTGGGAGGGAGGAGAGCGTGGGTGATGGGTATTGAGGAGGGCACCTTTTGGGATGAGCACTGGGTGTTGTATGGAAACCAATTTGACAATAAATTTCATATATTAAAAAAATAAAAAAATAAATAAAAAACAAAAAACAAACAAACAAACAAAAAACAAAATGTCATCTAATTATTATCTGCTCAGAAGTCACAAATCTCATCATCTAAATGATCTAAACTAGATATGGGTGAATCTCTTGTTATAATTCATCGTAGGTTGAAATTTCTTACCATCTGTTCACCTATGAACCTAGAAAACAAGTAATTTGCTCCCAAAATACAGTGGTAGGACAGATATAAGATAGTAGTTATAGATATTCCCATTAGAAAGGGGAGAAAATGGAAGGAAAAATGAGCCACCAATACCAAGGAATTTTGAAATTCAAATGGGCACTTTTTTTTTTTTTTTTTTTTTTTTTTTAGGTTTCAAGGCCTGGAATAATTCTCTTTGAATTGTGGCTCAATCCTTTGGGCTTGTATCTCCACCCTTTGAGTCATCCTTCCTTTTTCATGAAAAGTAGCATGTGTTTGAAGCTGAGTAGCTATATCAGCCTGTTTCCTGCTTGTAGAATTTTGAAGGTCTGACCACCTTCTTTCATTTCATCTACTATCTGTCCCTTTGAAGCCAACATAAATGTTGGTATAACATCCTCAAAATTCTGTGGGTACCCCAGGTATGTCATTGAGATTCATTCCATTAGGCAAGAAGGTTCTCCAAAAGTCTTTCCTAAATAATCCCCTTAGCCTTCCCATCTATAATTTTGGCTTTTACTGAACTAGATAAAGGGATTGAGGAGCCACATGTATAATCTCTTTTAAGAGCCCGCTTTGTAACTACTGTGATCTTTTGATCCTTCTGAGTCGCTAGCAAAATGCTATCTAGCCATATCCTTGGCTTTCTCTTCAGAACATGTTTTACTTACAATGAATCTCCTAATTTTAGAATTTTTTTGAAATCTGTATAGGCTTTCCTAATTATCTACTTCTAGAAGACATACTCCCCTTTTGCTTAACAGTTCTTTACTAAATTTGTGTCTTTGTTCTCATGTTTTAGTATAAACAGCAAGAGGAAACCAGGCTATACCTTTGATACTTTGCTTGCAAATCTCTTCAGCTAAAAAACTAAGTTCACTGCTTATTAGTTCTGCTTCCCACATAATTGTAGTACAGAACTCAGCTATGCTTTCTGCCATTGTTATAGCAAGATCCTTTTTCCTTCAGCTTCTAATAAAATGTTCATTTTTTTTTTCTGAGCCCTCGTCAGCAGTATCTTTAAAATCTGTAATTCTACCAATAGTCTGTTTATAAGAATTTCAGTGTGCCCTAAGACAATATGCATTTTCTGTATTGTGGTCTTCACTTCCTTCTGAGCCTTCAATAGCAGAATTGTTAATATGAACATTCTCACAATTTGTTCAAAGCAGTCTAGACTATTTCTATCATGCTCTCCAGCAAATTCTGATCACTGCCTAATTACAAAGCCACCTCGACAATTTTATTACAATTTTGACTTCCACAATTTTAACGTATTTTGTGTGACATCACATCGTTTATAGGTACCAAAATTTATATTAATTTCTTATTACTGCTGTAAAAAATTAACCACAAACTTTGTGGCTTAAAAGAAATCAAATGTATTGTTTTAACAGGTCTGGAGGTCACAAATATAAAATTATTTGGCAATGCTGCATCTCTCTTAGCCCGTTCCAGTTTTTAGAAGTCTGCATTCCATGGTTTGTGGCTCCTTCCTTTATTTTCAAAGCACAGCATCTTCAGATTAATTTCTCTCTCTCTCCCTCTCTCTCTCTCTCTCTCCTTCACTAACTCACCTCTGCTCTGTCATCACATCACCTTATCTCTCTGACACTCCTGCCAGACCCTTGTGATTATATTGGGCCTATGGAGATAATCCAACATAATGTTCCCATCGCAAAATCCTGACCTTAATCATATCTGAAAAGTCTTTTTTGCCACATAAGGTAACATAATAGCAGTTTCTGGGGATTAACACATGAACATCTTGGGTATCATTAATATGTCTACCACATCACTGCTCTTCAAAAGTGTTATGGTCAAGAAAGACAAAGATTAAGTATCACAGGAAGAGACTAAAGTGACATGATAGCTTAATGCTTCATGGGATCCTGGATTGCATTCTAAACCATGAAAAAAATATATTAATGTGAAAACTGACAAAATTCAAATAAAAACTGTAGGTTAATATTTTTATGTCAGTGTTAATCTCCTTTTTGATAATTATATTATTATTATGAAATATGTTAACATTAGGGGAATCTGGATGAAAGTTATACATAAACTCTGTTCTGTCTTTGCATATTTCCTGTAAGTCTAAAATCATTCAAAAATAAAAAGTTAAAAAACACATTTACTGATATATATTGGCACCATCAGTATTTGTCCTATTTCTTCACATTCTCAATAAACTTACCAAATTACCAAATATGTTAATGTTATCTGAATTATAAATGAATAATTACATTCCATTGTTTTCAAATTTTGAAATTATGAATGAGATTGGTTATCTTTTCATGGTTATGTTAGTTTGCTAAGGCTGTAATAACAAAATGCCACACACTGAGTGGCTTAAACAACAGAAATTTATTTTCTCACAGTTATTAAGGCTGAAAGTCTGAAATCAAGGTGCTGAGGTGCTAGGAAGTTGTCTTCTTCTGAGGCCTTTCTCCTTGGTTTTCAGATGGTAGCCTTATCACTGTGCCCTTATGTAGACACCAGTCGTATTGGGTTAGGGCTCCACCTTTATGACCTCATTTAACCCTAATTACTGTTTAAAGGCTCTGTCTCCAAATACAGTCACCTTAGGGGTAAAGGCTTCAAAATATGAATGGGAGCACATTTTAGTCCATAATCGGTGTCTATTTGATTTGAGAGATGGGTGGCAGATTGTTTTTACTAGGTTAAAATTTGAATGTACGTGTATTATCCGTGTGCACTTATTTAATCTTTAGTCACCAAAAACTTCATTACATTATAGTGGTTTCTGCTGTGAGGAAAAAGGGAGTGAAATTGGTGAGGGTTATTGATCTTAAAATTAGTGGTAGTTACACAGGTTTTGTTATAATATTTTTAATCCCTTATCTATCTTAAATATTTAATAATAAATTATTTTTAAATATTTAGTGGTAGGTGAGGAAATGAGCATCAAGTAGCTTAGTTGTAAAAGGAGAGAAAAATTGGAAACAATGGCTAAAAGATATTTGTTCAGGAGATAATCTTTTTAAGGCTGGTAAATTTCTACATGTTTATAAACCAGGGGGAGTAGAATTAGTATGATGGAAGTGATTGAAGATCCAAGTGAGAAGATAATTGATGGAGGGAGGTCAAGGAGTTTTGAGCACATGGCTTCCAGATTACTTGAAGAAGGATTGCTTTGGATGACCTTTTACAAAATAAAGGAAATAAGAATAGATGCATATGAGTTTGCTAGCTGGGGGCATGAGGAAGCAGTGTCTGTGAAAACTGAGAAACATAATGATTACTGTACTCTATTTTCTGAAGTAAAGTGTAAGTTTATCTTATCTTCTGACAGCAAAGGTAAATGGGTGTGAGGTGGAGGCTTGAAAAGAGTAAGAGAAAGTTTAGAACAGTCTATTAGGGAATGGAAAGAGCTGACCAAGGACATGTTACAGGGCTGTTATTAAAAAAAAAAAACTATATATACTATAAATCTAGAGTGGTACCATCCATGGTGGGTCTTCACTTCCCCATGCAGGACTGCTCAAAAGCAAGTGTGTAGATCTGGAAAAGAATAATTATGTGCTGCCTTCAGCACTGGTGTATTGCAGAAAATTCAATACACAGGAAATGCAGAAAATGAACAAGACCCAAAAATGTTGAGTTAGTTGTTTATGATCCACCATTTAGACCAATCTGACAATGAGGGGAAGGAAGTGAGGTAATTAGTAGACTCAGAGAAAGTGGAATTATCAAGGAAGTAGAGATATCAGTATTAAAGACCAGGAATAGAGAGAGTGAAAGCATGAGTTTGCTAGAAGAATAACTTGTTATCAAAGTTGAATACTAGTATTTAAATGTCAAAGATAAAGCAAATTTCCAGGTGATGACAAGAAAGTATTAGCTAATACTTAGAAGGCCCTTACTATTTTTGTCAAGTGCTGTTTGCAGCACTTGAAACATATTAGGAAATTTACACCTAATATCACATAGGAAAAATCCCAGACACAGAGAAGTTGTGAATTGTCCATGGTCACAGAATGAGTATTGGAATTCAGATTTAGAACCTGAGATCAGGATCAGGCAGTTACCACCTCAAGATCTTCGTTACATTCATGAAAATATGTACCTGAATTGGAAGTGAAGGTCATTGGTGATCAAAAGACCAAGGAACTTTGAGTCAAGAGTTGCTTAAGGGTCACCTACACAGACCATGACAAGTTTTATTAGAAGATATTCTTCTAATTTTAGCATTTGGTAGTCAGATCATGCATCTTGTATGTTTGACTAAGTGGTCAGTCTTTATTTTGAAGGTATTAGGGAGACATGGAAGCTCATTACATGATTCATTGCATTTTAAGTGTTCTTTTTTTTTTTAGCAGCAAAAAAGGGTTTATTTGGAAAAAGCAGAGAATTACAATCCCAGACAAGTAGGTCATGGCAAAACCATAAACAAATGCCCAGAAGGAAGGAGAGGAACCCTTGGTTTTTTATTTTATTTTTTATTTTTTTTAAATTCACGTCCAAAGTAATCAAAGTAATGCTGGCTTCATAGAATGAGTCTGGAAGTTTTCCTTCCCTTTCTATTTTTTGGAACAGCTTGAGAAGAATAGGTATGATCTCTGCTGTAAATGTCTGGTAGAATTCCCCTGGAAAGCCTCTGTTCCTGGACTTTTATTTGTTGGGAGATTTTTGATAAGTGATTCAATTTCTTTCTTGTTATGGGTATGTTCAAATTTTCTATTTATTCCTGTTTGAGTTTTTGAAGTGTGTGTGTGCTGAGGAATTTGTCCATTTCTTCCAGGTTGTCCAGTTTGTTGGCATATAATTTTTTATAGTATTCCCTGATAATTGCTTGTATTTCTGAGGGATTCATTGTAATAATTCCACTTTCATTCATGATTTTATGTATTTGGGTCATCTCCCTTTTCTTTTTCAGAAGCCTGGCTAGAGGTTTGTCAATTTTGTTTATTTTTTCAAGAAACCAACTCTTGGTTTCATTGATCTGCTCTACAGTTTTTTAGATTCTATATTGTTTATTTCTGCTCTGATCTGTACTATTTGTCTTCTTCAGCTGGGCTTGGGGTGTCTTTGCTGTTCTGCTTCTATTTCCTTTAGGTGTGCTGTTAGATTTTATATTTGGGATTTTTCTTGTTTCTTGAGATACGCCTGGATTGCAATGTATTTTCCCCTCAGGACTGCCTTCGCTGCATCCCAAAGCATTTGGATTGTTGTCTTTTCATTTTCATTTGTTTTCATATATTTTTAAGTTTCTTCTCTAATTGCCTGGTTGACCCATTCATTCTTCCGTAGGGTGTTCTTTAACCTCCATGCTTTTGGAGGTTTTCCAGACTTTTTCCTGTGGTTGATTTCAAGCTTCATGGCGTTGTGGTCTGAAAGTATACATGATATGATCTCAATTCTTTTATACTTTTGAAGGGCTGTTTTGTGACCCAGTATGTGATCTATCTTGAAGAATGTTCCATGTGCACTCTAGAAAAAAGTATATTCTCTTGTTTTGGGATGCAGAGTTCTAAATATATCTGTCAAGTCCATCTGATCCAATGTATCATTCAGGGCCCTTGTTTCTTTATTGATCCTGTGTCTAGATGATCTATCCATTGTTGTAAGTAGGGTATTAAATTCCCCTGCAGTTACCACATTCTTATCAATAAGATTGCTTATGTTTGTGATTGTTTTATACATTTAGGGGTGTCCGTATTTGGTGCATAGATATTTAAAATTGTTAGCTCTTTCTGACGGATAGACCCTGTAATTATTATATAATGCCCTTCTTCATCTCTTCTTACAGCCTTTAATTTAAAGTCTAGTTTGTCTGATATAAGTATGACTCCTCCAGCTTTCTTTTGAGTTCCAGTAGCATGATAGATAGTTATCCATCCCTCACTTTCAATCTGAAGGTTTCATCAGGTCTAAAATGAGTCTCTTGTAGACAGCAAATAGATGGGTCTTGTTTTTTTTTAATCCATTCTGATACCCTAGGTTTTTGGTTGGAGCATTTAGTGCATTTACATTCAGTGTTATTATTGAAAGATATGGGTTTAGAGTCATTGTGATGTCTGTAGGTTTCATGCTTATAGTGATGTCTGTGGTACTTTTTGGTCCTTGCAACATTTCACTGCAGAATCCCCCTTAGGATCTCTTGTAGGGCTGGTTTTGTGGTGATGAATTCCTTCAGTTTTTGTTTGTTTGGGAAGACCTTTATCTCTCCTTCTATTCTGAATGACAGACTTGCTGGATAAAGGATTCTCAGCTCCATATTTGTTCTGTTCATCACATTGAGGATTTCCTGCCATTCCTTTCTGGACTGCCAAGTTTCAGCAGATAGAGCTGCAGGGTCTCCCTTTATGAGTTAGAGCCTGTTTATCCCTAACTACTTTCCGAATTCTCTCTTTATCCTTGTATTTTGCCAGTTTCATTATGATATGTCACGTAGAAGATCTATTCCAGTTACGTCTCAAGGGAGTTCTCTCTGCCTCTTGGATTTCAATGCCTTTTTCCTTCCCCAGATCCGGGAAGTTCTCAGCTATGCTTTGTTCAAGTACATCTTCAGCCACTTTCTCTCTTCCTCTTCTGGAATTCCTATAATATGGATATTGTTCTGTTTGATTGTATCACTTAGTTCTCTAATTCTCCCCTCATACTCATGGATTTTTTTGTCTCTCTTTTTCTCAGCTTCCTCTTTTTCCATAATTTTATCTTCTAATTCACCTATTCTCTCCTCTGCCTCTTCAATCTGAGCTGTGGTTTCCTCCATTTTATTTTGCGCCTCCCTTGTAGCATTTTTTACCTCCTCATGACTATTTCTTAGTCCCTTGATCTCTGTAGCAATAGATTTTCTGCTGTCCTCTATACTTTTTTCAAGCCCAGTGATTAATTCAATGACTATTGTTCTAAATTCTTGTTCTGTTATACTGCTTAAATCGTTTTTGATCAATTCGTTAGCTGTCGCTACTTCCTGGAGTTTCTTGTGAGGACAGTTCTGTTTTGTCATTTTGGGTAGTCCCTGATGTGGCTCCCAACTGCAGGGCACTTTCCCTGTGCTGTCCAGAGTAACTTGTGTTGGTGGGTGGGGCTGCCATCAGACCCGATATCTGTCCCCAGTCCACCACTGGGGCCACAGTCAGACTGGGGTGTACATTATCTTCCCCTCTTCCAGGGGCAGGACTCATTGCGGAGTTGTGTGGCCCCTGTCTGGGCTACTTGCACACTTCCAGGCTTGTGGTGCTGCTTTGATGGGATCTGGCATATAGCTGGGGTGGATCTGCAAGGTGCAGAGGGGCAGGAGGTGCAGGCTTAGCTTGCTTTGCTTTCAGTGGTCCCCTGCAGGAGGGGCCCTGCAGCACCAGGAGGGAGGCAGGCAGACCCCTAGGAGGGATGGATCCACAGAAGCACAGCATTGGGTGCTTGCGAGGTGCAAGCATGTTCAGTGATGGGCACTGTTTCCCTTTGGGATTATGGCTGGGGGATGGGAGAGGGAGATGGTGCTGGCCAGCGCCTTTGTTTCCTGCTGACCTGATCTCTGTCTTCCAGGGCTCAACACCTCTCCCTCCCGGTGTCTTCTTGCCCTCCCATTTTCTGAGCAGAGCTGTTGACTTATAACATTCCAGATGTTAATTCCCGCTGGCTGTCAGAAATCACGAACTCAGGCCACTCCTCTTTTGCAAGCCAGACTCTGGGATTCCACCTTGCTGTTGGGCTGCCCCTCCACTGCCCCAGCACCCTCCCACCAGTCTGTGTAGCGTGCACCGCCCCTCTGCCCTTCCTACCCTCTTCCATGGGCCTCTTGTCTACGCTTGGCTCTGGAGAGTCTGTTCTGCTAGTCTTCTGGTGGTTTTCTGGGTTATTTAGGCAGGTGTGGGTGGAATCTAAGTGGTCAGCAGGACGAGGTGAGTCCAGCATCCTCCTACACTGCAATATTCCCTCCAAAGTAACTACCACATCTTCTTTATCCATTAATCTATCGATGGACATTTGGGCTCTTTCCATACTTTGGCTATTGTTGATAGTACTGCTATAAACTTTGGGGTCCATGTGTCTCTTCGAAACAGCTCACCTGCATCCCTTGTATAAATGCCTAGTAGTGCAATTTCTGGGTCGTAGGGTAGTTTTACTTCCAGTTTTTTTGAGAAACCTCCATACTGTTTTCCAGAGTTGCTGCACCAGGTTGCATTCCCACCAAAAATTCAAAAAAGAACCTCTTTTTCTGCATCCTCGCCAACATCTGCTGTTGCCTGAGTTGTTCATTTTAGCCATTCTGGCATGTGTAAGGTGGTATCTCATTGTGGTTTTGATTTGTATTTCCCTGATGATGAGTGATGTTGAGCATTTTTTCATGTGTCTGTCAGCCATCTGGATGTCTTCTTTGGAGAAGTGTCGATTCATGTCTTTTGCCAATTTCTTCACTGGATTATTTGTTTTTTGGGTGGTGATTTTGATAAGTTCTTTATAGAGTTTGGATACTAACCTTTTATCTGATATGTCATTTCCAACTATCTTCTCCCATTCCATCAGTTGCCTTTTAGTTTTGCTGATTGTTTACTTCGCTGTGCAGTAGCTTTTTATTTTAAGATCCCAATAGTTCAGTTTTACTTTTGTTTCCCTTGCCTCTGGAGACGTGTTGAATAAGAAGTTGCTGCAGCCAAGATCAAAGAGGCTTTTGCCTGCTTTCTCCTGGAGGGTTTTGATGGCTCCCTAGCTATAATATCCATTTTGAGTTTATCTTTGTGTATGGTGTAAGAAAGCGGTCCAGATTCATTCTTCTGCATGTTGCTGTCCAGTTTTCCCAGCACCACTTGCTGAAGAGACTGTCTTTGTTCCATTCGATATTCTTTCCTGCTTTTTCAAAGATTAGTTGGCTATAGGTTTGTGGGTCCATTTCTGGGTTCTCTGTTCTCTTCCATTGATCTGAGTGTCTGTTCTTGTGCCAGTACCATACTGTCTTGATGATTACAGCTTTGTAGTATAGCTTGCAGTGTGGGATTGTGATGCGTCCTGCTTTGGTTTTCTTTTTCAAGATTGCTTTGGCTATCCAGGCTCTTTCTGGTTCCATACAAAATTTGGGATTATTCGTTCTAGCTCTGTGAAGAGTGCTGGTGTTTTTTTGATAGGGATTGCATTGACTGTAGATTGCTTTAGGTAGTATCGACATTTTAACAATATTTGTTCTTCCTATCCAGGAGCATGGAATCTTTTTCCATTTTTTTCTGTCTTCTTCAATTTATTTCATACAATTTCTATAGTTTTCAGTGTACAGATTTTTCACCTCTTTGGTTAGATTTATTCCTAGGTATTTCAAGGATTTTGATGCAACTGTAAATGGAATTAATTCCTTGATTTCATATTCTGTTGCTTCATTGTTGGTGTATAGGAATGAAACAGATTTCTGTGCGTTGATTTTATATCCTGCAACTTTGCTGAATTCATGAATCAGTTCTAGCAGTTTTTTGGTGGAATGTGTTGGGTTTTTCATATGGAGTATCATGTCATCTGCAAAGAGTGAAAATTTGACCTCCTCCTGGCCTATTTGGATGCCTTTTATTTCTTTGTGTTATCTGATTACAGAGGCTAAGACTTCCAATACTATGTTGAATAACAGTGACGAGAGTGGACTTCCCTGTCTTGTTCCTGACCTTTGGGGGAAAATTCTCAGTTTTTCCCCATTGAGGATGGTATTAGTATTGTGTAGTTCATATATGGCTTTTATGATCTCGAGGTATGCTTCTTCTATCCCTACTTTCTTGAGGGTTTTTATCAAGAAAGGATGCTGTATTTTGTCAAATGCTTTCTCTGCGTCTATTGAGAGGATCATATGGTTCTTGTCCTTTCTTTTATTGATGTGATGAATCACATTAATTGTTTTGCAGATATTGAACCAGCCCTGCATCCCAGGTATAAATCCCACTTGGTCATGGTGAATAATGTTTTTAATGTATTGTTGGATCTGGTTGGCTAATATCTTGTTGAGGATTTTTACATCCATGTTCATCAGGGAAATTTGTTTATAATTCTCCTTTTTAGTGGTTCTCTGTCTGGTTTTGGAATCAAGGTAATGCTGGCTTCATAGAAAGAGTTTGGAAGTTTTCCTTCCGTTTCTATTTTTTGGAACAGCTTCAAGAGAATAGGTGTTAACTCTTCCTTAAATGTTTGGTAGAATCCCCCTGGAAAGCCATCTGGTCCTGAACTCTTGTTTTTTGAGAGATTTTTCATTATTAATTCGATTTCCTTACTGGTTATATGTGTGTTTTTAAATTTTCTATTTCTTCCTGTTTCACTTTTGGTAGTGTATATATTTCTAGGAATTTGTCCATTTCTTCCAGATTGCCCATATAATTGCTCATAATATTCTCTTATTATTGTTTTTATTTCTGCTGTATTGATTGTGGTCTATCCTGTTTCATTCTTGATGTTATTTATTTTGGCCCTTTCCTTTTTCTTTTGGATGAAACTGGCTAGTGGTTTATCAAGTTTGTTAATTCTTTCAAAGAACCAGCTTCTTGTTTCATTGATCTGTTCTACTGTTTTTGTTTTTGTTTTGGTTTTTGGCTTCCATAGCATTAATATCTTCTCTAATCTTTATTATTTCCTGTCTTATGCTGGTTTTGGGTTTTATTTGCTGGTTTTTTTCCAGGTCTTTAAGGTGTAAGTTTAGGTTGTGTATCTGAGATCTTTCTTCCTTCTTTAGGAAGGCCTGGATTGCTATATACTTTCCCCTTATGACCACCTTTGCTGCATCCCAGAGGTTTTGGGTTGTAGTGTTATCATTGACTTCCATGTACTTTTTAATTTCCTCTTCAAGTGCTTGGTTACCCATTCATTCTTTAGTAGAATGTTCTTCAGTCTCCAAGTTTGTTACCTTTCAAAATTTTTTCTTATGGTTGATTTCGAGTTTCATAATGTTGTGGTCTGAAAATATGCACGGTATGATCTCAATCTTCTTGTACTTACTTAGTGATGATTTGTGAGCCAGTATATGGTCTATTCTGGAGAACATTCCATGTGCGCTGGAGAAGAATGTATATTCTGCTGCTTTACGATGAAATGTCCTAAATATATCCGTTAAGTCCATCTGGTCCAGTGTGTCATTCAAAGCCATTGTTTCCTTGTTGATTTTTTGATTTGATGATCTATCCATTGCTGTGAGTGGGGTGTTGAAGTCTCCTACTATAATGGTATTAACTATTGATTAGTTTCTTTATGTTTGTGATTAATTGATTTATATATTTGGGTGCTCTCACATTTGGTGCATAAATGTTTACCATTGTTAGGTCTTCTTGGTGGATAGACCCCTTGATTATGATATAATGCCCTTCTGCATCTCTTGATACAGTCTTTATTTTAAAGTCTAGATAGTCTGATATAAATATGGCTACTCTGGCTTTCTTTTGTTGACCATTATCATGATAGATGGTTCTCTATCCCCTTATTTTCAATCTGAAGGTGTCTTTAGGTCTAAAGTGGGTCTCTCGTAAACAGCATATAGATGGATCTTGTTTTCTTATCCATTCTGTTACCCTATGTCTTTTTATTGCAGTATTGAGTCCATTGACATTTAGAGTGAGTACTGAAAGATATGAATTTTTGCCATTATGATGCTTGTAGAGTTGGAGTTTCTGGTGGTGTTCTCTGGTCCTTTCTAGTCTTTGTTGCTTTTGGTATATATATATATTTCATATTTTCTCCCTTCAGAGTCCCCCTTAAAACTTCTTGCAGGGCTGGTTTAGTGGTCACAAACTCTAATTTTTGTTTGTCTGGGAAACTTTATCTTTCCTGCTATTGAATGGCAGCCTTGCTGGATAAAGAATTCTTGGGTGCATATTTTTCTGATTCAGCACAATGAATATATCCTGCCACGCCTTTCTGGCCTGCCAAGTTTTGGTGGATAGGTCTGCTGCAAATTTGATCTGTGTTCCCTTGTAGGTTAGGGACTTTTTTTCCCTTGCTGCTTTCATGATTCTCTCCTTGCCTGAGTATTTTGTGAATTTGACTATGATATGCCTTGTTGATGGTCGGTTTTTGTTGAATCTAATGGGGGTCCTCTGTGATTCCTGGATTTTGATATCTGTGTCTTTCCCCAGGTTAGTAAAGTTTTCTGCTATGATTTGCTCACATAACCCTTCTACCCCTATTTCTCGCTCTTCCCTTCTGGGACTCCTATGATTCTGATATTGTTCCTTTTTAATGAGTCTCTGACTTCTCTAATTCCTAAATCATGTTCTTTTGCCTTAATCACCCTCTTTTTTTCTGCTTCATTATTCTATATTAGTTTGTCGTCTATATCACTGATTCTCTGTTCTGCCTCATCCATCCTTGCCACTGAGGCATCCATCCATGATTGCAGCTCAGTTATAGCATTTTTAATTTCATTCTGACTAGTGTTTACATCTTTTATCTCTGCATAAAGAGATTCTAATCTATTTTCGACTCCAACTAGTATTTTTATTATCATGATTCTAAATTCTGGTTCAGACATCTTGCTTGTATCTGTGTTGGTTAAATCCCTGGCTGTCATTTATTTTTGCTCTTTTTTTGGGGTGAATTCCTTCATTTTGTCATTTTGAAGGGAGAAAAGGAATTAATGAGGTAGAAAAATTAAAATTAAAAAGATAAAATTTAAAAAATATTAAAAATTAAAAATTAAAATCACATACACACACAAAAAATCGAATAAATGATGCTAGATTCTAGGTGGGTTTTGGTCTGTGAATTGAAAGTGGTTTGACAGATTAGAGAAAAAAAAAGGGGGGGGGACTGTAAATCATTTGAGAATTTTAAAAAATAAATACACTGACGTAGACTAAAATGAGATGATGGGAGTAAAATAGAATTTGAAAAAAATTACAGAAAAGTAAAGAATATAGTAGAAAAAATTAAAGAACAATATTTTTAATAATAATTAAAAATAAAAATGAATTTTTTCTCTTTCTGTATTCAAGAAAAAGAAAAATGAAAAAAAGAAAAAGGGAGAAAAAAGGAAATCGTTTGAAAATTTGAAAAAGTGAATATACTGTAGTAGACTAAAATAAAATGATGGAAGTAAAATAGAATTTGAAAAAATTTACATAAAAGCAAAAAATATAGAAAAAATTAAATAAAAATATTTTTAATAGAAATTGAAAGTAGAAGTGAAGGTTTTCTTTTTCTGCATTCAAGAAAAAGAAAATTAAAGAAAAAGAAAAAGGAAATCATTTGAAAAAATTGAAAATGTGAATATACTGAAGTAGACTAAAATATAATGGTGGAAGTAAAATAGAATTTGAAAAAAATTACACAAAAGCAAAAAATATACTAAAAAAATAAAAAATATTTTTAATAAAAATTGAAAATAAAAATGATTTTTCTTTTTCTGTATTCAAGAAAAAGAAAAGTGAAAAAGAAAAAAAAGAAAATTGAATAGATGGACCTGCTAACATATTGAAATAGGACTGAAATTACTTCGTTTTCCTTTAGAAGTCAGACTATGAAGTGTTTTATAGTCCATAAAATAAGTAGGCAGTGAGACTTGTGTTCTTGAAGAGGGAGGTTGGCACAGTTGGGCAGGGCTCAGTTTAATGGCTCCGTTCTTCACTACATGGCACTGCTAGCCTACTAGGGTGGAGTGTTTGGCCTTGGTATGTGCGTATGCGCATGCGCGGGAGTGGTGAAAATGGCATCACCCAGCTACCCAGTCTCTAGTATGGGAACTCTGTTCTCCCAGATCAGCAATTGCACACCCGTCCTCTGTCTTCAGCTTTTGTCCACTCCCCGCTTTTTCACTGTCCGTGACCAGGCCCCAGGCAGTACCTCTCTCCTGAGTTTTGTCTCAGATGCAGCTGTTTTCCCTGGCCCCTTCTGAAGGATTGTGGCTTTGACCCGTTCCGCCCCTCTGTGGGAGGGTCTCACCAAGCAATGGCCGAATGAGCAATGGCTGAATGTTGGCTGCACCTTGGAATGCCGGCTGGACCCTGCTGTTGCTGGTGCCCCGAGACTGTGGCCAGGTGCCAGCCCGTCCCAGAAAATGCTTGCTAGACAGTGTAGCAGCAGCGTTTCAGTGATTATGGAAAATCACAACACACATCTGGCACCAGGCTTCACCCTTAATGAACTTACCCCAGCACCAGCGAATGTGGCCACCTTCTGGGGTCTGCTGGGACCAGGTGGCTTCAACAGTCTCTACCAAATGTCCTTCCAGCAGTGGAACCGCTTTTCCCTGTGTGGCCTGAGAACCTCCCCGACCCTACTCTGTTCCTGGGGATTTACCCTTCCCACCAGAGCACTGCCAGGTATCCATCTGCGAAGTTGCAGACTTTGCACTCCCCTTGTTTACAGTCTTAATGGAATTTAAACGCTTTCCTTTATCCCTATTTAGTTTAGTCCCTGCGGCTGTTTCCAACTTTCCACTTTCTCTCCAGCTGCTTTTGGGGAGGGGTGCTTTTCCCGTATTCTCTCTCCCCCACCCCGTCTCCATCCTCTCTCCATCCGCAAAAGCACCTCCCTTCCCGCGGCTTCTTGCTCCCAAAATTCACCTCTCTGCACCACATACCTGCTGAACTCTGTGGTTCAGGTTGTGCAGATTGTTATGTTAATCCCCCAATCAGTTTTCTAGGTGTGTAGAATGGTTTTGTGTTGGTCTGGTTGTATTTCATGGATGTGAGACACACAAAAAACTTCCATGCTGTCCCGCCCTTAAGTGTTCTAATAAATTAACAAATGGATACAACATTGACACAGTGTGCTTAGTCTCTCATCATTAATCTAACAAGATAGGGCCTCTTGTGTTGTTATTCTATATAATTGTTAGGGAAAATGCCAACTTCAGTTTACCATAAAGTCCATTTTTTAAATGAATGACCTCAAGCCCTGCTGAGTGTATTAAAGTGTGATTTTGGTATGCTTTTGGTCAGGCATAAGGCATATCCTGTGGAGTGATTTAAAGAACAATGAAAGTACTGATAATCTGTTATCTCCAGGATCCAATCAGAGATTATTTCTACTAACCAATGGTCAGCTTTTGAGTGAAGTTGTTATACCCTTGTAGCCTATAAATATGTGTTAAATGATTTAAGTTCTGACCTTTATGTGATACCAGAGATGTAGTCTCACCATGTTTTCCAAACAAAGACATGGTAACCAAGGATCTTTCCAGATTTATAAATTTATTTCATATGAAATATCTTTTTACAGATATGAAATGAAGTCCTAGTTTTTTATACATTTATATTGGATTGCCTTTTTAGAAAAAAAGAGCAAAATGATGTGTGGGTGAGATTGTTTCAGAAATTCTGAACATTCTGTAGGTGTACCCTCATAGGATAGTTCTAAGAATTAAAAGAGATAATATATATGAGAACTGATACTGCTCTACAAATATCAGGGATTATATGGTCCTGCCAAGTTGTTCAGTTAATAGGATATGATTTTTCAGGTGACATATATTATAATTTCAGTAATATGTTTTTTTTCCATTTATACTTGCTCTTTAATAGAAAAGGGCTTATACATGTTGGTTTTAAGTTTCTCTGTCATTCCCTTCCTTCAGCCTCTCTTTTAAGAACAACCAGGGTTTGTAAATAAAATTTAAATTCATCAAAAAATTGATACTTAAGGACTCCATTCTGAAGTCTTTTTTTTTCTTTATATATTTTTTTTAATTTTTTTTTCAACATTTATTTATTTTTGGGACAGAGAGAGACAGAGCATGAACGGGCGAGGGGCAGAGAGAGAGGGAGACACAGAATCGGAAACAGGCTCCAGGCTCTGAGCCGTCAGCCCAGAGCCCGACGCGGGGCTCGAACTCACGGACCGCAAGATCGTGACCTGGCTGAAGTCGGACGCTTAACCGACTGCGCCACCCAGGCGCCCCTGAAGTCTTTTTTAAAGAATTTTTAAAGCAATTGAATCATGTTGTCTAAATTATTTATTTTCTAAGTTGGTAGGTAGGTAAATGATGGGGAGATATCTGCCTCTGCTCTGATCCCTAGAACAGTATCAATCATTCTTAAGTTCTCTCTCTTCCCACTTCATTGAGCAGTATGTGTCAGGGTGCCCAAACCTGATGCTGCTGCCTTGAGACACAGACAATTTGGACTGATAGAAGAAGGTTGACTTCAGTTTTCTGAACATTTTGTGTTGGGAAACTTCCAGGAAATACAGGGAAAGGCAGATCACCTTTTACCGATTTAGTTTTGAGGACAGCAAGTTATTTCACTTAGGGTGACAAAATATAGGATAGGTCTATTTGAATATTAGTACTTTGAAAGGGATCTTGAATACCTTCTGCTCCACGTGCTTCATTTAAATTAAGTCCCTTTTGCAGGCTGCAGTAGTCGTAACAAATTTGCATTTGTCCAGCTCTATTCCCACTCATTTACTCTTTACAATTTAAGCCCACCCCCACTCACCTACCCTCACAGTTCTTCCCAACTAGTTTATAAAAGAAATCAAGTATCAGCCCCAAAGTCTTACCAGTTTTCCCATTTGTGCTTTGCAAACTCATCTCAGTTACACAAGCTAGCATTTTCCTTTTACTACTACTGAGATCATTATATTTAATCTGGGAACCAGCAATTTGGCCTTTGTAGATTTTGATTTGTATTCAAGGAACATGGAATCAGACTATGTGACCAGTGTAGGGCAATGTACTTTTTATCTCATTTATTCCTTATTATAGCTCTGTGAATAATGGATATTACTATTTTTTGGATTAGGCATTGATTATGGTCAGTGACAAAGCTGAGACCAAAATCTACGTTTGTCAGAGTAAGCCTGTACCTCAGGGAATGTGGATATGTTTTATGTGAGATGTTAAAAACAACAGTGAGTTGTTGTACTTGTCTTTGTATCACTGATGTTGACTTAGCTTTTCTAACCTCCCTTGAGCTCCCTCCGCATCGCCAATCTTTTCCTTTTACTTGGTGGGAGCTGATTTTATATATACATATATATATATATTTTTTCAATATATGAAATTTATTGTCAAATTGGTTTCCATACAACACCCAGTGCTCATCCCAAAAGGTGCCCTCCTCAATACCCACCCCCCACCCTACCCTCCCTCCCAGCCCCCATCGACCCTCAGTTTGTTCTCAGTTTTTAACAGTCTCTTATGCTTTGGCTCTCTCCCACTCTAACCTCTTTTTTTTCCTTCCCCTCCCCCATGGGTTTCTGTTAAGTTTCTCAGGATCCACCTAAGAGTGAAACCATATGGTATCTGTCTTTCTCTGTATGGCTTATTTCACTTAGCATCACACTCTCCAGTTCCATCCACATTGCTACAAAGGGCCATATTTCGTTCTTTCTCATTGCCCTGTAGTACTCCATTGTGTATATAAACCCCAATTTCTTTATCCTTTCATCCATTGATGGACATTTAGGCTCTTTCCATAATTTGGCTATCGTTGAGAGTGTTGCTATAAACACTGGGGTACAAGTGCCCCTATTCATCAGTATTCCTGTATCCCTTGGGTAAATTCCTAGCAGTGCTATTGCTGGGTCATAGGGTAGGTCTATTTTTAATGTTTTGAGGAACCTCCACACTGTTTTTCAGAGTGGCTGCACCAATTTGCATTCCCACCAACAGTGCAAGAGGGTTCCAGTTTCTCCACATCCTCTCCAGCATCTATAGTCTCCTGATTTGTTCACTTTGGCCACTCTGACTGGCGTGAGGTGATATCTGAGTGTGGTTTTGATTTGTATTTCCCTGATGAGGAGCAACATTGAGCATCTTTTCATGTGCCTGTTGGCCATCTGGATGTCTTCTTTAGAGAAGTGTCTATTCATGTTTTCTGCCCATTTCTTCACTGGGTTATTTCTTTTTCGAGTGTGGAGTTTGGTGAGCTCTTTATAGATTTTGGATACTAGCCCTTTGTCCGATATGTCATTTGCAAATATCTTTTCCCATTCCGTTGGTTGCCTTTTAGTTTTGTTGGTTGTTTCCTTTGCTGTGCAGAAGCTTTTTATCTTCATAAGGTCCCAGTAATTCATTTTTGCTTTTAATTCCCTTGCGTTTGGGGATGTGTCGAGTAAGAGATTGCTACGGCTGAGGTCAGAGAGGTCTTTTCCTGCTTTCTCCTCTAGGGTTTTGATGGTTTCCTGTCTCACATTCAGGTCCTTTATCCATTTTGAGTTTATTTTTGTGAATGGTGGGAGAAAGTGGTTTAGTTTCATCCTTCTGCATGTTGCTGTCCAGTTCTCCCAGCACCATTTGTTAAAGAGACTGTCTTTTTTCCATTGGATGTTCTTTCCTGCTTTGTCAAAGATGAGTTGGCCATAGGTTTGTGGGTCTAGTTCTGGGGATTCTATTCTATTCCATTGGTCTATGTGTCTGTTTTTGTGCCAATACCATGCTGTCTTGATGAAGACAGCTTTGTAGTAGAGGCTAAAGTCTGGGATTGTGATGCCTCCTGCTTTGGTCTTCTTCTTCAAAATTCCTTTGGCTATTCGGGGCCTTTTGTGGTTCCATATGAATTTTAGGATTGCTTGTTCTAGTTTCAAGAAGAATGCTGGTGCAATTTTGATTGGGATTGCATTGAATGTGTAGATAGCTTTGGGTAGTATTGACATTTTGACAATATTTATTTTTCCAATCCATGAGCAGGGAATGTCTTTCCATTTCTTTAAATCTTCTTCAATTACCTTCATAAGCTTTCTATAGTTTTCAGCATACAGATTCTTTACATCTTTGGATAGATTCATTCCTAGGTATTTTATGCTTCTTGGTGCAATTGTGAATGGGATCAGTTTCTTTATTTGTCTTTCTGTGGCTTCATTGTTAGTGTATAAGAATGCAACTGATTTCTGTACATTGATTTTGTATCCTGCAACTTTCCTGAATTCATGTATCAATTCTAGCAGACTTTTGGTGGAGTCTATCGGATTATCCATGTATAATATCATGTCAGCTGCAAAAAGTGAAAGCTTGACTTCATCTTTGCCAACTTTGATGCCTTTGATTTCCTTTTGTTGTCTGATTGCTGATGCTAGAACTTCCAGCACTATGTTAAACAACAGCGGTGAGAGTGGGCATCCCTGTCGTGTTCCTGATCTCAGGGAAAAAGCTCTCAGTTTTTCCCCGTTGAGGATGATGTTAGCTGTGGGCTTTTCATAAATGGCTTTTATGGTGTTTAAGTATGTTCCTTCTATCCCGACTTTCTCAAGGGTTTTTATTAAGAAAGGGTGCTGTGTTTTGTCAAAGGCCCTTTCTGCATTCACTGACAGGATCGTATGGTTCTTATCTTTTCTTTTATTAATGTGATATATCATGTGGATTGATTTTCGAATGTTGAACCAGCCCTGCATCCCAGAAATGAATCCCACTTGATCATGGTGAATAATTCTTTTTATATGCTGTTGAATTCGATTTGCTAGTATCTTATTGAGAATTTTTGCATTCATATTCATCAGGGATATTGGCCTGTAGTTCTCTTTTTTTACTGGGTCTCTGTCTGGTTTGGAAATCAAAGTAATACTGGCTTCATAGAATGAGTCTGGAAGTTTTCCTTCCCTTTCTATTTTTTGGAATAGCTTGAGAAGGATAGGTATTATCTCTGCTTTAAACGTCTGGTAGAACTCCCCTGGGAAGCCATCTGGTCCTGGATTCTTATTTATTGGGAGATTTTTGATAACCGATTCAATTTCTTCTCTGGTTATGGGTCTGTTCAAGCTTTCTATTTCCTCCTGATTGAGTTTTGGAAGAGTGTGGGTGTTTAGGAATTTGTCCATTTCTTCCAGGTTGTCCAATTAGTTGGCATATAATTTTTCATAGTATTCCCTGATCATTGTTTGTATCTCTGAGGGATTGGTTGTAATAATTCCATTTTCATTCATGATTTTATCTATTTGGGTCATCGCCCTTTTCTTTTTGAGAAGCCTGGCTAGAGGTTTGTCAATTTTGTTTATTTTTTCAAAAAACCAACTCTTGGTTTCGTTGATCTGCTCTACAGTTTATTTTAGATTCTATATTGTTTATTTCTGCTCTGATCTTTATTATTTCTCTTCTTCTGCTGGGTTTGGGGTGTCTTTGCTGTTCTGCTTCTATTTCCTTTAGGTGTGCTGTTCGATTTTGTATTTGGGATTTTTCTTGTTTCTTGAGATAGGCCTGGATTGCAATGTATTTTCCTCTCAGGACTGCCTTCGCTGCATCCCAAAGCGTTTGGATTGTTGTATTTTCATTTTTGTTTGTTTCCATATATTTTTTAATTTCTTCTCTAATTGCCTGGTTGACCCACTCATTCGTTAGTAGGGTGTTCTTTAACCTCCATGCTTTTGGAGGTTTTCCAGACTTTTTCCTGTGGTTGATTTTGAGCTTCATTGCATTGTGGTCTGAAAGTATGCATGGTATGATTTCAATTCTTGTAAACTTATGAAGGGCTGTTTTGTGACCCAGTATGTGATCTATCATGGAGAATGTTCCATGTGCACTCGAGAAGAAAGCATATTCTGTTGCTTTGGGATGCAGCGTTCTAAATATATCTGTCAAGTCCATCTGATCCAATGTATCATTCAGGGCCCTTGTTTCTTTATTGACCGTGTGTCTAGATGATCTATCCATTTCTGTAAGTGGAGTTTTAAAGTCCCCTGCAATTACCACATTCTTATCAATAAGGTTGCTTGCGTTTATGAGTAATTGTTTTATATATTTGTGGGCTCCCGTATTCGGCACATAGATATTTACAACTGTTCGCTCTTTTTGATGGATAGGCCCTGTAATTATTATATAATGCTCTTCTTCATCTCTTGTTCCAGCCTTTAATTTAAAGTCTAGTTTGTCTGATATAACTATGGCTACTCCAGCTTTCTTTTGGCTTCCAGTAGCATGATAAATAGTTCTCCATCCCCTCACTCTCCATCTAAAGGTGTCCTCAGGTCTAAAATGAGTCTGTTGTAGACAGCAAATAGATGGGTCTTGTTTTTTTATCCATTCTGACACCCTATGTCTTTTGGTTGGCTCATTTAGTCCATTTACATTCAGTGTTATTATAGAAAGATATGGGTTTAGAGTCATTGTGATGTCTGTATGTTTTATGCTTGTAGCGATGTCTCTGGTACTTTCTCTCACAGGATCCCCCTTAGGATCTCTTGTAGGGCTGGTTTAGTGGTGATGAATTCCTTCAGTTTTTGTTTGTTTGGGAAGACCTTTATCTCTCCTTCTATTCTAAATGACAGACTTGCTGGATAAAGGAATCTCGGCTGCATACTTTTTCTGTTCAATACGTTCAAGATCTCGTGTCAATCCTTTCTGGCCTGCCAAGTTTCAAAAGAGAGATCAGTCATGAGTCTTATAGGTCTCCCTTTATATGTGAGGGCACGTTTATCCCTTGCTGCTTACAGTATTTTCTCTTTATCCTTGTATTTTGCCAGTTTCACTATGATATGTCGTGCAGAGGATCGATTCAAGTTACATCTGAAGGGAGTTCTCTGTGCCTCTTGGATTTCAATGCCTTTTTCCTTCCCCAGTTCAGGGAAGTTCTCAGCTATTATTTCTTCAAGTACCCCTTCAGCACCTTTCCCTCTCTCTTCCTCCTCTGGGATACCAATTATGCGTATATTATTTCTTTTTAGTGTATCACTTAGTTCTCTAATTTTCCCCTCATACTCTTGGATTTTTTTATCTCTCTTTTTCTCAGCTTCCTCTTTTTCCATAACTTTATCTTCTAGTTCACCTATTCTCTCCTCTGCCTCTTCAATCTGAGCCGTGGTCATTTCCATTTTATTTTGCATCTCGTTTAAAGCGTTTTTCAGCTCCTCCTGACTGTTCCTTAGTCCCTTGAGTCTGTAGCAAGAGATTCTCTGCTGTCCTCTATACTGTTTTCAAGCCCAGCGATTAATATTATGACTATTATTCTAAATTCACTTTCTGTTATATCATTTAAATCCTTTTTGATCAGTTCATTAGCTGTTGTTATTTCCTGGAGATTCTTCTGAGGGGAATTCTTCCGTTTGGTCATTTTGGATAGTCCCTGGAGTGGTGAGGACCTGCAGGGCACTTCCCCTGTGCTGTGGTGTGGTGCGGACCTGCAGGGCACTTCCCCTGTGCTGTGGTGTATAACTGGAGTTGGTGGGCGGAGCTGCAGTCAGACCTGATGTCTGCCCCCGTCCCACCGCTGGGGCCCCATTCAGACTGGTGTGTGCCTTCTCTTCCCCTCTCCTAGGGGCGGGATTCACTGTGGGGTGGCATGGCCTGTCTTGGCTACTTGCACACTGCCAGGCTTGTGGTGCTGGGGATCTGGCGTATTAGCTGGGGTGGGTAGGCAAGGTGCACGGGGGCAGGAGGGACAGGCTTAGCTCACTTGTCCTTAGGTGATCCACTTCAGGAGGGGCCCTGTTGCAGCGGGAGGGAGGCAGACCCGCTGCCCGAGGGGTGACTCTGTAGAAGCACAGCGTTGGGTGTTTGGGCAGAGTGAGAAAGTTCCTTGGCAGGAACTGGTTCCCTTTGGGTTTTGGCTGGTGGATAGGCGAGGGAGATGGCGCTGGTGAGCGCCTTTGTTCCCCACCAAACTGAGCTCTGTCATCCTGGGGCTCAGCAACTCTCCCTCCCTTTGTCCTCCAGCCTTCCTGCTTTCCGAGCAGAGCTGTTAACTTATGACCTCCCAGACGCTAAGTCGCGCTTGCTGTCGGAACACACTCCGTCTGGCCCCTCTACTATTGCAAGCCAGACTCAGGGGATCTGCTTGGCCGGCAGGCTGCCCCTCCGCCCCAGCTCCCTCCCGCCAGTCCGTGGAGTCTGCATCGCCTCGCTGCCCTTCCTACCCTCTTCCATGGGCCTCTCATCTGCGCTTGGCTCCAGAGTCTCCTGGAAGCTGATTTTTAATCCCACATAATCTTGCTTTACTGTGTTAAGTATAATTTTCTGGGAAAATAGTTCTTTTCAAGATAATTAGAAAATCTATTATCAATGTATGTAAAAATGGATTTTATTCTTATCTCTAAATATGTATGGTTAGAAGCCATACTATTTAGAGGAAACCAAACAGTACAGTCTTTGCTACAGATGTATATGGCTGAGGGCAGTTCTTTCTGTAAATTGGCCAGAGAAAGCTGGGTTGTTCTCAGTGAAATTTGAGGGAACTCAAATGTTGTCTATGTCCCTCTATGGCCAAACAGGACCTTGTCCAGGAAAAACTCAAAATTGTAGCAATGTAATAGATTTGGGAGAGCAAGAAAGATACCCTTTTAAGGAACAGCTCTGATTTATGTATTTTTAAGACACCCAGTCTAGCAACTCTGCGGAAACAAACTCTTCTAGTTTGTTCCTCCTTTCTCTCTGAAATGTGACTTCTGTGAATTTTGGTCTGCCACCAGAGGGCAGCAGGAGAATAGATGAATGTTTCTCTACACTTCTCTTTTCTGGAATAAGTAGATAGATAAATATTTTAAAATTTAAGTAAATATACATATCAATTTATACTTTACATATTTTTATATATTTTAAAAATATACTCTATGTATCTAAGTACATATATACATATATGTGTTCACACACACATACATACATATGGAGACAAGAGAATCTAATTAAGCCAAGTCTCTACTTCATTACCATTAATCTCTGAAATGATAAAGTTAACCTAAAAGTCATCAAAAATAACATTTTTGTTAGCCTGTACGTGTGAAGACATTTTCAGTTTAATATGTAGTCATCTGGGGATTTGGCAAACATTTTCAAATGAATCCTCAGAATAATTATCTTTAAGTAGTGAATATTAAGAGCAAAGTTTAACCTGAAGGAAAACATCTTTGAACAGAGAATTATTAAAACTGATAAATTCAGATGTGTTTATTAGTCATAGTGAGTCTTTGAAAATACAGCTTCAAGTTTTCGATTCTGGCTAAATCAAGAAGATCTTCACACAATTTCCAAAAGCCTATTTGTTTTATCTTTGAAGTGAAGTGAATAAACATGTCCAAGCCTGATGAGATAGTGTGATAAGTGTAGGATGCAGCTGTAAGCTGGGGTTTACCCTTCAACGTTCAGAGAGCTGAAACATCCCCCATGAGTCACCCTTTTCATTCTTATCACACTGAGAATTATCTTCAAGATTCAGCAGAAGATGGACATACTTTCCCCTTCCTTTTTCTTTCTTCAGCTGGCATTGAAATAATAATTACAACATTAAAAATGATAGCATTTATTGAGAGCTTCCTATATTCCATGTGCTATGCTAAACAGTTGACATTCAACATCTCATTGAATCTTTACAACTTTTATGAGGTATTCCCTTATTTTACTTCAGGCAAACTGAGGCCTACAAGGGCTAAATTTGTTATGGACTATCAAAATCAAATATCTGTTTTTATTGTATTTTTTAGGCTTCTAGTTTGCTTGTCTGTGTTTGTGCATGTGTGTGCTTGTTGAAAGTATGAGAAAGAGAAATATAGAATTAGAGAATGTTGAGAGTTTAAAAAGATCTCTAAGATGATATAGTTCATTACCATTTGAGTGGTCTGAGTCTCAGGTTTGAACATCAGAGTCTAAATGATACAGTAAAACTGGGACCAGTGTGCTAAATGGCAAGCTAGACTTGAAGTAGACTGAATTTCCTCAGTCTGGTGGTGCTGCCTATGGAAATTTCAAAAACCAGGAATCAGGGGAGGAGCATTGAGATTGGGTGGACTTTTCTTTGTTCTGATAATTTGGAACTGATGGCTGGGTCACTGCTAATTTCTTGGATTAAAACTTCTTAAAATAACCCCGAAAATGCCAATACCAACTCTGTAGGCTTGCCAAATATCCCTAGAGGTAAGTATATTATGGAAAGAATGGAAAGAGTGCTTTGGAACAAGACAGCCCTAAGGTTGAATCCCAGCTCCATCCTTTTCTAGCTGGGTGGTCTTCAACAAGCTAGTCTACCTCCCTGATCCTGGTTACCCTTATTTTTAAAACTAGGCTAAGAATTAGACCTTCCTCACTCTGTTGTTTTCAGGATTCAGTGAGATAAATATGTCAAGTTCTTTGTATGTAGTATTGCCCACCAAATTTTAATACCTCCCTTTGCCATATACTACTACCTCTTTACTATATTGACAAGAAATTAACTTTATCTTCATGATGACCTTCTTCCATAATCCTTTTACCTTGGTATCTAGTAAGTCTTTAATATGGAAAGGGACTTTCCTTAGATGTCTTTAGACTATTGTTAATTATTGGTTGTTAAATGATACAAAAACTTAAAATCATTCTAAATACATCTAAAATCCAGCTTAAAATAATTCTAAATAGATCTAAAAGAAAAACTCCATTTGAAATATGCTCTCATTCCTAGTAGAAAACATAACCTATGCTAAGTAGATGGAGGTGTCCTTAGCAGAATCTGACTTTATTGTTTCTCTCCCTCAGTATTGTCTTCCCAAGTCAACTGGACAGGGGAGTGGACTGACAGAACATGGACTATAGACCTATTAGATATAATCAGTGGGAGAATACAATTGGTTTATATATGAAGTACCATGTTTTAAGGGGATAGCTTGAGGATAGTATTCTCGGGTTCTTCTCTCAGTTCTACCAGCTGCTAGCTTTGGAGCCTTGGGCAAAGCACTTCCCCTATTTGGATATTAGTTTTCACATAAGTATAATGTACGGGTAAGACTAGATAGGATTCTAGAATATTCCATATAGAAGGGCCTTAAAACTATGTGTTGAAGAGACCAAAGATAGCTGATGAGAGCCCTCTTTAAAAATGGTTGGCTCTTGATAACAGCAGACATGATATTTTCAAATTTTTGTGCATACTCTAAGAATACTTGGTGACACAGTTGATGTTTAAAGTGGTGTCTGCCAAATGCTAAGAGCTCATTATTTTTAACCTCATCACCATCTTTTTTTTCTAACGAAGTTCAGAGTGCAGATTTTGCTAATATATCCACACCCAAGAAAGCCCAACACAGGCTGAGCCAGAGTGTAAAGGGAGACTCAGTGGAAAGCTGGATTTCATCAAGTCCAAGTCTTGTAGCTTTGATTTATAGAAAGGCGAGATACTTTTTGTACAATCTGATATTTGTAGCCCTGAGGCAGCATCTGGGAAGAATCTGGATTGGTGTTCAGTTTGCCAAAATTTTGAACAGTTTGAATGAGTCTGGACCTCATGGCTGTTAGCAATTGAAAAATAATTGCCTTATGTTACATTTATTCTTTATTTAACACCTAAAAACATGAAAAAGAAGAAACAAGAAGACAGTTAATATGTGACCAGTTAGGAAAGTAGCTCATGAACTCCCTTCCCAGTTGTAGGAGATTCCTTTCTGGCCGTGCCTCAAAGCTCAACAAATGTTATCATCAAGTGTTAGCCTTTAGGAGACTTCAGAAGAAGGATTCTCAGTTGGACTCTCGACTACAACCCCAGACAATGCCCAAGGCCCAATTGTGTGAAATAGCATCCCTTGAATATTGAGTTTTATTAGACCAGGCCTTTAGAATTCAACTCAGCAAACATTCATTCAGTGCTAACCATGTGCCCAGCAAACAAATAAGCACAGGTTTAGCCCAAGACTCTGCTCTGGCTACCCTCTAGGATTTTTCCTGAAGTCACTATCAAAGATCACAAAACCCTAAGTTCTTAACAAATCCACAGAAAGCCAGATCAGTCTGTTCTCTATCTTGAGTTTTGGCTAATACTCTTTCCACCCAAGGATATATATTTTTTTAATTTTTTAAGCCCATTTATTTATTTTGAGAGAGAGAGCACATGTGAGTGGGGGAGGGGCAGAGAGAGAGAGAGAGTGGGAGAGAGAGAATCCCAAGCAGGCTCCATGCTATCAGCACAGAACCCAAGTGGGGCTAGATCTTACAAACTGTGAGATCATGACCTGAGTTGAAATCAAGAGTCAGATGATTAACCAAGGAGCCACCCAGGCGCCCCCCCCCAGGAATTATATTTCAAACTTAAAATGTTTCCTTCTATATTATATAGTAGAAAGAATGTTAACCTTAAAGTCACACACAGCTGAGTTCATATCATAGTGCTGTCATTTACGATCCGGGTACCTTAGAAAATGTACACTCTTTATTCCTATCCAACTCTTTGGCCTCAGATCCTCTCTTTAGTCTTCTCCCTAATTGATTGATCTAGTCTATCTACGAGTTAAGAATTCCAGCTTGATTTTTCACCTATAGAAGACTCTTATCCAGTGTCCAAAGAGGGGAAAATAAGGGCTTATTTCCTGTCAAGTTTTAGTAATAGTTCTTCAACTTTCCATTTATATTGCCAATTATTCTCCCCTTTTTTGTCCTATGAAAGGGGTGGGTAGGAAGATTTATTCTGTGATTACCCTAATGTGCTAGTTGATCGGCAATGTCTTTTCACCCTAAATTCCCTTTGGAAGTTCAGAGAAAGAATTTGTAAACAATCAGTAAATAAGTTAATATATGTAAAACATTTAAAACTGTGCTTGATACATAGTAAACACTGTATAGGAGTTGATCATTAAAAACAGCTCTGACCTATGGCTTGAACTTGGAAAATGTTTGTTCCACCAAAGCCATTTTTTTGTCAGTCTTCTAGGTTAGCAGCTGGTCCCATCCTTTAGGCTTTTTTCTGCCATTGCTATCACTTCCCTTTTGCATGATTACATGAGATATAGAGGAGGTATTTTTGTATCCTATGCCACCTGGTATTTGGCCCCATCCACCCCTAGGAGACCCCCATGGACTACGTGTTTCCTATTGCTTTAGGATTTATTTCTTCTTCCTTCAAAGGGTATATTTTTATTCCTTTCTCAGAACATGGTTAGAATATATTTTCATGGATACTCAAGAAGTTGATAGGGAATTGAATAGGCAGACTGGGTTTCTTTTCTTGTTCCTTTCTTAACTCTCTTCATCTTTAAAAGTTTTTCCCTCATTAAAATGGGGCTGCCAAAAGTAAATCCAGAGATCATGGTCCTATCATCTCTCCTTTCTTCTCTCTTAAGAGGAACTATGGAGATTTTTCCACAATTTCCTTCCCAAGGTCACTAGTTAGTCTGTAGGTTAGAGCTCTATTTTCAAAGAGCTGATGATATCCATTAATTAAATAAATACTTACTAAATTTTTATTGTATATACGTGTAAACAAAATAAAGGTCCTTATTTCATGGATCTTATATTTTATTTGGAAAGATAAATGATAATTTGATATATTTGCCAGGTGATGATAAGTGCTCTGAAGAAAAATAAACACAAGATAAGGGATTTTCATCTTATAGAAGGTGATGTTAACATAATACTTAGGTAAAAAAGTGATTAAATTAAGGGTACAAGCCATGGTGGATATCTTAGGGAAGAGCTGCTCCAAGAATATTGAACAGCCAAGTGCAAAGACCCTGAGGCAGAAGTTTTTGGCATGTGGAACAGCAAAGAGGCCAAAGTGGCTAGAATTGAATGAGCAAGCAGGACCATTTACTCCATTTCTTTTTTTAAAGTGTATAACAGTAACACATAGGTTAAAGCTCATTTATTTATTTTTTTTAATGTTTGTTTCTTATTTTTGATAGAAAGAGAGAGGGGTGAGGGGCAGAGAGAGAGGGAAATAGAGAATCCCAAGCAGGCTCTGCACTGACAGAATCAGATGCATAACCGACTGAGTCAGCCAGGGACCCTGGTTAAACTCATTTAAAAAGAGACATGAGGGGCACCTGGGTGGCTTGGTCAGTTACACATCCAACTCGGTTTCAGCTAAGGTCATGATCTCATGGTTCATGAGTTTGAGCCCCACATCGGGCTCTGTGCTGGCAGCACGGAGCCTGCTTAGGAGTCTCTCTCTCTCTCTCTGTCTCTCTCTCTGTCTCTCTCTCCCTCTCCCTCTCCCTCTCCCTCTCCCCCTCTCTCTGTCCCTCTGCTGTCTCTGTCTTTCTCAAAATAAATTAATAAACTTTTAAATAAAAGATGTGAAATGAGACCTTTGGAACGTCCACAGTCCAGAAAGAGGTAAGTAGATTCTTCCTACCACAGTAATTCCCAGTATTTCCACATTAAAACCTCACTCTAAGGTTTACAAGTGTCAGCCAGCTTTAGGGAGGATGTTGCAATCCACATTGACTGTGGGGTTGTAAAGGCCATGTTTTAATTTTAGACATGATACACAACAGGAAGTGTCCTTTCTGTTTTTTCTAGACTTTTCTCATTTAGAGAGAAAATGTTGAATTTAAGCCTAACAAGCATCTTCTCTGAGTTCTACCTACTGGCACATTGGCAGAAGCGATCTCAAAAGGCTCCAAACCAATGCCTCAGTCTATTTGGAGAAGACAGGGACTGTAGACAACCTCTGTTCAAGTAAATTTGGAATCTCTCCTTATAAACCCTAGAAGTTGGTGAGCCCATATCTATCTTGGGCCTGGATAACTCCTTAAAGAGCAGGCTGTGAGGAAGGACCTTTGTAAGTGAGAAGTGAGTAATTTGTGAAACTGGAAGAGGGAAATAAGATTATTTAATCTGGCAGAGACCTTAAAGAGCCAATAAGTTCACATCACCTGATTTGCATATCACATAACTGCTTTACTCCATTATTGATCCAATCTCAACTTCCCTCCTGCACCAGCTCCTTATTACCCATATCCAAGAAAACATGGGTTTAAGACCTTCTTAGGATTGCTAACAGAGTCGCTATCAGTTTTTGAGTGTTTAATAGGTAGGTGGTACTTTTATCCTCATTTTGCAACTGTTTGCAAAATTCAAATTTAGCCTCAAGTGTCAGGCTCATATACTTTAAGTACTGTGCCTGAAGTCACTCAGCTAGCAAGTGGCAAATCCTCAACACAACTGATTCTGATTCAAAGCTTACTTTAGTTTCTATGCTGTGCTCTCTTTTCCTGATTGCAATTAGAGAAGGAATAAGTGACAATAGGCTCTATGATTTAATAGACCTTGAGGGTCCTGGTGGCCAAGATTCATTTATTAATTCCGAAAACTGCCACTAAGCTGCTACCTTTTATATGGTGCCCTAGTAGCACCCTTGCTTCTAAAGATGAATGAGACAAAAATCTATATTGTCAGGAGATTCATTATCCTGGCAGAGATTTTGGACCAACTAACACTCAGGATACAGTATAACTACTGTGATGAAGATATATATCAGACACTATGGGAACACATGGAAGACGAATATATCTCTGGGAGTTAGAAGAGGCTTCATACACTGGGTAATGCAAGAGATGAGTCCTGAAAGTTAAAGAGGAGTGGATTAATTAAGGTACAGGCTAACTTTCTGTAACAAATAAGACCACAAATTCAGTGACATAAATAAGATAGAGAAAAATTCATTTCTGTCATGGAGGAGTCTATAGATATACAGTACAAAATTTGTGGGGCAGCCCTCCCAACCTCACCACTTGGCCTCAATCTCTGGGTCCTAGACATTTGTCTCCATTACCACCCAAAGAGAGGGCGAAAAGAGACAGAATGGAATACAGACAAGTTCTTTATAAAAACATGAGACAGAATGGAATACAGACAAGTTCTTTATAAAAACATGACACAGAAGTTTAGCTACATCGTTTTCCCTTGTATTCTATTATCTATTATCTAAAAGTACGCTTAACTACATGGTCTTACCTAGTTTCAAAGGAGGCTAGAAAATGTAGGCATGGGTACCCAGCTAAAACTCAGTCACACAGAAAACAGAAGACCATTGTAGCAATATTTGAGAGACATGATGAGACTTGGAACCAAGGCAGTGGCTGTAAAAAGAGAGGATATATTAGAGAAATCAAGGAAGTATAATTGATAGAATTTGGTGACTAAATGGATGTGGGGTGTAAGAGAGAGGGAGGATACCAGGATAATAATGTCAATCCCTCTGGCTTGGACATTAGCATCATTTTGAGTAATAAAATTATAAGTATAGAACTAAATATGTTTAATTTTCATAATATTGAGATTAAGATATCCAAATGGCATGTATTCAGCAGGAAGTTAGATATACTGGTATAGAAATCATTACAGAAAACTAATAGTAACAGCCATGAGAGATGAAACTGTTGAGAGAGAGTATCGATTAGTGAGATCGTTAGAGGACTGAGAACACAACTTGGGGGAAGATCAACATTTGGGAAGAGCCAGTGAGAGAGTCTTGGCAGTGTTTAGAGATACAGGAATATGCTCATTCAGAAATGTAAAAGGTAAGGCATTTTTAGAACAGGAATGTCAGCTGTGTCAAATGCTTTAGCAAAGTCAAAATAAAGATTGAGAAGGGCCCATTGGATTTGTCAATTAGGAAGTTAGTGGTGATCGTTATTAAAACAGGTACAGAAGATTGGTATGAGCAGAGATCAGATTGAGAAGGAAATGGGATATGAAGTGGAGGCCAGAAGATTGTGGAGTGACATCAGCCAGATGTCAGCATAGGAATTTCTAGCACAAGTCTTTTTCCAGCAACATAAATTTGAGCAACTGTGTGCACCTGATGAGGGATTGCAACACCTGGATGAAGCACAGAAATAAGAAAAGAAACACCAAGGAGGAAAGATAATCACGTTATCCCTATTAACCATCCCCCAATACTTCACAGCCCAGTGCAGAAAAGAACACCCTCCCCATGGGAGGAGAGTAAAATGAGCACCTGACTTCACCATAGATCCAATTTCTGGCCTCCCCAGGACCAGGCCAATTCCTGCAAGCCTGGGTGTTTCCCATAGCCCTAGTCTCCAGGTGGGCTCCTGAAAACCCAGTCCTTTGACACACTTCCAGCTTCCATGGCCCCAGGCATGTCTTGCAGCCCCAGAAATTTCCCACAGAATCAGGTTCAGCAGGTTCTTGTGAACCCAAGCCCCCAAGCCACACTAGCATTACGCAGACCCCATGTCCCCAGGAAGCTCCCAAGGCATTGGTCTACTGGTGGGCTCCAGTATACAGAGACTCCTGTTTAATTCCATAACTGGCCAGCATCCACAGAACTAGCCACCTAGACCAGTTCCCACAGACCCAGACCCCTGGCCTGCTTCAACACTCAGATTGCCCCCGTGGCTCAGGCTCCCTGTGGGCTCCTGTGGACCCAGCCTCCTGGTCTGCCTCAGTGCTGGGCCAGCACCTGCAGCTTCAGCCTATAGGCTCTCATGGGCCCAGGCTCCTTGTCTGCCCTAGTACCAGTCGAGGCCTCATAGACTCAATCTCCAAGATGGACCCCAAGGCCCCAAGTAACAGGTCAACTTTCATGCCCTTAGGTTGCAGGTGTACTTTAGTGGCAGGCCAGCCCCTGTGGTCTTAGCCTTTAAGCTAGTTCCTATGAAACCAGGCTCCTGGCCCACCCAGCATCATGCCAGTTCCTGTTGACCCAGATGCCAGGCCCACTCCAGTAATCCCCTGAGCCTAGTGAACCCCGATAGACCCAGGTCCAGGCTCAGGTCCACACACACAAACTGAGATTAGAGGTCCATCACCACAGACTGAAGCACCATACCCACCCCAGTGAATCCAGACTACAGGCCCACCCTCTTGAACCCATCATCAGGCCTGCCCATCTGCTGACCCAGGAACCAGACATCCTTTCCAAGAACTTTGCAGCACACCTCCCCATAGATGCCACCAGATGGTTCACACAGAATCTCAGACTGAGCTGTCTGCTGAAAGGTTCTGCCTGCTGAAGCCAGTTTGTAAAGATTGGAGAAGATGCCTGCTTGAACAAATGCACAGACACAAATGCAAGGACAGAAAGAATCATGAATAATGAAGGAAACATGACACCACCAAAGGAAGCTAATAAAGCTCCATTAACTGACCCTGAAGAAATGAAGATCTAGGAATTGTCTGACATGGAATTCAGAAACATCATCTTAAAGATATTAGGTGAAGTGTAAGAAAACACAGATAGGCAACTAAATGAAGTTTGGGGAACAAAACATGAACAAAATGAGAAGTTCAACAAAGAAATAAAAATCATTAAAAAAAAACCCAGAAATCCTGGAGTTCAAGAAATAGTGACTGAACTGAAGAAGTCAACAGAGAGCTTCAACATCACACTTGACAAAACAGAAGAAAGATTTAGTGAATTTGAAGACAGGTCATTTAAAATCAAATAGTCAGAAGAGCAAAAAGAAAATAAAACGAAAAAGAATAAAGATAGCCTACGTGAATTATGTGATCCATTAAAAGAAACAATCTGTGTATTATTGGAGTCCCAGAAGTCCCAGAAAGAGAAGAATAGGAGAAAGCTTATTTAAAGAAATCATGGCTGGGGCACCTGGGTGACCCAGTTGGTTAAGCGTCCAACTTCAGCTCAGGTCATGATCTCGCAATTCGTGGGTTTGAGCCCCGCATTGGGCTCTGTACTGATAGCCCAGAGCCTGGACCCTACTTTGTATTCTGTGTCTCCCTCTCTCTCTCTGCCCTTCCCCAGTTCATTGTCTGTCTCTTCCTTTCAGAAATAAACATTATTATTTTTTTTAAAAGAAAGAATGGCTCAATATCCAAAGGGAAAAAGATGGTCTCTTCAACACATGGTATTGGGGACTGGTCAGCTACATGCAAAAGAATGAAACTGGACCACTTTCTTACACATTACACAAAAATAAACTCAAAATGGATTAAAGACCTAAATGTTAAATCAGAAACCCTAAAAATTCTAGAAGAGACAACAGGCAGTAATGTTTCTGACATTAGGCATAGCAACATTTTTCTAGATATGTCTCCTAATACAAGGCTAAATAAAAGAAAATATAAATTATTGGGGCTACATCAAAGTAAAAAGATTCAGCACAGCCATGGAAACAATCAGTAAAACTAAAAGGCAACCTGCTGAATGGGAGAAGATATTTGCAAATGAACCATCCACTTGAGGGTTAGTATCCAAAATATACAAGGAACTGATACAACTCAACACCCCAAAAATCAAATAAGCCAATTAAAGGTGGGCAGAAGACATTAACAGACATTTCTCCAAAGAAGACCTCCAGATGGCCAACAGACACATGAAAATAGTCTCACCATCATTCATCATAGGAGAAATGTAAATCAAATATACAATGAGGTAGCACACAACTTCTGTCAAAATAGCTAAAATCAACAGCACAAGAAACAAGTGTTGGTGAGGATATGGAGAAAAAAAGAACATTCATGCACTATTGGTGGGAATACAAACTTGTGCAGCCACTGTGGAAAACAGTATGGAGTTTCCCCTAAAAGTTAAAAATGGAACTACCCTACCATCCAATAATCACACTACTAGGTATTTTTCCAAAATATACAAAAACAATAATTCAGAGGGTTACATGCACCCCTATGTTTATAGCAGCATTATTTACCATAACCAAATTATGGAAGCAGCCCAAGTGTTCATTGGTAGATGAATAGATAAAGAAGATATATATATATATATAGATAGATAGATAGATATAGATTAGATATAGATATAGATATATAGATATAGATATATAATTTTTTTTAATGTGGAGATACAGACACACACACACCTAATGAAATAGTATTCAGCCATAAATCCTACCTTTTGCAATAACATAACAAGGATGGAGCTAGATAGCATAATGCTAAGTGAAATAAGTCAGTCATTGAGGAGTTAATGTCAGAGTAGGGTAACCTTAAGCTTGCCCGTCCCTTGAACATAGGTAGATAAATATTGAATCATTCTGAACACCCAAGAAATCAATATGAGGACTAAGAGAACAAAACTATAAGACTACATGTAGAATTATGTAGGAGCTATGGAGAGTTGATTTGGAGGAGAAAAAACTGTGGATGCTGCGGAGGGGAGAGAGTTTATGGAGCTTATGGAACTCTACCACATATAGAGCTTATGGAGAATACCACAAGGTATTATAATCAGTGGATGTAAAATCTTATGTTTTAGAAGTCTGCCACTGCCAGGTTCATGCCTGGATTAGTAGTACTTCTGTGCAGAAGGAGGGTAGAGACCTGGGAGCAGACAGCATGGTGTCAGGATCCCCAGGGTTGCATGGGGAGAAACAGTACCATGCTTGAAGTGCTTTTAGAAGTGGCAGTGGCAACTCCAAACTTCTGAGCAGTTGTGCAACTGCTTTCCTGGAATGGGCCAGCAAACAGCAAAAGCAGAGCAAGACCCTCCCCCAGAGGATCAGCACAGTCTGAGCTGCATGATTCCTTAAAATTTGGAATTTAGAAACCTAGCTATGAGTCTGAGATAAAACAGCTTGGACACAGGGTAAAGGAAGGGATCTGATGGAAGCTGGGGACACAAGAAGGGTGATTATTTGCTCTTCTGTGAGGGCTTCCTGAATAGAATTAGCTCTTCACTCTGGGGAGGAGAAAGCTGGGCAAAGCCATTTTTTCCCCTCTCTGCCATCAGCACTGACCAACCTCAGTGAGCTAAAGAGAGCCACCAAGTGGAGACCAGAGCCACTTACACTAAACCCCGCCCCACTGCGTGCAGCAGGTGCATCTCTATGAAGGCAAGTTTGCCTGAGAATCAGTGTAACAGGCCCTTCCCCCAGATGACTAGCACAAACCACTCCCACACACCAAGTCTACTGATCACAGAGTGCTGAAAAGCTTTAGCCCTAGGGGAAATAGGATCTAACTTCATTTATATTTTTAGTTTTATTTTTTTTACTATTTTATTTTTTTCTGTTTCTTTTTTCAATTTTTAATTTTTTTTGTTTTATTTACATATAATTGTTACTTAAACTTTTTTTAGATCTAGCGTCTTTTCATAAGCAAACTAAACACACCTAGGACATAGCATTTTTTTTTCTGGACAAAATGACAAGAGAGAGAAATTCACCTCAAAGGGAAAAACAGGAAATAGAAGTAATGGCCAGGGATTTAATCAATACAGATATAAGTAAGATGTCTGAACTAGAATTTAAAACAATTATAAGGATACTAGCTAGGCTTGAAAAAAAGCATAGAAGACACTAGAGAATCCAATACTTCAGAGAGAAAATAACTAAGATCTAGTCAGGCCGAAATTAAAAATGTGGTACCCAAGATGTAAACCTGAATGGATGTCATAATGAGGATGAATGAAGCAGAGGAACAAATCATTGATATAGAAGATAAGATTATGTAAAATAATGATGCTGAAAAGAAAAGGGAAAAAATGGTATTGAATTATGAAGGTAGACTCAGGGAACTCAGTGTCTTCTTAAAACATAATAATCTTTATATCATAGGAGTCCCAGAAGATTAAGAGAGAGAAAAGGGGGCAGAAGGTTTATTTGAGAAAATTTTAGCTAAAAACTTCCCCAAGCTGGGGAAGGACACAAACATAGAAGTACAAGAACCAAAGAGAACTCACATTAAATTCAACAAAAGCCACCCATCACCTGGACATAACATAGTCAAATTAACAAAATACACAGATAAAGAAAGAATCCTGAAAGCAACAAAGGAAAAAAAGTCCTTAACCTGCAAGGGAAGACAGAACAGGCTCACAGACCAGTCCACAGAAACTTGGCAGGCTAGAAGGAAATGGCAGGATACATTCAACATGCTGAAATGGAAAAATATGTGGCCAAGAATATTTTATCCAGCAAGGCTGTCATTCAGAATGGAAGGAGAGAGAGAAAGAGTTTCCAAGACAAACAAAAACTAAAGGAGGTTGTGACCACTAAACCAGCTCTGCAAGAACTTTTAAAGGAGACTCTTTGGGGGAAGAAAGACCAAAAGCAACAAAGACTAGAAAGTAACAGAGAACATCACCAGAAACACCAGCTTTACAGGTAACACAATGGCACTAAATTTATAACTTTCAATACTCACTTTGAATATAAATGGGCTAAATGCTCCTATAAAAAGACATAGAGTATCAGAATGGATTAAAAAAAAAAACCAAGTCCCATCTATATGCTTCCTACAAAAGACTCATTTTAGACCTAAAGATACCTGCAGATTGAAAGTGAGGGGATGGAGAACTATCTATCATGCTAATGATGGTCAAAAGAAAGCTGGAGTAGCCATACTTATATCAGACAAGCTAGATTTTAAAACAAAGACTAACAATAGATGGAGAAGGGCATTATATCATAATTAAGGCATCTATCCAACCAGAAGATCTAACAATTGTAATATTTATGCCCCCAACTTGAAAGCACCCAAATTTATAAATCAATTAATCACAAACATAAAGAAACTCGTTGATAATAATACAAAAATAGTAAGGGACTTTAACACCCCATTTACAACAATGGACAGATCATCTAAACAGAAAATCAACAAGGAAACAATGGCTTTGAATGGCACACTGGACTGGATGCCTTAACATATATTCAGAACATTCCATCCTAAAGAAGAAAAACGCACATTCATTTCACGTGCACATGAAACATTCTCCAGAATAGATCCCATATTGGATCACAAATCAGCCTTCAACAAGTACAAAAAGACTGAAATCATACCATGCAAATTTCCAGACCACAACCCTATGAAATTTGAAGTCAATCATGAGGAAAAAATTTGAAAAGACCACACATATGTGGAAGTTACAGAACATCCTACTAAAAAGTGAATGGGTGAACCAGGAAATTAAAGAAGAAATTTTAACAGTACATGGAAGGAATTAAAAGTGAAAATACAACAGTCCAAAACCTTTGAGATGCAGCAAAGGCGGTCCTAAAAGGGAAGTATCTAGCAATGCAGGCCTACCTCAAAAGCATGAAAAGTATCAAATACACAACCTCAGATTACACCTAAAGGAGCTAGAAAAGGAACAGCAAATAAAGCCTAAATCCAGCATAAGAAAGGAAATAATAAAGATTAGAGCAAAAATAAATGATATAGAAACAAAAAAAATACCCAATATAACAGATCAACAAAACTAAGGGCTGGTTCTTTGAAAGAATTACTAAAATTGATAAACCCCTAGCCATATTTATCAAAAAGAAAAGATAAAGGCCCCCCAAAATAAAATAACATATGAAATAAGAAAGATAACAGCCACACCACAGAAATACAAATAATCATAAGAGAATATTATGAAAAATTATATGCTGACAAAGTGGGCAATCTGGAAGAAATGGATAAATTCCTAGAAACATACAAATTAACAAAACGGAAGCCTTCTGGGGATCTTCTCTCTCCCTCTGCCTCTCCCCCTGCTTGTGTGTGCTTGCTTGCTCGTTCTCTCTCTCTCTCTCAGAAAAATCTTAGAGGAAAGCACAGGCAGCAACCTCTGTGACCTTGGCCATAGCAAATTCTTAATAGACACATCTCTAGAGGACAGGGAAACAAAAGCAAAAATGGACTTTTGGGACTTCATCAAGATAAAAACTTTTGCACAGTGAAGGAAACAAACAACAAAACTAAAAGGCAGTGTATGGAATGGGAGAAGATATTTGCAAATGACCTGTCTGATAAAGGGTTAGTATACAAAATATTTAAAGAACTTATCAAATCCAAATCTCCAAATACAAATAAACTGTTAAGAAATGGTCAGAAGGCATGAACAGATATTTTTCCAAAGAAGACATCCAGATGTCTAACAGACACATGAAAAGATGGTCAACATCAGATCATCACTCCTCACCAGATAAATACAAAACAAAACCACAATGAGCTATCACCTCATACTTTTCAGAATAGCTAAAATTAATAACACAAGAAACAGCAGTGTTGGCGGGGATGCGGAGAAAGGGGAACCCTCTTTCACTGTTGCTAAGAATACAAATTGATACAGCCGCTCTGGAGAACAGTATGGAGTTTCCTCAAAAGGTTAAAAATAGAACTACCCTACAATCCAGCCATTGCACTACTAGGCATTTATTCAAAGATACAAAAATACAGATTCGAAGATGTGCACACACCCCAATGTTTATAGCAGCATTATCAATAATAACCAAACTATAGAAAAAGCTCAAATATCCATCGACTGATGAATGGATAAAGAAGATGTGGTGCATACACACACACACACACACACAGAAATATTACTCAGCCATCAAAAAGAATAAAATCTTGCCATTTGCAACAATGTGGATGGAGCTAGAATGTATTATGCTAAGTGAAATAAATCAGAGGAAGACAAATGCCATATGATTTCACTCATATGTGGAATTTAAGAAAACAGATAAACATAAGGGAGTGAGAAAGAAAGAAAGAGAGGGCAACAAACCATAAGAGACTTTTAATGATGGAGAACAAAGTGAGGGTTGCTGGGGGGAGGTGGGTGTGAGATTTGCTAGATAGGTGATAGGTTTTAGGAGGACACGTGTTATGATGAGCATTGGTGTTGTATGTAAGTGATGAATCACAAAATTCTCCTGAAACCAATATTGCATTGTTAACTAACTAGAATTTGAATAAAAATTTGAAAAGACAAAAAAATAAGTTAGTTAGAAAAATACATGATTTCATTCATATGTGGAATTTAAGAAACAAATGAGCAAAGGAAAAGAGAGAAATCAAGCAGCAAACTCTTTTTTTAAAAAAAAAGTGTGTTATGTATTTTTGAAAGAGACAGAGCATGAGTGGAGGAGGGGCAGAGAGAGAGCAAGACACAGAATCTGAAACAGGCTACAGGCTCCAATCTGTCAGCACAGAGCCCGACGCGGGGCTTACACCCATGAACCGTGTGATCATGACTCGAGCCGAAGTTGGAGGCTTAACCGACTGAGCCACCCAGGCACCTCCACACTCTTAACAATAGAGAACAAACTGATGATTAGTAGAGGGGGGTAGGTGGGGGATGGGTGAGATATGTGATGGCAATTAAGGAGGGCACTTGTCATGATGAACACTGGGTGATGTATGGAATTGTTGAATCACTATATTTTATACCTGAAACTAATATAACACTGTATGCTAACTATACTGGAATTAAAATTAAAAAAAAAAAAGAAATAATGGCTGAGAACTTCTCAAATCTGGGGAGAGATTTAATGAAGCTAATAAGCACTTCAAAATTTCAACCCGATGCAATCTTCTCCAAGACACTGTCTAAAATTAAAGAGAAAAAAGAATTTTCAAAGCAGTAAGAAAAAGAGAAGAAAGGGGCACCTGGGTGGCTCAGTTGGTTGAACGTCCGACTTTGGCTCAGGTCGTGGTCTCACAGTTCGTGGGTTCGTGCCCCGCGTTGGGCTCTGTGCTAACAAACAGCCCAGAGCCTGGAACCTGCTTCAGATTCTGTGTCTCTCTCTCCCTGTCCCCTGCTCATGCTCTGCCTCTCTCTGTCTCTCAGAAACAAATAAATGTTAAAAAAAGGAAAAAGAGAAGAAAATATTCACATATAAAGGGAACCTATAAGGCTATGGACAGATTTCCAACAGATACCTTTCAGGCGAAGAGAGAGTTGGTTGATGTTGCAAAATGCTGAAGGAATAAAATACCAACTAAGAATATGTTACCTAAAAAGTCATCTTTCAGAAATGAAGGATAAAGACATTACAAAAAAAACAAAAGCTAAGGGAGTTTATCAACTCTAGATCTACTTTACAGTAAATACTGAAAGGAATTCCTCAAGCTGAAATGAAAGAACACTAGTAATATAAAAATATATTAAAATATAAAATCTACTGGTAATGGTAAGTATATACTCAAATTAGGAATGTTCGGATTCTGTAATATGGTGGTGTGTTAACCATGTAACTCTAATACAAAAGTTAAAGGACACAAGTGTTAAAATAATTTCAGCTACAATAATTTATTAATAGGTACACAATATAAAGAGAGGTAAATTGTGACATCAGAAACAAAATATAGGGAGATGTAAAATTGTAGAGGTTTTGTAAGTGATCAAAGTTGTTATCAGCTTAAAAGAGATTGTTACATTGATATTTTTGTTTATGGAAGCTTCGTGGTAACCACAAAACAAAAACCTAAAGTAGATACACAAAGGATAAAGTGCAAGGTATCAAAACACACCCATACAGAAAATGATCAGTTCACTCAAAGATAGCAAGAGAAGAAGAAAGGAACAGCAGAATTACAAATGAGCCAGAAAACAATTGTAAAGAGATAACTAGTAAATCTTTACCTATCAACAAGTATGTAGATGGATAAAAATTTTCAATCAAAAAGCATAGAGTGCTGAATGGATTAAAAATAAGACCCAGCAATACGCTGCTTAAAAGGGACTCCCTTCAGCTTTAAGGGAACACATAAGCTCAAAGTGGAGGGATGGAAAAAGATGATACCATGCAAATGGAAACTAAAAGCGAGCAAGGATAGCTATACTTATATGAGACAAGGTCAACTCTAAGCCAAAGACTGTAACAAGAGACAGAGAAGATCATTATATAATAATAGGGTGGTCTAGTATCCAAGAGGATATAACCATTATCAGTATTATGCACCCAACATTAGAGCACTGAAATATATTAAGTAAATACTAAGAGATCTGAAGGGAGAAATAGAAAAAAAATAAATAGTAGGGGACTTTTAACACATTTAACAATGTGTTAAATAGTAGGCCACATTTAACAATGCATATAGATCATCCAGACAGAAAATTAATAAAGAAATATTGGACTTGAGCTATACCTTAGACCAAATGAACCTAACAGACGTTTATAGAACATTGCATCCAACAGCAACAGAACACACCTTCTCAAGTACACATGGAGCTTTCTCAAAGCATAGATGATATACTAGGTCACAAAACAATCCTTAACAAATGTATGAAAACTGAAATTATGTCAAGTATCCTTTCTGACTAGAATTATATGAAACTAGGAATCAATAACACGAGGAAAACTGGAAATTCACAAATATGTGGTAATTAAACAAACACATTCCTGAACAACCAAGGGGGTCAAAGGAAGACATCAAAAGGGAAATTAAAACATATCTTGAAACAAATTACAGTGAAAAAACTGTATCAAAACTTATGGGATGCAGCAAAAGCAGTTCTAAGAGGGAATTTTATGTTAACACCTACATTAAGACAAAAGAAAAATGGCACCCAAGCTGCCACCCAGCCTTTGTGCTGCTGGAGTTGGTCAGCTGCCTGCATGCTCCACATCTTCAGTGCCCACCAACCACAGCACTTAATTATTTGATTTTCCAGTGTGAGTGGTGAGAAAAGGAACTCTTGAAGGCACTGTGTGATGTTAGGTAATTAGTCCTTCTAATTCAATTCTGTGGTTCTTGCCTCACACATAATATTGACTAGTACTCAGCTAAAGTCTTAAAGAAGATCCCTGCAGCTCTCTAGAGCTCTTTGTGCAGCTACCTCCTCTCTGATATTTTGCCTGGAAAATTCACTTTCTTCTCTCCATACTTGCAACCCAGTGTCCTCAACTTAAGCAGACTGATGCCCACCCCCCGAGTTTCCCTCCACATATTATGACTTTCAGACTTTCTCCAGGCTGTAAGCTGGAAATATGGGGATCATTGTTTTTTTTTTTTTACTCTCTCTCATGGATCACTGTCTTTTCTTTTTACTGTCTCTCACGGATCACTGACTTTCATTGCCAGATTTCTAATGCCTTGAAAAAGGCACATAACATTGTTACATGTATTTTTTCTAGTTTTTAAATTATTCCTGGCTGAAGATGTAAACCTAATACCTCTTGTCCTATTTTGGCTGGAAATGGAAGTAGCTGTTATGTCTTTTCAGAGGACAGTCTGGCCTTTTATATCACTGTTTCAAATGGGTTTTTCTTTTGAATTTCAGTCAGTGTTTGAATTTCAGTCAGTCAGCAATTTCACTCAGTGTTCTAGTTGCTGGAGATATAGCAGTGAACATTATAATGTACTTCCAAATAGCTTACAATAGATTACAGCAGCAGACAAAAAATAAATAACTACAATTTATCTTGATAGAAAGTAATAAATGCTAGGGAGAAAAAAACTTAAACAAGGAAGGGGGATAGGAGGCACTGCATACAGGGAGGTGTGTCAAAATTTTAGATACATTCACGTAGAGGGACTCACTGAGAGGAATATATTTTAGCATAACCTACTGAATTCAAGAGAGCAAGCTATACGGATATCTGGAGGAAGAACACTCCAGGTAGATGAAACACTCAGTGCAAAGACCCTGGTGTGTAATAAATAGCAAGGAATATTCTTTTTTTTATTTTTAATTTTTATTTATTTTTAATTTGCATGCAAAATAGTTAGCAACAGTGATTTCAGGAGGATATTCCTTTATGCCCCTTACCCATTCAACCCATACCCCGTCCCACAACCCCTCCAGGAACCCTCTGTTTGTTCTCCATATTTAAGAGTCTCTTATGTTTTGTCCCCCTCCCTGTTTTTATATTATTTTTGCTTCCGTTCCCTTGTGTTCATCTGTTCTGTATCTTAAAGTCCTCATATGAGTACTGTCATATGATATTTGTCTTTCCCTGATTGACTAATTTTGCTTAGCATAATGCCATCCAATTCCATCCACGTAGTTGCAAATGGAAAGATTTCATTCTTTTTAAATGCCAAGTAACACTGTGTTGTATGTATGTATGTATGTGTGTGTGTGTGTACACATACAAACATACCACATCTTTATCCACTCGTCGATCGATGGACATTTGGGCTCTTTCCATACTTTGGCTATTGTTGATAGTGCTGCTATAAACATTGGGTTGCAAGTGTCCCTTCGAAACAGCACACCTGTATCACTTGGATAAATCCCTAGTAGTGCAATTGCTAGGTCGTAGGGTAGTTCTATTTTCAATTTTTTGAGGAACCTACACACTGTTTTCCAGAGTGGTGGCACCAGTTTGCATTCCCACCATCAGTGCAAAAGAGATCCTCTTTCTCTGTATCCATCACCAACATTAACATTGTTGCCTGCGTTGTTAACGTTAGCCATTCTGACAGATGTGAAGTGGCATCTCATTGTGGTTTTGATTTGTATTTCCCTGATGATGAGTGATGTTGAGCATTTTTTCATGTGTCTGTCAGCCATCTGGATGTCTTCTTTGGAGAAGTGTCGATTCATGTCTTTTGCCCATTTCTTTTTTTAACGTTTTTTTAAATTTATTTTTGAGACAGAGAGAGACAGAGCATGAACGGGGGAGGGGCAGAGAGAGAGGGAGACACAGAATCGGAAGCAGGCTCCAGGCTCTGAGCCATCTGCCCAGAGCCCAACACGGGGCTCGAACTCACGGACCGCGAAATTGTGACCTGAGCTGAAGTCGGTTGCTTAACCCACTGAGCCACCCAGGCGCCCCTCTTTTGCCCATTTCTTCACTGGATTATTTGTTTTTTGGGTGTTGAGTTTGATAAGTTCTTTACAGATTTTGGATACTAACAATTTATCTGATGTGTCATGTGCAAATATCTTCTCCCATTCTGTCAGTTGCCTTTTAGTTTTGCTGATTGTTTCCTTCACTGTGCAGAAGCTTGTTATTTTGATGAGGTCCCAATAGTTCATTTTTGCTTTTGTTTCCCTTGCCTCTGGAGACGTGTTGAGTAAGAAGTTGCTGCGGCCAAGATCAAAGAGGTTTTTGCATGCTTTCTGCTCAAGAATTTTCATGGCTTCCTGACTTACATTTAGGTCTTTCATCCATTTTGAGTTTATTTTTGTGTATGGTGTAATAAAGTGGTCCAGGTTCATTTTTCTGCATGTCACCGTCCAGTTTTCCCAGCACCATTTGCTGAAGAGACTGTCTTTCTTCCATTGGATATTCTGTCCTGCTTTGTCAAAGATTAGTTGGCCATATGCTTGTGGGTCCATTTCTGGGTTCTCTATACTGTTCCATTGATCTGAGTGTCCGCTTTTGTACCAGTGCCATACTGTCTTAATGATTATAGCTTTGTAATATAGCTTGAAGTCTGATATTGTGATGCCTCTTGCTTTGTTTTTTTTCAAGATTGATTTGGCTATCCTGGGTCTTTTCCGTTTCCATACAAATTTTAGGATTGTTTTTTGTAGCTCTGTGAAGAATGCTGGTGTTATTTTGATAGGGATTGCATTGAATATGTAGAATGCTTTGGGTAGTATTGACATTTTAACATTATTTGTTCTTCCAATCTTGAGCATGGAATACTTTTTCATTTTTTTGTGTCTTCTTCAATTTCTTTCATAAACTTTCTATAGTTTCAGCACATTGGTTTTTCACCTCTTTGGTTAGATTTATTCCTAGGTATTTTGTGGTTTTCAGTGCAATTGTAAGTGGGATCGATTCCTTGATTTCACATTCTGTTGCTTCATTGTTGGTGTATAGGAATGCAACTGATCACTGTGCATTCATTTTATATCCTGCAACTTTTCCGATTCATGAATCAGTTCTAGCAGTTTTTTGGTGGAATCTTTTGGGTTTTCCATGTAGGGTATCATGTCATCTGCAAAGAGTGTAAGTTTGACCTCCTCCTGGCCAATTTGGATGCCTTTTATTCCTTTGTGTTATCTGATGGCTGAGGCTAAGACTTCCACAATACTATGTTGAATAACAGTGGTGAGAGTGGACATCCTTGTCTTGTTCCTGACCTTTGGGTGATAACTCTCACTTTTTCTCCACTGAGGATGATATTAGCGGTGGGTCTTTCATATATGGCTTTTGTGATCTTGAAGTATGATCCTTATATTCATACATTCTTGAGGGCTTTTATCAAGAAATGATACTGTATTTTGTCAAATGCTTTCTCTGCATCTATTGAGAGGATCATATGTTTCTTGTCCTTTCTTTTAATGATGTGATGAATCACATTGATTGTTTTGCAGGTATTGAACTAGCACTGCATCCCAGGTATAAATCCCACTTGGTCATGGTGAATAATTTTTTTAATGTATTGTTGTTTCCAGTTGGCTATTATCTTGTTGAGGATTTTTGGATCCATGTTCATCAAGGAAATTGATCTATAGTTCTCCTTTATAGTGGGGTCTTTGTCTGGTTTGGGAATCAAGGTAATGCTGGCTTCATAGAAAGAGTTTGGCAGTTTTCCTTCCATTTCTACTTTTTGGAACAGCTTCAAGAGAATAGGTGTTCACTCTTCCTTAAATGTTTGGTACAATTCCCCTGGAGAGCCATATGGCCCTGGATTCATGTTTTTTGGGAGGTTTTTATTACTAATTCTATTTTTTTACAGTTTATGGGTCTATTCAAATCTTCTATTTCTTCCTGTTTCAGTTTTTGTAGTTGATATGTTTCTAGGAATTTGTCCATTTCTTCCAGTTTGACCATTTTATTGGTGTATCAATGCTCATAATATTCTCATTATCATTTTTATTTCTGCTGTGTTGGTTGTTATCTCTCCTTTTTCCTTCCTCATTTTATTCATTTGGGTCCTTTCCTTTTTCTTTTTGATAAAACTGGCTAGTGGTTTATCAATTTTGTTAATTCTTTCAAAGAACCAGCTTCTCATTTCATTGATATGTTCTACTGGTTTTTTGTTTGTTTGTTTGTTTGTTTGTTTCAATAGCATTAATTTCTGCTCTAATCTTTATTATTTTCTGTCTTCTGCTGGTTTTGGGTGTTATTTGCTCTTCTTTTTCCAGCTCTTTAAGGTGTAAGGTTAGGTTGTGTACCTGAGATCTTTCTACCTTCTTTAGGAAGGCCTGGAGTGCTATATACTTCCCTCTTATGACTGCCTTTGCTATGTTCTAGAGGTTTTGGGCTTTGGTGTTATCATTTTCACTGGCTTCCATGTACTTTTCCTTTCCCCTTTAACTCCTTTGTTAGCCCATTCATTCTTTAGTAGGATGTTCTTTAGTCTTCAAATATTTGTCACCTTTCTAAATTTTTTCTTGTGGTTGATTTCAATTTTCATAGCATTGTGGTCTGAAAACATGCACAGTATGATCTCGATCTTTTTGTACTTGTTGAGGGCTGCTTTGTGTCCCAGTATTTGGTCTATTCTGGAAAACGTTCCATGTGCACTCTAGAAGAATGTATATTCCACTGCTTTAGGATAAAATGTTCTGAATATATCTGTTAAGTCCATCTGTTTCAGTATGTCATTCAAAGCCATTTTTTCCTTGTTGATTTTCTGATTAGATGATCCATCCATTGCTGTAAGTGGGATGTTGATGTCCCCCTACTATTATGGCATTATTATCAATGAGTTTCTTTATGTTTGTGATTAAGTGATTTATATATTTGGGTGCTACCACATTTGGAGCATAAATGTTTACAATTGCTAGGTCTTATTGGTGGATAGAGCCCTTGATTATGACATAATGCCCTTCTGCATCTCTTGATGCAGTCTTTATTTTAAAGTCTATATTGTTATAAGTATGGCTACTCCTTCCACAATTTGGCTATTGTTGAGAGTGCTGCTATAAACATTGGGGTACAAATGTCCATCAACTGATGAATGCATAAAGAAATTGTGGTTTATATACACAATGGAATACTATGTGGCAATGAGAAAGAATGAAATATGGCCTTTTGTAGCAACGTGGATGGAACTGGAGAGTGTGATGCTAAGTGAAATAAGCCATACAGAGAAAGACAGATACCATATGGTTTCACTCTTATGTGGATCTTGAGAAACTTAACAGAAACCCATGGGGGAGGGGAAGGAAAAAAAAAGAGGTTAGAGTGGGAGAGAGCCAAAGCATAAGAGACTGTTAAAAACTGAGAACAAACTGAGGGTTGATGGAGGGTGGGAGGGAGGGGAGGGTGGGTGATGGGTATTGAGGAGGGCACCTTTTGGGATAAGCACTGGGTGTTGTATGGAAACCAATTTGACAATAAATTTCATATATTGAAAAAAAAATAAGTATGGCTACTCCGGCTTTCTTTTATTGACCATTAGCATGATAGGTGGTTCTCCATCCCCGTATTTTCAATCTGAAGGTGTCTTTAGGTCTAAAGTGGGTCTCTTGTAAAGAACATACAGATGGATCTTGTTTTCTTATCCATTCTGTTACCCTATGTCTTTTTATTGGACCATTGATATTTAGAGTGAGTACTGAAAGATATGGATTCATTTCCATTATATTGCTTGCAGAGTTGGAATTTCTGGTGGTGTTCTCTGGTCCTTTCTAGTTTTTGTTGCTTTTGGTATTTATTTATTTATTTTCATCTTTTTCCTCTCAGAGAGTCCCCCTGAAAATTTCTTCCAGGGCTTGTTTAATGGTCATGAACTCCTTTAATTTTTGTTCGTCTGGGAAACTTTTAATCTCTTCTTGTATTTTGAATTGTCATTGCCTTGCTGGATGAAGAATTCTTGGCTGCATATTTTTCTGATTCAGCACATTTAGTATATCCTGCTACTCCTTTCTGGTCTGCCAAGTTTCTGTGGATAGGTCTAGCAAAGAATATTCATAAGAAACTCTACAGTACCTAAGCCTATGCTCACAAAATTGTAGCTATTTAAAATATTATTACTAATCATTGTGAAACTGTATGGTCTCAAAACTCCTCTGCTTGCTACTATGCCATATTGTCTCTTTCCTATGTCATGAAATGTTGAGACATGTAGTGCCTTTGATTGTGCTTGCACTGCTTTCTATCATTGTCCAGCTTTTACACAGCGTTTGTGTTCCCAATCGTTAATTTCTGTGACTATGCAGCCTGATGAAATGTTGGGCTCTGACATTTCTCTTTGCACTAATCATTGGGGTTGATTTCATTATTGCATTATTCAATGGTCCCCTTCTTCCCTCACCACACGTGTGTCCTCCCAAAGTGGGTCCACTCTGGCCAAAAGCTCAGTCTCCCCAGAGACAAGAAAGATTCGCAAATACATATGAGATACTATATAAAAATGTAATCATAGCTTCTCTTCTTTTGTTCAGCACTTTTTATATCATATAAGACATTTTGGTTTTCCCCTTTCCTTTTTGAACAAGTAGTGCATACATGGTATGAAATTTTAAAAGATCAAAATGATATAGGAGTGAGAAATAGGTTTCCTCCATCCTTTCCTCAGCCATTCATTATTCCTGTCTTGAAGCAAACACTTTAACCAGTTTATTTGGTATTCTTTCCGAAATATTTGGTGCATTTAGTAACCCTCCACAACCCACCCCTACCCATACAATGTACCTTGACTGCCCTTTTCACCTTATTTTTGTCACACTGTGAGGTAGGTGGTCTTCCCACGTTACAGATAAGGAATCTAAAGCTTAGAGATAGGAGGTAATTTGCCTACGGTTTTTCAGTAAGTAAGTGAAAAATCCAGGACTGATATTGCAGTTCTTGTCTGCATTGTTTCCTCCACATTGTAAAGTGTCAGGTCCTATGTGGTAAACAGGAAGGAAGACCTCTAAACACTTGCTGGTAGCTAGAGTGATTCTTAAAAATCCCCCCCCCCCAATTCCTTTAGTCATATTAGAATTGCTATGGCAGACTCTAGATGTAATGCTAGTGAGCATCAATTGCTAGTTAGCATTAGGGAGACAAAAATTCAGTCTTTCTAATTGTTTCCTGAAAATGTCCTCCTTTTACAGATCTATTCAGGTCCACCTGAAGAAAGTGCTACACCTCCAGTGCCTCCACCTCGAGTGACAGCAAGAAGGCACAAACCAATCACAATTTCAAAGCGCTTGTTGCGAGAAAGAACAGTTTTTTATACTTCTTCTGTGGATGAAAGTGAAGGTCGGTACTGAGGTACACTCTTAGCTTCGTAATAGTGATTAGACACAAAAAGTATATCGAAGAGCAGAAGTGGAGCCATATTTCTCAATATAAATATAGACTTTTTCTAGTACCTGAGCCAGGCAAAGCAAGGTTTGCAAAATTTGTGCCACTGAGAAATCGTTAGTGGATAGGACAGAGATGAACATGTAAAGCCAGATATCATGATCCCTAAGGAGGACAGTGGAAGATCCAAAATGTTCTAAGATATGTACCTCAGTGCATTGAAATGGGTGAACAATGTGCGTTCTGAATGTTCTGACATTTTTTTTAATGTTTTATTTTTATTTTTGAGAGAGAGAGAGTGGGCAAGGGGCAGTGAAAAAGGAAGACAGAACTGAAGCAGGCTCTGCACTGACAGTAGAGAACCTGATGCGGGGCTTGAACTCATAAATGTTGAGATCAGGACCTAAACTAAAGTCAGACGCTTAACTGACTAAACTAGCCAAGCACCATGAATACTCTCAGATTTTAAATTCAAGTTTAATTTCCATGGAGGAGTGATCTCAGCAAGTTGACTGAATAGGAGTTTTCTTTGCTGTTTCCCCATGGTGAAATTAATTTGAGCAAACTTTCATGCATGAAAATCCCTTCATAAGAACTATACAATCCAGCTGAGAGATTACAGCACCTGAGGGGAGCACAGAAATAAGAAATAGTGCATTGCAGACGGTAGGGAGGACATTTTAATATTAAACATATCACCCCTCTCCCAAGCTCACACAGCACAGTACAGAGAGAGATAGCCAACCTCTGCATGGGTGAAGGAGAGTAAAGTGAACACCTGACTTCACAACCCCAGCAGCAGACCCACCCCAGTGAACCCAATTACCCGTCTTCCATTGATCCATCTCTAGGGTGGCACCCACAGACCTAGGCTCTAGGCCTGCCCCAGCTATTACTTGGAACCCCAAGCTTCAGGACTAACACAGCACCAGGATGTCCCTGTGGCCCCAGCCTGGCCCCTGCAGCCCTACCATATAGAATGCAACCACAGACCCAGCCTCCAGACAGGCCTCCTGTAGATCCACACTACAGGTCTGCCCCAGTGCCAGACCAGCCCCCTGGTCCCAGACTGCAAGCTTGCCCCTGAAGATCCAGGCTGAAAGTTTGGCCAACTGATCCAGGCACCAGACCAGCCTACCCAAGGACTCCAACACTGATCCCACCTGTGTAGCCCATCAGCTGGGCCACCCAAAATCTCTGTTTGCTCTGACTCTAAAGGGCTTTCCTTTCCAATCATCTGTAATGACAGGGAGATGTGCCTACATCTTCAAATAGACAACCACCGACACAAGACCACAAGACACAAGAATCAGGAATATCCAGGGGAAATGACACCAATAAAGGAGCAAAATAAAGCATCAGAAACTCACCCAAAAGAAGTAGAGATCTATTAACTGTCAGACAAAGAATTCCAAATAATTGTCTGTAAGATGCCTAGTGAACTGAAAGACAATGCAGATTGACCACTAAATAAAATCAAGAAAACAATACACAAGAAGTTCAAGAAAGTTATAGAAACCATAGGGAAAAAAACAAACAGAAAACCTGGAGCTGAAAAATGAGTGCACTGAAAAATTCAATAGAGGGCTTTATCACTAAGAAGAAGAAAAGATCATCGAGCTCAAAGATGGGTCACTTGAAATTACCCAGTCAAGGAACAAAAAGAAAAATAATTGAAAAAAAGTGAAAAAAACTTGAGACTTATAGAACATTGTCTAACAAACGAATATACGTATCATGGGAGTCCTGGAAGGAGCAAAGAAAGAAGGGTAGAGAAAGCTTATTTAAAGAAATAATGAGAAACTTCATAAATAAGAGAGGGACATGAACATCCAGATCATCAAAGCCCAAATAAACCCAAATAGATTAAGCATATTTTTCACCAAGACAGATTATAATAAAATTCTCAAAATTCCAAGACAGAGAACTTTGAACACTACAAGAGAAAAATGAGTCATCACATACAAAGAAACTCCCATGGACACCTGGGTGGCTTAGTCAGTTAAGTGTCTGATTCTTCATTTTAGCTAAGGTCATGATCTCACAGTCGTGAGATTGAGCCCAATGTTGGGCTCTGCACTGAGTGTTGAATCCGCTTGAGATTCTCTCTCCCATTCCCTCTACCCTTCCCTTGCTCTCTCTTTCTGTCTCTCTTCCTCTCTCTCTCAAAAAAAAAAAATAGAAATAAAAACAAGTAAATGAAAAACAAACTCCCATAATACTATGAGCAATTGTTCAGCACAAACTTTGCAGGCCAGGGGACAGTGGGATGATATATTTAAAATACTGAAAGGAAGTTTTAAAAACCTGCCAACCAAGAATAATATACCAGACAAAACAATTCTTCAGAAATGAAGAAGAGAGAAAACTTTTCCAGAAAAATACAAAAGTTAAGGGAGTTCATCACCACTAGACCTAATTTATAAGAAATGCTAAAAAAAAGATTATTCAAGTTGAGACAAATGAACACTAGCAAGAAAAAAACATGAAAGTATAAAACTCATTAGTGAAGATATAGTCAAATTGAGAATACTCTAATAGTATAATACTGATGGGTAAATAACTTTTTAAAAGTTTTTATTTTATTTCCAGTTAGCTAACATACAGCGTTATGATAGTTTCTGATGTACAGTATAGTAATTCCATACTTCCATACATCACTCCATGCTCATCGTAACAAATGCACTCCCTAAACCCCATCACCTATTTAACCCATCCCCCACTCCCTTCTGGTAAACATCAGTTTGTTCTCTATAATTAAGAGTATGTTTCTTGATTTGTCTGTCTCTAAATTTTTTCCCTTTGCTTGTTTTGTTTCTTAAATTCCACATGAGTGAAATCATATGGTATTTGTCTTTCTCTGACATTTTCCTTAATGCGTATATCCCTTTTAACTCTAGTACAAAAGTTAAAATACAGAAGTATTAAAAATGAATAGAGCTCTAGTAATTTTTAGTAAACACAAAATTTAAAAAGATATAAAGTATGACATCAATAACATAAAATGTAGAGGGAGAAGAAGTTGAACTGTAGTCAAGTGCAGATATTTTGTTTTGTTGTTGTTTTTTAATATGAAATTTATTGTCAAATTGGTTTCCATACAACGCCCAGTGCTCATTCCAACAGGTGCCCTACTCCATGCCCATCACCCACTTTCCCCTACCTCCTACCCCCCATCAACACTCTGTTCTCAGTTTTTAAGAGTCTCTTATGTTCTGGCTCCCTCCCTCTCTAAACTTTTTTTTCCCTTTCCCTCCCCCATGGTCTTCTGTTAAGTTTCTCGGGATCCACATAAGAGTGAAAATATATGGTATCTGTTTTGCTCTGTATGACTTATTTCACTTAGCATAACACTCTCTAGTTCCATCCACATTGCTACAAAAGGCCATATTTCATTCTTTATCATTGCCACATAGTATTCCATTGTGTATATAAACCACAATTTCTGTATCCATTCATCCGTTGATGGACATTAAGGCTCTTTCCATAATTTGGCTATTGTTGAAAGTTCTGCTATAAACATTGGGATACAAGTGCCTCTATGCATCAGTACTCCTGTATCCCTTGGGTAAATTCCTAGCAGTTCTATTGCTGGGACATAGGGTAGATCTATTTTTAATTTTCTGAGGAACCTCTGCACTGTTTTCCAGAGAGGCTGCACCAGTTTGCATTCCCACCAACAGTGCAAGAAGGTTCCCATTTCTCCACATCCTCTCCAGAATCTATAGTTTCCTGATTTGTTCATTTAAGCCACTCTGACTGGCATGAGGTGGTATCTCAGTGTGGTTTTGATTTGTATTTCCCTGATGAGGAGCGACCTTGAGCATCTTTTTATGTGCCTGTTGGCCATCTGGATGTCTTCTTTAGAGAAGTGTCTATTCATGTCTTCTGCCCATTTCTTCACTGGATTATTTGTTTATCGGGTGTGGAGTTTGACGAGTTCTTGATAGATTTTGTATACTAGCCCTTTGTCCAATATATCAATTGCAAATATCTTTTCCCATTCCGTTGGTTGCCTTTTAGTTTTGTTGGTTGTTTCCTTTGCTGTGCAGAAGCTTTTTATCTTCATAAGGTCCCAGTAATTCATTTTTGCTTTTAATTCCCTTGCCTTTGGGGATGTGTCGAGTAAGAGATTGCTACGGCTGAGGTCAGAGAGGTCTTTTCCTGCTTTCTCCTCTAGGGTTTTGATGGTTTCCTGTCTCACATTCAGGTCCTTTATCCATTTTGAGTTTATTTATGTGAATGGTGTGAGAAAGTGGTCTAGTTTCAACCTTCTGCATGTTGCTGCCCAGTTCTCCCAGCACCATTTGTTAAAGAGACTGTCTCTTTTCCATTGGATATTGCTCCTGCTTTGTCAAAGATTAGTTGGCCATACTTTTGTGCGTCCAATTCTACAGTCCCTATTCTATTCCATTGGTTTATGTGTCTGTTTTTGTGCCAATACCATGTTGTCTTGATAATTACAGCTTTGCAGTAGAGGCTAAAGTCTGGGATTGTAATGCTTCCTGCTTTGGTCTTCTTCTACAAAATTACTTTGGCTATTCAGGGTCTTTTGTGGTTCCATGCAAATATTAGGATTGCTTGTTCTAGCTTTGAGAAGAATGCTGGTGCAATTTTGGTTGGGATTGCATTGAATGTGTAGATAGCTTTGGGTAGTGTTGACATTTTAACAATATTTACTCTTCCAATCCATGAGCATGGAATATGTTTTTCTATTTTTTATATCTTCTTCAGTTTCCTTCATAAGCTTTCTATAGTTTTCAGCATACAGATCTTTTACATCTTGGTTAGGTTTATTCCTAGATATTGTATGATTCTTGGTGCAATTGTGAATGGGTCAGTTTCTTTGTCTTTCTGTTGCTTCATTATTAGTGTTTAAAAATGCAACTGATTTCTGTACATTGATTTTGTATCCTGCGACCTGGCTGAATTCATGTATCAGTTCTAGCAGATTTTTGGTGGAGTTTATCGGGTTCCATGTGTAATATCATGTGATCTGCAAAAAGTGAAAGCTTGACTTCATTTTGCCAATGTTGATGACTTAGATTTCCTTTTTTTGTCTGATTGCTGATGCTAGAACTTCCAACACTATGTTAAACAACAGCGGTGAGAGTGGACATCCATATCGTGTTCCTGATCTCAGGCGGAAAGCTCTCAGTTTTTCCCCATTGAGGATCATATTAGCAGTGGGCTTTTCATAAATGGCTTTGATGATGTTTAAGTATGTTCCTTCTCTCCTGACTTTCTCGAGGGTTTTTATTAAGAAAGGATGCTGAATTTTGTCCAATGATTTTTCTGCATCAATTGACAGGATCATATGGTTCCTTTATTTTCTTTTATTAATGTGATGTATCACATTGATTTTTTTGTGAATGTTGAACCAGCCCTGCATCCCAGGACTGAATCCCACTTGATTGTGGTGAATAATTCTTTTTATATGCTGTTGAATTCGATTTGCTAGTGTCTTGTTGGGAATTTTTGCATCCATATTCATCAGGGATATTGGCCTGTAGTTGGGTTTTTTTGTTGTTGTTGCTGGGTCTCTCTCTGGTTTCAGAATGAAAGTAATGCTGGCTTCATAGAATGAGTCTGGAAGTTTTCCTTCCTTTTCTATTTTGTGGAACGGCTTGAGAAGCACAGGGATTATCTCTGCTTTAAATGTCTGGTAGAATTCCCCTGGGAAGCCATCTGGTCCTGGACTTTTATTTGATAGGAGATTTTTGATAACTAATTCAATTTCTTCGCTGGTTATGGGTCTGTTCAAGTTTTCTATTTCTTCCTGTTTGAGTTTTGGAAATGTGTGGGTGCTTAGGAATTTGTCCAGTTCTTCCAGGTTGTCCAATTTGTTGACATATAATTTTTCATAGTATTCCCTGATAATTGCTTGCATTTCTGAGGGATTGGTTGTAATAATTCCACTTTCATTCATGATTTTACCTATTTGGGTCATCTCCCTTTTCTTTTTGAGAAGCCTGGCTAGAGGTTTATCAATTTTGTTTATTTAAAAAAAAAAAAAACCAACTCTTGGTTTCTTTGATCTGCTGTACTGTTTTTATTTTGAATTCTATATTTGTAATTTCTACTCTGCTCTTTATTATTTCTATTCTTCTGCTGGGTTTGGGGTGTCTTTGCCCTTCTGATTCTAGTTCCTTTAGGTGTGCTGTTAGATTTGTATGCAGGATTTTTCTTTTTTGTTGAGATAGGCCTGGATTGCAATGTATTTTCCTCTTAAGACTGCCTTTGCTACATCGAAAATGTTTGCATTGTTGTATTTTCATTTTCATTTGTTTCTGTATATGTTTAAATTTCTTCTCTAATTGCCATTCATTCTTCCACAGTGTATTCTTTAACCTCCATGCTTTTGGAGGTTTTCCAGACTTTTTCCTGTGGTTGATTTCAAGCTTCATAGCATTGTGGTCTGAAAGTGTGCATGGTATGATCCCAATTCTTTTATACCTATGAAGGGCTGTTTTGTGACCCAGTATGTGATCTATCTTGGAGAATATTGCATGTGCACTGAAGAAGAAAGTATATTCTGTTGCTTTGGGATGCAGAGTTCTAAATAGATCTGTCAAGTCCATCTGATCCAATGTATCATTCAGGGCCCTGGTTTCTTTATTGATCCTGTGTCTAGATGATCTATCCATTGTTGTAAGTAGGGTATTAAATTCCCCTTCAATTACCACATTCTTATCAATAAGGTTGCTTATGTTTGTGATTAATTGTTTTATATATTTGGGGGCTCCCATATTCAGCGAATAGACATTTATAATATTTAGCTCTTCCTGATGGATTGACCCTGTAATTATTATATAATGCCCTTCTTCATTTCTTGCTACAGATTTTAATTTAAAGTCTAGTTTGTCTGTTATAAGTATGGCTACTACAGCTTTCTTTTGACTTCTAGTAGCATGATAGATAGTTTTACATCCCCTCACTTTCAATCTGAAGGTGTCCTCAGGTCTAAAATGAGTCTCTTGTGGAAAGCAAATAGATGGGTCTTTTTTTTTATCCATTCTGATACCCTATGTCTTTTGGTTGGAGCATTTAGTCCATTTACATTCAGTGTTATTATAGAAAGATATGGGTTTGGAGTCACTGTGATGTCTGTAGGTTTCATGCTTGCAGTGATGTCCCTGGTACTTTGTGGTCCTTGCAACATTTCACTCATAGAATTCCCCTTAGGATCTCTTGTAGGGATGGTTTAGTGGTGATGAATTCCTTCAGTTTTTGTTTGTTTGGGAAGACCTTTATCTCTCCTTCTAGTCTAAATGACAGACTTGCTGAATAAAGGATTCTCGGCTGCATATTTTTTCTGTTCATCACATTGAAGATTTCCTGCCATTCGTTTCTGGCCTGCCAAGTTTCAGTAGATAGGTCTGCCACGAGTATTATAGGTGTTCCTTTATATGTTAGAGCCTTTTTATCCCTAGCTGCTTCCAGAATTTTCTCTGTATCCTTGTATTTTGCCAGTTTCAGTATATGTCATGCAGAAGTTCGATTCAAGTTATGTCTGAAGGGGCTTCTCTGTGCCTCTTGGAATTCAATGCTTTTTTCCTTCCCCAGATCAGGGAAGTTCTCAGCTATGATTTGTTCAGGTACACCTTCAACCCCTTTCTCTGTCTCTTCTTCTGTAATTCCTATTATACGAATATTGTTCCTTTTGATGCATCACTTAGTTCTCTAATTCTCGCCTCATACTCCTGGATATTTTTTATCTCTCTTTTTCTCAGCTTCCTCTTTTTCCATAATTTTATCTTCTAATTCACCTATTCTCTCCCTTGCCTCTTCAATCCAGGCTGTGGTTGCCTCCATTTTATTTTGCACCTTATTTATAGCATTTTTTAGCTCCTCATGACTATTTCTGAGTCCATTGATCTCTGTAGCAATAGATTCTCTGCTGTCCTCTATACTTTTTTCAAGCCCAGCGATTAATTTTATGACTATTTTTCTAAATTTTGTTCCATTATATTGCTAACTTCGGTTTTGATCAATTCGTTACCTGTCGCTACTTCCTGGAGTTTCTTTTGAGGAGAAATCTTCCATTTTGTCATTTTGGACAATCCCTGGGGTGGCGGGGAACTGCAGGGCACTTGCCCTGTGCTGTCTGGTGTAACTTGTGTTGGTGGGCGGGGCCACAGTCAGACCTGATGTCTTCCCCCTGCCCACCGCTGGGGCCACAATCAGACTGGTGTGTACCTTATCTTCCCCTCTCCCAGAGATAGGGCTCACTGTGGAGTGGTGTGGCCCCTGTCCGGGCTACTTCCACACTGCCAGGCTTGTGGTGCTGCTCTGATGGGATCTGGTGTGGATCTACAAGGTGCACAGGGGGGGAGGCTCAGGCTTAGCTTGCTTTGTGTTCAGTGGTCCCCTGAGGGAGGTGCCCTGCAGCACCGTGAGGGAGGCAGGTAGACTCGTCAGAGGGATGGATCCACAGAAGCACAGCATTGGGTGTTTGTGAGGTGCAAGCACATTTGGTGATGGGAACTGGTTCCCTTTGGGATTTAGTTTGGGGGATGGGAGAGGGAGATGGTGCTGGCCAGCGCCTTTGTTCCCCAGTGAGCTGATCTCTGTCTTCCAGGGCTCAACACCTCTCTTTCCCGGTGTCCTCTTGCCCTCCCGCTATCTGAGCAGAGCTGTTGACTTATAACATTCCAGGTGTTAAGTCCCGCTGGCTGTCAGAACTCATGGAGTCTGGCCCCTCCACTTTTGCAAGCTAGACTCAGGGATTCCACCTTCCTGGGCAGGCTGCCCCTCCACCACCCTGGCTGTCCTCCCACCAGTCCGTGTAGCACGCATGCCTCTCTGCCCTTCCGACCCTCTTCTGTGGGCCTCTTGTCTATGCTTGGCTCCAGAGAGTCTGTTCTGCTAGTCTTCTGTTTTCTGGGTTATTTCTAGGCAGCTATGGGTGGAATATAAGTGGTCAGCAGAATGAGGTGAGCCCACCGTCCTCCTACACTTCCATCTTCTCTATATCCAAGTGCAGAGATTTTGTAAACAAAGTTACTTTGTTATTAGATTAAATCAATGGCCATAACTGTACAAAGTTTTAGACTTTAGGATACTCACAAATACAAAATCTGTAGTAGATACACAAAAGATAAGGAGAAAGGAGTCAAAGTATATACTATAAAAAAATCACCAGGAAAGATAGCAAACAGGAGAAATGGAATACAAAGGAATGAGAAACAATTAACAAAATGCCAATAGTAAGTTCTTAACTACCAATATAGGCATACTTCATTTTACTGTCCTTCACTTTATTTGCATTTCACAAGTACTGTGTTGTTTTTGTTGTTGTTGTTGTTTATGAATAGAAGGTTTGTGGCAGCCCTGTATTTAGCAACTCTATTGGCATCATTTTTTTCCCCAACGGCATTTGCTCACTTCATGTCTCTGTATCACATTTTCGTAATTTTTGCGATATTTTGAACTATTTAATTATTGTCATATTTGTTACAGTGATATATGATCAGTGATCTTTGATGTTACTATTTTATTTGTTTTGAGGCACCATTAATAGTTTTCATATAAGATGGCAAACTTAATTGATAAATGTTGTGTTCTGACTGCTTTATCAGCTGGACATTCCCCCATATCTATTCCTCTCATCATTCTTCTCTGAGACACAGCAATACTGAAATGAGTCCAATTAAATAGCCCTACAATAATCTGCAAGTATTTAAGTGAAAGAAAGAGTTGAAGATTTCTCATTTAAAATCAAAGCTAGAAATAATTAAGCTTAGTGAGGAAAGCATGTTGAAAGCTAAGATAGGCTGAAAGCTAGGCTTCTTGTGCCAAACAGCCATGTTCTGAATGTAAAAACAAAACAAAACAAAATGTAGGAAATAGAAAATGCTACTCCAGTGAATAAATGAATGATAAGAAAGCAAAACAGCCTTCTTGCTGATATGGAGACAGTTTCATTCATTTGGATAGAAGATCAGAATAGCCATAACATTCCCTTAAGCCAAAGCCTAATCAAGAGCAATGCCCTAACTCTCTCTTCAATTCTATAAAGGCTAAGAGAAGTGAGGAAGATGAAAAGAAAAGTTTGAAACTATCAGAGGTTCATTCATGAGGATTTTTTTGTTTTGTTTTTAATTTTATTTATTTATTTATTTATTTATTTATTTATTTTTAAATTTACATCCAAATTAGTTACCATAAAGTGTAACAATGATTTCAGGAGTAGATTCCTTAATGCCCCTTACCCATTTAGCCCATCTGCCCTCCCACAACCACTCCAGTAACCCTCTATTTTGTTCTCCATATTTAAGAGTCTCTTATGTTTTGTCCCTCTCCCTGTTTTTACATTATTTTTACTTCTCTTCCCTTATGTTCATCTGTTTCATCTCTTAAAGTCCTCATATGAGTGAAGTCATATGATTTTTGTCTTTCTCATACTGACTAATTTCATTTAGCATAATACCCTCCAGTTCCATCAAAGTAGTTGCAAATGGCAAGATTTCATTCTTTTTGACTGTCGAGTAATACTCCATTGTATATATATACCACATCTTCTTTATCCATTCAAAAATCGATGGACATTTGGGCTCTTTCCATACTTTGGCTATTGTTGCTAGTGCTGCTATAAACATTGGGGGTGCAAGTGTCCCTTCAAAACAGCACACCTGTATCCCTTGGATAAATACCTAGTAGTGCAATTGCTGAGTCATAGGGTAGTTCTATTTTTAGTTTTTTGAGGAACCTCCATACTGTTTTCCAGAGTGGCTGCACCAGCTTGCATTCCCACCAAAAATGCAAATGAGATCCTCTTTCTCTGCATCCTTGCCAACATCTGTTGTTGTCTGAGTTGTTCATGTTAGCTATTCTGACACGTGTAAGGTGCTATCGTTGTGGTTTTCATTTGTATTTCCCTGATGATGAGTGATGTTGAGAATTTTTTCATGTGTTGGTTGACCATCTGGATGTCTTCTATGGAGAAGTGTCTATTCATGTCTTTTGTCCATTTCTTCACTGGATTATTTGTTTTTTGGGTGTTGAGTTTGATAAGTTCTTTATAGATTTTGTATACTAACCTTTTATCTGATGTGTCATGTGCAAATATCTTCTCCCATTCTGTCACTTGCCTTTTAGTTTTGCTATTGTTTCCTTCGCTGTGCAGAAGCTTTTTTATTTTGATGAGGTCCCAGTAGTTCATTTTTGCTTTTGTTTTCCCTGCCTCTGGAGACGTGTTGAGTAAGAAGTTGCTACAGTCAAGGTCAAAGAGGTTTTTGCCTGTTTTCTCCTCAAGAATTTTCATGGCATCCTGTCTTACATTTAGGTCTTTTATCCATTTTGAATTTATTTTTGTGTATGGTGTAAGAAAGTGTTCCAGATTCATTCTTCTGCATGTCACTGTCCAGTTTTCCCATTTGCTGAAGAGACTGTCTTTATTCCATTGGATATTCTTTGGTTCATGAGGTTTAAAGAGAAAAGCCATTGCCATAACATAAAAGAGGAAGGTGAAGAAGAAAGCATGAGGTAGAAGTTGCATCAAGTCATCCAGATCTAGATAAGATAATTAGTGAAGGTGGCAACACTAAACAACAGATTTTCAGTGTAGATTAAACAACCTTATATTGGAAGGAGATGCCATGTAGCATAGCTAGATGAGAAGAAATCAATGCTTGGCTTCAAAAGATAGGCTAACTCTTGTTATGGGCTAATGTAGCTGGTGCCATTAGGTTGAGACCAATGCTCATTTACAATTCCAAAAATCCTAAGGCAGTCTTCAGTATTACACTAAATCTACTCTGCCTGTGCACTATAAAGGAACAAGAAAGTCTGGATGACACCACATCTGTTTTTATAAACAGATGGTTTACTGAGTATTTTAAGCCCACTATTGAGACATACAGTGAGAAAAAGAATACTATCAAAATACTACTGCTCATTGTCAGTATCCAGTGGTCACCCAAAAGCTGTGTATGTTAGAGATGTACAATAAGATTTATGTTGTTTTCATGCCTGCTAACATGACATCCATTCTGCAGCCCTTGGATCAAGGAGTAATACTAACTTTCAAGTCTTATTCTTTAAGATATACCTTTGTAATGCTATAGCTGTCATACAGAGTGATTCTTCTGACGGACCTGGGCAAAGTAAGTTGAAAACTTTCTGGAAAGAAAACACCGTTCTAGATGCCATTAAGAACATTTTTGGTCATGGGAAGAGGCCAAAAAGTCAACATTAACAGGAGTTTTAAAGAAGTTGATTCCAACCCTCATGGATGACATTGAAGGGTTCAAAATTTCAGTGGAGGAAGTAACTGCAGATGTGGTGGAGATAGTAAGAGAACTATAATTGGAAGTGACTGAATTGCTGCAATCTCATGATAAAACTTCAACAGATGAGGGGCACCTGGATGGCTCAGTCAGTTAAACACCTGACTTTGGCTCAGGTCATGATCTCTTGGTTCACAAGTTTGAGCCCTGCATCGGGCTCTGTGCTGACAGCTCAGAGCCTGGAGCCTGCTTCAGATTCTGTGTCTCCCTCTGTTTCAGCCCCTCCCTTGCTCATACTCTGTCTTTCCCTCTCAAAAATAAATAAAACATTATAACTTTTTTTTTTTAAAGAAAAACTTCAATAGATGAGGATTTGCTTCTTATGGATGAGCAAAGAAAGTGGTTTCTTGATAATCTATTCCTGGTGAAGATGCTGTAAAGATTTTGAAATGACAACAAAGGATTTTGAATATCAATAAACTTAGTTGATAAAGCAGTGACAATGTTTGAGAGGATTGAGTCCAATTTTGAAGGAACTTCTGTGGGAGGTGCAGCAAGTGCAGGAGGAGCTGGGTGCCTGACTGTTGCACAGGCGGGCACAGGGACCTGAAGTCACAGCCACTGCTACATGATTGGGGGCCTGGGATGCACCACAGGGGCTAAGCACCTTTGGAGCCTTGAGCTCTCCAGTCACAGGGCGCACTGGCAGCATGGGAGCATAAGCTGTGGTAGGAGTTGGGTCAATGCCAGCAAGTCCTGTTACTACAAGAGCTGGACCAGGGAGTCTGAGTCCACCTGACTTACCTACACCAAATTGGGTGTGCCACCTTATGTCTCTGCCACTGACAATGGCTATGAAGTCAGTGGCCTGCTTGCAGGTGTGTTGGAAGATGGACTGTCTTTCAATGGTATGCCCTGATCTATGGCCCCGGAGAAGAAGATGAGCTGTGGAACCCAGTGCTTGAATCCCCAGAGCCTCAACTCAGGCTCTCTGACCCAGAAACATAATAGCCTTCAGATCACAGAGACTAAAAGAGATGCTAAGTGAATGTCTGCAAAAGAAGTCACCATTAATGTCAAAGAAAGTATCTGACGAGGACACAGGTTGAAAAATCATGAAGAACTGTATTAACTAGAAGAGTGTCAACTAGAAGGATAGATTGACTTCTTTGGTGCCCTCCACATCAAGGAGTCTTGAATAAGTGAGTGGCCCTTACTGAGCATGACTGCTGCTGAGTTCCTTGAGAGATTGTCTTACCTGGCAGCCAGTGGCTGCCTGGGCTTTGGGGATATTCTCAGCCTCCTACTTACCACAAAAATGTATTGGCACAGTACTTGCATATGGTAATAAACTGAATGTGCAATTAGTTTGCCCGTGCAACTCTTGCAATATGGTCTTATGTAAAGGTGGTGAGCCAAAGCCACAGGAAAGTTTATGAAACAGAGAAAAGTAGCAGGAATACATTCATTCCCTGGGTAAAAAAGGCTCACACGGGTTCTAAGTTCTCCTGACCATGTTAGTGTGCACTGTTTCAGGCCAGCTTAGTCTTTCATTCTTCCTTTCTGACTACCACCACCATAAGGAAGCTTACCGTGTTCACTTTAAAGTTGTCTTCCACCTAACTGTAAACCCAGATATAGGAGAAATCAAGAAACAAGAAAACTCCCTGTTATACTTATTTCCTTAGCTCAGTGTGAGACAGATTGAGATCAAGTTTCACACAAAATAACCCCACCAACACCCAAAGTGTGTTTTGGGAGGTTTCTAGGATGCAGTCACATCCATTTCTCATCTGCCTTCAATGTCCCCCCTTCCTGGTGTCCATGTCAGCCTCTGTACAACAATATCATGGTCATTGTGATCAACACATCCAACCTAGGATGCCCCTCAAGGCTCAGCCAGGCATTGCATTTTCATAGCTTTCCAGTTCTCTTTGCTTATTATCTTGAGTGTTCTCTCCAGTTGGGTCATTTGCAATTGTTAATCAAAGAGTGGACACTGCTTGGCTCAGTCGGTTGGGCATCTGACTTCGGCTCAGTTCATGATCTCACGGTCTGTGAGTTCAAGCCCCACGTCGGGCTCTGTGCTAACAGCTCAGAGCCTGTAACCTGCTTCGGATTCTGTGTCTCCCTCTCTCTCTACCCCTCCCACGCTCATGCTCTGTCTCCCTCTCTGTCAAAAATAAATACACATTAAAAAATTTTAATAAAAAAAAAGTGGACACTACTTACAAGAGGCAGGTAATCCATAAAATATTGGCAGCACACACAGCTTCCCTTTTGCCTCTCATACACAGTTCCAGGATTATGCCATTTGCTATCTGTGAAGGAATCACTTTAGAAAGCCATTACCTGGTTAATGTGCATTCACATTGACATTAGACTGATGCTCACTGTGTTAAAAATCAGAGGCAGTGAAAAATGTTTTAAAAGATTACAATTATCTGACATTAAACACGTTAAGCTGGAGGTATCTTCCTCCAAAGTAATGTAGCATGATTTTTAAAGGATTGTTAACACGCCCGGATTGGGATAAAGTTACACCAAACAATACCAATAAAATCCATATTTATCAGGAAAAAAATAAGCTCTAATGTGGGTAAAATGCCATCAAAGAGCATTGCATGTTAAAGATAAATGGTTTGTGAAAGGAAATGTCAATCAATGAAGCAAACTTCATGATTGTCTTATTTTGAGAAATTCCCACAGCCAGTCTACAAAAGACTCATTATAGACTTGAGGACACCTGCAGATTGAAGGTGAGGGGATGGAAAACAATCTGTCATGCTAATGGATGTCAAAAGAAAGCCAGGATGGCCATACTTATATCAGACAAACTAGACTTTAAATTAAAGACTGTTACAAGAGATAAAGAAGGGCCTTATATCATAATTAAGGGGTCTATCCATCAATAAGAGCTAATAACTGTAAGTGTTTATGCCCCCAACTTTTAAGCCCAAATATATGTCAATCACAAACCTAAGCAAACTTATTGATAGTAATACTGTAATTGTAGGTGACTTTAATACTCCACTTACAACAATGGACAGATCATATGGCAGGAAATCAATAAAGAAACAATGGCCTTGAATGATACACTAGACCACATGGACTTGACAGATATATTCAGAACTTTTCATCCCAAAGCAGCAGAATATACATTCTTCTTGAGTGCACATTGAACAGTCTCCAAAATAGATCACATACTGGGTCACAAAATATAAGAGGATTGAGATCATACCATGCATATTTTAACATCACAACACTATGAAACATGAAATCAACAACAAGAAAAAATTTGGAAAGCCTCCAAATTCATGGAAGTTAACGACCACCCTATTAAAGAATGAATGGGTGAACCAGGAAATTAAAGAAGAAATTAAAAACATATACCAAAGCAAATAAAAATGAAAATATGACAATCCAAACACTTTGGGATGCAGCAAAGGCCATTCTATGAATAAAATACGTTACAATTCAGATCTATCTCAAGAAGCAATAAAAATCTGTATTTGGATACAGAACCTAACCTTACACCTAAAGAACTAGAAGAAGAGCAGCAAGGAAACCCCAAAGCCAGCAGAAGAAGAGAAATAATAAAGATTAGAGCAGAAACAATATAGAATTCAGAAAAACAGTAGAACATATCAATGAATCTAATAAGTGTTTTTTTGAAAGAATAAACAAAATTGATAAACCCCTAGCCTGATTTCTCAAAAAGAAAAGAGAGAGAACCCAAATAGGTAAAATCACTAATGAAAGGGGAGAGATCACAACCAACACCACAAAAATACAAACAAATATTAGAGAATACTATGAAAAATTACATTCCAATAAACTGGACAATCTGGAAGAAACGGACAAATTCGTTGACACCCACACACTAACAAAATTCAAACGGGAAGAAATAGAAAATTTGAATAAAGCCATAACCAGCAAAAAAAAAAAAAATTGAATCAGTTATCAAGTCTCCCAACAAATAAGAGTTCTGGGCCAGATGGCTTCCTAGGGGAATTCTACCAGACATTTAAATCAGAGTTAATACCTGTTCTTCTCATGCTGTTCCAAAAACTTGAAATGGAAGGAAAGCTTCCAGACTCATTCTATGAAGCCAGCATTACCTTGATTCCCAAAAGCAGACAAAGACCCCACTAAAAAGGAGAATTACAGGCCAATATCCCTGATGAACATGGATGCAGAAATTCAGAAGAAGATAGTAGCAAATCGAATTCAACAGTATATTAAAAGAATTATTCACCATGGTCATGTGGGATTCATTCCTGGGCTGCAGGGATGGTTCAATATCGGCAAATCAATCAATGTGATGCATCACATTAGTAGAAGAAAAGATAAGAAACATCCTGTCAATAGATGCAATAAAAAGCATTTGACAAAATACAGCATCCTTTCTTGATTAAAAAAAAAAAACCTTGAGAAAGTCGGGATAGAAGGAACATACCTTAATATCATAAAAGCCATATGTGACAGTCCCACCACTAATATCATCCTCAATGGGGAAAAACTGAGAGCTTTCCCCCTGAGATCAGGAACATGACAGAGATGTCCACTCTCACTATTGTTGTTTAACATAGTGTTGGAAGTCTTACCCTCAGCAATCAGACAACAAAATGAAATAAAAAGCATCAAAATTGTCAAAGAAGAAGTCAAACTTTCACTTTTTGCAGATGACATGATACTCTTCATTGAAAACTCAAAAGACTCCACCAAAAAAACTACTACAACTGATACATGGATTCAGCAAAGTTGCAGGATATAAAATCAATGTACAGAAATTTGTTGCATTTCTATACACCAATAATGAAGCAACAGAAAGAGATATCAAGGAATTGATTCCATTTACGACTACACTAAGGACCATAAAATACGTAGGAATAAACCTATCCAAAAAGGTAAAAGATATGTATCCTGGAAATTATAGAAAAACTTATGAAAGAAATTGAAAAAGACACAAAGAAATGGAAAAACATTCCACATTCATGGATTGGAAGAACAAATATTGTTAAAATATCAATACTACCCAAAGCAATATACACATTCAATGCAATCACAATCAAAATAACACCAGCATTCTTCTCATAACTAGAACAAACAATCCTAAAATTTGTATGGAACCACCAAAAAAACCCCACAAATAGCCAAAGTAATGTTGAAAAAGAAACCAAAGCTAGAAGCATCAAAATCCTGGATTCTAGCCTGTACTACAAGGACGTAATCATCGAGACAGCATGGTATGGGCACAAAAACAGACTCATAGACCAATATAACAGAATAGATAACCCAAAACTGGACCCACAAATGTATGGCCAACTAATCTTTGACAAAGCAGGAAAGAATATCCAATGGAAAAGAGTCTCCTTAGCAAGTGGTGCTGGGAGAATGGGACAGCAGATGCAGAAGAATGAAGTTGGACCACCTTCTTACACCATAAACAAGAATAAACTCAAAACAGATGAAAGACCTAAATGTGAGACAGGAAAACACAAAATCCTGGAGGAGAAAGGAGGCAACAACCTCTTTATCCCAGCCACAGCAGCTTCTTATTTGGCATGTCTCCAAAGGCAAGGGAATTAAAAGCAAAAATGAACTATTGGGACCTCATCAAGATACAAAGCTGTACAGCAGAGGAAACAATAAAACTAAAAGGCAACCAACGGAATGGGATAAGATATTTGCAAATAACATATTGTATACAGGGTTAGTATCCAAAATCTATAACAAACTTACCAAACTCAACACCCACAAAACAAGTAATCCAGTGAAGAAATGGCCAGAAGACATGAACAGATACTTTTCCGAAGAAGACATACAGATGGCTAACAGACACATGAAAAGATGTTCAATGTCACTCATCATCAGGGAAATATAAATCAAAACTACAATGAAATATATCACCTCTCACTTCTTCAGAATGGCTAAAATTAAGAACACATGAAACAAAAAATGTTGGCAAGGAGGTGGAGAAAGGGGAACTCTCTTACACTATTGGTGGGAATGCAAACTGGTGTAACTACTCTGGAAAACAGTATGGAGGTTCCTCAAAGTATTAAAAATAAATAATAAAAAATAGTAAAAATTAAATATAGAATTATTGTATGACCCAGCACTACTAGGAATTTATCTAAAGGATACAGGAGTGCTGATTCATAGGGGCACAGGTGCCCCAATGTGCTATCAACAATAGCCAAATTATGGAAAGGGCCCAAATGTCCATCAACTGATGAATGGATAAAATTAGTATGGTACACACACACACACACACACACACACACACACACACACAATGGAATACTGCTTGGAAATGAAAAAGAATGAAATCTTGCCACTTGCAACAACGTGGATGGAACTGGAGGGTATTATGCTACGTGAAATAAGTCGATCAGAGAAAGACAGATATCATATGTTCTCACTCATATGTGGAATTTGAGGAATTTTAACAGAAGACCATGGGGGAAGGGAAGAAAAAAACAGTTACAAACTGAGAGTGAGTCAAAACATAAGAGACTCTTAAATATAGAGAACAAACTGATGACTGATGGAGGGGGTGCGGGGGGGGAGGGGAATGGGCAGTGGACTTTGAGGAGGGTACTTGTTGGTATGAGTACTTGGTGTTGTATGTAAGTGATGAATCATGGAACCTACTCCCGAAGCCAATAACATACTGTATAGTCTTTATGTTAGCTAACTTGACAATAGATTATATTAAAAAAAGTAACAAATTGCCACAGCCAGCCCAACCTTCAGCAACCACCAGCCTGATCAGTCAGCAGCCATCAACAATAAACCCAGACTCTCCTCCAGCATAAGGATTATGACTTGCTGAAATCTCATGTGATGGTTGACATTTGTTAAGCAATAAAGCATTTTTTATTAAGTTTTTATTTAAATTCCAAAATAGTTAACATAAAGTGTTATATTAGTTTCAGGTGTACAATATAGTGATTCAACACTTATATACAACACCTGGTGCTCATCACAAGTGCACTCCTTAATCCTAATCACCTTTTCCACCCATCCCCCCATCTACCTCTCCTCTGGTAACAGTTTATTCTCTACAGTTAAGAGTCTGTAGCTTGGTTTGCCTGCACCTCTCTCTCTCTCTTTCTCTCTCTCCCCCCTCCCTTTGCTGGATTGTTTTGTTTCTTAAATTACACAAATGAGTGAAATCATATAGTATTTTTCTTTCTCCAACTGACTCCGACTTCCCTTAGCAAAATACTCTCTAGCTCTATCCATATCATTGCAGATGGCAAAATTTCACTCTCTTTTATGGCTGAGTAATATTCCATTGTGTATATATACCACATCTTCCTTATCCATGCATCTATCAAGGGACACTTACGCTGCTTCCACAATTTTGCTCTTGTAATAATGCTGCTACAAACTTAAGGGTGCATGTATCTTTGAATTAGTGTTTTTGTATTCTTTAGACAAATACCCAGTAGTGTGATTACTGGACCATAGGATAGTTCTATTTTTAGCTTTTTGAGGATCCTCCGTACTGTTTTCCACAGTGGCTGTACAAGTTTGCATTCCCACCTGCAGTGAATGAGGTTTCCTTTTTCTGAACATCCTTGCCAATCCTTTCTTTTATTTTTAATTTTAGCCATTCTGACAGGTTTGAGATGATATCTCATTGTAATTTTGATTTGCATTTTCCTGATGAGTGATGTTGAGCATCTTTTCATGTGTCTGTTGGCCATCTGGGTGTCTTCTTTGAAGAAATGTCTATTCCTTTATTCTGCCCATTTTTAATTGGATTATTTGTTTTCTAGGTGTTGAATTGTATTAGTTCTTTATATATTTTGGATACTAACCCTTATTTGAATATGTCATTTGCAAATATCTTCTCCCATTCAGCAGGTTGCCTTTTAATTTTGCTAATTGTTTCCTTCACTGTGCAGCACCTTTTATTTTTATGTAGTCCCAATACTTTATTTTTGCTTTTATTTTCCTTGTTTCAGGAGACATATCTACAAAAATGATGCTGTGACCAATGTCAGAGAAATTACTACCTGTGCTCTCTTCTAGGATTTTTAGGATTTCAGGTCTCACATTAAGTGTTTAATATATGCTGAGTTTATTTGTGTGTATGGTGTAAGAAATTGGTCCAGTTTCATTCTTTTGGATGTAGCTGCTATTCAGGGTCTTTTGTGATTCCATATAAATTTTATGGTTGTTCCAGTTCTTTGAGAAATACCACTGATGTTTTGTTAGGGATTGCATTAAATGTCTAGATTGTTTTGGGTGGTATAGACATTTTAACAATATTTATTCTTCCAGTCCTTAAGCATGGAATGTATTTCCATTTCTTTGTGTCATCTAAAGAACAGTGCTTTAATCAGTGTTTTACAGTTTTCAGAGTACAGGGCTTTCATCTCTTTTGCTAAGTTTATTCCTACCTACTTTATTATTTTTGGTGCAATTTTAAATGGGATTGTTTTCTTATTTTTTCCTTCTGCTGCTTCATTATTATTATGTGGAAATGTATCAACTTTTCTGAATATTGATTTTGTATCCTGCAACTTTACTAAATTTATTTATCAGTTCTAGCAGTTTTTTGGTGGAGTCTTCAGATTTTTCTCTATATAATATCATGTCATCTTGAAATAGTGCAAATTTTACTTCTTACCAATTTGAATGCCTTTTATTTATTTTTCTCATCTGACTGCTATGGCTAGGACTTCTAGTACTATGTTAAATAAAATTTGTGAGAATGGAGATCCTTGTCTTGTTCATGATCTTAGGAGAAAAGTTCTCTCAGTCCCCCCTCCACTGAGTGTGATATTCACTGTGAGTTTTTCATATGAGACATTTATGTTGAGGTATGTTCCCTTTAGACCTACTTTGTTGAGGTTTGTTGTTGTTGTTTTCACAAATGGGTGTGTAGTTTGTCAGATGTTTTTTTTTTCCTGCATCTATTGAAATGATCATGTGATTTTTTGTTCTTTCCTCTATTGATGTGATGTATCACATTGATTAATTTGCTAATATTGAACCATTGAACCGTCCTTGGAATAAATACCCCTTGATAGTGGTCAATGATTATTTAAATGTATTGTTGGATTCAGTTTGCTAGTATTTTGTTGAGAATGTTTGCATTTATGTTCAACAGAGATATCAGTTTGTAGTTCTCTTTTTTGTGCTGTCTTTATCTGGTTTTGGTACCATGGTAATGCTGGCTTCATAGAATGAATTTGGAAGTTTACCTTCCTTTTCTATTTTTTTGGAGTATTTGGAGAATAGGTATTAACTCTTCTTTAAATGTTGTCTTGTCCTGGACTTCTGTTTTTTGGGAGGTTATTATTATTATTATTATTACTGATTCAATTTCTTTGCTTGTTATAGGTCTCTTCCAGTTTTCTGTTTCTTCCCGATCCAGCTTTGGTAGGTTATATGTTTCTAGGAATTTATCCATTTCCTCTAGGTTGTTCAATTTGTTGGCATATAGTTTCTCATAATATTCTCTGACATTTGTTGGTATTTCTGTGGTGTTGGTTGCTCTTTCTTCTCCATCATTTATTGTTTTATTTATTTGAGTCCTTTCTCTCTCTCTCTCTCTCTCTCTCTCTCTCTCTCTCTCTCTCTTTTTCTGATGAGTATGGCAAAAGGGTCACCAATTTTTGTTTTTCTTTTCAAAGAACCATTGATCTGTTCTATAGGGGTTTTTTTAGTTTTTTTTTTTTTTTCTATATCATTTGTATCTGCTCTAATCTTTGTTTCCTTCTTTCTGCTAGGGTTTTGGTTTTATTTCCTCTTTTTCTAGCCCCTTTATATGTAGAGTTAGGTTGTTTGAGTATTTTTCTTTTAGAGACAGGCCTGTATTGCACTAAACTTCCCTCTTAGAACTGCTTTTGCTACATCCCAATGATTTTTGGACTGCTGTGTTTCATTTTCATTTGTTTCCATGTAATTTTTTATTTCTTTTTTGATCTATTGGTTGACCTATTTATTAGTTAGTAGTATATTATTTAACCTCCATATATTTGTGCTCTTTCCAGATTTTCTCTTTTGATTGATTTTTAATTTCATAGCATTGTCAGAAAAGATACATCATATGACTTAAATCGTTTTTAATTTGTTGAGACTTGTTTTGTGGCATAATATGTGATCTATTCTGGAGAATATTCTATATGCACTTGGCAAAATATGTGATTTATTCTGGAGAATGCCCCATGTTCACTTGAAAAGAATGTGTATTCTGGTATTTTATTTTTGTGGAATGTTCTGAATATATCTGTTATGTCCATCTCATTCACTGTGTCATTCAAAGCCACGATTTCTTTGTTGATTTTCTAATTGGATAATCTGTCCAGTGATATAAGTGTAGTTTTAAAGTACCCTACTATTATTGTAATACTATTGATTTGTTCCTTTGTTGTTAACTGTTTCATGTATTTGGTCCCTCTCATGTTGGGTGCATATTTATAATTGTCATATCCTCTTGTTGGATGGTCCCCTTTATTATTATTTAGTGTCCTTGTTTGTCTCTTGTTACAGTCTTTTTTAAAGTCTATTTTGTCTGATATAAGTACTGCTACTGTGGCTTCCTTTTGACATCTATTTTAATGATAAATATTTCTCTATCCCCTCATTTTCAATCTACAGATGTCTTTAGGTATGAAATGAATTTCTTGTAGGCAGCATATAGATGGGTCTTGGTTTTTTAAATCCATTTTTCTACCCTATTTCTTTTGATTGGAGCATTTAGTCTATTTACATTCAAAGTAATTATTGATAGATATGTATTTAGTGCCATTTTGTAACTTGTTTTGGAGTTATTTCTCTGATCCATTCTTCTTTTGCTCTTTCATGGTTTCCTTTAGTGATATACTTGGATTCACTTCTCTTTATTGTGTGCATAGTTATTAGTGGTTTTTGATATATGTTTACCTTACCTTTGTATACATAACCTCTTCTGCATATAGCAGTCTATATTAACTTGATCATCACTTAAGTTTGAACCCATTCTTTACTCCTCTCCTCCCAACATTTTAGGTATCTGGTATCATATTTTACATCCTATTATTTTGTGAATCCCTTGACTGATTTTTACTGATATACTTATTTTTCATACTTTTATTTATGGTCTTTCCCTTCTACTCAGTGAGTCACTTCAATAAAATATTTTTAAATTAAGGTATGCACATTGTCTTTTTAGACATAATGCCATTGCACATAATGTAGTGCATATGTATATTTAATATAATGTAGTGTAGTATGAACATAGCTTCTCTATGTACTGAGAAACAAAATATTTATTTGACTTGCTTTACTTATAATATTCACTTTATTTCAGTGGTCTGGAACCAAACCTGCAATATATCTGCTATGCCTGTAGTTACTTTAAATGGAAATGGATTACATTCTCCAATTAAAGACACAGTGTCCGAGTAGATTAAAAAATAAGATTCAACTCTATTTTGGCCACAAGAGGTTCACTTTAGCATTAGGAACACAAATAAGCTAAAAATGAAGGACTAGAAATGGTATTCTATGTAAGTGTTAATCACAAAAGAGTAAGAATGACAATACCTATATATAAGGAAAAATGAACTATATGTCAAAAACTGTCAAAAGAGGAAAAAAAGGTCATTATATAGTAATTATTATGTCATTTATCAAAGGATATAGCTATTATAAATACACATGTACAAAATATCCAATGCAAAGCAAATATTAACAGAAATAAAGAGGGAAATAGAACAATAAAATAATAGTAGGGGATTTTAATAACTTACTTTAAAAAATGCTCATTCATATGGAAAATAAGGAAATAGTTGACTTGAACAACAATATAGACCACATGGACCTAAAAGACCTATGCCTAACATTCCACTCAACAGCAGAAGAATACACATTTTTAAAGCACACACAGAACATTCTCCAGGATAGATTATATATTGAGCCACAAAACAAAGCCTAACAAATTTAAGAAGGTTGAAGTTGTACCACGTATCTTTTCTGACCAAAATGGTATGAAACTAGAAATAAATAACTGGGGAAAAATAGAATAAAATTACAAATATTTGGAAACCAATTAAAGAATAAATCAAATTGGAATACAAAAATTATCATGAGACAAATAAAAATAGAAATACATATACAAAAGCTTATGGGATAAAGTAAAAGCTGTTCTAAGAAGGAAGTTTATAGTGTCAAATGCCTACATTAAGAAAAAAGAAAGATCACAAATGACAACCTAGCTTTAAATTTCAAGGAACTAGAAAAAAGAACAAAATAAGGCCAAAGGTGACAGAAGAAAGGGAAAAGTAAATATCACAGTGAAAATAAAGGGAATAAAGACCAGAAAAAAATAGAAAAATAATTCAAAGAAATTAAGTGTTTTTTTACAAGATAAATAAAATTGACATTTATTTAGACTAAGAAAAAAGAGTAGGCTCAAATAAAATTATAAATAAAAGAGGAGTCATTATAACTGATACCACAGAAATCTAAAGAATCTTAAAGAGATACCTGTGAATAATTAAATGCCAACAAATTGGATAACCTAGAAGAAATGGCTAAATTTCTAGAAACTTACAAGCTACCAAGACTGAAGTATGAAGAAATAAGAAATCTGACCGGACCAATAATGAATAAGAAAATTAAATCAGCAATCAAAAACCTCCCAACCAAGAAAAGTTTCACAGTCAAATGTCTTCACTGGAAAATTCTACCAAACATTAATGAAGAATTAATACCCAATCCTTCTTAAACCATTACAAAAACTTTAAGAAGAGGGAATAATCATATCTCTTTTTATGAGGTCAGCATTACCTTGATACCAAAGCCAAATGAGGACAATATGAAACAGGAAAACTGTAGGTCAGTAACCCTGATGAACATAGATGCAAAAATCCTCAACATTAATACTAGAAAACTGAATTCAGCAACAGATTAAAAGGATCTTACACCATGGTCAATGGAGATTTATCCCTAGGATGGATACAAGGACAGTTCTATATAACAAACAATAAATGTGACACATCACATTGATAGAACGAAGGATAAAAATTATATGATAATTTCAATATATCCAGAAAAAGCATATTCATCAATATTATTTCATGATAACAATTGTCAAAAAATTAGGCGTAGAAAGAATGTACTTCAATATCAAAAAGGCCATATATGACAAATCCACAGCTAACATTATATTCAAAATTGAAAAGCTGGAAGCTTTTCTTCTAAGATCAGGAACAAGTATGTCTACTGTGTCTACTTTTATTCAGCATAATACTTGTAGTTCTAGCCAGAGAAATTAGTCAAGAAAAAGAAAAAAATATGTGTCCGAATAAGAAAGGAAGAAGTAAAATTATCTGTAGATGATATGATTTTAAATTTTATTTTAATGTTTATTTATTTTTGAGAAAGAGAGAGACAGAGAGACAGAGAGAGAGAGACAGAGCACAAGTTGGGGAGGGGCAGAGAGAGAGGGACACACAGAATCCGAAGCAGGCTCCAGGATCTGAGCTGTCAGCACAGAGCCTGATGCAGGGCTCAAACCCACAAACTGTGAGATCATGACTTGAGCTGAAGTCAGTCGCTTAACTGACTGAGCCACCCAAGCACCCCTGGATGATATGATTTTATATAGAAAAAAAGTCTAAACACTCCACCAAAAGATTGTTAGAACTAATAAGAAAATTCAGTAAAGTGCAGCATACAAAATCAGTATACAAAATTCACTTGTGTTACATACTAACAATTAACTATCCAAAAAGAAAAAAAGTAAAAAAGAATTAAGAAAACCATCCCATTTACAATAGCATCAAAAATATTTAGGAAAAAGTTTAACCAAGGAGTTGAAGACCTGTGTAAGCTTATGCACAGCAAAGAAAACAACAGAGTGAAGAGAACACACATAATAAATGATATTTGCAAGCCATATATCTGTTAAGGGGTTAATATCCAAAATATATAAGGAAGTCCTAAAACTCAGTAACAAGAAATTTTAAAAACCTTCCCATTTACAGTAGCCTCAAAAAATACTTAATAAAAAAATTAAACCAAGGAGTTGAAGACCTATGCACTGAAGACATTGATAAATAAATTGAAGAAGACACAGATAAGTGGAAAGATATTTTGTGTTTATGTATTAAAAACATTAATATTGTTAAAATGTCCATACTACCCATAGATATCTACAGGCTCAATGCAATTCTATATGTTTGACTTTTTTAGATTCTACATATAAATGAGATCGTGTAGTTTTTTTCTTTGTGTCTGCCTTATTCCCTTTAGCATAATATCTTCCAGGTTTATCCATATCATTGCAAATGGCAGGATATCTTTCTTTTTTTATTTTATTTTTTTGATAGACAGAGAACAAGTGGGGGAGGGGCAGAGAGAGAAGGAGACACAGAATCCAAAGCAGGCTACAGGCTCTCAGCGGTCAGCACAGAGCCAGATGCGGGGCTCAAACTCACAAATTGCGAGATCATGACCTGAGCTGAAGTCTGATGCTCAACCGACTGAGCCATCCAGGAGCCCCAGGATATCTTTCTTTTTTAAGACTGAATAGTATTCACATATGTGAATATATATATATATATATATATATATATATATATATATATATATCACATTTTCTGTATTCATTCATCCTTTAATAGACACTTAGCTTACATATTTTGTTATCTTTTTAATTCTTTCCATCATAAGTAGACATGAATTTATACTCCTTTAATTCTTATCACCTCCCATTTGAGGCTGGTAAATTGAGATCCATTTTATAGTGAGGTCCTTGGATGCTCAGAGGGAAAGTATTTTGCCCAATCCACATTACTTCTAAACAACAGTGCATCAATTTGCATCCATCTCATTCCAGAGCTCATTTGTCTACTGTATAATGTCTAAACACTCTTCTGAGAAGGCACCAAATCCTTTTATTCACCACTGTGCTTTACCCCTATTATCTTACCCCCAAACTTGTTATTCCTCTTGTATAAAGTATTTCAATGAGTCTGCCCACTAACATCATGGACTCCTTCGCACCTCCATATCTAAGCACTGTCCGTTCTCCCTCTTTAATATCTCTTGAATCTATCTCTCTTTGCTGCTGGTATTCTAATTTAGATCCTTCTCATCAGCAGTATCCTATCTGGTCTCCCTACCTCAGTCTCTCTAGTCTAGTCAACTTTTAATAATAAACCTAAAGGGATATTCTAAAAATGCATTTGATAATACCACTTCCCTGTGGTCATACTCACTTCAGCCCAGTGATAAAGTTCATACTCATGGCTTTCATTCATTGCCTTCATGATACAGCCCCAACCCACCTTAACAACCTCATCTCCAACTACCCACACTTATCATCTCAAATTGGTTCCTATGCTCAAACCACACTAAACTTTACTCTTAGTTTACATTTTCTTAGGCAAACTATGATCTTTCACTCCTCTAAGGTGTTCTGTCTGAAGTTCCCTTTCCCTCATTTTCTACCTATTGTAATCCTTCAAGGCCCAACTCAAATGTTACTCCTTTTAAAAGATCTTCTTCAGCCCCTCCAAGTAGAATTAGCACTGTCCTCCTCATAGCACTTATTTGCATGATTCTACTTGTATTATAATAATTGATATATTTCTCCTGCTATACTAGTATGATACATCTCAAAGCTTCTCCCTACCACTTACCCACACGTAGAAGAGAGGGCCCCCATTGGCTACTTGCCTATTTGTGAGGCCTCCCTGTCTTTCCTGATTCACTCTCAGTTTTCTGTAGTTTATGAAGTGGGCTATGTGTTTTCTTGTGGAAATGGATGACTACCTAAAGAAAGGGAATGATACTGAACACTTTTTACCTGACAAGAGCAATAAACTCTCTCTTCAGAAAGAGTGTGAACTCTAGAAACAAACTTCTAGCTTTGAAAATTGGCTCTGCCACATTAACTTTGTGACACTGATCTTCCCAGTGCCTTAGATTCCTTATCTGTAAAGTGGGACTAATAAAGAGTTCACTACTTTATAGAGCAGTTTTGAAAAGAATGGTGAGCTAATCCATATAAGGCACTTAGAACAGGGTCTGGCACAGAGAAAGTGCCCAAATAATGGTATCTGTTACCATTACCATCACAGTCATTATTATCATCACTACCATTTTGTCATTATTATTCAGCATATCCCAGAACCTGGAAATATTTTCCCTTGGCGGAGGGTCTAGTTCCAAAGTCCCCATTGCTACTATCATTCTATCCCCTATTTCCTTGAATCAGAAAAATATCCTTTCCTATGTAGAAGGTAGTGGCCTCTGTGAGACTGTATATGTGGCTCATCTTTATGACATTGGACTTCTTGTACTGTATTAAGATGGCAATAATGCTGTTATATCCTGTAGGGCACAGTCCATCCCTGTTGTCTCTTCTAAAGTAGAGCAGGGGTGAAATTTCCTAGGGTCTTTATACTAGAAGAAAGTATTCAAATAGAAACATGTAAATGAGATGTTGGGCCTAAAGCACATGAGAGAAGAAATTCATGTCACTGTTCACTTCATTGTTTTGAGAGGGTAAGTGTGCTTAAGATTACTCCTAAGTGCTGGAGGTTTACAGGTAGCTTCTGCCACAAGGCATGTCCTGGAAACATATGATCTAGTTACATGGCTCTCTTGTGCTTATGCCCCTATTAGTTGTAAGCCTTCAGTAAATTTTTGTTTGAATGCTCTAATCTGATTTTTTTTGAATGTCCTAATGCTAGGCTTATGAAAGCAGGACTATTTATCTACCTTGGGACAAAGTAGGGAAACTATAAAGGGAATCCTTTTGGCCCTGATCCCTATAATGGTAACAGGAGTGATTGGTAACAGGTTCTCAAATAGAAGAAAGCTCTCTGGGGGGAAAAGCCTTTGCAGCAAAACTTAGCCCTTCTTTCTCACATAAAAACTCTTGCCTCACTGCCTAATTGGAGCATAATAGCATAAGTAATGACTAGCAATTATAGAGTATTTATTATGTACCACACACTGAAATAAGTATACCATCTCATGTAACACTGACTACTACCTCATGAGGTAGGTACTATTATTATTCCCATTATACTGAGGAGAAAACTTGAGATATAGAGAGATCATGGACTTGCCAAATGTCCTACAGTTGATTGGAAGCAGAACTGAGATTCAGACTTGGCCACTTGATTCCAAAGCCTGCATTTCTTTTAACATTTTACTATGGAGAGTTTAAAACATAAACTGAACTTAAAAAAAAAAGTATAACATACTCCCCGTGCCTATCACACAGCTTTAACATTTACCACTATATGCCCATTCTTGTTTCATCGATACCCCACCCACATCCCCAAACAAGGCCTCATGTCACTTCATCCATAAATGTTTCAGTATATATCTCTAAAAGATAAAGACCTTTTTAAACCAAAATTACAATACCATCATTGTACCTGAAAGAAAAGCAAACAGTAATTCCTTAAGATCACTGTCCAGTCAGTGTTCAAATTTTCCTGTCTTTTTTTTTTAAAAAATCAGGATATAAATAAGATGCATGTATTACAACTGCTTGACATATTTCTCAAGTCTCATTTAGCCATCTAGAACCTGTTATTAACCACTACACTCTGATCTAGGGTTTCTACTATGAAGAAAGGTGCCACTTTCCTTAGAGCAGGAGTTCTAAATTAGGGAGTAACAGCTTTAAGGGAAGCTATGAATCTCTTAAAATTAGTTGTTAAAATTTTGCATGTATTTGTGTTGGTTAATTTGTCTTAGAAGAATATCCTTGGCTTTCATTAGAGTTGGGAGTTTATGAGGATGGAGAATGAAGTTAAATTCTGTTAAGTTTATTAACTTGAAATTTAAGAGAATTTAACAAATTACTTTTGAGAGGAATATAAATAGTTAAGGATTAATTGGTGTCACTTTAAAGAGAATAGAATTATAGGGGTGCCTGGGTGGCCCAGTCGGTTAGGCATCCTCCTTCAGCTCGGGTTATGATTTCACAGTCCATGAGTTCGAACCCCGCGCCAGCTCTGTGCTGACAGCTCAGAGCCTGGAGCCTGCTTTGGATTCTGTGTCTCCCTCTCTCTCTGCCCCTCCCCTGCTCATGCTCTCTCTCTGTTTCAAAAAGAAATAAAAACATTTAAAAAATTTTTTAAAAAGAATAGAATTATAATTGATCGGAAACTCTTAAGTCCTTTTTAAATTACATATCCTTTTGAATAAAGCATCTTGGTGTACTGTGGTGTTACTGAATTGTGGTGGTGAAAATCATACTCAGATCTTGAACTGAATTCCCTATTTGTTGGAATCTGTGACTCAACATGAATTGGGGTAGGAAGAGACTGATTTTGTGAGATATCAGTGATTTGTTCCAGAATAATAACCCCATTGAAAATGTGTACAATATTTCAATATTATGTGTGTATAAAAATGAAATGGTAATAAAGTTATCATTAATTTTCCCTCTTTGCACCAACTTTTCCTAGATGAAATCCAACATCAAACACCCAATGGTGTTATCACCAGCAGTATAGAACCCCCCAAGCTACCACAATACCCCAAACTGCCTATTCAGAGGAGTGGGGAAGCTGATACTGAGAGGCAGTCCCCAAGCAGGCTTGTTTCAGATGGCAAGTTGGAGTCCTGTCCTGAAGTGGATGTGGGGAAGCTGGTGTCTAGGATGCAAGATGGAGGAACCAAGGCCATATCAAAGGCCACCAATGGACCTGTGCCAGGCTCTGGGCCCACCAAAGCACCCTCTTTCCAAATAAAGAGACCAGCTCCTCGTCCCCTGACTCACCACAAGGAGGGTAAGTGCTTGGGAATCCCATTGAAACCAACTCTTTTGTACATTGAGATCTTTCTGAGGTTGGAGATATTTAAATAGGAATCTGTTCCAGTTTACTACCACTAATATTGGAATGATGGTTAAGAACATAAAACCCATTCACAATAATCACTAGAATGTAAACTTAATGAGGGTGGTGATTTGGGGCCTGTTTTATTTACTTCTATATCCAAGTGTTTAGAACATTGCCTGACTATCACAAGGTAGGCACTTATTACTTGTATAATAAATTAATAATAATATTTTTATAAATATTATTACTGCTACTGTTGCCATTAAGTATCTGCTATGTCCTTGGCACTGTACTAGGTATTGACAAACTATTTCTGATCTTCACAGCCTTACTGTGGAGAATGTATTACTATTTTTTTTTCCTACTAGAACTGAGGATCCTAGAGCTAAGTGACTTGACAAACGTTCATAGCTAGTAACTGGCCGAGCTGTGATCTCAATCTTACCAAGTCTGACAGGCACAAAAGCCTGTTTTATTTCCAATAAGGCGGAACTATCACTTTACGTTTCTATAAGAAACTTTGAAATTGGTGAACTGCTGGTTTCTCATTCTCACTTGCCAGATTAATCAAAATAAGGACAAAAGGGCACAACTTCTGCAAAACTATAGGATTTTTAAATTACAAATTCAAGATGTGGCTGACTTCTGTAAATTTAATTGGTTACTACATGTGGAGACTCATGTTTGGAGGTTGGAGCTAATCCAGAGGGTATCTGGAGAAGGGTACATAATTCTATGAAGATAGTATGGTATACTGGACAGAATATAGACTTTGATATCACAAAGGCTTGGATCCAAATTGTGGATATTTTATTTTCTTGATAGATGACCTTCTAAAAATATGCCTTGTTTTTTTATCTTGTCCTATTCCAAAAAGGATTTAAGGCATTTAACAATATAGAAAATACAAAAACTCAAAATAGTAGGAATAATTTATTCAACAAGTATTCATGTAATACTTACTGTATGCCTGGTCTCATTCTAAGTGTTGAGGACATAAGAATGAATAAGACACAAGGTCCCTACTCTCTTGAGCCTTATATCAGGGCTTAGCAAACTATGGCCTTAACTGGTTGAAAAAAATCAAAAGAAAAATAATATGTCATGACACATGAAAATTATATGAAATTCAAATTTCTGTGTCCATAATATACTACTTAACTTACATAGTGTCTAAAGCTGCTTTTATACTACAACAGCAGAATCTAGTAGTAGCAACAGAGACCTTCCAATGGCCTACAAGACCTAAAATATTAGCTATCTGATACTTTACAGAAGAAGTTTGCTGACTTCTGCCTTAGATTCTAGAGAATACAGGTGAGAAAAAATGAGCTCAAGAGAGAAAAAAAAGGTAGTATAGTAAGGATATGGAAATAATGGAGTTCATACACAAAATGTTTACTGTGAAGCCTTACATACTTGCTGGAGCAGTGTCACATATTTGTCTCCAAACTTTCTAGAGAAAATGAAAAGAGGAGGAACTTAATGGTAATATAAGTCTATGCTCTTAAGGTAACAACAAGCCACTTGTTCAAGTAAAAGTACAACTCATCCATTTTTGAGGCAAGAGAATACTTCTAAGAAGCATTTTCTCTCAAGAATTGTTGCATATAACAACCTTAACATGGGCTGATGGCATTGTCTCAGAGCACAATTCCGTAAAAGCTATTCTTTGGGAATCTGATAAGATTTCCACTAAGTAACTGACTCTGTGAATTATTTGTCTTGGCCCACTGATCCATCTGTCTGTATGATTAATAGTTATTTAACCTCTGTGCACCTAGGTTTCTAAATCTATAAATAGGAGAAACAGCTCATCTAACAGAATTATTGGTAGGGTTAGAAGAAATATAGGGGCGCCTAGGTGGCTCAGTCGGTTAAGCGTCCGACTTCGGCTCAGGTCATGATCTCACGGTCCGTGAGTTCGAGCCCCGTGTCGGGCTCTGTGCTGACCGCTCAGAGCCTGGAGCCTGTTTCAGATTCTGTGTCTCCCTCTCTCTCTGACCCTCCCCCATTCATGCTCTGTTTCTATCTCAAAAATAAATAAACGTTAAAAAAAATTAAAAAAAAGAAATACCAAAATTTCTGCCATATAATCAATATCCAAAATATGTTATTAATTCCCTACCCTGCTCTTCCCCTTTCTAAGATTTGCCTATTTGGGGAAATAACCAATTAACACCAGACTTCTATGTAGACACTGCTTCAATTTATAAGTCCTGTATTGACCTTCACATCAATCTGGTAGAGTTGGGTAATTCAAGATATATTTTTCACGGAGAAGTTTGTTTTGCCTGCTACTAAGCCTTGAGGTCAGCCAGATCCTCTAAGGTCAGCACACCACAACTTAGCCCTCCCTAACTATTGCCTACTGTAGACTTAAATTCTAGAGGCATTTCCCCTTCCCATTCCTCCACAGTCCTGCTCCAGGCTGCTGGCAACAGCTGCTCTGATCTAATAGTTTCAGTTAATATAATGATCTTACTCTCCATTATCAGTCAGACTGTCTAAATCTGGGCCACATAATTGCTTGGTTTTTGCTTTTTACCTTAAATTAGTCAGCAACAGGCTAGTGTTATGTAGCTTTTTTCAAAGATCCATGCCTCCAGCCTTAGCTACAGAAAACAGAACTGTGGTTGTAATCCTGGCCTTGGTGAAAAATGAGCCAAATTTATGATGTAGTTGCCTCTTTTTTTTGGGGGGGGGGAAGTTTTTAATTAAATTCCAGTTACTTAACATACAGTGTAACATTAGTTTCTGGAATAGAATTTAGTAATTCATCACTAACATATATCACCCAGTTCTCATCACAAGTGCCTTCCTTAATAACCTGTCACCCATTTAACCCATCTCCCTACCTACATTCCTTCCAACAACGCTCAGTTTCTCCTATAGTTAAGAGTCTGTTCTATGGTTTGCCTCTCTCTTTCTTCCCCCTATGCTTATTTGTTTTGTTTCTTAAATTCCGCATATGAGTGAAATCATATGATATTTGTCTTTCTCTGACAGATTGATTTCTCTTAGTATAATACCCTTTAGTTCCACCCATGTTGTTTCAAATGGCAAGATTTCATTCTTTTTATGGCTGAGTAATATTCCATTGTGTGTGTGTATATTTCAAAACTTTTTTTATCCTTTATTTTTTTTTAATTTTTAAATGTTTTATTTTTGAGAGAGACAGAGCACAAGTGGGGGATGGGCACAGAGAAAGAGGGAGACACAGAATCCAAAACAGTCTCTAGGCTCTGAGCTGTCAGTATAGAGGCTGATGCAGGGCTTGAACTCATGAACTGCAAGATCATGACCTGAGCTGAAGTCAGCACTTAACCAACTGGGGCACCCAGGTGCCCCAAAACTGTTTTATTCTTTTATGAGTCAGTGGGCACATTTGGCCTCTTTCCATAATTTGGCTATTGTTGATAGTGCTGCTATAACCATCAAAATCTTAGAGGAGAACACAGGCAGCAACCTCTTTGACATCAGCCCATAGCAACTTCTTACTAACTACATCTCTATAGTTGCCTGTTTGTACTTCACTCACTCCCACCTCCTCACCTCTTATTCCCCCCCGCTTCCTCCCTATTTTGACCACCACTCCAGTGGTAGATTCCAGGCATCAGAACAGATATCAATTAAGCAAAAGCTACAAACACCTCTGACCCTGAGCTATAATTAAGAGTTGTTGGCCCCAGGTACTGGCCAGCAGCCTTAATGACAGTCACCTCAGCTGACCCACTCTGCACTTTGCAGTTGTCACTCCATTTCAGCTCTTTGTTCAGAGTTTTGCCTACCATGTCAAAGGTCAATGCACAGTCCTCATTTCTTTAGTGATCCAACTATGCCATTTCCCTGTCCCCGATGTCCTCCCCTTGCATCAATCCAACATTTGGATTTGATATTGAGTGGGCTTGATATTCTTTACATTTTTCCTTAGCAATTAAAGATAGCAAACACAAAGTGCATGTTAAATTGCTTTGTTCCATGGCAGTCAACTTACAATAAAATCAATATTGTTTTCTGAGATAATTTTGGCAAGGGCTCTTTTCTGTTCCAGACATAGAACTGGATATTTTCTCTTTTTCTGTTGTATCTAATCATTATGATAGGCCTATGAGGTAGGTTTCCTCCCTCATTTCACATTTATTTCCCCATTAAGGAAAAATTGAGGCTCAGAGAAGTGAAACAACTTCCCAGAGCCACCCACATTGTAAGATGTGGAGACAGAGATTGAACCTAGGCTTCTTGGGTACCAAATTTTAATTTCTTAAATGGTTTTAGCTACCTTCTTATTTCTATTTTCTAAGAAGCATTAACTTGTAGGAGAGAAAAATATACAAGCCAATATACTGTCCTTTAATCTCACTGCCTCTAATCAGGCCTGGCTTTGAAAAGGACTTGGGACTTTCCTCTGTATAGTTTCTACAAAAGGACTTGGGACTTTCCTTTGGAGAGTGGGGTGGATAAAACATCTACTTACATGCATTTGTTCATTTATTTAGGTATAGTGCTATGCAACGGGGAGGACAATGATGAAAGGTCATGGTCCCTGCCCTCCAAGTGTTCATGGTGAGGCTGGCATGTAAGAAAAAAGTCCCAGTCCAGTGTGATCCATGTTCTAAAGCTGGTGTGAATAAATTCCTGTAGGAGCATGGGGCAAAGAGACCTTCACTCTGCCTCAGGTTCTTCGATAAAAGTAAAGAATACATCCCTACTGTAAAATACAATACATGTGTTTAGGAGCCCTTCTTAAAAACAGACTTGCTCTTTCAGTAATTGGCTGTGCTGGCCATTATCCACATTTGTTTGTTTAGATTAATTATGCTTTAGTAATCTACTGTGTTTTATCTTCTTTCTCTGCCTTTCCTGGAGCCTAACTTCCAATTGATCCAAAAGAGTAATTGGTGGCTACAGGAGAAGAGAGGCTTTCAGGTGAGCATGGCAGAATTTCATAGAAAGTAAGAGATGATTCTAGAAAACTTGGGGAATCTACAAAGAGAAAGAATCTCTCCTTATTTACCCTTTGGTTGGGTATATATAGATATAAGGAAAGCTGAAAGAAAGTTGCTAAATGTTGAGGACTGATGGTCATGAGGTACTGAGAAATCAACAAGTGCTAAGATTGGTTATGGTCATTTGACAGAGAATGGGGAGGGAAAGAAGAGGTTGGGCTGGAGAGGGAGGTCAAATTTGTAGTAAAAGTCAGGTTGTGGAGAAAGTTAAAAAGAAAATAAGAGAAGTACAGTTTGGTATAAAGATCATAACCTCAAAAGGCTTAGTGAAGTCTCAGATGTAACAGGCGCCAAAGTCTCCCAGGTGTGATTTTGAAACTTAGCTCTGCCTCAGAGCTGTGGGACCTTCATCAAGTCACAACCTCTCTGAGCCTTAGTTTTCTCATTTGTAAAATGAAGATAATAATTGTACCCATAGGATTGCTGCAACAATGAATTGAGATATCTATGTGCTTGACACATAATGAATACTCAGTAAGTGGTAGCAGTTGTTTTGATTTTCCAGGAAGATAATTATTAGCTACATAATCTTAGGTAAATTTAACTTATTTGAGCCAGTTTTCTTACCTATAAGTGGAGACAATGCCTACATTATAGGAAATGTTTGGTGGTTGTAAACTAAGATTAGGTATACAAAACATTTTATAATACAATAGAAGTTCAAAATGGATAACAACCTCTCAGAAAATGGCATCCATAGAAGATAGTAGGTGTTTACTCTTCTCTATTTTGGAGCCTATGAGAAGCCTCAAGCCTCAAATGTAGGTGTCATAATCGAGCTCAAAGCTACTATTTCCACCCTCAGACTTTCTATGACCCTGCCAAACACTGAGAAAAAGGGGTTCTATTGTTGAGGAGAAGGGGGCAAGGAAGGATTTTTAACCATCTTGAGGTCCAGCTCAAGTACTATTCCTTCCTTGAAACCTTCTGACAATTCTGCCTCAGGGAAATCTCCAATACTTCACTTTTTTTGACATTCAAGTTTGACCCTTTAATGTGGGTCCTGAGGTACAGTATTCACACTTATTTCCCATATGTATGACTTCATTGTCCACCTCTGTTCTAAGTTCCTGGAGGGCAAGGTCTTTGTCAGATCACTTGTAAGAACATAAGGCTGGGCACAAAAGCCCTCAAGAAACACTCAGTATATTTAAAACCTTTCCATTTAGCTTTAAGAATAGCCCTGAAATTTGGACATAAAATTTGGACATATCATGTTTGTTTGTGTGTGTCTCAAAGAGGTCACAACTGGGAACTTAAAAAAGAAAATCTCTTTACATTGTCTTTCTAATGGACTGAACTATGTGTTTCTTTACTCAATAAATATTTATTGAATATCAGTTATGTGCAAAGCAATTTACTTGGGCTTTTGGGGAATACAGAGATGAATCCCACCTGTATGTTGCTATCGAGTTGCTTGCATTCTAATAGGAGACATAGAGCCACCAAAACAAGGAACGTGGTTTAATAGTACAAGATGATTAGTGCGTTAGGAGTCAGAGAAAAGAATTTAGAGCATCTTAGGCTTGGAGCACTTAAGCTGAGTCTTGATGGATGATGTAAATTTGGGCATATGGGAATAGGGTAAAGGGAATGTGGGGAAAATATGATTAATTGTAAGACATGTATATGGAACAACAAATAGTACTGTTTGTGTGGACTGCAGGGTATGTGAAGATAAATAGTGGAAAGGTATATCGGAAATATCAGTTGAAGCCAAATGGAAGTGGATACTAACTTCTAGGTTAAAAAAAAAACTTCAGTTTCTTTTTCAAGCAACAGGAAACTATGGAATCTAAATCTATATCTATAGAGAGATTTTTTTCAAGTTTGTTAAGTACATGAGCAGAACAGATTTCTAGAGTACTCCAAAAGCATCATTTAAAAGCCAGCAAGGGGAAACACAGGATATGGGTGGAAGATGGTGGAGTAGGAGGAGGTTGGGTGCACCTTCTCCTGCTGATCACTTAGTTTCCACCCACATCTGCCTAAATAACCCAGAAAAATGCCAGGAAACTAGCAGAACAGACACTCTGGAGCCAGGCGTAGACAAGAGGCCCACAGAAGGGGGTAGGAAGGGCAGAGAGGGGTTGCGTGCTACATGGACTGGCAGGAGGGAACCTGGGAAGTGCAGGGGCAGCCCACCAGGCAAGACAGAGCCCCCAAAGTCTGGCTTGCATAAGCAGAGGGGCCAGACTCCGTGAGTTCTGACAGCCAGTGGGACTTAATATCTGGAATGTTAAAAGTCAACAGCTCTACTGTCGGAAAGCGGGGAGGGCGAGAGGACGCCAGAAGAGAGAGTTGTTGAGCCCCAGAAGACAAAGCTCAGCTAGGCAGGGGAACAAAGGCACTGGCAAGTGCCATTTCTCTCTCCCATCCCCAAGCCGAAATTCCAAAGGGAACCAGTTCCCATCACGGAACTTGCTTGCACCATGTAAATGCCCAATGCTGTGCGTCTGTGGATCCATCCCTGAAGCAGGCCTGCCTCCCTCCTGGTGCTGCAGGGCCCCTCCCACAGGGGACCACCAAGGGCAAAGCGAGCTACAATCGCCCCTCCCACCCTTGTGCACCTTGCGGACCCATCCCTCTGATATGCCCTTGGCCATATCCCATCAAAGCAGCACCACAAGCCTGGCAGTGTGCAAGTAGCCCAGACAGGGCCACACCACTCCACAGTGAGTCCTACCCCTGGAAGAGGGGAAGATAAGGCACACACCAGTCTGAAAGGGGCCCCAGCGATGGGCTGGGGGCAGATATTGGGTCTGACTGCAGCCCTGCCCACCAAAACAAGTTACTCTGGACAGCACAAGGGAAGTGCTCTGCAGTTTGGAGCTACCACAGGGACTAGCCAAAATGACGAAATGGAAGAATTCTCCTCAAAAGAAACTCCAGGAAGTAGCGACAGCTAACGAATTGATCAAAACCGATTTAAGCAATATAACAGAAAAATAATTTAGAATGATAGTCATAAAATTAATCGCTGGGCTTGCAAAAAGCATAGAGGACTGCAGACAATCTATTACTACAGAGATCAAGGGACTAAAAAATAGTCATGAGGAGCTAAAAAATAATGCTATCAATGAGGTGCAAAATAAAATGGAGGCGGCCATAGAATGGATTGAAGGTCCAGAGGAGAGAATAGGTGAATTAGAAGCTAAAATTATGGAAAATAGGAAGCTGAGAAAAAGAGAGATAAAAATATCCAGGAGTATGAGGGGAGAATTAGAGAACTAAGTGATGCATCAAATGGAACAATATCTGTATCATAGGAATGCTGAAGGAAGAAGAGAGAAGGGCTGAAGGTGTACTTGAACAAATCATAGCTGAGAACTTCCCTGATCTGGGGAAGGAAAAATGCACTGAAATCCAAGAGGCACAGAGAACTCCCTTCAGACATAACTTGAATCGATCTTCTGCATGACATATCATAGTCAAACTGGAAAAATACAAGGATAAAAAAAAAATTCTGAAAGCAGATAGGGATAAACATGCCCGCAATCACAAAGGTAAACACATAAGAGTGGTGGCAGACGTATCTACTGAAAGTTGGCAGGCCAGAAAGGAATGGCAGGAAATCTTCAATGTGATGAACAGAAAAAAAAATGCAGCCAAGAATCCTTTACCCAGCAAGTCTGTCATTCAGAATAAGAGGTGAGATAAAGGTTTTCCCAAAAAAAACTGAAGGAATTCATCACCACTCAACCAGCCCTACAAGAGATTCTAAGGGGGATTCTGTGAGTGAAATGTTGCAAGGACCACAAAGAACCAGAGACATCACTACAAGCATGAAACCTACAGACATCACAATAACTTTAAATGCATATCTTTCTATAACACTGAATGTAAATGGACTAAATGCTCCAATCAAAAGACATAGGGCATCAGAATGGATAAGAAAACAATAACTATCTATTTTCTGTCTACAAGAGACTCATTTTAGACCTGAGGACACCTTCAGATTGAAAGTGAGGGGATGGATAACTATCTATCATGCTACTGGAAGTCAAAAAATGCTGGAGTACCCAGACTTATATCAGACAAACTAGACTTTAAATTAAAGGCTGTAACAAGAGATGAAGAAGGGCATTATATAATGATTACAGGGTCTATCCATCAGGAAGAGCTAACAATTGTAAATATCTATGCACCCAATACAGATGCCCCCAAATATATAAAACAATTAATCAGAAACATTAAGCACCATTATTGATAAGAATGTGGTAATTGCAGGAGACTTTAATACTCCACTTACAACAATGGATAGATCATCTAGACATAGGATCAATAAAGAAACAAGGGCCCTGAATGATACATTGGATCAGATGGATGTGACAGATATATTTAGAACTCTGCATCCCAAAGCAACAGAATATACTTTTTTCTCGAGTGCACATGGAACATTCTCCAAGATAGGTCACATACTAGGTCACAAAACAGCCCTTCATAAGTATACAAGAATTGAAATTAAACCATGCATACTTTCAGACCACAATGTTATGAAGCTTGAGATCAACCACAGGAAAAAGTCTGGAAAATCTCCAAAAGCATAGAGGTTAAAGAACACCCTACGAAAGAATGAATGGGTCAACCAGGCAATTAGATAAAAAATTTAAAAATATATGGAAACAAATGAAAATGAAAATACAACATTCCAAATGCTTTGGGATGCAGCAAAGGTTGTCCTGAGGAAAATACATTGCAATCCAGGCCTATCTCAAGAAACAAGAAAAATCCCAAATACAAAATCTAACAGCACACCTAAAGGAAATAGAAGCAGAACAGCAAAGACACCCCAAACGCAGCAGAAGAAGAGAAATTATAAATATCAGAGCAGAAATAATACAGAATTTAAAAAATCTGTAGAACGGATCAATGAAACCAAGAGTTGTTTTTTTGAAAAAAAAATAAAAAAAAATTTGTAAGCCTCTAGCCAGGCTTCTCAAAAAGAAAAGGGAGAGAACTCAAATAGATAAAGTCATGAATGAAAATGGAATTATTACGCCCAGTCCCTCAGAAATACAAGCAATTACCAGGGAATACTATGAAAAATTATATGCCAACAAACTGGACAACCTGGAAGAAATGAACAATTCCTAAACACCCACCCATTCCAAAATTCAAACAGGAAGAAATAGAAAACTTGAACAGACCTATAACCAGCAAAGAAATTCAATGAGTTACAAAAATCTCCCAACAAATAAGAGTCCAAGACCAGATGGCTTCCCTGGGGAATTCTACCAGACATTTAAAGCATAGATCATACCTATCCTTTTCAACCTGTTCCAAAAAATAGAAAGGGAAGGAAAACTTCCAGACTCATTCTATGAAGCCAGCATTACTTTCATTCTGAAACCAGACAGAGACCCAGCAAAAAAAGAGAACTACAGGCCAATATCCCTGATGAATATGGATGCAAAAATTCTCAACAAGACACTGGCAAATCGAATTTAACAGCATATAAAAAGAATTATTCACCATGATCAAGTGGGATTCATTCCTGGCTGCAGGGCTGTTTCAACATTTGCAAATCAATCAATGTGATACATCACATTAATAAAAGAAAAGATAAGAAACATATGATTCTGTCAATCGATTCTGAGAAAGTATTTGACAAAATTTAGCATCTTTTCTTAATAAACCCCTCGAGAAAGTCGGGATAGAAGGAACATACTTAAACATCCTCAAAGCCATTTATGAAAAGCCGATAGCTAATATCCTCAATGGGGAAAAACTGAGAGCTCTCTCCCTGAGATCAGGAACACAACAGCGATGTCCACTCTCACTGCTGTTGTTTAAGATAGTGTTGGAATTTCTAGCTTCAGCAATCAGACAACACAAGGGAACCAGAAGCATCAAAATTGGCAAATATGATGCCAAACTTTCACTTTTTTCAGATGACATATTATACATGGGAAACCCTATGACTCCACCAAAGGTCTGCTAGAACTGATACATGAATTCAGAAAAGTCACAGAATACAAAGTTAATCTACAAAAAACAGTTGCATTCTTATACACTAATAATAAAGCAACAGAAAGAAACTGATCCCATTCACAATTGCACCAAGAATCATACAATACCTAGGAATAAACCTAACCAAAGATGTAAAAAGTCTGTATGCTGAAAACTATGGAAAGCTGATGAAGGAAATTGAAGAACATATAAAGAAATGGAAAAACATTCCGTGCTCATGGATTGGAAGAATAAATATTGTTAAAATGTCAATACTACCCAAAGAAATCTACACATTCAATGCAATCTCAATCAAAATTGCACCAGCATACTTCTAAAAGCTAGAAAAAGCAATCCTAAAATTTGTTTGGAACCACAAAAGACCCTGAATAGTCAAAGTAATTTTGAAGAAGAAGACCAAAGCCGGAGGCATCACAATCCCAGCCTTTAGCCTCTACTACAAAGCTGTAATCATCAAGACAACATGGTATTGGCACAAAAACAGACATATAGACCAGTGGAATAGAATAGAGACTCCAGAATTGGACCCACCAAAGTATGGCCAACTAATCTTTGACAAAGCAGGAAAGAATATCTTATGGAAAAGAGACAGTCTCTTTAATAAATGGTGCTGGGAGAACTGGACAGCAACATGCAGAAGAATAAAAGTAGACCAGTTTCTTACACCACTCACAAAAATAAACCCAAAATGGATAAAGGACCTGAATGTGAGACAGGAAACTATCAAAACCCTAGAGGAGAAAGCAGGGAAAAACCTCTCTGGCCTCAGCCGCAGAAATTTCTTACTTGACACATCTCCAAAGACAAGGGAATTAAAAGCAAAAATGAACTATTGGGACATCATGAAGATAAAAAGCTTCTGCATTGCAAAGGAAACAATCAACAAAACTAAAAGGCAATTGACGGAATGGGAAACCATATTTGCAAATGACATATCAGACAAAGAGCTAGTATCCAAATCTATAAAGAACTCACTAAACTCCACTCTGGAAAAGCAAATAATCCAGTGAATAAATCGGCAGAAGACGTGAATAGACACTTCTCTAAAGAAGACATCCAGATGGCCAACAGGCATATGAGAAGATGCTCAACGTCACTCCTCATCAAGGAAATACAAATCAAAATCACACTCAGATACCACCTCACACCAAAGTGGCTCAAATGAACAAATCAGGAAACTATAGATGCTGGAGAGGATGTAGAGAAATGGGAACCCTCTTGCACTGTTGGTGGGAATGCAAACTGGTGTAGGTGTAGCCACAGTGAAAAACAGTGTGGAGGTTCCTCAAAAAATTAAAAAAAAAAAAAGTACCCTATGACTCATCAATAGCACTGCTAGGAATTTATCCTAGGGATAGAGGAGTGCTGATGCATAGGGGCACTTGTACCCCAATGTTTATAGCAGCACTTTCAACAATAGCCAAACTATGGAAACAGCCTAAATGTCCATCAACGGATGAATGGATACAGAAATTGTGGTTTATATACACAATGGAATACTACTTGGCAATGAGAATGAATGAAATATGGCTTTTTGTAGCAATGTGGATGGAACTGGAGAGTGTTATGCTAAGTGAAATAAGTCATACAGAGAAAGACAGATACCATATGTTCTCACTCTTATGTGGATCCTGAGAAACTGAACAGAAGACCATGGGGGAGAGGAAGGAAAAAAAAGTTAGAGAGGGAGGGAGCCAAACCATAAGTGACTCTTACACACTGAGAATAAACTGAGGGTTGATGGGGTGTGGGAGGGAGGGGAAAGTGGGTGATGGGCATTGAGGAGGGTACCTGTTGGGTGGAATGAGCCCTGATGTTGTATGGAAACCAATTTGACAATAATTTTCATATTAAAAATAATAATAATAAATAAAAGGCAGTAAGGAGAGATCTAGGCCTGTAGACTTATATCACAGACACATTGATCTATAAAAGAATCCACGTCCACATTGTACAGGTACTGAAGTGATCTTGTCAAGGTCACACAACAAGGTAGTTTTAGTACTAAGACTGGAATCTAGATCTAATGACTCCATTTTATTACTCTTCCATTTCTGCCTTCTCAGTTTGACATTGTAGTTTTACTGTGGCAAATTAGAGATAAGAGAGAACGTTGGAATCTTTCACTCAAGAAATCCCTTTGCTGTGACTTCAAAGTTTTATTTGTAATGAATCATCAAGAAAGAGACTAAGAATGCAAGACTAATGATGTTTCCTTTCTAACGCCTTGGGGTGATGTCCATTTGGATGTGGCTGTTAGTTGGAAAGGAATGGGATTCATATTTTAGTGGGCATTATCTGGTTCTCTCATCCAGAAAAGCGATAGCTCTAAAATGGACACAGTTTTGGGTAGAAGTGTTTTTTGGCACAGACTGCAACATACACTTCTTTTCCAACACCACCTCTACTATACAGTAGAACTGGTATGGCATTGTCAACTCTGGTAATCTTTGATCTACAGTAACCAAGTAGCACAATGTGACCTATTGATTCCTAACTCTGACTACACATAGCATCACTTGAGGAACTTTTGAAAACACCCATACCTGGGACTCCTGAGTGGCTCAGTTGGTTAAGCGACCAACTCTAGATTTTGGCTCAGGTCATGATCTTGCAGTCGTGAGATTGGGCTTGCATCAGGCTCTGAGCTGAAAATGGAACCTGCTTAAGGCTCTCATCCTTTCTCTCCCTCTCTCTCTCTCTCTCTCCCTCCTTCCCTCCCCCTCTGTCCCTCTACCCTGCTCATTTTTTCCTCTCAAAAGAAAAAATAAAGCAAAATTAAAAAAAAAAACCCTATACCCTAGTCCTACCACAATCAATTAAACCAGAAGCTTGGGGGATGGACCCCAGGTACTGTATGATTTTAATGTTCCCAGTGTGTAGCCAGGGTTGAAAACCACTGGTACTGGTACTACATTGACTTAAGAAATCACATGTACCTGATTCTATTGCCAATTACCCATGAAGTTATGTCTCATCTGTGTGTCTCTGTTTTCTCAACTGTAGAATAGGGATAATACTTTCTACCTTGGAAGGTTATGACCAGTGTTAAATGAGAATGTATGCATAAAGTACTAAGTACAGGATCTCAGTATCTAGAATGGAGCAGGTGTTCAATAAATGATGGCTAAATTTTTAACAGTTATTACCATTACTTTATTTTTGCCATTTATAATTTTATATGCCTTAAATTACAAACAGCGGACACTAAGAAGAACAGTGGGTACAGCAAAAAGAGATGGGGATTTCAATTCTCACTCTATTACTTACCTAACTATGTGACTTGGGGTGAATTAGTTCACCTTTCTGAACCTCAGTTTTATTCTCTATGAAATGGAGAAGATAAGACCCATAACATCTTCCCTTCCAAGCTTATTGTGAACATCAAATAATTATCTGGAAGAATGCTTTGAATGCTATAAACTGTGTTAGAAAAATCAATTATTATAATTTTGGTCATTTTTTTAGCTGAAATTCTCTGTGCCCAGCCTGCTGTTAAGGGGAATGGCATGTTCAGAAATGTAAGATGTAGTCTATATGGGGAGACAGAATTTGTATGTGTATACACAAATAATTCCTCCATTAGAACACCAATCACACTGTATTGTCATTAGCTCTTTTCATCCATGTCTCCCTCACCAGAATGGCTACCTGGGTAAATTTAAAAAGAACCACAAGGCAATATATAAGCACTTAATGAGTGTTTACATGAATGTAAATCTGCTATGCCACCTGAAGTGTTCAGAGGGATGAGATTTGACCTGAGTTTTAAGGGATGGTTACAATACAGATAAGACATGAGAACTGGGTCATGTATCAGGTAGAAAGCAAAACAGAGTCTAACATTAACTTATCCACACTATATGCTAGGCATTCTAAACAGACTATCTAGTTTAGTCCTTACAATCATCTGCTGAGGAGAGGTTATTGGACTCACTTCCCAGGTGAACACATTGATGGTCAAAGGGGTGAAATAACTCTCCAGAGTCCCATAGCTTGGAAGTAGCAGAACAAGGTCTCAAAATCAGACTTACCCAACTCCAGATTTTTGTACTTTCCACTATACCATACTGTCTCACACAGAAATAAGACTCAAATGCTTGATTTGATAGGGCAGTGAGTAGTCCAGTTTGACTAGAGTAGAGCTTGAAGATAAGGTCCAGAGTTGCTGCCTGGGTTCATAATTTGGGACTAGCTCATAGAGGGCCTTGAATTTATATTAAGGAATTTGAACTTTGTCCTGTGCATTTATAGCCATGTAAAAGAACTATAAGAAGAAAAAACTGTTAAAATACTTAAGGTAAAATATATAACAGTATTAAAAATTATAACAGTAAGTAATAAAGTAATAATTAAAGTAATAGATTAAGTTAATAATTTTTTATATTTGCCTTAATTTTTTTAATTGATTAATTTATTGTTGAATTTATATCCAAGTTAGTTAGCATATAGTGCAACGATGATTTCAGGAGTAGATTTCTTAATGCTTCTTACCCATTTAGCCCATCACCCTTCCCACAATCCTTCTGGCAACCCTCTGTTTGTTCTCCATATTTAAGAGTCTTTTATGTTTTGTCCCCCTCCCTATTTTCATATTATTTTTGCTTCCCATCCCTTATATTCATCTGTTTTGTATCTTAAATTCCTCATATGAGTGAAGTCATATTTTGTCTTTCTCTGACTAATTTCGCTTAGCATAATACCCTCTAGTTCCATCCACATAGTTGCAAATGGCAAGATTTCATTCTTTTTGATTGCTGAGTAATATGCCATTATATATATATATATATATACACACGCACATATACATAGACATATGTATATATATATATATATATACATATACGTATGTATACATATACATATGTGTATATATAATGGCATATTACAAGAAGATGTGATATATATATATATATATATATATATATATATATATATATATTCTTTATCCCGTCATCCATCAATAGACACTTGAGCTCTTTCCATACTTTGGCTATTGTTGATAGCACTGCTCTAAACATTGGGGTACATGTGCCCCTTTGAAACAGCGCACCTGTATCACTTGGATAAATACCTAGTACTGAAATTGCTGGGTCATAGGGTAGTTCAATTTTTAATTTTTTGAGGAACCTCCATACTGGTTTCCAGAGTAGCTGCACCAGTTTGAATTCCCACCAGCAGTGCAAAAGAGATCCTCTTTCTCTGCATCCATCACCAACATCAACATTGTTGCCTGAGTTGTTAATGTTAGCCATTCTGACATGTGTGAGGTGGTATCTCATTGTGGTTTTGATTTGTATTTCCCTGATGTTGAGTGACGTTGAGCATTTTTTCATGTGTCTGTCAGCCATCTGGATGTCTTTGGAGAAGTGTCTATTCATGTCTTTTGCCCATTTCTTCACTGGATTATTTGTTTTTTGGGTGTTGAGTTTGATGAGTTCTTTATAGATTTTGGATACTAACCCTTTATCTGATGTGTCATGTGCAAATATCTTCTCCCATTCCATCAGTTGCCTTTTAGGTTTGCTGATTGCTTACTTTGCTGTGTAGAAGCTTTTTATTTTAATGGGGTCCCAATAGTTCATTTTTGCTTTTGTTTTCCTTGCCTCTGGAGACGTGCTGAGTAAGAATTTGCTGCAGCCAAGGAGAAAGTTTTTGCCTGCTTTCTCCTGGAGGATTTTGATGGCTTCTTTTCTTACATTTAGGTCTTTCATGCATTTTGAGTTATTTTTGTGTATGGTGTAAGAAAGCAGTCCAGGTTCATTTTTCTGCATGTTGCTGTCCAGTTTTCCCAGCAGCATTTGCTGAAGAGACTGTCTTTATTCCATTGGATAGTCTTTCCTGCTTTGTTGAAGATTAGTTGGCCATAAATTTGTGGGTCCATTTCTGGGTTCTATATCCTGTTCCATTGATATATATGTCTGTTTTTGTTCCAGTACCATGCTGTCTTGATGATTACAGCTTTGTAATACATCTTGAAGTCTGGGATTGTGATGCCTCCAGCTTTGGTTTCCTTTTTCAAGATTCCTTTGAACATTTGGCGTCTTTTCTGGTTCCATACAACTTTTAGGATTGTTTGTTCTAGCTCTGTGAAGAATTCTGTGGTTATTTTGATAGGGATTGCATTGAATACGTAGATTGCTTTGGGTAGTATTGACATTTTAACAATATTTGTTATTCCTATCCAGGAGCATGGAACACTTTTAAAAAATTTTTTTGTGTCTTCTTCAATTTCCTTCATCAGCTTTCTATAGTTTTCAGCATACAGATCTTTTACATCTTTGGTTAGGTTTATTCCTAGGTATTTTATGACTTTTGGTGCAATTGTAAATGGGATCAATTCCTTGAGTTCTTTGTTACTTCATTATTGGTGTTTAGAAATGCAACCGATTTCTGTGCATTGATTTTGTATCCTGTGACTTTGCTGAGTTCATGAATCAGTTCTAGCAGTTTTTTGGTGAATTCTTTCCGGTTTTCCGTATACTGTATCATGTTTGTTTTGAAGAGTGAAAGTTTGACTTCCTCCTGGCTGACTTGGATATTTTTATTCAGTTGTTTTGCCTGCTTTCTGAGGCTAAGACTTCCAATACTATGTTGAATAACAGTGGGGAGAGTGGACATCCCTCTTGTGTTCCTGACCTTAGGGGGAAAGCTCTCAGTTTTTCCCCATTGAGGACGATATTAGCGGTGGGTCTTTCATATATGGCTTTTATGACTTGAGGTATCATCCTTCTATCCCTACTTTCTTGAAGGTTTTTATCAAGAAAGAATGCTATATTTTATCAAATGCTTTTTCTGCATCTATTGAGAGGATGCAGTTCTTGTTCTTGTTCTTGATCTTGTTCTTGATCTTGTTCTAGTTCTTCTCCTTTCTTTTATTGATGTGATGTATCTATAACATTGCTTGTTTTGCGGATATTGAACCAGCCCTGCATCCCAGACATAAATCCCACTTGGTCGTGGTGAATAATTTTTTTTTTATTGTATTGTGGGATACGATTGGCTACTATCTTGTTGAGGATTTTTGCATCCATGTTTATCAGGGAAGTTGGTCTATAGTTCTTTTTAGTGGGGTCTTTGTCTGGCTTGGGAATCAAGGTAATGCTGGCTTCATAGAATGAGTTTGGAAGTTTTCCTTCCATTTCTATTTTTGGAAGAGCTTCAAAAGGATAGGTGTTAACTCTTCTTTAAATGTTTGGTAGAATTCTCCTGGAAAGCCATCTGGCCCTGGACTCTTGTTTTTTGGGAGATTTTTGATTACTAATTCGATTTCTTTCCTGGTTATGGGTCTGTTCAAATTTTATATTTCTTCCCTGTTTCATTTTGGTAGTTTATATGTTTCTAGGAATTTGTCCATTTCTTCCAGATTGCGCATTTTATTAGCCTATAATTGCTCATAATATTCTTCTATTATTGCTTATATTTCTGCTGTATTGGTTGTGATCTCTCCTCTTTCATTCTTGATTTTATTTATTTGGGTCCTTTTTCTTTTTGATCAAACTGGCTAGTGGTTTATCAATTTTGCTAATTCTTTCAAAGAGCCAGCTTCTGGTTTTATTCATCTGTTCTACTGGTTTCGATAGCATTAATTACTGCTCTAATCTTTATTATTATCTTGTCTTCTGCTGATTTTGGTTTTATTTGCTGTTCTTTTAACAGCTCTTTAAGGTGTGTAAGGTTAGGTTGTGTATCTGAGACATTTCTCCTTCTTTAGGAAGGCCTGGAGTGCTATGTATTTGGTCTATGCTGGAGAATGTTTCATGTGCACTGGAGAAGATTGTGTATTCTGCTGCTTTAGGATGATATATTCTATATATATATATATATATATATATATATATATATATATATATATCTGATCCAGTGTTTCATTCAAAGCCAGTGTTTCCTTGTTGATTTTCTGTTTAGATGATCTGTCCATTGCTGCAAGTGAGGTGTTGAAGTCCCCTACTATTATGGTATTTTATCAATGAGTTTCTTTATGTTTGTGATTAATTGACTTATATATTTGGGCTCTGTCACGTTTGGAGCATAAATGTTTACAATTGTTACATCTTCTTGGTGGATAGACCCCTTAATTTTGATATAATGTCCTTCTTTATCCCTTGTTAAAGTCTTTATTTTCAAATCTAGATAGTATGATATAATTATGGCCACTCCAGCTTTATTTTGGGGACCATTAGCATGGTAGATGGTTCTCCATCCCCTTACTTTCAATCTGAATGTGTCTTTATGTGTAATGTGGGTCTCTTATAAACAGCGTATAGATGGATCTTGTTTTCTTATTCATTCTGTTACTCTATGTCTTTTGATTGGAACGTTTAGTCCATTGATAATTACAGTGAGTACTGAAAGATAGATTAGAATGAGTACTGAAAGATGAATTTACTGCCATTATGTCGTCTGTAGAGTTGGAGTTTCTGATGGTGTTCTATGTTCCCTTCTAGTCTTTGTTGCTTTTGGTCTTTTGGGGTTGTTTTTCATCTTTTCTCCCATTCATAGAGTCCCCCTTAAAATTTCTTGCAGGGTTGGTTTGGTGGTCATAAACTCCTTTAATTTTTGTTTGTCTGGGGAACTTTTTATTTCTCTTTCTATTCTGAATGACAGCCTTGCTGGATAAAGAATTCTTGGCTGCATATTTTTCCAATTCACCACATTGAATATATGCTGCCACTCCTTTCTGGCCTGCCAGCTTTCTGTGGATAGGTCTGTTGCAGACCTTATCTGTCTTCCCTTGTAGGTTAAGGACTTTTTTTCCCCTTGCTGCTTTCATAATTCTTTCTTTGCCTGAGTATTTTGTGAATTTGACTATGATATGCCTTGCTGATAGTCGGTTTTTGTTGACTCCAATGGGAGTTCTTTGTGCTCCCTGGATTTTGATGTCTGTGTCTTTCCCCAAGTTAGGAAAGTTTTCCACTATGATTTGCTCACATAAACCTTCTACCCCTTTTCCTCTCTTTTCATCTTCTGGGACCTATATGATTCTGATATTCCTTTTCAATGTGTCACTGAGTTCTCTAATTTTTATATCATGCTCCTTTGCCTTAGTCTCCCTCTTTTTCTTCCTGCTTCATTATTCTCCATAAGTTTGTCATCTATATCAGTGATTTTCTGCTCTGATTCATCCACCCTTGCCACCATGGCATCCATTCGAGATTGCAGTTTAGTTATAGCATTATTTATTTCATCCAGTCTGACTAGCTTTTACTTCTTTTATCTCTGCAGAAAGGGATTCTACTCTATTTTCATCCACAGCTAGTATTCTTATTATCATGATTCTAAATTCTTGGTCAGTCATCTTGCTTGCACCTCTGTGTATTAAGTCCCTGGCTGTCATTTCTTCCTGTTCTTTCTTTTGGGGTGAATTTCCTTCGTTTAGTCATTTTGAAGGTAGAGAAGTAATTAATAAAGTAAAAAAATAAAGGGGCGTCTGGGTAGCTCAGTCTGTTGAGCATCCAACTTCAGCTCAGGTCATGATCTCATGGTTTGTGAGTTCAAGCCCCATGTCAGGCTCTGTGCTGACAGCTCAGATCCTGGAGCCTGCTTCAGGTTCCGTGTCCCCTCCTCTCTCTGTCCCTCCCATGCTCATGCTCTGTCTCTCTGTGTCTCTCAATAATAAATAAACATTAAGAAAAAAATTTTTAAGTAAAAAAAACAACTAAAAATTAAACAAAACAATACAAAAAATCAAATAAATGAGGCTGGATTCTGGGTGTGTTTTGGTCTGGTTGTTGAAAAAATTGATAGATTAGAGAAAAAAGGAAAAGATAAAAAAAAGAGTGGAGGAAGGGAAATGTTTGAAAGTTTGGAAAAATGAATGCAATAAATAGAATAAAATGAAATGATGGGAGTAAAATAGAACATAAAAAATTTCAAAAAAGTAAAAAAAAATAAAAAAAAATTTAAAGAAAATTTTTTAGTAAAAATGGAAAATAAAAATAAATTTTTTTCTTTCTGTATTCAAGAATAAAAAAGAAAAAAGAAAAAGAAAAGAAAATTGAATAGATGTCCCAGCAAACAGAAGCAAATATGATTTAATTAAATCCGGTTTCCCCTAGAAGTCAAAAGTATGAAGCACTTTATAGTCCATAAACTAAGCAGGCAAAGACATTTGTGGTGTTTCTCAAGATAGTGGTGGACCAGTTGGGTGGGGTTTAGTGTAACAGCTCTGTTCTCCACTAGGTGGTGCTGCTTAGCTTAATGTGGTGGATTGTTGTGGCATGTGTAGGCGTGGCCACCCAGCTACCTAGTCTCTAGTATCGGAACTCTGTGCTCTCCCCACCCGGCAATCAAGGAGCTCTCTTTTGTCTCCAGCTTCCGTCCACTCCTCACTTCTACATTGTCCATGACCAAACTGTCAGGCTACCAGGCTGCACCTCCCTCCTGAGTTTTATTTCAGATGGGGCTGTGTTTCTCAACCCCTCACTTCTGAGGGACTGCAGCTTTGACCCTTTATGACTCTCTGGGAGAGGGTCTCGCTAAGCAGTGGCCGTGTCCTGGCCTGCCCTCAGGAATATTCACAAGACTGTGCCACTGCCTATGACCAGAGACTACAGCCAGGTGCCAGCCTTCCCCAGAAAAAGTACTTGTGATCATGTACCAGCAGCGTTTTAGGGATTATGGCAAATCACAACACACATCTGGTGTCAGGCTTCACCCTTAACCTCCTCTCTAACACCAATCAATGTGGCCATTCTCTGGGTCTTCTGGGACCTTTGACAGTGGGGAGGCCACACTGCCTCTACTAAATGTCCTCCCAACAGGGGAACATCCTCTCTGCGTGTGGCCTGAGGACCCTTTAGACCTTGCTCTCTACTTCCAGGGATTTGCCCTTCCCACCAGAGCACCTCCAGGTATTGAGCTGCAGAGTTTCAGACTCTGTGCTCCCCCTGGTTATGGAATCTTAATAGAATTTAAACCCTCTCCTTTCTCCTTTCTCCCTTTTTTGTTCAGCCCCTGAAGCTGTTTTGACTCTTACTTTTCTCTGAAGCTGCTTTCGGGAGGGGGGAGTGCTTTTCTAATATTCTCCCCCTGTCTCCATCCTCTCTGCACAAGCAAAAACAGCTCCCTGACCTCTGAGACTTCTCTCTCCCCCAGTTCACCTCTCTGCACCACATACCTGCTGAATTCTGTGCTTCAGGTTGTGCAGATTTTTGTGTTAATCCTAAAATCAGTTTTCTAGGTGTACAAGGTGGTTTAGCATTGATCTAGCTGCATTTCAGGGATGAGAGACTAAAAAAAAAAAAAAGCTTCCATGCTGTTCTGCCATCTTGTCCCCTCCTCTACCTTAATGTTTTATAGAAGAAAACTTGAAAGTATCAAGATGTCCTTTTAAAAAATTAATAAATATCAAGGTCTACTGACACAATTTTTATTACTCTTTTTTTAGCTTTTATTTAGCTTCCATTTATGTAACATACAGTGTAATATTAGTTTCAAGTGTACAACTTAGTGATTCAACACTTATATATGATGCCCTGTGCTCACCAAAACAAGTACACTCCTTAATCTTCATCACCAATTTCACCCATCCCCCTACCTACCTCACATCCAGTAAAACCTCAAATTTGTTCTCAGGGTTAAGAGTCTGTATCTTTGTGTACCTCTCAATTTTCTTGCCATGATCACTTGTTTTGTTTCTTAAATTCCATGTATGAGTGATATCATATGGTATTCGTCTTTCTCTGACAGACTTATTTCACTTGGCAAAATAATCTGTAGCTCCATCCACATCATTGCAAATGGCAAGATTTCATTCTTTTTTATGACTAAGTAATATTTCATTATATATATATATATATATATACATATATATATATATACACACATATATATATATAAAACCTTTTTTCCCAAATTTTTCTTTAAATTCCAATTAGTTAACATACAGTATGATATTAGTTTCAGGTGTACAATTTAGTGAATCAAAACTTAGATATGACACCCTGTGCTCATCATAACATATGCACTCATTAATCTCCATCACCTATCAAACACATTGCCACTCAATAACCGTCAGTTTGTTCTGTATAAATTAAGAGTCTGTTTCTTGCTTTTCCTCTCCTCCCCCCCCCCACCATGTTCATTTGTTTTGTTTCTTAAATTCCATATATGAGTGAAATAATATGGTTTTTGTCTCTGATTTATTTTACTTATCATAATACTCTCTACCTCCATCCACACTATTGCAAATTACAAGATTTCATTCTTTCTTATCGATGAGTATTATGCCATTGTAATATATATATCCATTCCACATCTTCTTTATCCATTCACCAGGGTATGGACATTTGGGCTCTTTCCATAATTTGGCCATTTTCTTATGCTGCTATAAATATCAGGGTGAATGTATCCTTTCAAATTAGCATTTTTGTATAATTTGGGTAAATAACTAAGGGTGCAATTGCTACATAATCAGGCAGTTCTATTTACAAATTTTTTTAATTTAGTTTTAATTTTTTTAATGTTTATTTATTTTTGAGACAGAGAGAGACAGAGCATGAATGGGGGAGGGTCAGAGAGAGAGGGAGACACAGAATCTAAAGCAGGCTCCAGGCTCTGAGCTGCCAGCACAGAGCCTGATGCGGGGCTCGAACTCACAGACCATGAGATCATGACCTGAGCCAAAGTTGGAAGCTCAACCGACTGAGCCACCCAGGCTCAGCCCCTATTTATGAATTTTTAGGGAACCTCCATACTGTTCTCCAACATGGCTGCACCAGTTCTCATTTCCACCACAGGGCAAAAGTGTTCCCCTTTCCACATCCTCACCAACATATGTTGTTTCATGTGTCGTTAATTTTAGCCATTCTCACAGGTGTAAGTTGGTATCTCATCATGGTTTTGATTAGTCTTTCCATGTTGATATGTGATATTGAACATCTTTTCATGCATATGTTGACCATATGGATGTCTTCTTTAGAAAAAAAAAGTGTACTCATGTTTCTGTCCATTTATAACTGGATTCTTTGGTTTTTGGAGTGTTGAGTTTTATAAGTTCTTTATATATTTTGGATACTAACCTTTAATGAGATACATCATTTGCAAATATCTACTCCCATTCTGTAGATTGCCTTTTAGTTTTGATTGATTCTTTTGCTGTGCAGAAGCTTTTTATTTTGATGAAATCCCAATATATCATTTTTGCTTTTGTCTCCCTTGCTTCAGGAGACATATCTAGTAAGAAGTTGCTGTGGATGATGTCATAGGAGTCACTGCCTGTGTTCTTCTCTAGGATTTTGATGGTTTCCTGTCTCACATTTAGGTCTTTCATCCATTTTGAATTTATTTTTGTGTATGGTGTAATAAAGAGGACCAATTTCACTCTTTTGCATGTTGCTGTTCACTTTTCCCATTATCATTAAGAGACTGTCTTTTTTCCATTGGATATTATCTCCTGCTGTATCAAAGTTTAATCTACCATATAGTTGTGAGTTGATTTCTGGGTTTTCTATTCTGTTCTGTTGATCTATATGTCTATTTTTGTGCCAGTACCATAATGTCTTCATAACTACAGCTTTGTAATATAACTTGAAGTCTGGAATTGTCATGCCTCCAGTCTGCTTTTCTTTTTCAAGGTTTGCTTAGCTATTCGGGGTCTTTTGTGGTTCCATACAAATTTTAGGATTGTTTATTCTAGCTCTGTGAAAAATGCTGGTGGTATTTTGATAGGGATTGCATTAAATGTCTAGATTGCTTTGGGCAAAATAGACATTTTAACAATATTTGTTCTTCCAATCCATGAACATGGAATATTTTTTCATTTCTTTATGTCATCTTCAATTTCTTTCATAAGTGTTTTATAGTTTTTGGATTACAGATATTTTACCTCTTTGGTTAGGTTTGTTCCTAGGTATCTTATGGTTTTGCAATTACAATTTGGATTATTCTTTTAATTTCTCTTTTCAGCTGTTTCATTATTGGTGTATAGAAATGTAACAGATTTCTGTACATTGATTTTGTATCCTGCATCTTTCCTGAATTTGTGTACAACATCTTGCAATATTTTGGTGGAATCTTTCAAGTTGTCTATATAGAGTATCATGTTATCTGCAAATAATGAACATTTTACTTTTTTTCTTGTCAATTTGGATGCTTTTGATTTCTTTTTATTGTCTGATTGCTGTGGCTAGGACTTGCCATACTGTGTTAAATAACAATGGTGAGATTGGGCATCCCTATCTTCTTCCTGACCTTAGAGGGAAAGCTCTCAGTTCTTCCCCATTGAGGATGATATTAGCTTTAGGTTTTTCATATATGGACTTTATTATGTTGAAGTATGATTCCTCTAACCCTACTTTGTTACAGTAACTATCATGAATGAATGTTGTACTTGGTCAAATGCATTTTCTCCACCAATGAAAGGATCATATGATTCTTATACTATCTTTTATTAATATGGTATATCACATAGATTGATTGGCAAATATTGAAACACCCTTGAAGGCCAGAAATAAATCCCACTTGATTATGGTGAATGTACTGTTTGATTCAGTTTGCTAGTATTTTATTGCCTACATGTTCATCAGGGATATTGGCCTATACTCTTTTTTGGTGCAGTCTTTATCTGGTTTTGGTATCAGGGTGATGCTAGCCTCATACAATGAATTTGGAAGTTTACCTTCGTTTTCTATTTTTTGGAATAGTTTGAGAAGAATGGGTATTAACTCCTCATTAAATATTTGGTAGAATTTACCTGTGAAGCCATCTGGCTCTGGGCTTTTGTTTTTTGGGAGATTTTTTGATTACTGATTCAGTTTCTTTGCTGGTTTATCACTCTATTCAAGTTTTCTGTTTTCTTCCTGTTTCAGTTTTCATAGTTTATGTTTCTAGGAATTCATCCATTTTTCTAGGTTGTCCAATTTGTTGACATATATTTTTTTCATGATATTCCAATTGTATTTCTGTGGTGTTGGTTGTTGTTTTTCCTCTCCAATTTGTGACTTTATTTATTTGGGTTCTTTCTTTTTTGGTAAGTCTGGCTCTAGGTTTTTCATTTTATTATATTTTTTTAAACAACCAGTTCCTGCTTTCATTGATCTGTTCTATTAGGTTTCTTTGATTCTATATCATTTATTTCTGCTTTAGCCTTTATTATTTACTCCCTTCTGTTTGCTATAGGTTTTGTTTCTTGTTCTTTTTCTAATTCCTTTAGGTGTAAAGTTAAGCTGTTTATTTGAGATTTTTCTTGCCTCTTGAAGTGGACCTGTATTGCTATCTCTTTCCTTCTTAGGACTGCTTTTGCTGCATCAGAAAGGTTTTGGGCCATTGTGTTTTTATTTTCATTTGTTTCCATGTATTTTTTATATCTTCTTTGATTCCCTGGTTGATCCATTCATTGTTTAGTTTAACACTCATGTATATGCTGAAGTTTAAACAGCATGCTGTTTAACATTCATGTATATGTGGTCTTTCCAATATTTTTCTTATAGTTGACTTAAAGTTTCCTAGTGTTGTGTTCAGAAAATATGCATGATATGATCTCAATCTTTTGGTACTTGGTGAGGCCTGAACTATGACCTGTAGAATGTCCCATGTGCACTTCCAAAGAATGTGCATTCTGCTGTTTTAGAATGGCATGTTTTGAATATATCTGTTAAATCCATCTGATCCAGGGTGTCATTCAAAGCCATTATTTCCTTGTTGATTATCAGCTCAGATGATGTGTCCATTGATGTAAGTATGGGTGTTAAAGTCCTCTACTATTATTGTAGTAGTATCAACGAGTTCCTTTTTTGTTGTTGTTTTATATATCTGACTGTTCCATGTTGGGAGCATAAATATTTACAATCGTTAGATCTTCTTGTTGGATTATCCCCTTTATTATAATATAGTGCCTTTCTTCAGTCTTTGGTTTAACATCTACTTTGTCCAACATAAGTATTGCTACTCCAGCTTTCTTTTAACATCCATTTGCATGATAAAATTTTCTCCATCCCCTCACTTTCAATCTTAGGTGTCTTTTGGTCTAAAATGAGGCTCTTGTAGGGAGCATTTACATGGGTCTTGGGTTTTTTTTTAATTCATTCTTACACTGTTTTTTTTCTTGGCATGTTTGGTCCATTTACATTCAGAGTAATTATTGATAGATATGTATTTAGTGTGATTTCATTATTTGTTTTATTGTTGTTTCTGGAGATACTCTCTGTTCCTTTCTTGTCTTTGTCACTTTGGGTCTTTACTTTCCACCTGAAGAGTCCTCTTTAATACTAGCAATGCTGATTTAGTGGTCACAAACTCCTTTAGTGTTTGTTTGTCTGGGGAACTATTTAATTTTCCTTCAATTGTGTGTGATAGCCTTGCTGGATAGAGTATTCATGGCTACATGTTGTTCCCATTCAGCATTTTGAGTGAATCATGCCACTCCCTTCCGGCTTGCCAAGTTTCTGTTAGAAATCTTCACCTAGTCTTATGGGTCTTCCCTTGAAAGTTAGGAACTTCTTTTCTCTTGATGCTTTTAAGATTTTTTTAATTACTTTATTTTTCAAATTTAATTATAATATATCTTGGTGTTGTCCAGCTTTTGTTGATTTTGATGAGACATCTCTGTGCCTCCTGGATCTGGATTTCTGTTTCGTTTCCTAGATTAGGGGAGTTTTAAGCTATGATTTCCTCAAATACATTTTCTGCCCGCTTCTCTCTCTTCTTCTTCTGTGACTCTTATAATGTAAATGTTATTACATTTGATGGAGTCACTGAGTTCCTTAATCTATTCTTGTGTTCCATAAGTCTTCTTTCTCTCTTTTGTTCAGCTTCATTATCTTCCATTATTTTGTTCTTTATATTACTTATTCTTTACTCTACTTCTTCCAGCTTGTGTTTATTGCACAAGCATGTTTCCAATGTCAGTGTTGCATTTTTTGTTTCTGACTGATTATTTTTTAACTCTTTTATCTCTGTGGTAAGGGTCTCCCTGAAGCCCCCTATTCTTTCCTCCAGCTCAGCAAGTATCCTTATGACTGTTGCTTTAAATTTTCCATCAGGCATGTTACTTATATCTGTTTCACTTGGATCTGTGGCTTTGACCTTATCTTGTTGTTTCATTTGGGATAAATCCCTCCATCTTCACAGTTTTTTATAAGTCTCTGTCTTCTTTGCTGTGTTAGACAATCCAGTCATGTTTTCTGTTCCTGAGAGTAATGGCTTTGGGAAGAAGAGGTCATATACTATCCATGGCCTGAAGCATCAGGGAATGACTCTGGTATATGCTGAATGTTTTCTGTTGTGTTTTAAGTGCTCCATCATTCAGGCCAGTCCTCTGCAGACATTCTCCTTGCCTACATTGGTCAGTGTTTGGTCCCTGATCTTAATGTAGTGAGGTTTAACTAAGTGTGCTCTGGTCTCTTTGTGAAATGAGACATGATGCTACTTTCAATAGAAATGAAGCCCTGCAGAATGCTCTGGCCAGGAGATGCAATGTGGACAGGGGTTTCTGCTGGTCCTCTAGGGAAGGGGCCCACTATGCTGTCAGTGATACAAGCTAGACCTAGAAGGACAGTACCTCCAGAGCACAGGGGTGAGGGACCTGGTGTAAGCAGCCTAGGAAGCTAGTGTTGGTGCTATGGTGCTTATTGCAGGTGGTTCTGTGTTTATGTTGAGGAGTGTGAGTAGGGAGAAATGGCACCAGCTATCTCCCTTGTCCTTGGAGAGGTACATCCATGCATAATGTCTGTGAGGGAAGCACTCTGAGAAGATCAAATAATCTTCCCCTATATGTCCCAGGTGCTTTTCAGATAGCTGTTTCCACACTATCAGACTCTGGGGTGTATACTGCCTTCTTTCCAGGAGCAGCGCAGTGCCTTCTGGGCTCTATCCCAGCCAAGCTTGCTGACTTTTATAACTCCCGGCTTTAAGAATATGGTGTGGGCAGGGGTCTGCACTGGTCTTCTTGGTGAAGGGCCTGCCAAGCTGGAATTGAGGCAGGTTTGATTGAGAAGGTCAGTTGTTCCAGAGCACAAGAGTGTGGGACCTGGTTTAAGCAAGTTAGGCAGCCAGTGTAGGGCCAAGGTGCCCTCTGTAGTTGGCCCTGTGTTTGTACTGAGTGGCAGATGAGGGAAATGTTGATAGCCAGCTCCTCTGTCCTCATAGAGGCATCTTCCTGAACTCTGACTCTCATGGAGGTACTCCAGGAAGAGGGAGTAATCTCCCCCTGTGTGCCCCAAGCATTCTTCAGATCACTTTTCCCATGCCATCTGCCCCTTGGTTGTTTGCCTGCCATCTCTCCAGAATTAGGGCAGTACACTCATGTCTGTATCATAGCCAAGCACACCAACATTTAACCCTCCCCCGCCCCAGTTGCAAGAACTCATGAAAATCAGCTCCTCTAATTTTCCCAGTCAATGGCTTTGGGGAAATGTTCTCCTTGTGCATTCCCCTGTGCTTTCCTCTCTCTCTCTTGCCTTTCTTCATGACCATGCCCCTTCCCCTTTGCAGCACCTGCCATCTATTTTTTTCTCACAAACCATGTCTCTGCACCTCTACCTTCCTCAATGTGGCTTCTTCTCTGCCTTTAGTTGTGGAGTTTGCTCTGTCAGTCTTCAGGTTGATTTCTGGGGTATTTAAAATGATTTGATAGTTATCTAGCTGTGTTTGAGGGATAAGATGAGCCTAGAGTCCTCCTATTCTAACGCCATCTTAGCTCCTCCATGATAGCACCCTTAGTTGCACATGTGTCTATTTCCCTATAATGTTCTGCAGGCCATAAGTACTTTTAGTGTTTTTTTTTTACTTAATATTTTAATTTTAATTTTTAAAATTATTTTTTAAAGTTTATTTATTTTTGGTAGAGAGAGAGATAGGGAAGGAAAAACAGAGAGAAAAGGAGAAAGAGAATCCCAAACAGGTTCTGCACTGTCAACTCAGAGCCTGACGTGGGTCTCTAACTCACAAACCATGAGATCATGATCTGAGCTGAAATCAAGAGTCAGATGCTTAACCAACTGAGCCACCCAGGTGCCCCATTACTTACTATTATTTTAAATGCATGTATATTTTTTAACCTCCCCCAAATCTTTGTCAGTTCATGTGTAATATTTACTGGTTAAGTGCTTATAAAAATTGGTTTGCTTATTCTTTGTGCTGGGTCCGAGTATTTGCTATTAAGAAGCATGTTTTTGTTCTGATTGTTTTTCCTATTTTGGGGAGGGGTTAATTCCCTTGGGCTTATTCCCCAACGTGGATCAACTGGATCAATAAGTATAAACTATGCCTTATGTATGATTTTGCATCCACGTTTTCCAGAATTCTTTATGGCTATATAGACAGAATTAGCCTGGTGTACAGTGCTACCAGCAATGTGTAAGTGCATCCATGTCATAAACTCCTGCCAGAACCATTTCATAAATAATTATGTATATTTATTTTGTACTGACTGACCTGGAAACCAGAGACATAGAGGCAGGGAGGCAAGTTGGAATACTACTACCATAGTCAAGGTCTAAGTAAAAAAGACCTGAGTTTTGGTAATTACAAAACTAACAGATTCAAATTCATTATAAAACATTGACTAAGTGCCTATTATGTGCCAGGCCTGTACTAAATATATTAGTGCTTATTTTTTTTAAGTTTATTTACTTTGAGACAGAAAGAGAGAGGAGCAATAACACATGCATATGAGTGGGGGACAGGCAGAGAGAGAATCCCAAGCAGGCTCTGCACTGTCAGTGCATAGCTGAACTGTGAGGTCATAACCTGAGCCGAAATCGAGAGTCAGGTGCTTAACTGACTGAGCCACCCAGCACCCCAGTACCTAATTAATTTTTTTTTTATCTCTGTAAGTTAAAGTATTATTGGTCTTCATTATATAGATGAGGAAACTAAGAATTATCAAATTGATGTAACATGCCCTAGGTCACACAAATAGAAGTTCTAGAGCTGGGTTTCAAACATAGACTTTCTGAAGAATTAAGCTGCTGGAAGAATGAAAAGCAAAACAAAACAAAAACAAACAAACAAAGCAAAACCAAAATCAACCAACAAAAAAAAAAGATAGAAAGAAAGGAAAACAAATGCATAGTTATTAGTGACCAAAAGTAAGTGGGGGCCAAGGGAGGTAGCCAAGATAACTCCAATATTGGGTGCCTGTTCATGAATAGTGTTCCAATTGTCTAACCACTCAAGTTCTTGGTGGTGTTCTCTTTCAGGAGACTCTGACAGTTTCAGCAAAGTGCGGCCTCTAGGAGAAAAGCCAACCATTGTCCGTCCTCCAGTGAGGCCTCCAGATCCTCCGTGCCGGGCAGCTACTCCCCAAAAGCCAGAACCAAAGGCAGATATTGTGGTTAGCAATGCAGGGGGAATCTCATCGTCTGTGTAAGTAGAGTTGTTCCTCATCCTTGACCTAAAGGTCATGTTAGGCCATCAGGAGTTCTTTCAGGATCACCATTATGATTATGAAGAGTATACAGTCTACAACCCCAGGGCTTAGTTCACTTAATAGTCTAGGGAAATGTCACAGACAAGCCCTGTTTGGTGTGTTGCACTCATCACTCAAGGCTGACAGATTTCACTAAAACTGCCCTGATCTCTGTAGGGTGATAAGATTACCTTCTGTTTTCATGTTCCCTTTGGAAATTTTTTTGTATTTTCTTGTTATTGCTACTGGTTTTTAAAGTAATTTAATGAACAGATTTATTTATTGTACTTGTGCCTTTAGGCTTTTTTTTTATATCAAGGGTATGATTTTTAAAAATCTTCCAAAATGGGGGCGCCTGGGTGGCTCAGTTGGCTGGGTGTCCGACTTCGGCTCAGGTCGTGATCTCGCAGTTTCTGAGTTCAAGCCCCATGTCAGGCTCTGTGCTGACAGCTCAGAGCCTGGAGCCTGCTTCGGATTCTGTGTCTTCCTGTCTCTATGCCCCTCCCCTGCTCATGCTCTGTCTCTCTCTATCTCAAAAATAAATAAAACATTTTTAAAAATCTTCCAAAATGTCTCAGATTCTCCAGAGAACCTCTTGCAAAGTAGGAACTGAGCTGATTTCTAGCAGTTTTTCCTGAGGTGGGACTGGAAGCCAAGGAACCAGGCATAGAGTGGCTAAGGTAGGAGCATAGCAGCTCTCACAGATCAGCCTTTCATGGCCACAGTTAGCCTGACTGGTCTCTCTTCAGCCAGTGCTTGGGATCCCTCTCATATACTGCCTCCTGTATTCCTTTTTCTCATGTCTCTTGTTTTCTATAATTGTAAAATGGGGGAAATAGGAAAAAGAAAGACTCTACCATGTTAATTAAGTAGCTAAGTGTATTTACAAAAATGGCAAAAATTTATACTTTGAAACCAAAGACTTGTTTCACTTATTTCTCACAAGAATAGCCTGAACCAACAACATACTCAGACCATTCTGAACCAAGGGAAAGCAAAGGGCATTAGGCATAGCCTTGCAGTAGCTTACGGTCTCTGAGTCATTTCACATTCTGATGCTTGGGTTTCTTCTCAGACCCAGGTCCTTTGCAAGCTAAGGCAGACCCTTCAATTGGTGCCCATCTGGTTTATAGTTTTTGTGTTGCTCATTGTCTATTGGTTCTCATATGTATTCCAGAGAAACTCATGGGACTTGATTGGCTTCTGTTTGCAGGGTGGCTTCCAGGACCAGGTTCTTTGAAACAGCTTCCCGAAAAACAGGAAGGTAAGACATATAAGTGACAGAAGAAGAACCAAGTTACTTTTTATTTAATGGATCATGAGCATTTCATTTCCTCTCTTACATTCTGTTTTTCTGTTTCTCTGTAGCTGTCTCTGTCTCTCTGTCCCTTTCTCTCTCCTAGTTCTCTCTGTCTCCTCATCTCTCACCCTGTATATTTGTCTTTGTCTATATACATGTGTGTTTCTCTTTGTTACTCTATTTGTCTCTCTCACACTTTCTTTCTCTCTGTTTTTGTCATTCTCAGTCTCTTTCTCTCTTTGTGTTTTTCTACTTATATCTCTGTTTCTGTCTTTGTCTCTCTGTCTCCTATCTGTATATTTCACTCTTTTTCTGTCTTTCTCCATGTCTCTCTTTCTTTGCCTATCTCTGTATCTGTTGTGCCATTGAGTCTCTGGCACTGTTTTCCATTTCTTCTTCCTCCTCCTCCTCCTCCACCTCCTCCTCTTCTTTTCTTCTCTTTTCTTTTCTCTCTCTCTCTCTCAGACGCAGATATACAAACAGTACTCACATACTAAGTAACACTACAAAAAATATTACACTCAACATAAGTCTTTTTTTTGTTAGTTTACTTATTTAGACTCTATTATATTCTAAAAGAGCAGCTGATAGGAATACACATAATGTAACACTCTAACATAAGCAGCCTTAGAATAAGCAAACATTAGGTGGTATGATATAAATCACCTGGAAAAAATTGAGGGAACAAAAAACAAATAGATTTGCCTTCAACTCCAGACCCACTGAAACAGAATCTCCAGGAGTGGGGCCTGAGTATGTTTCTTTTTTCTCTTCTCTTCTCATATCTTTCCTCTTTCTTCTCTTTTCTTCCTTTCCTTTCCTTTTACTTCCTTTCTTTCCTCTTTCTTTCTTTCTTTCTTTCTTTCTTTCTTTCTTTCTTTTCCTTCTGTCCTTCCTTCCTTCTTTCCTTCCTTCCAGTTTGTTTTTAAAACTTCTAAGATATTGATACAGATTGTCCAGAGTCTGGCATCTGAGACCCTTTAGGCTATAACATCTAGAGAAATGGCTGCATAGTCTTTAGGGACTCTTTTGTGAGCTTGCTCCATGTTGCTTATCAGAGAGTTTGAAATTGTGCTTCCTGATGGGTGATAAGAGTATAGCTTTTCTAGGTGGTCAGTTAAAAGAAAAATGTGCCAACACTGGAGCTGGGGTATGCTTAACACTATCTAGTCAATGCTGTGAGACCTAACTCACCAGTACATGACCCTGCACAGCAAGTCACCCTAGTTCTGCTTGGCAGTCAGCCATTAGACCAGACCAAATTTTCCTTTGACAATAATTTACCATTTATTCTACCATAACAGATAAAAATGATGTTACAGTCCCAGATTTCTCTTCCAATACAATAAAATTTTTACCTAGGATGTTTTTAAAACAGGCTTAGTCAAATGTCCCTCTTGAAAAAAAAATAAGAGAGAGAGAGAGAGAGAGAGAGAGACAGAGACAGAGAGACTCTTAATATAGCACCTGCCTGTGAGCAGGATCACATCCTATTTCCTTGGTGATTCTTCCTCCCTCCCTAGAATAAGCCATATGAGAAATAACTACCAAGGAAATGTAATGAAGTAAACTAGAATTAACAGAATGAAATGGGTACATCTAAAGGAAAGCTTTTTTTACAGGGTACTTGAATGATTCAGTGGGTTAGGCATCCAACTTTGGCTCAGGTTGAGCATCCAACTTTGGCTCAGGTCATTATCTCAAGGTTCTTGGGTTCATGTGCCACGTTGGGCTCTGTGCTGACAGCTCAGAGCCTGGAGTCTGCTTTGGATTCTGTGTCTCCCTCTCTCTCTGCCCCTTTTCTACTCACACTCTGCCTCTCTCATTCTCAAAAATAACATTAAAACATTTTTTTAAAGGAAAACTTTTTTAGAGGAAGTGATACCTAAGTTAGAGCTTAAAAGATGAGTAGAAATACACCAAAACATATAAAGAATTCATTGGTAGCCTTGGACAGGGAACCGAGACAATGAGAGAGAATTTGTAAGAGGCATGAACAAAGTCCAGTAGAATCTTGAAGGCAGGCCAGCTTCTAAAAGGAAATTATAGCCAAACTGATGTTGAAAGTATGGAAACATTGTCTGAGGTACTGTCACTACTGGCTGAGCTATGTCAGCTATGTCAGCTACTGCTCAGGGAATTCCTGGACCAACTTACAACATGAGAGGGCTGTAGCCAAACCAGTCATTTCAGGCTAGAGAACAACTCTACTTATCCTATGTTTAGGCTTCTGAAACTTAGATTTAATTCTGTACTTTACCTCCAGATACCACCTTGGCAGAGGTGTGGGCAACACCAAAATGGATACACCTATCCTCCAGTGTGTCATGAGCCATAGAGACATACTCTGTATCCACGGGTTCCTCCCATTTAGTATCCACGTAGAAAAAACAACACTTCTGTCTAGGCTCCCACCTTGTAACCCCCATTTGTATTAGTACATCTACATCAGTACCATCTATAGACATTGTTGAAAAGCTCTTCTCTCATCTCTGATGAAAATAATCATCTGTTTATCCTTTGTTTATCCTCCTTTTTGCTTCCCATTTGTACCCCTGACTGTAGCCTGACATTTGAATCACCTCACTTCCTCATTCATCTCCTTTCCATAACCAATAAAAAAATTAAATCTCAAATGACAGTGAGAAGTGGTTCATCAAGAAGAGAAAGGAGGGCAAGATAGTTCAACAAGGCAGACAGCTTATGCAAGACAAGTTCAGTAAGTCATTAGTGTTACACTTTGGCTACAATGTGGGGGTGAGAAGAGGGAAACTTACTTGGAGGTGAGGCCAGAAAGATACTTTGGGGCCAGATTTTAAAGACCTTATATGACGTACAAAGGGTTTTTGTCTTTATACTATACTCTATGATGAGTCATGGAGCTTTTAAACATGACAATGCATAGTCTGAGATGACTGAATTGTAAAAAAATCATTCTAGTAGTACTGAGAAAGATAGATGGGAGAGTAAAGACTGGAGATAGAGAGACTAATTAGGAGGATAATCATCATGGCAACAGTTAATGAGGCCTTAACCTATGACATTGCCAATACAATGGAATAAAATGGACAGTTTTGAGATAGACACAATGAGACCTTGCTGATTTTTCAAACATGGAGCATTGGAGAAGGATTAAAAGGGGATAAAAGTCTATTCTAGAAAATTAAGTGTATGATAACAATAATGAGTCATGGAGGAACAACTTTTGTGGGAAAGTGTTGCTCCCCTCAATTTTGGACACAGTGATTTTAAGACCCTGTGGAATATCAAGAAATAAATATCCAGTGGGGGTTGAGAGAAAGATAGGAGCAGAGTAGGAGGACCTGCGGCTCACCCATCCCACAAACACAACTAGATAACTAAAAATCATCCTAAATGCCCCCAGAAATAGACAGGAAGACTGATAGAACAAACTCTACAAATAAAGGTAGGAAATAATCCACACTGAAGAAGGTAGGAAGTGTGGAGAGGGCATTTAGGGGAGAAATGGATCGCTGGTATATGCAGGGGAGGGATCAGTGCTCACAGAGAAGGGCAAGAGATAGAGGATCACAGAAGAATGCACAAGGAGAATATTTCCCCAGGGTTGTTGGCTTGGAAAATGAAAATGGATGAATTTTTTGAGTTCTTGCAACAAGTGGGGCTTAAAGCATGTAGTTTTAAGGGAGAGTGGACTCTGCTGTGATAGAGGCTGGGGGGCACTGCGCTGCTCCTATAAAGAAGGCAGTATACACCCCCAAGTCTGATAGTGTGGAAACAGCTATCTGAAAAACACCTGGGACATATGGGGGAAGATTATTTGCTCCTCTCAGAGTGCTTCCCTCATAGTCAGTGTGCATGGAGGCACCTCTCCAAGGACAAGGGAGATAGCTGGTGCCATTTCTCCCATTCACACCCCTCAGCATAAACACAGAGCCACCTGCAATAAGCACCATAGCACCAACACTAGCTTCCTAGGCTGCTTACACCAGGTCCCTCACCCCTGTGCTCTGGAGGTACTGCCCTTCTAGGTCAAGCTTGTATCAGGCACAGCATGGTGAGGCCCTTCCCTAGAAGACCACCAGAAACCCCTGTCCAGTTTGCATTTCCTGACCAGAGCATTCTGCAGGGCTTCATTTCTATTGGAAGTAGCATCATGTCTCATTTCACAAGCACACCAGAGCACACTTAGTTAAACCTCACCACATTAAGACCAGGGACCAAACGCTGTCCAATGTAGGCAAGGAAAATGTCTGCAGGGGACTGGCCTGAAGGATGGAGCACCTAAAACACAACAGAAAACATGCAGCACACACAAGAGACACTCTGTAAAGCTCCAGGCCATGGACAGCGTGGGGCGAAGGGAGTGGGGGTTCGTGTTCACTTCTGGAGCAAGAGCTCACTGCTGCCCTGGCTTTCAGTCATACTTTCCCTAGTAAAAAAAAGACACCTGCAGATCTCAGGGAGGCGGGACTTGGTATAAGCAGCTCAAGCCTCTGCTGTGTGGGCTATGCCACTAGCTGATGTCCCTCATTGCTCATATGATGGATGTAAAATGGTGTTAGCCCACTCTCTTTCCCAGCGAGGTGACTTTGCTTCCACTTCTTTTCAGGAAGCCCTCACAGAAGAGTGAACAATCTCCCCTCTTGTGTCCCAGGCTTCCATCAGATCCCTACCTTCATCCTATTTACTGGCCTTCTGTCCACCCAGCAGTGCAGTGCTGCTGTGTTTTATCTCAGGCGCACAGCTGGGTTTCAAAACTGCAAATTTTAGGGACTTGGTGTGGCAGGGACCCACACTGATTCTCTAGGAGGGACTCACTGCTTTCTGCTGGTACCAGTTTGTCCCAGAAAAATAGTCACATGATCACACAGGGGCTTGGATTTTATGGTAAAGTTCAACAAAAAGCCCTCATCCAGGTTAGCTGCCCTCAGTAGCCTTTATGTTAATGAATGGGACAGCTCAATGGTGCCCACTGGCTCTTTTGTCCCTTGAGAGGCAGTGTCACCTCTTCCAAATGCAGTCCAAGAAGAAGAACTTTCTCTCTCAGTTTAACCCAGGAGATCCTCAGAGAACACTGACTACTTTCTGGCTTTGGGTCTCCTTCTCCACAGGAGCAACACTATACCCACCAGGCTTGACCCTGATGATGGTGCAGACTTCTAAAACTTCAGACTATCAGCTTGGCTGCTTGTAAAAACTGGCTATAATAAGCTCCTCTTGTATTCTCAAGTCACTGGTTTTGGGGAAGTGTTTTTCTTCTGCAACCCCCTTGCATACTGCTTTCATTTGTCATCTCTCTCTCTTTCCCTTTGTCTATTTCTCCTCTCTCTGTGATCAGGGCTCCCTCCTCTCTGCAGCACCCACGATTCTTTTCTAGCCCCCAAATCACATCTCCAAACCTCCTACCTTCCATAATATTGCCTCTTTTCTCCCTCTAGTTGTGTAGTTTGTTCTCTCAGTCCTCAGATGGATTTCCTGGGTGTTCAGGATGATTTGATAATTACCTATCTATGTTCAAGGGATGAGGCAAGCATAAGATCCTCATACTACTCTGCCATCTTAACTCCTCTTATTAATTAATAAAATTGGTAAGCCTCTAGCCAGGCTTACCAAAAAGAAAAGAGAAAAGACACAAACAAATAAAATCACAAATGATAGAGGAGAAATAACAACCAACACCACAGAAATACAAACACTTAGAATATTATGAAAAACTATATGCCAACAAATTGGACAAACTGGAAGAAATGGATAAATTCCTAGAAACATATAAACTACCAAAAATGAAACAGGAAGAAATAGAAAACTTGAACATACTAATAATCATCAAAGACATTGAATCAGTAATCAAAAATCTCCCAGCAAACAAAAGTCCAGGGCCAGATGGCTTCATGGAGAAATTCTACCAAACATTAAAGAAAGAATTAATACCTATTTTTACGCAAACTGTTCCAAAAAATAGAAAAAGAAGGAAAACCTAGGAAGTCATTCTATAGGACCACAACATTACCTGAATACCAAAACCAGAATAAGACTCCACTAAAGGAGAAGTACAGGCCACTATCCTTGATGAAGATGGATGCAGAAATTCTCAATAAAATACTAGCAAACCAAATCTAACAGTACATTAAAAGAATCATTCACCACAATCAAGTAGGATTCATTCCTGGGCTTCAAAGGTAGTTCAATATTCACAATTCAATCAATACTGTATACCACATTATTAAAAGAAATAATAAGAACTATATGATTTTTTTCAATAGATGCAAGGAAAGCATTTCACAATGTACATCATTCATTAAAAACCCTCAAGAAAAGTTGGGTTACAGGGAACATATCTCAACATAATAAAGGCGATACAAGAAACCCACAGCTAATATCATCCTCTATGGGGAAAAACTGAGAGCTTTTCCTCTGTGGTCAAGAATTAGGGATTCCACTCTCACCGTTATTTAACATAGTACTGGAAGTTCTACCCACAGCAAGCACACAGCAAAAAGAAATAAAAGGCAACAAAATCATCATCAAAGAAAAAGCCAAACTTCCACTCTTTGCAGATGACATGATACTCTGTATAGAAAACTCAAAAGACTGCTACACAAATTCAATATAGATGCAGGATACAAATTCAACATACAGAAATCTGTTGAATTTATATGCACCAATAATGAAGCAGCTGAGAGAGAAATCAAGGAATCAATCCCATTTACAATTTCACCAAAAACCATAAGATACATAGGAATAAACTTAACCAAAGAGGTAAACAGTCTGTACTCTGAAACTATAAAACACTGATGAAAGAAATTGAGGACACAAAGAAATGGAAAAACATTCCATGTCCATGGATTGGAGGAACAAGTATTGTGAAAATGTCTATATTACCCAAAGCAATCTACACATTTAATGCAATTCCTATCTAAATACCACCAGCATTTTTCAGAGAGCCAGAACAAACAATCCTAAAATTTGCATGGAACCACAAAAGACCCTGAATGGCCAAAGCAACCTTGAAAAAGAAAAGAAAATCTGCTAGTATCACAATTCTGGAGCTTAAGTTATATTACAAATCTGTAGTGATTAAGATAGTACGGTATTGGCACAAAAATAGACACATAGATCAATGGATCAGGGACCAGAATAGAAACTTCAGAAATGAACCCACAGCTATATGGTCAATAAAACAGGAAAGAATTTCCAATGTGAAAAAGTCTCTTCAACAATCAGTGTTGGGGAAACTGGACAGCAACATGCAAAATAGTGAAACTAGACTACTTTCTTACACCATACACAAAAATAAACCCAAAATGGATCAAAGACCTAAATGTGAGAGAGGAAACCATTAAAATCCTAGAGGAGAACACAGGCAGTAACCCCTTTGGCATCAGCCATAGCAACTTCTTACTAGATGTGTCTCCTGAGGCAAGGGAAATAAAAAATAAACTATTGGGACTTCATCAAAATAAAAACCTACACGGTGAAGGAAACAATAAACAAAGCTAAAAGACTGAAAAAGAGCCTACTGAATGGGAGAAGATATTCGCACATATCATATCTGATAAAAATTAGTATCCAAAATATATTTTAAAAAACTTATGAAACTCAACACCCAAAAAATGAATAATACATTTAAAAAAGTGGGCAGAAGATAGGAATAGACACTTTTCCAAAGAAGACATACATATGGTCAACATATGCATAAAAATATGCTCAATATCACTCAACATCAAATGGAAATCAAAACTACAGTGAGATATCACCTCACACATGTCTGAATCAACAACACCAGAAACAACAGGTGTTGATGAAGATGTGGACAAAGGGGAACCCTCATGCAATTTTGGTGGGAATGCAAACTGGTACAGCCACTCTGGAAAACAGTATGTAGGTTCATCAAATGGTAAGAATAGAACTACCCTATGATCCAGCAAATGCACTACTAGGTATTTGTCCAAAGGATACAAAAATACTGATTCGAAGTGGCACATGCACTCCAATGTTTATGGCCGCATTATCAACAATAGCCAAATTATGGAAAGAGCCCGAATGTCCTTCAACTGATGAATAAATAGATAATGAAGAGATGGTATATATAGAATGGCATATTACTCACCTATATAAAGGAATTAAATCTTGGCATTTGCAACAACATAGTTGGAGCTGGAGAGTATTATGATAAGAGAAATAAGTCAGAGAAACACAACTACCATATGATTTCACTAATATGTGGACTTTAAGAAAACAAGCAAAGGGGGGAGATTGGAGATAGAGAGACAAATGATGAAACAGACTTAATTATAGAGAACAAACTGGTGGTTACCAGAAGAGAAGGGGGTAGGGGATGTTGTAAATACATTGTGGGGATTAAGGAAACACTTGTGATGAGCACCAGGTGTTTTATGGAAATGTTTAATTACTGTATTGTACACCTGAAATTATTATTATACTGTGTGTTAGCTAACTGGAATTTAAATAAAAAATAAAAAAAAGAAATGTCCAGTAGGTAACTGCAACTTAGACTAGTAGTTGAGGTTGAATCCACAGAGATTTAGGGGTAGAACTGTTGAATACAGCCACTGTGCAACTTCACGGGACATTTACATATACTACGATGTGAATAGTGGCCCCTTGGTGGGTTCTCAGTATTAACCATGAATGGGAGTAAGATCACTCAGGAAGTAGATATAAATAGACTTAGGAAAGGACAGAAAAACAATGCTATGGAAATAGCCCTATTGTCATTCTATCTATTGTCTGGGATGTTCTGGCAAAACTATATAGGCCTTCATTCTTTAGGATTGTCTCTTCCCTCCAGCTCTTCCCAGACAAGGCTAACTTAGTATGGATCTAAGCATATTAAGGGGCTGGGGAAAGTTGGTTGGGTCTTTAAGGCAAAGGGTGATTAATGTTTTGAATGGCATTTGCCATTCTACCTTGTCCTTATCCCTATGAGAGATAATCACAGAATATAGGTTTTGGTCTTGGGCCAGTTTCTCTGGGCTCCCCTAGCCTCCCATTGCCTAAACACTAAAAGGATTATTCTGACACCTGAGAGATGTCTTTGTATTTAGGTTACTGGGCTTTCTAAAACTGCCGAGAGGCATCCCAACTTATAAGCATAGATCTAGATGCTTTGAAACATTTGGATGGATTACTTCCCATTTTTCAAATGGATTCTTTGACACTGGCCTGGAAGGGTCACCCATCCCCTTGCTTTGCCTTTCCGGTTCTGATTTCTAGAGACTTAGTGACATATTTTTCCTCCTTTACCCACAGTTCTCAAGGAAGACTTCCTGGAGATGAGAGTTGAGGCCTCAGGTATGTATTCTTCACCCCTGATTACAAAACCTTATTAAATATAAGCCTTCTTTATGGAATTTGAACTTTTGAGGACTTTAGTCTTGAGGGTCCAGAGGGTAGGAGCTCCCTCCCTGTCTCAGTTCATAACCCTTATATTTACTGCCTTCTAATTCTGAGGTTCCCTGTGTTTTTAAGTCTCCTTCCTCTTTCCTTCCTTTCTCCTCCAACCAAACTACAGCATGGTTTTACAAGTTGCCTTTGGATAAAGTTCATTAGAAATCCTAGACTGTGACATTTGGGGCAAGTACATTTCATTCTCTTAGCCTCAATTTCCCAATCTGTACAATGAAAATTTGGAACTGTCTAAATCTGACATTCTTTCGGTCTATAAGAAAATCAGTAAGCTCTCTTTTGGTATTATAGCAAGTACCATGAGTCCACTTCAGTATCATGTAGAGACTTGGCAGCTTTAGAACAAATCACTATTTAAGTCCTAACCCCAAAACCTTTATCCTTAGTCCTGTATATTTGTTTAATGCAAAATACTTCCACTTCCATTATGCAAAATACTTTCACTTCCATTATTTTATTTGATCCATATAAAATGCCAGAATAAGGAGAATAATATGTATTTTAACTCAGCCAATAAAGGAACTGAGGTTCAGGGGTGCCTGGGTGGCTCAGTCAGTTAAGCATCTGACTGTTAATTTCAGCCCAGGTCATGATCTCATGATTTATGAGTTTGAGCCCCACATCAGTCTCCTTACTGACAGTGCAGAACCTACTTGAGAGTCTCTCTCTTAGCCCTTCCCCTGCTCTCTCTTTCTCTCTCAAAATAAATAAATAAACTTTAAAAAAGGAACTGAGGTTCAGAGGGGATAAGTAACTTGGTAAGGTCACAAGAGTCACAGAGATCATGGAATTTTTTTTTCTCTACCAAGGAGTTCTAATTGGCTATCAGGTTTCTGGCATGACATTAACCAATATAAACATAAATGAGATCTGGGTATCTGAAGAAGAACTTTCCATTTGTCTCCTAGCCTTCTTTTTCTTCTTATCACTGCCAGTCCTATGTGGTCCATGGGTTGATAAGCTTTTCCTTAGCAGCCCTCATGGAGGTGAAGTCCCAGAAAATCAGTTCAGGTATTGTAGTACCATAAATGCAATGGCTACTCTAGGTGGGTAACCTCAGAGGTATCAGGCTTCATCTCCTGTGGACTTTTAGGGAATAAGGGTTGAGGTCAAATGGACACAGTTTCCAGTCCTGATTATAGCACCATCTTAGGCCTGTCTCAAAGGATCTGAGTTGTAAGGGCCTTTTCCTAGCCAGCCTCTGTTGCTCAGAAGATTAGCTACCAATTATATGTTTAGCTACCCAACAAGAGAGGTGTCACTCCTCAGTGGCTGGTAAGTACTTGACCAGTTCTAGCTAATTACCTACTCTCTTCTTTCCTTTTTAGGTTTTGAAATCCTTGGTCTCAGAGGATCCTCCACAGGTTCTGGAAGGGTCTTCTTCAAACCCTTGTGTGTTGAGTCATTTTGTGCTGAGGAGAGCAGCTTCTTCCTGGCCTTGCACCTTCAGGCTCTAGGATGCTATAAAATAAGGGGCACATGTCTTAGACACAGGTTTATTTCTCCTATGTATTCTGTCTTCATTCCCTCTGAAGATCTATGTTGAGCTACTATATGACTGTGAATGGCTGAACACCCTCAAGCCAGACTGCAGAAACCAAGCTATCTACTGACCTGAGTTGAAGAAAGGACCTTAGTTTTCAGCTCTTCTCTGAATTTTACTGCCTCCTCAGAAGACCATGGAACTCTGAAAGATTTTGGACTAAAGACTGATCTCAGAGGTCTTACCCTAAAGTAGAAGCTACTTGAGTTGGGGGCCATTGCCCATTGTAGAAGAGTAGGAATGTTTGCTGAACATTGGAGAATATTAACATGTCTCTAACTAAGGATAAGGAGGCTGGTACTAGGTTGGAGTTCTGGCACTGCAGTATATTACCAAGAACCTGTCTGCTCCTATTGGGCCAGACAGCATGAGTGATGCCAAACACAACCTCTACATGTGGACTCAAAAAGTGGCCTTCCTGTTTTTACATATAGCCACATAGGACAAATCTACAAAGAATATTTTGCATGTTGAAGCCTAGGTTTTTTTGAGTTATTTTTCCTGTTTTTTTTTTCCTGACAGCTTCATTTCCAAACAAGAAAGATACAAAAGCTGAAAAATAGTTCTTTTAAAAATGCAGGCTGTATTTGTCCTGCACGAGTTCCATTCCTGGGTCAAATACTGGGAAAAATTGTTAAGATGGATTGAGTCCAGGCAGCTGGCACTATTGCTTCATGTTTGCCTTATACAGATAAGCAAGCTCTTTTATCTCCTCCAAGAAACAACTCCTATCCCAGTGTCCGTGGATTCAGAAACTCCACGAAGCTTCTGAAATGGTATGCAGAACTCCATGACAATGTGCCTTTTCTGGGGAGATGGTCCATAGCATTCTACTGAATTTCAGATGGACCTGTGACCCGATAAAGGTTAAGAACCACAGCACTTGAGATAAAAGATTCTATTTACAACCCATAAAGTATATGATTGGAAGAGCCTTCCAAAATTATTTATTCTAACTGCCTAATTTACCTTTGGAGAAACTGAAACAATGCAAGTTATTAGCCAGGCCTAAACAAGATCCTAGGTCCCTGGGTTCCCGTGCAAGTTTCTTTCCATTTTACAACACTTGTCTTTATGATTGGTGGCTTTAGTGGTCATCATTTTGAGTGTTTGGTTTTTACCCTCTTTACTGAATCCCACATATTTTTCATCAAGTGGAAAACTTTAAGACATAAGCTCCTGGTGTTCCATTTGCCATCTCAGTCATTGGAAAAGTACTAAAACACAACTGGTTTATTGAGTAGTCAAAAATCTGAGTAAACATCTCTGAGTCTTGTTTGTTGATGGGAGGCTGCTGGAGAAAGTGTCATTGCTTGTGTTCCCATGCAGGTGTCTAGACCATAGCCTGTCTTTAGAGTCTGTATATTTATAATGTGACCAAGTGTGACAGAAAGGATTTTCCTACTTGGACCCTTCTAGCAAGACCCTGACTATGGAACTGAGAGAGAAGCATAGACATGGGTGGGAAGAGGGGAAGGAGAGAAGGAAGGAGAGGGAGATGGATGAAGGGGAAAAGAGAGAAACACACATTCTCAAACCGACTCTGAGATGCCTTTGAAACAGTGTTACTGAAAGGTGATAGTCACTTTCAAGACTGAACTCAACATGGTTTATTGGTGAATTAGTAACATGTAGGCTAAACACACTGATAGCCTTGTGGAAGTTATTGAGTGGAAACTTGATGCCATTCCCAATAGACATGCCCAAGTAGCCACATAAAACTCTCTCAGCTCTACCCAGTCTCAAAGACCAAGTTAATAAGAACCAGTAGCAAGAAAGCCAAGTAGCCATCATTCTACCTGCTACTCACCCCCAAAGGAATTTTCTGTGAGACTACTGGCCTCACCCAGGAAGTTCTTGTTGAGCCCTGGTCTCAGAGCTGTGGCGTCTTTGTTCTGCCCCCATTAGATGAATGATTAAAGCAAGCGGGTGTGTAGATTTTGGCCACATATTGAAAGATTATTGAGAACCAGAGAAAGCCACTGCAGTCCCAGTTGAATAGGTGTCCTAGAAATGTGACCATGAGATTGCTGTGTGTTTTCTGGGACATATATAGATCAAGACCCTGAGCTAGAAAGTTGGGACCACCAGTATGGCTGGATGTCAGGAAGCAGTAACTGGATAGCTCTGCCCCTGCCCTAGTCTATACCCAAAGAATGCCCCCAAATGAACCTCAGAGCCTCCTCTTTTGCACTCTGATTTAAAGAGCAAAAACTTTTGTGGTGAGGCACACCATCATGGAATGAAACTGTCTTGGCTCAGGCTTAATGGATGAATAGTCATTCAGAAGAGGCTATTGGAATGGGATGATAATTGAAGAGTGACAACTATAGGAAATTACCTACATACCTTGGCCAGAAGGTTAGATAAACTGTCAGTGGATGAACTGTAAATCTTGAACTGACAGTAATAACATTTATTAAGCACCTACTAAGTTCTAAGTGCTTTATATACATAATCTCCTTTGTCCTTACAACAATCATGCAGAGATGCTATTCTCCTCATTTTACAGATAAAAGATTTATGGCCCAGGAGGCTAAAGTAACTGGCTCAAATTCACACAGAAAGTAAATGACAGGACCGTGGCTTGAAATCCAGGCCTCTCTGACTCCATGCTGGTTTCCCTTTGTCACAGAGAAGCTACATTACTGGAATTGGCATGACTCTATGACTTTTTCTCCCTAATAAAATATTAGAAGGCCAGAATTTGAGGGGAATTTGGGGATGCAGGTCTAGTTTACAGGGGAACAAAAACTGAGCCGAAAGAGATTTCTGAGTTGGGCTTTCTCCTCACCTTCCATTTATGCATTCTGTAATGTTTTTAAAAGGATCATTCAATTTAACCTTGTGAAATGAATGGTTTACTTTTTAGTTGGTAGTTGTTGAGTCCTTGGCTTAGCTGTTTTTCAAAGGAAAAAGGATCCTTGTATGTGTCTATGTACTTTACCAAGGCTGTAGCATGTGTATTTTCAGTCCAAGAGATTGGAGATATCCACACAGACAGTTTAAGAATCAAAAAAGGTATTTGTGGCTCTCTGGTACTTATTACCTTGGGGTAAAATCGTTACAACGTTTTCTGTGGTGATCGCAAAATTAAGAGGTAGTGTAGAATAAGAAATGTTATTGAAGTTTTTGCTTAAAAAATGTGGGGAGGTTGTCCAGCTACAGGATGTGGATGTAAAATTCAGCATCTGATTTCAGTAATGAAACAGTGTCATATAGAGTATAAAATAACTGGTTTTGTGGGAAAGGATTCTTCCCTTTTCTAGAACTTCCTTGATTATGTAATAACTAGAATAGAGTAGAAGAAGATGTATCTCTGTGGCCAGAAAACACATTGCTTTCAAAAGAACGTAGATCAATGATATTAGTTTTAACGTAGCTGCAAGCAAATGGCCTTGACACATTACAATCCCCAAAAGCTTCAGAAGCATGTAAAAATTTCAGACGGAAGCAAGATACCTTGAAAAGATGTTTCTGATGAAGAAGAAACCTTCATTTTCATGAAGCACTTGATGCCAAGGACATTAATAGATGCTAGAAAGACTGCCTATGTGAAATACATATATAACAGACAAAAGAAGGAGGTCCTTGGGCCCATTCATGTGACTTTCAATAAAATATGCAGACTCTTTAGTATTGATGTCCTCTATCTGCATTTTTTTCATGGAAACAATCTTTGAGCATATTAGACATGATGCTGTAGCTGCCATGCACTGCTCGTGTTGTCTTTTGCAATTCTAAGGACATACAGGCACAGAATCTTTTATTACCAAGATTCTCAAGCTATAGTCTACTTTGCACCAAGCCCTTGTCATTTCCTCGGGCCTTACAACATCACTGCAGGATGGGTAATAACCCCATTTTATGGATAAGGAAACTTGAGGTTCAAGGAAATGAGAAATTACTTTGTCCAAGATCACACAGCTAAGGATTGATAAAAATACAGGACTGGAAACTACAGAGGTCTTACAGTTTCTACTACATCACACTACCCCTTAGGAGTAAAGAAATCCTGATGGTAAATGGAGAACATGCTTTAGAAATGAGACTGATGGAAACAACATCTATAAGTATTTCTACTACAAATGTGGTTCATCATCAGCCTCAGCATCATCATTACCCGGGAGCTTGTTAGAAATGCAGATTCTTGAGTACTACCACAGACAACTGTAATCATAACTTTTATTTTAATAAGATCTTGATATTTCAGTGTACATTAAAGTTTGAGAAACACTGATATAAGGCATTTGAGACCAAAAAAGGGTTGAGGAAGGAGATTTTTTAGTGAGGCAAAGACCAAAAATGGTGGATAAGAGCATTCTGGTATGTTGAGAGTGTTTACAAAAGATTGTGTCCGTAGCTGCCTGCTTCTTGCACTACTTTGTACGTGGCCTTGTACTTTGATGACATGTGAATGAAATTTCTCCACTTCAAAGAACAGTGAAACCAGCCTGGGGGAAAAGACTGAAAAATCACTTGATTTTCAAATTTCTGACCATTAAAGGCAGTAGAAAGGCAACATGTGGTCGTAGGAAGACCTACTTTCAGAAGCCCTGGTAGGGGGATCCAGACTTGCTCTGTCACTGACTCTCTGTAATGCTCAGCAAGTACCTTGCTCTCTCTAGGTCTCAAATTGTCTTTAAACAAGGTAGTCTCAAAGGTACTTTTAAGTTTTGATGTTCTGTTATTCTAAGCTATGGGTTTTGCTACAGCTTACATTTAATTAAAACATGGATAACTCTATAGGGTTTTGTCAGGCCTTAGTTTAACATCTTCAGTTAACATAATAAGGGTTAGTCTGAGAGAAAATCTCACAGTCATGACAAAGCAACATTAATGGGCACTGCAAGGAACTGGGAGCGCCATGACTCTAGTTAACCAGCTTGAAATTGGCTAGACAATTTTTAAATTTTACAAATATGAAATTTTAGAATCAATTGTTTCAAACCACATACTTGGGAATCAATTCCTATATCCTAAATGGGGCTTACTTTGTATGATTTAATACAGTAAATTCCTCTGAGTTGGGCTTTTAGGGGATAGTTTCTTGAGAGTAGAAGGGGAATATTAAAAGGGAAAAAGTTCTACTTATCCTCTATCTGCCACTCTACAGATTCTGATACGTATTAGCTGAAGACAATTAACTGGCTATAATATAAACTCTTAAAATCAAAATCAGACCCATAGAGAAGGGACTAGTCTAAGGCCATGTACCAGAAACAATAACAGAAAATAGGTGCTCAGAGTTCAATTCTACTTTCTTTGGGTGACAAATTTACCCAAATCAAGAAATCTGCTTCCAGCAGCAGGGCACACATTGGGGATGACTAATAGGACTTCCATCTGGGTATTTTGTTTCCATCACGTGTTTTCAGTCATTGCTTCAGTTAAGCCTCAGACAACAATATGATCTAGGCAGAGATGATTACCCTCATTTTATTGAGGCTCAGAGAGGTGACAAAACATGACCAAGGACATGCAAGTAGAAAATAAACTTGGACCTAAGTTTTCTGATTTCATCCATATTGTAGTGCTTCTCTAGGAGAGGAGAAGCAACCCTCCAAACCCTCAGAACTTCTAAGAAATGTCAGCTCTAAACTCTCAATTGGTTTAATCCAATTACTTCAAAACAGATGAACTTTTTTTTCTGTTGGAGAATAGCCTAACAATTTTATAACTTGAAACTGCAGAGTCCTCTAGGATCCATAATTTTGTTCTCATAACAGCCTCAAAAAGTAGGCAAGTGAAGGCATTTTGCCCACATTTTACAGATGTACAAATCGAGGCCCAAAGCATTGTATTAGTTTTCTGTTGGTGCTGTAACAGATGACTACAAATTTAGCAGCTTAAAACCAACATCCATTTATTCTCTCACAGTTTCTGTAGGTCAGAAATTCAGCATAGTGTGGCTGGATCCTCTTCCTAGGGGCTCACTGAACTAAAATCAACATATAAGCTAGACATGTGGTTGTCATTTGGGGCACAGAATCCTATTCCAAGCTCAATGGTTTTTGGCAGAATTTAGTCCCTCATTGCAGGAGTGAGGTCATCATTTCTTTGACATGTGCCCCTCTCCATATTCAAGCTAACAATGGCATGCAAAATCCTTTTGCTTCCCCTTTTGCATCTCTCTGACTTCTTCTTTTGCCTCTGCTGTTACAGCCTTATTTTTTTGTTGCAGTGATTTCATTGGGCCCACACAGATAATCCAGGATAGCCTCCCTGTTTTAAAGTCAGTAGTAACCTTACATCTTCAACATCTCTTTTGCCATATAATCATAATTCTAATGATTATGACATAAAATATTCTTGGAGGTCATAATATTGCTTACAATGGGCATGGAGCAGCTACCTACAGAAGTCCCACCTTTTGGCGTCAAGACACATGGTTATCAAGATCTTCATTCTGGGGAAGAAAAAATTTACCATTTGCATCCCACTTACATGGCAGCTAGAAACTCTGGTGCCATTCAGTTTCTCCCATCTTTCAATTACACTCAGACACAATTGGGTGGCACAACAAAGAAAGTGGTGGCTAGAAGGCAAACGGGGCTCTTTGGAAGCTGATGGTACTCCTAGATGGCATCTTGATGCTGGTGACCAATTCCTTAACAAGTCTCATTCTATCTAGGAATGGGGAGAGGAAGTTTCCCCAAAGATCCAAGATGAGATATGTACTCCCCATATAACTTGACCAGAAGAGGTAACACTTACATAGTATATATTTTATGCCAAATGTGTCTCTGTATGCTTTTGAATGGCTTTATTGAATTTATCCTGATAATATTTCTTTGAGGTAAGTAGTGGTATTAGCTCCATTTCATGGCTGAGAAAACTGAGGCACAGAATGGTTATGCCATTTGCCCTGGAAATGGTGAATTCGGGATTTACTATCTTAACTAATCCCCAGTGACTTCCACCAGACAGAGAAAAATCTCCTAGAAGAGACATTGAGGCCAAGTTGATTTAAAACTCCCTTGCACCTTTGATTCTCTAAGCTTGCTCTCAGGGTCCCAGAATTCTCGAAACCCAAATCAGCATAGGTGAACTTTCTGAAAGAGTAGGTTAAATTTAGACTTAATGGATTTTTAAATTTTTTTTCAACGTTTATTTATTTTTGGGACAGAGCGAGACAGAGCATGAATGGGGGAGGGGCAGAGGGAGAGGGAGACACAGAATCGGAAACAGGCTCCAGGCTCCGAGCCATCAGCCCAGAGCCTGACGCGGGGCTCGAACTCACGGACCGCGAGATTGTGACCTGGCTGAAGTCAGACGATTAACCGACTGTGCCACCCAGGCGCCCCTAGACTTAATGGATTTTATGTGGCCAGTGGACTGCACAGTGAATGTCCCAATCTTTTTTCATAAGCTGGAAGAAAAGGAGACTGTCAGTCCATGTGAATGGGACAAAGATAGGTTGGCCCCAGGAATGCTTCTCCAGAGCAGAATTTCCACTTGGTAGCCTCTGCATGAGGTAGATCTCCCTGTTTTGGTGTGAATGGAAGTTGTATTACTTTTTCTGACTCTCTGTGAAGCCCATTTCCTGAAGACCAAGCCCTCAAAATGCCCAAAAGAAGGTGCCTAAAATTAAGACTACAAAAGAGGGCTTTCCTGGTCCTGGAAAACAAAGCTAAGCAGTAGTGTTCTCTATGCTGGCCCTTTCCTAGCAGTTGGCAAGCCCGTGAGAACTGGATTTTGCTTCCTCAGGTACTCCCACCTGGGTCTTATGATGCTACCAACCTATTGTAGTTCCCAGAGCTATTAAGATATGAGGTAGGTAGGGTAGGAATAACCTCAGTCCTAACTGTTCCTCAACTTTTCTCCACCCCTACTATCATCCTGCAAGACTCAGAATTCTATATCCGTTATTTGGCTAAGATCTAGAAGGATTAAATGAAGACTGATTTCTTCTTTTGTTCTCTGTGTCTTTTTTTGCTAGCCATTGCAGATAAGACCCTGGCCTGTAATTCTTGTGGAAGGAACTCAAACACTATTATCCATATTCATGTCTCAGTCACCATTGGAAACTTATTTCACCCAAATAACTGTGGTTAGCCCTTACTAAATGCTAAATTAATATTAACCAGTCATAGTAGTAGAAATACTGATGGTGATGGTGGTGGCGGCAGCTGCCTCAGTGGCTATTCAGGAATAGAATCTTCTCTACACCCATTCAGATCTGATGGATCATGCTCTGTTATTTAAAATCTTCTCAAATTTTATCTGCAACTTGATTTTTAGATTCTCCAATGCAGTGTAACCTGTTTGTTTGGAAACTGTTATGTCCTTTGGCCTTGTGACCAGCCATCCTGACTCCTACAACCCTATGTACATTGTTCCCATAATAGGCTCAGTTCCACTCATACTTTTTATCTCATAAAAGAGCTTCAGGCCAAACACTGAGTCTGAGCTACTTTGCTCTGTGAAGTTGCCAGGGCAGGAGGAATCTGGAGGATTCGTATGTCTTGAGGTCTGACAGATGCTTTTTCTTCTCATGACAAGCCCCTGGTGATGTGTCTTGGGTACCTTCACCTTTTTGAGCACACCTTATGCTATTCTGGGAAGCAGCCATCTTTCTCACACTCCCTTACTCTCCCTACCTCTTACATTTTTTACTCCTACTATAATTACAATGGTGCTTATGGTACTTCCTCAAAGACACTCCGTGAAAGGGTGGGCAAGTCCTACAGGGGAAATAGAAAGAAACCCTATCCTACTACTGGCTGACTTCACACTTAATTGGAAATTAATCCTGGGGTCTTGGCTGTCCAGAGTGTATTTATGTCCAGAAAAATATCACATTATCTTCCCTGTAGCAAAGAAGGCATCACAAAATGCCTTAGGAATGGGCCTAAAGAGTCTTTAAATAAATTTGAAGAGCTCTGGGAAAGAAGCATTGTCAGCCAAATAGGCCAATCCCACTGTGACAAAGGGGGAAAAGGACTCGGCCCTGACCACAAATCAGATAGGTTATGAGAATCATATCCAGAGCTTTTGCATAATTTGTGCTTCTAGAATTCAGGTCCTTGGGAGTTGACACAAAACCCACAATGGAGTTGGGGGTTCCCTGAAACTAAGGAAGGAAACAAACACTGTGGAGTATCTATCATGTGCCAAGCATGAAATGGGAAAGACTTGAATTCTAGGGCCTTTTCAGGAGATCTGAGATAAGAATTAGCGTGGTAACTCTGTGAAAACGAATAAACAAACAAACAAACAAACAAACAGTACTACCACCTGGCAGGCACATTACATGCACATACGAATAACTCATTTTAGTCACATTTTATAAATAAAGAGATCCAGAAAAATTGCTGCTTGCTCAAAGTCACACAGAGATTAAATGTTAGAAGCCAAGATAGGAATGGAGACCTGTAGGACTCATTAGCCTGTATACAGATGGTATATTTTCATTACTGAAATTTTTTTTTGACGCTGAGGGCCTCCAAACTCAAATGAGCTCCAACCTGGAAAAGAAACTTATTATTTATGGTGCTGCAAAAGGTGGGTCAAGAGGGGAATAGTAAGTGTAAAGCCAGTACCTGAAAGAAGTTGGGGATAAGAAAGTACAAAACTATCTGTAGTTTATATGGAGGCTTTGTGTGAATCAAAAACAAACAAACAAAAAACACATCCATTGCTCAAAACACTTTATGGTCATCTGCCAGAAAATATTAATAAATAGACAAATCGCCAATTGAAATGTGAAAGGCACCTCTAGATGTGGCCATCACAACTGCATTATTTGGCCTTAGGAAGAAGGTGACCCAAAGTACAAAGAAGGTGAAATAAACACGGAACTAACAGAGGCATTAATGAGCATGCCTCAGATCCATCTAAGGCCTAGAAGGCTATTATATATATCAAAGCCTATATGATTCCAAGGAGAAACGGATTATGGAAGCTTAGTTAGAGGGAAAGTAGGGATTTAAGTTTATATTACTAACTCACATTGTTGAAATTCTGAAAGCTTTAGAAGGCTGACTTGTAGCTAAGAGAAAGAATTAAGCAATGGAGGAGGTAAAAACCCTCTACTAGGCACTTTTACACTAAATTCCTCATTTATTACTATAAAAGCTCTGGGAGAGAGAGTGCTATCCTAATGTGAGATATGTGGAAATGAAGCTCTACAAGTATTTTTTTCCACGCCTTTTTTTAATATGAAATTTTTGTCAAATTGGTTTCCATACAACACCCAGTGCACATCCCACCCAACAGGTGCCCTCCTCAAAGCCCATCACCCACTTTCCCCTCCCTCCCACACCCCATCAACCCTCAGTTTATTCTCAGGAGGTAAGAATCTCTTATGGTTTGGCTCCCTCCCTCTCTAACTTTTTTTTCCTTCCCTTCCCCCATGGTCTTCTGTTAAGTTTCTCAGGATCCACATTGAGTGAAAACATATAGTATCTGTCTTTCTCTGTATGACTTATTTCACTTAACACTCTCCAGTTCCATCCACATTGCTACAAAAGGCTAGATTTCATTCTTTCTCATTGCCACGTAGTATTCCATTGTGTATATAAACCACACTTTCTTTATCCATTCATCCGTTGATGGATATTTAGGCTCTTTCCATAATTTGGCTATTGTTGAAAGTACTGCTATAAACATTGAGGCACAAGACCCCTATGCATCAGCACTCCTGTATCCCTTGGGTAAATTCCTAGCAGTGCTATTGCTGGGTCATAGGGTAGATTTTTTGAAAAATTTTTTGAAGAACTTGCATACTGTTTTCCGGAGAGGCTGCACCAGTTTGCATTCCCACCAACAATGCAAGAGGGTTCTCGTTCTCCACATCCTCTCCAGCATCTATAGTCTCCTGATTTGATCATTTTAGCCACTCTGCCATGAGGTGGTATCTGAGTGTGGTTTTGAATTATATTTCCCTGGTGAGGAGCGATGTTGAGTATCTTTACATGTGCCCGTTGGCCATCTGGATGTCTTTAGAGAAGTGTCTATTCACGTCTTCTGCCCATTTATTCACTGGATTATTTGTTTTACCCAAGTGGAGTTTAATGAGTTCTTTATAGATTTTGGATACTAGCCCTTTGTCTGATATGTCATTTGTAAATATCTTTTCCCATTCTGTTGGCTGCCTTTTAGTTTTGTTGATTGTTTCCTTTCCAGTGCGGAAGCTTTTTATCTTCATTAGGTCCCAATAGTTCATTTTTGCTTTTAATTCCCTTGCCTTTGGAGATGTGTCAAGTAAGAAATTGCTGTGGCTGAGATCAGAAAGATTTTTTCCTGCTTTCTCCTCTAGGGTTTTGATGGTTTTCTGTCTCACTTTCAGGTCCTTTATCCATTTTGAGTTCATTTTTGTGAGTGGTGTGTGAAAGGGGTCTAGTTTCATTCTTCTGCATGTTGCTGTCCATTTCTCCCAGCACCATTTGTTAAAGAGACTGTCTCTTTTTCCATGGGATATTCTTTGATGCTTTGTCAAAGATTAGTTGGCCATACTTTTGTGGGTCCAATTCTGTAGTCTCTAATCTATTCCATTGCTCTATGTGTCTGTTTTTGTGCCAATATCATGCTGTCTTGATGATTACAGCTTTCTGGTAGAGGCTAAAGTCTGGGATTGTGATGCTTCCCACTTTGGTCTTCTTCTTGAAAATTACTTTGACTATTCGGGGTCTTTTGTGGTTCCATACAAATTTTACGATTGCTTGTTCTAGCTTTGAGAAGAATGCTGGTGCAATTTTGGTTGGGATTGTATTGAATGTGTAGATTGCTTTGGGTAGTATTGACATTTTAACAATATTTATTCTTCCAATCCATGAGCATGGCATGTTTTTCCATGTCTTGGTATCTTCTTCAATTTCCTTCATCAGCTTTCTATAGTTTTCAGCATACAGATCTTTTACATCTTTTACATTGATTAGGTTTATTCCTACGTATTTTATGATTCTTGGTGCAATTGTGAATGGGATCAGTTTCTTTCTGTTGCTTCATTATTAGTGTATAAGAATGCAACTAATTTCTGTACATTAATTTTGTGTCCTGCAAATTTTCTGAATTCATGTATGACATCTAGCAGAATTTTGGTGGAGTCTATCAGGTTTTCCATGTATAATATCATGTCATCTGCTAAAAGTGAAAGCTTGACATCATATTTGCCAATTTTGATGCCTTTGATTTCCTTTTTTTGTCTGATTGATGATGCTAGAACTTCCAACACTATGTTAAACAACAGCGGTGAGAGTGGACATCCCTGTCATGTTCCTGATCTCAGGGGGAAAGCTCTCAGTTGTTCCCATTGAGGATGATATTAGCTGTGGGCTTTTCACAAACGGCTTTTACGATGTTTAAGTATGTTCCTTCTACCCGAGATTCTTGAAGGTTTTTATTAAGAAAGGATGCTGAATTTTGCAAAATGCTTTTTCTGCATCAATTGACAGGATCATATGGTTCCTTTCTTTTCTTTTATTAATGTGATGTATCACATTGATCGATCTGCAAATGTTGAACCAGCCCTGCAGCCCACAAATGAATCCCACTTGATCATGAATAATTCTTTTTATATGCTGTTGAATTCAACTTGCTAGTATCTCGTTGAGAATTTTTGCATCTATATTCATCAGGGATATTGGGCTGTAGTTCTCTTTTTTTACTGGGTCTCTGTCTGGTTTCGGAATCAACGTAATGCTGGTTTCATAGAATGAGTCTGGAAGTTTTCCTTCCCTTTCTATTTTTTGGAATAGCTTGAGAAGGGTAGCTATGATCTCTGCTTTAAATGCCTGGTAGAATTCCCCAGGGAAGCCATGTGGTCCTGGACTCTTATTCGTTGGGAGATTTTTGATAACTGGTTCAATTTGTTCGCTGGTTATGGGTCTGTTCAAGTTTTCTATTTATTCCTGTTTGAGTTTTGGAAGTGTGTGGGTGTTTACGAATTTGTCCATTTCTTCCTGGTTGTCCAGTTTGTTGGCATATGATTTTTCATAGTATTCCCTGATAATTGCTTCTACTTCTGAGGGATTGGTTGTAATAATTCTATTTTCATTCATGATTTTATCTATTTGGGCCATCTCCCTTTTCTTTTTGAGAAGCCTGGCTAGAGGTTTATCAATTTTGTTTATTTTTTCAAAAACACAACTCTTGGTTTCATTGACCTGCTTTACAATTTTTTTTAGAATCTATATTGTTTATTTCTGCTCTGATCTTTATCATTTCTCTTCTTCTACTGGGTTTGGGGTGTCTTTGCTGTTCTGCTTCTATTTCCTTTAGGTGTGCTGTTAGATTTTGTATTGGGGATTTTTCTCGTTTCTGGAGATAGGCCTGGATTGCAATGTATTTTCCTCTCAGGACTGCCTTCCCTGCATCCCAAAGCATTTGGATTGTTGTATTTTCATTTTCGTTTGTTTGCATATATTTCTTAAATTCTTTTCTAATTGCCTGGTTGACCCATTCATTCTTTTGTAGGGTGTTCCTTAACCTCCATGCTTTTGGAGGTTTTCCAGACTTTTTCCTGTGGTTGATTTCAAGCTTAATAACATTGTGGTCTGAAAGTGTACATGGTATGATTTCAATTCTTGTATACTTATGAAGGGCTGTTTTGTGACCCAATATGTGACCTATCTTGGAGAATATTCCATGTGCACTCAAGAAGAAAGTATATTCTGTTGCTTTGGGATGCAGAGTTCTAAATAGATCTGTCAAGTCCATCTGATCCAATGTATAATTCAGGGCCCTTGTTTCTTTATTGATCCTGTGTCTAGATGATCCATCCATTGTTGTAAGTAGGGTATTAAAGTCCCCTGCAATTACCACATTCTTATCAATAAGGTTGCTTATGTTTGTGATTAATTGCTTGATATTTTTGGGTGCTTACATATTCAGTGCATAGACATTAATAATTGTTAGCTCTTCCTGATGGATAGACCCTGTAATTATTATATAATGCCCTTCTTCATCTCTTGTTACAGACTTTAACTTAAAGTCTAGTTTGTCTGGTATATGTATGGCTACTCCAGCTTTCTTTTGAGTTCCAGTAGTATGATAGTTCTTCATCCCCTCACTTTCAATCTGAAGGTTTCATCAGGTCTAAAATGAGTCTCTTGTAGACAGCAAATAGATGGGTCTTGTTTTTTTTATACATTCTGATACCCTAGGTTTTTGGTTGGAGCATTTAGTGCATTTACATTCAGTGTTACTATTGAAAGATACAGGTTTAGAGTCATTGTGATATCTGTAGGTTTCATGCTTATAGTGGTGTCTCTGGTTCTTTGTGGTCCTTGCAACATTTCACTCACAGAATCCTCCTTAGGATCTCTTGTAGGGCTGGTTTAGTGGTGATGAATTCCTTCAGTTTTTGTTTGTTTGGGAAGACCTTTATCTCACCTCCTATTCTGAATGACAGACTTGCTGGGTAAAGGATTCTCGGCTGCATTTTTTTTTTTTGCTCATTACATTGAAGATTTCCCGCCATTCCTTTCTGGCGTGCCAAGTTTCAGTAGATAGGTCTGCCACTACTCTTATGTGTCTACCTTTGTAAGATAGGGCCTATTTATCCCTATCTGCTTTCAGAATTTTCTCTTTATCCTTGTATTTTGCCAGTTTCACTATTATATGCCATGCAGAAGATTGATTCAAGTTAAGTCTGAAGGGAGTTCTCTGTGCCCCTTGGATTTCCATGCCTTTTTCCTTCCCCGATCAGGGAAGTTCTCAGCTATGATTTGTTCAAGTACACCTTCATCCCCTTTCTCTCTCTATTCCTCTTCTGGAATCCCTGTGATACGGATATTTTTCCGTTTGATTGCATCACTTAGTTCTCTAATTTTCCCCTCATAATGCTGGATTTTTTTATCTCTCTTTTTCTCAACCTCATCTTTTTTCCATAATTTTATCTTCTAATTCACCTATTTTCACCTATGCCTCTTCATTCCGTGCTATGGCCGCCTCCATTTTATTTTGCACCTCATTTATAGCATTTTTTAGCTCCTCATGACTATATCTTAGTCCCTTGATATCTGTAGCAATAGATTCTCTCCAGTTCTCTATGCTTTTTTCAAGCCAGTGATTAATTTTATGGCTATTATTCTAAATTCTTGTTCCATTTTATTGCTTAAATCGGTTTTGGTCAATTTGTTAGCTGTCACTTCTTCCTGGAGTTTCTTTTGAGAATTCTTCCATTTCGTCATTTTGGCTAGTCCCTGTGGTAGCTCCAAACTGCAGAGAACTTCCCCTGTGCTGTCTGGAGTAACTTGTATTGGTGGGCAGGGCCACAGTCAGACCCGATGTCTGCCCCCAGCCCACTGCTAGGGCCACAGTCAGACTTGTGTGTATCTTATCTTCCCCTCTCCAAGGGAAGAACTCATTGTGGAGTAGTGTGGCCCCTGTCTGGGCTACTTGCACACTGCCAGGTTTGTGGTTCTGCTTCAACGGGATCCGGCCAATGACGTATCAGAGGGGTGGATCCTCAAGGTGCATAGGGGCGGGAGGGGCAGGCTTAGCTGGCTTTGCCTTTGGTGGACCCGTATGGGAGGGGCCCTGCAGCACCAGGAGGGAGGAAGGCCTGTCAGAGGGATGGATCCACAGAAGCACAGCGTTGGACATTTGTATGGTGGAAGCAAGTTCCGTGACAAGAACTGGTTCCCTTTGGAATTTCAGCTGAGGCATGGAAGAGGGAAATGGCACTTGCCAGCACCTTTGTTCCCCTTCTGAGCTGAGCTCTGTCTTCTGGGGCTCAACAACTCTCCCTCCCGACGTCCTCTCACCCTCCCAGCTGCTCTCTGAGAGCAGAGCTGTTGACTTTTAACATTTCAGATGTTAAGTTCCACTGGCTGTCAGAACTCACAGAGTATGGCCCCTCTGCTTTTGCAAGTCAGATTTTGGGGGCTCTGCCTTGCCTGGCGGTCTGCCCCTCCACCACCCTGGTTCCCTCCCACCAGTCTGTGTAGCACGCACTGCCTCTCTGCCCTTCCTACTCCCTTCCGTGGGCCTCTTGTCTACTCTTGGCTCCTGAGAGTCCGTCATGCTAGTCTTCTGGTGGTTTTCTAGGTTATTTAGGCAGATGTGGGTGTAATCTAAGTGATCAGCAGGACAAGGTGAGCCCAGCATCCTCCTATGCCACCATCTTCCCTGCTGGTTTTCTTTAGTAATGTCTTTGCATTTATTTCTCTCTCTCTCTCTCTGTCTCTTTATTTTTTTCATATTATTTGTTTTTTTTGATTTGTGGCTACCATTAGATTTGTATATACCATTCTCTGCATATAACAATCTATATTAAGTTGATGGTGATTTCACTCTGAATGCATTCTTTACTCCTCTACTCCTCCTATGTTAGGTATATGTTATCATATTTTATGTTCTTTTGTTTTGTGAGTTCCTTGACTGATATGTTACAGAAATACTCGTTTTATTGCTTTTGTGTTTCCTATCTTCATACTGTCACTTTTGGTCTCTCCTTTCCACTCAAAATGTATTCTTTAATATTTCTTGCAAGGCTGGTTTAGTGGCCAAAAATTCCTCTTGTTTTTGTTTGTCTAGGAAACTCATTATCTCTCCTTCAGTTCTGAAAGATAGCCTTGCCAGATAGAGTATTCTTGGCTGCATATTTTTGCCATTCAGCACTTTGAATATATCACTTTACTCCATTTTGGTTTGGGAATTTTCTGGTGAAAAACCCCTTGATAGTCTTATGAGGTTTCCCTTTTGTGTTACTGTTTTATCTTGCTGCTTTAATTTTTTTTTTTTGTCACTATTTTTTGCTCAGTTTTATTACAAAATGTCTTAGTGTGAATCTGCCTTTCTTGATTTTCCTTTGGGTTCTCTGTTCCTTTTGTATCTGGATATCTTTTTCCTTTCCCAGATTAGGAAAGTTTTCAGTTATTATTTCTACAAATAAATTTTCTGCTCTTGTTTCTCTCTCCATCTTCTTCTGGGACTGAACTTCCTAAGTCTATTCTCATTTTGCATAATTATTTTTTCTCTCTTTTGTTCAGACCAATTATTTTCCATTATTCTGTCTTCTAGGTTATTAATTCCTCTGCCTCTTCCAATCTGCTATTCATTGAATCTAGCACGTTTCTCATCTCATTTACTGCATTCTTTATCTCTGATTGGCTTTTTTAAATCTCTGTGTTAAAGGTTTCACTGATGTCTTCCACTTATCCTCAAGTCCAGTGAGTATCTTTATGATTATTGCTTTAAATACTCCATCAAACATGTTAATTATCTCTGTTTTGCCTAGATATTTGGCTGTGGGCTGGTCCTGTGTTATCATTTCAGACAAGTTTCTCTGTCTTCTCGTTTTGTCCTAGTCTCTGTGCCTGTTTCTCTGTGTTAGGAAAGTAGCTAAGTTTCCTGTTCTTGAGGGTATTGGTCTTATGCAGATAAGATTCTGTAGTTCCCTGTCGTGTGCCCTGTTCCTCAGGCACTGGTGCTTCCAGGATTGTTTCCAATGTATTTAACATGTGTTCTGCTGTTTTTGTCCTTACTGCTTTATTCTTCATGCCAGTCTACTGTATAGGTTCTCTTTGCCTGTTGTGAGCAGTGTTTGGTCTCTGGTCTGAATGTGCATTTTAACTAGATGTGCTCTGGTCTTCTTGAGAAAGGAAACCTGTCACCACTGCTGCCTGATTCAAGGCACCACAAAACTCCCAAGTCAGGAGATGCATTCTGAGCAGGGGTCTGAGCCAGTATTCTCAGGCAGAGGGCCAACTGTGGTGTGACTGAAACAAGTGTCACTGGGAAACATAGTTCCATCTGAGCATAGGAGGGTGGGGCTTGGTGTAAGCAAGTTAGGTTGTGAGTGTCAGTGCTAGGCTGGTTGCCACTGGTGGTCCTGTGCTTATGCTGAGGCAAAGGAGTGGCAAATAGAGCCTGTAAGTTTCTTTTTTCCCAGTGGTGTCTCTTTGTGAATGCTGCTTCTCTGGGACACAATTTGACACAAATAACCTCCCCATGGTGTGCCCCAGGTGCTTTTCAGATCGTTTCCATGCTTTGTGCCTGTGGGCTGTTTGCCCTGCCTTCCTTCCAAGAGCAACCCTATACTTCTGGGGTCTATCCAAGCTAAGCCTGCTGGCCTTTGAAACACACAGCTCTAACTTCCACTGGTTGCAAGAACTCAAGAAATTTGCCCTTTTTTCTTTCCAAGGGATTTACTTTCTTCATGCATTGTCCTGTGTGTTAGTCTTTCACCCTTCTCTGTGACCAAGGCTTCTTCCCCACCACAGTAGCCCATCTGTTTCTCTCCCAAACCACGTCTGCACATTTCCTACCTTTTTCAGTGAGGGCTTTTCTCTACCTTTAGTTGTGGAGTTTTTCCTGCCAGTCTTTAGGTCAGTTACTGGAGTATTTAAGATGATTTCATAGTTATCTTGTATTTGTGGCTCTAGGCAAGCCTGGGATCCTCCTACCCTCCCACTATCTTCCCCTCCTATCATGTTTTGTTTCTTAAATTCCACAAATGAGTGAAATCAAATGATATTTGTCTTTCTTTGACTGACTTATTTCACTTAGTATTATACCCTCCAAGTCCATTTATGTTGTTGTAAATGGCAAGATTTCATTCTTTATTAAAGCTTTGTAAATATATATATATATATATATATATAATGCATATATTACAGGAATTAGTTTTTTTTCATTTTCTTTGTATAAATAAATACCCAGTTGCAGAATTACAAGATCACATGGTAGTTTTATTTTTAAGTTTTTGAGGAACATCAAAAAGGTTTCCTAGAGTAGTTGCAACAATTCGCATACCCACCAACAGTGTACAAAGGTTTCCTTTTCTCCACATCTCCAATACTTGTTATTTATTGTGTTTTTTACTTTAGCCATTGTGACAGGCATGAAATAATATTTATTTTTGGTTTTTATTTCCATTTCCCTGATGATTAGTGTTTTGAGCATCTTTTCATGTGTAAAGAAAATCACCTTATAAACAGAAGAGATTCATAAATATTGAGAACAAACTGACAGTTACTAGAGGGGTTAGGGGAGGGGGGATGGGCTAAATAGGTAAGGGGCACTAAAGAATCTACTCCTGAAATCATTGTTGCACTATATGCTAACTAATTAGGATGTAAATTTTAAAAAATAAAATAAAATAACACCTTATATTGAAAGAAACTGAGAGATTTAAAATGAAAATACCAAAAAAACTTATTGTATGTAAATAATAACCAAAAGAGAGCTGAAGCAGCTGTACTAAATCTGATAAAATAGACTTTAGGTCAAAGACTGTTACAAGAGACAAAAAGGGGCATCATATGTTCATAGAAGGATCAATACATCATGATAATATAAAAACTATAAGCACATACAGGAACAACAAAAAGAGCTTCTATGTATAGACAAAATTAAAAAAATTAAAGTGAAGACTTTAATACTCCACTCTGTATAATGCAGAAATCTTTAGAGAGAAGATAAATAAGGAAACAGTGGGCCTGAACAACATTCTGTACCAACTAGACATAACTGACATATATAGAATAGTTTAACCTGAAAGAGTAGAATACACACTTCTCAAGTGTACATGGAATATTTTCCAGAATAAAAATATGTATTAAGCTATAAAACTGGCTTAAAATTTTAAAAGATTGAGATCAGTATGATCAGTATGATCAGTACCTTTCCTGACCACAATGAAATTAAACTGGAAATCAGTAGGAAAGAAAACTGGGAAATTCAAAAGGAAAGTTAAAATTCTAGGAGGAAACTGAAATATTCACAGATATGTTGAAATTACACAACACACTCTTGAACCACCAACTGGTCAAAGAAGAAATAAATGAGAAAGCAAAAATTATCATGAAACAAATGAAAATAAAACATAATTTATCCGAATTTATGGGATGCAGCAAAAGCAGTTTTTTAATGTTTATTTATTTATTTTAAGAGAGAGAGAGTGAGCACATGAGTGGGGTTGGAGTAAAGAGAGAGGAGAGAGAGAGAATCCCAAGCAGGCTCCATGCTGCCAGTGCAGTGCCCAATGCATGGTTGGAACTCACAAGTCATGAGATCAAGACCTGAGCCAGGATCGAGAGTCAGATCCTTAACTGAGCCACTCAGGCGCCCTAAAAGCAGTATTAAAAAATAAGTTTGTTACAGTAAATGCGTATATTTAAAAAAGAAATACCTCAAATAAAAAGTATAATTGTAAACATCATGAACTAGAAAAATAATAAGAAATACAACCAAAAGTTAGCAGAAGGAAGAAAATAATAAAGATTAGAGCAGGAATAAATAAAATAGAGAATTGAAAAACAATAGAAAAGTAAATAAAAACTAAATTTATTTTTGGAAATGATTTAAAAAATTGCATTTTTATGTATAGTAGAAAAAGAAGACTCAAATAAAAATAAAATTGAAAGATGAAATGTTATATTGCAACTGATTCTACAGAAATAAAAAGGATTATACGAGAATACTGTCAACATAGCCTTTAAAAATGGGTAAATTCTTACAACCATAAACCTACCAAGACTGAGTCATGAATAAACAGAAAACTTGAATAGACTAGTGAAGAGATTTAATCAGTAACCAAAAAACTTCATAACAAAGAAAACCATAGTCCAGATGGCTTCACTGTGAATTCTATCAAACGTTTAGAGAAAAATCGAGGTCTATTCTACCCAATTTCTTCCAAAAATTTGAATAGGAAGGAGTACTTTCCAACTCCTTTTATGAGCTCAATATCACTCTGATACCAAATCCAGGCAAAAGTGCTGTAAGAAAAGAAAACTACAAGCCATTCCTGAAGAATGTAGATGCAGATCCTCAGAGAAGTAATAGCAAACCAAATTCAACAGCACATTAGACACATCATATACCATGACCAAGTGGGGTTTATATCTGGGATGTGGAAATGGTTTAATATAAAAGTCAAATCAATGTAATACACCAGATTAATAGTGTGAAGGATAAAAAAAATCTAGAGAACTCTGTTACAAAAATGTGCATATTAATAATACTGTACTATACACTTACAATTTTTTTACGATGGTAGGTCTCATGTTATGTGTTTTTTAATCACAATAATTAAAAAAAATACGCCAAGGAAATAGAAGAAAAATAAGTGACTATCAAGTGACTCAATTTTTAATCCGAAAATTTTACAATTATACAATCAAGATTAATATTTTAAAATTAAAGACTCATGTTCATATTAAAATGATTTTAAAAGTCTATCTACATATCAGTTTTATCATATACATTTGACCTTTTCAGATAGAAATCAAATAAATGTGCTAAAATAAAACAACATGATTACAGAAAAAAATAAACCTGATGGAATTGGAGAACTGACAAGGCAGCCATGACTTGAATGGACAAGATACTGGGAAGACAAAAAAGTAAACCTGATGCAAAGAGAAGTAAATCTGACATTTGTATCCCTTTTTCCCCCCTTCAGGGTTTTTACTCATTCATAACTAGCACAAAGCTCAGAGGTTAAAAGCTCAGCAGAAAATTTAAGCACAAGGTTGAAAAGATAAACAGAGCTAAAACAGTCTCACAGAGCAGAAAGGAGAAACATTTTACCTCAATAGCCTATTAAGATTGAGAGACTTGATGAAACTTTCAGACTTTATGATGTGACACTTGAAGGATTGGTCCTTAGGAGCAAAAGTGAACTGGAACTAGGCCAGCTTTCATAAATAAACACAACTTTGAATCAGTTCAATCCCAGGTTACATTAAATTTTCCACCCTTTATTCTATCTGCCTGCTAGACACAAAAGTAATACTAATAGCTTCTACAAGTTTTTAATTCCAGTATTGAATACAAATTACCAACACACAGGAGATAGAATTAAGAGGAAAATGGCAGTAAAAGACACTTACATTTGATCTATATTTTGCAATTATTACAGTTGGACTTTAAAATAACTGATGTTTCATTAAACAAAACAGATAAAAACATAAAATTTCCTTGGAGAAATGAAATCTACAAAAAAAAGTTAAAATAGATAGTTTAGAATTAAACTTACAATAATAAAATTCAACTCAATAGATGGATTTAACAGCAGACCAGAAGCATAGCTAATGAGAGTATTAATGAACTTTAAGATAGGTCAGTAGAAAATACTCAAACAAAAGCATGGATAATGGAAAGATCAGAATAGCAAGAAAAGGATAAGAGATGTATAGGAAACTATAAAAAGGTGTAATGTGGGTCTAAATGAATTTCCAGAAAAGGAGGGGAGAAAAAAGAGAGCAGAAATATCATGTGAAAAAATAATGGCTCAGAATGTTAGGATACTACAGTAAGACATAAAACCACAGTTTTCAGGAATGCTATAACACTTGATTTTTTTTTTTATTTTTTATTTTTGAGAGAGGGAGAGAGAGAGAGAGAGAGTGCAGGAGGAGCAGAGAGAGCTGGAGACACAGAATCCAAAGCAAGCTCCAGGCTCTGAGCTGTCAGCACATTTAATGCATTCCCTATGAAATTATCACCAGCATTTTTCACAGGACTAAAGAAAACAATCCTAAAATTTGTATGGTACCACAAAACTCCCCAAATAGCCAAAGAAGCCTGGAAAAGGAAAGTTGAAGCTGGAGACCTCACAATTCTGGGCTTCAAGATATATCACAAAGCTGTAGTCGTCAAGACAGTATGGTATTGGAACAAAAACAGACACAGAGATGAATGGAAGAGAATGGAGACCCCAGAACTGAACCCACAATAATATAGTCAATTAATCTTAAACAAAGCAGGAAAGAATACCCAATGGGAAAAACGGTGTTGGGAAAAGTTGACAGCAACATGCAAAACAATGAAACTGGACCACATTCTTATGGACCAAATGGACCAAATTCAATATGGATCGAAAACCTACATGTGAGAGAAGATACCATCAAAATCTTAGAGGAGAACCTCTTTGATATCTGCCATTGTTGTTTCTTACTAGATATATCTCCTGAGGCAAGAGGAACAAAAACAAAAATAAACTATTGGGACTTCATCAAAATAATAGGCTTCTGCACAGCAAAGTGAACAATCAACAAAACTAAAATGCAATCTAAAGAATGAGAAAAGGTATTTACAAATGTCATATCTGATACAGGGTTTGTATCCAAAGTATATAAAGAACTTATGAAACCCAACACCCAAAAACAAATAATCCACTTAAAAATGGGCAGAAGACATGAATAGACATTTGTCCAAAGAAGACATACAGATGGCTACCAAACTAAACATTACTCATCATCAGGGAAATACAAATCAAAAGTACAATGAGATATTACCTCGCACTCATCAGAATGGCTAAAATTAACAACAAGGAAACAAGTGTTGATGAGGATGTGGAAAAAGCGTAACCCTCTTAAACTGTTGGTGGGAATGCAAACGGGGGCAGCCACTCTGGACAACTTTTTTCCTTAAAAAGTTAAAAAAGAAGTACTACCTTACAACCCAGCAATTGCACTACTAGGTATTTACCCAAAGGATACAAAAATACAGATTCTAATGAATACCAATGTTTATAACAACATTATCTACAATAGACAAATTATGGAAAGAGCTCAAATGTCCATTGACTGGTGAACGGATAAAGAAGTTGTGATTATGTAAATGTGTGTATGTGTATATACATATGCATATACATATACACATATATATCACATTATATATGTATCATATTATATATATATTATATGTGTGTCATTTCAGTATGTGAAATTTATTGTCAAAATGGTTTCCATACAACACCCAGTGCTCATCCCAAAATGTGCCCTCCTCAATACCCATCACCCACCCTCCCCTCCCTCCCACCCCCCATCAACCCTCAGTTTGTTCTCAGTTTTTAACAGTCTCTCATGCTTTGGCTCTCTCCCACTCTAACCTCTTTTTTTTTTTCCTTTCTCTCCCCCATGGGTTTCTCTTAGGATCCACCTAAGAGTGAAACCATATGGTATCTGTCTTTCTCTGTATGGCTTATTTCACTTAGCATCACACTCTCCAGTTCCATCCATGTTGCTACAAATGGCCATATTTCATTCTTTCTCACTGCCCTGTAGTACTCCATTCTGTATATACACCACAATTTCTTTATCCATTCATCAGTTGATGGACATTTAGGCTCTTTCCATAATTTGGCTATCATTGAGAGTGCTGCTATAAACATTGGGGTACAAGTGCCCTTATGCATCAGTACTCCTGTATCCCTTGGGTAAATTGCTAGCAGTGCTATTGCTGGGTCTTAGGGTAGGTCTATTATTAATTTTCTGAGGAACCTCCACACTGTTTTTCAGAGTGGCTGCACCAATTTGCATTCCCACCAACAGTGCAAGAGGGTTCCCGTTTCTCCACATCCTCTCCAGCATCTATAGTCTCCTGATTTGTTTATTTTGGCCACTCTGGCGTGAGGTGATATCTGAGTGTGGTTTTGATTTGTATTTCCCTGATAAGGAGCGATGTTGAGCATCTTTTCATGTGCTTGTTGGCCATCCGGATGTCCTCTTTAGAGAAGTGTCTATTCATGTTTTCTGCCCATTTCTTCACTGGATTATTTGTTTTTCGGGTGTGGAGTTTGGTGAGCTCTTTATAGATTTTGGATACTAGCCCTTTGTCGAATATGTCATTTGCAAATATCTTTTCCCATTCCTTTGGTTGCCTTTTAGTTTTGTTGGTTGTTTCCTTTGCTGTGCAGAAGCTTTTTATCTTCATAAGGTCCCAGTAATTCATTTTTACTTTTAATTCCCTTGCCTTTGGGGATGTGTAGAGTAAGAGACTGCTACGGCTGAGGTCAGAGAGGTCTTTTCCTGCTTTCTCCTCTAGGGTTTGGATGGTTTCCTGTCTCACATTCAGGTCCTTTATCCATTTTGAGTTTATTTTTGTGAATGGTGTGAGAAAGTGGTCTAGTTTCAACCTTCTGCATGTTGCTGTCCAGTTCTCCCAGCACCATTTGTTAAAGAGACTGTCTTTTTTCCATTGGATGTTCTTTCCTGCTTTGTCAAAGATTAATTGGCCATACGTTTGTGGGTCTAGTTCTGGGGTTTCTATTCTATTCCATTGGTCTATGTGTCTGTTTTTGTGCCAATACCATGCTGTCTTGATGATTACAGCCTTGTAGTAGAGGCTAAAGTCTGGGATGGTGATGCCTCCTGCTTTGGTCTTCTTCTTCAAAATTCCTTTGGCTATTCGGGGCCTTTTGTGGTTCCATAAGAATTTTAGGATTGCTTGGTCTAGTTTCGAGAAGAATGCTGGTGCAATTTTGATTGGGATTGCATTGAATGTGTAGATAGCATTGGGTAGTATTGACATTTTGACAATATTTGTTCTTCCAATCCATGAGCAGGGAATGTCTTTCCATTTCTTTATATCTTCTTCAATTACCTTCATAAGCTTTCTATAGTTTTCAGCATACAGATCTTTTACATCTTTGGTTACATTTATTCCTAGGTATTTTATGCTTCTTGGTGCAATTGTGAATGGGATCAGTTTCTTTATTTGTCTTTCTGTTGCGTCATTGTTAGTGTATAAGAATGCAAGTGATTTCTGTACATTGATTTTGTATCCTGCAACTTTGCTGAATTCATGTATGAGTTCTAGCAGACTTTTGGTGGAGTCTATCGGATTTTCCGTGTATAGTATCATGTCATCTGCAAAAAGTGAAAGCTTGACTTCATCTTTGCCAATTTTGATGCCTTTGATTTCTTTTGTTGTTTGATTGCTGATGATAGAACTTCCAACACTATGTTAAACAACAGCGGTGAGAGTGGGCATCCCTGTCGTGTTTCTGATCTCAGGGAAAAAGCTCTCAGTTTTTCCCCATTGAGGATGATGTTAGCTGTGGGCTTTTCATAAATGGCTTTTATGATGCTTGAGTATTTTCCTTCTATCCCGACTTTCTCTAGGGTTTTTTTAAGAAAGGGTGCTGAATTTTGTCAAAGGCCTTTTCTGCATCCATTGACAGGATCATATGATTCTCATCTTTTCTTTTATTAATGTGATGTATCACGTTGATTGTTTTGCGAACGTTGAACCAGCCCTGCAGCCCACGAATGAATCCCACTTGCTCATGGTGAAAAATTCTTTTTATATGCCATTGAATTCGATTTGCTAGTATCTTATTGAGAATTTTTGCATCCATATTCATCAGGGATATTGGCCTGTAGTTCTCTTTTTATACTGGGTCTCTGTCTGGTTTGGGAATCAAAGTAATACCGGCTTCATAGAATGAGTCTGGAAGTTTTTCTTCCCCTTCTATTTCTTGGAATAGCTTGAGAAGGATAGGTATTATTTCTGCTTTAAACGTCTGGTAGAACTCCCCTGGGAAGCCATCTGGTCCTGGGCTCTTATTTGTTGGGAGATTTTTGATACCCGATTGAATTTCTTCACTGGTTATGGGTCTGTTCAAGCTTTCTATTTCCTCCTGATTGAGTTTGAGAAGAGTGTGGGTGTTTAGGAATTTGTCCATTTCTTCCAGGTTGTCCAATTAGTTGGCATATAATTTTTCATAGTATTCCCTGATAATTGTTTGTATCTCTGAGGGATTGGTTGTAATAATCCCATTTTCATTCATGATTTTATCTGTTTGGGTCATCTCCCTTTTCTTTTTGAGAAGACTGGCTAGAGGTTTGTCAATTTTGTTTATTTTTTCAAAAAACCAACTCTTGGTTTCGTTGATCTGCTCTACAGAGTTTTTAGATCCTATATTGTTTATTTCTGCTCTGATCTTTATTATTTCTCTTCTTCTGCTGGGTTTAGGCTGCCTTTGCTGTTCTGCTTCTATTTCCTTTAGGTGTGCTGTTAGATTTTGTATTTGGGATTTTTCTTGTTTCTGGAGATAGGCCTGGATTGCAATGTATTTTCCTCTCAGGACTGCCTTCCCTGCATCCCAAATCGTTTGGAATGTTGTATTTTCATTTTCGTTTTTTCCATATATTTTTAAATTTCTTCTCTAATTGCCTGGTTGACCCACTCATTTGTTAGTAGGGTGTTCTTTAACCTCCATGCTTTTGGAGGTTTTCCAGACTTTTTCCTGTGGTTGATTTCAAGCTTCATAGCATTGTGGTCTGAAAGTATGCTTGGTATAATTTCAATTCTTGTAAACTTATGAAGGGCTGTTTTGTGACCCAGTATATGATCTATCTTGGAGAATGTTCCATATGCACTCGAGAAGAAAGTATATCCTGTTGCTTTGGGATGTTCTAAATAGTTCTAAAGAGTTCTAAATAGATCTGTCAAGTCCATCTGATCCAATGTGTCATTCAGGGCCCTTGTTTCTTTATTGACCGTGTGTCTAGATGATCTATCCATTTCTGTAAGTGGGGTGTTAAATTCCACTGCAATTACCACATTCTTATCAATAAGGTTGCTTATGTTTATGAGTAATTGTTTTATATATTTGGGGGCTCCCGTATTCAGCACATAGACATTTATAATTGTTAGGTCTTCCTGACGGATAGACCCTGTGAGTATTATATAATGCCCTTCTTCATCTCTTGTTACAGCCTTTAATTTAAAGTCTAGTTTGTCTGATATAAGTATGGCTACTCCAGATTTCTTTTGGCTTCCAGTAGCATGATAAATAGTTCTCCATCCCCTCACTCTCAATCTAAAGGTGTCCTCAGGTCTAAAATGAGTCTCTTGTAGACAGCAAATAGATGGGTCTTGTTTTTTTTATCCATTCTGATACCCTATGTCTTTTGGTTGGCGCATTTAGTCCATTTACATTCAGTGTTATTATAGAAAGATATGGGTTTAGAGTCATTGTGATGTCTGTATGTTTTATGCTTGTAGCGATGTCTCTGGTACTTTTTCTCACAGGATTCCCCTTAGGATCTCTTGTAGCGCTGGTTTAGTGGTGACGAATTCCTTCAGTTTTGTTTGGGAAGACCTTTATCTCTCCTTCTATTCTAAATGACAGACTTGCTGGATAAAGGATTCTCGGCTGCATATTTTTTCTGTTCATCACATTGAAGGTCTCCTGCCATGCCTTTCTGGCCTGCCAAGTTTCAAAAGAGAGATCAGTCACGAGTCTTATAGGTCTCCCTTTATAAGCAGGGCACGTTTATCCCTTGCTGCTTTCAGAATTTTCTCTTTATCCTTGTATTTTGCCAGTTTCACTATGATATATCATGCGGAAGATAGATTCAAGTTACGTCTGAAGGGAGTTCTCTGTGCCTCTTGGATTTCAATGTCTTTTTCCTTCCCCAGTTCAGGGAAGTTCTCAGCTATTATTTCTTCAAGTACCCCTTCAGCACCTTTCCCTCTCTCTTCCTCCTCTGGGATACGAATTATGCGTATATTATTTCTTTTTAGTGTAGCACTTTGTTCTCAAATTTTCCCCTCATACTCCTGGATTTTTTTATCTCTCTTTCTCTCCGCTTCCTCTTTTTCCATAACTTTATCTTCTAGTTCACCTATTCTCTCCTCTGCCTCTTCAATCCGAGCTGTCGTCGTTTCCATTTTGTTTTGCATCTCGTTTAAAGCGGTTTTCAGCTCCTCGTGACTGTTCCTTAGTCCCTTGATCTCTGTAGCAAAAGATTCTCTGCTGTCCTCTATACTGTTTTCAAGCCCAGCGATGAATTTTATGACTATTATTCTAATCACTTTCTGTTATATTATTTAAATCCTTTTTGATCAGTTCATTAGCTGTTGTTATTTCCTGGAGATTCTTTTGAGGGGAATTTTTCCGTTTGGTCATTTTGGGTAGTCCCTGGAGTGGTGTGGACCCACAGGGCACTTCCCCTGTGCTGTGGTGTATAACTGGAGTTGGTGGGCAGGGCCACAGTCAGACCTGATGTCTGCCCCCAGCCCACTGCTGGGGCCCAAGTCAGACTGGTGTGTGCCTTCTCTTCCCCTCTCCTAGGGGTGGGATTCACTGTGGGGTGGTGTGGCCCGTCTGGGCTACTTGCACACTGCCAAGCTTGTGGTGCTGGGGATCTGGCATATTAGCTGGGGTGGGTAGGCAAGGTGCATGGGGGTAGGAGGGGCAGGCTTAACTCGCTTCTCCTTAGGTGATCCACTTCAGGAGGGGCCCTGTGGCAGCGGGAGGGAGTCAGACCCACTGCCGGAGGGGTGGCTCCACAGAAGCACAGTGTTGGGTGTTTGCGTGGAGCGAGCAAGTTCCCTGGCAGGAACTGGTTCCCTTTGGGATTTTGGCTGGGGGATGGGCTAGGGAGATGGCGCTGGTGAGGGCCTTTGTTCCCTTCCAAACTGAGCTCTGTTGTCCGGGGGCTCAGCAACTCTCCCTCCCGTTGTCCTCCAGCCTTCCTGCTTTCTGAGCAGAGCTGTTAACTTATGACCTCCCGGATGCTAAGTCCCGCATGCTGTCGGAAGACACTCTGTCCGGCCCCTCCACTTTTGCAAGCCAGACTCGGGGCTCTGCTTGGCCAGCAGGCCGCCCCTCCACCCCGGCTCCCTCCTGCCAGTCCGTGGAGCGTGCACCGCCTCGCCGCCCTTCCTACCCTCTTTCGTGGGCCTCTCGTCTGAGCTTGGCTCCAGAGACTCCGTTCTGCTAATCCTCTGGCGGTTTTCTTGGTTGTTTAGGCAGGTGTAGGTGGAATCTAAGTGATCAGCAGGACGTGAGGTGAGCCCAACGTCCTCCTATGCCACCATCTTCCTCTCTCTCCTTTGGGCTTCGCTGCCTTCCCTCTGACCCGCACTTGCTGTGGGTTCAGTTCACGAAATCTTGCCATTTTCAATGACATGGTTTGAGCTAGATTGTATTATGCTAAAAAGAAAGTCAGTCAGAGAAAGCCAAATGTCATATGATTTCACTAATATGTGGAATTTAAGAAACAAACATATGAACACAGAGGGGAAGAAAAGAAAGGCAAACCAAGAAACAGATGCTTTTTAATTTTTTAATGTTCATTTATTTTTGAGAGAGAGAAAGCATGAGCAGGGGAGGGGCAGAGAGAGAGGGGTCAGAGGATCTGAAGAAGGCCTGAACTAATGAACCATGAGGTCATGACCTGAGCCAAAGTTGGATGCTTAAATGACCGAGCCACCCAGGTGCCCCAAGAAACAAACTCTTAACTATAGAGAACTGTTCATTACTACAGGGTAGGTGGGTGGGAGATGGGTTAAACAGGTGATTGATATTAAGGATGGTACTTGTGATGAGCACTGGGTGTTGTATGTAAGTGATGAATCACTAAATTCTACACCTGAAACTAATATTACAGTGTATGTTTGCTAACTGGAATTTATATAAAAAACCTAAAAAGACTTATCTCTCCTTCATTAACAAATGATAACCTTTCTGGGCGGAGTGTTCTTGGTTGTAAGTTTTGAATATATCATGCCACTCCTTTCTGGCCTGCCAAGATTCTGCTGAAAAATCATCTGGTAGCTTTATGGGTTTTCCTTTGTACTTAAGTATTCATTGTTCTCTTGTTTCTTTCAAGAGTCTCTATTTTTAAAGTTTATCATTTTAATTATACTTCCCTTAGTGTCGACCTCATTGGGTTCTACTTATTTGGTACTCTCTGTGATTACTGGACCTGTATGTCTGTTTCCTTGCCCAGGTTTGGGAAGATTTCAGCTATTATTTCTTCAAATAAAATTCTTGACTCTTGACTCTTTTTTTTCTCTTGGACCCCTATAATCTATATACTAGTATGTTTGGTGTTGTCCTAGCCATACCTTAATCTATCCTCTTTTTAATTCTTTTCTATCTTTTTTTGCTGTTTAGTTTGTGTGCTAAACCCTGTCTTGCAGATTGCTAATTTGTTCTTCTGCATCCTGTAACCTGATATTGATTCATTCTACTGTATTTTACTTCTCAGTTATTGTATTCTTCAACTTTGATTGGTTCTTTTTAATATTTTTGATCTATTTGTTGAAATTATCTCTGAGTTCTTCCACGTTTCTCTCAAGTTTGGTGATCATCTTGAACTCATCAAGTTGATTGCTTATCTTCATGTCCATTATTTCTGTTCCTGAAGTTTTGTGTTGTTCTTTCTTTTGGAGCATATTCCTCTCTCTGCTTATTTTTTTTTTTACCTCCTGTGTTTGTTTCTATAAATTATGGTAGAAAGCTACGTCTCACTGTCTTGAAGAAATGACCTTATGAAAAACATTTCCTCAGTAGACTGTGTGTACCTGGTGGTTTTTGCAGTCTGTTTGGAGCTGTAGTTAGTGCTAGCTGGAGTTTGCTGGGTACTTTATGCTGGCTCTCCCTTGTGGGATGACTGGAGTTGAAGTAAGCACCAGATGGGGGGTCTCAGTGTACTCTATTACAGGAGGCACCCTGCTGGGATTGGTGTATTTTAAGAAGGCACAAGTATGGGCCAGGGATTTCCAGGACATTTGATCATGGAGGTGCCCTGAGAGACAGCTGGAGATGAAGTAGATGTGGGCCAGGGTGTCTTGGGGTGCTCCAAATAGGGGATGTTCTGGCAAATTGGCTGGAGGTGCAGTGTGTGTGGGACTGTGGTTTACTGAATTGCTTTGTACCTGTGTCACTTTGTAAGATGTCTGAAGTTGTAGTAGTTGCAATCTGAAGGTGTCCTAGCGTGTACCACACTGTGGTCACCTTAGTGGAATAGCTGGAGATGTATGTGGGTGTGGGGGCCACTTTAGAGGGACTGCTGGGGCTGGTATAGACTAGAGTCCTGGTGCTCACAGAAGCAACAGGCTTGCTAGACATCCAGATCCTGCTCCTGTCTGTGCCATAAATGTGGATGGGAAATGTAAACAGTGGTGTTTGTCAGCACCTTTAATGTTGGAAAGATTTCCAGCATTTACCCCACCATTTGGCAGATCCTTTAGGGTTAGTTAAATTCTAGTCTAGCTGCCTTTTATATCACAGGGTTTTTTTTCCTATGCTACAATGTGCCTGGGACTAGTGTGGGCTATGAGTCTAGAGATTTCTGAGGTAGCAGCACCAGCTAGAGCACCAGGACCCTACTCCCTTCTGTGCTATTAAGGTGGAGGGGGAACAAAAATAATGACACTTACCAACACATCTAACCCTGAAGATATTAAAGCATTTACTCACTGTTTGGAAGACACTCCAAAATTAGTTCACTTGTAGTATTGTTGTCTTTAAATTGTGTTTTTTTTCTTCTGTGCTCCAGCACAAACATACCTGCACAGAGTCCTTCAGTACTATCTTCCCCACTGCAGTTCACAGTATTGGGTGTGGGGTTCCCATCATTACCATGTCTCCATCTCTCCTGCAATTATTTATGTGGTCCCTCTATCCTTTGTTGTGTGAAAGTTTTTTTTTTAACTTTTTAATGTTTATTTATTTTTGAGAGAGAGAGTGAGAGAGAGAGAGCTGAGGAAGAGGCAGAGAGAGGGAGACACAGAATCCAAAGCAGGCTCCAGGCTCTGAACTGACAGCACGGAGCCTGACACAGGGCTCAAATTCATGAACCATGAGACCATGACCTGAGTCAGTTGGACACTTAACCGACTGAGCCACCCAGGCTCCCCATTGTGTGACAGGTTTTTAATCAGCCTTTAGTGATCCTTTAGGAGGAATTGATCTATATGTAAGTAAATAATCAGTGTGTCTGTGGGAGAAGGTGAGTTCAAGATCTTCCTACACTGCCACCTTCACCTTCCCTCAAGCTGTGGTATATATTTCTACAGGGGAAAATTATTCAACCATAAGAAAAAAGGAAATTCTGCCATTTGTGACTACATTGATGGACCTTGAGGTGGTTATGCTAGTTGAGATAAATCAGAGAAAAACAAATACTGTATGATATCACTTATATGTGAAATCTAAAAGAACCAAACTTGTAAAACCAGAGAGTAAAATATGATATAAGGGGCTGGAGGGTTGGTGAATTGGGAGATGATCAAAAGGTGAAAACTTGCAACTAGAAGATGAATAAGTTTTGGAAACCTAACACACAGCATAGTGATTTAGGTAAACAATACTGTGTTGTATAAAGTTGTTAAGAAACTAGATATTAAATGTTTTGACCCCAAAAAAGAGGTGATAATTACATGATGTGATAGAAGTGTTAGCTAATCTTACAGTGGTGATCATATTAAATTGTATAAATGTATCGATTAAAAACACACATGTGAAATATAAGAAACAAAACAAATGAGTATAGGGAAAAAAAGAGACACAAAATAAAAAAATGTTGAAGTTAAAACACCTTGAAATTAAACAATATTATATGTCAATTATATCATAAGTAAATAAATAAATAAATAATTCCAAACTCTAGCATAGACCTACTAATATTTGTATTTTTAAAATAACTTTATTGAGGTATTTTAAAAAGTTTATTTATTTTGAGAGACAGAGAGACAGAGAGGAAGAGAAGGAGAATACTAGATAGGATCTGCACTGTCAGTACAGATGCTGATGCAGGGCTTGAACCAATGAACCATGAGATCATGACCTGAGCTGAAGTCAAACACTTAACTGACTGAGCTACCCAGGTGCCCCAAGGTATTATTGATATTAAAAAATGGATACATTTGATGTATACAATGTAATAAACTTGGATATATGTATGTACCCTTGAAACCATAGTCACAATCAAAATAATAAATGTATCTATTACCTCCAAAAAAAGAGAAAACAATGAAATAGAAAATTGAAAATCAAGAGGGCAAATCATTGAAACAAAAAGGTACTTATTTGAAAATATCAATAGCATTGACAAATATCCACTAACACTGATAAAGAAGAAAATAAGACAAAATTACCAATATTAGTAGTGAAACAGGTTATATAACTACAGATATTGCTGTCATTAAAGTGAAAAAAAGGAATAAAGAGCTCTATGCATATAAATTCAACAGCTTAATGGACAAATTTCTCATAATCCACAAACTACTAACACTCATCCAATATGAAATAGATAAGTTAATAGTCCAAAGAAAATTGAGTCCAAAATGTAAAAGTATGTGGAAAAAATCTTCATGTTCAAATGGTTTCACTATAGCATTATAGTAAATATTTACAGAGGAAATTATACTAATTCTACATGGAATGTTGAAGACATTGCTTTTGCTCTCTTGAAATTTATAACAAAGCATAGAAAATATATTTGAACAATAATTATAAGTGTAATTAGTATCAGGAATTCTCTATACACTTCCATTTCACTATACACTTCTAAATATTCATACATATACACTACAGTTAAATCCAACCTTTTCTTGGTGAAAATGGGAGCAGCATGAGGCTAGGGGGTAAGCATAGGGTAGATGTTCCTAAGGAATAATACCTAAATTGATATCTTAAGGATAAGTAGGAATTGACTAGGGAAAAAAAGATGGGAGAATATTCAAATGGAAATAATATCATGTTTTCAAGCTGTAAGATGGAGGAGAGCATTTCATGTTGAAGGAACTGAGAGAGTTCTAATGTGACTGGAGTGGAAATAGAAAAGGTTGCACGTGGAGATAGATAAAGCTGGACAACGAAATTTAACTTCGTGGGTCAAGTATTTGGGGCATTCTCCAATGAGCATTTGAAATACATTGAAGCAGGGAAGAGATACAATCAAATTTTCACTTTTAAAAGATCATTTTGGTTAATGTGTGAAGAATTGCAGGTGCATAAGAACAGTTATAAGCTGATTGATTAAGAGACTATTTCATTAAGCTAGATGATAGTGAACTAGCCTGAATTCCTAACTGAATGTATGGAGGAAAGAAGATGGAATAAAAATATTTTAGGGGCACATGGGTGGCTCAGTCAGTTAAATGTCTGACTTTGGGTCAGGTCATGATCTCACGGTCCATGGGTTCAAAGCCACATCGGGCTCTGTGCTGACAGCTCAGAGCCTGGAGTCTGCTTTGGATTCTGTGTCTCCCTCTCTCTCTGCCCCTTCCCCACCTAGCATTCTGTCTCTCTCTCTCTCTCTCTCAAAAATAAATAATAAACATTAATTTTTAAAAATATTTTAGAGATAAAATAAGAGGATTTACTGATAGGTTGTCTGCGGGGGGTGATGGTGAGGGAGGAAATCAGGAAGGCTTCTACATTCCTTTTTTTGTCTGGGAAGTGGGTGTTGCTACCAATAAGAACATTCCCAATATATGTAATATGCCTGGCACCTGGCCCATAGAAGGTGCTCTGGAAATGTGAGTTCCCCTACACTTCAGTAATAATATAAACAAAACAAAACCTAATGCCCAGTTCTCCCATACCTTAGATGGCAATTGCTTCAATTAAGGGAACCGTGGGAGATGATCAACCTCTGAGACTTCTTCTATGCTTAATTTTCATTTCCATTTCTCTTTTCTTTGAAATAACCAGTGGTCTCATGAGGGTTATCCCTAAGTATATTGAAACCCTGATATATGATGAAAAGGTATAGCCTTTCCTCGCGAGGAAGATTGGCCTAAAGCAGATGGCAAATTCATGACAGTGTTATAATGAAACCTCTAGGGGCCTCTGGAATACTCTAATATTTGCATAATTTTTAACTTGGGTCAAAGAAAATGGTCTCAGAATTCAATCTTGACTGTCCCTATGATCTCAGCAAAAGGATCCCTATGCTTCATGAAGGATATTTGGCCAGAGGCTTGCCCTATGCCAGGATAAAGCCACTACCCCTTCCTTCTTGAACTGCTGCCCCCACACATAGAGGAAAATGGCTTGGAAGTAGTCCTGAGTAGGGAAAGCTGAGAGAGGAATGCATGAAGAAAAGCTGCCTGTTAAGAAAGATAAAAGCGAGGAATGCAATGGCCTGTTGGGAGGGGCAAGGAAGGAAGCTAAGTAACAGAATAAACAGACTTCAAGGAGAACAAGAGTGAAAGTAAACACAGATGGAGAATAAAAAAATAACTTATCTCTAGAGATTCATTTTTGACCAAGTTGGAGCTCTGAGAGTCACAGCCAGAAGTAATCTATGAAGTCTAAGGATAAGCATTATCTCTGGTGAGAGAGATCTATTGGCTATCTGTGTGGTCCTGGAAACACTCCTAGCACACTAAACTTCAATTTCCCCAAATCAACATGAGACATTGGGACTTGAATATATCTAAACTCTACCAGCATTTGATTTTAGATGAAGTTGAAAAATCAAGTGGGCATTACAGGATAAATGAAGTGACTCAGTTACACAGTTGTCCCTGACAGTGGAGAAAGTGGAGGGTAGAGGGGCGCAGAAGATTGAGACCTCTTTCAAAAGATACCATGCATAAAGCACATGCCACAAAACTTTGTCAGATAAAAGTAAGACTTACATGGGCACTCACCAGTGGACTCCTGGGTTTTCTCTGAGTACATCACAAACCTGGGTTTTGGCTACAAGAGTGCTTGTACTGATGCCTTGTAACATATTTATCATCTCTGGCTGGTCTGAAAGTTTTCCTTAATTAAATGATAGCTAATGTCTTCTTTAGAAGGATACCCAAAAAAGATAACTTTGAAAATCCCAATAATTTGTCCTAGAAAACCAAAAATTAAAATGTAGGTCTAATACATCACTTCAAAAGCATCATCTAATTACAAGAGGGATAAGACCTATGGATGGGAGCTTGATTAAACAGATTTGAGTTTAATATAAGAAAGAAAACTGTAGATACCTCAAGGTGGGGATAGGGTCCTTCACCATAGGTAATCATAGAATAAGTTTTGGAAGGTAAATGTATACCTTTAATATTACTTACTTTCCTTTCATGTTAAAGTTATCAAGAAGTTTTAAGTTGCAAGGAAAATGAGTACCTGGATAATATCTTGTTTTGTAGAGGTGTCTTGGAGTATATGGAGGCCATGTTGGTAAGACAGAATTGTGTGACCTCAGGGAGAATGAGAGTAATGACTCAGCATCATTCAAGATATAACCACAGTTCCAATGGCCCAGATCCTCCCTAAAGAAAATCGCCGTTTCTCCTTAGGTCCTTCTCTATTTAAATGTCATGGTTACACTACCAAAGTGAGAAGGAGATCTTGATTGATTTAATTTGCCACTGAGTATTACACAGGCATTTTCACATAGGTTTCTGACTCCTTTTCATACAGCCTTTGTGTCAGAAGAATCTTGAGGTCCAAAGATCTGGGTGGCTCAGTCGGTTAAGCATCTGACTCTTGATTTCAGCTCAGGTCATGATCTCACAGTTCGTGGGATGGAGCCCGGCATCTGGCTCTGTGCTGACAGTGTGGAGCCTGCTTGGGATTATCTTGCTCCCTTTCTCTCTGTCCCTCCCCCATGTGTTCTCTCTCTGTCTTTCTCTTAAATAAATAAATAAACATTTAAAAAAAAGATGTAGAATTTCTTAGACTGAAAAAACAATTGTGTTGCCACTTGGTAGTCACATCTGCCCATCTCCAATCCCTGAAAACCATTCCTATACTATTGCTTTATCCAGAATGTCATATAAATGGAATTATACAGTATGCAGTCTTTTGTATATGACTCCTATTGCTTAACATAATGAAGTTAATCTACATTTTTGCATGCTTTATTGTTGAGTAGTATCACATTGTATTAATGTGCCAGTTTCTTTGTCATTCATCAACAGTTGAGGTCCTTTGGATTGTCATATATATATATATATATATATATATATATATGTATATGCCATTTCTTCTGTATCTGTTCATCTACTGATAAGCACTTAAGTTGTTTCCATATTTTGGCTCTTGTGAATAATGCTACAATAAACATGGGAGTGAATATATTCCTTCAATATCTTGTTTTCATTTCCTTTGGGTATATACCCAGAAGTTGAGTTGTTGGATCGTGTGCTTGACCTATTTTTAATTTTTTGAGGAACCTTAATATTGCATTTTGTAATGGCTGAACCAATTTATATTAACACCAACAGTGTAGAAGAGTTCTCTTTTTCCCCACTTCCTTGCAAATACTTGTTATCTCTTGTCTTATTGATAATAACCATTTTAACAGGTGTGAGGTGATATCTTGTGGTTTTCATTTGCATTTCCCTGATTCTTAGTGATGTTGAGCATCTATTTATGTACCTGTTGGCACTTCGGATGTCTTTGGGAAAATGTCAATTTAGTTCCTCTACGTATTTTAATTAGATTTTTTTGTTGTCATTGAGTTGTATTAGTTCTTTATACATTTTGGATATTAACTCCTTATCCAATATAAGGTTTGCAAAATTTTTCTCCCATTCAGTAGATCGCCTTTTTTGTTAATTGCTTCTTTTGCTGTTAAGAACTTTTAAGCTTGATGCAGTATCATTTGTTGATTTTTGCTTTTGTTGTCTGTGCTTTGGTATTGATCAAATAATCATTTCAAGACTAATGTCAAGGAGCTTCTTTCCTACATTTTCTTCTATGAAATTTATGGTTTCAGGTCTTTTGTTCAAGTCTTCATTCCATTTCAAGTAAATTCTTGTGAGTGGGGTAAGATAGGGATTCAATTTCATTTGTTCTGCACCATTTGCTGAAGAGACTATCCTTTCCCCATTGCATTTTCTTGGCTTCCTTGTCAAATATTAGTTGGCCATATATACAAGCCTTTAATTTTGGCCTCTATAGTCTGTTCCATTGACCTATGTGTCTATTTTTATGAAAATACTGTACTGATTTTATTACTATAGCTTCATCATATAATTTGAAATAAGGAAGTGTGATACCTCTGGCGTTGTTCTTTTTTTCTCAGGATTGCTTTAGCTATCTGTGGGGTTTCTTTGATTCCATACAAATTATAGGATTGTTTTATTCTATTTCTAGAGTATTACTGGTATTTTGATGGGGATTTCATTGACTCTATAGATGATATTGGGTGGCATAAACATTTTAACAATATTAATTCTTTCAATCCATATACATGGAATATCTTTCCATTTGTGTGTCTTCTTATTTTTCTTTCAGCAAAGTCTTGTAGCTTTTACTGTACAGATCTTTCACCTCCTTGATTAAAAGTATCATTAGATGTTTTATTGTTTTCAATGCTATTGTGAATAGAAAAGCTTTATTTCCTTTTCATATATTTCATTGTTAAGTGTGTAGAATTGCAACTGAATTCTGCATTGATCTTATATTCTGCAACTTCACTGAAATTTTTTGATTAGTTCCAACAGTTTTTCGGTTGAGTATTTGGGATTTTCTATATACAAAATCATATCACCTGCAGATAGTTACCATTTTTTTTTACTTTTTCCTTTCTAATTTTGATGTCTTTTATTTCTTTCTCTTGCTTTGTTGCTCTAGCTAAGACTTCCAGTACTATGTGGAATAAAACTGGTGAGAGAGGGCATTCTTGTTTTGTTCTTAGAGAAAAGGATTTCAATCTTTTACCATTGTGTATAATGTTACCTGTGGGTTTGTTGTGGATAGCCTTTATTATTTGAATATGTTCTTTCTATAAACAATCTGCTAAGGATTTTAACACGAAAAGATTTATTTCCTCAAATGTTTTTTCTGTATCTATTACAATGGTAATGTGATTTTTTTCATCTATTAATGTGATGTATAACATTTATTGATTGACATATGTTGAACCATGTTTGCATCCCAGAGATAAATCCCACATATTCATGGTTTATAAGCCTTTTAATGTGTTATTGAATTCGGTTTGCTATTTTTTGTTCATAATTTTTGCATCCATATTCATCAAGGTAGTGGCCTATTAGAGTTTTCTTTTCTTGTAGTGTCCTTATCTGGCTTTGATATCATGGTAATGCTGACCTTGTAGAATGATTTTAGGAGTGTTCCCTCCTCTTCAATTTTTTGAAAAAGTTTGAAAGTAATTGACATTAATTATTTAAATTTTGGTATAATTTTCCAATAAATCTATCTGATCCTGAATATTTATGTATTGGGAGATTTTTTTTTATTAGTGATTCAGTCTTTTTACATGTTATTGGTCTATTTAGACTTACTATTTTTTCCTAATTCAGTCTTAGTAAATTGTATCTTTCCAGGAATTCACACATTTCTTCTAGATTATCTACTTTGTTGACATGTAGTTGTTCATAGTAGCTTTTTATAATCCTATGTATTTGGTAGTATCTGTGTGATATCTCCTCTTTTAAATATAATTTTATTTATTCCAGTCTTCTTTCTTTTTTATAGTTCATCTAGCTAACGCTCTGTCAATTTTGTTAATATCCAAAAAATCACCTCTTGGTTTTATTGATCCTTTCTGTTATTTTTCTGGTAGCTATTTCATTTTTTTCTGCTCTGATCCTTTTATTTCCTTTTTTAAGCCAAATTGGTATTTAATTTGTTCTTCTTTTTCTAGTTTCTTGAGGTGTAAAGTTAGGTTGCGTATTTTAGATCTTTCTATTTTATTTATTTTATATATTTATTTTTAAATTCAAGTATAATTAACATACAGAGTTATATTAGTGTAGGTGTACAATATAGCAATTCAACAATTCTATACATTTCCCAGTGTTTGACACCATAAGTGTACTTTTAATCCCTTTCACCTATTTCATCCATCCTCTCATCCATGTCCCTTCAGGCAACCCCCATTTTGTTCTTTATATTTAAGAGACTGGGTTTTTTGTTTGTTTGTTTTTCTTTCTTCGTTTTATTTTGTAAATTCGATACATAAGTAAAATTATATAGTATTCATCTTTCTCTGACTTATTTCACTCAGCATTATAACCCCTAGATCCATCCATGTTGTTGTAAATGGCAATATTTTGTTCTTTTCTATGGCTGTGTAATGTTACACTGTATGTGTATGTATATGTGTGTGTGTGTGCGTGTGTGTGTATGTATGTGTATACAGTTCTTTATTTATTGCTCTATTAGTAGACACTTGGGTTGTTTCCATATCTTGGATTTTGTAAATAATGCTCAACAAATATAGGGGTGCATGTATCTTTTTGAATTAGTGTTTTAATTTTCTTTCGGTAAATATCTGGTAGTGGAAATACGGGGCCATATAATAATTCAATTTTTAATTTCGTGAAAAACCTCCATACTCTTTCAACAATGGTGGTGCCAGCTTGCATTCCCACCAACAGTGCACAAGGGTTCCTTCTAATTTTTTTAATTTATTTTAAATTCCAGTATAATTAATATATGGTGAAATAGTTGAAGGGGATAAAGAGTGCATTTACCATGATGAGCACTGAGTATTGTATAAAATAGTTGAATTACTATATTGTGTACCAGAAACCAATATAACACTGTTTAATTCTTGTGCTTTTCATTTTAGCTATTCTCACAGGTGTGAGATCATATCTCATTGTGGTTTTGATTTGCATTTACCTAATGATTTTTACTGTTGAGCATCTTTTCATGTGTTTGTTGGCTATCTATTTATCTGTTTGGGAAAATGTCTATTCATGTCTTCTGTCCATGTTTTAGATTGCCCGATTTGTTGGCATATAGTTTTCATAGTATTTTTTTAAAATTGTAATTCTGTGGTGTTGGTTGTGATCTCTTCTCTTTTGTTCATGATTTTAACTATTTGAGTCATTTCTCTTTTCTTTTTGAGAAGTCTGTCTAGGAGTTTATCAATTATGTTAATTCTTTCAAAGAACCAACTCTTAGTTTATTTGATTTGTTCTACTGTGGGTTTTTTTTTGTTGTTGTTTGTTTGTATATAATTTATTTCTTCTCTAATCTTTATTTCCCTTCACCTGCTGGCTTTAGGTTTTATTTGCTCTTCCTTTTCTAGCTCCTTTAGGTGTAGGGTTAGGTTGTGTACTGGTGACACATGTCTTCTGCTCATGTTTTATACTATTTTTTAAAGTTTATTTATTTATTCAGAGGTAGAGGGGGGAGGGGCAGAGAGAGGGAGAGATGGAGAAACCAAAGCAGACTCTGCATTGTCAGCACAGAGCCTGATGTTGGGCTCAAATTCATAAACCATGAGATCATAACCTGATCCAAAACCGAGTGTTGAACACTTAACTGATTGAGCCACCCAGGCACCCCACTGCCAATGTTTTAAATTGTACTATGTGTTTTTATAATGTTGAGTTGTATAAGTTCTTAATACATTTTAAAAATTAATCTCTAATCACATATATCATTCGCAAATATCTTTCTCCATTTCAAACATTGTCTTTCTGTTTTGTTGACATTTCCTTTGCTGTACAAAGATGTTCATTATGGTGTAGTCCCAATTGTTTAATTTTTTTGTTTATTTGTTTCCATTGTTTCCATTGTTTAGGAGACATGTCTAGAAAAAAGTTGCTACAGCCAATGTTAAAGAAATTACTGCCTCTTTATTTCCCAGGAATTTTATGGTTTCAATTATCACATTTAGGTCCCCAATCCATTTTGAGTTTGTTTTTGTATATGGTGAGAGAAAGTGGTTCCATTTCATTCTTTTGCATGTAGCTTTCCAGGTTTCCCAACACAGTTTGTTGAAGAGACTGTAATTTTCTCATTGTATATTCTTGCCTCTGTCATGGATTAATTGACCATATAATCCTGGGTATATTTTAGGACTCTATATTGTGTTCTACTTACCTAAGTTCCAATTTTTTTTTGCCAGTACTATACTGTTTTGATTATGACAGCTTTAGAGTATATCTTGAAATCTGGGATTGTGATACCTCCAGTTTTGTCCTTGTTTTTCAAGATTTCTTTGGATATTTGGGATCTTTTGTGGTTTAATACAAATTTCAGTATTATTCTAGTCTGTGAAAATGCTGTTGGTATTTTTATACTGATTGCATTAAATGTGCAAAATCCTTTGGGTAGCATAGACATTTTAACAGTATTTGTTCTTCCAAGCCATAAGCATGGAATGTATTTTTTTCATAGAGAATGTATGTATGTATGTATGTATGTATGTATTTTAATTGATGTTAGTTAATGTACCGTGTAGTATTGGTTTCAGGAGTAGAATTTAGTGATTCCTTACTTACCTTAACACTCAGTGCTCATTCCATTAAGTGCCCTCCTTAATTCTCATCATCCATTTAGGCCATCCACCCACCACCTCCCCCTCAGAAACCCTCAGTTTATTCTCTGTATTTAAAATCTTTGATTGTTTGCCTCCCTCTTTGTTTTTATGTTATTTTATTCTTCCTTCCCTTCCTCTGTGTTCATCTATTTTGTTTCTTAAATTCCACATATGAGTGAAACCATATGATATTTGTCTTTCTCTGATTGACTTATTTCACTTAGCATAATACACTCTATTTCCATCCACATTGATGTAAATGGCAAGATTTCATTCTTTTTGGTCATTGAATAATATTATATGTATATACCACATATTCTTTATACATTCATCAGTCAATGGACATTTGTGCTCTTTCCATAATTTGGCTATTGTTCATAGTGTTGTTATAACCATTGGGGTGCATGTGCCCCTTCAAATGAGCATTTTTGTATTCTTTGGATAAATACTTAGTAGTGCAATTTCTGTGTCATAGGTTAGTTCTATTTTTTATTTTTTGAGGAACCTCCATACTGATTTCCAGAGTGGTTGTACCAGTTTGCATTCCCATCAACTGTGCAAAAGAGTTCCTCTTTCTCTGCATCCTCACCAACATCTGTTGTTTTCCATGTTGTTAATTTCAGCCAATCTGACAGGTGTGAGATGGTATCTCTTTGTGATTTTGATTTGTATGTCCCCAATGATGAGTGATATTGAACAGCTTTTCATGTGTCTGTTAGTCATCTGCATATCTTCTTTGGAAAAGTGTCTATTCATGTCTTCTTCCACTTCTTCACTTGACTCTTTGTTTTTTGGGGGGTTGACTTTGATAAGTATTTTTTAAATAGATTTTGGATACTAACCCTTTATCCTTTATGTCATTTGCAAATACCTTCTCCCATTCCTTAGGTTGACTTTTAGTTTTGTTGGTTTTTTCCTTCACTATGAAGAATCTTTTCATCTTGATGAAGTCTGAATAGTTTATTTTTGCTTTTATTTTCCTTGCCTCCAGAGATAAGTCTGGTAAGAAGTTTCTGCGGGTGAGGTCAAAGAGGTTGTTGCCTGTTTTCTCCTCTAGGGTTTTGATGGATTCCTGTATCACATTTAGGTCTTTCATCCATTTTGAATTTATTTTTGTGTATCATGTAAGAAAGTTGTCCAGTTTCATTCTTCTGCATGTCACTATCTAGTTTTCCTCGTTCCATTAGCTAAAGAGACTTTTTGCCATTAGATATTCTTTCCTGCTTCATCAAAGATTAGTTGGCCATACAATTATGGGTCCATTTCTGGATTCTCTGTTCTGTTTAATTGATCTACATGTCTGTTTTTGTGCCAGTGTTGTACTTTTTTGATGATTACAGCTAATACAGTTTGAAGTCTGGAATTGTGATGCCTCTAGCTTCAGTTTTTCTTTCAACATGACTTTGGCTATTCAGGACCTTTTGTGGTTCCATACAAATTTTAAGATCGTTTGTTCTAGCTCTGTGAAGAATGCTGGTGTTATTTTGATAAGGATTGCATTGAATGTGTAGATTGCTTTTGGTTGTATCGACATTTTAACAATATTTGTTCTTCCAATCCATGAGCATGGAATGTTTTTCCATATTTTCATGTCTTCATTTTGTTTCATAAGCTTCCTATAGTTTTCAGCATACAGATTTTTTACCTCTTTGGTGAGGTTTTTTCCTAGATACTTATGTTTTTTGGTGCAATTGTAAATGGGATCGGTTCCTTGATATCTCTTTCTTCTCCTTCATTATTGGTGTATGGAAATGCGACTGATTTCTGTACATTGATTTTATATGTTGAGACTTTGCTGAATTCATGTATCAGTATTAGGAGTTTTGGGTGGAGTCTTTCAGGTTTTCCATGTAGAGTATCATGTCATCTGTGAAGAGTGAAAGTTTTACTTCTTCTTTGCCAATTTATATACCTTTTATTTCATTTTGTTGCCTGATTGCTGAGGCTAGGACTTACAGTTTTATGTTGAACAACAGTGGTGAGAGTGCACAGCCCTGTCACCGTCCTGACCTTAGGGGGAAAGCTCTAAGATTTTCCCAGTTGAGGATGATATTAGCTATGGGCCTTTCATATATGGTCTTTATGATGTTGAGGTACGGTTCTTCTTTCCTTACTTTGTTTAGCATTTTTATTAAGAAAGGATGCTGCATTTTGTCAAATACTTTTCTGCATCTATTGACAGGATCATATGGCTCTTATCCTATCTTTTATTAATGTGGTTCATTATGTGAATTAATTTGCAAATACTGAACCAGCCCTGCAGCCCAGGAATAAATCCACTTGATCATGGTGAAAAATTCTTTTAATATACTGCTGAATTCAATTTGTTAGTATCTTGTTGAGAATTTTTACATCACGGTTCATCAGGGATGTTGGCCTGTAATTCTCTTTTTTAGTGGGGTCTTTATCTGGTTTTGGAATCAAGGTAATACTGGCTTCATAGAATGAGTTTGGAAGCTTTCCTTCCATTTCTATATTTTGGAACATTTGAAAATTAGGTATTATCTCTGCCTTAAATGTCTGGTAGAATTCCCATGGGTAACCATCTGGCCGAGGACTCCTGTTCGTTGGGAGGTTTTTTATAATGGATTCAATTTATTTGCTGGTTATAGGCCTGTTCATATTTCTATCTCTATCTGTTTCAGTTTTGGTAGTGTGCGAGTTTCTTTGAATTTTTCCATTTCTTCCAGATTGCCCAGTTTGTTGGTGTATAGATTTTTTTTTTTGTATAATAGTCTCTCCTTATTGTATGCATTTCTGTGTTGTTTGTTCTTATCTTTCCTCTTTCATTTGTGATTTTACCTATCTGGGTCTGTTTTGTTTTTGATAAATCTGGCTAGAAGCTTAATAATTTTGTTAATTCTTTCAAAGAACCAGCTATTAGTTTCTTTGTATACCATTTTTTTCTGCTCTAATCTTTATTTCCCTTCTTCTGCTGGCTTCAGGATTTATTTGCTCTTCCTTTTCTATCTACTTTAGGTATAAGGTTCAGTTGTGTATTTAGGACCTTTCGTGCTTCTTAAAATATGCCTAAATTCTACTGTACTTTCATCTTAAGACTGTCTTTGCAGCATCCCAAAGTTTTGGACTGTTGTGTTTTTAGTTTCATTTACTTCCATGTATTTTTTCAAATTCTTCTGTAATTTTCTGGTTTACCCATTCATTTTTTAGTAAGATGTTCTTTAACCTCCATGTATTTGAGGGTTTTCCTTTTTTTTTTTCTTCTGGTTGGTTTCAAGTTTCATAATGTTATGTTCTGAAAATATACATCATATGATCTTGATATTTTTGTAATCTGTTGAGGGATGACTTGTGACCTAGTATGTGATCTATTCTGGAGAATGTTCCATGTGCACTCATGAAGGATGTGTATTTTTCTGTTTTAGGATAAAATGTTCTGAATATATCTGTTTAGTCCATCTAGTCCAGTGTCTCATTCAAAGCCATTGTTTCCTTGATGATTTTCTGCTCAGATGATCTGTCCATTCCTATAAGTGAGGTATTAACATCTCCTGCTATTGTGGCATTATAAGTAACTTTCCTTATGTTTGTTACTAATTTGTTTATATCTTTAGGTGCCACAATTTGGGGGCATAAATATTTACAATTTTTAGATATTCTTGATGGGTATTCTTGATGGATCTACCCCTTAATTATGACATAATGCTCCTCCTCATCTCTTGTTACAATCCAAAATGAGTTTCACTGTGTTACCTGTAGAGTTGGTGTTTCTAGCGATGTTGTATGGTCCTTTGTGGCCTTTGTTGTTCTGGTCCTCTTCCTCCTCCTCCACTTCCTCCTCCTCTTCTTCTTCTTCTTCTTCTTCTTCTTCTTCTTCTGTTTTTTGTTTTTTCTCCCTCAGAGAGTTCCCCTTAAAATTTCTTGCATGGCTGGTTTTGTGGTCATGAATCCTTTTATTTTTTGTCCAAGAAACTCTATCTCTCCTTCTATTCTGAATGACAGCCTCTCTAGATAAAGGATTCTTGGCTGCACATTTTTCTCATTCAGTACATTGAATATTTCCTTCCAATTCCTTCTGACCTATCAAGTCTCAGTGGATAGGTCTTCTACTAACCTTATGTGTCTACCCTTGTAAGTTAAGGACATTTCCTCATTAGCTTCTTTCAGAATTCTCTCTTTATCTTTGTATTTTTCAAGTTTCACTATGATATGTCATGGTGTTGACTTGTTTTGTTGATTTTGAGGGGAGTTCTCTATGCCTCTTGGACTTGGATGCCTGTTTTCTTCTCCAGATTAAAGAAGTACTGAGGTATAATTTCTTCAAATAAACCTTCTGTCCCCTTTTCCCACTCTACGTCTTCTGGGACTCCTATGATACAGATAATTGTTTCTTTTCATGGGATTTCTTAGTTCTTTAAGTCTCCCCTTGTTATATAGTAATTTCCTTTCCCTCTTTTTTCTGCTTCATTATTTTCCGTAATTTTATCTTCTATTTCACCTATTCTTTCCTCTGCTTCTTCAATCCTTGTTGTCACTGTATCCAGTTGGTATTCCATCTCAGGTATAGCATCTTTTATTTCTTCCTGACTAGTTCTTAGGTCCTTGATTTCTGCAGCAATGGTTTCTCTGGTGTCTTCTATGCTTTTTTCAAGGCAAGCTACTATTCTTATGACTTATACTCTAAATTATTGTTCAAATATATTGTTTATATCTGTTTTGAGCAATGTCCTAGCTGTGATTTCTTCTTGACCTTTCTTTTGGGGAGAATTCCTCTGTTTTGTCATTTTGACTACCTTTCTATTTTTTGCGTGTTTTAAGATATTGTTATGTTTCCTGTGCCTAAGAGTACTGTTATATTAACAAGGGATCATATAGTTTCTGGGGCTTGGCACTTCAGAAAGTGTTTGTGGTGAAAGTTGTGTGTACTCAACTGTTGCGTTTTGGCTGCTCTTTCCAACTGGTCAGTCCTCTGCAGAACTCCTTTTTGCTTGCAGTGGTGAAGTGTTTTAACCTTGAAATAGATGTGTTTTGATTTGTTTGTTGAAGTAACCCTGGGCATAAGGGTGGGGGGGGGGGGAAGCCTGATCGCAAAAAAAAAAAAAGAAAAAAGAAAAAGAAAAAGAAAAAGAAAGGGACCAATAAAAGCCAAAAATAAAATAAAAAAAAAACTATAAGGCTGATTCCAAAGAAAGAAAAAGACAAAGTAGAAAAAAGAAGAAACAGAAGAAGGGAAGAAAACAGGAGGAAAAAAGAAAAGAAAAAAATTCTGATCCCCCCAAAAAGAGACAAGGAAATGAAATGAAAATCAACCAAACAACCAACCAACCAACCAAGAAACAAGACACTATGAGCCTGATTTCAATAGTAAAGAAGAACTCTCAGTGTCGTTTTGAGGGACTCAGTTTTCATTGCACTTGGTGCATGGCTGTGCTAGTCTTTTGGAGAAGTCCACTGCACTGGTTCAGAGTCAGTATTTCCCTAGTATATAAGCAGTTGCCAGGCACAGTGGGTGGAGGGATGAAATGGGGTTTGGTGTAAGTGAGTACCACATCCACTGGGGACTGCTGTGTTGTTCTCTGAAGTCCCACCCTTTTGGTGTTGGGAGGAAAATGGCACCACCCCAATCTTTCATCCCCACCCCAAGGATCTCATACCCCCTACTGTTCAAGCAGCCTTTTCAGAATAGTGAGGGCAGTCAGCTTGCCTGGTGCCACAACTCTCCTGCATTTTTAATTTGGCACATGGCTGGGATACAAAACCCAAAGTCTTAAGGGCCTCTGCACTGCATAGATCTGTTCCCCTACTCTGGAGTACAGCCTCTCTACCTTGCTGATGAAAGGCCTTCGTTTGGCTGGCACCTTCAGGGTCTTTATCCTTGGGGTAGCAATAATCCTTCTTCCAAAAGTATTCCAAACAGGAGAATGTTCTCTCCCAGTGCACCCCGGAGATCTTTACTCCACCCTATGGGGCAAGCTCCCTCCTCCCCAGGGGTGTGTGCCACAGCTCCACTCTGGAAAAAGTAATGCACTTCCAAAACCTCAGACTTTGAGCTCCAAACGCTGTTTGCAAAAAAGAACTGGGACCCTCATTACTTCTTGATCCCCAGTCCATGGTCCAGAGAGGTTTTCCTCTTGTGATAATTCAATGCCACACTTCAACCCCTCTCTCTTTCTCTCTGGTCTCTTCACAAAAATGCTTCCCTCCCCTCCAAAGCACCACCATTTTTCTCTACCTCTATTCACTTCCATGCACCTCACACCTGCCAAGCTGTCTTCTCCAACAGGGGAGATCCTCTTGCCACACTGCAGATAAATTTCTTGGGTGTTGAAAATAATCTGGTCTCAATATAGCTGTATTTGAGGGATGAGGAAATAGCTCCTCCCAGGCATAGAATGTCTTTATATTTCTTTGTGTCATCCTCACCATCTTACATCAATATTTTATTGTTTTCAAAATACAGGTCTTTCATCTTCTGGTTAAGTTTATTCCTAGGTATTTTATTTTCTTTGATACAATTGTCAATTGGCTTATTTCTTTAATTTTTCTTTCTTCTCTCTCATTATTAGTGTATAGAAATGCAACAGATTTCTGTATATTTATTTTATATCCAGCAATATTACTAAATTCAATTATCAGTTATTATAGTCTCTAGTGGAGCATTTAGAGTTTTCTGTATATAGTATCATGTCTTCTGCAAATAGTGCACATTTTACTTCTTTCTTACCAATTTAGATGGTTTTTATTTCATTTTCTTGTCTGATTTCTGTGGCTAAGAATTCCAGTAGTATGTTGAATAAAAGTGATGAGTGGACATCATATCTGTTCCTGATTTTAGAAAAAGAGGCTCTCAGTTTAGCTGTTAGCTATTTTTGATATATGGCCTCGATTATATTGAGGTATGGTTGAGGTATGTTTCCTCTAAACCTACTTTGTTGGGAGTTTTTTTTAATCATGTACATGTTATACTTTGTCAAATTCTTTTTTCTGTATCTATTGAAATGATCACATGTCTTTTATCCTTTCTCTTATTAATGTGATGTATCATGTTGATTGATTTGCAAAGATTGGATCACCCTTGCATCCCTGGAATTAATGTCACTTAATGGTGTTGAATAATTTTTTAATCACGGTGCCCAGGTGACTTGGTCAGTTAAGCGTCCAACTCTTGATTTCAGTTCAGGTCGTGATCTCATGTTTTGTGGTATTGAATCCCACATTGCTCTCCTCACTGACAGCATAGAGCCTGCTTGGGATTCTAACTCCTTCTCTCCCTGCACCTCCTCCTCTCTCTCTCTGTCATTCTAATATATATATATAGTTATATAGTTATAGTTATATAGTTATATAGTTATATATAGTTATATATATAGGTATGTATATATAATGCATTTTTGCATTTTTATATATATAGTATATATATATACTTATATACGCATAAGTATATATATATACTTATAGTTATATATATATAAATATATATATAGTTATAGTTATAGTTATAAAGTTACATAGTTATATATATAGTTATATATATAGTTATATATATATAATGCATTTTTGCATTTTTTGCTAATATTTTGTTGAATTTTGCATCTAAGTTCATCAGGAATATTGGCAAGTAGTTTTCTTTTTTTATATAATGTTATCTGGTTTTGTTATCAGGGTGATGTTGACCTCAGAAAATGAATTTGGAAGCTTTCTTTTCTATTCTATTTTTTGGAAAAGTTTGAGAGTAGGTATTAACTCTTCTATAAATTTTTGCTTAAGTTCCCCTGAAACATCATCTGGTTTTATACTTTTGTTTGTTCAGAGGTTTTCTTTCTTTCTTTCTTCATTTCTTTCTTTCTTTCTTTCTTTCTTTCTTTCTTTCTTTCTCTCTCTCTCTCTCTTTTTCTTTCATTATTGATTCAATTAATTGCTGGCAACTTGTTTATTCAAAATTTTTATTTCTTCCACATTCAGCTTTGGGAATTATATGATCCTAGAAATTTATCCATTTCTTCTAGGTTGTTAAATTTGTTGATATATAATTTTTCATTATATTCTCTTATAATCCTTTGTATTTCTGTGGTGTTGGTTGTTAATTCTCCTCTGCCACTGCTTTTTATGTTTTTGTAATTCTAGTATAGTTAACTTACAGTGTTATAGTAGATTCAGGTGTACAATACAGTGATTCAAACTTTCTACACATTATTCAGTGCTCATTATGATAGGTGTACTCTTTAATACCCATCACCTATTTAAAACATTTAACATTTAACAGGTATTTCCCATCCATGTTCCTCTGGTAACCATCAATTTACTCTCTATAGTTAAGATTTTGTTTCTTAGTTTGTTCCTCTATATTTTTTTCTTTGCTCATTTGTTTTGTTTCTTAAATGTCACATATAAGTGAAACAATATGGTATTTTTCTTTCACTGACTGGCTTATTTTGTTTAGCAACTGCAAATGGCAAGATTTCATTCTTTTTTATAGATAAATAATAATAATATTAATATATAAACCTCATACCTTCTTTATGCATTCATCAAACAATGGGCATTTGCATAATTTGGCTATTATAAATGATGCTACAATTAACATGGGGTCCATGTATCACTTTGAATTAGTGTTTTTGCATTTTTTGGTTAAATACCCATTAGTGTGATTACTGGATGGTAGGGAAGATATATTTTCAATTATTTGAGGAAACCCCATACTGTTGCCACAGTTAGTGCAAAAGTTTGCATTCTCACCAAAAGTACAAGAGAGTTCCTTTAATCCACATCTGATAAAACTTGTTTTTCCTTGTGTTTTTGATTTTAGCAATTCTGAAAGGTGTGAAGTAATATCTGATTGTAGATTCTTATGCTTTTTTTCCTTCAAGTTTTTATTTAAATTCTACTTAGTTAACATATAGTGCAGCATTGGTTTCAGGAATATACTTTTGTGTTTTACCACTTACATATAACACCTGGTGCTCAACACAAAGTGCCCACCTTAACACCCACCATCCATTTAGACCACCCCCCACCATGTCCCCTCCAGCAACCCTCAGTTTCTTGTCTATAGTTAATAGTGTTATGGATTGCTTCCCTCTCTTTTTTCCTACCTTCCCCTATGTGCATCAGTTTTGTTTCTTAAATTCCACATATAAGTGAAATAATATGGTATTTGTAATGTATATATATTTATATATATTTATATGTTTTTATCTTTATAATGTTTATATCTATATCATCTATATCTATATCTATATCTATCTATATCATCTATGTCTATATACACCACATCTTCTATATCAACTCATCAGTCAATGGACATATGGGCTCTTTCCATAATTTTACTTTTGTTGATAACACTGCTAAAACATTTCGAGTACGTGTGCCCCTTCAAATTAGTATTTTAGTGTCTTTTGGGCAAATGCTTAATAGTGCAATTGCTGGGTCATAAGGTAGCTTTATTTTAACTTTTGGAGGAACCTCTATACTATTCTTCAGATTGACTGCACGAGTTTGCATCCCCACCAACAGTGTAAGAGGGTTCCTCTTTGTCTGCATCCTCACCAACATGTTATCTCCTGTATTGTTAATATTAGTCATTATGACAGGATAAGAGCCATAGGACCCTCTCAATAGATGTAGAAGGCATTTAACAAAGTACAGCATTCATTCTTAATAAAAACCCTCAACAATGTAGGGATACAGGGAACATAACTCAACATCATGAAGGCTATATTCCAAAGACCCACAGATAATATCATCCTTAGTGGAAAAAAAATGAGAGCTTTTCTTCTATGGTCAAGAAGAAGACAGGGATGGCCCCTGTCACCATTCTTACTTAATATAATACTGGAAGTCCTAGCTTCAGCAATCAGACAACAAAAAGAAATAAAAGGCATCCAAATTGGCAAGGAAGAAGTTAAACTTTCACTATTTGTGGACAACATGATTATGTAGAAAACTTGAAAGACTCCAGTAAAAAATAAATTGCTAGAACTGATACACAAATTCAGTAACATGGCAAAATACAAAATCAATATACAGAAATTTGTTGCATTTCTATACACCAATAATGAAGCAGCAGAAAGAGATATCAGGAATCAATCTCATTTACAAGTGTACCAAAGACAATAAGATATCTAGGCATAAAGCTAGCCAAAGAGGTGAAAGACCTGTACTCTGAAAACTATAGAACACGTATGAAAGACATTAAAGAGGAAACAAAGAAATGGAAAAGCATCCCATGCTCATGGATTGGTAAAACCAATATTGTTAAAGTGTTCATATTACCCAAAGCAATTTACACATTTAATGCAATCCGTATCAAAATACCACTAGCATTTTTCACAGAGCTAGAACAAACAACACTAAAATGTGTATGGAACCACAAAGACCACAAACAGCCAAAGCAATTGTGAAAAAGAAAAACAATGTTGGAGACATCACAGTTCTGGACTTCAAACTATATTACAAAATTGTCATCATCACAGTAAGATTCTGGCACAAAAGCAGACACGTAGATCAAAGAAACAGAATAGAAAACTTAGAAATGGATTCACAACCATATGATCAACTAATCTTTGGCAAAGTAGTTTTTTTTAATTATTTAAATTCCAGGTAGTTAACATATATAATATTAGTTTCTGGTGTACAATTTAGTGATTCAACATTTACATACAACACACAATGCTCATCACAAGCACAAGTTCATTCCTTAATTCCCATCACCTATTTCACCCATAATCCCACCCACCTCCCCTCTGGTAACAATAAGTTTGTTCTCTATGACAAGAGTCTGTTTCTTGGTTTACCTCTCTTTCTCTTTGGCCCCCTATGCTTGTTTTATCTGTTACTTAATTTCCACATATGGATGAAGCTATATGTCATTTGTCTTTGTCTCACTTATTTCACTTCGCGTAATACTCTCTAGCTCTATCCACATTGTTGCAAATGGCAGAATTTGATTCCTTTTTTTTATGGCTGAGTAATAACTCATATATATACCACATCTTCTTTATCCATTCATCTGTTGATGGACATGTGAGCTCTTTCCTTAACTTGGCTGTTGTTGATAATGATGCTATAAACATTGGAGTGCCTGTATTCCCTTGAAGTAGTGTGTTTGTATTTATATTCTCTGGGTAATTAACTACTAGTGCAATTGCTAGATCATAGGGTAGTTCTATTTTTAACTTTTTGAGGAAACTCCATACTGTTTTCCAGAGTGGCTCCATCAGTTTGCATTCCCATCAACAAGACAAGAGGGTTCCCTTTTCTCCACATCCTCACCAATACCTGATGTTTATTTTGTTGTTGATTTTAGCCATTATGACAGGTGTGAGGTGATATTTCGTTGTAGATTTGATGTGCATTTCCCTGATAATGAGTGATGTTGAGCATCTTTTCATGTGCCTGTTGGCCATTTGAAAATCTTTCGAAAAATGTCTATTTATATTGTCTTCCCGTTTTTAATTGCATTATTTGGTTTTTGTATGTTGAGTTTTATAAGTTCTTTATATATTTTGGATACTATCCCTTTATCAGATCTGTCATTTACAAATATCTTCTCCAATTCAGCAGGCTGACCTTTAGTTTTGCTGATTGTTTGCTTTGCTCTGAAGAAGATTTTTATTTTGATGAAGTCCCAATGTTATGTTTGCTTTTGTTTCCCGTGCCTCAGAAGGCATGTCTAGAAAGAAGTTTCTACAGCCCATGTCAAAATGGTTACTGCCTGTGTTATTCTCAATAAAATAGTAGGAAACCTAATTCAACAATCCATTAGAAAATCATTGCCCACAATCAATTGGGATTGATTCCAGAGTTGCAAGGGTGGTTCAGTATTAACAAACCAATCTTCTTGGTACACAGCATTATAAAAGAAATATAAGAACTCTATGATCATTTCAATAGATGCAGAAATCATTGAGCAAAGTACAACACCCATTCATGATAAGAAAAAAAAACTCAACAAAGTAGGTTTAGAGGGAACTTACCTCAGCATCATAAAGGCTATTTCTGAAAAACAAACATATAATATTGTCCTCAATGGGGAATAACTGAGAGCTTTTCATCTATGGTCAGGAATAAGACAGGAATGTCCACTCACAATTGTTATTTAACATTGTACTGGACGTCCTAGCCATAGCAACCAAACAACAAAAATAAATAAAATGTATCCAAATCAGCAAAGAAGGAAAACTTTCATTATTTGCAGATGACATGATACTCTATGTAGAAAACCTGAAAGAACCCAACAAAAAGTTGCTAGAACTGAAATTCTTTTCTCTTCTGCCCTCCACCTTTCTGATATTTGCTATCATATTTTACATCCTTTTATTTTGTTCTTTTCTTGACTGATTTATTTTACAGATATACTTAATTTGCTTTGCTCTTGTGCTTCTTATTTTTTTTACTTTTTAAAAATTTTTAATGTTTATTTTTTGAGAGAAAGACACACAGCATGTGAGTGGGGGAGGGGCAGAGAGCGAGGGAGACACAGAATCCAAAGCAGGATCCAGGCTCCAGGCTCCACACTGTCAGTACAGAGCCAGAAGTGGGGCCCGAACTCATGAACCACAAGATCATGACCTGAGCCGACGTCAGTCACTTAACCGACCGAGCCACCCAGGCGCCCCTATTTTTCTTACTCTTACTTGTGGTTTTTCTTTCCAACTCACACAGTCCCCATTCACATTTCTTGCAAGGCTGGTTTGGTGGTCATGAACTTCTTTAAAATTTTGTTTGTCTGGGAAACTCTTTAACCTTCCTTCTATTCTGAATGATAGCCTTGGTAGAGTATTCTTGGCTGAGGAGATTTCCATTTTAGCACTTTAAATATATCATGCCATTCCCTTCTGGCCTGCAAAATTTCTGTTGAAAATTAAGCTGATAGCCTTATGGGCTTTCCTTTGTATATAACTGTTTTCTTGCAACCTTTAAAATTCTTTCTTTATCACTTTTTTTTTTTTTGGTTTTTTAAATTGCTATGTGTCTTGGTGTGGACTTCCTGGGATTTAATTTGTTGGTGGATCCCTGTACCTCCTGAATCTTGATCTCTGTTCCCCTCATCAGATGTTGGAAGTTTTCAGCTATTATTTCCTAAAATATCTTTTCTGCCTCCTCCTTTTTTCTCTTCTCTTTCTGAGATCCCTATAATGCGAATATTATTACACTTGATGGACTACCTTAATTCTCTAAGTAAATTCTCATTATGCAGTATTTGTCTCTCACCTGTTCAGCTTGACTGCTTTCCAGTAGTCTCCCCTTTGGGTCAGTGATATGTTCCTCTGTCTGTACCCTATTATTTATCCATCTATTGTATTTTTAATTTCATTTTTTTAGTTCTTCACCTGTAATATGTTATTTTTTCCCTGATGTTCTCAGCCCTTTTCTGAAATCCTGTGAGTATATTTGTGATCATTACTTTAAATTCCCTATCAGGCATATCATGCATTTCTATTCTGCTGTGATTTTGTCCTGTTCTTTAATTTGGGTCATATTTCTCTCTCTCCTCATTTTTTGCACCTCTCTGTGTTTCTCTGTGTTAGGAATGTCAGCTACGTCTCCTGCTCTTGAAAGTAGTGGCTTTATGAATAAAAGGTCCCTACTGCCTGCAGTGCAATATCCCCTGCTCACCAGAACCTATTATGTCGGGGAAGTCTCCTATGTGTGTTGCTTGCATCCTATTGTGTGAGTCACCTTTCCTTTCAGTCCAGATAACTGCACTGATGCTGCCTGGTGAGGTCAGTGCTTACTTTCTGTGAGGTTAGTGAGAGTCAGGCAGGCTGGCTCTGAGGGGTTATGAACTCTGAATGGCTTCAGGGCAGGGTGATGTTATTAGCAAAATTTGCACTGAGCCACTAGTCCTAGGCTGGATCTCCCACAGCCTGATGGCTGCCAGGGGTACAGCATGTGATGGTGGTGTTGACATTTCAGAAGTGTATGTCATCTACTTGTGCAGTGGTTGGGCAGGGCACACATGCAGCATTACTAAAATTGGTGCTGAGCTACCAGTCTTAGGCCAAATACCCCAAGGCTTGGCAGTGACCAATGGCACAGGACATCTTTGAACATGGTGGCTGTGTGTGGAGTGTGGCAGCTGGGCACACATGGTGTCTGTGTGCATGGCAGCTGGTCATGGAGCATGTCAGTGGCAGGGGCTCAAGACATCTGTGTGCAGGGTGGCTGGGTAGGGCATGTACAGAGTTAGTAAAATTAAACCCAACCATTAGTCCTATGCTGGATCCTCTGAAGCCTTGTACCTGCCATGGATTTAGTATGAGGAGGCCACACCTACATGGGGCATACTTGGAGTTAACAAAACTTGCACTTAACCCAGGGCCTAAGCCAGCAAGCTTGGGTTGGGAGAGTCCTCTGGAGAACTCATGGGTGGCACCCACTGCTAGAAGGCTAGGTAGTAAGTGTCTGTGCAGAGCTGCCTCCCACAGGTGGCTCTGTGTTTACTCTGTGGGTAGGGGAGGAAAATGCTGTCAGCTCCTTTGTTTCCAGGAAAGTCCCCCAACATGCTCCAAGATCTACAAACAGATCTCCCTCCTTTTGTGTAAACTCGCTTCTATGTTTCCTCTCCTTGGGCTGTCATTTTAAGAGAGGCAACCCTGCTATCGCTTGCCCTTCTGGGTTGCCCAGTGCTGAGCCAGCTGACTTTTAAAGCACCAGGCACTTCATCCCATTGGTTATACAAACCCATGGAATTATGCCCCTCTGGTTTTCAAGGGCACATATTATGGGGATTCATTTTTCACAGGTGGACTCCCTGGTACTTTCCCATCTTTGCACCCACAGCTCCCTCCTGTGGGGAGCTTGTGACTAGTGTTTCTGTCCTTCCTAACTTTTATGATATGACTTCTCTACATTTACTTGTGGCCTGTGTACTTCCAGTCTTTGGATTGCTGTCTGGCTTATTTACTTGGATGTAAGTGATATCTAGTTGTAAGCATAGGACGAGGTGAGCTTAGGGTCCCCTTATTCCACCATATTCTCAAGTCTCCTCCATTCCAACTTTTTTTTTTTTTTTTTTTTTTTTTACTATCACTGATGGTCTTTCCTTTTCACTACACGAGTCCCCTTTAACATTTCATACAGGGCTTGTTTATTGTTCATGAACTCCCTTGCTTTTACTTGTCTGATAAACTCTTTATCTCTCCTTATATTCTGAGAGGTAGCCTTGCTGGATAGAATATTTTTGGCTGCAGATGTTTTTCCTTTCAGCACTTTGACTATATCGTACCACTCTATTCCAGCCTGCAATATTTGTGCTGAAAAATCAGCTGATGGGGTTTCCTTTGTATGTAAATGTCTTTTTTCTCTTGCTGATTTTTTTTCATTACTTTTTGCCATTTTAATTACTATGTATCTTTATTGGTGTGGACCTCCTTGGGTTGAATTTGTTGGACGATGTCTGTGCCTCCTGGATCTAAATATGTTTCCTTTCCCAGATTAAGAAAGTTTTCAGCTATTATTTCTTCAAATAAAATTTCTGCCTGTTTTCCTCTCTGTTCCTTTTTTGGGATTTCTATAATGTAAACATTATTATGCTTGATGGAGTCACTGGGTTCCTTAAGTCTGTTCTCTTTGTAAAATTCTTTTTTCTCTCATTTACTGAACTTGATCAATTTCCATTACTCTGTCTTCCAGGTCATTAATTTGTTTCTGTGCTTCATTTAGCCTGCTCTTTACTCCATCAGGTTTATTTTTAATTTCATTTATTGTGTTCTTCATTTCCGATTGGTTCTTTTTTTATCTCTTTCTAAAGGGTCTCACTGATGTCCTCCAATTTTTTCTCAAGTATGGTGAGTATCTTTATGACCATTACTTTAAATTCTTTATCAGGCATATTACTTATATCCATTTCACTTAGCTCTCTTGCTGTGGTTTTTGTCATGTTCTTTTGTTAGGGACATATTCTTCTTATCATTTTGTCTAACTCTCTGTGTCTGTTTCTGTGGGTTAGGAAAGTCAACTACATCTCTTGCTGTTGAAGGTAATGATTTTACGAAGAAGAGGTCCTATAGTGCCCTGCAGGGCACTGTCCCCCTTTCCCCAGGACCTAGTGCTTCAGAAAGCATCTCCTACATGTGTTGTGTATGTCTTGCTGTCGATTCCTGACTGCTTTTTTCTTTGGTTCATTTATCTGTTTGGGGCAGAGGCTTCATTTATCTGTTTGGGGCAGCGTTTGGTACATGGATGGGTGGGGCACATTTTAACAAGGTGTGTGCTGTTTCTTTCTGAAGTATTACCTGTCAGTGCCACTGCCACTGATGTCATAGGAGCTGAGGTCCCACAAAATGCTGAGGTTGGGAGATAAAGTGTTGATTGGGTTTCTGCTGGTCTTCTGGCAGCAGGTGCCTACAGTGCTGGGATTGAGGCAAGCATGACTGAGAAGGGTAGATCCACTGAATGGCGGGGGTTCAGGCCTTGGTTTATGCAATTTAGATAGGGAGCATCCATGTGGGCTGGTTTCCACAGATGGCCAGATGTTTATACTGAGGTCAAGGGAGATAAATGCCACAAGCTTGCCCCTTTGTTTCTGGGGGAGTCTCCCCATCATCCCTGCCTCCCTGGGCCACGCTCTGAGGTGAATAAATAAGTATCCCTCCCATCTGTCCCTGGTATTTTTGAAACTGCTGCTTCCACATTGCATCTCCACTGGCTGGCTTGCAGACTCTTTAAGTGCAGGGACTTAACTTCCTAATGCCCTCCAGGCCTTCTGAGAACAGAGTTCACCAATTTTTAAAATTCCAGGCTTTAATCCCACTGGTTGGAATAACTCATGAGATTCAGCCCCTATTGTTTTCAAAACAAAGTGTTATGGGGATTCATTTTCCTTCTGCAGACTCCCCAGTGTGCTAGGCTGTTTTTTGCTCTTCTGTGCTACACTTACTCCCTCCACACTGTGGACACCCATGGTCTGTTTCACAACCAAACCATGTCTCCACCCTTCCTTTCTTCTTTGATGTGGTGTCTTCTTTATCTTTAGTTGTGGTTTGTTCTGCCAGTCTTTGGATTGTTTTCTGGGTTATTTATGCCAATGTGAGTGTTATCTAGTTGTATGCTTGGGGGAGGCAAGCTTTTTCCCAGCCATAAAATCTCTCTTTGTCATTTCCGATGTAATTTGTTGAGTCCTCTCTTTCTTTTGTTAAGTCTGGCCAAAATTTTATCAATTTTGTCAATCTTTTCAAAGGATTAGCTCTTGTTTTCATAGATCTGTTACATTGTTGTTGTTGTTGTTGTTTTAGTCTCTATTTCATTTGTTTCTATTCTAATCTTTATTATTCCCTTCCTTCTTTTGGTTTGGGGCTTTGTTATTCGTTTCCTAGCTCCTTTAGGTGTAATGTTAAGTTGTTGAGAATTTTTTTTCTTCTCGAGGAACACCTGTAATGCTATAGTTTATTCTCTTAGAACAGGTTTTGCTGAATCCTAAGATTTTGGGCCATTGTGTTTCCATTTTCATTTGTCTCCATGTATTTTTTATTACCTCTTTGATTTCTTGGTTGATTAATTCATTGTTTAGTAGCATGTATTGTGTTCTTTGCAGATTTATTTCTTGCAGCTGATTTCTAGTTTTATACCATTGTGACTAGCTAGGATCCATGATATAGTTTCAATTTTTTTAATTTGTTGAGACGTTTTGTGACCAAACATGTGATCTGATCTGAAGAACGTTTCATATGCACTTGAACGTTTCATATGCACAGTGTATTTTTCTGTCTTAAGATAGAATGTTCTGAATATATCTGTTAGATCCATCTGGTCCAATGTGTCACTCAAAGCCACTGTTTTATTGTTGATTTTCTGTCTTGATGTTCTATCCATTGATGTTAGGTGGGTGTTAAAGTCATCTACTATTATTCTATTACTATCAATTTTTTCCTTTATGTCTGTTAACAGTGGCTTTATGTATTTGTGTGCTCCTATGTTGGCTACATACATATTTACAATTATTATATTTTCTTGTTGGATTGCTCCCTTTATTATTACATAGTGTCCTTTGTCTTTTTTTAGATGTTAGATATTTTTATTATTACTTCCCATTCCCAAGGGAATAACTGAAAAATGTATAGAGGTAGTCCATGTGGTGCTAAAGGATATTAGGATGTATTTTATTATTATTTTTTTTAATGTTTCAAGTTTTTATTTAAATTCTAGTGAGTTAACATATAGTGTAATGTTGGTTTCAGGAGTAATTCAGTGATTCATCACTTACATATAATACCCAGGGCTCATCACAAGTGCCCTCTTTAATACCCATCACCCATTATCCCATCCCCCGCCCATCTCCCCTCCAGTATCTCTGTTTGTTCCCTACAGTTAATAGTCTCCCCACTCTCTTTCTTTTTTCTTACTTCCCCTATTGTGTCCTTATTTGTCTCTTGTTACAGTCTTTTTTATAGTCTATTTTTTTCTGATGTAAGTATTGCTACTCTATTTCTCTCACTTCCATTTACATAACGTTTTTCCATTCTTTCACCTTCAATCTGCATGTGTCTTTAGGTATGAAATGAATCTCTTATAGGCACCATATAGATGGATCTTACATTTTTATCCAGTCAGCCACACTATGTCTTTTGATTGGAGTATTTTGTCCATTCATATTCAAAATAATTATTGATAGGTGTGTTCCTATTGCAATTTAGTTACTTGTTTTATCATTGTTTTTTTGTAGTTCATTTCTGTTTCTTTTTTCCCTTTATCTCTTCCTTTCTGGTTTAGTGGGTTCTTTAGTGATATTTTTGGATTATTTTCTCTTTGTTTTTTGCATGTCATTACATATTTTTGATTTGTGTGTATCGTTAGGTTTATATGTAACATACTATGCAAGGTTTATATATAACATACTATGCATATAACATTCTATATTACGATGATGGTCAGTTAAGTTTGAACATACTGTAAAAGCACTCAATTTTTACTCCTTTTCCCTTTTTTATGTATACAACGTCAGACTTTATATATTTTTATTTTATGAGTGCCTTGACTAATTTTTATAGATGTAATTGATTTTACTGCTTTTGTGCTTTAACCTTTTGTACTGGTTTTATAAGTGCTTAATATACTACTTTTATTATGTTGGCATGTACCCTTGAAATTTTTTTTCATTTACTGGCTTTTTTGTTCCATTCAAAGAATTCTGTTTAACATTTATTGTAGGTCTAGTTTATTAATAATGAATTCTTTCAACTTTTGTTTGTATGACACACCATTTTTCTGTCCCTCAATTCTGAATTATCGCCTTACTGGGTAGAGTATTGTTGGTTACAGGGATTTTTTTTTTCCTTTCAGTACTTTGACAATATCATGCCACCCCTTCTGACATGCAAAGTTTTTGCTGAAACTTAGATAATAGCCTTATGGGGTTTCCCTTGTATGTAACTGTTTTCTTTTCTCTTGCTGCTTTTAAAATTCGCTTTATCACTACTTTTTGTCATTTTATTATATGTCTCCTTGTGGTCACACTTGGGTTGATTTTGGGGGGGGGTCTGTGCTTTCTTCTTCTTTTTTTTTAATTAAAATTTTTTTTTATCCAAATTAGTTAGCATATAGTACAACAATGATTTCAGGAATAGATTCCTTAATGCCCCTTATCCATTTAGCACATCCCCCCTCCCACAACTCCTCCAGTAACCTGCTTGTTCTCCATATTTAAGAGTCACTTATGTTTTGTCCCCCTCCCTGTTTTTATATTATTTTTGTTTCCCTTCCCTTATATTTGTCTGTTGTCTCTTAAAGTCCTCATATGAGTGAAGTCATATGATTTTTGTCTTTCCCTGACTAATTTCACTTATGATAATACCCTCCAGTTCCATCCACGTAGTTGCAAATGGCAAGATTTCATTCTTTGTGATTGCCAAGTAATACTCCATTGTATATATATACCACGTCTTCTTTATCCATTCATCCATCAATGAACATTTGGGCTCTTTCCATACACTGGCTATTGTTGATAGTGCTGCTATAAACATGAGGGTGTATATGTCCCTTTGAAACAGCACTCCTGTATCCCTTGGATAAATACCTAGTAGTGCAATTGCTGGGTCATAAGGTAGTTCTATTTTTGTTTTTTTGAGGAACCTACATATTGTTTTCCAGAGTGGCTTCACTAGCTTGCATTCCCACAAACAGTATAAAAGGGATCTCTTTCTCCGCATCCTCGCCAAAATCTGTTGTTCCTTAGTTGTTAATGTAAGCCATTCTGAACAGGTGTAAGATGATATCTCATTGTGGTTTTGACTTGTATTTTCTTGATGGTGAGTGATGTTGAACACTTTTTCATGTGTCGATTAGCCATCTGAATGTCTTCTTTGGAGAAGTGTTTATTCATGTCTTTTGCCCATTTCTTCACTGGATTATTTGTTTTTTGGGTGTTGAATTGGATAAGTTCTTTATAGATTTTGGATACTAGCCCTTCATCTGATATGTGGTTTGGAAATGTCTTCTCCCATTCTCTTGGTTGCCTTTTAGTTTTGCTGATTGTTTCCTTCGCTGGGCAGAAGATTTTTATTTTGATGAGGTCCCAGTAGTTCATTTTTGCTTTTGTTTCCCTTGCCACTGGAGACGTGTTGAATAAGCAGTTGCTGTGGCCAAGATCTAAGAGGTTTTTGCCTGCTTTCTCTTTGAGGATTTTGATGGTTTCCTGTCTTACATTGAGGTCTTTCATCCAGTTTGAGTTTATTTTTGTGTATGGTGTAAGAAAATGGTCCAGGTTCATTCTTCTGCATGTCGCTGCCCACGTTTCCCAACACCACTTGCTAAAAAGACTGTATTTATTCCATTGGATATTCTTTTCTGCTTTGTCAAAGATTAGTTGGCCATACGTTTGTGTGTCCATTTCTGGGTTCTCTATTCTATTCCATTGATCTGAGTATCTGTTCTTGTGCCAGTATCATACTGTCTTCATGATTATAGCTTTGTAGTATAGCTTGAAGTCCAGGATTGTGATGCCTCCTGCTTCGGTTTTCTTTTTCAAGATTGCTTTGGCTATTCAGGGTCCTTTCTGGTTCCATACAAATTTTAGGATTATTTGTTCTAGCTCTGTGAAGAATTCTGGTGTTATTTTGATAGGGATTGCATTGAATATGTAGATTGCTTTGGGTAGTATTGACATTTTGACAATATTTTTTCTCCCTATCCAGGAGCATGGAATCTTTTTCCATTTTTTATGGAAATTGAAGAAATCTTCAATTTCTTTCATAAACTTTCTGTAGTTGTCAGTGTATAGATTTTTCTCCTCTTTGGTTAGATTTATTCCTAGGTATTTTATGGATTTTGGTGCAATTGTAAATGGGATCAATTCTTTATTTCTCTTTCTGTCCCTTCATTGTTGGTGTATAGAAATGCAACCGATTTCTGTGTGTTGATTTTATATCCTGCAACTTTGCTGAATTCATGAATCAGTTCTAAAAATTTTTTTGTGGAATCTTTGGGTTTTCCATATAGAGTATCATGTCATCTGCAAAGAGTGAAAGTTTGACCTCCTCCTGGCCGATTTGGATGCCTTTTATTTCTTTGTGTTGCCTGATTACAGAGCCTAAGACTTCCAATACTATGTTGAATAATAGTGGTGAGGGTGGACATCCCTGTCTTGTTCCTGACCTTAGGGGAAAAGCTCTCAGTTTTTCCCCACTGAAGATCATATTAACATTGGGTCATTCATATAAGGCTTTTATGAACTTGAGGTATGTTATTTCTATGCCTACTTTCTTGAGGGTTTTTATCAAGAAAGGATGCTATATTTTGTCAAATAATTTCTCTGCATCTAATGAGAGGATCATGTGGTTCTTGTCCTTTTTTTATTGATGTGATGAAACACGTTAATTGTTTTGCATAGACTGAATCAGCCTTGCATCCCAGGTATAAATCCCACTTGGTCGTTGTGAATAATTTTTTTAATGTATTTTTGGATCCAGTTGGCTGATATCTTGTTGAGGATTTTTGCACCCGTGTTCATCAGGGAAATTGATCTATAGTTCTCCTTTTTAGTGGGGTCTCTGTCTGGTTTTGGAATCAAGTTAATGCTGGCTGCATACAAAGAGTTTGGAAGTTTTCCTTCCATTTCTATTTTTTGGAACAGCTTCAAGACAATAGGTGTTAACTCTTCCTTAAATGTTTAGTAGAATTCCCCTGGAAAGCCATCTGGCCCTGGACTCTTGTTTTTTGAGAGATCTTTTTTTACTAATTCGATATCCTTACTGGTTATGGGTCTGTTCAAATTTTATATTTCTTCCTGTTTCAGTTTTGGTGGTGTATATGTTTCTAGGAATTGGTCATTTATTCCAGATTTTTATGGAAATTGAAGAAATCTTCAATTTCTTTTTATTGGCATATAATTGCTCATAATATTCTCGTATTATTTTTTTAATTTCTGCTGTGTTGGTTGTGATCTCTCCTCTTCCATTCTTGATTTTATTTATTTTGTTCCTTTCCTTTTTCTTTTTGATCAAAATGGCTATGGGTTTATCAATTTTGTTAATTCGTTTAAAGAACCAGCTTCTGGTTTGATTGATCTGTCCTACTGTTTGTTTTTTGTTTGTTTGTTTGTTTTGTTTTGGTTTGGTTTGGTTTGGTTTTGGTTTTTGGTTTCAATAGCATTAATTTCTGCCATGATCTTTATTATTTCCTGTTTTCTGCTGGTTTGGGGTTTAATTTGCTGTTCTTTTTCCATCTCTTTAAGGCATAAGTTTAGGTTGTGTATCTGAGATCTTTCTTCCTTCTTTAGGAAGGCCTGGATTGTTATATACTTTCCTCTTATGACTGACTTTGCTGTGTCCCGGAGGTTAATGTCTGTGCCTTCTGCATCTGGATTTCTGTTTCCTTTCCCAGATTAGGGAAGTTTATAGTTATTGTCTCTTCAAATAAATTCTCTATCCCTTTTTCTTTCTCTTCCTTTTCTGGGATCATTATAATGTAAATATTTTGCCTGATGGTGTCACTGAGATCCCTTACTCTATTCTCTTTTGTTATTCTTTTTTTTTCCTATTTTCTGTTGTGCATGATTGCTTTCCATCACTCTATGTTCCATTTTACTAATCCGTTTTCCTCCTTCCTCTAGTCTACTTAATCCCTCTAGTGTATTTTTGATATCAATCATTGAGTTTTTCATCTCTGATTTTTTTTTCATATCTTTTTACTTCTTTGTGAAAGGTCATACTGAGATCCCGTGCTCTTTTCTCAAGTCCAAAAAGTATCTTTATCGCCATTAATTTGAATTCCCTAACAAGAATATAGCTTATTTCTATTTTATTTAGCTGTTTTGCTATGAATTTTAACTTGTTATTTTATATGGGACATATTCTTTGGTTTCCTCCTTTTGTCTAACTCTCTGTGTCTATTTCTATGTATTACAAAACTCAGGTACATCTCCCAATTTTGAAAGTAGTGGCTTCATGAAAGAGATCCTGTAGTGCCCTCTAGTCAATGTTCCCTGTTCATCAGAAGCTGGCACTTAAGGTGTGTCTCCTATGTGTGTTACATGTGACCTACTACTGTGGTTTATTCATGTTTGCCTTCAATCCAGTCAGCTGGAATAGCCCTCTTTGTCTGTTGTGGACAGGGTTTTGTCACTATCCTATTGAGGGGCCAGTCTTGAGCTTCCTTGGGCTTGAGTTGGGTCAGACCAGATGCCTGCCTTCAGTCCATTTGCCATAACTGTGGACACACCAAACAAGAGAGTGCTCTTCCTATGTTCTTTCCTGTGAGGCTTTCATTGGTGGCTGGGCCTTTAGTCAGAGAAGATATTTGCCCCCAGTCTATCTGTTGGAGTTGCTGTGACCCTGAAATAAAAAGCTGTCTGTTTGTGTTGTCCCATGTGAGGCTTCTGTTGATGGAGCAGCCAGCAGTCAGATCAGATGCTTTCCCCCATCCCACTGCTGGGGCTATAGTCTCACTGATGTGCGTGGCTGTCTTCTCCCTCTTCTTGGGGCTAGTGTCACATTGGAGTGGTCCTGGCAACTGTTGGGGTCAATTTAAGGATGAGACATGTCTGGTGTAGCTTTGGATGGGCTCCTGCCAAGTGAAATGGTTTGCATGGGGCAGTTTACAAGATCATGGTGGCAGGGAGTGTGGTATTAGACAGATATGCACTGGTCTGACTGCAGGATGAGAACTGAAGCCACTTTGGGAAGACTCCTGCTAAGTGGAGCAGATTGGATGAGGCAAGACTGCAAGAGAATATGGAGGTGGGATCCACAATGTTATCAAGCTAGGACCAGAGTGTTTGCACTGGTTCCAGAAGATGTCCAGATATTTAGGCTCCTGAGGGGAGAGGGAGAGAAATGGTGCTCACCAGGTCTTTTGTTCTTGGAGAGGTCTCCTAAAGGTTCCTGCCCCACCAGTTCATGTCCTGAGATTGGTAAATAAATCTCCTTCCAATATACCCCAGGCACTTTTTGAACTACTGCTTCTATGCTGTATCTTAATGGGTTTGTGTGTTACGCTGGGTCTTTCAGGACTGCGACTGTTTCTTACAGCCCTCAGCTATCCCAAAGCCAGCCTTACTGCTTTTTAAAGTACTAAGTGTTAAGCTTCGTTGAGTGAAAAAAAAAACCTCACAAAGTTAAACCACTCTGGTTTTCAAAGCCAAATGTTATGGGTACTTGTCTTCCCAGTGTAGGTTTCCTACTTTTGGGATGCCTAGTGGATCTGTTCCTCTCCCTTCTCTGTACTTGTGGTGATTCTCCCATTTGTGGTTAGTGTCACAGGCTATTTTTGTTACTGAGCAGCTCTCTGCCCTTCTAATGATTTTTAATGTGGTCTTCCGTCTCAAATTAACTGTGGAGAGCCTGTTCTGCCAGGCTTTAGTTCATTTTATGGGTTAGTTACACTAATGTGTCTGTTATCTAGTTGTATGCATGAGACAAGGTGGGCTTAAGATTCTCCTACTTTGTCATCTTCCCAAGATCCCTTCTTATTTCTTAATATTTACATTTATTTCTATAAATTTCCTTTCAGAACTGATTGGAATTCTCCCACAATATTTGGTATATTGTTTTTCCACTTTCATTAGTTCTGATGTTTTTATTTCCCTGTTGAATTTTTTCTTTTTATTAAATATGAAAGTTAATGTCAAATTGGTTTCCATACAACATCCAGTGCTCATCCCAACAGGTGCACTCCTCAATACCCATCACCCACCCTCCACCCCCTCCCACCCCCCATCAAACCTCAGTTTGTTCTCAGTTTTTAAGAGTCTCTTAGGTTTTGGTTCCATCCCTCTCTAACCTATCCTTTTTCTTTCCCTTCCCCCCAGGTCTTCTGTTAAGTTTCTCAGGGTCCACATATGAGTGAAAACATATGGTATCTGTCTTTCTCTGTATGACTTATTTCACTTAGTATAACACTTTCCAGTTCCATCCACATTGATACAAAAGGCCAGATTTTATTCTTTCTCATTGCCACATAGTATTCCACTGTGTATATAAATGACAATTTCTGTATCCACTCATCAGTAGATAGACATTTAGGCTCTTTCCATAATTTGGCTATTGTTGAAAATGCTGCTACAAACATTGGGGTAAAAGTGCCCCTATGCATCAGCACTCCTGTACCCCTTCAGTAAATTCCTAGCAGTGCTATTGCTGGGTCATAGAGTACATTTTTTTTAAATTTTTTTGAGGAATCTCCACACTGTTTTCCAGAGCGGCTGCACCATTTTGCATTCCCACCAACAGTGCAAGAGGGCTCCCATTTCTCCACATCCTCGCCAGCATCTATTCTCTCCTGATTTGTTCATTTTAGCCGCTCTGACCAACGTGAGGTGATATCTGAGTGTGGTTTTGATTTGTATTTCCCTGATGAGTAGCAACGTTGAGCATCTTTTCATGTGCCTGTTGGCCATCAGGATGTCTTCTTTAGAGAAGTGCCGATTCATGTTTTCTGCCCATTTCTTCACTGGATTATTTGTTTTTCGGGTGTGGAGTTTGATGAGTTCTTGATAGATTTTGGATACTAGCCCTTTGTCGAATATGTCATTTGCAAATATCTTTTCTCATTCCGTTGGTTGCCTTTTAGTTTTGATGATTGTTTCCTTTGCAGTGCAGAAGCTTTTTATCTTCATGAGGCCACAGTAATTCAATTTTGCTTTTAATTCCCTTGCCTTTGGGGATGTGTCAAGTAAGAAATTTCTGCGGCTGAGGTCAGAGAGGTTTTTGCCTGTTTTCTCCTCTAGGGTTTTGATGGTTTCCTGTCTCACATTCAGGTCCTTTATCCATTTTGAGTTTATTTTTGTGAATGGTGTGAGAAAGTGGTCTAGTTTCAATCTTCTGCATGTTGCTGTCCAATTCTCCCAGCACCATTTGTTAAAGAGACTTTTTCTCCATTGGATATTCTTTCCTGCTTTGTCAAAGATTAGCTGGCCATAATTTTGTGGGTCCAATTCTAGAGATCCTATTGTATTCCATTGGTCTATGTGTCTGTTTTTGTGCCAATACCATGTTGTCTTGATGATTACAGCTTTGTGGTAGAGGGTAAAGTCTGGGATGGTGATGCCTCCCGCTTTGGTCTTCTTCAGTGTTACTTTGGCTATTTGGGGTCTTTTGTGGTTCCATACAAATTTTAGGATTGCTTGTTCTAGCTTTGAGAAGAATGCTGGTGCAATTTTGATTGTGATTGCATTGAACGTGTAGATAGCTTTGGGTAGTATTGACACTTTAACAATATTTATTCTTCCAATCCATGAGCATGGCATGTTTTTCCATGTCTTGGTATCTTCTTCAATTTCCTTCATCAGCTTTCTATAGTTTTCAGCATATAGATCTTTTACATCTTTGGTTAGGTTTTTTCGTAGGTATTTTATGATTCTTGATGCAATTGTGAATGGGGTCAGTTCCTTTATTTGTCTTTCTGTTGCTTCATTATTAGTGTGTAAGAATGCAACTGATTTCTGTACATTGATTTTGTATCCTGCGACTTTGCTGAATCATGTATCAGTTCTAGCAGACTTTTGGTGGAGTCTTCAGGTTTTCAAAGTATAATATCATGTCATCTGCAAAAAGTGAAAGCTTAACTTCATCTTTGCCAATTTTGATGCCTTTGATTTCCCTTTGTTGTCTGACTGCTGATGCTAGCACTGACAACACTATGTTAAACAACAGTGGTGAGAATGGACATTGTTGTCGTGTTCCTGATCACAGGGGGAAAGCTCTCAGTTTTTCCCCATTGAGGATGATATTACTTGTGGACTTTTCATAAATGGCTTTTATGAGGTTTAAGTATATTCCTTCTATCCCAAGTTTCTTGAGGATTTTCATTAAGAAAGGATGCTGAATTTTGTCAAATGCTTTTTCTGCATTGATTGACAGGATCATAAGGTTCTTTTCTTTTCTTTTCTTTTCTTTCTTTTCTTTTCTTTAATTAATATGATGTATCACATTGACTGATTTGCAAATGTTGAACTAGCCCTGCAGCCCAGGAATGAATCACACTTTATCTTGGTGTATAATTCTTTTTATATGCTGTTAAATTCGATTTGCTAGTGTCTTGTTGAGGATTTTTGCATCCATATTCATCAGAGATATTGGCCTGTAGTTCTCTTTTTTACTGGGTCTCTGTCTGGTTTGGGAATCAAAGTAATGCTGGCTTCATAGAATGAGTCTGGAAGTTTTCCTTCCCTTTCTATTTTTTGGAATAGCTTGAGAAGGATAGGCATTATCTCTGCTTTAAATGTCTGGTAGAATTCCCCAGGGAAGCCATGTGGTCGTAGCCTCCTATTTTTTGGGAGATTTTTGATGACTGATTCAATTTATTCGCTGGTTATGGGTCTGTTCAAGCTGTCTATTTCTTCCTGTTTGAGTTTTGGAAGTGTGTGGGTGTTTAGGAATTTGTCCATGTCTTCCAGGTTGTCCAGTGTTGGCATATAATTTTTCATAGTATTCGCTGATAATTGCTTATATTTCTGAGGGATTCGTTGTAATAATTCCACTTTGATTCATGACTTTATCTATTTGGGTCATCTCCTTTTTCTTTTTGATTAGCCTGGCGACAGGTTTACCAATTTTGTTTACTTTTTCACGAAAAGAACTCTTGGTTTCATTGATCTGCTCTACAGTTTTTTTTAGATTCTATATTGTTTATTTCTGCTCTGATCTTTATTGTTTCTCTTCTGCTGCGTTTGGGGTGTCTTTGCTGTTCTGCTTCTATTTACTTTAGATCTGCTGTTAGATTTTGTATTTGGGATTTTTCTTGTTTCTTGAGATAGGCCTGGATTGCAATGTATTTTCCTCTCAGGACTGCCTTTGCTGCATCCCAATGCATTTGGATTGTTGTCTTTTTATTTTCATTTGTTTCCATGTATTTTTTAATTTCTTCCCTAGTTGCCTGGTTTACCCATTCATTCTTTAGGAGGGTGTTCCTTAACCTTCATGCTTTTCGAGGTTTTCAAGATTTTTTCCTGTGGTTGATTTCAAGCTTCATAGCATTGTGGTCTGAAAGTGTGCATGGTAAGATCTCAATTCTTGTATACTTATGAAGGGCTGTTTTGTGACCCAGTATGTGATCTATCGTGGAGAAAGTTCCATGTACACTCGAGAAGAAAGTGCATTCTGTTGCTTTGGGATGCAGAGTTCTACATATATCTGTCAAGTCCATCTGATCCAATGTATCATTCAGGGCCCTTGTTTCTTTATTGATCCCGTGTCTAGATGATCTATTCATTGTTGTAAGTTGGGTATTAAAGTCCCCTGCAATTAGCACATTCCTAACAATAAATTTGCTTTTGTTTGTGATTAATTGTTTTAAATAATGGGGCTCTTGTATTTGGCGCATAGATATTTATAATTGTTAAGATGTTATAACATCTTCCTGATGGACAGACCCTGTAATTATTACATAATGCCCTTCTTCATTTCTTGTTACAGCCTTTAATTTAAAATCTAGTTTGTCTGATATAAGTATGGCTACTCCAGCTTTCTTTTGACTTCCAGTGGCATGATAGATAGTTCTCCATCCCCTCACTTTCAATCTGAAGGTGTCCTCACGTCTATCATGAGTCTCTTGTGGACAGCAAATAGATGGGTCTTGGTTTTTTTATCCATTCTGATACTCTGTGTCTTTTGGTTGTAGCATTTAGTCCATTTACATTCAGTGTTATTATAGAAAGATATGGGTTTAGAGTTATTGTGATGTCTCTAGGTTTCATGGTTGTAGTGATGTCTCTGGTACTTTGTCTCACAGGATCCCCCTTAGGATCTCTTGTAGGGATGGTTTAGTGGTGATGAATTCCTTCAGTTTTTGTTTGTTTGGGAAGACCTTTATCTCTCCTTCTATTCTAAATGACAGACTTGCTCGATAAAGGATTGTCGGCTGCATATTTTTTCTGTTCACCATGTTGAGGATTTCCTGACATTCCTTTCTGGCCTGGCATGTTTCAGTAGATAGATCCATCACTAGTCTTATCGGTCTCCCTTTACATGTTAGAGCGTGTTTATCCCTTGCTGCTTTCAGAATTTTCTCTTTATCCTTGTATTTTGCCAGTTCGACTATGATATGTCATGCAGAAGATCAAGTTACATCTGAAGGAAGTTCTCTGTGCCGCTTGGATTTCCATGCCTTTTTCCTTCCCCAGATCAGGGAAGATCTCAACTATGATTTGTTCAAGTACACCTTCAGCCCCTTTCTCTCTCTCTTCCTCTTCTGGAATTCCTTTGATACGGATATTGTTCCATTTGACTGCATCACTTAGTTCTCTAATTCTTCCCTCATGCTCTTGGATTTTTTTTATCTCTCTTTTTCTCAGCTTCCTCTTTTTCCATAATTTTATCTTTTAATTCACCTATTCTCTCCTCTGCCTCTTAAATCTGTGCTATGGCTGGCTCCATTTTATTTTGCACCTCATTTATAGCATTTTTTTACCTCCTCACGAGTATTTTTTAGTCCCTTGATCTCTGTACTAATAGATTGTCCGCAGTCTTGTATGCTTTTTTCAAGCCCAGCGATTAATTTTATGACTCCTTTTTCTAAATTCTCGTTCTCTTATATTGCTTAAATCGTTTTTGATCAATGCGTTACCTGTCGCTACTTCCTGGAGTTTCTTTTGAGGAGAGTTCTTCCGTTTCATCATTTTGGATAGTTCCTGGGGTGGCTCCAAACTGCAAGGCACTTCCCCTATACTGTCCAGAATAACTTGTATTGGTGGGTGGGGCCACAGTCGGACCCGATGTCTGCCCCCAGCCCACTGCTGGGGCCACAGTCAGACTGGTGTGTACCTTATCTTCCCCTCTCCCAGGGGCAGGACTCACTGTGGAGTGGTGTGGTCCCTGTCTGCGCTGCTTGCAGAGTGCCAGGCTTGTGGTGCTGCTTCGATGGGATCTGGCGTATTAGCTGGGGTTGATCCTCAGGGTGCACAGAGGTGGGAGGGGCAGGCTTAGCTCACTTTGCCCTAAGTGGTCCCATGCGAGAGGGTCACTGCAGCACTGGATAGAGGGCAGGCCTGTCAGGGGGATGGATCCACAGAAGCACAAAGTTGTGTTTTCACGGTGCAAGCAAGTTCGGTGACGGGAACTGGTTCCCTTTGGGATTTAGCCTGGGGGATGGGAGAGGGAGATGGCACTTGCCAGAGCCTTAGTCCCTGCTGATTTGAGCTCTGTCTTCTGGGGCTCAGCAACTCTCCCTCCTGGTGTCCTCTCGCTGTCTCTGCTCTCTGAGAGCAGAGCTGTTGACTTTTAACATTCCAGATATTAAGTCCCACTGGCTGTCAGAACTCATGGAGTCTGTCCCCTCTACTTTTGCAAGCCAGTCTTCAGGGGCTCTGCCTTGCCCAGTGGGCTGCCCCTCCACTGCCTGGGCTCCCTCCTGCCAGTCTGTGTAGTGCCCACAATTTCTCCACCCTTCCTACCCTCTTCCGTGGGCCTCTTGTCTATGCTTGGCTCTACAGAGTCTGTCCTGTAGTCTTCTGGTGGTTTTCTGGATTGCTTAGGCAGATGTGGGTGGAACCTAAGTGATCAGCAGGACGAGGTGAGCCCAGCGTCCTCCTACACTGACATCTTCCATGAATTTCTTTAAATTTTTAAATGCTTATTTATTTTTGAAAAAGAGAGAGAGATAGAGAGAGAGAGAATATGAATCATCTGTGGAAGGGCAGAGAGTGAGGGAGACACAGAATCCGAAGCAGGCTCCAGGCTCTGAGCTGTCAGCATGGAGCTTGATGCAGGGCTCAGACTCATGACTGCAACATCATGACCTGAGCTGAAGTCAAATGCTTAACCGACTCAGCCACCCATGACCTCCTCATTTATCACAATTTCTAATAAAACTTTTTGTTTAATCCCTAAGTCTGATAGTAGCATATCCACTCCAGTTTTCATGTGGCTGTTATTTGCATGATATATTTTTCAATCATTTTACTTTCAAAAGATGTGTCTCTATTTTTTTATTTAAACAAATTTTTAATGTTTTTATTTATTTTTGAGACAGAGAGAGACAGAGCATGAGCAGAGGAGTGGAAAAGAGAGACACAGAATCTGAAGCAGGCTCCAGGCTCTGAGCTGTCAGCACAGAGCCTGACGCAGGACTCAAACTCATGGAGGACGTTGGGTTCACCACATCCTGCTGACCACTTAGATTCCACCCAGATCTGCCTAAATAACCCAGAAAACTTCCAGAAGACTGTACCTCCATCTTCCTCCAAAAGGACTTTTTTTTTAAGTAAGACATCCAGATAGCCAACAGACACATGAAAAGATTAATAAACACTGGCAAAGAAATGAGGAAAAGGATACTTTTGTATACTGTTATTGGAAATTTAATTTGTACAGCTAAGATGGAAAACAGTATATAAAGGCTTGAAAAAATTAAAAATCATGCTATCATATGATCCAGCAATTCTACTTCTGAGTATATATACAAAGGAAATTAAACCACTATCTCTAAATATATCTGCATCCTCATTGACACTGCAGTATTATTTACAATCACCATGTCATGAAAACCTAAGTGTTCATCAGCAGATATATGGATAAACAAAATGTGGTATAGATATAGTTATATATATAGAATATTATCAGCCAGAAAGTAGGAAATCTTGCAATTTGTGACAACAGGAATGAATCTTGAGGGTGTGATACTAAGTGAAATCTGAAAGAGAAATACCAATTCTGCATAATCTCACTTATATGAAGAGTCAGAAATATTGAACTTATAGAAATAGAGAACAGGTTGGTAGTTGCCAGCATGGGTGGATGGGAAGAGAGAAATGGGTGAAGGTGGTGAAAATTTATGAACTTCCAAGTATAAGATAAGTTATGAAAATGTATTATACAGCATGATGACTATAGCTAACAATACTACGTTGTATATTTGAAAGTTTCTAAGAGAGTAGACCTAAAAGTTCTTGTCACAAGAAAAATAATGCAACTATGTGACATGATGGATGTTAACCACAGTTATTGTGGTAATCATTTTGCAATATATTCATATATTAAATCATTATGATGTATACCTTAAACTTATATAATGCTATATACCAATTATATTTTAGCAAAACTGGGGAAAAGGAACAAGAATATTTGTAATTCAGTGTAGAATCAAATCAATAGGAAAAGTATAGATTACTGAAAAATGGTACTAATAAAATTTATTATTAACTATATTTTATTATGATTATTTGTATATCTATGTCTGTAAAAATAGCTATATTTTATAATAATCATGCAAGATAGGCATTATAATCACTGTTAAGTTAAAAAAGTTAGGTTCATAGACTGAAGGTGAGTTGCCCTAATGCAGAGAGCATGCCTATCCTGTTAACTACTGTGTATTCATTACCTAAAATAATACCTGGCACATAGTAGCTCCCCCAAAGTATTTTTGAATGATTGAGGCTTATAATTGTTGTGAAAATCATATTCCATCTATACAATAATCAGCTTTTTTATATAGTAAGAGAATTATGATTTTTGTATGTAACAATTCTGTCAATTTTAAAAAGATGTACAATTGCATAGAAGACCATGAGATACCTAGGAGTAAAACTAACCAAAGAAGTAAAATATCTGTACACTAAAAGTTATAGAAAGCTTATAAAAGAAATTTAAGACATAAAGAAATGGATAAACATTCCATGCCCATGGATTGGAAGAATAAATATTGTTCAAATGTTTATAGTACTCAAAGAAATCTATACATTCAGTGAAATCCTTGTCAAAATAATACCAGCATTCTTCACAGAGTTAGAACAAATAGCCTAAAATTTGTAAGGAACCAAAAAAGACCCTGAATAGTGAAGTAATGTTGAAAAAGAACCCAAAGCTGAAGGCATCACAATTCCAGCCTTAAAGCTGTGTTACAAAGTTGTAATCATTAAAACAGTATGGTACTGGCACAAAAACATACACTTAGATCTATAGAACAGCATAGAGAACCCAGAAATGGAATCACAAATGTATGGCCAACTAATTTTTGCCAAAGCAGCAAAGAATATCTAATGGAAAAAAGTCTCTTCAGCAAATGTTGCTGGGAAACTGGACAGCAACATGGAGAAGAATGAACCTGGACCCCTTTCTTACACCATACACAAAAATAAACTCAAAATGGATGAAAGACCTAAATGTGAGTTAGGAAACCATCAAAACACTGGAGGAGAAAACAGGCAACAACCTTTTTGACCTCAGCTTCAGCAACTTCTTACTAAACATGTCTCCAGAGGCAAGGAAAACAAGAGCAAAAATGAACTATTGGAACCTCATGAAGATAAAAAGCTTCTGCACAGTGAAGGAAACAATCAACAAGGCTAAAAGGCAACCGATGGAATGGGAGAAGATATGTGCAAATGACATATGGGACCAAGGGTTAGTATCCAAAAGATATAAAGATCTTACCAAGCTCAACACCCAAAAAGAGAAATAATTCAGTGAAGGAATGTGTAGAAGACATGAATAGACACTTTTCCAAAGAAGACATCCAGATGGCTAACAGACTCATGAAAAGATGCTCAACATCATTCATCATCAGAGAAATACAAATCAAAACCACAATGAGATACCACCTCACACCTGTCAGAATGGTTAAAATTAAGAACTCAGGCAACAACAGGGGTTGGCAAATATGCAGAGAAAGGGGAACCTTCTTGCCCTGTTGGTGGGAAGGCAAACTGGTGCATCTACTCTGGAATATAGTGTGGGGATTCTTCAGAAAATTAAAAACAGAACTACCTTACAACCCAGAAAATGCTGTACTAGATATTTATCCAAAGGATAAAAAAAAATGTGATTATAAACATGTACCCCAATGTTTATAGCAGCTCTATCAATAATAGCCAAATTATGAAAAGATCCCAAATGTATATCAACCGATTAATGGATAAAGAAGATGTGGTATATGTATACAATGAAATACTATTTGGCAATAAAAAAAATGAAATTTTGCCATTTTCAACAATGTGGATGGAACTATAGTGTATTTTGCTGAGCAAGATAAGTTAGTCAGAGAAAGGCAAATATATTTTTTCACTCATGTAGAATTAAAAACAACAGATGAATATATGAGAAGGGAAGGAAAAATAAGATAAAAACAGAGAGGGGGCAAACCATAAGAGAATCTTAAATACAGAAAACAAATTGAGGGTTGCTGTAGGGGAGGTGGGTGGGGGATGGGTTAAATGGGTGATGGGCATTAAGGAGGGAACTTGTTGGGATGAGTACTGGGTATTACATGTAAATGATGAATCACTGGGTTCTCCTTATGAAACCAATGCTACACTGTGTATTAACTAACTTGAATTTAAATAAATAAATTTTTAAAAAAGAATAAAGAGAAAAATATATACATTTCTCAGCCTTCTATGCAATTAGGAGTGGGCATGTGACACAGTTCAGGTCCTTGAAATGTAATGAAAGTCTCCAGATTGAGCTTCTAGAAAAGTTCTTTAAGTCAGGATGACTTTTGTGTATGTCTTTTGTTCTCTGCCCTTCCCTTTCTTCTTATCTAGTATATGTACATGATATAAGGAGTAGAGTGTCTTATTGTTGAGACATGATTAACCATAGCCAAACCTTATAGCTTTTTTTGTGACAAAGAGAAGATGTTACCTCTAAACATAGGGTCAATTTCATCTTTCACTTAACTTCTTATTGGGTACCATTGAACAGTGAAAATTGTTAGAACCGTATGTTGCAGTCTAGACTGAATAGAAGACCAGAAAACGCTTAGATTTCTCAGGGCATCATAGAGTCACATACCTCTGGATTTCTCATGTGAGAAAAGTAAAGTCTCTAATAAAAACAACCATTTGGAGATTTCTGTTATTCAAGGTAAAGACAATGCTTGATTTATAAAACTATGGACAGGTCTCTTTGGGGAGGACCATCATTGCCAGGGCATGAAATCCATATCTTTCGGGGGGCACTTGGTAAATATAGATTTCCCTAAAGGCTTGTGAAACCCCTGTTTGAATATTGCAGAAAAGAGGGACGCCTGGGTGGCTCAGTCGGTTAAGTGTCCAACTTCATCTCAGGTCATGATCTCATGGTTCATGAGTTCGAGCCCCACATCGGGTTCTGTGCTGACAGCTCAGAGTCTGGAGCCTACTTCAGATTCTGTGTTTCCCCCTCTCTCTCTGCTCCTACCTTCTCACACTCTGTCTCTCTCTCTCAAAAATAAAATAAACATTAAAAAATTAAAAAAAAAAGTTGCAGGGATGAGTTATCAGGTCTAGTTGTGAAAAAAACTAAAATAAATTATTTCCAAGAAGTTTACTTCCTTATAAAATGCCTAACAAGGAAATAGGTATTGCTGGAATTAGGAGCTCTGATAATGACCCAAGAGGTATTTAAGCCGGGCATGTAAACAGAGTTTACATAAAACAGCAAGTTTGTGTTCCCTTTATCCTATCAAGTCTGTTCTGCCACAGGACTGGATACACACAAGCCATTAAATGCATAACGGTTGTAGCTTTCCTATCCTCTGCACCCTGTAGTTACTCCCTTTCCCCCCAACATATGCCTCCTAAACAAAGCCCTAAGTACTAGTAGTGACTGGGTCATGAAGTCCTCAGAAATTATTCAGTATTCAAGAACACAGGCTTTCCTGGGGCACCTGGGTGGCTCAGTTGGTTAAGCGTCTGACTTCAGCTCAGGTCATGATCTTGAGTTTGGTGGGTTCAAGCCCCCTGTCAGGCTCTGTGCTGACAGCTCGGAGCCTGGAGCCTGCTTCAGATTCTGTACCTCCCTCTCTCTCTGTCCCTCCCCCCGCTCATGCTCTGTCTCTCTCTCTCTCTCTTACTCTCTTTCAAAAGTAAACAAACATCTAAAAAGTTTTTTAAAAAGAACACAGGCTGTTCCAAAGTGAGTGGGACAAGTAAGAGTGATGGGGCTTGATCCAAAAGTCAGTATTTTAAATAATCTAATCAAAGTCAAGTACGCTCTGAAACCATTTATTCAAAGCAGCTTCTCCTTGTCAACAAATCTATACAGACCTACAGACCACATACTGCCACTCACAATCCTTCAACAACCCACAGTCTCATGGTATACAGTCATGGTACTTTCTCCCACCAAGCCCAGGTAGAGCCATAAAACCCTTTCTACTAGTTCAAATTCCAGTGGTGTATATGTAGATTAAGCCCTCTGAAATAATAATAACACATGTATAAATAGTAAAGCTTTTAAGGCACACATGCCCATGATTTATTTTAATACTTCCTTCTGAAATAAGAAGATCAGAGGTTATTTTCTTCATTTTCAAAAAAAAAAGAAAAGAAAAAAGAAAAAAGAAAAGAAAGAAAAGAAAAGAAAAGAAAAGAAAGAAAAGAAAAGAAAAGAAAACTGTTCCAGAAGGGGTTTTGACTTGTGCAAGGACACATTGTATGACTATGTAATTCCCTCCCACTCACTCTAGTATTCTTTCTGCTTTACCATGGGCCTCTGAATCAGGGTAGCTTTCACCCACAGTGGAATCAGCCTTCTCTTAACAAGCCTTTTACCACAGCGAAGGAGCTGGCAGCCTTAAAGCCCATCTGGTCTCCAGTGGATGAAACTTTCAGTGATTGGTGACAAGCCCCACCCTCCAGTCCACTCCATTAGGGAATGTTCTGTCTGAACTGCTGGAGACATGCAAAGTTCTGTGGCATGTGAATGTGCAGTGGAAATATGCTTTGCATCTGCAGACTGCAAACCCCAGAACATTGGCATGGGGCTCAAAAACATGAGAATGTTTGAATGTGTCCACACTTTAATAAAGGGCAACATTTCTAGTGCCAGATTCCTGGAAGAAGACAAGGAAGATGTATTTAAAACAGAAACTAAAGAGATGGAAGTGGGAAAGAAGTTCATTGAAACCCAATGTATATCTTTTTCTAGATGAGGGAACACTGAGTCTCAGAAAGATGAAAGGACCTAGTTGAGGTTTTAGTATCAATACTTGACACTGGTGGGATGTGAATTCACTCTGTTTCTCCAAAGCTGGTAATCTCTCCACTGTACTGCACTGCCATGCTAGGTGCTCTCAAAGAAAAGGATTTTTTTATTATTATTTTTTATTCTGGTGCTCTTCCTTCTTCCCCTTGAGTCAAGGCCTGGGGTGCTCAACTTTCAAGTTCACAAGAGAACTTGGTGACGAGGAACAAGGGAGCAGTGGTAAAATGACTCTGCCTTACCCTGCATATATGATGAGAAAAAATGAGGGCTCTTATTTCCAGCATGCTCATAAGGGACACAGTTACTGCCGACTTTCAGGCTGGCTTAGTTTTTATCACTTTTAAAGCATTTAATAATTCATTAGAGGTGATTGATCATGTGCCTGACTCAGAGGGAGAGATGAATAAGGAGAGATTTCCAATAAATTCAATTTGTAAATGAAATAAAAAAACAACCGAGTCTCAGTAAGTTTATTACCTGAGGCCTAAGCTAGAGAGCTATGTGACTGCTTGCAGCTAAATGTCTGGAAGAGGGTGTTGTAGCTGGGTTCAGATCCTGAATGGGCTTTCCACTTGCTTTGTGAATTCTGAACAATTATTGAAATCTCTGTTACCTCAGAGGAGGAGAAGATGCTCTCCATTCTTCCAGTACAGAGTTATAAAGGTTCAGGATTAGGTTACATTTGATTTTGAGATATAACATACATCTCTACCTCACTCTTTGGAATTGGTGAGTATAGACAATTAGTGTGGAGCCTGACATAGGGCTTGATCTCGGGAATTGTGAGATCATGACCTGAGCCAAAATCAAGAGTTGTTGGGCCCTTAACCAACCAAGCCACCAAGGCACCCCTAAGTATTTTAATTCTATCAATTGACATATGGTGTTAAACCACTTGCAGATGTACAGCACAATGATTCAACAATTCCATACAATACCCAGTACTCATCACAAGTGCACTCCTTAATCTGTATCACCCACTTAACCGATCAAACTACTTGCCTTCTGGTAAAATCATTTTGTTCTATATTGTTAAGAATCTATTTCTTGGTTTGCCTCACTCTCTGGTATTTGTCTTTCTCTGACTGATTGCACTCAGCATAATACTCAAAGTTTCATCCATCCTGTTACAAATGGTAAGATTTCATCATTTTTATGGCTGAAAAATATTCCATCACACACACACACACACACACTATGCCTTCTTTATCCATTTATCAATCCATGGACACATGGACTATTTCCATTGCTTGTCTGTTGTAAACAGTGCTGCTATAAACATATGGGTGCATATATCCCTTTAAATTGGTAGTTTTGCATTCTTTGGGTAAATACCCAGTTGCTGCTCATAGAGAATTTCTATTGAAATTTTTTTAAATATTTATTTATTTTCGGGAGACAGAGAGGCAGAGTGAAAGCAAGGGAGGGTCAGAGAGAGGGAGACACAGAATCTGAAGCAGGCTCCAGGCTCTGAGTTCTGAGCTGTCAGCACAGAGCCTGATGCGGGGCTCAAACCCATGAACCGTGGGATCATGACCTAAGTCTAAGACAGAGGCTTAACTGATTGAGCCACCCAGGAGCCGCAAAATTTTCTATTTTTAAATTTTGAAGAATACCCATAATGCCTCCAATATTTTATATTCCCAAAAACAGTGCAAGAGGGTCACCCTTTCTCCACATTCTCACCAACACCTGTTGTTTCTTATGTTATTGATTTTAGACATTCTGACAGGTGTGAGGTGATATATCTCATTGGAGCTTTGATTTGCATTTTTATGATGGTATGTGATAAACATAGTTTCATGTGTCTGTTAACCATCTATACATCTTCTTTGGAGAAATGTATGTTCAAGCTTCTACCCATTTTTTAATGGGATTATTTTTTTTCTGGATATTGAGTTTTATATGTTCTTTATTTATTTTGGATATTAACCTACTATTGGAAATATCATTTGCAGATATCTTCTCCAATTCATCAGGTTGCCTTTTAGTGTTGATTGTTTCCTTCACTGTGCAGAAACTTTTTATTTTTATGAAGTCTGAATACTTTTTTTTGCTTTTGTTTCCCTTGCCTCAAGATACTTTTATAGAAAAAAATTGTCACAGCCAATGCCAGAGATTACTGCCTGTGTTCTCCTCCAGGATTTTAGTGGTTTCAGGTCTCAAACATAGGTCTCTAATACATTTTGAATTTATTTTTGTGTATGGTGTAAGAAAGTGGCCCTAGTTTAATTCTTTTGCATGTTGCTGTCCAGTTTTTCCAACACCATTTGTTGAATAGACTGTCTTTTTTCCATTGGATATTATTTCCTGCTTTGTTGAAGGTCAATTGTCCATTCAGTTATGGGTTCATTTCTGTGTTTCCTATTCTGCTCGATTGATCTATGTGTCTATTTTCATGCCAGTACCATACTTTTTTGATTACTACAGCTTTGCAGTATAGTGTGAAGTCCAGAATTGTGATGCCCCAGCTTTGATTTGCTTTTTCAAGATTTTTCAGCTATCTGGGGTCTTTTGTGGTTCCATAGATATTTCAGGATTGTTTATTCCAGCTCTGTGAAAAATGCTCTTGGTATTTTGATAGGGTTTGCATTAAATGTATAGATTACTTTGGGTAGTATATTTAAAGAATATTTGTTCTTTCAATCCATGAGTATGGAATGTCTTTACATTTCTTTGTGTTATTTTCAATGTATTTCATTAGTATTTCATAGTTTTCAGAGTACGGGTCTTTCACCCGTTTGGTTATATTTGTTGCTAAGTATGTTATTGTTTGGGTACAATTGTATGTAAATAGGACATATTCCTTAATTCTCTTACAGCTGCTTCATCATTGTGTATAGAAATGCAACATATTTCTGTACATTTATTTTGTATCTTGTGACTTTACTGAATTTATGTATCAGTTATAGCAGCTTTTATATGGAGTCTTTCAGGTTTTCGATATAAAGTCCCATGTAATTTGCAAAGAGTGAAAGTTTTACTTCTTCATTACCAATTTGGATGCCTCTGATATCTTTTTGTTGTCTGAAAGCTGTGGCTAGGACTTCCAGTACTATGTTCAATAAAAGTAGTGAGAGTGGATATCCTTGTCTTGTGCCTCTCCTTAGGGAAAAAGCTCTCAGTTTTTCAACATTGGGGAAGATACTGGCTGTGTTTTTTTCATATATGGCCTTTATTATGTTGAAGTATGTTCCCTGTAAACCTACTTTGTTGAATTTTATCATGAGTGGATGTTGTACTTTGTCAAAGCTTTCTGTATGTCTATTGAAATAATTGTATAGTTCTTATATTTTTCTTTTTGATCTGACTTATCACATTGATTTATTTGTGAATATTGAACCACACTTACAACCCAGAAATAAATCCCACTTGATTGTGGTGAATGATTTTTTTAACATATTGTTAAAATGGGTTTCCTAGTATTTTATTGAGGATTTTTGCATCTATGTACATCAGGGATATTGGCCTATAATTTTCTTTTTTAGTGATGCCTTTGTCTTTTTTTTTTTTTTTGGAATAGTTTGAGATAATTAACTATTAACTCCTTAAATGTTTGGTAGAATTCACCTCTGAAGCCATCTGGCCCTGGACTTTTGTTTGTTGGGAGGTTTTTGATCACTCATTCAATTTATTTATTTATTGCTTGCCAGTGTGATCAATTTTTCTATTTCTTCCTGTTTCAGTTTTGGTAGTTTATAGGCTATGTTGTTGGCATATAGTTTTTCATAATATTATCATTTAATTGCTAGTATTTCTGTGGTGTTAGTTTTTATTTCTCCTCTCCCCTTTGTGATTTTATTTATTTGACTCCTTTCTATTTTATTGTTGATAAGTCTGCCTGGAGGTTTATCAATTTCATTAATTTTTTAAAGAACAAGCTCCTGAGGTTTCATTGATCTGTTTTATTTTTTTAGTTTCTATATAATTTATATCTGCTTTAATATTTATTATTTTCTTCCTTCTGCTGCCTTTAGGCTTCAATTGTTTTTTTCCCTAGATTCTTTAGGTGCAAGATTAGGTTGTTTATTTGAGATTTTTCTTGCTTCTCAAGACGGAAGCCTCTTTGCTATAAACTTCTCTCTTACAACTTTTGCTGTATACCAAAGGTTTTGGATCATTTTGTTTTCATTTTCATTTGTTACCCTGTACTTTTTATTTCCTCTTTCATTTCTCATTTGACCCATTCATTGTTTAGTAGACTGTTATTTAACCACCATGCATTTGTGATCCTTACTTTAATTTTCTTCTGCTTGACTTTTAGTTTCATAGCACTGTCATCAAAAAGATGCATTGTTGTGTTTTGTTTTGTGGTCTAATATGTGATCTTTTCTGTAGAAAGTTCCATGTGCGCTTAGACAGGATATGCATTCTGCTGTTTTAGGAATGAATGTTCTCAATATATATGTTAAATCCATCTGGTCCAGGGTGTCATTCAAAGCTCTTGTTCCCCTGTTGATATTATATTTAGAAGATCTGTCTATTTATGTAAGTGGGATGTGAAAGTTCCCTACTATTTTAAAGTTATTATTGATTAATTTCTCTATATTTGTTATTAACTGTTTAAAATTATTATTGATTAATTTCTCTATATTTGTTATTAACTGTTTTGTGTATTTGTGTGCTGCTATGGCAGGTGCATGAATATTTTATATCTTCTTGTTTGACTGTCCCCTTTATTATTATATAGTGTTCTTTGTTGCTTACTGTTACAGTTACTGTTTTAAAGTCTAGTTTGTGCAATATAAGTATTTCTACTCCAGCTTTCTTTTGACATCTATTTCCATGATAGACATTTCTTCATCCCCTCACTCTCAATCTACAGTTGTCTTTAGGTTTATGAATCTCTTAAAGGCAGCATAAAGACAGATCTTGCTTATTTATCCATTCTGTCACCTTATGTCTTTTGATTGGAGCATTTAGTTCATTTACATTGAAAGTTATTATATATATATATATAAATAGTCAATTTATTACTTTTTTGTGGTTGGTTCTGAAGATTTTTCTCTGACAATTTCTTTCTTTCTTTCTTTCTTTCTTTCTTTCTTTCTTTCTTTCATATTTTGCTGATTTTCCTCAGTTACATATTTGGATTTATTTCTGTTTATTTTTTGCATATTTATAAGTGGTTATTCATATATGCTTACCAGTAGTTTTGTATATAACCTCTTCTGCATATAGCAGTTAATATTAAGGTGATGGTTGTTTAAGTTTGAATCCATTCTTTTTTCCCCTCCTCACATTTTATTCATATATTATTATATTTTAATCATTTTTGTGAATTTCTTGACAGATTCTTTATAAAAATATTTGTCTTTACTGCTTTTCTGTTTCTTATCTTCATACAGTCACTTTTGGCATCTCTTTACACTCACAGAGTCCGCGTTAATATTTCTTTCAGGGCTGTTTTATTGTTTATGAAGTCTTTTACATTTTGTTCGTCTGGAAACTATCTCTCTTTCCTTTCTGAATAATAGTCTCGCTGGATAGAGTATTCTTGACTCCAGATTTTTCACATTCACCACTTTGAACATATCATGTCATTCCTTTCTGCCTTGCAAAGTTTATGTTGAAAAATCTCCTGCTAGCCTTATGGGTTTCCCTTTGTAAGTTAATGACCTTTTTTTTCCTTGCTGCTTTAATGTTTTTTTCTTTATCACTATATTTTTTCCAATTAAATTACAATATGTCTCGGTCCGAGTTTGCTTTTATTGATTTTGATGGGGATTCTCTGTGCGTCTTAAATCTGGATATCTGTTTCCTTCCCTAGATTAAGGAAGTTTTCAGCTATTATTTAATCAAATAAATTTTCTGTCCCCTTTTCTCTCCCATAGTCTTCTGGCACTCTTGTAAAATGAATGCTATTATGTTTGATAGAGTCACTGGGTTCCTAAGTGTATTATTATTTTTCATTTTTCTTTTTTTCTCTATCTTGTTCAGCTTAATTACTTTCCATTGCTCTATCTTCTGGGTCATTAATGCATTCTTCTGTTTCTTCCATCTTGAAGTTAATTACATCAAGCATGTTTCTTATTTAATTTATTGAACACTGTATCTTTGCTATGTTATTCTTATCTCTGTGTTCAGGGCTTCACTCATGTCTTCCACTCTTTTCTCAAGTCCAGTGAGTATCCTTATGATCATTGCTTTATATCTTCTTTCAGGAATGTTACTTACAGCTGTTTCACTTAGATAGCTGACCATGGCCTTGTGCTGTTCTTTCATTTGAGATAAAACTTTCTTTCTTCTCATTTTGTTTGCCTTGCTGTATCTGTTTCTTAAGAAAGTCAGCTGTACCTTCTGCTCTTGAAAGTAGTGACTTTATGAGGACAGAAGTCCAGGAGTCCCCTGCATACAGTGCCCCCTATTCACCAGAACCTGGCACTTCAGGATAGTATCCTGTGTGTGTTGCTTATGCCTTGCTCTTTCTTTTGTCTGAGTCACTTTTCCTTTCAGTGCAGTCATTTGCACCAACTCTCTGCTTTTTTAGGGACTGTGTTTGTTTTATGTTATGTTAGTGGGACTCAGGAGGGGCAGCTCTGGGGGTGCATGCCTACTGAAGAACTTGGGAGCAGAGCAGAGGTGTTAGCAAAAGTTATCCAGGCCACTAGTCCTAAGCCAAGTACATCAAAGTCCTGTTGTGGCTGGAAGCTGTGCACTGGTTATGGCTGTGCATGAGGCTAGGTGCAATGTGTGGTCATGCCTCGACATAGTTTGGTCCAGTGCAGGATGGGGGCTGAGGTATCTGGCTGGGTGTAGTGGATAGGCATGGTGCATGTGGGGCTTTAACAGAATTTGCTTTGAACCCAGGACTGAGGCTAGCAGGCTTGCAGTGGGCAATTTTGCAGGAAAACTCATATCCATGGTTTACTGCTAGCAGGTTAGGTAACAAGTGTCTGTGGAGCACCAACTCATGCAGATGGCTCTGTGTTTATGCTGGCAGTTGGGGGGAGGAACGTGGACCCTGCCAGCTCCCTCATTTTCAGAGACATCCACCAATATGCTCTTAAATCAGTACGAACAAATCTGTCTCCCATTTGCCCCCTATATTATGTAAACTACCCTTTTAATGTTGCGTCTCCTCACAGGCTGTTGTCTAAGGGAAGTGAACCAGCTATCACTCACCTTTCCTGCTTGCCTAGTGCTGAGTCAGCTGACTTTTAAAGCTTCAGTCTCCAATACACAGTTGTTATACAAACTCATGGAATTCAGCCCCTCCAGTTTGTAAAAACAAATTTTATAGGGATTAGGCTTCCCCGTGTGAGCTCCCTGGTGGAAGGGTCTGTTTCTGTGTCCTCTCCATGCTTGCAGCTCTCTTTCTCCTGTGAGCAGCCTCCCTCAGGCTTTCTGACACTTCTAACCTTTCAGATGCAGTTTCTTCTCTATATTTAGTTTGTTCTGTCAGTCTTTGGATCACTATCTGGATTATTGACTTGGATGTGGATGATACCTCACTGTAAACACGAGATGGGTTGAACTCAGGGTCCTCTTAACACTGCAATCTTCCCAAGCTTTTAGAAAGTTATTAACATAGAAAAAAATTGGGGGTGACATATATACTGGTGGGCAAGGTTACATTGCTTAAAAAGTAGTATCCTTCTTTCCTTTCATTTCCAATGCCTATGCACATTGGTGTATGCACTTCTGGCCTTCCTCCACAGTCAGAACACTGTAAGATAAGAACATTAGGCAGAAAATCTAAACTTGCTCTTTATCTTTCCCACTCTCTTTTTTCTGCCTGTAATTGATTTATATGGCAGACTTTAATTTTCATACATAGAACTTGTTGGGTAAAGGTACCCAGAGCAGTTTCAGATGCAAGAGAGTGTAAAATGCAGCAATTAAGCCTCAAACCTACACTACTTTCTCTAAACCATAGCTTTACACCGGGAGTATAACAATTTTGCCTAAGGGAATACAATTAGCATGTGTTTCTCATTTGGGTAGTGATATTCATGTGTGCTTTCCATTTGCCAGAAATCTGGAGAGCAAAAAAGGTGAATGGTATTCTGATATCTAAAAGTGATGATCTTTCAATAACTACATTTCTATATTGTCATTTAACCAGCCACAGGATATCTCATTGTAAAGATGTTTCATATTTACATAAACAATTCCCTATAAACTGTTTCTTTTTTCCCAGGCTATAGAATCTGTATGCTGAAAATTATAAAATTCTGATAAAAGAAAGCAAAGAAAACATAATAAATGGAAAGAAGTATCATGGTAATGGGTTGGAAGAATTAGCACAATAAATATGCCAATTCTCCCCAATTTATATACAGGCTTAACATAATTCCTGTAAAAATCCGAGCAATATTTTTTGTGTATACAGAATATTCTAAATTGTGTATGAAAAGGCAAAGAAAATATAATACCTACAATTTTGAAAGAGAAACATAAAGTGGGAGTAATAACTTTATCAGATATGAACTCTTCATATATAGCTACAGTAATCAAGACTGTGTGGTATTGGAGGGTGGAGCCAAGATGGCAGAACATCATGGATATATTTTTGCATCTCACATCCATGAAATACAGCCAGATGAACACTAAACCATTCTGCACACCTAGAAAAAGTATTTGAAGATTAACACAACAATCTGCACAACCTGAAACAGAATTCAGCAGGTACGTGGTGTGGAGAGGTGAACTGGAGGAGAGAGAAGACGTTGAGGGCTGGGAGCCATTTTTGCTTGTGGAGAGAGGATGGAGACAGGGAGAGAGTTCTGGAAAAGCACCCCCCTTCAAAAGCAGCTGGAGAGAAAGTGGAAAAGTGGAAACAGACACAGGGACTGAACTAAAAATGGAGAATGGAGAAAGGAGAGGGTTTAAATTCCATTAAGACTCTATAAACAGGGGGAGTGCAGAGTCTGAAACTCCACAAGTCAGTACCTGGTGGTGCTCTGGTGGGAAGGGCGAATCCCAATGAGCAGAGTGGGGTCTGGGAGGTTCTCAGGCCACACGGGGAGAAGCAGTCCACTGCTGGAAGGACATTTGTTAGAGGCTGTGAGGCCACCCAGTCCCAGCAGATCCCAGAGAACAGCCACATTCACTGGTGCTGGAAGATCATTAAGGTTGAAGCCTGGTGACAGATGTGTATTGTGATTTTCCATAATCCCTGAAATGCTGCTGCTATGTGATTGTGTGAACTTTTAATGGGGTGAGCTGGGAACCAGCCACAGTCTCTGGGAATTGGCAGAGCATGCTCCCTCGAACATTCCTGGGTGCTTCCAGGCCCAGCCATTGCTCCATGAGACCCTCCTCAAAAGGATCTGAGCAGGTCAAGCCACAGTCCCTCAGAAGAGAGGGGTTGGGAAACACAACATTTGAGATAAAACTCAGGAGGGAGGTGTCACCTGACAACCTGACAACTTGGTCACAGACATCGTAAAAGACTGGAGTGGATAGAAGCTAGAGACAAAGGACAGGTGCATGATTGCTAGTTTAGGGAGAGCACAGAGTTTCTATACTAAAGACTGGGTAGCTGGGTGATGCCATTTTCACTCCTTGTTCGCATGCACATACACACCTGCAAGTGCCACAATAATCCACCCCAGTAGGTGAAGCAGCACGATCTAGTGGAAAACGGAGCTGTTACACTAACACCCGCCCAACTAGGCCAAGCAGGCTCTAAAAGAACACCAAAAATCTCTCCACCTGCTTAGTTTAAACACTATAAAGTGCTCCACAGTTTGACTTCTAAGGGAAACCTATATAATTTCTTTTTTTTTTAATATGAAATTTATTGTCAATTGGTTTCCATACAACACCCAGTACTCATCCCAACAGGTGCCCTCCTCAATACCCATTACCCACCCCCTATAATTTCAATCCTATTTCAGTTAATTCGTTGGTCCATCTATTCAATTTTATTTTTTTCTTATCTTTCTCATTTCTTTTCATTTTCTTTAATACAGAAAGAGAAACAATTTATTTTTATGTTCAATTTTTGTGAAAAATATTTTCTTTTGTTTTATACTATATTTTCCCTTTTGGTAAATTTTTAAAATTATATTTTACTTCCATCATTTCATTTTATTCCATTTTGTTGTATTCATTTTCTCAAATTTTCAAACATTTCCTTTTTTTCTTTTTTTCCTTTTTTATCTACTCTATCAAGTTCCTTTCATAACCAGGCAAAAACACATGTAGAATCTAGCATTATTTATTTGATTTGTGTGTGTGTGTTGTTTTTAATTTTTCATTTTTTTTTTACCTTCTCAATTCCTTTTCTCCCTTCAAAATGGTGAAACAAAGGAATTCACACCAAAAGAAAAAACAGGAATAAATGACAACCAGGGACTTAACACAGATACAAGCAAGATGTCTGTACCAGAATTTAGAATCACAATGATAAGAATAGTAGCTGGGGTCAAAAATAGACTAGAATCCTCTGCAAAGATAAAAGAGTAAAAACTAGACAGGATGAAATAAAAAAATGCTGTAACTGAGCTGCAATCTCTAATGGATGCCATGGCAACAAAGATGGATGAGGCAGAACAACTAATCAGCAATATAGAGGACAAACTTATGAAGAATAATGAAGCAGGAAAAAAAGAGGGAGACTAAGGCAAAAAAGTGCAATATAAGAATTAGAGAAATCAGTGACTCATTAAAAAGGAACAATATCAAAATCATAGGGGTCCCAGAAGATGAAGAGAGAGAAAAAGGGGTAGTAGGATTATGTGAGCAAATCATAGTGGAAAACTTTCCTAACCTGGGGAAAGACACAGACATCAAAATCCAGGAAGCACAAAGGACACCTATAAGATTGAACAAAAACTGATGAACAAGGCATATCATAGTCAAATTCACAAAAGATTCAGGCAAGGAAAGAATTATGAAAGCAGCAAGAGAAAAAAGTCATTAACCTACAAGGGAAGACACAGAAACGTGGCAAGCCAGAAAGGAATGGTAGGATATATTCAATGTGTTGAATGGGAAAAATATGCAGCGAAGAATTCCTTATCCAGTAAGGTTGTCATTCAAAATGGAGAGATTAAAAGTTTCCCAGACAAACAAAAATTAAAGGAGAGTGTGACCACTAAACAAGCCCTGCAAGAAATTTTAAGAGGGACTCTCTGAGGGGAGAAACAACTAAAAAAAAGTACCAAAAGGAACAAAACCTAGAAAGGACCAGAGAACACTACCAGAAACTCCAACTCTACAAGGAACATAATGGTAATAAACTCATATCTTTCAGTACTCACTCTAATGTCAATGGACAATGCTCCAATCAAAAAACATAGGGTAACAGAATGGATAAGAAAACAAGATCCATCTATATACTGTTTACAAGAGACCGACTTTAGACCTAAGGCACCTCAGATTGAAAGTAAGGGGATGAAGAAACATCTACCATTCTAATGACCAACAAAAGAAAGCCAGAGTACCCATATTTATATCAGACAATCTAGGCTTCAAAACAAAGACTGTAACAAGAGATGAAGAAGGGCATTATATAATAATTAAGGGGTCCATCCACCCAGAAGACTTAAAAATTGTAAACATTTATGCTCCAAATGTGAGAGCACCCAAATATACAAATCAATTAATCACAAAAATAAAGAAACTCATTGATAATAATACCATAGTAGGGGACCTCAACACTCCACTTACAACAATGGACAGATCATCTAAACAGAAAATCAACAAGGAAACAATGGAAACAGTGTGAATGACACACTGGACCAGATGGACTTAACAGATATATTCAAACATTTCATCCTAAAGCAGCAGAATACACATTCTTCTCCAGGGCACATGGAATGTTCTCCAGAATAGATCACATACTGAGACACAAATCAGCCCTCAACACGTACAAAAAGATCGAGATAATACCGTGCATATTTTCAGACCACAACACTATGAAACTCGAAATCAACCACAAGAAAAACTTCGGAAAGGTACCAAATACTTGGAGACTAAAGAAAATCCTACAAAAGAATGAATGAGCTAACAAAGAAGTTAAAGAGGAAATTAAAAAGTACATGGAAGCCAATGAAAATGAAAACATCACAGCCTAAAACCTCTGGGATGCAGCAAAGGCAGTCATAAGAGGGAAGTATATAGCAACCCAGGCCTTCTAAAAGAAGGAAGAAAGGTCCCAGATACACAACCTGACCTTACACCTTAAAGAGCTAGTAAAAAGAACAACAAATAACCCCAAAACGAGCAGAAGACAGGAAATAATAAAGATTAGAGCAGAAATCAATGCTATTGAAACAAACAAAAAAAGTACAACAGATCAGTGAAGCCAGAAGCTGGTTCTTTGAAAGAATTAACAAAATTGATAAACCCCAGCCAGTTTGATAAAAAAAAAAAAGAAAAAGAAAAAGAAAAGACCCAAATAAATAAAATCAAGAAGAAAAGAGGAAAGATTTCAAACAACACAACAGATACAAACAAAAATAAGAGAATATTATGAGCAATTATAAGCCCAAAAAATGGGCAATCTGGAATAAATGAACAAATTCCTAGAAACATATAAACTGCCAAACTGAAACAGGAAGAAATAGAAAATTTGAACAGACCCATAGCCAGTAAAAAAATCAAATTATTAATTAAAAATCTCCCAAGAAACAAGAATCCAGGGCCAGATGCCTTTCCAGGGGATTCTACCAAACATTTAAAGAAGAGTTAACGCCTATTCTCTTGAAGCTGTTCCAAAAAAAAAAAAAAAATAGAAATGGAAGGGAAACTCCCAAACTCTTTGTATACAGCCAGCATTAACTTGATTCCAAAACCAAAGACCCCACTAAAAAGGAGAACCATAGACCAATTATTCTGATGAACATGGATGCAAAAATCCTCAACAAGATATTAGCCAATCAGATCTAACAATGCATTAAGAAAATTATTCACCATGACCAAGTGGGATTTATACCTGGGAGGCAGGGCTGGTTAACTCTCTGCAAAACAATTAATGTGATTCATCACATCAATAAAGAAAGGACAAGAACCACATGGTCCTCTCACTAGATGCAGAGAAAGCATTTGACAAAATACAGAATCTTTTTTTGATAAAAACCCTCAAGAAAGTAGGCATAGAAGGATCATAAGTCAAAATGGTAAAAACTATATGTTAATGACCCATATGTGACCCAACTCTAATATGATCCTCAATGGGGAAAAACTGAGAGCTTTCCCCCTAGGGTCAGAACAAGACAGGGATGTCCACTCTTGACACTGTTATTCAACATAGTATTGGAAGTCTTAGTCTCTGCAATCAGACAACACAAAGAAATAAAAGGCATCCAAACCAGCCATGAGGAGGTCAAACTTTCACTCTTCGCAGATGACATGATACTCTGTGGAAAACCCAAAAGAATCCACCAAAAAACTGCTAGAACCGACTCATGAATTCAGCAAAGTTGTAGGATATATAATCAACGCACAGGAATCAGTTGCATTCCTATACACCAACAATGAAGCAACAGAAAGAGAAATCAAGGAATCGATCCCATTTACAATTGCACAAAATCCATAAGATATGTAGGAATAAATCTAACCAAAGAGGTGAAAAATCTATACATTGAAAAATACAGAAAACTTACGAAAGAAATTGAAGACACAAAAAAAAAAAAATGGAAAAAGATCCCATGCTCCTGGATAGGAAGAACAAATATTGTCAAAATGTCAATACTACCCAAAGCAATCTACATACTCAATGCAATCCCTATCAAAATAATGCCAGCATTCTTCACAGAGCTAGAACAAAGGATCCTAAAATTTCTATGGAACCAGAAAAGACCCTGAATAGCCAAAGCAATCTTGAAAAAGAAAACCAAAGCAGGAAGCATCACAATCCTGGACTTCAAGCTATACTACAAAGCTGTAATTATCAAGACAGTATGGTACTGGCACAAGAACAGACACTCAGATCAATGGAACAGAATAGAGAACCCAGAAATGGGTGCACAAACGTATGGCCAACTAATCTTTGACAAAGCAAGACAGAATATCCAATGGAATAAAGACAGTCTCTTCAGCAGTGGTGCTGGGAAAACTGGACAGCGTCATGCAGAAAAATGAACCTGGACCACTTTCTTACACCATACACAAAAATAAACTCAAAATGGATGAAAGACCTAAATGTAAGGCAGGAAGCCATCAAAATCCTTAGGGAGAAAGCAGGAAACAACCTCTTTGACCTTAGCTGAAGCAACTTCTTACTCAACACGTCTCCAGAGGCAAAGGAAACAAAAGCAAAAATGAACTATTGGGCCCTCATCAAAATAAAAAGCTTCTGCACAGAGAAGGAAACAATCATCAAAACTAAAATGCACCTGGGGCGCCTGGGTGGCTCAGTCATTTAAGCGTCTGACTTTGGCTCAGGTCATGATCTCATTGTTCGTGGGTTCAAGCCCCCTGTCATGCTCTGTGCTGATAGCTCAAAGCCTGGAGCCTGCTCTGGATTCTGTGTCTTCTTCTCTCTCTGCCCCTCCCCTGCTCACACTCTATCTCTCTCTCAAAAAACAAACATTAAAAACATTTTTAAAAAAAGAAAAAAAACTAAAAGGCAACCGACGGAATGGGAGAAGATATTTGCAAACTACATTATCAGATGAAAGGCTAGTATCCAAAATCTATAAAGAACTTATCCAACTCAACACCCAAAAAACAAATAATCCAGTGAAGAAATGGGCAAAAGACATGAATAAATACTTCTCCAAAGAAGGCATTCAGATGGCCAACAGACACATGAAAAACTGCTCAACATCACTCATCATCAAGAAAATACAAATCAAAACCACACTGAGATGTCACCTTACACCTGTTCAGAATGGCTAACATTAACAACTAAGGAACAGATGTTGGTGAGGATGTGGAGAAAGAGGATCTCTTTTGCATTGTTTGTGGGAATGCAAGCTAGTGAAGCCACTCTGTAGAACAATATGTAGGTTCCTCAAAAAACTAAAAATAGAACTACCCTATGACCCAGCAATTGCACTACTAGATATTTATCCAAGGGATACAGGAGTGCTGTTTCAAAGGGACATATGCACCCTCATGTTTATAGCAGCACTATCAACAATAACCAAAGTATGGAAAGAGCCCAAATGTCCATTGATGGATGAATGGATAATGAATATGTGGTATATATATATACAATGGAATACTACTTGGAAATCAAAAAGAATGAAATCTTGCCATTTGCAACTACGTGGATGGAACTGGAGGGTATTATCCTAAGTGAAATTGTCAGAGAAAGACAAAAATCATGTCTTCACTCATATGAGGACTTTAAGAGACAACAGACGAATATAAAGGAAGGGAAACAAAAATAATATAAAAACAGGGAGGGGGACAAAATGTGGGAGACTCTTAAACATGGAGAACAAACAGAGGGTTATTGGAGGGGTTGTGGGGGGGGGATGGGCTAAATGGGTAAGGGACATTAAGGAATCTACTCCTGAAATCACGCTTTCACGCTTTTATCATATATGATAACTAATTTGAATGTAAATTTAAAAAAATAAATTAAATAAATTTTTTTCAAATAAAATAATAAAATTTAAAAATTGACACATAAAAAGATGCTCAACATCACTCATCATCATGGAAATACAAATCAAAACTACAATGAGTTACTACATCACGCTTGTCAGAATGGCTAAAATTAACAACACATGAATGACCAGTTGTAGGTGAGGATGTAGAGAAAGAAGAACACTCTTAAAATGTTGGTGGGGGTGAAAACTGGTGTAGCCATTCCTAAGTAAACTAAAAATAGGATTACCCTACAAGCCAGCAATTTCACTATTAGTTATTTACCCAAAGGATATAAAAATACAGCTTTGGAGGAGTACATGCACCCAATGTTTACAGCAGCATTATCAACAATAACAAATGTATGGAGAGAACCCAAATGTCCATAGACTGATGAATGGATAAAGAATATGTGGTATGTATGTATGCATGTATATATGTGTATGGATGTATATATATACATACATATATATGTATATATACATATATCTATACATATGTATATACATATGTATATATGTATATATATGTATAGATATGTGTGTATATATATATATATATAACTCAGCCATCAAAAAGAATGAAATCTTGCCATATGCAAGGAGGTGGATGGAACTAGAATGTATTATGCCAATCAAAATAAGTTAATCAAGAAAGAAAAATACCATATTATTTCACTCCTATGTAGAATTTAAGAGACAAATCAGATGTCATATGGGAAGGAGGGAAAGAGAAGAGAGGGTAACAAACCACAAGAAACTTAATGATAGAAAACTGTGGATTGATGGAAGGAGGTAGATGGGAGATGGGTTAGATGAGTTATGGGTATTAAGGAGGACACTTGTTGTGATGAGCACTGGGTGTTTTGTTTAAGGGATGAATCACTGAATTCTACTCCTGAAACTAATATTGTGTTGTATGTTAACTAATATATAAATAAAAATTGCAACAAAATAAAATAAAATATTCATTTCCCAAGGAAAAAAAATTATAAGGAATGAAAAGGAACATGAAAATATGACCAACACACAAGAAAAGAGAGAAATCAACAGAAAGGACATGTAACAGTGACGGTATGCCAAATTTAAGAGGAAAACATTTCAAACTATCCATTATAAATATGTTAATAGAACTAAAAAACACACAAGAAACACTTGTCTAAAGAAGTAAAGAAGGTATGACATTGTTGATCAAAAAGATAATAAATAGAATTAAAAAAACAATTTTATTTTTTTATTGTTTTTTTTTTTTTAATTTTTGAGACATAGAGAGACAGAGAGTGAGCAGGGAAGGGGCAGAGAGTGAGCGGGACACAGAATCTGAGCCCAGGTTCTGGGCTCCAAGCTCTCAGCACAGAGCCTGACACAGGGCTCAAATTCACAAACTGAGAGATCATGACCTGAGCCGAAGTCGAACGTCCAACTAACTGAGCCACCCAGGTGCCCCCTAAAAAAATAAATTTTAAATGAACTTACTGTAAATTCTAGACTTGAAAAATACTATAACTGAAGTAAACTAGTTACTACAAGGGATCAAGAGTAGATTTATTACTGAAAAAAATAATTAGCAAACTTAAATATAAATTGATAGAGATTATGCAAACTGAGCAACAAAGAGAAAAAAATGAAGAGAAATAAAGTTTCAGAGAAATGCAAGACATCATTGAGAATATCAAAATTCACCTAACAGAAATATCGGGAGAGAGAAAGAAGCTGAAGATAAATATTCAAAGATACAATAGCCAAAACTGTTTTAAATGTATTTTAAAAATGACAACACACATATCCCAGAAGTTCTATGAAATCCCTGCATGATAAACTCAGAGACTCACAGACACATCAGGGTAAAAATGCTGAAAATCAACAAGGAGAAAATCTTGAAAGCTTCAAGCTTCAAGCTTCAAGCTTCAAGCTACATATCATTTATAAGGGAACTCCAGTAAGATTAAGAGCTGATGTCTCAGGAGAAATAGTGGAGATCAGAGTCAGTGAGATAGCACACTTAAATTTCTCATGGAAAAACACTGTCAAACAAGAATTTTGTATCCAGCAAAGATAATGTGTAAAAAATAAGGCAAAATAAACACTTTCAGATAAAAATTAAGAAAATCCAACTTTCTGGAAAGAAGTCAGAGTAGGAGAATCCTGAGCTCATCTCCACCCATAGACACACTGAGATAGCTACATTAGAGAAACTAACTCTGAAATGAGCTAAAGAGTAGAACAGACTTTTCACAGTTAATCAGAGAAAGGAGGCAACATTGAAAAGGATAGGAGGGATAGAGACTCAGGCACCAAATGCCCAATGACACCAACTACAAATGGAAGGGATACCACAAGCACAGCGAAGCAACAAGATCAGACCCCACAGCAGGTACCACAGGCACAAGGGACATGCATTAGGAAGACAAGCCACCATAACATCTGGCTTTGAAAAACAGTGGGGCTTAACATTGTGAGTTTGTACAATCACAGAGGCTTAGCTCCAAGTAAATTCAAATCAGTGACATTCGCTCCAGGAGAACCAGAGGGCAGTAGGAAACAGAGTTCCCACACTTAAAGAGTCAGCATAACAAATAACCTGACTCAGACATGACAGAGAAACCTTAGGTTGAAAATCATTTGGAGTAGTGAAGGAGATATATTCACTAGTCCCATAACATGTGCTGGAGGGCCAGGAATCTTTAGGAGACTTCACCAAGAAGAAAAGTGCTGGTGGGTGCCATGTATCTCAACCCCCTTACCCCAGCCTAGATAGCCAAACAGTTACAGGAAACAGTGCTAGCACTTCCCACCTATCTTGCTAGCACATCATGCCCTGACACATGTTCCTCTGAAAATTCAACACATGTAACTCTTCCTACTCCACAGTCATTCCTCCAAAGCAACCCAGAAAGGAATGATTCCTCATAGGAAATGGCTTGGGAAAGTGAGATAGGCCAAATTTTATGAGTTCATGCAAACAGTGGACCTTGAGTTGAAAAGGTCATTAGTCTTGTCTCAGTGAAAGCCTGGAGGGCATTGTGCAGCTCTTGGGAGGGAAGGTATGGAAAACATCCCATTGACATACAGCATGCAAACAACAATCTGAAGAGTGATTGGGGCACACAGTGGGGAAGTAATTTACTTTTTTATCAGCATGTTCCAGAGAGAGATATTCACCGAGAGACCCCTCTGGGAACAAAGGAACTGCCCAGCACCATTTCTCTACCTAACTCCTCAGCATAAGCACTGGGCCACCTGTGGGAATCAGCACAGCATTGACACTCACAACTTAACTTGCTTACACCAAGCTCCAGCTCTCCATGTTCAGATGGAACTGCTCTTTCCAGTCACATTTGCTTCATTCCCAGTGTGGCAGACATCCTCCTCCAGAACACCAGCTTAAACTCCTGCCAACACTGAATCTCTTGAACTGGGACTTTTGCAGGGCCTCAGTTCTAGCAGCAATGACAATGGGTTTCATTTCAGAAGCAGACAAGAACACACCTAGTCACAACTGGCCATGAAAATTCATGCCAGCGACAAAACACTTGCCCACAACAGGCAAAGAGAATCACTGCAGAGAACTAGTCTGAATGATAAAGTAGCTAGGACACAACAGCAAAGTACATGCAGCACATATTGGAGATACTCCTAGAAGAGCAAGGTCCAGGGGAACAAAGGGACACTACACAGCAGGGTACTGTAGGACCTCTTCTTCATAATGCATTTCCCCTCAAGAATAAAAGATGTAGCTAAATTTCCTAACACATAGACACAGGCACAGACAGAGACACTTAGAAAAAATGAGAAGACTGGGGAATTTGCCTCAAATGAAAGAACAGGACAAGGCCACAGCCTTGTGAAGACCTAAGTGAAACAGATATTACTAACATGCCTGAAGAAAATTTAAAGATATGATCATAGAGATACTCACTGAAATTGAGAAAGAGGGGAAGGCATCAGTGAGAACCTTAACATAGAGATAAGGAATAACATGTCAGAGATAAGGAATAACATATCAGAGATAAAGGGTACAATAAAGTGAAATAAGAAACACACCTGATGCAATGAGTAGCAGACCGGAAGAAGTAGATAAACTAACTAATGACCTAGAAGACAGTAATAATACATAATACATAATGGAAAGTAATAATTATGAACCAAAGGGAAAAAAAGAAATATGCAAAATGAGAATAGACTTAGGGAACGTGGTGACTCAATCAAATGTAATAACATTCATATTATAGGAATCTCAAATAAGAGAGAAAAAAGAAAGAGATAGAAAATTCATTTGAATAAATAATAGCTAAAAATATCCCTAAACAGATATCCGGATCCAGTATGCACAATGAAACCAAAACAAAATTAGCAAAGGTCTGAACCAAGATATATTGCAATTAAAATGGTAAAATATAGTGATACAGACAAATCTTGAAGGCAGCAATAGAAAATAAGAGTTGTATACAAGGGAAACTTGAAACTTCATAAGGCTATCAATGGATTTGTCAGCAGAAACTTTCTAAATCAGAAGGGATAATATACTCAAAGTGCTGAATGTTAAAAATCTGCATCCAAGAATATTGTATCCAGCAAGTCTATCATTCAGAATAGACAGAGAGAAAAAGAGTTTCCCAGACAAACAAAAACTAAAGGAATTCATGACCACTAAATCATTTGTGCAAGAAATATTAAAGGGGACTATGTGATGGGAAAGGAAGATAAAAAAGTGACTGTATGAAGGTAAGAGACAGAAAAGCAGTTAAGAAGAATACTTTCATAAAAAATCAGTGAAGGAACTCACAAAATTAAAGGATGTAAAATATGACACCGTATACCTAAAATGTGGTGGGTGGAGGAGTAAAGTGGTTCAAGAGTCATCTGGCTGGCTTAGGTGGTTAAGTGTCTGACTCTGGCTCGGGTCATGATCTCATGGTTTGCGGGTTTGAGCCCCACATCAGGCTCTGTTCTGACAGCTTGGAGCCTGGACTCTGTTTTGGATTCTGTGATTCTGTGTCTCCCTCTCTCTCTGCTCCTCCCCTGCTCAAGCTTGCTCTCTCTCTCTCTTTCTCTCCCTCTCTCTTTCCTCTCTCTCTAACATAAATAAAAAAATTATAAAAACAAGAATTGGTTCAAATTTAAGCATTCATCAACTTAAAATTGACTGCTGTATACAGAATATATATACAAACCTAATGGTAACCACAAAACAAAAACCATTGATAAATACACAAAGAATAAAGAGGAAGAAATCCACATATATAAATAAAGAAAACAAGCAAACTATGAAAGAAAGACAAGAAAGGATGAGAGAAAATATTCACAAAAAACAACAAAGTAATAAAATGGCAATAAATACATGTTTATTAATAATTATTTAAATGTAAATGGAATAAATGATCCAATAAAAAGACATAGGAAAATAAAATGTTAAAAAAACAACTATCTCCATGCTGCCTACAAGAGACTCAATTTAGACATACAGACATCTGCAATTTGAAAGTGAAATATGGAGAAATATCTATCACGCAAATAGATGTCAAAAGAAAGCTGGAGTAGTAATACTAATATTGGATAAAATACTTTAAAACAAGGACTGTAATGACAGACAAATAAGGGCATTATGTGATAATGAAAGGGACAATCCAAAAAGAAGATATAACAATTTTAAATATTTTAAGCCTACATGGGAGCAGTCAAACACATAAAACAGTTAATAACAAAGGAAGTAATCAATAATAATACAAAAGTAGCCGGGGTGTTTAACACCTCACTCAAATCAATGGACATATCATCTAAACAGAACATCAGAGGGTCACCTGGGTGGCTCAGTTAAGCATCCAACTTAGGCTCAAGTCATGATCTCATGGTTCATGGGTTCGAGCCCCGCGTCAGGCTCTGTGCTGACAGCTCAGAGCCTGGAGCCTGCTTAGGGTTCTGTGTCTCCCTCTCTCTGCCCCTCTCTGTCCCTCTCTGCTTGTGCTCTGTCTCTCTCTGTCTCAAAAATAAACATTAAAAATTTAAAAAAAACAAACAGAACATCAGAAAGGAAACAATGGCTTTGAATGACATACTAGGCCAGATGGATTTAACACATATATTTAGAACATTCCATCCTAAAACAGCCAAAAACACATTCTTTCCAAGTGCACATGGAACATTCTCCAGAAGAGATCACATATTAGGCCACAAAATGAGTTTCAACAAATACAAAAGGATTAATGTCATACCATGCTTCTTTTCTGAATACAATGCTGTGAAGCTAGAGGTCAACCACAAGAAAAAATCTGGAAATATCACAAACACATGGAGGTTAAATAACATGCTACTAAATAAAGAATGGGTCAACCATATAATAAAATAATTAAAAATAAACATGAAAATAAACCAGAATGGTTCAAAACATTTGGGATGCAGCAAAATCTGTTCCAAGATGGAAGTATATAGCAATTCATCAAAAAGCAAGAAAAATCTCAAATAAACAACTTAACCCTACACCTACAGAAGCTAGAAAAAAGAAGAAACAAAGCCAAATCAGGAGATGGAAGTAAGCAATAAAGATTTGATAAAATATAAATGATATAGAAAGTAGAAGCACAATAGAACAGATTAATGAAATCAGGAGCTTGTTCTTTGAAAAATCAATTAAATTGATCAACTTCTACCCAGTCATATCAAAAAATGTGAGAGAGAGAAAAGAGAAGAGAGAAAAGAGAAGAGAGAGAGAGAGAGGTGGAAAGGACTCAAGTAAATAAAATAACAAAGGAGAAAGGAGAAATAACAACCAACACCACAGAAATACAAGCAATTTTAAGAGAATATTATTAAAAAGTATATGTCAACAAATTGGACAACATAGAAGAAATGTATAAATTACAAAAAATATATATAACCGACCAAAACCGAAACAGAAATAGAAAATTTAAACACACTAATTACCACCAAAAAATTAAATCAGTAATCAAAAAACGAAAACAAAAACAAAAACAAAACTCAAAACAAACAAAACTCATGTACCAGCTGGCTTTACAGGAAATGTCTGCAAAGCATTTAAATAAGAGTTAATATTTATTTTTCTCCTACGTTTGGAAGAAATAGAAAAGGAAGGAAAAGTTTCAAATTCATTCCATGAGGCCAGCATTACCTTATACCAACATCATATAAAGACACCACAAAAAAGAGAAATACAGGCCAATATCCCTGATGAACATGTGCAAAAATCTTCAACAAAATACTAACAAGCTGAATCTAATAACAAATTTGAGAAATTATTCACCATGTTCAAGGGGCTTTTATTCCCATGTGGCAAGGGTAGTACAATATTCACAAATCAATCAACGTGATACATCACATTAATATGAGAAAGTATATGAACTATATGATCATTGCAATAGATGCAGAAAAAGCACTTGACAAAATATAATATCAATTGATGATAAAAACCTTGAAAAATGTAGGCTTAGTGAGAACATACCTCAACATAATAAAGGTCATTTATAAAAAAAACCCACACCTAACATTAATGAGTAAAAACTAAGAACTTTTCCCCTAAGGTTAGAAATAAGACAAGGACATCCACTCTCACCATTTTTATTAAACATAGTACTGGAAGTCCTAACCACAGCAATCAGACAACAAAACGAAACAAAAGGCATCCAAAACAGTAAAGACGAAGTAAAATTTCACTCTTTGTAGATAACATCATACTCTAGATAGAAAACTCAAAGACCCCACCAAAAAACTGCTAGAACTTATAAATTAATTCGGTAAGGTTGCAGGATGCAAAATCAATGTACAGAAATCTTGCATTTTTATACACAATGATGAAGCAGCAGAAAGAGAAATTAAGAATACATGCCCATTTACAATTGCATCAAAAATAATAAAATACTTAGGAATATACCTAACCAAAGAGGTGAAAGACCTATGCTCTGAAAACTATAAAACACTGGTGAAAAAAATTAAAGATGACACAAAGAAATGTAAAGACATTTCATACTCGTGGGTGAGAAGAACCAATATTTCTAAAATGTCTATACTACCCAAAGCAATCTACACATTTAATGCAATCCTTATCAAAATACCAGCAGCATTTTTCAGACCTAGATAAAATCATCCTAAAGTATGTATGCAGATAGAAATGACACCAAATATCCAAATCAATCTTGAAAAGAAAAAGTAAAACTGGAGGCATCACAATTCAGGACTTTAAGTTATATTACAAAGCTGTAGGGATTAAAGCAGTATAATGCTGGCACAAACATAGTCACATAGATCAATAGAAAAAAATAGAAAACCCATAAATTAATCCAAAACTATATGGTCAATTAATCTTTCACAAAGCAGGAAAGAATATCCAATGGAAAAATTTAAATTGATGAAACACTTAAATGTGAGACAGGAAACCATCAAAATCCTAGAAGAGAACATAGGAAGTAACCTCTTTGACATTGCCAGTAACAACTTCTTTCTAGGTGTGTCTCTTGAAGCAATGGAAACAAAAGCAAAATTAAACTATTGGGACTTCATCAAAATAAAAACTTCTGCACAGTGAAATAAACAATCAACAAAACTAAAGGACAACCTATGGAATGGGAGAACATAATTTCAAAAGAAAGATCTGCTAAAGGGATACTATACAAAATATATAAAGAACTTAGAAAACTCAATACCACAAAAATGAATAATCCAATTAAATATTGGCAGAAGACATGAATAGACATTTTTCCAAAGAAAACATAAACATGTCAAACAGAAACATGAGAACATGCTCAGCATAAGTGATTATCAGGTAAATCCAAATCAAAACTATAATTTGATATCATCTTACTCCAGTCATAATAGCTAAAATCAGCAACACAAGGAAAAATGAGTATTGGTAAGGATGCAGAGTAAAGGGAACCCTCCTTTACTGTTGATGGGAATGATAAGTGTTACACCCACTCTGGAAAACATTACAGGTGTTCCTCAAAACTTTTAAAATAAAACTACCTTACAACCCAGCAAATGCACTACCAGGTATTTACCCAAAGAATACAAAAACCAGTAATTCAAAGGGATACATGAACCTTATTTCTATAGCAGCATTGTTTACAGTATCCAAGATATGAAAGTAGCCCAAGTGTCCATCCAAAAATGAGTGGAGACAAAGAATATTATGTGATATATATGTGTATATATATATATATATATGCCATAAAAATGGCTAATAAAAAGGCTAAATATATATATATATTAGCCATAAAAAAGAATGAGAACCTGCCATTTGCAACCACTTGGATGGACCTAGATAGTATAATGATAAGTAAATTAAGTGAGACAAAGAAATACAAATGCTATGTGATTTCATTCCTATGTGGAATTTTGGAAACAAAACAAAGAAGCAAAAAAAAAAAAAAGAGGCAAATAAAGAAAATGGACTCTTAAATTCAGAGGACAACCTGGTGGTTTCCAGAAGGGATATGGGTGGGAATGGGTGAAATACATAAAGGGGTTTCTTTAAAACACTTAATATGATGAGCACTGAGTAATACATAAATTGTTTGAATTATTTTATTGTGTACCTAGAATTAATATAGCACTATATACTAATCATACTTCATTTTTTAAAAGAAAATTATGTAGCTTGAGAAGGATGTCTACATAGTAGAGAAATATTGAGAATTTTTCTCAAGGAAAACTGTCACCACATTCTGTTACTTCCTTTACTGATGTTATGCTCAGAAAATTATTTTATCTTTTGGAACAATTACCTCATTTGAAAAATGGGAAAAACAACAGAAGAGGGTGTTATGAGGAATCAATGAAATAAATTATGTGACAAAGAATATGAAAATAAAAAAATTAAAAGGATTAATTGCTACCAGACCTGCCTTACAAGAAATATAAGAAACCATTTTTTAAGATGAAATGGATGTGACTCTAGATGGTAATATTATAATTTGAATTCACATAAAAAAGAGAAGATCCCTACGAATGTACTTTTGTAATTATAGTAGACAGTACTAACACATAGTTTACTCCTTTTTTCTTATGTTATATATCAATAGTCTAAAGTTACATATAATATGTTATTGTCTAAAACTATATATTATAGATATTGAATGCATTTATATATAATACAAATTGTATACATTGTAAAAATATATAATTTATATGTATTCTTTTAGATAATTGATGTATTACTGAATTCAGAAAAAAAGGGGTAGGGGTGCCTGGGTGACTCAGTTGGTTAAGCTTCTTACTGTAGATTTCAGTTCAGGTCATGATTTCATGATTTGTGAGATCAAGCCCTGAATCAGACTCTGTGCTGACAGTGAGGGGCCTGCTTACGATTCTCTCTCCCTCTTTCTCTACACCTTCCCCCACTCACATGGTGCAAGCACTTTCTCTCTCTCTCTCAAAATAAATAAACTTCACTTTAAAAAGGAAAGAAAAAAGGAGTAAATATAGGCATATATGCATATAGAATTTATATTAATATAAATATTTATAAATATAATTATGTAATGTATTTCTAGGACTGTAATATACAGAAATTCATATATTGGTGATGTATTTTCCATTAACAGGATAAAAAAAGAGGTTGGAGCAAAGATATAATGGGCTAAAAATGAGAAAATATGGTAAATTAAGAGTAATTTTAAAACATAAAAATGTATTAATAAAATTAAAATTCTACATTAGAAAATGTTCACTCATTATAAATAAGTCAGCAAAGGATGAATAATGTAAATGGGAAGATATGAGACATGTGGAAAACAGAAAGATGGCAGAGATAAATACAACAATATTAATGATAAAAATTAAATTTAAATGTAAGAAAACATCCAAAGAAAGATAAAGGTTGTCACACTGGATTAAAAAATATGATCCAATTTTTTATTGTCTATAGGAGTCACACTTTTGATTTAAAGACACACATACTTTTTAGGGGTGCCTGGGTGGCTCACTCAGTTGAGCGTCTGACTTCAGATCAGGTCATGATCTCACACTCCATGAGTTTCAGACCCGTGTCGGGCTCTGTGCTGACAGCTCAGAGCCTGGAGCCTGCTTCAGATTCTGTGTCTCCCTCTCTCTCTTCCACTCCCCTGCTCATGCTCTGTCTCTCTCTGTCTCAAAAATAAATAAAAACATTAAAAATTTGTTTAAATAAAAAAATAGAGACACATCTTTTGAAAGTAAAATGATTGAAAAATATATCATGCAAATAACAGCCACATGAAAACTGGAGTGGATATGCTACTATCAGACTTAGGGATTAAACAAAAAGTTTTATTAGAAATTGTGATAAATGAGGAGGTCATGGGTGGCTGAGTCGGTTAAGCATTTGACTTCAGCTCAGGTCATGATGTTGCAGTCATGAGTCTGAGCCCTGCATCAAGCTCCATGCTGACAGCTCAGAGCCTGGAGCCTGCTTCGGATTCTGTGTCTCCCTCACTCTCTGCCCTTCCACAGATGATTCATATTCTCTCTCTCTCTATCTCTCTCTCTTTTTCAAAAATAAATAAGCATTTAAAAATTTAAAGAAATTCATGGAAGATGTCAGTGTAGGAGGACGCTGGGCTCACCTCGTCCTGCTGATCACTTAGGTTCCACCCACATCTGCCTAAGCAATCCAGAAAACCACCAGAAGACTACAGGACAGACTCTGTAGAGCCAAGCATAGACAAGAGGCCCACGGAAGAGGGTAGGAAGGGTGGAGAAATTGTGGGCACTACACAGACTGGCAGGAGGGAGCCCAGGCAGTGGAGGGGCAGCCCACTGGGCAAGGCAGAGCCCCTGAAGACTGGCTTGCAAAAGTAGAGGGGACAGACTCCATGAGTTCTGACAGCCAGTGGGACTTAATATCTGGAATGTTAAAAGTCAACAGCTCTGCTCTCAGAGAGCAGAGACAGCGAGAGGACACCAGGAGGGAGAGTTGCTGAGCCCCAGAAGACAGAGCTCAAATCAGCAGGGACTAAGGCTCTGGCAAGTGCCATCTCCCTCTCCCATCCCCCAGGCTAAATCCCAAAGGGAACCAGTTCCCGTCACCGAACTTGCTTGCACCGTGAAAACACAACTTTGTGCTTCTGTGGATCCATCCCCCTGACAGGCCTGCCCTCTATCCAGTGCTGCAGTGACCCTCTCGCATGGGACCACTTAGGGCAAAGTGAGCTAAGCCTGCCCCTCCCACCTCTGTGCACCCTGAGGATCAACCCCAGCTAATACGCCAGATCCCATCGAAGCAGCACCACAAGCCTGGCACTCTGCAAGCAGCGCAGACAGGGACCACACCACTCCACAGTGAGTCCTGCCCCTGGGAGAGGGGAAGATAAGGTACACACCAGTCTGACTGTGGCCCCAGCAGTGGGCTGGGGGCAGACATCGGGTCCGACTGTGGCCCCACCCACCAATACAAGTTATTCTGGACAGTATAGGGGAAGTGCCTTGCAGTTTGGAGCCACCCCAGGAACTATCCAAAATGATGAAACGGAAGAACTCTCCTCAAAAGAAACTCCAGGAAGTAGCGACAGGTAACGCATTGATCAAAAACGATTTAAGCAATATAAGAGAACGAGAATTTAGAAAAAGGAGTCATAAAATTAATCGCTGGGCTTGAAAAAAGCATACAAGACTGCGGACAATCTATTAGTACAGAGATCAAGGGACTAAAAAATACTCGTGAGGAGGTAAAAAAATGCTATAAATGAGGTGCAAAATAAAATGGAGCCAGCCATAGCACAGATTTAAGAGGCAGAGGAGAGAATAGGTGAATTAAAAGATAAAATTATGGAAAAAGAGGAAGCTGAGAAAAAGAGAGATAAAAAAAATCCAAGAGCATGAGGGAAGAATTAGAGAACTAAGTGATGCAGTCAAATGGAACAATATCCGTATCAAAGGAATTCCAGAAGAGGAAGAGAGAGAGAAAGGGGCTGAAGGTGTACTTGAACAAATCATAGTTGAGATCTTCCCTGATCTGGGGAAGGAAAAAGGCATGGAAATCCAAGCGGCACAGAGAACTTCCTTCAGATGTAACTTGATCTTCTGCATGACATATCATAGTCGAACTGGCAAAATACAAGGATAAAGAGAAAATTCTGAAAGCAGCAAGGGATAAACACGCTCTAACATGTAAAGGGAGACCGATAAGACTAGTGATGGATCTATCTACTGAAACATGCCAGGCCAGAAAGGAATGTCAGGAAATCCTCAACATGGTGAACAGAAAAAATATGCAGCCGACAATCCTTTATCGAGCAAGTCTGTCATTTAGAATAGAAGGAGAGATAAAGGTCTTCCCAAACAAACAAAAACTGAAGGAATTCATCACCACTAAACCATCCCTACAAGAGATCCTAAGGGGGATCCTGTGAGACAAAGTACCAGAGACATCACTACAACCATGAAACCTAGAGACATCACAATAACTCTAAACCCATATCTTTCTATAATAACACTGAATGTAAATGGACTAAATGCTACAACCAAAAGACACAGAGTATCAGAATGGATAAAAAAACCAAGACCCATCTATTTGCTGTCCACAAGAGACTCATGATAGACGTGAGGACACCTTCAGATTGAAAGTGAGGGGATGGAGAACTATCTATCATGCCACTGGAAGTCAAAAGAAAGCTGGAGTAGCCATACTTATATCAGACAAACTAGATTTTAAATTAAAGGCTGTAACAAGAAATGAAGAAGGGCATTATGTAATAATTACAGGGTCTGTCCATCAGGAAGATGTTATAACATCTTAACAATTATAAATATCTATGCGCCAAATACAAGAGCCCCATTATTTAAAACAATTAATCACAAACAAAAGCAAATTTATTGTTAGGAATGTGCTAATTGCAGGGGACTTTAATACCCAACTTACAACAATGAATAGATCATCTAGACACGGGATCAATAAAGAAACAAGGGCCCTGAATGATACATTGGATCAGATGGACTTGACAGATCTATTTAGAACTCTGCATCCCAAAGCAACTCTTCTTGAGTGCACATGGAACATTCTCCAAGATAGGTCACATATTGGGTCACAAAACAGCCCTTCATAAGTATAGAAGAATTGAGATCATACCGTGCACACTTTCAGACCACAATGCTATGAGGCTTGAAATCAACCACAGGAAAAAGTCTGGAAAACCTCCAAAAGCATGGAGGTTATAGAACACCCTACTAAAGAATGAGTGATTCAACCAGGCAATTAGAGAAGAAATTAAGAAATATATACAAACAAATGAAAATGAAAATACAATAATCCAAAAGCTTTGGCATGCAGGGAAGGCAGTCCTGAGAGGAAAATACATTGCAATCCAGGCCTATCTCCAGAAACAAGAAAAATCCCCAATACAAAATCTAACAGCACACCTAAAGGAAATAGAAGCAGAACAGCAAACACACCCCAAACCCAGCAGAAGAAGAGAAATGATAAAGGTAAGACCAGAAATAATCTAGAATCTAAAAAAACTGTAGAGCAGATCAATGAAACCAAGAGTTGGTTTTTTGAAAAAATAAACAAAATTGATAAACCAGGGTCCTCAAAAAGAAAAGGGAGATGACCCAAATAGATAAATTCATGAATGAAAATGGAATTATTACAACCAATCCCTCAGAGATACAAGCAAGTATCAGGGAATACTGTGAAAAATTATATGCCAACAAACTGGACAACCTGGAAGAAATGGACAAATTCCTGAACACCTACACACTCCCAAAACATAAACAGGAAGAAATAAAAAGCTTGAACAGACCCATAACCAGCGAAGAAATTGAATCAGTCATCAAAAATTTCCCAACAAATAAGAGTCCAGGACCAGATGGCTTCCCAGTGGAATTCTACCAGACATTTATAGCAGAAAAAATACCTATCCTTCTCAAGCTATTCCAAAAAATAGAAAGGGAAAGAAAACTTCCAGACTCATTGTATGAAGCCAGCATTACTTTGATTCCTAAACTAGACAGAGACCCAATAAAAAAAGAGAACTCCAGGCCAATATCCCTTGATGAATATGGATGCAAAAATTCTCAATAAGATACTAGCAAATCGACATATAAACAGCATATAAAAAGAATTTACATATAAAAAGAATTTCCCTTCAACAGCATATAAAAAGAATTATTCACCATGATCAACTGGGATTCATTCCTGGGATGCCAGGCTAGTTCACCATTCGCAAATCAATCAAGGGGATACATCACATTAATAAAAGAAAAGATAAGAACCATATGATCCTGTCAATCGATGCAGAAAAAGCATTTGACAAAATTCAGCATCTTTTCTTAAAGAAAATCCTCAAGAAACTCTGGTAGAAGGAACATACTTAAACCTCATAAAAGCCATTTATGAAAAGTCCATAAGTAATGTCATCCTCAATGGGGAAAAACTGAGAGCTTTCCCCCTGAGATCAGGAAGACGACAGAGATGACCACTCTCACCGCTGTTGTTTCACATAGTGTTGAAAGTGCTAGCATCAGCAATCAGACAACAAAAGGAAATCAAAGGCATCAAAATTGGCAAAGATGAAGTCAAGCTTTCACTTTTTGCAGATGACATGATATTATACATGGGAAACCTGATAGACTCCAACAAAGGTCTGCTAGAACAGATACATGAATTCAGCAAAGTTGCAGGATACAAAATGAATGTACAGAAATCAGTTGCATTCTTACACACTAATAATGAAGCAACAGAAAGACAAATAAAGAAACTGATCCCATTCACAGTTGCACCAAGAAGCATAAAATACCTAGGAATAAACCTAACCAAGGATGTAAAAGATCTGTATGCTGAAGACTATAGAAAGCTTATGAAAGAAATTGAAGAAGATATAAAGAAATGGAAAAACATTCCCTGCTCATGGATTGGAAGAATAAATATTGTTAAAATGGCAATACTCCCCAAAGCTATCTACACATTCAATGCAATCCCAATCAAAATGGCACCAGCATTCTTCTCGAAACTAGAACAAGTAATCCTAAAATTTGTATGGAACCAGAAAAGGCCCCGAATAGCCAAAGGAATTTTGAAGAAGACATCACAATCCCAGACTTTAGCCTCTACTACAAAGCTATAATCATTAAGACAGCATGGTATTGGCACAAAAACTGACACATAGACCAATGGGATAGAATAGAAACCCCAGAACTAGACCCACAAACGTATGGCCAACTCATCTTTGACAAAACAGGAAAGAACATCCAATGGAAAAAAGACAGTCTCTTTAACAAATGGTGCTGGGAGAACTGGACAGCAACATGCAGAAGGATGAAATTAGACCACTTTCTTACACCATTCACAAAAACAAACTCAAAATGGATAAAGGACCTGAATGTGAGACAGGAAACCATCCAAACCCTAGAGGAGAAAGCAGGAAAAGACCTCTCTGACCTCAGCCGTAGCAATCTCTTACTCGACACATCCCCAAAGGCAAGGGAATTAAAAGCAAAAATGAACTATTAGAACCTCATGAAAATAAAAAGCTTCTGCACAGCAAAGGAAACAACCAACAAAACTAAAAGGCAACCAACGCAATGGAAAAAGATATTTGCAAATGACATATCAGACAAAGGGCTAGTATCCAAAATCTGTAAAGAGCTCACCAAACTCCACACCCAAAAAACAAATACTCCAGTGAAGAAATGAGCAGAAAACATGAATACACACTTCTCTACAGAAGACATCCAGATGGCCAACAGGCACATGAAAAGATGTTCAAAGTCGCTCCTCATCAGGGAAATACAAATCAATACCACACTCAGATATCACCTCACGCCAGTCAGAGTGTCTAAAATGAACAAATCAGGAGACTATGGATGCTGGAGAGGATGTGGAGAAATGGGAACCCTCTTGCATTGTTGGTGGGAATGCAAACTGGTGCTCTGGAAAACAGTGTGGAGGTTCCTCAAAAAATTAAAAAATAGACCTACACTAAGACACAGCAATAGCACTGCTAGGAATTTACCCAAGGGATACAGGAGTGCTGATGCATAGGGGAACTTGTATCCCAGTGTTTATGGCAGCACTCTCAACAATAGCAAAATTATAGAAAGAACCTAAATGTCCATCATCTGACGAACAGATAAAGAAAATGTTGTTTATATACACAATGGAATACTATGTGGCAATGAGAAAGAATGAAATATGGCCCTTTGTACCAACGTGGATGGAACTGGAGAGTGTTATGTTAAGTGAAATAAGTCATACAGAGAAAGACAGATACCATATGTTTTCAGTCTTATGTGGATCCTGATAAACTTAACAGAAGTCTATGGGGGAGGGGAAGAAAAAAAAAACAGGTTAAAGAGGGAGAGAGCCAAAGCATAAGAGACCCCTAAAAACTGAGAACAAAGTGAGGGTGATCGGGGGTGGGAGGGAGAGGAGGGTGGGTGATGGGTATTGAGGAGGGCACCTTTTGGGATGAGCACTGGGTTTTGTATGGAAAACAATTTGACAATAAATTTCATATGAAAAAAATAAAAATAACTAACTAACTAACTAACTAACTAAATAAATAAATAAAAATTTAAAAAATGTCTATTCATGTCTTCTGACCATTTTTTAATTGCATTATTTGTTTTTTGGTTATTGAGTTTTATAAGTTCTTTGTAATTTTTGGATACTAACCCTTTATCCCATATGTCACTTGCAAATATCTTCTCCCATTCCATCGGTTGCCTTTTTGTTTTGTGGATGTTTCTTTCACTGTGCAGAAACTTTTTACTTTGATGAAGTACCAATTATTTATTTTTGCTTTTTGTTCCCTTTCCTCAAAAGAATTTGCTATGGACAATGTCAAAGAGGTTACTTCCTATGTTCTCCTCTAAGATTTTGATTGTTTCCTATCTCACATTTAGATCTTTCATCCATTTTGAATTTATTTTTGCGTATGGTATAAGAAAGTGGTCCAGTTTCATTATTTTGCATGTTGCTGTTCAGTTTTCCCAGCACCAATTTTCGAAAAGACTGAAATTTTCCCGGTGTATATTCGTTTCTGCTTTGTTGAAGATTAATTGGTCATATAGTGGTGGATACATTTCTGTGTTTTCTATTCTGTTCAATTGATCTATGTGTCTATTTTTGTGTCTGTAACATACTGTTTGATCACTTCAGCTTTACAATATAACTTGAAGTCTGGACTTGTGATGCCTCTAGCTTTTCTTTTCTTTTTCAAGATTTCTGTGGTTGTTTGGGGTCTTTTGTGGTTCCATACAAATTTCATCATTGTCTGTTTAGCTCTGTGAAAAATGCTCTTGCTATTCTGATAGGGATTACGTTAAATGTGTAGAATGATTTCAGTAGTGTAGACATTTAAAAATATTTGTCCTTATAATCCATGAACATGAGATGTCTTTCCACTTCTTAGTGTCCTCTTCAATTTCTTTCATCAATGTCTTATAATTTTCAAAATAGAAGTCTTCACCTCTTTGGTTAGTTTTATTCCCAGGTGAGCTATTGGTTTTGGTGCCATTGTAAATGGAATTGATTCCTCAATTTCTGTTTCTGCTGCTTCATTACTAATGTATAGAAATACAACAGATTTCTGTATGTTGATTTTTCTTTTCTGCAACTTTACTGAATTTTTGTATCAGTTCTAGCAAATTTTTTGTGGAGTCTTTTGGTTTTTCAATAGAGTATTATATCATCTACAGATAGTGAAAGTTTTATTTCTTCCTTGCCAATTTGCATGTCTTCCATTCTTTTTGTTGCCTAATTGCTTAGACTAGGACTTTCCTTACTATGTTAAGTAACAGTTGTGAGAGTGGACATCCCTGCCTTTTTGTGACTGTAGAGGAAAAGCTCTCAGTTTTTCCCCATTACAGATGATATTTCCTCTGTGTTTTCCATATGTGGTCTTTATTATGTTAAGGTATGTTCCCTGTAAACCTACTTTGTTGAGAGTTTTTATCATAAATGGATGTTGTACTTTTTCAAATGCTTTTTATGCATCTATTGAAATCACATATGGTTCTTAGTTTTATTAACGTGCTGTATCATGTTGATTGATTCGAAAATATTGAATAAATCCCACTTGATTATGGTGAATGATTTTTTAATGTAGTATTGTGTTTAACAGGGATATTGGCTTCTTTTTTAGTGGTGTGTTTCTCTGGTTTTCCTAGAAGGGTAATACTGACCTCATAGAATGAGTTTGGAAGTTTTCCTTCCTGTTTTATTTTTGGAATAGTTTGAGAAGTATAGGTATTAACTCTTCCTTGAATGTTTGGTAGAATTTGTGTGTAAGGCATTCTAGCCCTGGCCTTTTGTTTGTTGGGAGATTTTGATAACTAATTCCATTTCTTTGCTGGTTATTGGTCTGTTCATGTTTTCTATTTTTCCTGTTTTGGTTTTGCTAATTTATATGTTTCTAAGAATATATCCATTTATTTCAGGTTTTCTATTTGTTGGCATATGTTCTTTCATAATACTGATAACTGTGTATCTATGGTGTCGGTTGTTATTTCTTCTCTCTCATTTGTGATTTTTATTTATTTGGGTCCTCTCTCTTTTCTCTTTGATGAGTCTGGCAAGAGTTTTATAAAATTTTATTATTTTTTTCAAAGAACCAACTCCTGGTTGCATTGATCTTTTCAAGTGTTTTTTAGTTTCTATAATATTTATTTCTGCTCTAATCTTTATTATTTACTTCCTTCTTGTTTTGGCTTCTGGCTTCATTTGTTCTTTTTTCTAGCTCCTTAGTGTAATTTTAGGTTGGTCATTTGAGATTTTTCTCTCATCTTGAAGTAGGACTGTATTGCCCTCTCTTTCCCTCCTAGGATGGCTTTTCCCAAAGATTTTGGACCAATGTGTTTCCATTTTTATTTTTTCCGAGAAATTTTAATTTCTCCTTTGATTTCCTGGTTAACCCATTCATTCTTTAGTAGCATGCTGTTTATCCTCCATGAACTCATGGTGTTCTTTTTTTTTTCTTATGATTGATTTCAAGTTTCATAGCATTGTTGTTAGAAATGCCACATTGTATGATTTCAATAGTTTTGTATTTGTTAAGGCCTGATTTGTGACCTAGTATGTGATCTATTCTGGTGAATTTCCCATGTGCCCTTGAAAAGAATGTGTATTCTGCTGCTTTAGGATGAAATGTTCTGAACATATCTGTTAAGTCCGTCTGGTCCAAGATATCATTCAAAGCCAGTTTCCTTGTTGATTTTCTGTTTAGATGATCTGTCCATTGATGAAAATGGGGTGTTAAATCCTTTACTATTATCGTATTATTATCAGTGAGTTTTTTTATATTTGCTATTGTTTTATATAATTGGGTGCTTTTATGTTAGGGGCATAAGTATTTAATTTTTATATCTTCTTTTTAGATTGTCCCCTGCATTGTGATATAGTACCCTTCTTTGTCTCTTGTTATTGTGTTTGTTTTAAAGTCTATTTTGTTCGATATAAGTATCACTACTTTGGCTTTCTTTTGACACCCTTTTGTGTGATATATATTTCTCCATCTCCTCACTTTCTTTCTTTTTAAAAAATTTTTATAGTGTATTCATTTATATTGAGAGAGAGAAAGAGAGATCACAAGCAGAAGAGGGGAAAAGAGAGAGGGAAAGAGAGGATCCTAGGCAGGCTCTCCACTATCAGACACAGGGGTTGAAGTCAAGAACCACAAGATCATGACCTGAGATGATTCTAAGAGTCAAACACTTAACTGACTGAGCCACCCAGGTGCCCCTCCATCTCTTCACTTTCAATGTGCTAGTGTCTTTAGACATAAAGTGAGTCTCTTGTAGGCAGCATATAGATGAGTCTTGTTTTTTTTTTTTTTGCCCATTCTGACACTCTATGTCTTTTGATTGTAGCACTAAGTCCATGTACATACTGAGTAATTATTGATACATATGTATTTAATGCCATTTTATTACTTGTTTTGTCATTGTTTCTGGAGATTTTCTCCAATTCTTTCATGTTTTTGTCACTTTTGGTCTTTCCTTTCCAAAGAGTCCACTTTAATATTTCTTTCAAGGCTGATTTAGTGGTAATGAACACCTTTAGTTTTTGTTTGTGAACCTCTATATCTCTCCTTGTACTCTGAATGATAGTGTTTCTGTGTAGAGTACTCTGGACTACATATTTTTTGCATTCAGCACTTTGAATATATCATGCCATTCCCTTCTGGCTTGCCAAGTTTCTGTTGAAAGAACTGCAGCTAGCCTTATGGGTCTTCCTTGTAAGTAAAGTATTTCTTTTGTCTTGGTGCTGTGAAGATTTTTGCCTTATCACTATATTTTGCAAATTTAATTATAATATATCTTGGTGTTGACCTGTTTTTGTTGATTTTGATGGGGGTTCTTTGTGCTTCTTGGATATGAATGATCTGGATGTCTCTTTCCCTTCCCAGATTAGGGGAGATTTCAGATATTACTTCTGAAAAAAATTTGTTCCCCTTTTCATTCTTCTTCTTGGACTGCTAAAAATACAAATGTTGGTATGTTTGATGGAGTCATCGAGTTCCTTAAGTCTATTCTCATATTCCATAATTCTTCCTTCTTCCTCCTTTGTTCAGCTTCATTATTTTCCACTATTTTGCCTTCTAGGTCACTAATTCATTCCTCTGCTCCTTTTAGCCCGCTGTTCATTACATCAAGCCTGCTTCCAATATTGTTTATTGCATTCTTTGTCACTGATTGATTATCTTAAACTCTTTTATCTCTGTGATAAGTGTCTCCTTGATGTCTTCTATTATTTTCTCAAGCCTAGCGAGTATCCTTATGATTGTTGCCTTATATTCCCCATCAGGCATGTTATCATTTCATCTGCATACATTTATTTTGATTAGATTTCTGGAAATGGCACTAATTTGTTCTTTAAATTGGGATAAATTCCTTTGCCTTGGCATTTTGTCCAAGTTTCTGCCTTCTTCTTTTACGTGTTACAAAAGCCTGTTATGCTTCTTGCTCCTGAAAGTAATTACTTTATGAAAAGATGTCATGTAGTGTCCAGGACCTGGGGCTTCATGGAGTCTCTGGTGTGTGTTGAATGTGCTCTGCTATTGTGTTTTGGCTACTCTGTCCTTCAAGCCAATCATCTGCAGAGACTCTCCTTGCCCACTGTGGGAAGTTTGTATTCCTTGGTCTGAATGTGGTGAGTTTTAACTAGATGTACTCTGGTCTGCTTGTGAAATGGCACCTGATAATCATTTGCTAAAACTGAGGCATTGAAGAACTCTGGTCAGGAGATGTAGTGTGGGTGGGATATTGTGCTTGTCTTCTGTGGGAGGGGTCTTTTACACTGGGACTGATTAAAGCTTGACTGAGAAGGGCAGTCCCACCAGAGAGCAGGGCTTGGGGCTTGGCGTAATCATATTAGGCAGCCAATGTGAGCTCTGTGCTGCTACCAGCAAGAGGTTCTGTGTTTATGCTGTGGGGTGGGGGGGAGGAATGGTGTCCTGGAACCAGGTCCTTTGTCCCCAGAGAGGTATGTCCTTGAATGTTGCCACTCAGGGAAGCATTTGGAGAAGAGCAAATAATCTCCACCCCTCCCCCACACAATGAATGACAGGCATTTTTTCACATAGCTCTTTCTAAGCTCTCTGCCTTCAGGTTTTTGTCTGCCTTCTCTCCAGCAGTATCCCAATACCCCTCTGGCTCTATCCCAGCCAAGCTTGCAGACCTTTAAAACTCCAGGTTTGGGGACATGGTGTGGGGACAGGCTTACACTGGTCTTCTGAGGGAGTGGCTCATGGCACTGGGACTGAGGTGAGATTGACAGAAAAGTACAATCACACCAGAGTGCAGGGGTGTGGGACTTGATATAACCAAATTAGACAGTCTGTGTCAGCCCTGAGCTGCTTCCCACAGGTAGCTCTGTATTTTTGCTGAGGAGCAGGGGAAGGAAATGGCACCAGCCAGCTCCTTTGTCCCTGGAGAGGAGTCCCCATGAATGCTGCCTCTCAGGTAAGCACTCCCAGAAGAGTGAATAATCTCCTAGCTGTGTGCCTCAAGCATTCTACAGATTGTGGTTATCACTCCCTGCCCCCAGGTTGTTTGCCTGCCTTCTCTCCTGAAGCAGTGAAATTCCCTCTAGGCTCATACTAGCCAAGTCCACTGTTCTTTAATAATCCAGGTTTTAAGCCCAGGTTTTAATCCAGGTTTTAAGTATTCACAAAATTCAGACCCTCTCTATTTTCCAAGCCAACTGCTTTGGAAAAACATTCTTCTTGGGCATTCTCTTGTGTGCTCATGTCTCTCTCCTTCTTGTCCCTGTCCCCTCTGCAGTACAGCAACTGCAATCCATGCCCGCATGTTCTACTTTCTTCAATGTAGCCTCCTCTCTCCCTTTAGTTGTGGAATTTGTTCTGTCAGTGTCAGATTGATTTCTGGGGGTATTTAGGAAGATTTTATAGTTATCTAGTTAAGTTCATGGGAAGAGACAGGCCTACAGTCCTCCTACTCCACCACCATCTTCCTGAATCTGATTCTTTTGACGTGCAAAGAAAATTTCCATTTTGACATAGTCCTACTTAATTATTTTTTATTTTATTGCTTATCCTTTAAGTGTCATATCTAAAAAATAATTTCCATTACCAATGTCAACGAGCTGTTCCCCTGTTTTTTTAATTTTCCTTAGAACTTTTATGATTTCAGGTCATGTTATGCCCAGAATTCGTGATCCCCAAAGACCACCAGGGAGCCGAGTCCGATGCAAAAGCAAAGAGCCTTTATTCGAGCTAGCTCGAACTCAATCCCCTACCTGCACCAACGCAGCGGTGAGATACCGGAGAGAGTGAGTTTCAAAAGCACAAAGGTTTTACAGGGGTCTAGGGGTAGTTGGTGAGGTAATGGTCATGGGCTTAGCCAATTGGCTGGGGAAGGGTCAGAGTCCCATTACACAGGTTGCCAGACATGGTTTGATCGGGGAATTAGTCAAGGGGAGGAGGCGAGGTCTGAGGTTTGAGCGGGAATTTCTTTCTGCGGCCATGTCGAGGACATAGTCACTCAAAATGGAGGATACAGAACAAAATGGAAGACACAGAACAAGATGGAGGACACAGAACAAAATGGAGTCAGCCAGCTTAGGTCTGCTCTTTTTTTTTTTTATGATCTCTTTCTTTATGTCCACATATTTTGAAAAAGTTTTTAAATGATATTTTTACTTATTTATTTACTTATTTATTTATTTTTTCCATATATGAAGTCTATTGTCAAATTGGTTTCCATACAACACCCAGTGCTCATCCCAAAAGGTGGCTTCCTCAATACCCATCACCCACCCGCTCCTCCCTCCCACCCTGATCAACCCTCAGTTTGTTCTCAGTTTTTAAGAGTCTCTTATGCTTTGGCTCTCTCCCACTCTAACCTCCTTTTTTTTTTTCCCGTCCCCTCCCCCATGGGTTTCTGTTAAGTTTCTCAGGATCCACATAAGAGTGAAACCATATGGAATCTGTCTTTCTCTGTATGGTTTATTTCACTTAGCATCACACTCTCCAGTTCCATCCATGTTGCTACAAAGGGCCATATTTCATTCTTTCTTATTGCCACGTAGTACTCCATTGTGTACATAAACCACAATTTCTTTATCCATTTGTCCGTCTGTGGACATTTAGGCTCTTTCCATAATTGGTCTATTGTTGAGAGTGCTGCTATAAACATTGGGGTACAAGTGCCCCTATGCATCAGTACTCCTGTATCCCTGGGGTAAATTCCTAGCAGTGCTATTGCTGGGTCATAGGGTAGGTCTATTTTTAATTTTTTGAGGAACCTCCACACTGTTTTCCAGAGCAGCTGCACCAATTTGCATTCCCACCAACAGTGCAAGAAGGTTCCCGTTTCTCCACATCCTCTCCAGCATCTATAGTCTCCTGATTTGTTCATTGTGGCCATTCTGACTGGCGTGAGGTGATATCTGAGTGTGGCTTTGGTTTGCATTTCCCTGATGAGGAGCGACGAACATCTTTTCATGTGCCTGTTGGCCATCAGGATGTCTTCTTTAGAGAAGTGTCGATTCATGTTTTCTGCCCATTTCTTCACTGGGTTGTTTTTCGGGTGTGGAGTTTGGTGAGCTTTTTATAGATTTTTGGATACTAGCCCTTGGTCTGATATGTCATTTGCAAATATCTTTTCCCATTCTGTTGGTTGCCTTTTAGTTTTGTTGGTTGTTTGCTGTGCAGAAGCTTTTTATCTTCATAAGGTCCCAGTAGTTCATTTTTGCTTTTAATTCCCTTGCCTTTGGGGATGTGTCGAGTAAGAGATTGCTACAGCTGAGGTCAGAAAGGTCTTTTCCTGCTTTCTCTTCTAGGGTTGTGATGGTTTCCTGTCTCACATTCAGGTCCTTTATCCATTTTGTGTTTATTTTTGTGAATGGTGTGAGAAAGTGGTCTAGTTTCAACCTTCTGCATGTTGCTGTCCAGTTCTCCCAGCACCATTTGTTAAAGAGACTGTCTTTTTTCCATTGGATGTTCTTTCCTGCTTTGTCAAAGATGAGTTGGCCATACGTTTGTGGGTCTAGTTCTGGGGTTTCTATTCTATTCCATTGGTCTATGTGTCAGTTTTTGTGCTAATACCATGCTGTCTTGATGATGACAGCTTTGTAGTAGAGGCTAAAGTCTGGGATTGTGATGTCTCCTGCTTTGGTCTTCTACTTCAAAATTCCTTTGGCTATTCGGGACCTTTTGTGGTTCCACATGAATTTTAGGATTGCTTGTTCTAGTTTCGAGAAGAATGCTGGTGCAATTTTGATTGGGATTGCATTGAATGTGTAGATAGCTTTGGGTAGTATTGACATTTTGACAATATTTATTCTTCCAATCCATGAGCAGGGAATGTCTTTCCATTTCTTTGTATCTTCTTCAATTTCTTTCATAAGCTTTCTATACTTTTCAGCATACAGATCTTTTACTTCTTTGGTTAGATTTATTCTTAGGTATTTTATGCTTCTTGATGCAATTTTGAATGGGATCAGTTTCTTTGTCTTTCTGTTGCTTCATTATTAGTGTATAAGAATGCGACTGATTTCTGTGCATTGATTTTGTATCCTGCAACTTTGCTGAATTCACGTATCAGTTCTAGCAGGACTTTCGTGGAATCAATTGGATTTTCCATGTATAATATGCCATCTGCAAAAAGTGAAGACTTAACTTCATCTTTGCCAATTTTGATGCCTTTGATTTCCTTTTGTTGTCTGATTGCTGATGCTAGCAATTCCAACACTATGTTAACACCAGCGGTGAGAGTGGACATCCCTGTCGTGTTCCTGATCTCAGGGAAAAAGCTCTCAGTTTTTCCCCATTGAGGATGATGTTAGCTGTGGGCTTTTCATAAATGGCTTTTATGATCATTAAGTATGTTTTTTCTATCCCGACTTTCTCGAGGGTTTTTATTAATAAACGTTGCTGAATTTTTTCAAAGACCTTTTCTGCATCGATTGACAGGATCATATGGTTCTTATCTTTTCTTTTATTAATGTGATGTATCACCTTGATTGATTTGTTAATGTTGAACCAGCCCTGCATCCCAGGAATGAATCCCACTTGATCATGGTGAATAATTTTTTTTATATGCGGTTGGATTCGATTTGCTAATATCTCGTTGAGAATTTTTGCATCCATATTCATCAGGGATATTGGCCTGTAGTTCTCTTTTTTTACTGGGTCTCTGTCTGGCCTAGAAATCAAAGTAATACTGGCTTCATAGAATGAGTCTGGAAGTTTTCCTTCCCTTTCTATTTTTTGGAATAGCTTGAGAAGGATAGGTATAATCTCTGCTTTAAACGTCTGGTAGAACTCCTCTGGGAAGCCATCTGGTCCTGGACTCTTATTTGTTGGAAGATTTTTGATGACTGATTCAATTTCTTCGCTGGTTATGGGTTGTTCAAGCTTTCCATTAACTCCTGATTGAATTTTGGAAGCGTGTGGGTGTTTAGGAATTTGTCCATTTCTTCCAGGTTGTCCAATTTGTTGGCATATAATTTTTCATAGTATTCCCTGATACTTGCTTGTATCTCTGAGGGATTGGTTGTAATAATTCCATTTTCATTCATGATTTTATCTATTTGGGTCATCTCCCTTTTCTTTTTGCGAAGCCTGGCTAGAGGTTTGTCAATTTTGTTTATTTTTTCAATAAACCAACTCTTGGTTTCATTGATCTGCTCTATAGTTCTTTTAGATTCTATATTGTTTATTTCTGCCCTGATCTTTATTATTTCTCTTCTTCTGCTGGGTTTAGGCTGTCTTTTCTGTTCTGCTTCTAGTTCCTGTAGGTGTGCTGTTAGATTTTGTATTGGGGATTTTTCCTGTATCTTGAGATAGGCCTGGATGGCAATGCATTTTCCTCTCAGGACTGCCTTTGCTGCATCCCAAAGCGTTTGGATTGTTGTATTTTCATTTTCGTTTGTTTCCATACATTTTTTAATTTCTTCTCTAATTGCCTGGTTGACCCATTCATTCTTTAGTAGGGTGTTCTTTAACTTCCACGTTTTTGGAGGTTTTCCAGACTTTTTCCTGTGATTGATTTCAAGCCTCATAGCATTGTGGTCTGAAAGTGTGCACGGTATGATCTCAATTCTTCTATACTTATGAAGGGTTGTTTTGTGACCCAATATGTGACCTATCTTGGAGAATGTTCCATGTGCACTCGAGAAGAAAGTATGTTCTGTTGCTTTGGGATGTAGAGTTCTAAATAGATCTGTGAAGTCCATCTGATCCAATGTATCATCAGGGCCCTTGTTTCTTTATTTACCGTGTGTCTATATGATCTATCCATTTCTGTAAGTGGAGTGTTAAAGTTCCCTGCAATTACCACATTCTTAAAAATAAGGTTGCTTATGTTTGTGAGTAATTGTTCTATATATTTGGGGGCTCCTGTATTCGGCACATAGACATTTATAATTGTTAGCTCTTCCTGATGGATAAACCCTGTGATTATTATATAATGCCCTTCTTCATCTCTTGTTACAGCCTTTAATTTAAAGTCTAGTTTGTCTGATATACGTATGGTACTCCAGATTTCTTTTGGCTTCCAGTAGCATGATAAGTAGTTCTCCATCCCTTCACTCTCAATCTAAAGGTGTCCTCAGGTCTAAAATGAGTCTCTTGTAGACAGCAAATAGATGGGTCTTGTTTTTTATCCATTCTGATACCCTATGTCTTTTGTTTGGCGCATTTAGTCCATTTACATTCAGTGTTATTATAGAAAGATATGGGTTTAGAGTCATTGTGATTTCCATAGGTTTCATGATTGTAGCGATGTCTCTGGTACTTTGTCTCACAGGATCCCCCTTAGGATCTCTTGTAGGCCTGGTTTAGTGGTGACGAATTCCTTCAGTTTTTGTTTGTTTGGGAAGACCTTTATCTCTCCTTCTATTCTAAATGACAGACTTGCTGGATAAAGGATTCTCGGCTGCATATTTTTTCTGTTCATCACATTGAAGATCTCCTGCCATTCCTTTCTGGCCTGCCAAGTTTCAGTAGAGAAATTGGTCGAGTCTTATAGGTCTCCCTTTATATGTTAGGGCACGTTTATTCCTTGCTGCTTTCAGAATTTTCTCTTTATCCTTGTATTTTGCCAGTTTCACTATGATATGTTGTGCAGAAGATAGATTCAAGTTACGTCTGAAGGGAGTTCTCTGTGCCTCTTGCATTTCAATGCCTTTTTCCTTCCCCAGATCAGGGAAGTTCAAAGCTATTATTTCTTCAAGTACACCTTCAGGACCTTTCCCTCTCTCTTCCTTCTCTGGAATACCAATTATGTGTATATTATTTCTCTTTAGTGCATCACTTAATTCTCTAATTTTCCCCTTATACTCCTGGATTTTTTTATCTCTCTTTTTCTCAGCTTCTTCTTTTTCCATAATTTTATCTTCTAGTTCACCTATTCTCTCCTTTGCCTCTTCAATCCGAGCCGTGGTTGTCTCCATTTTATTTTGCAGCTCATTGATGGCATTTTTCAGCTCCTCCTGGCTGTTCCTTAGTCCCTTGATGTCTGTAGCAATAGGTTCTCTGCTGTTCTCTATACTGTTTTCAAGCCCAGCGATTTATTTTATGACTATTATTCTAAATTCACTTTCTGTTATATTGTTTAGATCGTTTTTGATCAGTTCGTTAGCTATTGTTATCCTGGATGTTTTTCTGAGGGGAATTCGTCCGTTTGGTCATTTTGAATAGCCCCTGGAGTAGTGAGGAACTGCGGAGCACTTCCCCTGTGCTTTCTTGAATAACTTGCGTTAGTGGGAAAGGCCGCAGTCAGACCTGATGTCTTCCCCCAGCCCACTGCTGGGGTCACAGTCTGGTGTGTGCCTTCTCTTCCCATCTCCTAGGGGTGGGGTGGGGTGGCCCATCTGGGCTACTTGCACACTGCCAGGCTTGTGGTGCTGGGGATCTGGCATATTAGATGGGTTGGATTGGCAAGGTACACAGGGGCAGGAGGGGCAGGCCCAGCTTGCTTTTCCTTTGGAAATCTGCTTTGGGAGGGGCCCTGTGGCACCGGGAGGGAGTCAGACTCGTGGAGGGATGGATCTGCAGAAGTACAGCACTGGGTGTTTGCGTGGTTCAAGCAAGTTCCCTGGCAGGAACTAGTTCCCTTTGGGATTTTGGCTGGGGGATGGGCGAGGGAGATGGCGCTGGCGAGTGCCTTTGTTCCCTACCAAACCGAGCTCTGTCATCCGGGGCTCAACAATTCTCCCTCCCGTTGTCCTCCAGCCCTCCTGTTCTCCGAAGAGAGCTGTTAGTTTATAACCTTCCAGATGTCAAGTCCCGCTTGCTGTCCAAACACACTCCGTCTGGCCCCTCCGCTTTTGCAAGCCAGACTTGGGGGCTCTGCTTGGCCAGTGGGCTGCCCCTCCACCCTGGCTCCCTCCTGCCAGTCCGTTTAGTGTGCACCGCCTTGCAGCCCTTCTTATCCTCTTCTGTGGCCCTCTCGTCTGTGCTTAGCTCCAGAGACTCCTTTCTCCTAGTCTTCTGGCAGTTTTCTGGATTATTTAGGCAGGTGTAGGTGGAATCTAAGTAATCAGCAGGACGCGCAGTGAAACCAGTGTCCTCCTATGCCACCATCTTCCTATTTCTCTGCTGTTTCATTCATACGTAAAAATATTTAATATAGTTCAAGTTAATTTTTGAGTGGTGTAAATACTGGTCCAGTTTCTTTTTTCATATAAATATGCAATTTTCCCAGTACCATTTATTGAAGGAATAGTCTTTTGCCAGTAAATATTCATGAGTCCCCTGTCAAGTATTAGTTGAACAGATGGGCATGGGTTTATTTGTAGGGTCTTGATTCTCTTCTGTACATATATCTTTTTAAGTGTTTATTTGTTTTGAGAGAGAGAGAAAGAGAGAGAGAGAGAGACAGAGAGAGAGAGCAGGGGATGGACAGAGAGAGATGGGAGAGAATCTCAATCAAGCTGTGCACTGTCAATGCAGAACCCGACATGGGACTCAATCTCATGAACTGTGGGATCATGAACTGAGCCAAAATCAAGAGTCAGGCGCTCAACAAACTGAGACACCCAGGCACCCCCCCCATAGGTCTATTTTTATGAAAATAGTATACTTTTTTGATTACTATAGATTTGTAGTATAATTTAAAATCAGGAAGTATGATGTCTCCTGCTTTGTTCTTTCTCAAACTTCTGTTCACAATCCTCTGCCATTCCATTCAAATTTTAGGATTTTTTTCTATTTGTATAAAAATTCCACTTCAATCTCATAAGGATTGCATTCAATGTACTTTGGCTAGTATGGATATTTTAACAAGATTAATTCTACAAGCCATGGACATGATACATCCTTTATGTCTTATTCAGTTTCTTTCATTAATTTCATAGTTTTCAGTGTAAAGATATTTCACCTCCTTGGTTAAATTTATTCCTAAAGTATTTTATTTTCTTTTTGAAAGTATTATAAATGGTATTGTTTCCTTTATTTCTTTTTAATATACTTTGTTGTTAGTGTATAGAAGCATTGATTTCTGTATTTTTTATTTTATATCCTGCAACTTTATGGCATTTATGAATAGATAAAAGTTTTTTGGTGGCATCTTTAGGATTATGTATATATATATATATATATATATATATATATATATATAAATACTGTCATCTGCACACAAAGACAGTTTTACTTCCTCCTTTCTAATTTAGATACTTTTATTTCTTGTTTTCTCCTGATTGCTCTGGCCAGGACATTCAGTATTATGATAAATTAGAGTGGTGCAAGTGACCACCCACATCTTGCTTCTGATCTTTTAAGAGAAAAACTTTTCAATTTTTCACCATTTAAGTATTATGTTATCTGTGGGTTTGTCATATTTAGCTTTAATCTATACCAACCTATTGAGAGTTTATTAGGAATGGATGATGAATTTTCTCAAATGCTCTTTCTTTATCCATTTAGGTGACAATTAATTTTTTTTTTTTTTTTTTTTTTTTTGCTGTGACCTGAAGGTCTTTTTAAAATTGAGGTATAATTGACATACAACATTATATTAGTTTCAGGTGTACAACATAGTAATTCAATAACTGCCTACACTGTTAAATGACCACAATAAGTCTAGTTATCATTTTTCACCATACAAAGCTACATTTTTTTGTGATGAGAAATTTTAGGATTTACTCTCTTGGCAACTTTCAAATACAATGTTATTGACTATAGTCTCTGTGCTGTACATTACATCTCCATAACATTTATTTTATATTTGAAAGTTTCTGCCTCTTGACCCTCTTTACCCATGTCTTTTTTTTCTCCCTTTACCCATTTAAACCAACGCAAAGTCATCTCCACTCCAGCATGTACAGTTCTGTTCTCTATATCTATGGGTTTTGTTTTGTTATGATTTAAATTTCACATATAATTGAAATATATTTGTTTTTCTCTGTCTGACTTATTTCACTTAGAATAATTCCATCAAGGTCCATCAATGTTGTCACAAATGGCAAAATTTCATTCTTTTTTAATGGCTGAGTACCATTACGTTGCATTTATACAGCACATATTTATCCATTCATACATCAATGGACAGTTATATTATTTCCATATCTTGGATTTTGTAAACAATACTTCAATGGACATAGAGATGGATGTATCTTTTATAAGTGGTGTTTTTTTCAGATAAATATACACGATAGTGGAGTTGTTGGATAAGATGGTAGTTAGATATTTAATTTTGGGGGAGAAACTGCATATTGTTTTAAATAGTGGATGCACCAATTTAAATTCCCACCAACAGTACATGAAATTCTCCTTTTCTGAACATTTAGCCAACACTTGTTATTTCTTGTCTTTATGATACTAGCCAGTCAGATGTGAGGTGATATCCTGTGATTTTGATATGCATTTCTGTCATAATTAATGACACTGAGCATCTTTTTATGGTCCTGTTGCCCATCTATATGTCTTATTTGCAAAAAAAAGTAGTATATTCAGGTCCTCTGACCATTTTTCAAATAGATATTTCTTTTGCTATCGAGTTATATGAATTCTTTATATATTATGAATATTAATCTCTTACCAAATATAACTTGCAAATTTTTCTTTCATTCAGTAGATTTCTTTATCATTTTCTTAATGGTTTCCTTTCTTGAGAAGAAGCTTTTCAGTTTGAAATAATTGCCAGGACCAATGATAAGAAGCTTATTGTGTGTGTTTTATTCTAGGAGTTTTTGGGTTTTAGGTCTTCCTTTTAAGTCTAACACCTTTTGAGTTCATTTTTGCATATGGTGAAAGGTAATTATCTAGTTCCATTCTTTTGCAGGAATCTGTTTAGTTTACCTAACAAAATTTATTGAAGAGACTATACTCCCCCCACTGTATATGTGTGGATTCTTTGTCATAAATTAATTGACCACATGAGTGGGTTTATTTATGAGCTTTATATTCTGTTCCATTGATTTCTGCATGTGTTTCTTTGACAATACCATGCTGTTTTAATTATTATACCTTGTAATGCATTTATGAATAAGGGAGTATGATGCCACCAGGTTTGTTCATTTTTCTTGATATTATTTTGGGTATTCATGATCTTTAACAGCTACATACAGACTTTAAGATAGTCTATGCTACTTCTGTGAAAAATGCCATTGAGATTTTGATAAGGATAGCATTGAGTCTGTTCATTGCTTTTGGTAGTATAGAAATTTTAACATTTTTCCAATCCATGAACATGCAATACCTTTCCATTCATTTGTGTCTTTTATTTCTTTTATTAATGTCTTGTTTTCAAAATAGAGGTCCTTCACCTCTTTCACTGAGTTTATTTTCAGGTATTTCATTCCTTTTTTAAGTTTATTTATTAAATTTGAGAGAGAAAGCATGACTGGGGGAGGGGCAGAGACATAAGGAGAGAGAGAATTCCAAACAAGCTCCATGCTGTCAGCACAGAGCCCAATGTGGGGTTCAATTTCACAAATCATGTGATCATGACCTGAGACAAAATCAAGAGTCAGACACTTAACTGACTGAGCAACCCAGGCACCTCGGTATTTCATTCTTTTTGATGCAATTATAAATTAGATTGTTTTATTAATTTCTTTTTTGATAGTTCATTATTAAATGTTTGTATATTTATTTATTTTTATTTTTTTAGAGTCACATGCTCTACCAACTGAGCCCGCAAGGTGCCCCTTTAGAGATTTATATATATGTATATAATCATATCAACTAGAAATACTGAGAGTTATACTTCTTTCTTTCCAATTTGGATGACTTTTTTTTTCCTTACTAAATTGCCCTGGCTAGGATTCCCAATACTATGTTGAATTAAAGTGGAAATAGTGAACATCCAAAGAAAAGTTTGTATTTATTGATATTAGCTCTGGTCTTGTCATATATGGCCTTTATTATGTTGAGGTATCTTCTCTCTATACCCACTTTGTGGAGAGTTTTTATGATAAATACATGCTAAATTTTGTCAAATGCTTTTATGCATCTACTGACATGATTATGTGTTTTTTTCTTATTTGGAAATTTTTGGGATTCCTGGAACTGGATGTCTATTTCCTTTCCCAGGATAGAGAAGTGTTCAGCCATTATTTCTTCAAATATTTTTTCCCTTTTTCTCTTCTCCTTTTGGGACTGCTGAAATGCAAATGTTGATCTACTTGACGTTGGCCCATAGGTCCCTTAAGGTAGCCTCACTGTTTTTGCATTATTTTCTTGTTTTAGCTTCTCTGTTTGGTTGAGTCCCACTTCCTTGTCTTCTAGCTTACTGATCTTTTATTTTGCTTTATTTGGTCTGCTGTTGAACGCCTCCAGGGTATATTTCAGTTTAGTTATTGTAGTATTTAGCTCTGTTTTGTATTTTTACAAATATTTTCTGTCTCTTTGTTAAAGTTTTCACTGAATTTACTCATTTTCTCCTATTTTGGTAAGCTTTTTTATGACTATTAATTTGAATTATTTTTTTTTTGCATTTTTATTTATTTTTGAGAGACAGAGAGACAGAGCACAAGTGGGGAGGGGCAGAAAGAGAAGGAGACAGAATCCAAAGCAGGCTTCAGGTTCTGAGCTGTCAGCACAGAGCCTGACATGGGGCTTGAACTCACAAACCGTGAGATCATGACCTGAGTTGAAGTTGGATACTTAACTGACTGAGACACTTAGGTGCCTCTGAACTCTTTTTAAGATGAAGTAGTTATCTCTGTTTCATTTTTTTTCTGGTTTCTTTTTCTTCATGCTTTTTCATCTGGAGCACATTCTTCTGTTTCTTTATTTTTCTTTCTGTATTTTTTCCTACTTGTTAGGTAAAACAGTTACCTCTCCAAGTCTTGAATCTTATACGCAAGTGTTGAAGCTTGTCACTTAACTCTGTTCTAGCTGTCAGTTGTCTATCAAATCTTTGTGTTTGTTTAAGTATCCTGATTTATTTTTCATAAGTTCCAGGTATTGAGGGTGGGCCAAGATCTCTCAGTGATCCAAAGTGAGTGACCTCAGTCAGCATCTAGTTTTGGGATGATTGGGAACTATCATGATACAGCTTATAAAGTATGTAAATATATATTGTCCTATGGGTTAGACTATTACCATAGACCCTACTGGCCTCCAGACCAGGTAAGCTACAGTTCTCTCTCTGGAAACAGCTGCAAAAGTTGTGGATGCAATTGAGTGCATATGCTCCTTTTTGGAAAGTACTGGTGAGCTGTAGTGAGGCCTAGGTAGAGCACAAAGAAGTTGTCCCACAGGCCACATTATTTGAGAACACCTACCTTAGCCTCTGTACATGTGGCAAACCTGAAGCCTACTCTTCAAACTGAAGCTACAGGATAAATAGTTTTTTTTTTTCACCACAGGAAGACCGGAAATATATTTTCGTTTGCTTTCTTTGCCATTCTCTGGGAGTGATAGACTGTTAAGAATTATCTCCATGATTGTTACGTTCCCAAGAAACACAGATGTGCAAGCTACCTTGGCCACCAGAGCTGGGTGAATAAACAGAGTCCTTCTGTGTTCTGAATTTTCCTACTGGCTTTAGTAAGTCAACTAGAGGGTTCAGTGGTAAGTCACACTTACTGATTTTAGCAAGGTCTCAAGAGAGTGCATGAAGCACATGCATCCACTCATTTTGGGAGGTCAGAGGGAGAGCATAGAAACCATATGCACCCTCCAGCTTTTTTTTTTTTAATTTTTTTTCAACGTTTATTTATTTTTGGGACAGAGAGAGACAGAGCATGAACGGGGGAGGGGCAGAGAGAGAGGGAGACACAGAATCGGAAACAGGCTCCAGGCTCTGAGCCATCCGCCCAGAGCCCGACGCGGGGCTCGAACTCCCGGACCGCGAGATCGTGACCTGGCTGAAGTCGGACGCTTAACCGACTGCGCCACCCAGGCGCCCTTGCACCCTCCAGCTTTTGACGGGCACCTGGAGCATCCAAGAAATGTGAGGATCTGCTGGCTTTGAAAGGGCATCTGGAGAGCACAGGGGTGAGTCATGCTCACTAGCTTTAGCAGGACAGAGGGAAAGTGCAAGAACTCAGATAATTTGATTTTTATCTTTAATTTTATTAATATGAAGTATCAAATTTATTAATTTGTGTATATTGAACCATCCTTTCATCCCATGTATACATCCTATTTGATCAAGATACTAGTAATGTGCTATTGAATTCAGTTTGCTAGTATTTTGTGAGCATTCAATCTATATCACCAGGTATATTATATAGATTTTTTTTCCCTGGATTGTCTTATCTGGCTTTGGTATCAGGGTAATATTTGCCTCAAAAAATAAGTGTAGGGGTTTCCTCTTCTCTTCATTATTTTGAAAGCATTTAAAAATTAGCACTTCATAGTATTATTATGTTATGTATTATATTATGTAATATATTATGCATATTTTTCTTTGTAAAATAAACATGTAATTAGGAATTTATTTCTGGGCTCTTTATTCTGTTATATTAATCTATGTGTCTATATTTGTGTCAGTGCCATACTGCTTTTTAATTTTTTTAAATTTTGGCTCCAGTATATTTAACATACAGTGTTATATTAGTTTCAGGAGTACAATACATTGATTCAACAATTTTATAAATTAATCAGTGCTCATCATGACAAATGTACTCTTAATTTCCTTCACTTATTTCACCTCTCCTCACACCCATCCTTACACTGATAACCATCATTTTGGTATCAATAATTAAGAGTCTGTTTTTGGTTTGTCTCTTTTTTACTTTGTTCATTTGTTTTGTGTTGAAATTCCACATATGAGTAAAATCATATGATACTGGTCTTTCTGTGACTAACTTGTTTCATTTAGCATTATAGTCTCTATATCCACCCATTTTGTTGCAAATGGAAAGATTTAATTCTTTTATATGGCTGATTAATATTTCTGTGTGTGTGTGTGTGTGTGTGTGTGTGTGCATGTGTGTGACTCCTTATCCATTCATCAATAAGTGGACAATTGGCATGCTTCCATAATTTGGCTACAGTAAATAATGCTGCAATAAACATAGGGGTGCATGTAGCTCTTTGAATTAGTGTTTTTGTATTTTTTAGTAAATACCTACTAGTGAGATTACTGGGTCTTTGGGTAGTTCTATTTTTAACTCTTGAGGATTTTCAACAATGTTTGCCATAGTGGCTGCATCTGTTTGCATTCCCACCAACAGTGCAAGATGATTCCTTTTTCTCCACTTCCTCGCCAAAACTTGCTGATTTTTCTGTTTTTTTTCTTCTTTTTTTATCTTAGCCATGCGCACATTTTTATGAATGTGAGGTGATATCTATTGTGGTTTTGATTTTGACTAGTATTTCCCTGATGATGAGTGATGTTGAGCATCTTTTTGTGTGTCAGTTGGCTTTCTGCATGTCTTCTTCAGAGAAATTACTGCTCATGTTTTCTACCCATTTTTATTGGATTATTTGGGTTTTTTTTGGCATGTTGAGTTTTGTAACTTCTTTATATTTTTTTGGATGATAGCCTATTATTAAAGGTGTCACTTACAAAAATTTTCTTCTATTCAGTAGGTTGTCTTTTAGGTTGTTGATTGTTTACTTTGTTTGCAGAGGATAACATGTTCATTTTCATGTAGTCCCAATTGTTTATTTTTGCTTTTACTTCCTTTGCCTCAAAAGACATATCTAGAAAAATCTAGAAAACTAACCTCAGAAAATTACTGCCTATGCTTTGTTCTAGGATTTTTTTGGTTTCAACTCTCACACTTAGGTCTTTAATCCTTTTTTAGTTTGGTTTTGTTTGGTGTAAGTAGTCTAGTTTCATTCTTTTGCATGCAGATATCCAATTTTCCCAACACCCTTTCTTTAAAATACTTTCTCCCATCGGATATTCTTCCTTCCTTAGTAAAGATTAATTTAGTATAATTGTGGGTTTATTTCGGTTCTATTTATATTCTGTTCCATTTTATCTATGTGTCTATTTTTATGTCAGTACCATAGTGTTGATTACTACAGCTTTGTAGTATAACTTGAAATTTGGAATTTTAATGTCTCCAGTTTTGCTTTTTTTTCTTCAAGATTGCTTTGGCTATTTGGGGTCTGTTGTGGTTCTATAAAAATTTTAGGATTGTTTGTTTCTAGCTCGTGAAATATACTATTGGTGTTTTGACAGGGATTACATTAAATGTGTAGATTGTTTTGGGTAATGTAGACAGTTTAACAATATTTGTTCTTTCAATCCATGAATGTCTTTCCATTTGTGTCATCTTCAATTTGTTTCATCAATGTTTTATAATTTTCAGAGTACAGGACATTCACCTCCTTGGTTAAGTTTATTCCTAAGTATTTATTTTTTTGGTACAATTGTAAATGAGATTATTTTATTTCTTTTTATGCCCCTTTATTATTACTATATAGATATGCAACAGTGTTTCCTCTTTTAGGATGATATGACCTGTGGGTTTTTAATATATGACTTTTATCATGTTGAGGGATAATCCCTACAAGCCTACTTTGTTGAGAGATGTTATCATGAATGGATGTTGTCCTTTGTCACATGATTTTTTGCTTCTACTGAAATAATAATTTAGTTATTATCTTTTATTTTATTAATGTGATATATCATATCAATTAATTTACAAATACTGAACCATCTTTGCAACCCAGGAATAAATCTCATGTGATTGTGGTGAGTGACTTTTTTAATGTATTGTTGGATTCGGTTGGCTAGTATTGTATTCAGAATATCTGTATCCATGTTCATTAGGGATATTGGCTTGTAGTTCTCTTTTGTAGGGAGGGTCTTTATTTGGTTTTGGTATCAGTGTAATTATGGATTCATAGAATGAATTTGGAAGTTTTCCTTCCTTTTCTACTTTTGGATTAGTTTGAGAAGAAAAGGTATTAACTTTTCTTTAAATATTTGGTAGAATTCACATGTAAAGCATTCTGGCTGACTTTTTTTCTTGTGAGATTTTTCATTACTGGTTTAATTTTGCTAATTATCAATACATTCAAGTTTTCTATTTCTTCTTGTTTTGTTTTTGGTAGTTTGTATATTTATAGGAAGTTACCCATTTCTTTGAGGTTGTCCAATTTGTTAGTATATATTTTTTGATAATATTCTCTTATAATTGTATTTCTGTGGTGTTGGTTGTATTTCTCCTCTCTCATTTGTGATTTTATTTATATGAGTCTTTTCTCTTTCTTTTTGATGAGTCTGGTGAGTTAATTTATTTTTTCAAAGATCTATGTCCTGTTTTCATTGATCTTTTCTGTTGCTTTCTTAGTTTCTCTATCATTTATTCTGGTCTTATCTTTATTATTTATTTAGTACTGCTGGCTTTATGTTTTGTTTATTGCTCTATTTCTATATAACTCCTTTAAATGTAAGGCTAGGTTGCTTAATTGAGATTTTTCTTGCTTCTAGGTAGGCCTGTATTGCTATATAATTACCAGTTAGGACCACATTTGCTGCATCTAAGTGGTTTGAATCACATATGAAAAAAAAAAACACAGATAATATCAACCTGAATAGGAAAAACCTGAGAGCATTTACTCAACATTCAGGAATAAGACAGGGATTCCACTCTCACCACTGTTATTTAACATAGTACTGGAAGTCATATCCCCAGCAATCACAACAAAAATAAATAAATAAATAGCCTCAAAATCAACAAGGAAGAAGTAAAACTTTCACTATTTGCAAATGATATAGTACTTTACATAGAAAACCTGAAAGACTCCATCAAACACTGATGCACAAATTCAGTAAAGTCACAGGAAACAAAATCAATGTACAGAAATCTGTTGCATTTCATTACACTGATAATGAAGCAGCATAAAGAAAAATTTAGAAATCTATCTGATTTACAATTGCACCAAAAACCGCAAGATGCTTAGGAATAAACTTAACCAAAGCGGTGAAATACCTGGACTTGAAAACTTAAAATACTGATGAAAGAAATTGAAGATTACAGAAAGAAATGGAAAAGCATCCTATGCTCATGGATTGGAAGAATAAATGTTGTTAAATTGTGTATATTACCCAAAGCAATCTACACATTTAAAGCGATCCCTATAAAAAGTAACGAACATTTTTCACAGAACTATGACAAACAATCCTTAAATTTGTATGGCACCATAAAAGGCATTGGAGAACAAAGTAAGCTTGGAAAAGCAAAGCAAAGCTGAAGCATTACAATTCCAGGCTCCAAGTTATATTTCAAAGATATAGTCAAAAGAATATGTTACTGGTACAAAAATAGACATAGAGATCAATGCAAAAGAATAGAAAATCCAGAAATGAACTCACAACCATACGGTCAATAAATCTTTGACAAAGCAGCAAGGAATATCCAAATGGATACAGACAGTCTCTTCAACAATCATTAATGATAAAACTGGACAGTATCATGAAAAAGAATGAAACTCAGCTACTACTTTCTTACACCATACATAAAATAAATTCAAGATGGATGAAATACCTAAATGTGAGAGCTGAAACTATAAAAATTCTAGAGGAGAACAGAGGGAGTAACCTCTTTGGCATCTGTAGTAACAAATTCTTTCCAGATATATCTCCTGAGGCAAGGGTAGCAAAAACAAAAATAAACACTGGGACCTCATTAAAATAAAAAGCTTCTGCACAACAAAGGAAACAATCAACAAAACTTAAAGGCAACGTATTTAATGAAAAAAGATATTTGCAAATGACATATGTAATAAAGGGTTAGTATCAATGATATATAAAGAACTTCCATAATTCAACACCCCCAAAATGAATACTCCAATTAAATGATGGGCAAAAGACATGAATAGACATTTTTCCATAGAAGACAGGCAGATGACCAAGAGACACATGAAAAGATGCTTAATATCACTGATCATCAGGGAAATACAAATCCAAAGTACAATATGATATCACTTCACACTTGGCAGAATAGCTAAAATCAACAACACAAGCAACATGATCAAAAACACAAGTTTTGGCAAGATGTGGAGAAAGGGGAAAATTTCTGCACTATTGGTAGGAAAGCAAACCAAAGCAGTCACTGTGGAAAGCAGTGCGGAGTTTCCACAAAAGGTTAAGAATAAAACTACCCTATGATCCAGGAATTGCAGTACTAGGTATTTACCCGAAGAGTAAAAAATACTAATTCAAAAGGATACATGAACCTTAATGTTTATAGAAGAATTTTCTACAATAGTGAAATTATGGAAACAGCCCAAGTAGCCATTGATTGATGAATATATATATATATATATATATATGGAGAAAGAGAGGTATCATATATATATTATATATACTATATATATATATGTTATATTATATATATGATATATATAATATATAGCCAACCTATATATATATATATATATATATATATATATATATATATAAAATGAAATATTGGCTGGCTATAAACAAGTATGAAATCTTGGCATTTTGAACAACATGGATAAACTAGAGAGTATCATGCTAAGCAAAATAAGTCAGTCAGAGAAAGGCAAAAACACAATTACACTCATATGTGGAATTTAAGAAACAAAGGAAAGGAGCAAATGGGGAAAAAAGAGAGAGAGGTAAACTATGAAACAGAATGTTTTTTTCTTTTCAAAAAACAGATTCTTAACTATAAAGAACAAACTAATGGTTACCTGAGTGTAGATGGGTCAGGAGATGAGTTAAATAGATGAGAGGGAGTAAATGGAGGAGTCAACGTGGTAGAGAAATAGTGGGCCAAAAGCTGCCTCATCTCTCAAAAACAGCAGTATTGAGGCCAAAAGACTTGGAATTCCAGGAATCTGGGCTACACGGTGACAGAAACATCTCCAGGGGCCCACAGGGAAAGCTTAATGGGACAGAGGTGCATGCTTGCAAATTGGAAGATATAAAACAGGCAGCATAGGCACAGACAGAAGGGGGAACCCCTTTGGTGGAGAGACAAAAGGAAGAGGAAGAGAGGCTGTGGAAGTGTGGGATTGTATTTGGACAAGAGTAAAACATCTCTGGAGCACTGACAGGGGGATGGAAAAAATCAGAGAGACCCAGAATCTAACTTGCAAACAGCCTTAAGAGTGATGATGCAGGGTTGCATGACTTTGTTTGGACCAGGACAAGAGCTGGCTGCCAGTCTTTGTGCCAGGTCCAGTGGGGAAGGGGAGCCATCCCCAGACTCAGTAGCAAGCTCAGAGGTACATTGGGAGAGCAGTCCTCTTCCTCCAATGCTGTGGGAAGAAGGTATATTGCTGTTCCAAGGACAAAAGACCTTTCAGGTGCCAGCCAGAGGCACTTTGTCAGGCTGGCGGAGTGGCACTACCCCAGAAGGAGCCCCACAGAGCAGGATATTTTAAGACATTGGGGTTTGAATCCCAGCCTAGTAACTGGGAGGCACAGGAGACTGTGGAGGGGGACAAACCAGCCCACTCATGCCCACGCGGTGTTGTGAGGACTGCTTGAAAAGTGTGGATTGGGACACCTGGTCAGGGGCCAAAAGATTGGGGTGTCACCATTTTTCTCCCTATCACCAATGGGGGGGGCTTCAGGGAACAGGACAATGGCTCTGAGTGGAGGCAGAACTTGCTTACACCAAACCCCTCCCCTTTGTGCCTGACAACTGCATATCTACCAGAGCGAGATTGACACTGACCAAACCAGAGGGCCCCTCCTCCAAATCAGCACTGCTACTGATTCCAAAGCACCATCAGACAACAGTCCAGCTGTTTTGCATTTTCTGATTTAATTCTTGGTCAAGTCTTATTTATATATATTTTTTCTTCTTTCCTTTCCATCTTCTTCTTCTTCTTCTTTCCTCCCTTCTGTATTCTGGTTGTTGGTTTATTTAAGCAGATATTTTTAATCTATTCTTACAGCTCTTCTGTATCTCCTTCTTCTTTATTTTATTCTCTCACTCTGGATTAAGCCGTATAGTTTCTCCCAAACGCTGCCTGCTCATTTTTCCCCACCCCTGTCATTTCTCATTTCTCTCTTTGTATTGGAAAAGGTTTCTTCCACCATCCCCCAATTTTTAATTTTTTTTCCAGAGTTATTTCAATGAAAAAAATCAAAGCACAGCTGGTGAAAGGTCCAAACGACCACCATGAGTAGGGAGATAAAGCAACCAGACTCCCAACAACAGAGAGCATACAACACACTCCAAAGACACCTCCTTAAGGGCCAACCCCGGACAATGTATGACTCCTTTTTAATATATTAGTATTCACAGGTGCAGGACAAATAACAAGCTATTAAAACACATAAAAGACAGAAAACTAGCCAAAATGAGGAAACAAAGAATTCTGCTCAAAAAAAATTCCAGGAATAAATGACATCCAGAGAATTGCTCAAAACAGATAATTTATATATAATTTATATATATATATATATGTATATATATAATATATAATTTATATATAATTTATATATATAATATATATATAATATATAATTTATATATATATGAATAAGAATTTATAATAATAGTCATAATAATCATAGCTGGGCTAGAAAAAAGCACAGATGACAGCAGACAACCTATTGCTGCAGAGATCAAGGACCTAAAAAATAGTCACAATGAATTAAGAAATACTATAAAAGCAGGGTTCCTGGGTGAATCTGACGGTTAAGTGTCTGACTTTGGCTCAGGTCATGATCTTATGGTTCATGGCTTTGAGCTCCATGCCAGGCTCTGTGCTGACAGCTCAGAGCCTGAAGCCTACCTCAGATTCTGTGTCTCCCTCTGTCTCTCTGCCCCTACCTTGCTTGTGCTCTGTCTCTATATCTCTCAATAATAAATAAAAACATTGAAAAATAAAAAGAAATTCTGTAAAAGAGATACAAATAATAAAATACAATGATGGAGGGATGCAAAGATGGAGGAAGCAGAGGAGAGAATAAATGAAATAGAAGATAAAATTATGTAAAATGATAAAGCTGAAAAATAGAGATAGGAAAATACCAGACCACTAGGGGAGAATTAGAGACTTAAATGATTCAATGAAAAGTAATAAAATCCATATCATAGGAGTTCCAGAAGAAGAAGTTGGGGAGAATGGGATAGAAGGTTTATTTGAACAAATTATAGCTGAGAACTTCCCTAACCTGGAAAGGAAGCAAACATCCAAGTCCAGGAGGCATAGAGAACTTTCTTCAGAATCGACAAGAACAGGTCATCACCATGGCATATCACAGTGTAACTGGCAAAATACAAAGGTAAAGAGAATTCTGAATGCAGGTAGAGAAAAATGGGCCTTAACATACAAGCATGGACACATAGGGTAGTAGCATACCTGTCGCTGAAACTTGGCAGCCCGGAAGGGAGTGGCAGGAAATTTTTAATGTGCTGAATAGACAAAATATGCAGCTAAGAATCTATTATCTGGCAAAGCTGTCCTTCAGAATAGAGGGAGAGATAAAGGCTTTCCCAGACCCCCCCCAAAAAAAACCCAAAAAACTAAAGGATTCATGACCACTAAACCAGTCCTGCAGTATATCCTAAGGCGGACTCTGTGAGTGGAAAGCATCAAAGAGTAAAAAACCAGACATCACCATAAGCATGAAACCTACAGATAACACAATGAAACTAAATCCATATCTTTCAATAATTACTCTGAATGCAAATGTACTAAATGCCCAAATCAGGATACATATGGTATCAGAATGGATAAAAAACCATGATCCATGTATATGCTGTCTACAAGAGACTCATTTTAGACCTGAGGACACCTGCAGATTGAAATTGAGGGGATGGAGAACAATCTATCATGCTACTGGAAGTCAGAAAAAGCTGGAGTGGTCATACTTATATCAAAAAAAACCCCTAGATTTTAAACTAAAGAATGTAACAAGAAATGAATAAGGGCATTATATCATAATTAAGGGGTCTATCCATCAAGAAGAGCTAACAATTGTGAATGTTTTGCTCCCAACTTAAACACCCAAATATATAAATCAATTAATCACAAACATAAGCAGTCTTATTGATAATAATGTGGTAATTTAGATGACTTTAACAGTCCAATGACAGCAATGTACAGATCATCTAGGCAGAAAATCAATAAAGAAACAATGACCTTGCATGATACCCTGGACCAGATGGACTTAACAGATGAATTCAGAACTTTTTATCTTAGAACAGCAGAATACACATGTTTCTCTGGTGCATATGGAACATTCTCCAAAACAGATCAAATACTGGGTCACAAAACAGCCCTCAATAAATATAAAAGGATTGAGGTCATACCATGCATATTTTCAGATCACAATATTATGAAACTTGAAATCAACCACAAGAAAAAATTTGGGAAGCCTCCAAAAGCATGGAGTTAGAAAAAATTCCACTAAAGAATGAATGTGTCAACCAAGGAATTAAAGAAGTAATTTAAAAATATATGGAAGCAAATGAAAATGAAAACATGATAGCCCAAAACTTTTTGGATGCAGCAAAGGCAGTCGTACGAGGAAAGTACATTGAAACACAGACCTATATCAAGAAAGAAGAAAACTCCCAAATACAGAACCTAACCTCACACCTAAAGGAACTAGAAATAGAACAGCAAGGAAACCCCAAAGCCAGCATCAGAACAAAATAATAAAGATTAGAACAGAAAGAGACAGTATAGAATTCAGAAAAACAGCATAACCGATCAATGAATACAAGGGCTGTTTTTTTTTTTAAAGAATAAACAAATTGGTAAAACCCTAGCCAGATTTCCCAAAAAGAAAAGAGATAGGGCCCAAATAGATAAAATCACAAATGAAAGAGGAGAGATCACAGCCAACACCACAGAAATACACACAAATATTAGGGAATACTATGAAAAATTTTATGCCAACAAATTGGACAATCTGGAAGAAATGGACACATTCTTAGACACCCACACACTACCAAAACTCAAACAGAAAGAAATAGAGAATTTGAACAGACTCATAACCAGTGAAGAAATTGAATCAGTTATGAAAAACCTCCTGACTCTTTTTTAGAATCCTGGGCCAGAAGGCTTCCCAGGGGAATTCTACCAGACATTTAAAGCAGAGTTAATACCTATTCTTCTCAAGCTGTTCCAAAAAAAATAGAAATGGAAGGAAAATTTCCAGACTCATTCTGTGACGCCAGCATTACTTTGATTCCCAAACCACACAGATTTCTCTAAAAGAGATAATAACAAGCCAATATCCTTGATGAACGTCAATGCAAAAATTCTCAACAAGATACTAGCAAATCAAATCAAAACAATATTAAAAGAATTATTCACCGGGGCTCCTGGGTGGCTCAGTCGGTTAAGTGTATGACTTCGGCTCAGGTCATGATATCACAGTTGGTGAGCTCAAGCCTCGCATCAGGCTCTGTGTTGACAGCTCAGAGCCTGGAGCCTGCTTCGGATCCTGTGTTTCCCTCTCTATCTTCCCCTCCCCTTCTCATGCTCTGTCTCTCTCTCAAAAATAAATAAACATTAAAAAAATGAAAAAGAATTATTCACCATGATCAAGTGGGATTCATTCCTGGGCTGGTTCAATATTCACAAATAAATCAATGTGATATGTCACATTGATAGAAGAAAGAATAAGATATATATGACCCTGTCAATAGATTCAGAAAAAGCATTTGACAAATTACAGGACCCTTTCTTGATAACCCTCAAGTAGTCAGGATAGAAGGAACATACCTTAACATCATAAAAGCCATATGTGACAGGCCCACAGCTAGTATCATCATCAATGGGGAAAACTTGGGAGCTTTCCCCTGAGATAAGGAACACAACAGGGATGTCCACTCTCACCACTGTTGTTTAACATAGTGTTGGAAGTCTTAGCCTCAGCAATCAGACAACAAAATGAAATGAAAGGCATCCAAATTGGCAAGAAGAAGTCAAACTTTCACTTTTCACAGATGACATAATACATGGAAAACCTGAAAGACTCCACCAAAAAACTGCTAGAACTGATACATGAATTCAGCAAAGTTGTAGGATATAAAGTCAATGTACAGAAATAGGTTGCATTTATATACATCAATTATGAAGCAACAGAAAGAGATATCAAGGAATCAATCCCATTTATAAGTTCACCAAGAACCATAAGTTACCTAGGAATAAACCTATCCAAAGATGTAAAACATCTTTATGCTGAAAACTATAGAAAACTTATGAAAGAAATTGAAGAAGACACAAATAAATAGAAAAATATTCCATGTCCATGGATTGGATGAACAAATATTGTTAAATTGTTGATATTACCCAAAGTAATTTACACATTCAATGCAATCCTGGTCAAAATTGCACTGGCATTCTTCTCAGAGCTAGAAAAAATAATCCTAAAATTTGTATGAAACAAGAAAAGCCCCCGAATAGCTAGAGTAATGTTGAAAAAGAAAACCAAAGCTGGAGGCATCACAATCCAGGACTTTAGCCTGTACTACAAAGCTGTATTAATCAAGAGAGTATGGTATTGGTGCGGAAACAGACACATAGAACAATGGAAGAGAGTTGAGAACCCAGAATTGGACCCACAAATGTTCGACAAAGCAGGAAAGGGTATTCAATGTAACAACATGCATTCGAATGAAACTGGACCACTTTCTTACACTATATACACACACAAAAAAAAACTCAAAATGGATGAAAGACCTAAATGTGAGACAGGAAACCATCAAAACCCTAGAGGAGAAAACAGGCAACAACCCCTTTGACCTCAGCTGTAGAAAATTCTTACTCAACACGTCTCTCAAAGCAAGGGAAATAAAACCAAAAATGAACTATTGGGACCACATAAAGATAAAAACCTTCTGCACGGCAAAGGAAACAATCAACAAAGCTGAAAGGCAACTGATGGAATAGAAGATATTTGCTAATGACACATCGGAGAAAGGATTAATATCTAAAATCTATAAAGAACTTACCAAAACCAACACCCGAAAACAAATAATCCAGTGAAGAAATGGGCAGAAGACATGAATAGACACTTTTCCAAAGAAGACCTCCTTATGGCCAAGAGACACATGAAAAGATGCTCAACATCACTCATCATCAGGGAAATACATTTACAAACCACCTTAAGATACCACCTCACACTGGTCAGAGTGGCTAAAATGAAAAACTCAGGAAACAACCAGTGTTGGCGAGGATGTGGAGAAACAGGAACCCTCTTGCACTGCTGGTGGGAATGCAGACTGGTTCAGCCATTCTGGAAAACAGTGTAGAAGTTCCTCAAAAAATTAAAAATAGAATTACCCTACAACCGAGCAATAGCACTACTAGGAATTTATCCAAAGGATACAGCAGTGCTGACTCATAGGGACACACGTAACCCAATGTTTATAGCAGCTATATCAATAATAGCCAAATTATTGGAAGAGCCCAAATGTCCAACAACTGATGAATGGATAAAGAAGATGTAAAATGGAATACAACTCAGCAATAAGAAAGAATGAAATCTTGCCATTTGCAACAACATGGATGGAATTGGAGGATATTATGCTAAGTGAAATAAGTCAGAGAAAGATAGATACCATATGTTTTCACTCATATGTGGATCTTGAGAAGCTTAACAGAAGACCATGAGAAGGGGAAGGGGAAAAATAGTTTCAAACATAGTGGGAGGCAAACCATAAAAGGCTCTTAAATAGAGAACAAACTGAGGGTTGATAGGGGGTGGGAAAATGGGAGATGGGTATTGAGGAGGGCACTTGCTGGGATGAGCACTGGGTATTGTATGTAAGTGATGAATCATGGGAATCTACTCCTGAATCCAAGAGCACACTGTATACACTGTATGTTAGCTAACTTGACAATAATTTATATTAAAAAAATAAAAATAAAAAAGTAGATGAGGTGATTAAATAATGCATTTATTGTAATGAACACTGCATGTTGTATGGAAGTTTTGATTCACTATTTATATACCTGAAACTAATACAACACTGTATGCTAACTAATTGAAATTTAAATAAAAACTTTTAAAAAATGCAACAGATTTCTGTATATTGTTTTTATATCCTGAGAGCATATAAATTTATTTATTGTGCTAGAAATTTTTTGGTTGAGTCCCTAAGATATTCTATATAGAGTATCATGTCATCTGAAAATAGTGAACGTTTGACTTCTTTCTTGTTTATTTGGATACCTTTTATTTCTTCATGTTTGTGATTGCTGAGACTAGGACTCTAAGTACTATTTTAAATAACTTTGGTTAGAGTGGACTTCCCTGTCTTGTTCCTGAATGTAGAGGGAAAGCTGTCAGATTTTCCCCACTGAGGGTGATATTAGCTGTGGATTGTTTATATATTATCTTTATTATGTTGAAGTATGTTCCCTCTATCCATATTTATTGAAGGTTTTTATCATTAATGATGTTGTACTTCAATTGCTTTTTCTGCATGTATTGAAAGGACCATATTGTTCATATACTTTATTTATTTATTTTAATTAATTAATTATTTTTAAATTTACATCCAAGTTAGTTTGCATATAGTGCAACAATGATTTCAGGAGTAGATTCCTTAATGCCCCTTACCCATTTAGTCCATCCCACTTACCACAACCCCTCCAACAACCCTCTGTTTGTTCTCTATATTTAAGAGTATTTTATGTTTTGTCCCCCTCCCTGTTTTTATATTATTATTATTTCCTTTCTCTTATGTTAATCTGTTTTGTATCTTAAATTCTTCATATGAGTGAGGTCATATGCTATTTGTCTTTCTCTGACTGAGTGAAGTCATATGCTATTTGTCTTTCTCTGACTAATTTCACTTCACATAATACCCTCTAGTTCCATCTACGTAGTTGCAAATGGCAAGATTTCATTCTTTTTGATTGCCGAGTAATACTCCATTGTATATATGTATTCATTTATCAGTGGACACTTGGGCTCTTTCCATATTTTGGCTATTATTGATAACGCTACTATAAACATTGAGGTGTATGTGCCCCTTCAAAACAGCACACCTGTATCCCTTGAAATAAATACTTAGTAGGGCAATTGCTGGGTCGTAGAGTACTTCTATTTTTAGTTTTTTTCTGGAAATCCGTACTGTTTTCCAGAGTGGCTGCACCAGTTTGCATTACCACAAGCAAGGCAAAGCACATCCTATTTCTCTGCACCCTCACCAATATCTGTTGTTGCCTGCGTTGTTATGTTAGTCATTTTGACAGGTGTAAGGTGTTATGTCATTGTGGTTTTGATTTGTATTTCTCTGATGATGCGTGATATTGAGCTTTTTTCATGTGTCTTTTAGCCATCTAGATGTCTTCTTTGGAGAAGTGTTTATTCATGTCTTTTGCCGATTTCTTCACTCGGTTATTAGTTTTTTGGGTGTTGGGCTTGGTAAATTATTTATAGATTTTGTATACTAACTCTTTAACTAATATGTCATTTGCAAATATCTTTTACCAGTTTGTTGGTTGCCTTTTAGTTTTACTGATTGTTTCTTTAACTGTGCAGAAGATTTTTATCTTGATGAGGTCCCAATAGGTCAATTTGGCTTTTATTTCCCTTGCCTTTGGAGACGTGTCAAGAAAGAAGTTTCTGCGGTGGAGGTCAAAAAGATTTTTGCCTGATTCCCCTCTAGGATTTTGATGGCTTCCTGTCCTATGTTTAGGTCCTTCATCCATTTTGAGTTTTTTTTTTTTTTTTTTTGTATGTGTGTGTGGTGTAAGAAAGTGGTCCAGGTTCATTTTTTCTGCATGTCACTGTCCAGTTTTCCCAGCACCATTTGCTGAAGAAACTGTCTTTATTCCATTGGATATTCTTTCCTGCTTGTTAAAGATGGGTTGGGCATGTGTTGGTGGATCCATTTGTTGGTTCTCTATTTTGTTCCATTGATCTGAGCATCTGTTTTTGTGCCAGAACCATACAGTCTTGATGATCACAGCCTTGTAATACATCCTGAAGTCCAGGATTGTGATGTCTCCTGCTTTGGTTTTCTTTTTCATGATTGCTTTGGCTATTTGGGGTCTTTTCTGGTCCATAAAAATTTTAGGATTGTTTGTTCTAGCTCTGTGAAGAATGCTGGTGTTATTTTGATAGGGATTACATTGAATACATAGATTGCTTTGGGTAGTATTGACATTTTAACAATATTTGTTCTTCCTATCCAGGAGCATGGAATCTTTTTCCATTTTTTTGTGTCTTTTTCAATTTCTTTCATAAGCTTTCTATAGTTTTCAGTGTATAGATTTCCCACCTCTTTGGTTAGATTTATTCCTAGATATTTTATGGTTTTTGGTACAATTGTAAATGGGATTGATTCCTTGATTTCTCTTTCTGTTGCTTCATTGTTGGTGTATAGGAATGCAACTGATTTCTGTGCATTTATTATATATCTTGTGACTTTGCTGAATTCATGGGTCAGTTCTAGAAGTTTTTTGGTGAAATGTTTTGAGTTTTCCATATAGGGTATCATGTCATCTGTGAAGAGTGAAAGTTTGACTTCCTCCTGGCCGATCTGGATAGATTTTATTCCTTTGTATTGTCAAATTGCTGAGGCTGAGACTTTCAATACTATGTTGAATAACAGTGGCAAGAGTGGGCATCCTTGTCTTCTTCCTGACCTTAGGTGGAAAGCTCTCAGTTTTTCCCCACTGAGGATGATATTAACGTTGGGTCTTTCATATATGACTTATGATCTTGAGGTATGATCCTTGTATCCCTGCTTTCTTAAGGATTTTTAGCAAGAAATGATGCTGTATTTTGTCAAATACTTTCTCTGCATCTATTGAGGGGATCATGTGGTTCTTGTCTTTTTTTATCGATCTGATGTATCACATTGATTGTTTTGCAGTTACTTAACAGCCCTGCATCCCAGGTATAAATCCCACTTGGTCATGGTGAATAATTCTTTATTTTATTGTTAGATCCAGTTGGCTACTATCTTGTTAAAGATTTATGCATCTGTGTTTATCAGGGAAATTGGTCTGCAGTCTTCCTTTTTTTGTGGGGTCCTTGTCTGGTTTTGGAATGAAGGTAATGTTGGCTTCATAGAATGAGTTTGGAAGTTTTCCTTCCATTTCTATTTTTTGGAACAGCTTCGAAAGAGTAGGTGTTAACTCTTCTTAAATGTTTGGTAGAATTCCCCTTGAAAGTGATCCAGCCCTGGACTCTTGTTTTTTAGATTTTTGGTTACTAATTCAATTTCTTTACTGGTTATGTGTCTGATCAAATTTTCTACTTCCTGTTTAAGTTTTGGTAGTTGATATGTTTCTAGGAATTTGTCCATTTCTTCCAGATTGCCCATTTAAATGGAGTATGATTGCTAATAATATTCTCATGTTTGTTTTTATTTATGCTGTGTTGGTGGTGTTTTCTCCTCTTTTATTCTTGATTTTATTTATTTGGGTCCTTTCCTTTTTCTTTTTTATTTAACTGGCTATGGGTTTATCAATTTTGTTGATTATTTCAAGGAACCATCTTCTGGTTTCATTGATCTGTTCTACTTTTTTTTTTTTTTTTTTTTGGTTTCCATACCATTGATTTCCATTCTCATCTTTATTATTTGCTACCTTCCGCTGGTTTTAGGTTTTAGTTGCTGTTCTTTTTCCAGCTCTTTACGGTGTAAGGTTAAGTTGTGTATCTGAGACCTTTCTTCATTCTTTAGTAAGGCCTGGATTGCTATATATTTCCCTCTTATGGCCACCTGTGCTGCATCTCAGGGGTTTGGGGCTGTGGTGTTATCATTTTCATTGGCTTCCATGTACTTTTTAATTTCCTCTTTATCCTCTTGGGTAGTGCATTCATTCTTTAGTAGGGTGTTATTTAGTCTCCAAGTATTTGTTTCCTTTCCAAATTTTTTCTTGTGGTTGATTTCAAGTTTCATAGAATTGTGGTCTGAAAATATTCACAGTATGATTTCGATGTTTTTATGCTTGTTGAGGGCTGATTTGTGTCCCAGAATTTGATCTATTGTGGAGAATGTTCCCTGTGCACTGGAGAAGATTATTTATTCTGCTGCTTTAGGATGACATATTCTGTATATATCTGTTAAGTCCATCTGGTCCAGTGTGTCATTCAAAGCCATTGTTTCCTTTTTGATTTTCTGTTTAGATGATCCACCCACCCATTGCTGTAAGTGAGGTATTGAAGTCCTTACCATTATGATATTTTTATCAATGAGTTTCTTTATGTTTGTGATTGAGTTATATATTTGGGTGCTTCCATGTTTGTAGCATACATATTTACAATTGTTAGGTCTTCTTGGTGGATAGATCCCTTAATTATGATATAATGCCCTTCTTTATTTCTTATTATGGTCTTTATTTTAAAATATCATTTGTCTGATATAGTATGGACACTCCGACTTTCTTTTGGCGACTATTAACATGGGATGATTCTCCATCTCCATATTTTCAATCTAAATGTGTTGTTAGATCTAAAATGGGTCTCTTCTAAGACTCTTAAAAACTGAGAACAAACTGAGGGTTGATGGGGGGGGTGGGTGGGTGATGGGTATTGAGGAGGGCACCTTTTGGGATGAGCACTGGGTGTTGTATGGAAACAAATTTGACAATAAATTTTATATATTGAAAAAAATAAATAAAATGGGTCTCTTCTAAACAGCATATAGATGGATCGTGTTTTCTTATCTTCCCTTATCCTATGCTTTTTGATTTGAGCACTTATTCCATTGATATTTAGAGTGAGTACTGAAAGATATGAATTTATTGCCATTATGTTGCCTGTAGAGTTGGAATTTCTGGTGGTGTTTTCTGGTTATTTCTGGTCTTTGTTCCTTTTGGTATTTTTTGTTTGTTTGTTTTCTGTTTTTTGTTTTTGTCCTTTCTCCCCTCATAGAGTCCCCCTGAAAATTTCTTGCAGGGCTAGTTTGGTGGTGATGGACTCCTTTAATTTTTGTTTGGGAAACTTTTTATCTCTCCTATTTTGAGTGACAGCCTTGCTGGATAAAGAATTCTTGGCTGCATATTTTTCTTATTCAGCACATTGAATATATACTGCCACTACTTTCTGGCCTGACAAGTTTCTGTGGATAGGTCTGCTGCAAACCTGATATATCTTTCCCTGTAGGTTAAGGACGTTTTTTCCCCTTGCTTCTTTCATGATTCTTTCCTTGCCTGAGTATTTTGTGAATTTTACTATTATATGCCTTCTTGATGGTCAGTTTTTAAAAATCTAATGAGAGTTCTCTGTGCTTCCTGGATTTTGATGTCTGTGTCTTTCCTCAGGTTAGGAAAGTTTTCCACTATGATTTGGAGACATAAACCTTCTACCCCTTTTTCTCTCTCTTCATCTTCTGGGACCTCTATGATTTCTGATACTATTGCTTTTCAATGAGTCACTGAGTTCTCTAATTCTTATATCATGCTCCTTTGCTTTAGTCTCCCTCTTTTTTTTCTGCTTCATTATTCTCCGTAAGTTTGTCATCTAGATTGCTGGTTTGCTGCTCTGCTTCCTCCATCCGTGCCACTGTGACATCCAGTCAAGATTGCAGCTCAGTTATAGCATTTTTTAAATTTCATACTGACCACCTTTTATTTCTTTTATCTCTGCAGAAAGGGTTTATAATTTATTTTCAACCCCAGCTAGTATTCTTATCATCATGATTCCAAATTCTGGTTCAGACATCTTGCTTGTATGTGTGGATTAAGTCCCTGGCTGTCATTTCTTCATGTTTTTCTGTTGAGGTGAATTCCTTCATTTCATCATTTTGAAGGTAGAAAAGGAGGTAATAAAGTTAAAACAAATGAAAATGAAACAATTAAAAACAACACACAAAAAAACAAATAAAGGATGCTTGGTCCTAGGTATGTTTTGGTCTGGTTGTTGAAAGAAACATGATAGATTAGAGTAAAAAGGGAAAGGTAAGGAAAAAAGGGGGGGAGGAAAACGTTTGAAAGTTTGAAAAAAAGAGTACAATAGAATAAAATGAAATGACAGCAGTAAAATAGAATATAAAAAAATTACAAAAAAGTAAAAAAAGTAGAAAAATTAAAGAAAAATATTAATAAAAATGAAAAATAAAAATAGTTTGTCTCTTTCTGTATTCAAGAATATGAAAAGAAAAGAAAAAGAAAAAAATTGAATAGATGCCCCAGTGAACAGAAACAAATATGATTGAAATTACATCGTTTCCCCTAGAAGTCAAAGTATGAAGCCCTTTATAGTCTGTAAACTAAGCAGGCAGAGACACTTGTGGTACTCTTCAAGAGTTTGGTGGCCCAGTTGGGCCAGGCTTAGTGTAACGGCTCCATTCTCCACTAGGTGGCACTGCCTAGCTTCCTAGGGTGGATTGTTGTGGCATTTGTAGGCTTGTACACAAATGCACAGGAGGGGTGAAAATGGTGTCACCCAGTTACCCAGTCTCTAGTAGCAGAACTCTTTGCTCTCCCCAATCAGCAATCAAGCAGCCCTCCTTGTCTCCAGCTTCCATCCACTCTTTGCTTCTACACTGTGACCAAGCCATCAATCTGCCAAGTGGCACCTCCCTCCTGGGTTTTATCTCAGATGGGGCTGTGTTTCTAACCCTTCATTTCTGAGGAACTGTGGCTTTGTCCCATTCTCACTCTCTGGGAGAGTTTCTTGCTGAACAATGGCAGGGTGCCGACTTATCCCCAGGAGAGTTTGCAAGACCATGCCACTGCCTATGCCCAGAGACTGCAGCTTGGTGCTAGCCTGCCCTAGAAAAAGTTTGTTCAATCGTGTAGCAGCAGTGTTTCAGGTATTATGGCAAATCACAACACACATCTGGGCTTCACCCCTAAAGTCTTTTCTCCAACACCAGTAATGTGGCTGTTTTCCAGGTTCTGCTGGACCTTTTCCTGTGGGGAGGCCACACCACCTCTACCAAATGTCCTCCCATCAGGGGAACTATCTCTCCCTGTGTGGCCTGAGGACCCCTGGGATCTTGCTCTCTGCTCCTGGGGATTTGCCCTTCCCACTAGAGCACTGCAAGGTATCAAGCTGCAGAATTTTGGACTCTGCACTCCCACTGTTTAAGGAATCTTAATGGAATTTACACTCTCTCCTTTCTCCTTTCTCCCTTTTTTGTTCAGTCCCTGCAGCTGTTTCCATTCTTTCTTTTTCTCTCCAGCTGCTTTCACAGGGGGAGGGTGCCTTTCCCATACTCTCCCTCTGTCTCTATCCTCTCTCCACAAGCAAAAACAACTCCCTGCCCTCCACGGCTTCTCTCTCCCCTAGTTCACCTTTCCATGCTATGTACCTGCCAAGTTTTGTGGTTCAGGTTGTGCAGATTGTTGTGTTAATCCTCAAATCAGTTTTCTAGGTGTAAAAGATGGTTTAGTGTTGATCTGGCTGTATATCAGGGACAAGAGATGGAAAAAAACTTCCAAGCTGTTCCGTACAGGATCTTTTGCTTCTTTTGTTACGTTTATTCTTAGGTATTTTATCGTTTTTGGTACAACTTATAAATGGAATCGATTCCTTGACTTCTTTTTGTGATGCTTCATTATTTGTGTATAAAATGAAACATATTCCTGTATGTTGACTTTGTAAGCTGGTTGCAGGTTTTTTTTCTTTTCTCTTTTAGTACATTGAATATATCATGACACTACTTTCTAGCCTGCAAAGTTTCTCCTGAAAAGTCACCTTGTATACTTACGGGGCTCTTTTGTATGTAAATGCTTTCTTTCTTTCTTTTCACGTGTTGCTCTTAAAATTCCTTTTTTATCACGTTTTTCACATTTTTATTACTATGTATTTTGGTGTGCCCCCCCCCTTTGGTTGATTTTGTTGGACATTCTCTTTGCCTCTTGGGTCTGGATTTCTGTTTCCTTTCCTAGATTTTAGTCGTTTTCAGCTATTATTTCTTCAACTATATATTCTTCCCCATTTCCTATGTCTTCTTCTTTTGGGAACAGTATTGTGCAAATGTTATGCTCAATGGTGACACTGAATTTCCTAAGTCTATTTTCACTTTTTTTTCTCTCTCCTTATAAGCTTCATTATTTTCCATTAGTCTGTTCTCCATGATGCTGATCCGTTTTTCTGCTTCTTCTAGGTTGCTATTTATTCCATCTAGTCTGTTTTAATTTCAGTTATTGAGTTATTCATCTCTGATTGGTTCTTTTTTATGTTTTCTATCTCTTAATTTAGGGTCTCACTGATGTCCTCCACTGTTTACCTCAAGTCCAGTAAGTATCTTTATGACCATTGTTTTAAATTCTCTATTAGGCATATTACTTATTTCCCTTTTACTCTTGCTGTGATTTTTATCTTATTCTTTCATTTGGTATGTATTCTTCTGTCTCCTCATTTTGTGTAACTCTCTGTGTCTATTTCTAAATGTTAGGAAAGTCAGGTATGTCTCCTGCTCTTGAAAGTAGTGGTCATGGGGCACCTGGGTAGCTCAGTCCATGGAGTGTCTGACTCTTGATTTTGGTTCAGGTCATAGTCTGATGGTTTGTGAGTTCAAGCCCCATATCAGGCTCTGTGCTGACAGTGCAGAGCCTGCTTGAAATTCTCTCTGTCCCTACCCTACTTGCATGTGCACTCTCTCTCTCAAAGATAAATAAACATTAAAAAAGAAAGTAGTGGTCTCATGAAAAAGAGGTCCCATAATGCCTTACAGTGCAATGTCCCCTGTTCACCAGACCCTGCCCCTTCAGCAGTGTCTCCCATGTGTGTTGCATGCACCCTGCTGTTGTGGCTGAACAGCTTTTGTCTTTAGTCAAGTTCTCTGCAATGTCTGCCCTGTGAGCAGGGTTTGGTCCCTCTGTTCTTACTGACCCAGTCTGGGGTCACCTTGTGCTTGAGTGGAGTTAGACTAGGCATTTTCCAGCAATTCAGTAGCACTGAAGTACCAGGCACTTTTCCTGTGTTGTCCCCTGAGAAGATTTTGTTGGTAGGTGGTGCCTTCTGTTAGACCATCTTTGTTCCCCCAGCCGACTCCTGGGGCCAGAGTTGGACTTTGGTGTGTGGTTATCTTCCCCTCTTCTTGGGGCAAAAGTCAATTTAGAGTGGTGCTGTCCCTTGTTGGGGCTGCTTGCACAGTGACAGTCTTGTGGCATCTCTTTGTATGGGCTCTGGCCAAGGGTATATTGCAGCATGCAGATACACAGGAGTACAAATATGGAGGGCAGGCACATAGTGTTAGCAAGGTTTGTATTTGTGTACTATGGTAGTAGACCTCAAGCAGAGGTCTGGCTGGAGGTGGTATCTCTGAAGGACAATGCAAGGGTGGGGTGAATTTTTAGCAAGTTAGGTAATGAGTATTGGGGGCATAGCTGCTTTCTGCAGTGTCTGTGTGTCTAGGCTGGAGAGGCAGGGGAGGGAAATGGTGCCCACCATATCCTTTGTTGATGGAGAAGTTTCCCAATGATCCTTGCCCCTCCCGCCCATGATCTTAGATTGGTAAGCAAATCTTTCTCTTGTATACCCCAGGTGTTTTTCAAACTACTGCTTTTATGTTGTATCTCTGTGGGGTTGTTTCCTGTGTTCTCTTTAAGGGTGAGGACTCAGTTTCCTCTCACCCTCCTGGCTTTCCCTGAGTGGAGCCTGTTAATTTTTTTTTTATTTTTTTTTCAACGTTTTTTTATTTATTTTTGGGACAGAGAGAGACAGAGCATGAACGGGGGAGGGGCAGAGAGAGAGGGAGACACAGAATCAGAAACAGGCTCCAGGCTCCGAGCCATCAGCCCAGAGCCTGACGCAGGGCTCGAACTCATGGACCGTGAGATCGTGACCTGGCTGAAGTCAGACGCTTAACCGACTGCGCCACCCAGGCGCCCCGAGCCTGTTAATTTTTGAGTTTCCAGGTGTTAAGCCCATCTGGTTATAGGAACTCACAAAATTTAGCCCCTCTGGTATTCAAATCCAGATGTTATGTGGATTTGTCTTCCCCATGTGAGTTCCCTGTGCCTGAAGTGCTGGTGTTATCATATATTTTCCCCCCTTTCAGTGCCTGAGGAGTCCTTCTTTCCCACAGACAGTTCCATTTGTCCATTTATCTTCTGTGTCTCCAACCTTGCTACCCTCTTTATTGTAGCCTCTTCTCTACATTTAGCTGTGGAAAACTGTTTTTCCAGTCTTTGGGTAATTTTCTGGGTTATTTACATTGATATTGGTGTTATCTAGTTGTTTTCATTTGAAAAGGAGAACTTAGGATCTTCCTATGCTGCCATCTTCCCTGGAATTTTACCATAATATTTTGATTACTACAGATTTATACTATATTTTGAAATCTTGCATTGTGGTATCTCCAGTTTTGTTTTTCTTTCTCAAGGTTGCTTTGGCTATATTGGGTCATTTGTGGTTCCATACAAATTTAGTATTAGTTCTAGTTTTGTGAAAAATGCTGTTGGTGTTTTGACAGAGATTTTATTGAATCTGTAGATTGCTTTGTCTAATATGGACAATTTAACAATATTAATTTTTTCAATCCATGGGCATGGTGTATATTTTTATTGTTTCATCTTCAATTTTGTTAATGACTATTTTATAGCTTTCAGAGTACAGGTCTTTTACTTCTTTGCTTAAGTTTAAACCTGGCTATTTTATTATTTTTTTGGTGCATTTGTAACCACTGAAACCACCTAGCCTTCATGTTTTCTGTAATGGGAAGTTTTTGGTTACATATTTAATATCCTTACACGTTATTAGTCTGTTCAGAGTTTAAATTTCATGGTTCCAGGAATTTATCTATTTCGTCTTGGCTTTCTATTTTGTAAATATATAATTATTCAAAGCAAACTTCCATGAGTCTTTGTATTTTTGTGGTATCAGTTGTAATTACTCATCTTTCTTTTCTGTGTTTTTTTATTTACATGTTATCTTTTTCTCTGCTCAGCTAAAGGTTTTTAAACTTTGCTTATCTTTTTAAAAAACAGAACTCTAATTTTTATGGAACTTTGTATTTTTCTGTTTCTACTTCATCTACTTCTGCTCTTATATTTGCTATTTTCTTGTTTCTGCTAACTCTGTGCTAAATTTCTTATTTTTCTATAGCTCCTGGGGAATACATTTAAATATCTTATTTGGGATCTTTCTTTTTTTCTTGATGCATGCATTTATTGCTATAAAATTCCTTTATTATCACCTCGAGGGGAACTTGCACACACATCTTGTGCCCTTGTTTTTATGTCTGATACTTTGTTTTTTGTGTCTGTCACACAGTGGATGTCCCTTTATCTCATTCTTGGTGATAAATAAGACTTGTGTTCATGTATTCCATGGGAGTTGAACACATGGAGAGACATTTCCCGTAGGCACAGCACAAATAGCAGACTGAAACACACACTTGCTTTTTCTGCAAAAAATGCTTATTTTTTTGTGGGGAGGTGGGATTTGGATCTTTGGCCTAAAGGGCACAATACTGGATTGGCACACATCTAGGACCCTCCTGAGATGTTCTCTTGGGAAAGTGGCTGGTAGATCTCATCTTTTTCTATCCTTCTACCTCACTTAAGATCACTGATATCTTCTGAAAAGGAACTTCTAACCTCATCTTGCACACTGATTTTTGTGGCTCATGCCCAGGGAACAACTCTACATCTCCAGGATATGGTGGCCAGCAGGGCTTATGTTCAAGTCCCACAAGGCTACATATATTTGCATACTTTAAAAACTGCCTGTCTGAAGATCTGGCTTTCAATTAACCTGAATCTAGGTGCTGACTAAGATTCTCCCCATTGGGACATTCACAGATGTAGCACATTTTCAGTTACAGGGAGCCACTAAAAATTAAAGTAGTCTCCTTGTAGAATCACAAAGATTTGAGAGACCAAGGGCTGGATTGAACAGTATGATTCAGCTTCTACAGGAGGCCACTCCTTCAAGACTGGAAAAGGGGTGGCTGCTTTATATAATGCATCAAGGGACAGTGAGTCAAGGGATATGAAGAAACAGAGAAATGTGTTCCAAATTAATCATAAATACAAACCCACAGAAAGACATCAATGGAACAGAAATAAGTGGTTTACTTTCAAAGAGTACAAAATAACAATCATAAAGATGCTTACTGAGTTTGGAATAAGAATGGATGAAGAAGTGAAAATTCCAACAAAGTGAAAGTGTAAGAAAATATAAATTAGCAGTCAGACCTGAAGAATTCAATAACTGAACTGGAATATACAGTAAAAAGTTAAAGCAGGATATTAGGTGAAGCAGAGGAAAAAATTAGTGAACTCCAAGAGAAGGTAGTGGAACTCAAGACAGCAAAAAGAAAAAAAAAAGAATGAAAAGAGTGAATAGAGCTTAGGAAACTTCTGAGACAACATCTAGCAGACCAACATTCTCATTATAAAAGTACCAGAAGGAGAAGAGAAAGATAAAGGAGGGGGGATTTATCTGAAGAAATATGGTTGAAACTTTCCTTTACCTGGGGTTGGAAACAGACATCCATGTCCAGAAGACCTATAGAGTTCCAAATTGGAAGAACCCAAAAATACACACACCATGATACAGTGTAATCAAAGTATTACAGTTAAAAACAGGGCAAGAATCTCAAAAGCAGCAAGAGGAAAACAACTTGTAACATTCAAATAAACTCCAATAAGACTCTCAACTCTTTTTTTTTTTATACAAAAATTGAAGTATAATTGACATACACTGTTACATGAATTTCAGGTATATATTGATTTGACAATTCTATACATTACTCAATGCTCACCATGATACATGTAGTCACCACCTATCACCATAGAATATTATTACAATACTGTTGACTTTATTAAGGACGTAAAAATACAGAGGTTCAAAATGAATTTTACATTATTATTAACTTGAAACACACCACTATAGATATGTTATTTTATGTAACCTCATGATAACCAGAAAGCAACATCTACTAATAGATACACAAAAAATCAAGAGAAAGGAATTTAAGCATACTACTACAGAAAATTATCAAACCACAAAAGGAAGAAAACAGTAGAAGAAAAGGACAGATTAAGTACAAAATTACCAGCAATTAACAGGCAATGGTTATTTATAGATAATTAATTTTTATTGATAATTACTTTTAGAATAAGTGGAGTATATTCTCCAATAAAAACACCTAGAGTGACTGAATGGATTTAAAAAGACCCACTTAGCTATATGTTGCCTGCAAGAGATTTACTTTCGATGTAAAGATCTACATGTATTAAAATTGGTGGGTGGAAAAACATATGCTATACAAATTGAAATTGAAAGAAAGCTAAGGTAGCTATGTTTATATGAGAAAATTAGACTTTAGGACTTAGAGATGTCCAACAGACACATGAAAAGATGCTCGACGTCACTCATCATTAGGTAAATACAAATTGAAACCACAATGAAATATCACTTCCCACCTGTAAGAATGGCTAAAATCAACAACATAAGAAACAGGTGTTGGCAAGGATGTGGAGAAAAGGGAACCCTTCTGCACTGATGGTGGAAATGCAAACTGATGCAGCCACTCTGGAAAACAGTATGGAGGTTCCTCAGAAAGTTAAAAATAGAACTACCTTACAATTCAGCAATTGCACTACTAGGTATTTACCCAACTAATACAAAAACAGTAATTCAAAGGGATACATGCACCCTGATGTTCATAGCAGTATTATCTACAATAGGCAAATTATGAAACAGCCCAAGTACCCATCAACTGAAGAATGGATAAAGAAGGTGTGTTATATACAGGCACTCAATGGCACATTATTCAGCCATAAAAATGAATGAAATCTTGCCATTTGCAATGATGTGGATAGAGCTAAAGAGTATTGTGCCAAGAGAAATAAGTCAGTCAAAGAAAGACAAATACAACATGGTTTCACTAATATGTAGAATTTAATAAACAACAAATGAGAAAAGGGGAAAAAAGCGACAGAGGCAAACCAATAAAGAGACTCTTAACTATAGAGAACAAACTGATGGTTAACAGTGGGTTAACCAGTGTGTTATGGGGATTAAGGAGTACACCTATTGTGATGAGCACCAGATGTTGTAAGTGTTGGATCACTAAATTTTATACCTGAAACTAATATTACACTGTATGTTAACTAACTGTAATTTATACAAAAACTTAAAAAAAATCCGAGTGTAATACAAGAAAAAATCATTATATAATAATAACAATCCAAAAAAGAGAATATAATATTTATAAATGTTTATGCACTCACATAAGAGCAATTAAACATGTTAATCAAATATTAAGACCTAAGTAGAGAAATAGACAATGAAAAAATAATATTAGAGAACTTTAAAACCCCATGAATGCATCCAGACAGATCTATATGGACACATTAGTCCTAAGTGACATGTTAGACCAAAGACTTAAAAAACATGCACAAAACTTTTTATCCAAAAGCGCATTCTTCTCAAGTGTACATGAAGCAGTCTCCAGGAACAATCATATGTCAGGCCACAAAACAACTCTTAATAAATTAATTAAGATTGAAATCATATAAAGCAGCTATCCTGGGTTGCCTGCGTGGCTCAGTAGGTTAAGTGTACGACTTTTGGCTTCAACTCAGGTCACGATCTCACAGTTTGTGGGAATGAACCCCACATTGGGCTCCAAAATGACAGCATGGAGTCTGCTTGGGATTCTCTCTCTCCTATCTCTGCCCCTTTCCCTGCTCAAACACACACTCTCTCAAAATAAATAAATAAACTTTTTTTTAAAGCAGCTATGCCAACCACAATGGTATAAAACTAAAAATAAATTATGAGAAGGAAACGTGGAGTTTACAAATAAGTCAAGTTTACACAACATGTTACTGAACAACCAATAAGTCAAAAAAGAAATAAAAAGATAAAAAATAATGAAATATGTGGATCTGTAAATAGTACATAGCATAAATAATGGGATGCAGAAATATCAGTTCTAAATGTAAAGTTTATAGTAATAAGTGCCTACTTTAAGAAACAAGAAAAATCTCAGATTTCTAACCAAACTTTATACCCAAGAAACTAGAGAAAAAAAACACATGGAACCCAAAGTGAGTAGCACGAAGGAAATAACGAAGAATAGAATAGATAAGTGAAAAAGAGACTAAAAAGAACAATAGAAAAGATCAATGAGAGTAGGATCTGGATTTTTGAAAAGATAAAATTCATAAATCTTAATTAGCCTTAACAAAACAAAAGAGAATGCTCAGATAAAACCAGAAATGGAAGAGGAGACATTACAATTGATATTACAGAATTGCAAATGATTATAAAAGGCTATAATGAAAAAGCATACACCTACAAATTGGACAACCTAGAAGAAATTGATAAATTCCTAGAAACATACAAACTACAAAGACTGGATCATGAAAAAATAGAAAAGCTGAACACACAAATTACTAGTAAGGAGATAAAATAAGTAATCCAAATTCACCTAACAAACAAAAAAGTTCAGGATGAAATGGCTTCACTGATGAATTCTACAAAATATTTAAAGAATAATTAATGCCTATATTTCTTAAACTCTTCTAAAAATACGAAAGAAGGGAACACTTAAAAATTCATTTTTGAGGAGTTCCTGGGTGGTTCAGTTTGTTAAATGTCTCACTCTTGATTTTGGCTCAGGTCATCATCTCATGGTTTGTAAGATCAAGCCCTTGGTTGGGTTTCATGCTGACAGCCTAGAGCCTGTTTGGGTTTCTTTCTCTCCCTCTCTCTCTCTGTCCCTACCCTGACTTGCACACATGTTCTGCAACTCTCTTTCTCTCTCTCTCTCTAAAAATAAATAAACATTAAAAAAAAACCCTCATTTCTCAACCCTCATTCTCAACCCTGATTAAGAAAACCAAGCAAGGATGCCACAGGAGACAAAACTTATAGGTCAATATCCTTGATGAACTTAGGTGTAAATATCCTCAACAAAATATCAAACCAAATTCATCAATACATTAAAAAGATTATATACCATGATCAGCTGTGATTCATATCAGGGAAACAAGGAAGTTTCAACCTCCACAAATCAATCAATGTGAAAATTATCACATCAACAAAATGAAAGTCAGAAATCATATGATCATCCCAATACATGTAGAAAAAGCATTTGACAAACCTCAGCATCCATTAATAGTACAACCTTTCAACAAAGTATGTATTAAAGGGAATGTACCTTAACATAACAAAGGCCATGTATGGCAAGCCCACAGCAAACATCATGTTAAACAATGAAAACCTGAAAGATTTTCCTTTAAGATAAAGCATGACAAAGATGATCACTCTTTTTGGTTTTACTCAACTCAGTATTGGAAGTCCTATCCACAACAGTTAGGCAAAAAATAATAATTAGAATAAAATAAAGTAAAATAAAATAAAATAAAATACATCCAAATTGGAAAAGAAGTAAAATTCTCACTATTTGCAGATTACATGATATTATGTAGAAAATACAAAAAAGTCTCCACCAAAAATCTGTTAGAACTAAGAAATGCATTCAGTAATGTTGCTGGGTACAAAATCAATATTCAAAAATCTTTTGTGATTCTATAATATAATAATGAATTTTCAGAACAAATTATGAAAATCCCATTTCATAATTGCATCAATAATATTAAAATACCTAGAAATAAATTTAAACAAGGAGATGAAATACCTATACACTGAAAACTATGACATTGATTAAAAAATTGAAGAAGACAGGGGCGCCTGCGTGGCTCAGTCGGTTGAGTGTCCAACTTGGCTCAGGTCATGATCTCACAGTCTGTGAGTTTGAATCCCGCTTCGGACCCTGTGCTGACAACTCGCAGCCGGGAGCCTGCTTCTGATTCTGTGTCTCCCTCTCTCTCTGCCCCGCCCCCGCTTATGTTCTCTCTCTCTCTCTCTCTCATTCTAAAAATGAATAAATGTTAAAAAAAATTAAAAAAATTTTGAAGAAGACAAAAATAAAGCATATTTTGTGCTTATGGTTTGGAAAAATTAATATTACTAAAAATTTTCATAATACCCAAAGAAATATACAGATTCAATGCAATATTAATCAAAATTACAGTGGTATTTTTCATAGAAAGAGAACAATTATAACATTTGTATAAAAACACAAAGGACCCCCACCCCAAAAAAACACAAAAGACCCTCAACAGACAAAACAATCTTAAGAAAGAACAAAATAGGGGGAATCATGCTCCATGATTTGATAATATATTACAAAGCTATAGTTATCAAAAACAATATGGTATTGGCATAAAAACAAACACATATTAAATGGATCAACACAAATATCTCTGAAATAAACCCACACAAATATGTTAAATTAATTTATGACAAAGGATCTAAGAATATACATCCTAGGAAAGGCAGACCCTTCAATAAACTGGGCGACTTACATGCTAAGGAATGAAACTGGACCACTTCTAATGCCCTCTATAAAAATTACCTCAAAATGAACTAAGACTAGCATGTGAGACCTGAATACATAAAACTCCTAGAAGAAAACATAGCCAGTAGGTAAACCTTGACATTCGTCTTAGAGATGATTTTTTTTAATTTAACATAAAAAACAAAGGCAATAAAAATACAGATAAATAAGTGGGGACTATATCAAACTAAAAAGCTTTTTCCTGATTAAAACATGGGCAGAGGATGTGAGTGGACATTTTCTTCCAAGAAGACATAGAAATGACAAACAGACACATGAAAAGATGCTCAACATCACTGATCATTAGGGAACTCAAAACCACAATGAGATATCACCCCACCTGTCAGAATGGCTAGAATTGAAAAGAGAATACTGTGTTGGTGAGGGTATGGATAAAAAGGAACCCTCAGGAACTGTTGGTGGGAATGCAAATTTGACAGCCACTATCGAAAACAGTATGGTTTTTAATTTTTAAAAATTAAAAATAAAATTACCATAGTATTTAGTAATTTCACTATTGAGTATTTACCCAAATAAAATGAAAACAATAATTCAAAAAGATATTCACACCCTTATGTTTATTGCAACATTGTTTGCAATAACCAAGATATGGAAGCAATACTAATTCCCATCCATAGATAAGTGGATAAAGATGTGGTGTGTGTGTGTGTGTGTATGTGTGTATACATGGATGGACCTAGAGGATATAATACTTAGTGAAATAAGTCAGTCAGAGAAAGACAAAAACATGATTTCACACATATGTGGAATTTAAGAAACAAAACAAATGAACAAAGAAGAAAAGATACAAACAAAAAACCCAGACTCTGAAATATAAAGAACTAACTCATGGTTACCAGAGGGGAAGTGGATTGGGGGATGAGTAAAATAGATAAAGAGGATTAAGAGTATACTTATCCTGATGAGCATAGAATTATGTATACAATTGTTGAATCATTATATGTACACCTGAAACTATTATAACACTATGTTCATTATTCTTTAATTAAAAAAATTAAACATTATAACACTATGTTCATTATTCTTTAATTAAAAAAAATAAAACACATATGCACAGCAAAGGAAGCAATCAGAAATATGAAAAGACTACTTACTGAATGGGAGAAAATATTTAAAAATAATTAATATGTTTGAGGTTAATATCCAAAATATATAAAGAACTCATACAACTCAATAACATACATACATACATACATACATACACATAGAAAATAAAAACAATTCAATTAAAACTTGGGCAAGAAATCAGAAATTTTCCAAAAAGACAGGTACATGAAAAGTTGCACAGCATTACTAATCATCAAGGGATTGTAAATCAGAATCACAATGAAATATCACCTCAGACCTCTTATAATGAGGCTGTGGAGAACATATAATCCTTGTGCACTATTGGTGAAAATCTTAAATTAGTATAGCCACTATGGAAAACCGTATGGAGATTCCTCAAAAAATCAAAAATAAAACTATCATATGCTACAGCAATTCTATCTCTGTCCATTTTCTGAAGGGAAGGAAAATGTTAACTTGAAAATACATATGCAGCAACATATTCATAATAGCTTTATTTATGATAGCAAATACATATAGGCAACCCAAGTGTCCATCAGCTGATGAATGGATAATGAAAATGTAGTTTATTTACTATAGAATATTACTCAGCCATTAAAAGGAAGAAATCTTACCATTTATGACAACATGAATGAACATTGAGGGTATTATGCTAAGTGAAATGAGTCAGAGAAAGACAAATACCATATGATCTCATTTACATGTGGACTAATTTTTTTAATTAAAAGATTTCATCCTTTTTATGGCTAAGTAATATTCCATTATACATATGTATATATATTATATGTATATATGTAATACATATAATATATATAAGATATATATGTATATATGTAATACATATAATATATATGTTCTTTATTAGTTCATCTATCAATGGACATTTGCAACAACATGAGTGGATTTGGAGAGTATAATGCTAAATGAAATAAGTCAGTCACATAAAGACAAACACTATATGATTTCATTCATATGTGCATTTTAATAAACAAAGCGGAGAAAAAAAGACAAAAAACCCACAAATTCTTAAATATAGGTAGAAAATGTAGTTGCCAGAGGGAAGGTGGATGGGGGAATGGGTGAAATAGGTGAAGGGGATTAAGAGTACACTTATCTTGATGAACGCTGAGTAATGTATACAATTATTGAATCACTATATTGTATGCCTGAAACTAATATAAACCTGTATATTAATTATACTGGAATTAAAGTAATAAATAAATTAAAGTTCAAAAACAGTCTTAAAATTTCTTTTTAAAAATGTTATAGATATAGAGGACAGATTGGTAGTTGCCAGAGGTGCGGGTGTAGTGTGTGGGAGAAATGCATAAAAGTGGGCAAAAGGAACAAACTTCTATTTTTAAAATTAATAAATCGTGGAGATACAACATACAACATGGTGACATTGGTTAATAATACTGAATTCTATATGTGAAAGTGCTGAGAATATAGTCTTAAATGTTCTCACCACAAGGATACAATTGTAATTATGTATAGTGATGGATATTGACTAAACTTATTGTAGTGATCAATTATCTACCTGTATATACAAATATCAAATATAATATGTTATATACCAATCATATATCAATAAAAAATAAACAGGAGGAAAAGACATCCTCTTAGAATTGCTTTTGCTGCACCCCATACATTATAGTATATTTTATTTCCATTTTCATTTGTCTCAAGATATTTTTTATTTCCCTTTTCATTTTTATTTTGACCCATTGATTGCTCAGAGTATGTTTAATTTCTACATATTTGTGAATTTTCCATATTTCATTCTGTTGTTTATTTCTCATTTCATAATACTGTAGCCTTAAAAGATATTTGGTAAGATTTCAAACTTCTTAAATTTTCTCTGTTTTTTTGCAAAACGTGTAATCTATTATAGAAAATGTTCTATGCAGACTTTAGAGGAATTTCTATCCTAGTGTTTTTGAGTGGAATGCTTGGTATATGTCAGTTATGCCCATATGCTCTATAGTATTGTACAAATATTTTAAAAATTATTGATTCTCTGTTTGGATAATCCATCCATTGCTTTGAGTGGGGTATTGAAATTCCCTAACTATTCTTATATCCCTTCTCTTTTTAGTTTTTTAATATTTGCTTTATATTTTTATTTGCCCTGATGTTACAGCATAAATATTTCCAACATTATTTCTTCTTGGTAATTGATCTCTTTAACATGAAACAATGACCTTTTTTTTTAAAAAAAATCTCTTTTGACCATTTTTAGTTTGAAGTCTATTTTATCTAAGTTTAGCTATCCCTGCTTTCTTTTGGCTACAATTTGCTTAAAATATATTTTTCCATTATTTCACTCTATGTGTATTTAAAATTAAAATGTCACCTGTAAGTAGTAAATAATTGAATCTTGCTTTTTTAATCCATTAAGGCTCTCCATGTGCTTTAATTAGATATATTAATCCATTTAATTTAAACCACTTTTTCAGAGGTAAGGACTTATTGCCATTTTTTATTGTCTTCTGACTCTTTTGTAGATCATTTCTTCCTTGCTTCTAATCTTGCTAAATTCTTTTGTGATTAGATGACAATTTGTAACAGTATGCTTTAACTCCTTTAGCATAATATTTTGTGTATTTTCTACAGATTTTTCCTTTGTGGTAACCATGAGGCTTACAAAAAATATCTTATAACATCCCATTTTAAGCTGATAATTTCATTAGCATACACAAACCTTATGGTTTAACTTCTAGCCCTCACATTTTATGTTATTGATATTACAATTTGTATATTTTCTATATTGTGGATCCACTGACAAATTATGTCATAGTTATATTGAATATGTTTGTTATAGAGTTTTAAATCTAGAGTTTTTTTTTTAATGTATGAAATTTATTGTCAAATTGGTTTCCATACAACACCCAGTGCTCATCCCAAAATGTGCCTTCCTCAATACCCATCACCCACCCTCCTCTCCCTCCCACCACCCATCAACCCTCAGTTTGTTCTCAGTTTTTAACAGTCTCTTATGCTTTGGCTCTCTCCCACTCTAACCTCTTTTTTTTTTTCCTTCTCCTCCCCCATGGGTTTCTGTTAAGTTTCTCAGGATCCACATAAGAGTGAAACCATATGGTATCTGTCTTTCTCTGTATGGCTTATTTCACTTAGCATCACACTCTCCAGTTCCATCCACGTTGCTACAAAAGGCCGTATTTCGCTAGTATCCAAAATCTATAAAGAGCTTCCCAAACTCCACACCCGAAAAACAAATAACCCAGTGAAGAAATGGGCAGAAAACATGAATAGACACTTCTCTAAAGAAGACATCCGAATGGCCAACAGGCACATGAAAAGATGTTCAGCGTCGCTCCTTATCAGGGAAATACAAATGAAAACCACACTCAGTATCACCTCACGCCAGTCAGAGTGGCCAAAATGAACAAATCAGGAGACTATAGATGCTGGCGAGGATGTGGAGAAACGGGAACCCTCTTGCACTGTTGGTGGGAATGCAAATTGGTGCAGCCGCTCTGGAAAGCAGTGTGGAGGTTCCTCAGAAAATTAAAAATAGACCTACCCTATGACCCAGCAATAGCACTGCTAGGAATTTACCCAAGGGATACAGGAGTACTGATGCATAGGGGCACTTGTACCCCAATGTTCATAGCAGCATTCTCAACAATAGCCAAATTATGGAAAGAGCCTAAAAGTCCATCAACTGATGAATGGATAAAGAAATTGTGGTTTATATACACAATGGAATACTACGTGGCAATGAGAAAAAATGAAATATGGCCTTTTGTAGCAACATGGATGGAACTGGAGAGTGTGATGCTAAGTGAAATAAGCCATACAGAGAAAGACAGATACCATATGGTTTCACTCTTACGTGGATCCTGAGAAACTTAACAGGAACCCATGGGGGAGAGGAAGGAAAAAAAAAAAAAAGAGGTTAGAGTGGGAGAGAGCCAAAGCATAAGAGACTGTTAAAAACTGAGAACAAACTGAAGGTTGATGGGGGGTGGGAGGGAGGAGAGGGTGGGTGATGGGTATTGAGGAGGGCACCTTTTGGGATGAGCACTGGGTGTTGTATGGAAACCAATTTGACAATAAATTTCATATATAAAAAAAAACAAAAAAAACAAAAGGCCATATTTCATTTTTTCTCATTGCCACATAGTATTCCATTGTGAATATAAACCACAATTTCTTTATCCATTCATCAGTTGATGGACATTTAGGCTCTTTCCATCATTTGGCTATTGTTGAGAGTGCTGCTATAAACATTGGGGTACAAGTGCCCCTATGCATCAGTACTCCTGTATCCCTTGGATAAATTCCTAACAGTGCTATTGCTGGGTCATAGGGTAGGTCTATTTTTAATTTTCTGAGGAACCTCCACACTGCTTTCCAGAGCGGCTGCACCAATTTGCATTCCCACCAACAGTGCAAGAAGGTTCCCGTTTCTCCACATCCTCTCCAGCATCTATAGTCTCCTGATTTGTTCATTTTGGCCACTCTGACTGGCGTGAGGTGATACCTGAGTGTGGTTTTGATTTGTATTTCCCTGATAAGGAGCGACGTTAAACAACTTTTCATGTGCCTGTTGGCCATCTGGATGTCTTCTAGGAGAAGTGTCTATTCATGTTTTCTGCCTATTTCTTCACTGGGTTATTTGTTTTTCGGGTGTGGAGTTTGGGGAGCTCTTTATAGATTTTGGATACTAGCCCTTTGTCCGATATGTCATTTGCAAATATCGTTTCCCATTCCGTTGGTTGCCTTTTAGTTTTGTTGGTTGTTTCCTTTGCTGTGCAGAAGCTTTTTAATCTTCATTAGGTCCCAGTAATTCACTTTTGCTTTTAATTCCCTTGCCTTTGGGGATGTGTCGAGTAAGAGATTGCTATGGCTGAGGTCAGAGAGGTCTTTTCCTGCTTTCTCCTCTAAGGTTTTGATGGTTTCCTGTCTCACATTCAGGTCCTTTATCCATTTTGAGTTTATTTTTGTGAATGGTGTGAGAAAGTGGTCTAGTTTCAACCTTCTGTATGTTGCTGTCCAGTTCTCCCAGCACCATTTGTTAAAGAGACTGTCTTTTTTCCATTGGATGTTCTTTCCTGCTTTGTCAAAGATGAGTTGGCCATACGTTTGTGGGTCTAGTTCTGGGGTTTCTATTCTATTCCATTGGTCTATGTGTCTGTTTTTGTGCCAATACCATGCTGTCTTGATGATGACAGCTTTGTAGTAGAGGCTAAAGTCTGGGATTGTGATGCCTCCTGCTTTGGTCTTCTTCTTCAAAATTACTTTGGCTATTCTGGGCCTTTTGTGGTTCCATATGAATTTTAGGATTGCTTGTTCTAGTTTCGAGAAGAACGCTGGTGCAATTTTGATTGGGATTGCATTGAATGTGTAGATAGCTTTGGGTAGTATTGACATTTTGACAATATTTATTTTTCCAATCCATGAGCAGGGAATGTCTTTCCATTTCTTTAAATCTTCTTCAATTACCTTCATAAGCTTTCTATAGTTTTCAGCATACAGATCTTTTACATCTTTGGTTAGATTGATTCCTAGGTATTTTATGCTTGTTGGTGCAATTGTGAATGGGATCAATTTCTTTATTTGTCTTTCTGTTGCTTCATTGTTAGTGTATAAGAATGCAACTGATTTCTGTACATTGATTTTGTATCCTGCAACTTTGCTGAATTCATGTATCAGTTCTAGCAGACTTCTGCTGGAGTCTATCGGATTCTCCATGTATAGTATCATGTCATCTGCAAAAAGTGAAAGCTTGACTTCATCTTTGCCAATTTTGATGCCTTTGATTTCCTTTTGTTGTCTGACTGCTGATGCAAGAACTTCCAGCACTATGTTAAACACCAGCGGTGAGAGTGGGCATCCCTGTCGTGTTCCTGATCTCAGGGAAAAAGCTCTCAGTTTTTCCCCGTTGAGGATAATGTTAGCTCTGGGCTTTTCATAAATGGCTTTTATGATCTTTAAGTATGTTCCTTCTATCCCGACTTTTTCAAGGGTTTTTATTAATAAAGGGTGCTGCATTTTGTCAAAGGCCTTTTCTGCATCGATTGACAGGATCATATGGTTCTTCTCCTTTTTTTTGTTAATGTGATGTATCACGTTGATTTTTTGCGAATGTCGAACCAGCCCTGCATCCCAGGAATGAATCCCACTTGATCATGGTGAATCATTCTTTTTATATGCCGTTGAATTCGATTTGCTAGTATCTTATTGAGAATTTTTGCATCCATATTCATCAGGGATATTGGCCTGTAGTTCTCTTTTATTACTGGGTCTCTGTCTGGTTTAGGAATCAAAGTAATACCGGCTTCATAGAATGAGTCTGGAAGTTTTTCTTCCCCTTCTATTTCTTGGAATAGCTTGAGAAGGATAGGTATTATTTCTGCTTTAAACGTCTGGTAGAACTCCCCTGGGAAGCCATCTGGTCCTGGATTCTTATTTATTGGGAGATTTTTGATAACCGATTCAATTTCTTCTCTGGTTATGGGTCTGTTCAAGCTTTCTATTTCCTCCTGATTGAGTTTTGGAAGAGTGTGGGTGTTTAGGAATTTGTCCATTTCTTCCAGGTTGTCCAATTAGTTGGCATATAATTTTTCATACTATTTCCTGATAATTGTTTGTATCTCTGAGGGATTGGTTGTAATAATTCCATTTTCATTCATGATTTTATCTATTTGGGTCATCTCCCTGTTCTTTTTGAGTAGCCTGGCTAGAGGTTTGTCAATTTTGTTTATTTTTTCAAAAAACCAACTCTTGGTTTCATTGATCTGCTCTACAGTTTTTTGTAGATTCTATATTGTTTATTTCTGCTCTGATCTTTATTATTTCTCTTCTTCTGCTGGGTTTAGGCTGCCTTTGCTGTTCTGCTTCTATTTCCTTTAGGTGTGCTGTTCGATTTTGTATTTGGGATTTTTCTTGTTTCTTGAGATAGGCCTGGATTGCAATGTATTTTCCTCTCAGGACTGCCTTCGCTGCGTCCCAAAGCGTTTGGATTGTTGTATTTTCATTTTCGTTTGTTTCCATATATTTTTTTAATTTCTTCTCTAATTGCCTGGTTGACCCACTCATTCGTTAGTAGGGTGTTCTTTAACCTCCATGCTTTTGGACGTTTTCCAGACTTTTTCCTGTGGTTGATTTCAAGCTTCATCGCATTGTGGTCTGAAAGTATGCATGGTATAATTTCAATTCTTGTAAACTTATGAAGGGCTGTTTTTTGACCCAGTGTATGATCTATCTTGGAGAATATTCCATGTGCACTCGAGAAGAAAGTATATTCTGTTGCTTTGGGATGCAGAGTTCTAAATAGATCTGTCAAGTCCATCTGATCCAATGTCTCATTCAGGGCCCTTGTTTCTTTATTGACCGTGTGTCTAGATGATCTATCCATTTATGTAAGTGGGGTGTTAAAGTCCCCTGCAATTACCAAATTACCACATTCTTATCAATAACGTTGCTTATGTTTGTGAGTAATTATATTATATATTTGGGGGCTCTGGTATTCGGCGCATAGACATTTATCATTGTTAGCTCTTCCTGATGGATAGACCCTGTAATTATTATATAATGCCTTTCTTCATCTCTTGTTCCAGCCTTTAATTTAAAGTCTAGTTTGTCTGATATAAGTATGGCTACTCCAGCTTTCTTTTGGCTTCCAGTAGCATGATAAATAGTTCTCCATCCCCTCACTCTCAATCTAAAGGTGTCCTCAGGTCTAAAATCAGTCTCTTGTAGACAGCAAATAGATGGGTCTTGTTTTTTTTATCCATTCTGATACCCTATGTCTTTTGGTTGGCGCATTTAGTCCATTTGCCTTCAGTGTTATTATACAAAGATACGGGTTTAGAGTCATTGTGATGTCTGTATGTTTTATGCTTGTAGCGATGTCTCTGGTACTTTGTCTCACAGGATCCCCCTTAGGATCTCTTGTAGGGCTGATTCAGTGGTGACGAATTCCTTCAGTTTTTGTTTGTTTTGGAAGACCTTTATCTCTCCTTCGATTCTAAATGACAGACTTGCTGGATAAAGGATTCTCAGCTGCATATTTTTTCTGTTTAGCACACTGAAGATATCGTGCCAATTCTTTCTGGCCTGCCAAGTTTCAAAAGAGAGATCAGTCACGAGTCTTATAGGTCTCCCTTTATATGTGAGGGCACGTTTATCCCTTGCTGCTTTCAGAATTTTCTCTTTGTCCTTGTATATTACCAGTTTCACTATGATATGTCGTGCAGAAGATCGATTCAAGTTACATCTGAAGGGAGTTCTCTGTGCCTCTTGGATTTCAATGCCTTTTTCCTTCCCCAGTTCAGGGAAGTTCTCAGCTATTATTTCTTCAAGTACCCCTTCAGCACCTTTCCCTCTCTCTTCCTCCTCTGGGATACCAATTATGCATATATTATTTCTTTTTAGTGTATCACTTAGTTCTCTAATTTTCCCCTCATACTCCTGGATTTTTTTATCTCTCTTTCTCTCAGCTTCCTCTTTTTCCAGAACTTTATCTTCTAGTTCACCTATTCTCTCCTCTGCCTCTTCAATCCGAGCTGTCGTCGCTTCCATTTTGTTTTGCATTTCGTTTAAAGCGCTTTTCAGCTCCTCGTGACTGTTCCTTCGTCCCTTGATCTCTGTAGCAAGAGATTCTCTGCTGTCCTCAAAACTGTTTTCAAGCCCAGTGATTAATTTTATGACCATTATTCTAAATTCACTCTCTGTTATATTATTTAAATCCTTTTTATCAGTTCATTAGCTGTTGTTATTTCCTGGAGACTCTTCTGAGGGGAATTCTTATGCTTGGTCATTTTGCATAGTCCCTGGAGTGGTGAAGACCTGCAGGGCACTTCCCCAGTGCTGTGGTGTATAACTGGAGTTGGTGGGCGGGGCCGCAGTCCGACCTGATGTCTGCTCCCAGCCCACCGCTGGGGCCCCAGTCAGACTGGTGTGTGCCTTCTCTTCCCCTCTCTAGGGGCGGGTTTCACTGTGGGGTGGCATGGCCCGTCTGGGCTACTTGCACACTGCCAGGCTTGTGATGCTGGGGATCTGGCGTATTAGCTGGGGTGGGTAGGCAAGGTGCACGGGGGCAGGAGGGCCATTAAATCTAGAGTTTTTAGTGAACTATGCCCTACCATTGAAATATTAGAGAATCTGATTTTAACTATATATTTACCATCATCAGCAAGTTTTACACATGTTGATACACTTTTATGATATTAAGTAGCATTCTTCTATTTGTGCTTAGATAATGCTCTTTTTTATTGTTTTAAAATTTATTTAATGTTTACTTATTTTTGAGAGAGAGAGACAGAATGTGAGTGGGTGAGGGGCAGAGAGAGGAAGACACAGAATCTGAAGCAGGCTCCAGGCTCCAAGCCATCAGCACAGAGCCAGACGCGGGGCCCAAACCCATGAACCATGAGATCATGACCTGAGTGAAGTAGAGCGCTTGACTGACTGAGGCACCCAGGCGCCTCCTTAAAGAATGCCCTTTAGCATTTTCTTTTAAGTGATAAACTCCTTCAGCTTTTGTTTGTTTGGAGAAGTCTTTCTCCTACATTTCTTTTATTCTTTTCCTTTTTCTTTTCCTGAGAGAGAGAGAGTGAGCACGGAGGAGGGGCAGAGGGAGAAGGAGAGAGAGAATCTTAAGCAGGCTCCGCATTAGGTGAGGAGGGGCTCAATCTCATAATCATGTGATCATGACTTGAGCCAAAATCAAGACTCAGACGTTTAACTGACTGAACCAGCAAGGCGTCCCTATCTCTTCTACATTTCTGAAGAACAGTTTTGCCAAATACACTAAAATTGATTCAGTTTTTTATTTCAATATTTTGAATATCTCATACATTACTCTCTTAGCCTACAAACTTTATATTGGAAAATTTCCTTATAATTTTACAGAAGTTTCCTTATATGTGTTGTCGCTTTTTCCCTGCTAGTTTCAAAATTCTCTGTTTTTGACTTTTTGCTAATGACAATATTTATTGGAATATCCTTTTTTGACTCTCAACCTGTTTGAGATCTTTTGGGTCTCATGAATTTGAATGTCCACTTTTCTGCTCATGTTTGGGAAGTCTTCTGCCATTATTACTTTAATATATTTTCTGTCCCCTTCTCTTTTTCTTTGCCTTCTGGGATTCTATATTTCTTATGTTTTTTCTTTTAATCATATTTCATAAGTACATGCTTCCTTTATTCTTTCATTTTTTGTTTTGCTCCTCTCACTAGATAATTTCAAATTACTTATCTTCTAGCTCATGGACTATTTCTTCTGCTTGATAGAATCTGATGTTGAAGTTATCTATTGAACTCTTCAGTTTAGTTATTTTATTCTTCAGCTGTATGATTTCTATTTGTTACAGTTTCTATTTCTTCATTGAGCTTCTTGTTTTGTTCATGCATTGTTTTCCTAATTTCTTTTTTTAAATATGAAATTTATTGTCAAATTGGTTTCCATACAACGCACAGTGCTCATCCCAATAGGTGCCCTCCCCAATACCCATCACCCACCCTCCCCTTCCTCCCACCCCCATCAACCCGCAGTTTGTTCTCAGTTTTTAAGAGTCTCTTATGCTTTGGCTCTCTCCCTCTCTAACCTCTTTCTTTTTCTTTCCCTCCCCCATGGACTTCTGTTAAGTTTCTCAGGATCCACATAAGAGTGAAAACATATGGTATCTGTCTCTGTATGGCTTATTTCACTTAGCATCACACTCTCCAGTTCCATCCATGTTGCTACAAAAGGCCATATTTCATTCTTTCTCATTGCCATGTAGTATTCCATTGTGTATATAAACCACAATTTCTTTATCCATTCATCAGTTGATAGACATTTAGGCTCCTTCCATAATTTGGCTCTTGTTGAAATTGCTGCTATAAACATTGGGGTACAAGTGCCCCTATGCATCAGCACTCCTGTATCCCTTGGGAAAATTCTTAGCAGTGCTATTTCTGGGTCATAAGGTAGGTCTATTTTTAATTTTTTGAGGAACCTTCACACTGTTTTCCAGAGAGGCTGCACCAGTTTGCATTCCCACCAACAGTGCAAGAAAGTTCCCATTTCTCCACATCTTCTCCAGCATCTATCATCTCCTGATTTGTTTATTTTAGCCATTCTGACTGGCGTGAGTTGATATCTGAGTGTGGTATTGATTTGTATTTCCCTGATGAAGAGCGACATTGAACATCTTTTCATGTGCCTGTTGGCCATCAGGATGTCTTCTTTAGAGAAGTGTCCATTCATGTTTTCTGCCCATTTCTTCACTGGATTATTTGCTTTTTGTGTGTGGAGTTTGGGGAGCTCTTTATAGATTTTGGATACTAGCCCTTTGTCCAATATGTCATTTGCAAATATCTTTTCCCATTTCTTTGGTTTACTTTTAGCTTTGTTGATTGTTTCCTTTGCAGTGCAGAAGCTTTGTATCTTCATGAAGTCCCACACATTGAAAGCAGAAATAATACCTATCCTTCTCAAGCTATTCCAAAAAATAAAAAGGGAAGGAAAACTTCCAGACTCATTGTATGAAGCCAGCATTCCTTTGATTTGTAAACCAGACAGAGACCCAGTAAAAAAAGAGAACTACAGGCCAATATCTCTTGATGAATATGGATGCAAAAATTCTCAATAAGATACTAGCAAATCGAATTGAACAGCATATAAAAAGATTATTCACTATGATCAAGTGGGATTCATTCCTGGGATGCAGGGCTGGTTCAACATTCGCAAATCAATCAATGTGATACATCACAATAAAAGAAAAGATAAGAACCATATGATCATGTCAATCGATGCAGAAAAAGCATTTGACAAAATTCGGTATCCCTTCGAGAAAGTTGGGATCGAAGGGACACACTTAAACATCATAAAGCCACTTATGAAAAGCCCACAGCTAATATCATCCTCAATGGGGAAAAACTGAGAGGTTTCTCCCTGAGGTCAGGGACACAACAAGGATGTCCACTCTCACCCCTGTTGTTTCACATAGTGTTGGAAGTGCTAGCATCAGCAATCAGACATCAAAAGGAAATCAAAGGCATCAAAATTGGCAAAGATGAAGTTAAGCTTTCACTTTTTGCAGATGACATGATATTATACATGGAAAACCCGATAGACTCCACCAAAACTCTGCTAGAACAGATACATGAATTCAGCAAAGTCGCAGGATACAAAATCAATGTACAGAAATCAGCTGCCTTCTTGTACACTACTAATGAAGCAACAGAAAGACAAATAAAGAAACTGATCCCATTCACAATTGCACCAAGAAGCATAAAATACCTAGGAATCAATCTAACCAAAGATGTAAAAGATCTGTATGCTGAAAACTATAGAAAGCTTATGAAGGAAATTGAAGAAGATAGAAGGAAATGGAAAAACATTCCATGCTCATGGATCGGAAGAATAAATATTGTCAAAATGTCAATACTACCCAAAGCTATCTACACATTCAATGCAATCCCGATCAAAATTGTACCAGCATTCTTCTCGAAGCTAGAACAAGCAATCCTAAAATTTGAATGGAACCACAAAAGACCCTGAATAGCCAAAGTAATTGTGAAGAAGACCAAAGCAGGAGGCATCACAATCCCAGACTTTAGCCTCTACTACAAAGCTGTCATCATCAAGACAGCATGGTATTGGCACAAAAACAGACACATAGACCAATGGAATAGAATAGAAACCCCAGAATTAGACCCACTAACATATGGCCAACTAATCTTTGACAAAGCAGGAAAGAATATCCAATGGAAAAAAGACAGTCTCTTTAACAAATGGTGCTGGGAGAACTGGACAGCAACATGCAGAAGATTGAAACTAGACCACTTTCTCACACCATTCACAAAAATAACCTCAAAATGGATAAAGGACCTGAATGTGAGACAGGAACCCACCAAAACCCTGGAGGAGAAATCAGGAAAAAACCCTCTGTGACCTCAGCTTCAGCAATTTCTTACTTCACACATCCCCAAAGGCAAGGCAATTAAAAGCAAAAATGTTTTCCTAATTTCATTTAGTTGTTTGTTTTCTTGTAGCTTACTAAACTCCTTTAGGAGGATTTTTATGAATTATTTTTCAGATATTTCATGGATCTCCATTTCTTTGGGTCTGTTAGTAGAGCTTTATCAGCTTCTTTTAATGGTGTCATGTTTACCTGATATTTTTTTTTTATGTTACTTGATTCCTTTCATGGGGTCTCTGCATTTGAGTAAGCAGTCTTCTCTTCCAGACTTTACAGGTTTACTCTGGCAGAGCATTCCTTCATTTGTCAGCTCAGACTAGGGTTCTCATGTGTAGCCTTTTTGCATCTTTGGGAAGGTGGTGTATTTATTTTGGCAAGGCCACTGACCAAGTTTTGAGGTTAAGGGGTGCTGCTTGCTGAAAAAAGTTCGATAAGACTGCTGATTTGGCTCCTCATCCATAGTTGCCTGGATTCACTGGTCAAAATTGTTACTTGGGAGGGACTGGATGCTATACTCAGTATTTGACAGGGGTCTAAATTTGCTTCCTTCCTTGGCAGTGTAATAAAATTAACTCAATGGCTAATATGACTCAATGATTGGGTTCCTGAATGAGACATAATTGTCCACAATGCTCTCTGGCCAGACAGAACCACCAGTTCAGCTCTGGAGATGGGTGGCACTAAATGGACTCTCTTCTTGGATTCCATGTAAGTGTAAGAGGACTGCACAGTTTCCCACATGTTCTGGTTTGACTTCTTGGTCAAGTGGGGCTTAAGGTTATATTTAGCCATAGATGAGGATTTTAATTTGCTTCCCAGCCTGGGTGCAGCCATATAACCGACTTCACAGCTGGTATGGCTATTTGGCTGGGCACCAAAATCATGAAGAGCTTCCCACTGAATTCCCTGGACAGGCAATGTTTAGTTATTTGGTCCTGTTTGTAGACAGTACTGCTGAATGGCTTCTTTTCTTGGGCACCTCTATAAGCAAGGCTGGAATGTGGGTCACACAGCCTACCTGGTGCTCCAGTCAGGCCACATAGACAGACTGGATTATAGGCTACATTCAGCTTTATATGGGGCTTTTAATCCACTTTCCTCTTCAGGAAAGGCCACACAACAGGTTCTACATTGATATGGATCCTTGGTTGGGGACCCAAATCAGGCAGAACTTCCCACAAAACTCTCTGGAAAAAAAGAGACACTGGCTTGGCTCTGTAGGTGGACAGAGACACTGTCTTGGCTACTTTCTAGAATGGTGTGGCTTAAGTAGGAATGTAAGATAGGTTATGCAACTTCTTAGGTGCTCTCTGTATGCTTTTTGGTTGGGCAAGACTTAAGGTGGTATTCAGCAATAGGTGGAGCTACAAATTTTCTTTCTTGCTTGGCAGGGAAATAGACCAAGCTCCAAGGCCTATACAGCTTATAGGATGGAAACTTGAATCGGGCAGTATTATGCATCAAGTCCCCAGCCAGATGGAATTACTTGTGCAGCTCTGCAGGTGGATCCACAGCTGCTGCCCAGGATATATACTCTGGTCCTTCTGTGAGGAGGAATGTGGTCTGCCAAAATCCAAGTACTGGTTGCTGTAAGTCCTGTCCCACTTCTCCATGCCAGTGTGATCTCCACTAGTCAAGTTCCAGATTTCCTTCCATGATCCCTGTGATGTGAGACTCAGGTTGGCCTCCTGAGAAGAACCCCACAATGCCATGGGAGCTAGATGTCAAATTTGGGCTCTTTTTTCCACAGAAAAAAACTGCAGGGGGTCCTGTTGGTGTGGTGCTATGCTGGCCTAGGAGGTCAGAGTATAGCTATTTTTTTTTTTACCCTTCTAATGTGATCTTTATCAGTCTTTGTGGTTCTTGGAGGTTTTGTTTTCATCCTCAAACTTGTGTTCTGAGATTTTCACAATGGTGTCTTACTTATGCTAGTTGGTCTTCTTGTGGGGAAGGCTGAAGTTGGAAATGACCTATGTTGCCATCTTGATAATGTCACTCCTCTACCATATATTCTTCTTCATCTTTTTTGTTTTTTTACAATATATATTTTTAATCTCACTTTGAGTTTATACTCCATCCTATTGAGAGTGCACTAGTACCACATGGTCTTGATACTGTCACATTACAATATATTTTTCATTTCTGATAAGAAATATCTTCATTCTATTTTCATCCAGAAACATTATGTGCATCTTTATTCAATTTTGCCTTTATCCCTTTACAAAGTTTTGTAGCTTTTTCATGTAGTTCTTACATATGTCAGATTAAGTTTATACCCTCATGTTTTCTTTTTTTAAAAAAATAATGTTTTTATTTATTTTTGAGACAGAGAGAGACAGATCATGAGCAGGGGAGGAGCAGAGAGAGAAGGAGAATCCAAAGCAGGCTCTAGGCTCCGAACAGTCAGCACAGAGCCTGATGCGGGGCTCAAACTCACAGACTGTGAAATCATGACCTGAGCTGAAGTCGGACGTTTGACTGAGCCACCCAGGCGCCCCTACCCTCATGTTTTCTATTGTTCATTGATATTATTAATAGGTCATTTTTGTTACTTTTTTAGTTGGTAATTGCTAGTGTGTAAAAAATCTGTTGATTTGTTAAAATACTTATTTTGTTAAACACCACACTATTAGACTCCTAGATATCATAATAAGATTTCTGTTGTTTTCTTTTTCTGGTTAGAGAATTATGTTATTTTTTTTCTGTTGTTAATTGTTTTAAAATTAAAATAGTCTTGTATTCTCCTTGTTAATATTTATTGTTAATAAATTTTGTTTTATTGTTAACAAATCTATATTTTTAATAAATTAAACAATGTAGAAGTATGAAGAAAGTAGTTCTTACAGGCTACAAACTCTGGTTGCAAATGATGACATTATTTTCTAAAACTGAGATTAATGTCTAGATCAAAATCCTATCAAATTAGGGTTGCTTTTTTTTTTCAGTTAAGTCCAAGGTAATTTAAGGCTATTTTTCTCCCATCTTTCTTGGGTTGGTTTTAAATTCCAGGAAATTAACAAGGGGATAAATTTCATGTGGGAGGAGCTATCTGTCCTCAGTAGTTGACATCTATGCCAATTGACTTCTACTAAAAAGTGTGGAACCTCAACCAACCTCTTTTCATTATTTTTAACAAATCTATGGAATTCTCATCCTGACCTTAATGCCTCTGAGCCTTGCCTCAATTTATTTGTATCCAATACAAACTTTTTAGTCCTTGAACACAGAAAGTAGGACTCCACGAGCCTACTTTAGGCCCATTTGTACTAAGCACACCATGCCACCAATTCTACTCTCTCATGCACCTCCTAACAAAACAGTGAGAAGCAAAATATAAATATAATTTTCTCAGCTGCACAAACCCATCTGGAAGTTTCTGATGCTCCATTTCTTAGAGAGACCAGGTTGACTTTAGTGTCCATTTTTTTAGTGACCCTCACCAGTCTGTTTCTCTTACTACCTTCTCTGGATCTCTATCTCTAGATAGAAAACTCCCATCACTAGAGTGGGATAACCAGCTCTTATATCTTCATTAATTCTTCTTAATCTATAAACTATTGAATATACTTTGTTGGTATTCAAAAGCCAATTTTGAAAATCAGAATCTAAAAATTAACTCTTGTCATTTGTTATTCTTCTGTGGCCTCTTTTTCAGATAGTAAGCTAATATTTCCCAAACATTATCTAACAAGAAGAGTGTAGGCTAACAGGAATTAAAAGGACTAAAACTGAGTTGTCTAATATTAAAATATTGCCATAATATGAATACTTAAAAAATGGAATATTCCCCCTTTACTACCCTCACTTCCACCTTATTACTACCCTGACTTCCACCTTATTCTTTCCTCCTCACCAGAGGTAACCACTGTTAACTATTCTGGTATATTTCTTATACTTTCCTATGCCTTTTAACATATGTATGGGAACACAATTTTCTTAATATAAATGAAAAAATACAGTGCATATGCTTCTGAAACTTATGATTTTTACTTAATAGTATATGAGTCATTTTTTCATGCTAGCCCATATAGGTTGATATCATTCTATTTAATGGCTGCTTATGCATAAAGTGGATATACTGCAATTTAACCATTTCCATATTGCGGAGCATTTCATTAATTCAAGGTTTTTACAATACAAACAATAGTGCTAATAAGGATTCTGGAAAGTTGTGGCCCCTGGCCACATTTTCCCTGTAATTTATTGGCAGTAGCACAACTATCAATCGGCATGTTGGCTGGTCTTGTAGTATACATTTGAGGCTGCAAGTTCTTCTGATATTTATGGAAGAAAGAGTTGGTGTGGGATTTACTCTTCCATGCTACCAGTAGAGAGACAATATTCTAGAAGTGGAAAAGAAAACATCCTCAACAATGCCCATGAGAAGATAACTGATGTGAGAACCTTCCAAAAATAAAAGCCAGGCAGAAAGAAAAGCGATGGACAAGGGAATGAATGCCTCTAAGATTGAAGAAACATGGGTTCACCAAGATTATTTAACAATTAGGAAAGAGAATTTTTACAATTTCTACTCAGTAGGATCTTATAAATTTTTATGGACCAGTGACTTCTGCGTATTTCTTGTTTACTTTTTCTCTTCCACATTTGTGTTTTATTGCAGGCATATTGTATCTTATTCTCCATTTTATATTGTGTGGGTACAGTTAACTTGTCTAGTTTTTTTAGAGAAGAGAGAGAGAGAGAATGAGCATGAACAGGAAAGGGGCAGAAGAGAGAGAGAGAGAGAGAGAGAGAGAGAGAGAATCTCAAGCAAGCTCCATGCTCAGTGTGGAACCTGATGTGGAACAGGATCCCACCAATGTGAGATCATGACCTGAGCTGAAATCAAGTATCAGACACTTAACTGACTGAGCCACCCAGGTATCCCAATAGCTTGTCTGTTAATATATTAGTCACTGCTACAGGAAGCCACATCCAGACAAAATGGAGATAACTTCTTATTATTCAGATACTCTGAGCTTGATGCAAGTGTGTCTCTTGAGGACAGGGTTGAACATATTGGTGTGTGGTAGGAGTACACATTTAGATGGTCAATAGGGTGAAATGTTGAAAAAACTGCAAGTTCACCAATATCCATTTTAACCCTTCTTAGTAGTTAAACAGTAATAAAACTAAATTGTGACTAATTTGGAGAGAATGGAGATAACTTGTGAAAAGTCTGGGTCATACCTATAGAGGGAATAAACAAGCCCTCCCCTTTTCTATTCTTCCTTTCTGTTGCCTAGAATTTAATATGATAGTGAAAGCTGGTGATTCCGACTTGTACCATGAGATTTAAGCCTTGCTTTGAGAATAACAGAGCAGTAAAATGCAAGAAAGATGGACCCCTTGCACTGTTGAACTGCCATACCTACATTAGATCACCTCCCTTGACTTTTACATGAAAGAAAATAAACTTCTATCTTGTCTAGATAACTGTATGTTCCCTTTATTACAACAATCTAATCTGTTTCCTACCTATTATACACAGAAAGCCAGAAGACAGTGAAACAACCAATATATTTAGATATTTAGATGATTAAAAGAAAAAGAACAATGAATCCTGAAATAAGCTAAAATGTCATTAATCTGATGGAGAAAATGAAAAAAAAGTGTATATATATACTATGACACAGAGTGCCACTTACATATCTGTTTGAGGAAAATATTGGAGGAAGTACCCTCAACAAATGCCAATGGAATTGTAACAGTGTTCTTAAGCTAGTCTATGATGAAAAATATAAGAAAAGGGTAGTTAGCAATTAATCTTGTAACGTGTGTGTATACAATTAATGTTATGTGAGTAATGATACTATACTGCCAAAAATATTTAAATGTTAATTAAAGATTGTTCAAACAGAAGAGTAATGAAAATAATATAAGGGAAACGTAATGATTACCTGGAATAAAAATGTCTAAGTGTCTTTGCAAATACTGTAATAGTTACTTTTGTTGTTCTCATTGGTATTGGTGGTGAATGTAGCTGACGGAAGTTTGTGTCAGAGTGCAGAGAAAGATGAATCTTGGGTAGTATGGAAGTTTAAGTGAGCAAAGGTCTCAACTTAATCTGTGGGTGAGAGAAGAGTTATGGGCAAAAAAAGCATCTTGGCAAAAATATAGTTATTTAGTATCAATTAACAGTAATCAAGAAACTTAAGGTTTGAGACATGAAAATGAATCCTTTATCAACACTGTATTAAAAAATAATACACTGTATTTCAAAATAACAATGGGGAAAATGGGAATAAATGAAAGTTGTCAACACCAGAAAAAATAAGGAATGGTAAAAAATGAGTTAGCCAGAGACAGTTAGAAAGTCAGAAAAGAGGAAATGACAATAAAATATGACAAATATTAAATAAGGTAGAAGTATTAGCCAAGTCTCAGTTATCAAAATAAATCTAAGCACTCTGAATTCTCCAAGCAAAAGAGAATCTGTAATATTGGCTTAAGACACAAACTATGCTGCTTATGGGAAATACATCTAAAAAAATATGAAAAAGAGAATTTGAGGATAAAGAAGGTTTAAGCCACCTGGGTGGCTCAGTCAGTTAAGTGTCCAACTTTGGCTCAATCATGATCTTGTCTGTGAATACAAGCCTGGCATCCGGCTCTGTGCTGACAGCTCAGAGCCTGGATCCTGCTTCGGATTATGTCTATCAGTGTGACTGTCTGTCTGTCTCTCTCTCTCAAAAATAACATTAAAAAATAATAAAAATAAAGTGAGTTTGACATACTAAAGGATAAATAATGTTATTGTTGGAATAAGTGGACAATTATTGTATCTTAAGTCACCCCAAAATTTAATGACTTTAAATAATCTTTTTTAAAATTTATTTTTGTAAGAGAGAGTGCAAGCAGGGGAGGGGCAGAGAGAGTGAGACAGAGGATCCCAAGTGGGCTCTGCATTGACAGCAACAAGCCCGATGTGAGGCTTGAACTCATGAACTGTGAAATCATGACCTGAGTTGAAGTCAGATGCTCAACTGACTGAGCCACTCAGGTGCCCCTTTAAACAACCATTTTTTATTATATTTCATGATTTTCCAGGTCAGAATTTTGGAAGGACTTGGGTTGGGTAATTTCTGATCTACCCAATGTCTGCTATGATACCTGAGACTGGAGGACTCCTTCCAAGATGACTTCTTCACCTATGTGTGGCACCTCAGTACTCCTTTTCCTATTTTTCATATCCTCATGTTTCTCAGTTGCTTGATTTATTCTTGATAGGTTGCACTTGTTGAGGTTGTGCTCAAACAAGTCAGTGTTCCAAATGGAGGGATAACAGCACGTAATTTCAGGCTGATTTGAAGCAGGCTCACCAGCAGCAGCTTTTAAAGTTATCTTCAGACCAGATAATTTAAAGGTGGCCCTTTGGCAACAGTTGCAGAAACTGGGGCTCCAGATGAGTGTATAAACTCTTTTCTGAAAGGTACCAGCAAGCTGTAGTAAGGCCTAGGGAGAGTGCAAAACAGGTGTCCCTTGGCCTACATTCTCTAAAAGCTCCTCTGTAACATCTAGACACGGTTAACTTGAAACCTGTTTCTTGGGCTGAGCTCCAGAACAAGTAAATAGACCTTTTTCACAGGAAGACTGGAGGTGTGTTTCAATGTGTTGTGTTGTGCCCTGGTAGATAGCCTGCCAAGAACTGCTTCACCAATTGTTTCCCCTGGGGCTCAGCAAGCTAAGTGCCCCTGGCCACTGGAGCGAGGTGTTTCAGTGGTGACCCCTTTGTGGAATTCACCAGCCTGTCTGAGCCCAGTGCTGGAGCAGGCCTGCCAGCTTCAGCAGGGACACCAGGGAGCCTGGGTCCAGGGAAGGCCTACAAGCTTCAGCAGGGCCATGGGAGAGCCTGGGCCTAGGCAGGCCTCCTGACTTCAGTGGAACTACAGGGGAGCTGAGGGCAAGAGAGTCCTGCTGGCTGCAGCAAGGCTGTGGGAGTATGTGGGGGCAGGCCAACCCAACCAGCTTCAACAGCGATTTGGGGAAACCTGGGTCAGTTGCAAGCCCACCAGCTGCAGCAGGTCCATAGGAGAGCCTGAGCCAGAATGAGCATGCCAGTGGCAGCAGGGCTAAAGCTGTGCCTGGGGGTAGGACACTGGGGGTAGGACAAGGTCCACTGGCTTCATGAGGGTTGTGGGAGATCACAGGGGCTTGGTTGACCCCAACCAAGGTAGATTGGAGAATAAAAATTGCATCCACCAATGCATCCTTCCCAGGATGCACTATACTCTTGCATCTTTGCCAGAATCTTGAAGACTAACTAATGAATCTTCTTTGTATATGGTCTAGGTGCTTTTCAAACTATTGCTTTTGTTGTTGAATCCTTGGGTAAGTGAGTCTGTAGTGGGGCCTTTAATAGCTGACTTTCCATTACCAACATTCTTTTAGGTCTCCAGAAAGTAAGCCTCATTGGTTTTCAGAGCCAGAAATTTTTTTGGGGGGGAGAGAGCTCATTTCTCCAGTGTAGGACCCAAAGGTTGGGGTGCCTGATATGGAGTAATAATTTCTCACTCTTCAGGGAGAAACTCTGTGAGATTCTACCTTATTGTGGGTTGCATTGCTGGGGTGGGGTTTTGGGTAAGCTACATCTCTTCCTCTCCTACCTGTATCAGTGTGGCCTTTTTATTCTCTGTTGTGGAGTTTTTCAACTAGTTTTCAGGTCTTTTCATAAGGAATTTATTTATGTGTGGTTGTAGATTTAGTGTGTTTATGGGAGGAGGTAAGTTCAGGATCTTCCTATGCCACAATCTTGAACTACTCTAGAGTGTAGTCATGTTTAAGAAACACTTCTTTACCCACGAGTCATAAATTTATTCTGCTATAGAGCCTTCAAAAGTTGTATACTTTGCAATTCTCATTTATATTTTTAATCTACTTAGAATTTGTTTTTATGAGGTCAAATTTCATAATTTATATATGAATAATTTTCCCGGCACAATTTATTGAAAAGTCCATCCTTTTCTCTATGATATGCAATGTATTCTCTGTCATGAATCAGTTACCTATGAGATATATATGTGGGATGCATCTAATGAAAGTTGTGCAGGAAAGGTATTCTCTTCTATTGAATAGTTTGTTATTCCTATGTTAATACAACATTGTAATTCCTGTAGATTTATTATAGTATCTAGTTTATAATGCTTGCTTTGATGATCTTGAAAATGGTACATTTTAAAATTAAAATTTCAAACTGCTTGTCATTGGAGAATAGAGATACAGTTGACTTGCACATATTCATTTTGTATCCAGCAAACTTGGTACACTATTTTACTAATTCTAATGATTTGTCTTAGATACTTTTATTTTATTTTATTTTATATAATCAATCATGTTTAAATAACTGCAGTTTTCTTTACTTTTAATCCTTTGGCTTTTCACTTCTTATTACTTTACTGCTTTTAGTAGGATATATTCTATTAACTGTAATTAAATAGGCAGGATTTGGAACACTTTTTTCTTATCTTAAAAGGAATAATTACACATAATTTGTCATTACATATAGTTTTACCATAGTTATTTTGTTCTAGGGTTTTGTTTTAGGTTTTGGCCTTTGCAGGTTTTTACACCTGTTTATTAGTTTTGAAAGTTTGTTCCTATTCTTAGTCTGCAAATAGGTTTTCTTTTGCTTAATGCTTATAAGTGAAGGTTGAACTTTATCAAAAGCATTTCTTTTTTTTTTTTAAATTAACGTTTAGGGGTCTATCTACCAAGAAGACCTAACAATTGTAAACATTTATGCTCCAAATGTGAGAGCACCCAAATATATAAATAAATTAATCAAAAACATAAAGAAACTCATTGATAATAATACCATAATAGTAGGGGACTTCAACACCCCACTTACAACAATGGACAGATCATCTAAACAGAAAACCAACAAGGAAACAATAGCTTTGAATGACACACTGGGAGATAGACTTAACATATATTCAGAACACTTCATTCTAAAGCAGTGGAATACACATTCTTCTCCAGTGCACATGAAATGTTCTCCAGAATATATCACATACTGGGAAACAAATCAGCCCTAAAAAAAGTACAAAAAGATTGAAATCATACCATGCATATTTTCAGACCACAAGCTATGAAACTCGAAATCAACCACAAAAAATTTGGAAAGGTAGCAAATACTTTGAGGCTAAAGAACATCCTACTAAAGAATGAATGAGCTAAACCAGAAGTTAAATAGGAAATTACAAAGTACATAGAAGCCAATGAAAATGATAACACCACAGCCCAAAGCCATTGGGACACAGCAAAGGCAGTCACAAGAGGGAAGCATATAGCAATCTAGGCCATCTTAAAGAAGAAATGTCTCAGATACACAACCTAACCTTATGCCTTAAAGAGCTGGAAAAAGAACAGCAAATAAAACCCAAAACCAGCAGAAGACAGGAAATAATAAAGATTAGAGCAGAAATCGATGTTATAGAAACCAAAAAACAACAACAACAAAACAAAAACAAAAACAAAACAAAACAAAACAAAAAACTGTAGAATATATCAATGAAACCAGAAGCTGGTTCTTTGAAAGAATTAACAAAATTGATAAACCACTAGTCAGATTGATCAAAAAGAAAAAAGGAAGGACCTAAATAAGTAAAATTAAGAATGAAAAAGGAGAGATCACAACCAACACAGAAGAAATAAAAACAAAAATAAGACAATATTATGAGCAATTATATGCCATAAAATAGGCAATCTGGAAGAAATGGACAAATTCCTAGAAATATATACACTACCAAAACTGAAACAGGAAGGAATAGAAAATTTGAACAGACCCATAACCTGTAAAAAATCAAATTAGTAATCAAAAATCTCCCAGAACACAAGAGTTCAGGGCCAGATGGCTTTCCAGGGGAATTCTACTAAACATTTAAGGAAGAGTTAACACCTATTCTCTTGAAGCTGTTCCAAAAAATAGAAATGGAAGGAAAACTTCCAAACTCTTTGTATGCAGCCAGCATTAACTTGATTCCAAAACCAGAAAGAGACCCCACTAAAAAGGAAAACTATAGACCAATTTCCCTGATGAACATGGATGCAAAAATCCTCAACAAGATATTAGCCAACCAGATCCAACAATACATTAAAAAAATTATTCACCACGGCCAAGTGGGATTTATACCTGGGATTGCAGGGCTGGTTCAATATCTGGAAAACAATCAATGTGATTCATCACATCAATAAAAGAAAGGACAAGAACCACATGAGCCTCTCAATAGATGCAGAGAAAGCATTTGACAAAATATAGCATCCTTTCTTGATAAAAACCCTCAAGAAAGTAGGCATAGAAGGATCATACCTCAAGATCATAAAAGTCATATATGAAAGACCCAACACTAATATTATCCTCAATGGGGAAAAACTGAGAGCTTTCCCTCTAAGGTCACGAACAAGACATGGATGCCCACTCTTCCCACTGTTATTCAACATAGTTTTGGAAGTCTTAGGCTCTGCAATCAGACAACACAAAGAAATAAAAGGCATCCATATCGGCCAGGAGGAGATGAAATGTTCACTCTTTGCAGATGACATGATACTCTATATGGAAAACCCAAAAGATTCCACCAAAAAACTGCTAGAACTGATTCATGAATTCAGCAAAGTGGCAGAATATGAAATCAATGCACAGAAATCGGTTGCATTCCTATATACCAACAATGAAGCGACAGAAAGAGAAATCAAGGAATCGATCCCATTTACAATTGCACCAAAACCCATAAAATACCTAAGAATAAATCTAACCAAAGAGGTGAAAAATCTATATAATGAAAACTATAGAAAGCTTATGAAAGAAATTGAAGAAGACAAAAAAATGGAAAAATATTTCATGCTCCTGGATAGGAAGAACAAATATTGTTAAAATGTCAATACTGCCCAAAGTAATCTACGTATTCAATGCAATCCCTATCACAATAACATCAACATTCTTCACAGAGCTAGAACAAATAATCCTAAAATTTTTGTGGAACCAGAAAAGACCCTGAGTAGCCAAAGCAGTCATGAAAAACATAACCAAAGCAGAAGGCATCACAATCCCAGAGTTCAAGCTGTATTACAAAGCTGTAATCATCAAGACAGTATGGTACTGGCACAAGAACAGATTCTCAGATCAATGGAACAGAATAGGGAACCCAGAAATGGACCCACAAGCATATGGCCAACTAATCTTTGACAAAGCAGGACAGAATATCCAATGGAATAAAGACAGTCTCTTTAGGAAGTGGTGCTGGGAAAAGTGGACAGCGTCATGCAGAAAAATGAACCTGGACCACTTTCTTACACCATACACAAAAATAAACTCAAAATGGATGAAAGACCTCAATGTAAGACAGGGAGCCATCAAAATCCTCGAGGAGAAAGCAGGCAAAAACCTCTTTGACCTTAGCCACAGCAACTTATTAACTTGACATGTCTCCAAAGGCAAGGAAAGCAAAAACAAAAATGAACTATTGGGCCCTCATCAAAATAAAATCTTCTGCACAGTGAAGGAAACGATCATCAAAACTAAAAGGCAACCGATGGAATGGGAGAAGATATTTGCAAATGACATAGCAGATAAAGGGCTAGTATCCAAAATCTATAAAGAACTTATCAAAGTCAACACCCAAAAAACAAATAATCTAGTGAAGAAATGGGAAAAAGACAGGGATATACACTTCTCCAAAGAAGACATCCAGATGGCCAACCGACACATGAAAAAATGCTCAACATCACTCATCATCAAGAAAATACAAATCAAAACCACAATGAGATACCACATCACACCTGTCAGAATGGCTAACATTAACAACTAAGGAACAACAGATGTTGATGAAGATACAGAGAAAAAAGGATCTCTTTTGCACTGCTGGTGGGAATGCAAAGTTGTACAGCCACTATGGAAAACAGTATGGAGGTTCCTCAACAAATTGAAAATAGAGCTACCCTACATTCCAGCAATTGTACTACTGGGTGTTTATCCAAGGGATTCAGGTATGCTGTCTTGAAAGGGCACACGCCCCCCAGTGTTTATAACAGCACTATCAATAATAGCTCAAGTATGGAAAGAGCCCAAATGTCCATTGATGGATGAATGGATAAAGAAGATGTGGTATATATATACAATAGAGTATTACTTGGCAATCAAAAAGAATTAAATCTTGCCATTTTCAGCTACCTGGATGGAACTGGAGGGTATTATGTTGCGCAAAACTATAGAAACACAAATATCATATGACGTTTCTCACATGAGGACTTTAAGATACAAAACAGATGAACACAAGAGAAGGGAAGCAAAAATATTATAAAAACAATAAGGTAGACAAAAACATAAGAGTCTCTTAAATATGGAGAACAAACGAAGGGTTGCTGGAGAGGTTGTGGGGTGGGATGGGCTAAATGGGTAAGGGGCATTTAGAAATCTACTCCAGTAATTATTGTTACACTATATCCTAACTTGGACGTAAATTATAAAATAATTTAAATAAAAATTTTTAACGTTTATTCATTTTTGAAACAAGGGGGCAGAGAGAGAGGGAGACACAGAATCAGAAACAGGCTCCAGGTTCTGAGCTGTCAGAACGGAGACTGAAATCATGGGCTCAAACTCATGAACCACCAAATCATGACCTGAGTCGAAGTCAGTCACTTAACTGACTGAGACACCCAGGCGTCTGTCAAAAGCTTTTCCTTCAACTAAACTGTTTCTAGATTTATTGAGATGCTGTTATGACTATTCTTCTCTAATCTGTTAATGTAGGTAATAATAATAATTTATATCTAACATTAAACCAACTGTATTTTCCTGAATAAACTAAATTGATGATGATGATCTTTTCTTACACATTGCCGAATTTTATTTGCAAATACTTCGTTTAGAAGTTTTCATCTATAATCATTAGTAGTATTACCAGAAATTTTGTTTTTCATCCTTTCTTCGTCATGTTTTTGAAAATTTTTTAAATGCTTATTTTTGAGAAAGAGAGAGACATAGTGCAAGAAGGGGGGGGCAGAGAGAGGGGGAGACACAGAATCTGAAGCAGGCTCCAGGCTCTGAACTGTCAGCACAGAGCCTGAAATGGGGCTTGAACCCACGAACTGTGATATCATGACCTGAGCCAAAGTCAGACTCTTAACCAACTGAGACACCCACGTGTCTCTTTGTCATATTTTGGAATTGAGGCTATCCTACCCTTAATAGAATTGAGAGATATAAAGTGTTGTTTCTACTCATACCAACACTTCAGACACCAAATGTGGGTTTTCTATATCAAGCAATTCTCAAATTATCACCAGACACTGAGTGTCCTACAAGTCAACTATATTCTGATACTATCTACTTGGAGATAGTGCAGATCCCACAGTTTGAGCACTCAGTCTCAAGGGTGACCCTCCCCACTTCAGATGCCAGTTGCAAGTAGTGGGTCTCCAGATTACTTGCATTTCTGTTAAACTTAGTTACAAATTGGGGTTCCCACACCCACTTTCTCAGGTTCGATAACTTGGTAAAGTCTCATGGAACTCAGGGAAAACAGTTTGCTATTACTAGTTTATGATGAAGGATGCAATTTATGAAGAGCTAAATGGAACAGGTGATTAGAGCAATGTATAGGAGAAGGGGCCAAGATCATCCATGCCCTTTCTGACATGTTATCTTTCCATAACCTCAGTGTGCTCACTAATGCAAAACTCATCATCAAATCTTCTTCAAAAGTTTCTACAGAGCTCCTTTTTTCTCCTGCCTCTCCAGCCTCTCCGTCTTTTCCCTGAAGGTTGGTGGGTTGGGACAAAATTTCCAAGCCTCTAATTATAACAGCACTCTAGCTGGACCTAAGGGTTAACTTTCTTCAAGTTAACACACTCCTTGCTTGCTGACTTAAAGCCTTTGAACTGTAACAGAACTAATTTACTTTTTTGAGATTTGCAAACCATTGGCCTTGGGGAATGAAGGTCCAGAATGTCCCCAGGCCATAGAGACCAGCAAGTCTGTATGAAGCCCCTTTAGCTTTCTGATTAGCCAAGCAAATTTTTAGCAAAATATTTTTCTTTTTTAAGGTCACACAAGTGACTTTACTGACCTCCCTTTGCGTATCTGTAGACCTTGTCATCCTCAGAACAGAGTACTCTTGCACAACCACCCCTCCCCTTGCTCCAGGCACCAAGGAGCTAGAACTTCTTGCACAACCTCCGAGCACCAAGATGACTCTTTAGCTGACATCATTGAGTCTACATGTAATCAAGAAATGTCACAGACAACTGCACTCCCTTAACTGATTAAACCCTTTTAAAAATTAGAAACCTGGGAGTTGGCTTTTAGGCAAGAGTCTACTTCTCCCCTTTTGGCCAGACTCCTGAATGAAGCTCATATTCTTTTCCAATCAAAACTCATCTCTTGAATACTGGCCTTTTGAAACACAGGCAGCCAAACTTGGGTTTTGGTAACATAATCACTTGGTGTTTCTGGTGACCAGCCCCATCTTGAGGTTAAGGGTCCCACTCTAAGTCACCTTATTGGCATATACTCAAATGTGTTTTTAAAAGGCTCATTATGAATAACAAAAGATATTCCTGTCACTCAGGAAATTCCAAAAGTTTTAGAAGCTCTGTGTCAGGATTAGAAGATAAAGACTAAATATATTTCTTATCATACTACAAGAATATAGTTGTCTCAAATTATATACATTTTTTTTCCTCAAATGTTTATTAGAACTTCCCAGTAAAATTGTCTGGATCTAGGGTATTTGTGTGTGGTGGGGAAGGACAATTTAAACAATAGATTCAATATCTATAATTGTTATAAAACTGTTTAGATATTATGTTTCTAGTTTATTCCATTTCAATAAGTTATATATTTTTTTAAGAATTTGTTCATGTAATCTAAATTTTCAAATTTTAGCATAAACTCAATATCCTGTTATCTTTTAATGTTGTGAATCTGTAACTAGTACACTTTTTCATTCTTACAATTGTTTCTTTATGTTATTCCTTTTATGTATCTTGCCAGAGATTTGTTAAGATTATTAGTCTTTTCAATAATCTTTGAGTTTGTTGACACTCTTTATGTATTTAGTTTATTTTATTAATGTAATTATCTTTATTTTTTCTTTCTTCTACTTTGACTTTATTCTGTTGCTCTTTTCTAACTTCTTAAATTTAAGGGTTAGTTAATTAAATTTTAACCTTCCTTTTTTTTAATATAAGCATTTTTTAATGTTTATTTATTTTTGAGACAGAGAGAGAGAGAGAGAGAGAGAGAGACAGAACATGAGCGGGGGAGGAGTAGATAAAGAAGGGAACACAGAATCCAAAGCAGGCTCCAGGCTATGAGCTGTCAGCACAGAGCCCAATTCATGAACTCAGAGAGCCATGAACTCAGGTTCAAACTCACGAACTGCAAGATTGTGACCCGAGCCAAAGTCAGGCAATTAACCTTCGAGCCCCCAGGCATCCCTGTAATAAAAGCATTTAAGGCTATAAAATTTACTCTAATTATTTCTTTAAATACATCTCACAATTTTTATGTGTAACATTGTTATCATTGTCAAGATCTAAATACCTTATATTATCCATTATATTATGTTCTTTTACCAAAGATTTATTTAATAAGTTTTTAATGTTTATTTATTTTTTGAGAGAGACAGAGCATGAGTGGGGGAGGGGCAGAGAGAGAGAGAGAGAGAGAGACACAGAATTGGAAAAAGGCTCTAGTCTCTGAGCTGTCAGCACAAAGCCTGATGGGGGGCTCAAACCCACGAACCACGGTGAGATCATGACCAGAGCTGAAGTTGGATGCTTAACCTACTGAGCCACCCAGGCATTCCTTTTTTTTAATAAATAATTTTTAAAATTTAAAACATGTTTTAAATTTATTTATTTGGTTAGAGAGATTGAGAGAGAGAAAACCAGAAGGGGAAGGGTAGAGAGAGAGGAGGACAGAGGATCTGAAGTGCTAACAGCACAGAGCCTGGCGTGGGGCTTAAATCCATGAACCACTGTGAGATCATGACCTGAGCCAAAGTTGGACGCTTAAGTGACCTAACAACCCAGGTGTGCCACCAATGACTTACTTAGAATTATGATTCTTAATTTCTAGATTCATGAGGAATTTTCTAGCATATATGTAATTATGATTTTTAAAGATATATTATAAACATTAAATTTTGTTGGGGTTAAAAGTGTGGCCTGTAATGGTATCAATGCTTTAAAATTTACCAATGTGTAATCATTTTTAAGAAATATTCTATGTGGTCTTTGGACACCTGGGTGGCTTAGTTGAGCATCCAACTCTTAATTTCAGCTCAGATCATGGTCTCTTGGTTCGTGGGATCAAGCACCTCATCAGGGCTTGGGGTTCTCTCTTTCCCTCTGTCCCTTCCCACCTGCACATGCATGTGTATGCACTCTCTCTCAAAAATAAATAAACTTAAAAAAAAGAAAGAAAGAAATATTCAGAGCGGTCTCGGAAAGAATGTATACTCTGCAATTACATATATATATATATATATATATATATATATATATATACACACACACACACACACACACACACACATATATATAATGACAGATATGTATATAAATATGTACACGTATACATTAGATATATATAAACATACATACACACATATAAGTGGACATATATTTGCATTGTTTTATATATCGGTGCAGATATAGATGTAGGTATAAATAAATTGACATATACATCTTTTTGCACATGCTTGCCAATTGTAGTGATCAGTCCTTACGTATCATTACTGATATTTTGCCTGCTTTTTCTATGTTATTGTGAGATAAGTTGAAATCACTCACGATGATGGGTTTATTATTCTTTATATTTTTCAATGTTTATTGTACATGTTTGGATATGATTTAAAAGTTTTCGTTGACTGGGGAGAGACAAGATGGCAGAGAAGTAGGAGAGCAGGAATTTCCCTCATCCCTCAAACACAGCAGTATTGAGGTCAGAACACTTGGAATTCTAGGAATCCAGGCTACAGAGTGAGAGAAACATCTCCACAGGTGTATGGACACAGCTTGGTGGGACAGAGGCACGTGTTTGCGAATTGAGAGATATAAAATGGGCAGCACAGGCACAGAGAGACAGAAACCCTTCAGTGGAGACACAAAAGGAAGAGAAAAAGAAGCTGTGGAAGTGTGGGTTTGAATTTAGACAAGAGAAAAACCTCTCTGGACCATGGACTAGGAAGCAAAAAATACAGAGAGCCAGTTTCCACTTTGCAAACAGCCTTAGGAGTGAAGATCTGAGTTCTCAGGCTTGTGCAACTTTCTCTGGACTAAAGTAGCTGCTGGTGCTTGTGTCTTGGGGGGAGAGGTGCCAGCCCAAGGGCTGGGTAGCAATCACTGGGGTGCACTGGGAGAGAGCAGTCCCCTCTCTTGAATACTTTGGAAAGAGGGTTTATTCCCCCCTGCTCAAGGGCAAAAGATTCTGCAGGTGCCAGCCAGAGGCCCTTTGTCAGCTGGTCAGAGAGGCACTATCCCAGAACCAGGCCCATGTGGAGCAGGATCTTTTAAGTCATCGGGTTTTGAATCCCAGCCGAGTGCATAGGAAGTGTGGAAGACTGGATCAGGACAAGCTGGCCCGTCTGTCATACTCTGTGAGGGCTGCCTGAACAATGTGGTTTTAGAAACCTGGTATGGGGAGAAGATATTGGGGTGATGCCATTTTTCCCCATCATCAACATGATGGGGCTTCAGGGATCAGGACATTGTCCCCAGTGGAGGTAGGACTCATTTACACCAAACTCCGCCCCTCTATACCTGGTAATTGGTTCTGAATGAGATTGACACTGACAGAACCAGAGGGCCTCTCCTCCAATACACACACACACACACACACACACACACACACACATATGTATATATCTTTTCTTTTCTTCTTCTTTCTTTCTTTGTTCTGGTTGTTTGTTTAATCAGACATTTTTACTCTATTCTTTTTACACCTTTTCTGTATCTCCTTCTTTATTTTCCTCTCTCTCTTTCTCTTTCTGGATTAAGCCTTATAGTTTTTTGATTCTCAGCATGATATTTTTTTTCCACTCATGTCATTTCTCTCTTTGTATGGATTAAGGCTTCTTCCACCACCCCCTTTCCCTTTTTTCCAAGGTTACTTCAATGAAGAAATCCAAGCTCAACTGGTGGAAGGTCCAAACCACCACTGCAAGTAGTGACATAAAGCAACCATAGACACAACCACAGAGTGCATGCAACACACTCTGAAAACATTTTCTGAAGTGCCAAGACCTGGACAGTGTATGAACCCTCTTTAATATAGTAGTACTTGCAGGTGCAGGACATAACAAGCTATTAAAACATGTAAAAGACAAAAAAAAAAAAAAACTGGCCAAAATGATGAAACGAAAGAATTCTCAAAAAAAAATTCCAGGAGGAAATAACAGCCAGAGAATTGCTTAAAACAGATGTAATCAATATATCTGAACATGAATTTAGAATAGTAGTCATAAGACTTACTGCTGGGCTTGAAAAATCATAGAAGACAGCAGAGAATCTATTGTTGCAGAGATCAAAGACCTAAGAAATAGTCGTGATCAATTAAGTAATATTGTAAATGTGATGCAAAATAGACTAGATACAGTGACAGCAAGGATGGAAGAAACAGAGAGGAGAATAGTTCAAATAGGAGATAAAATTATGGAAAATGATGAAGCTGGGAAAAAGAGGGATAGGAAATTACTACACCACAAGGGGAGAATTAGAGACATAAGTGATTCAATAAAATGTAGTAATATCCATATCATAAGAATTCCAGAAGAAGAGAGAGAAGGGGCAGAAAATTTAGTTGTTGTTGTTGTTGTTGTTGTTGTTGTTTAATTTAATTTTATTTTTAAAATTTACATCCAAATTAGTTAGCATATAGTGCAATAATGATTTCAGGAGTAGATTCCTTGATGACCTTTACCCATTTAGCCCATCCCCCCTCCCACACCCCTTCCAGTTACCCTCTGTTTGTCTCCATATTTATGAGTCTCTTATGTTTTGTACCCCTCCCTGTTTTTATATTAGTTTTGTTTCCCTTCCCTGTGTTCATCTGTTTTGTCTCTTAAAGTCCTTATATGAGTGAAGTCATATGATATTTGTCTTTCTCTGACTAATTTCACTTAGCATAATACCCTCCAGTTCCATCCATGTAGTTGCAAATGGCAAGATTTCATTCTTTTTGATTGCTGAGTAATATTCCATTGTATATATATACCACATCTTCTTTATCCATTCATTCATTGATGGACATTTGGGCTTTTTCCATACTTTGACTATTGTTGATAGTGTTGTTATAACCATTGTGATGCATGTGTCCACAGAAGGTTTATTTGAACAAAATGTAGCTGAAAACTTCTCTAATCTGGGAAAGGAAGCAGATATCCAAGTCTAGAAAGCACAGAGAACTCCCTTCAAAATCAACAAAAACAGGTCAAAACCACAACATATCATAATGAAACTGGCAAAATACTAAGATAAGGAGAGAATTCTGAAAGCAGCTAGGAACAAACCGGCCTTACCTATAAGCATAGACACATAAGGGTAATAGCAGACCTGTCCACTGAAACCTAGCAGGCCCGAAGGGAGTGGCAGGAAATTTTCAATGTCCTTAATAGGAAAAATATGCAGCCAAGAATCTTTTACCAGACAAGACTGTGATTCAGAATAGAAGGAGAGATAAAGGCTTTCCCAGACAAACAAAAATTAAAGGAGTTCATGACCACTAAACCAACCCTGCAGGATATCCTAAGGGGGACTCTGTGAGTGGAAAGCAGCAAAGACTACAAAGGACCAGAGACATCAACACAACCATGAAATCTACAGATAACACAATGACACTAAATTCATACATTTCAATAATTACTCTGAATGTAAATGTACTAAATGCCCAAATCAGGAAACATATAGTATCATAGTGGACAAAAAACCATGACCCATCTATATACTATCTACAAGAGACTCATTTTAGACCTGAGGACACCTGCAAGGTATGGGTAACAATCATGCTACTGGAAGTCAAAAGAAAGCTGGAGCAGTCATACGTATATCAGACAAACTAGATTTTAAAGACTGTAACAAAAGATGAAGAAGCGCATTATATCACAATTAAGGGGTCTATCCATCAAGAAGAGCTAACAATTGTAAATGTTTATGCCCCCAATTTAAACCCCCAAATATATAAATCAATTAATCACAAACATAAGCAATCTTATTGACAATAATGTGGTAATTGTAGGCGACTTCAATAGTCCACTGATAACAATGGGCAGATAATCTAGGCAGAAAATCAATAAAGAAACAATGGCTTTGAATGATACATTAGACCAGATGGACTTAACAGATAAATTTATAAATTTTCATCAAAAAATAAATAAATAAAAGCATCAGAATACACATTCTTCTCTAGTGTACTTGGAACATTCTCCAAAATAGATCACATACTGGATAACAAAAGAGTCCTCAACAAATGTAAAAGGATTGAGACCATACCATGCATATATTCAGATCACAACACTATGAAACTTGAAATCAACCACAAGAAAAAAATCTGGAAAGCCTCCAAATACATGGAGGTTAAAGAACATCCTACTAAAGAATGAATGGGTCAATCAAGAAATTAAAGAAGAAATTATAAAATATATGGAAGCAAAGGAAAATGAAAACACAACAGACTGCACCCTTTGGGATGCAGCAAAGGCAGTCCTAAGAGGAAAATACATTGCAACCCAGGCCTTTCTCAAGAAACAAGAAATCCCAAATACAGAACCTAACTTCACACCTAAAGGAACTAGAAGTAGAATAGCAAAGAAACCCCAAATCCAGCAGCAGAAGAAAAATAAAGATTAAAGCAGAAAGAAACAATATAGAATAAAAAAAAACCCAGTAGAACAGACCAATGAATATAGGAGCTGGGTTTTTGAAAGAATAAACAAATTAATAAAAACCTAGTCAGACTTCTCAAAAAGAAAAGAAAGAGGACCAAATAGATAAAATCATGAACCAAAGAAAAGAGATCACAACCAACACCACAGAAATACACAAAAATATTATAGAATACTATGAAAAATCATATGCCAACAAACTGAACAATCTGGAAGAAATGGAAAAATTCCTAGACACCCACACACCACCAAAACTCAAACAGGAAGAAATAGAAAATTTGAACAGACCCATAACCAGTGAAGAAATTGAATCAGTTATCAAAAATCTCCCAACAAATAAGAATCCTTGACCAAATGGCTTCCCAGGGAAATTCTACCAGACATTTAAATCAGAGTTAATACCTAGTCTTCACAAACTTTTCCAAAAAATAGAAATGGAAGGAAAGCTTTCAGACTCAATCTGTGGAGCCAGTATTACCTAGATTCCAAAACTAGACAATGACCCCACTAAAAAGGAGAATTACAGGACAATATCTCTGATGAACATGGATGCAAAGCAAGATACTATCAAATTTAATTCAATAGTATATAAAAAGAATTAATGACTATGATCAAGTGGGATTAATTCCTGGGCTGCAGGGCTGGTTCAATATTCACAAATCAATCAATGTGATATGTCACATTAATAGGTGAAAAGATAAGAACCATATGATCCTATGAATAGATGCAGAGAAAACATTTGACAAAATACAGCATCCTTTCTTAATAAAAACTCTCAAGAATGTCAGGATAGAAGGAATATACCTTAACATCATAAAAGCCATACATTAAAGGCCCACAGCTAATTTCATCTTCAATGGGGAAAAACTGAGAGCTTTACCCCTGAGATCAAGAACATGACAGGGATGTCCACTCTCACCACTGTTGTTGAACATAGGGTTGGAAGTCCTAATGTCAGCAATCAGACAACAAAATGAAATAAAAGTCATCCAAATTGACAAAGAAAAAGCCAAACTTTCACTTTTCATAGATACCATGATACTCTACATTGAAAACCTGAAAGATTCCACCAAAAACCTGCTAGAACTGATACATGAATTCAGGAAAATCACAGGATATTAAATCAATGTACAGTAATTGGTTGCATTTCTATACACCAATAATGAAGCAAAACAAAAAGATATCAAGGAATCTATCCCATTTACAATTGCACAAAGGACCATAAAATACCTAGGGATAAACCTAACCAAATAGGTAAAAAATATGTATGCTGAAAATTATAGAAAACTTATGAAAGAAATTGAAGAAGACACAAAGAAATGGAAAAACATTCCATGCTCATGGATTGGAAGAACAAATATAGCTAAATGTCTATACTACTCAAAGAAATCTACACATTCAATGTAATTCCCAATCAAAATAGCACCAGAATTCATCACAGACCTAAAACAAACAGTCCTAAAATTCTTATGTAACCACAAAAGACCCTGAATAGTCAGAGCAATGCTGAAAAAGAAAACCAAAGTGGGAGGCCATCACAATCCTGGACTTCAGCCTGTACTACAAAGTTGTAATCATCAAGACAGTATGGTATTGGCAAAAAAAAAAAAAACAAAAAAAAACAAAAAAAAAACCAGACACATAGACCAATGGAACAGAATAGTGAACCCAGAAATGGACCGACAAATGTATGGCCAACTAATCTTTGACAAAGCAGGAAAGAGTATCAAATGGAAAAAAGACAGTCCCTTTAGCAAATTGTTGCTGGGAGAACTGCAACAAGCAGAAGATTAATTGGACCACTTTCTTACGCCATACACAAAAATAAACTCAAAATAGATGAAAGACTTAAGTTTGAGACAGGAAAATATCAAAATCCTAGAAGAAAAAAAACAAAACAGGCAACAACCTCTTTGATGTTGGTCACAGCAACTTCTTACTAGACACATCTCCAAAGGCAAGGAAAACAAAAGCAAAAATGACCTATTGGGACCTCATCAAGATAAAAGTCTTCAGCACAGCAAAGGAAACAATCAGCAAAACTAAAAGGCAACCGATGGAATAGGAGAAGATATTTGCAAATGACATATCAGATAAAGGGTTAGTATAAAAAATCTATAAAGAACTTACCAAAATCAACATCCTAAAAACAAATAATCCAGTGAAAAAAAGGGCAGAAGACATTTGTAGACACATTTCCAAAAAAGATATACATATGGCCAAGAGACACATGAAAAGATGCTCAACATCACTCATCATCAGGGAAATACATTTCCAAACCACTTTAAGATACCACCTCACACTGGTCAGAGTGGATAAAATGAAAAACTCAGGAAACAACCAGTATTGGCGAGGATGTGGAGAAACAGGAACCCTCTTGCACTGCTGGTAGGAATGCAGACTGGTTCAGCCATTCTGGAAAACAGTGTGGAAGTTTCTCAAAAAATTAAAAATAGAATTACCCTACAACCAAGCAATAGCACTACTAGGAATTTATCCAAAAGATACAGCAGTGCTGATTCACAGGGACACATGTAGCCTAATGTTTATAGCAGCACTTTCAACAATAGCCAAATTATCTGAAGAGCTAAATGTCCATCGATTGATGAATGAATAAAGATGTGGCATATATATATATATATATATATATATATATATATATATATATATGGAATACTATTTGGTAATGACAAAGAATGAAATGTTGACATTTGCCACAACATGGATGGAACTGGAGGGTATTATGCTAAGTGAAATAAGTCAGTAAGAGAAAGATATCATATGTTTTCACTTATATGTAGAATGTGAGAAACTTAACAGAAGACCATGGGGGAAGGAAAGGAGAAAAAATAGTTTCAAACTGGGAAGGAGGCAAACCATAAGAGACTCTTAAATACAGAGAACAAACTGAGGGTTGATGGGGGTGGTGGAAGGGAGGGTAAATGTCTGATGGGCAATGAGGAGGGAACTTGTTGGGATGAGCACTGTGAGTTGTATGTAAGCGATGAATGATGGGAATCCACTCCCAAAGCCAAGAGAACATTGTATACACTGTATGTTAGATAACTTGACAACAAATTATTTAAAAACTAAATAAAAAATTAAAAGGTTTTACCTTATTTCACCATTCTAAGATTCACAATCCTTCCTTATTTTCACATTTTTGAAATCAATGTGTCTGATAATTGATGGCATCTTACAATAATTATTAGCTTCATTATTTTAATTTGGCACATTTCTATGTATCCTACAACTTGTGTAATTCTTGATTTGATGGAAATATAGTGTATAATTATTGTGAACTGAAACTTCTTTCAATATAGAGTGATCTTTATGTTCAGCAATGCTTTTGTTTATTTTTTGTTTGGTATGATTATAGCTGTACGATATTCTTGTTGGTTACCATTTGTCTGGAATGTATTTTTTCCTTATGCTGTTTATATGTATCTTATAAACAGCCTATAATTAGTATTAAAATTTAACCTTAGATTGTTTTTCAAATTACATGGACTATTATGTCAAGTTATTTTTATTGTAATTACTGATATTTTTGGAGTTTACACATCTTATGCTTTCTAATTGTTTTACTTTTCCAGTTTCTTTTCATTTCCTTTCCTTTGTTTCTTTTAGATTGTTATAATTTTCCCCGTGCATTTTGTCACTCCGCTAGGAAGTTAAATTATCTCTTATTTCATTCATTGCTAAACCAGAGAATTTTAAAGTTAGTCTTGACTTTAGAAAGATTAATCATTATCTTTACCATCCACCTGAAAGATATGAGGACCCTAGAACACCAAAGTTTTATTCCCCTCTACTGACATATTTGAATTTTCTCATTAGATTTATCTCTCTTTTAAATACACAAAATGTTCTTTTGTTATCATTGTTATGGTTGTTGTTTTATACCATTATTGTTCATTGTGATTTATCAATATATTTGTAACTTCTTTCATTCTCATTTCTTATTGTTTCTCACACATTCTATATGGGATTATTTTACTTATGCTTAAAGAATTTTCTTTACATATTCCTTTAGTATAGGTCTATTGGTGACAAACTCATTTTTTGTTTGCTAAAAATATCTTTATTCTGATTTTCAAAGATTCATTTGCTAGATATAAAATACTAAGTTGATGGATTTTATTTGTTTTCTGTGTTGTTGCTCTCTCAGTACAACAAAGATATTAATCCATTCTCACCTGACAATTGAAAAGTTGGCTTTCACTGAAATTATAGTTTTCCTAAGAATAATTGATATATACTGTTTCTGGCTGCTTTTACTGTTTTTTATTTATTTTATTTGCTAGAAGTGGTATGCCTTGGTGAAGATTTTATTGTATTTATCCTACTTTATATTCCTTGGTCCTTTAATGTACAAATTTGTCTTTAATCATTTTTGAAACTTTGTAACCATCATCTCTATATATTATCCTGTCCATTTTTTCCTCCTCCCTTATTGGACTCTAATTGGATCTATGTTGGTCCTTCTTAATTTGCTTCCTTTTTAAATATATATTTTTAATGTTTATGTATTTATTTTGAGGGAGGGAGAGAGAGAAAGAGAGTGTGCGAGCATGTGCCTGAGCAGGTGAGGGGCAGAGAGAGAAGGACAGAGAGAATCCCAAGCAGGCTCCGTGCTCAGTGTGGAGCTTAATGTGGGGCTTTATCACACAACTGTGAGATCATGACCTCAGCTGAAATCAGGAGTCAGACACTTAACCAACTGACCCACTCAGGGTCTCCTTAATTTACTTCTTAATCTTTAAAAGAAATTCCATCTTTTTTCTCTCTGTGCTGTCTGGATAATTTCTTCTATTTTATCATCTATGACACTAATCCTCATTTGCTGCTAAACCTACCAAAGATTTTTAATTTAATTATTATTTTTTATTTCCAGAAGTTTTAATTAAATTTTTAAAAATTTGTTCATTAAAAAATTCTTACAATTTTTTGTACTACTTTCAGTCTTTTAAATTATTTTAGGGGCGCCTGGGTGGCTCAGTAAGTTAAGTGTCCGACGTCAGCTCAGGTCATGATATTGCGGTTAGTGGGTTCAAGCCCCGCCTCGGGATCCAGCTCGGAGCCTGGAGCCTGCTGCAGATTCTGTCTCCCTCCCTCTCTGCCCCTCCCCCACTTGTGCTCTGTCTCTCCCACTCTCTCAAAAATAAATTAACATTAAAAAATTATTTTAAAACACTAATTTTAATTTTGTATTATGCATCTAATCATTCCACTATTTAAAACCTTAACCCTAAGTTTGTTGTTTCTGATGGTTGTATATATGGTGTCTTATTTCCTTCTATGTTTTAGGATTTTTATGTATAGAATCTTACTTCCTAGAACCTCATCTTTGAGAGTTTTTTGAACTTGTGATTACATTTCTACTTTCATTTCATTATTATGAGAAGAGATATTGTGTATATTAAACTTTTAAAATTTACTAAAACTTATTTTGTGGCTAACATATGGTTGATCCTGGAGAATGCTCTATGTGTACTTGAGAAACATGTGAATTCTGCTTTTCTCGGATGAAATGTTCTATATATGTATTTTATATCCAATTGATCTATAGCGTTTTTGAAGTCCTCTGTTCCTTTAGTAGTCTTCTGTCTGCTTCTATCCATTATTCATGAGGTATTGAACACTCCTTTTACTATTGTAGTGTTTATTTCTCCCATGATTTCTTTCAATATTTGCTTCATACATTTAGAACCTCTGATGTTTATGCAAATACACTTACAATTATTGCATTTTCTTGATGATGTGATCAATGTAATACATTATATAAAGTCCATATTTATCTATTGAAATAGAGCACAAGCAGAGGATGGACAGAAAGACAGGGAGACACAGAATCTGAAGCAGGCTCCAAGCTCTGAGCTGTCAGCACAGAGCCTGACACAGGGCTCAAACACATGAACCATGAGATCATGACCTGAGCCGAAGTTGCATCCTTAACCGACTGAACCAACCAAGCGACTCACTCTTGAAATAGTTTTTGACTTCAAGTCTATTCTGTCTGATAATAGTGTAGCTATTTCTGCTCTTTCAGTTATAACTTTCATAAAATATATTGGTTCATCTTTTCATTTTCAACTTATATGTGCCCGTAGATCAAAAGTAGTTCTCTTGTAAGCAGTATATAATTTGATCCTGTTTTTTAAATTAATTCTGCCAATTTATATCTTTTGATTGGAGAGTCCAATCCATTTCAGTTTTTTCTAATTTTTAAAGTGAAGATTTTATTAATTTTATTTTTAAAATATAATTTATTCTCAAATTTGTTTTCGTACAACACCCAGTGCTCATCCCAAGTGCCCTCCTCCATACCCATTACCCACTTTGCCCTCTTCCCCACTCCCCATCAACCCTCAGTTTGTTCTCAGTCCTTTTTTTTTCTTAAATTTTTTTTGCTTTATTTTTTTATTTTTTATTTTTTCAATATATGAAGTTTATTGTCAAATTGGTTTCCATACAACACCCAGTGTTCATCCCAAAAGGTGGCCTCCTCAATACCCATCACCCACCCTCCCCTCCCTCCCACCCCCCATCAACCCTCAGTTTGTTCTCAGTTTTTAACAGTCTCTTATGCTTTGGCTCTCTCCCACTCTAACCTCTTTTTTTTTCTTCCCCTCCCCCATGGGTTTCTGTTAAGTTTCTCAGGATCCACATAAGAGTGAAACCATATGGTATCTGTCTTTCTCTGTATGGCTTATTTCACTTAGCATCACACTCTCCAGTTCCATCCATGTTGCTACAAAGCGCCATATTTCATTCTTTCTCATTGCCACGTAGTACTCCATTGTGTATATAAACCACAATTTCTTTATCCATTCATCAGTTGATGGACATTTAGGTTCTTTCCATAATTTGGCTATTGTTGAGAGTGTTGCTATAAACATTGGGTACAAGTGCCCCTATGCATCAATACTCCTGTATCCCTTGGGCAAATTCCTAGCAGTACTATTGCTGGGTCATAGGGTAGGTCTATTTTTAATTTTCTGAGGAACCTCCACACTGTTTTCCAGAGTGACTGCACCAATTTGCATTCCCACCAACAGTGCAAGAGGGCTCCCGTTTCTCCACATCCTCGCGAGCATCTATAGTCTCCTGATTTGTTCATTTTGGCCACTCTGACTGGCATGAGGTGATATCTGAGTGTGGTTTTGATTTGTATTTCCCTGATGAGGAGCGACGTTGAGCATCTTTTCATGTGCCTGTTGGCCTTCCAGATGTCTTCTTTAGAGAAGTGTCTATTCATGTTTTCTGCCCATTTCTTCACTGGGTTATTGGTTTTTCAGGTGTGGAGTTTGGGGAGCTCTTTATAGATTTTGGATACTAGCCCTTTGTCCGATATGTCATTTGCAAATATCTTTTCCCATTCCGTTGGTTGCCTTTTAGTTTTGTTGGTTGTTTCCTTTGCTGTGCAGAAGCTTTTTATCTTCATAAGGTCCCAGTAGTTCATTTTTGCTTTTAATTCCCTTGCCTTTGGGGATGTGTCAAGTAAGAGATTGCTATGGCTGAGGTCAGGGAGGTCTTTTCCTGCTTTCTCCTCTAGGGTTTTGATGGTTTCCTGTCTCACATTCAGGTCCTTTATCCATTTTGAGGTTATTTTTGTGAATGGTGTGAGAAAGTGGTCTAGTTTCAACCTTCTGCATGTTGCTGTCCAGTTCTCCCAGCACCATTTGTTAAAGAGGCTGTCTTTTTTCCATTGGATATTCTTTCCTGTTTTGTCAAAGATGAGTTGGCCACACGTTTGTGGGTCTAATTCTGGGGTTTCTATTCTATTCCATTGGTCTATGTCAATCCATTTCAGTTTAAAATAATTACTGATTAGGGAGTACCTGGGTGGCTCAGTTGATTAAGCCTTTGACTCTTGGCTTTGGCTTAAGTCTCGATCTTGTGGTGCATGAGTTCGAGCCCTTCATTGAGCTCTGTACTGACATCATGGAGCCTGCTTGGGATTCTCCCTTTCTCTCTCTCTGCTCCTCTCCTTCTCGCTGGCTCTCTATCTCAAAATAAACAAATAAACTTAAAAATAAAGTAATTACTGATAAGGATGGACTTATTTTCACTATTTAATTATTTGTTTTATCTAAGTCTTATAGCTTCTTTGTGTCTCATTTTCTCCATTACTGATTTCCTTTGTGGTTAGTTGTTTTCTTATAGTGGCAGTTTTGATTCCTTTTGTATTTACTTTTATGTATATTCTAAAGATATTTACCTTCTGATTTCCAGGTAATTACATATCATGTCCTAAAGTGATAATAATCTACTTTAAGCTGATATCAACTTAATCTCAGTCACATACAAAAATACTACTGTATTAATTCTCTACCCTTTCCCATATTGCTGTTATAATGTCACAAGTTACTCCTGTATATGTTGTGTATCTCTACATAAATTTATAATTATTTGTCTTTCAAAATCTGAAGAAAAGTTAAAAAGTACAGTTAAAAACCAAAGTTATAATCATACTTATATTATGTTTTTGTTTGTTTAAATCCAAGGGATTTAGCATATAGGGTAGTATTGGTTTCAGGAGTAGAATTTAGTGATGCATCACTTACATATAACACCCAGTGTTCATCCCATCAAGGGCTCTTTCTAACGGCTATCACCCATTTTGCCCATCACCTATTTAGTCCATGCCTCCACCCACCTACCCTCCAGCCATACTTAGTTTGTTCTCTGTATTTAACAGTCTCTTATGGTTTGCTTCCCTCTGTTTTTAATCTTATTTTATTTTTCCATCCTTTCCTCTATGTTCATCTGTTTTGTTTCTTAAATTCCACATATGACTAAACATTTGATATTTATCTTTCTCTGACTGCCTTATTTCACCTAGCATAATATACTCTCGTTTCATCCACATTGTTGCAAAGGGAATATTTTATTCTTTTTGATTGCCGAGTAATATTCTATTGTAATACATACCAAATCTTCTTTATCCATTTCTCAGTCAATGGACATTTGAACTCTTTCCATAATTTGGTTATTGTTGATAGCACTACTACAAACATTGGGGTGCATGTGACCCTTTGTATCCTTTGGATAAATACCTAGGAGTGCAATTGTTGGCTCATAGGGTAGTTCTATTTTTAATTTTTTGAGGAATCTTCATACTGTTTTCTGGAGTGACTGCACCAGTTTGCATTACCACCAACAGTGAAAAAGGGTTCCCCTTTCTCTGCATCCTAGCTAACATCTTTTGTTGTTTAGTTGTTAATTTTAGTCATTCTGACAGGTGTGAGGTGGTATCTCATCATGTTTTTGATTTGTATTTTCCTGATGCTGAGTGATGTTGAGCATCTTTCCATGTGTCTGTTAGCCATCTGGGTGTCTTCTTTGGAAAAGCGTCTACAAATGTCTTCGGCCCATTTCTTCACTGGATTATTTGTTTTTTGGGTGTTGAGTTTGGTGAGTTATTTATAGATTTTGGATACTGAGGATTTATCTGATATGTCATTTGCAAATATCTGCTCCCATTCTGTTGGTTGCCTTTTAGTTTTGTTGATTGTTTCCTTCACTGTGCAGAAGCTTTTTATATTGATGATGTCACATTAGTCCATTTTTTATTTTCTTTCCCTTGCCTCCAGAGAGATATCTAGTAAGAAGTTTCTGTGGCCAAGGTTAAAGAGGTGTTGCTGCCTTTGTTTTCTCCTCTAGGATTTTGTTGGTTTCTTGTATCACATTAGGTCCTTCATCCATTTTGAATTTATTTTTGTGTGTGGTGTAAGAAAATGGTCCAGTTGCATTCTTTTGCATGTTGTTCAGTTTTCCCAGCACCATTTGCTGAAGAGACTTTTTTCCATGTGATATTCTTTCCTGCTTTTTCAAATATTAGTTGGCCATACATTTGTGGGTCCATTTGTGCATTCTCTATTCTGTTCCATTGGTCTATGTGTCTGTTTTTGTGACAGTACCATACTGTCTTGGTGATTACAGCTTTGTAATACAGCTTGAAGTCTGGAATTGTGGTGCCTCCAGCTTTGGTTTTCCTTTTCAACATTGCTTTGGTTCTTCAGTGTCTTTTCATACTTACTTTTATATTTGTCCACATATTCACATTACCGATGGGTTTTATATATTTGTATGGCTCAAGTTATTATCCCTTTTTGTTTTATTTAAATTCTAGTTAACATACAGTGTAATATTAGTTTCAGGTGTACAAGTCAGTGATTCAACACTTCCACACAACACCTGGTGCTCATCACAAGTGCACTCTTTAATCCCCATCACCTATTTTACCCATCCCCCCGTCCACTTCCCCTCTGACAGCCATCAGTTTGTTCTCTAAAGTTAAGAGTCTATTTCTTGGTTTCTCTCTCTCTCTCTCTCTCTCTCTCTCTCATATGGGTTCCCCAGTAGGGCTGGGAATAATTGTGAGCTCTCTCCATAGCCTTTTTTTCTCTGAGTGCCACACCAAGGTGAGGTCCTTGCCTTGAAGACTCTGGAAGAAGCTCTGGTTAATGAAGGGATATCTTCTCTGGAGAGATTGGAGAAGTTTTTCCAGCCTGAGAAGGCAATAATTTTCTCACTTAAATCACATTTATTATAAACCTAACAAGAGCTTATTTGGAGAATAATTTCGTTTCTCAAGGAAACTGAAAAAAAAAATTAGTAGTGGGAGACAGTTCTAAGCAGCTGGAATTTTTTATAGTTCTTTGAAGTTAAGAGGAGTGTGGCCAGAAGGGAACTTGACTCCCAAGCTCTGGGGCAAGTCCTGGAAGACTTTGTATTTCATTCTGGGAGCAGCAGGATGTGGAGTGTTCTTAGACTATGAACAAATGTATAGGAGTATGATAAAGATATCCCCAAAAATGATATGAGGAGGAACCCTAGGATCTGACTTAGGGAAAGGGCTTGGACTTCAGAATTGTGAGATTATGACATTTAAAAACTAGAAGGACCTTAAAGAGATTATCTGGATCAAAATCCTCATTTTATAAGTTAACTGAAGCCCAAGGGACAAAGCCATGTCCAAATTCATACACATATATACACACTCACAAACACACCTTGTAGTTATAGAATTATAGATACACCATGTCCTGGAGCTAAACCTTTGTAAAATATCTTATTAAATCCCCCTCATGCTATAAATGCGGATGCAGAGGCCTGTAGAGGAGAAAGGGTCAACCCAAGGTCACAAACTGATGGTTTCCAGAGGGAAAGGGTGTAGGAGATTGGGAAAAATGGGAGAAAGGGAGTGGGATAAATAGGTTTTCAGTTATAGAATGAATAAGTCATGGAAACAAAAGGTACAGCATAGGGAATATAGTCAATGATACTGTAATCACATTGTATAGTAGGCAGATGGCAGCTACACTTGTGAGTTTAGAATAATGTGTAGAGATATTGAATCACTATGTTGCACACCTGAAACTAATGTAACATTTTGTGTTAACTATACACATTTTTAAAAAAAAAAGAGAGAGAGAAAAGAAAAAGAAAAGAATAGAAGCCTGCAATGCCAAACTAAGGGGTTTGGATATTATCCTGGATGCAATGGAAAGCCATCAAAGAATTTTAAGCAGGGGAGTAACAGGATTATAGTGGGGTTTTTTTGTTGTTGTTTTGATACATTTTAGATGACAGTTATGGAAGCAGTGTGAAGAATTGGCTGGAAAATGGAGGGATAGAAACAGGGATACCAGTTAGAACATTATGAAGGTCAGAACTGAGTGGAAAAGATAGGAAAGATATTTAGGCAGTAAAATGAACAGAATCTAGGTAATGTTGGGTTGAGGTGTCTAGCAGTCAGCTTCTGCCCACACTAATGCTGCCTAATAATCACAGAACCTTTTTTTTCTTACTATATTTAATTTAATAACAAATTTAAACATTATTTTAAAAATATTAAAAGAAAAATGTATTTAATGTAAATTATTCTTCACTAAATTGTATATTTGATTAACATTTTTTATTTTTTAATTTTCAACAAATTTCATTATCCAGACGCAAAATTAACAGTAGCACTTAGTATTTGAAGCACATTTCATAATACATGGTTCTAAAATATATATATAAAAAATTCCAACCAAGAAAAATAGAATACACATTTTCCTCAAGAGCACACAGAAGAGGGTTGCCTGGGTGGCTCAGTTGGTTAAGCGTCCAACTCTTGATTTCAGCTCAGGTCATGATTTCATAGTTTGTGAGTTTGAGCCCCGTGTCACCTGCTTGGGATTCTCTCTCACACTTTCTCTCTGACCCTCCCCTGATTCCAGCCCACCAGCAAAGCAGAGCCCCTGAGTCTGGCTGGCAAAACGGAGGGGCCTGACGGAGTGTGTTCGGACAGCAAGCGGGACTTAACATCTGGAAGGTTATAAATTACCAGCTCTGCTTCCAGAGCGGGAGGGCTGGAGGACAATGGGAGGGAGAGTTGTTGAGCCCGGACGACAGAGCGCAGCCTGGTGGGGAACAAAGGCACTGGCCAGCGCCATCTCCCTCGCCCATCCCCCAGCCAAAATCACAAAGGGAACCAGTTCCTGCTAGGGAACTGGCTTGCACCACGCAAACACCCAACGCTGTGCTTCTGCAGATCCATTCCTCTGGCGGGTCTGACTCCCGGTGCCATAGGGCCCCTCCCAAAGCGGATCTCCAAAGGAGAAGCGAGCTGAGCCTACCCCTCCCGCCCCCGTGCACCTTGCCAATCCACCACAGCTAATATGCCAGATCCTCAGCACCACAAGCCTGGCAGTGTGCAAGTAGCCCAGACGGGCCACGCCACCCCACAGTGAATCCCGCCCCTAGGAGAGGGGAAAAGAAGACACACACCAGTCTGACTGTGGCCCCAGCGGTGGGCTGGGGGCAGACATCAGGTCTGACTGCGGCCCCACCCACCAAGCAAGTTATTCAAGACAGCACAGGGGAAGTGCCCCCCAGTTCCACACCACTCCAAGGACTATCCAAAATGACTAAACAGAAGAATTCCCCTCAAAAAAACCTCCAGGAAATAACGACAGGTAACGAACTGATCAAAAAGGATTTAAACAATATAACAGAAAGTAAATTTAGAATTATAGTCATAAAACTAATTGCTGGGCTTGACCCTCCCGATTCCTCTCTCAATCTCTCTAAATAAATAAATAAATATTAAAAAAAAACACAGAAAAATCCCCTGGTTAAATCACATAAAAATAGACATAAAATATTATAAATTTAAAAAGAATGAAATCACCCCAATTATATTTTTGGGTTTTTTTCATCTTTCAATTTTTTAAATTCCAGTTAGTTAACATACAGTGTAACATTAGTTACCCGTGTACAATCTAGTGATTCATCACTTCCATGCAACACCCAGTGTTCATCACAAGTGCCCTCCTTAATACGCATCACACATTTAACCTGTCCCTCTGCCCACCTCTGCTCCAGTAACCCTCATTTTGTTCTTTATAGTTAAGTCTATTTTATTGTTTTCCTCTTCTTTTTCACCCTTAAGTTTTTCGTTTTGCTTCTTAAACTTCACATGCGAGTAAAATCATATGGTATTTGTTTTTCTCTGACTTATTTCTCTTATCAGAATTCTCTCCAGCTCCATCCACATCATTGCAAATGGCAAGATTTCATTATTTTTTTATGGCTAAGCAATATTCCACACACACACCTTATCTTCTTTGTCCATTTATTGGCCAATGGATATTTGGGCTCCTTCAATAATTTGGCTATTGTTGATAATGCTGCTATAAGCATTGGGGTGCTTCAATTAGTACTTTTGTATCATTTTGGGTAAATACATAGTAGTGCAGTTGCTGGATCATAGGGTAGTTCTATTTTTAAGGTTTTGGGGAAACTCTATACTGTTTTCCGGAGTGGCTGCACCAGTTGCAATACCAGTAGTGCAAGAGGGTTCTCTCTTCACCACATCCTTGACAAGACCTGTTATTTCCTGTGTTGTTGATTTTAGCCATTATGACAGGGTATTTCATCATGGTTTTGATTTGTATTTCCTTGATGATCAGTGATGTTGAGCATCTTTTCATGTGTCTGTTCACCATCGGTATGTCTTCTTTGGAAAAATATCTACTCATGTCTTCTGCTCAGTTTTTAACTGGATTATTTGTTTTATGGGTTTGAGTTGTATAAGTTCTTTATATAACCCTTTATCAGATCTGTCATTTGCAAGTATCTTCTCCTATTCCATAGGATGCCCTTTAGTTTTGTTGATTGTTTCTCCTCACTGTGCAGAAGCTTTTTATAATGATGAAATCCCAATAGTTTATTTTTGCTTTTGCTACCCTTGCCTGAGGAGATATTGAGTAAGAATTTGCTAGGTCAGAGTGGTTACTGCCTGTGTTCTTCTCTAGCATTTTGATGGTTTTCTGTGTCAAATTTAGGTCTTTTATCAATTTTGAATATATTTTTGTGTATGATGTAAGAAAGTAGCCCAGTTTCATGATTTTGCATATTGCTGTCCAGTTTTCCCAGCACCATTTGTTGAAGAGACTGTCCTTTTCCATTGGGTGTTCTTTCCTGCTTTATTGAAGATCATTGACCATACAGTTCTGCTTTCATTTCTGGATTTTATATTCTGTTCCACTGTTCTGCGTGTGTGCGTGTGTGTGTGTGTGTGTGTGTGTGTGTGTGTGTGCCAGTGCCATACAGTCTTCATCACTACAGCTTTGTAATATAACTTGAAGTCTGGAATTGTGATGACTCCACCTTTGCTTTGCTTTCCAAGATTGTTTTGGTTATTCCTTTTTTTGTGGTTCCATAAAAATTTTAGGATTGCTTGGTCTAGCTCTGTGAAAAATCCTGTTGGCATTTTGATAGGGATTATATTAAATGTATAGATTGCATTAGGTAGTATAAACATTTTGACAATATTTGTTCTTCCAACCTATGAGCATGGAGTAGTTTTCCATTTCTTTGTGTCATCTTCAATTTCTGTCAACAATATTTTATAGCCTTCAGAGTACAGAACTTTCTCCTCTTTTGTTAGGCTAGATATCTTATGCTTTGTGGTGCAATTGTAAGTGGGATTGAGTTTTTGATCTCTTTTTCTTCTGCCTCCTTATGGTATATAGAAATGTAGCAGATTTATGTACATTGATTTTGTATCCTGTGACATTGCTGAATTCATGCATAAGTACTAGCAGTTTTTTGCCGTAGTCTTTTGGATTTTTGATAAAGAGTAAGTATCATGTCATCTGCAAATAGTGAGTTTCACTTCTTTCTTGTTGATTTGGATACTTTTTACTTATTTTGTTGTCTTCTTGCTGTGGCTAGGACTTCCATTATTGTTAAATAATAGCGGTGAGGGTGGATATCCCTGTCTTGTTCCTAACCATACAGGAAAAACTCTCAGATATTCTCTACTGAGGATGATATTAGCTGTGGGGTTTTCATATATGGCCTTTATGATATTGAGGTATGTTCCCTCTCTCTCTACTTTGTTGAGTATCTTTACCATTAATGGATGCTGTATTTTGTCAAATGTTTCTGCATCTATTGATAGGATTATATCATTCTTATCCTTTGTTTTATTAATGTGGTGTATCACATTCATTGATTTTCAAAAAGTGAACCACCCTTGCAGCACAGCAATAAATCCCACTTGAACGTGCTGTATGATTCTTCCAATGTGCTGTTGTAATTGATTTGCTAATATTTTGTTCGGAATTTTTGCATCCATGTTCATCAGGGATATTGGCCTATAGTTCTCTTTTTTTAGTTTAGTTTTTGTCTGGTTTTGGAATCAGAGCAATGATGGTCTCATTGACTGGATTTGGAAGTTTTCCTTCCATTTCTATTTTTTGGAATACATTGAGAAGAGTAGGTATTAACTCTTCTTTAAATGTTTGGTATAATTCAGGGGCGCCTGGGTGGCTCAGTCAGTTAAGCGTCCGACTTAGTCTCAAGTCATGATCTCACGGTCTGTGAGTTCAAGCCCCGTGTTGGGCTCTGGGCTGACAGCTCAGAACCTGGAGCCTGCTTTAGATTCTGTGTCTCCCTCTCTCTCTGCCCCTCCCCCACTCAGGCTCTGTCTCTCTGTCAAAAATAAACATTAAAAAAATTAAAAAATGTTTGGTATAATTCAATGTGAAGCCATTTGGCCCTGGACTTTTGTTTGTTGGGAGATTTTTTTATTACTGACTCAATGTCTTTGATAGTTACAGGCCTACTCAAGTTTTCTATTTCTTACTGTTTCAGTTGTGGTAGTTTATAGGTTTCAAGGAATTTTTCCAACTTCCAGATTATCTGATTTTTAGGCATATACCTTTTCTTATTATTTTATAATTGTTTGGATTTCTGTGTGGTTGGTTGCTATTTCTCCTCTGTCATTTGTGATTTTTTATTGTGCCCATTCTCTTTTTTGTTAGTAAGTCTGGCTAGGGGATAATCAATTTTATTTGTTTTCAAAGAACAAGCTCCTGATTTCATTGATATATTCTACTTTTTTAGAGTCTATATTATATATTTATGTTCTAATCTTTATTATTTCCCTTCCTCTGCTGGCTTTAGGCTTAATTTGTTGTTTTTTCTAGCTCCTTCAAATGTAAGATTAAGTTGTTTATTTGAGATTTTTCTTGCTTCTTGAGGCAGACCTATATTGGTATACATTTTCCTCTCAGAACTGTTTTCTGCTGCATCCCAAAAGTTTTGGAATGTCACGTTTTAATTTTCATTTGTTTTCATGTATATTTTTTATTTTTTCTCTGATTTCATGCCTGACCCATTCATTGTTTAGTGCCATGTTCCTTAACCTCCATATATGTGTGGTCTTTCCCTATTTTTCCTTATGGTTCATTTCAAGTTTCACAGCATTGTCGACAGATAATGTGCGTGGTATGATATCAATATTTTTGTACTTGTTGAGGCCTAATTTGTGACCCAGTATGTTATCTATTCTGGAGAATGTCCCATGTGCACTTGAAAAGAATGTGTATTATGCTTCTTTAGGATGAAATGTTCTGAATATATTTGTTAAGTCAACACGGTCTGATGTGTTATTCAAAGCCATTGTTTCCTTGTTGAGTTTTTTAGTTTGGATGATGTGTCCATTAATACAAATGGGTGTTTAATTCCTCTCTTATTATTGTATTATTATCAATGAGTTCCTTTAAGTTTGTTATTAATTGATTTATATATTTGGGTTCTCTCAAGTCTGGGGCATAGATATTTACAATTGTGAGATCTTGTTTCACCTTTTATTATGATATAGTTCCATTCTTCATCTCTTATTACAGACTTTGGTTTAAAATCTAGTTTGTTTGATATAAGTTGGATACTCTGGCTTTCTTTTGACATCATTTTCATGGTAAATGTATCTCCATCCCCCCACCTTCAATTTAAAGGTGCCCTTAGGTCTAAAATGTGTCTCTCATAGGCAGCATATAGATGTATCTTTTTTTTTTATTCTGATACCTTATGTCTTTTGTTTGGAGAATTTAATTTATTTACAATCAGAGTAATTATTGATAGATATGTATTGATTGACACTTTATCCTTGTTTTCTTGTTGTTTCTGGAGATTTTCTCTTTTCTTTTTTTGATTTCTCACTTTTGGCCTTTTCTTCCCACTCAAGGAGTCCCCTTAAATATTTTTTGCAGGGATGCTTTAGTGGTCGTTAACTCCTTTAGTTTTTGTTTGTCTGGGAAACTCTATCTCTCCTATTGTGAATGATAGCCTTGCTAGATAGAGTATTCTTGGCTGTAGGTTTTTCCCATTCAGCACTTTGAATATATCATGCCACTCCCCTATGGCTTTCCCAGTTTCTGCAGAGATATCTGCTACTAACCTTATTGGTGTTAGGGACTTCCTTTGTCTTGCTGCTTTTTATTAAATGTTTATTTATTTTTGACAGACAGAGAGAGACAGAGCATGAGCAGGGGAGGGGCAGAGAGAGAGGGAGACACAGAATCCGAAGCAGGCTCCAGGCTCTGAGCTGTTAGCACAGAGCCCAATGCAGGGCTCGAACTCACAGACCACAAGATCATGACCTGATCTGAAGTCAGACACTCAACCAACTGAGCCACCCAGGCGCCCCTGTCTTGCAGCTTTTAGGATTTTTTCTTCATCAGTATATTTTGCAAATTTAACTACAATATGTCTTGATATTGGTCTGCTTTTGTGGATTTTGATGGGAGTTCTTTGTGCCTCCTGGATCTGGATATCTGTTTCTTTCCCCAGATTAAGGAAGTTTTCAGCTATAATTTCCTCAAATAAATTTTCTACCCTCTTTTCTCTCTCTTCTTCTTCTTCTGGGACTATGATATCCATGTTATTACATTTGATGGGGTCACTGTATTCACAAAGTCTACTTTTGTGATCCAAACTTTTTCTTTCTCTCTTTTGTTCAGCTTCATTATTTTCCATAATTCTATCTTGTATATCACTTATACATTCAACTGCTTCTTCTATCCTTGTGGTCCTTATATCCAATTAGTTTCTAATCTCAGTTATTGCATTTTTCATTTTGGCCTGATTCTTTTTTAGCTCTTTTATCCCTGTGGTAAGGATATCCCTGATGTCTTCCATGCTTTTCTCAAGCTCAGATAGTTTCCTTATGATTGTTGCTTTAATTTCTGGATCAAGTGTATTACTTATATTTGTTTTGATTTTTTCCCTTGACTCTGACCATTTCTTGTTCTTTCTTTTGGGATGAATTTCTTTCCCTTTGCATTCTGTCTATGTCTCTGTGTTAGGAAATCTTGTTATGTTTCCTACTCCTGAGAGTAATGACTTTATGAAAAAGAGGTCATATAGTGTCCAGGGCCTGGAGATTCAGGATGTGTCTCTGGTGTGTGCTGCATGCAATCTGATGCTGTGTTTTTGCTGCTTTATCTGTCAGGTCAGTGGTCTGCAGAGTTTCTCCTTGCCTGCAGTGGGGGGCGTTTGAACTTTGGCTGGAGTGTGGTGATGTTAAGCAGGTGTTCTGTGGTTTGTTTGCGGTAAGAGACATGATACTATTTTCACTAGAATTAAAGCTTTTCTGAACTCCATGATCAGCAAACATGGCATGTGTGAGGGTTTGTGCTGATCTCCTGGGGGGGAACTTCACTGGTCTTTAGGCACACTTGCCTGAGAAAATTGGTACCAGTGGGGAGCAGGGGAGTGGGGCTTGATGTAAACAGGTTAGTCAGCCAATGTTGGCACTGTGTTATTTACTGATGTTGGTTTATGTTGATGATGAGAGGAGGGAAATGCTCCAGTCTGCTCCTTTGTCCCCAGAGAGGTGAGTCCATGCTTGCTGCTCTTAGGGATGCATTTTCAGAAGAGGGAATGATTCCCCTTGCGTGTCACAGTTGTTATTTAGATTGATGATTTCACACTGTCTGTCTCTGGGCCACTTGCTTGCCTGGAGCAATGCAGGGTACCTTGGGCTCTACTTTTGCCAGGCCTGCTGATTTTTAAACTTTCAAACTTCAGGGACCTGGTGTGGCAGGGACCTGTGCTGGTACTCTGGGAAGGGGTCTTGAAGCACTAGGACTGATGCAAGTTTGACCCAAAAGGGCAGTCATGCCAGAACACGGGGTCCTGGGATTTAGAGCAAACATGCTCAACAGCCAGTGCCCTAGTTAGCCACCCTAAGCAGGCATCTCTGCACCTCTGCTGAGAGCCAGGGGAGGGAAATGGTGCCTGAGGTTCTTTTGTACCCAGAAAGACAATGCTACATCTTACAGATGCACTGCAAAAAGTACAAGCAGTCTCTCCCCATCCCCCATAGGCAATCCTCAGATCATGCAGTTGGCCCTAGAGGGGTCCTCTACAGGAGTAGGGAAGTGTCCTTAGGTCTCTATTCCAGCCAAGATTGTGGACCTCCAAAACTCCAGTCTTTGAATCCCGCTGGTTGCAAAAACTCACAAAATTCAGTACCTCTCATTTCCCCAGCCAATAGATTTGGAGAAGTGTTCTCTTTGTACATATCCCTGTGTGCTCAACTCTCTCTCACTTTTCTCCATGACCAAGGCTCCTTCTTCTCTCCAGCATCTCCCCTAAACCACCTCTGCATACTTCCTACCTTCGTTGAAGTGGCCTCCTCTCTCCCTCTAGTTGTGCAGTTTGTTCTATCAGTCCCTAGGTTTATTTCTTTAGTATTCAGAATGATTTAATAGTTAATTATCTGTGTTTGAGGGACAAGGCAAGCCTAGGGTCTTCCTACTACACTGCCATCTTAGATCTTCCATGCCAAGTATATTTTCCAACCACAATGGTACAAAGCTAAAGGTAAACAATAAAACAAAGCTATAAAATCTACAATGTAAAAGTTAAATATTTAATATGTAAATACTAAACAACATACTGCTGCACAAACAATGGGCCAAATAAAAAATCACACAGCCAATCAAAGTATGCCTCAAACAAAAGAAAAAGAAAGCACAGTATTCCAAAACCTATGAGATGCAGCAAAAGCAGATGTTAAAGTGAAAATTAAGCTATAAATGCTTGTATTAAGAAAAAAATCAAATAAACAACTTAACATTACACTACAAAGGATTAGAAAAAAAAATAAACTTAGGTCAGATTTAGAAGATGAAGGAAATAACAAAGAAAAAGTGGAAATAAATAAAATAGAGCCAGAATGAACAATAACATTGAAAATAATTACCAATTTTTCCAAAAAAATATACAAAATTGGCAATGTTTGAACTACATCAACTAAGAAAAAATGAAAAAAAAAGAGAAATGGAGGAATAAACAATAGACAATACAACAGATAACCACATGAATCCATAACGTAATAAGATATTATTATAAACAATTATATACTAAAAAGTCTGATAACTTAGAAAAATAAAAACATGTAATTCCTAACAATGTGCAAATTACCAAGTGATCATGAATTGTGAATACAAGAAATAGGACACTTTTTGGACGAATAACAAGAATGAAAGTTAAATTAGGAATCAAAAGGGGTGCCTGGGTGGCTCAGTCAGTTAGGCCTCTGACTTGACGCCTCATCTCAGGTCATAATCTCGTGATTCGTGGGTTTGAGCCCCTTGTCAGGCTCTGTGCTGACAGCTTGGAGCCTGAAGCCTGCTTCAGATTCTGTGTCTCCCTCTCTCTTTCTGCTGTTCCCCTGCTCATTCTTTCTTTCTCTCTCAAAAATAAATAAGCATTAAAAATATTAAAAAATCAGGAATTGAAAGTCTCCCAACACATAAAAGCCCAAGACTACATGGCTTCATTGGTGAATTCTACCAAACTACCAAATTATTTAAAAAAGTAATTAATGACATTCTTTATCAAAATCATCCAAATAATAAAATATTGGAACACATTCTAAATCATTCTATGTGGCCACTAATACTCTTGTACCAAAGCATGATAAAAACAATACAAGTTTTACTGTATAAGTATTGCTACTCTGGTTTTCTTTTGACATCCATTTGTGTCATAAATGTTTCTCCATCCCCTCACTTTCAATCTACAGGTGGCTTTAGGTTTAAAATGAGTGTCTTATAGGCAGCATTTAGATGGGTCTTGCTTTTTAATACATTCTGACACTCTATGCCTTTAAAATTTTTTTAAATGTTTATTTATTTTTTAGAGAGAGAGAGAGAGAGAGACACTGAGCATGAATGGGGGAGGGGCAGAGACAGGGGGAGACACAGAATCAGAAGCAGGCTCCAGGCTCTGAGCTATCAGCACAGAACCCGATGTGGGGCTCAAACCCATGAACTGTGAGATCATGACCTGAGCCAAAGTTGGACGCTTAACTAACTGAGCCACCCAGGTGCCCTGACTCTATGCCTTTTGATTGGAGCATTAACTCCATTGTACATTCAGAGTAATTATTGATAGATGTGTATTTATTGCCCTTTAATTATTTGTTTTGTCATTGTTTCTGGAGATTTTCTCTGATCCTTTATTGTCTTTGTCACTTTTGGTCTCTTCTATGCACTCAAAGATCCCTTTTAATATTTCTTGCAAGGCTGGTTTAGTGGTCACCAACTCCTTCAGGTTTTGTTTGGGAAACTCTTTATCTCTCCTATTATGAATTACAGCTTTGCTGGATAGCATATGCCTGCCTGAAGATTGTTTCCATTCAGCACTTTGAGTATATCATGCCACTCCCTTGTGGCTTGCCATGTTTCTGTTGAGAAATCTCCAGCTTGCCATGTGGGTCTTCCCTTGTAAGTAAGGATTTCTTTTGTCTTGATGCTTTAAAGACTTTTTCTCTATCTCCTTATTTTGTAAATTTAATTACAATATGTATTAGTGTTGCCCTGCTTTTATTAATTTTGATGGGAGATCTCTGTGCCTCCAGGATCTGGATGTATGTTTCCTTTCCCAGATTAGGGTCGATTTCAGCTTTTATATATAAAAATCAATTTTCTGCCCCCTTTTCTCTCTTCTTCTTCTGGGATTCCTATAATAAGAGTGTTATTAAATTTAATGGAGTCGCTGAGTTCCCTAAGTCTATTCTCATGTTCCATGATTCTTCTTTTTCTTTTTTGTTCAGCTTCATTATTTTCCATTATTTTGTCTTCTAGGTTACTAACGCATTCTTTTGCTTCTTCCAGTCTCCTGTTCATTGCATCAAGTCTGATTCCAATCTCAGTTATTGTATTCTTCATCTCTGATTCAATCTTTTTAAACTATTTTATCTTTGTGGTAAGGGTTTCCCTGATGTCTTCTATTGTTTTCTCAAGCCCAGTATGTATCCTTATGGTTGTTGATTTAAATTCTCCATTAGGCATGTTAATTATATCTATTTTGATTAGATTTTTGGCCATGGCCTCATCTTGTTCTTTCATTTGGGATAATTTCCTCCATCTTGGCATTTTGTCTGACTCTGCCTCCTCTGTGTGTTAGAAAATCCAGTGTGTTTCCTGCTCCAGAAGGTAACGGCCTTATGAAGAGGTCATGTAGTGCCCAGGGCCTGGCACTTCAGGGACTGCCTCTAGTATATGCTGCATGAATTCTGTTGTTGCGTTTGTGTTTTGGCTGCTCTATCCTTCAGGCCAGTTATATGCAGAGGCTCTCCTTGCTTGCTGTGTGAAGTGTTTGGTCCCTGGCCTGACTGTGGCAAGTTTTAACTAGGTGTGCTGTGGTCTATATTTGAAATGAGACCTGACAAGTCCACCAAAACTGAGGTCTTGCAGAATTCTCTGGTCAGGAGATGTGGTATGGGCAAAGGTTTGTGCTTGTCTTATGAAGTGGGACTGAAGAAAGCTTGACTGAAAAGGTCAAAGAAAGCCCCACAGGGGTGGGGCTTAGTGTAAGCAAGTAACAGATCCAGTATCCAAACTGAGCTTCCCTCAGGTGTCTCTGTGTTTATGCTCAGGGGCAAGGGACCAAAATGGCACCAGACAGCTCCTTTTTTGAGAGAGGAATCTCTGTAAATGCTGCTTGTCAGGGAAGTGCTCTTAGAATAGTGAATAATCTCCCTTGGTGTGCCCCAGGTGTTTTTTAGATTGGTTTCCACGTGTCTGCCTCAGGGTTGTTTCCCTTCCTTCTCTCCAAGAGCAGCACTTGGCCCCCATGACTTTATTTAAGCAAAGCCTTCTGAGCTTTTTTTTTTTAATGTTTATTTAGTTTTGACAGAGAGAGACAGAGAATGAGCAGGGGAGGGGCAGAGAGAGAGAGAGACAGAATCCAAAGCAGGCTCCAGGCTCTGAGCTGTCAGCACAGAGCCCAATGCGGGGCTAGAACTCACAGACCTCGAGATCATGACCTGAGCCGACGTCGGAAAAGCCTTCTGAGATTTAAAAGTATATGGTGCCTGGGTGGCTCAGTCAGCTCAAGGTCATGATCTCACTGTGGGTTCAAACCCCGCATCAGAGCCTGCTTTGGATCCTGTGTCTCCCTCTCTCTCTGCCCCTCTCCCACTCACACTTTGTCTCTGTCTCTCAAAAATAAATAAAACAGGCAGGCCACCATGGCAGAGAAGTAGGGGGATCTGTACTTCCTCATTTCTCAAATAAAGAAGTGCTGAAGCCAAAGGACCATTAACCCAAGAATCTGGGAGGAAGAAAGACTGAGTCTAAAAGGGAGACACCAGGACATCCTTGATGGGCTATAGGTGGGTGACTGTGAACTGGGGGAGAAAAAATGAGCCACAAAGGCATGGAGGGGAGGGATCCCCTTTTGGAGAGAGACAAAGGGAAGAGAAAGAGCAGCTGGGGAAGCATAGGACTGTATCTGAACAAAAGATAAACCTTGGACTGGGACTGAGAGGGATCTGATATCTAATTGTGGGGTTTTCTTCTGACTGGGGCCACTGTCCCATTTGTGCACCTGGGGTGGAGGGGAGCCAGCTCCCGGTTCTGTGGTAGGTCAGGGGTGCAGTCCACAGTAGAAGAAAGCGGTCTCCTTCCGGAAATGCTGAGCAATAGGACAAAGCTTGCCTGCGTCCACCATCCCTGGGGCTCAGTGGTTGGGTTGAGGGTGCAGTTCACAGTAGGAGAAAGTGGCCTCCTTCCTGGAGTGCTGTGGTACAGGACAAAGCCTTCCTGCATCCACCACCCCTCTGTTGGGAAGCGAGGTCAGTGGAGCAGTCTGCAGCAGGAAAAGGTGGTCCTCCCTGAAGTGCTGCAGCACAGACAAAGCCAGGTGGAACCACATATTGGAACGCACAGAGAGGTGCTTCTCCCATACCAGAGCGCACAGAGATGGACATTGAATCCTAGCCAAGCACCGGGTCAGAGGAGTCGGTGGCATGAGGACAACCCTGTCTGTGCCTGCAGCACAGTGAGGAAGACTCAAATGGAGTCCACTGGGCCCATGGAGAAGAGACTGGGGGATCACCATTTCCCCCCCCCCACCACCATCACCAAGGCAGGGACTCCAGAATTGGTCCCCAGGTCCCATAGTGGAGGTGGGACCAGCCTACACCAAACCATGACCCTCCACACCAGGTAACTACGTATCTGTTGGAGCAGGATAGATGCTGTGGAACCAGACGGCTCCATCATCCAGACCAGTGCTGCTGCATAGCCTGGATTAATTCCAGGACAATTCTTGTTATTTAGATATATTCTCCCTTCTTATCTCTTCCCTCCTCTAGGCTGGTTACTCTGCTTGTTGGCTTGTTTAAGCAGGCATATTTAATCCATTCTCTTGATACATGTTCTACACCTGCTTCTGATTTTCCTTTCTCTCTCTCTGGAATAATCAAGCCATATAGTTTCTCTGTCTGCCTAACTTCATCTTCATTTTTTTTTGCTGCCTCCTTCTTTATTTTCCTTTCTCTCTCTCTGAATTAAGCCATTTAGTCTTTCTGCCCAGTCAATGTTTACTTTCTCCTTGTCCCCACCCCTGTCACTTCTCTCTTTGTATGTGGTCTTCCATCAGCACTACCTCCACCCTGTTCTTTATTTGTAGCTGGTGTTTCTGGTTTTTTTTTTGTTTTTTGTTTTTTGTTTTTTGTTTTTTTTTTTTTTTTGCTTTGGGATTGCTTTTGCTGCTGTGTGTGTATTGGGGGACATTGTTTGTTTGTTTTATTTGTGTTTGTGTTTGTGTGTCCTTGTTTCCTGTTTGTTTCTCTGTTTGTTTTCTTTTCCAGGACTACTTCAAGGAACAAATCAAAGTACACCTCATGGAAGGTCCAAACATCACTACGAGTAGAGAAATAAATTAACCAAAGTCACAATAACAGACAGCAAGTAACACTATCCACAAAACATCTCCTGAAAGGCTAGGCCCTGGACAGTGTATGACCCCCTTTTAATATACCAGTGCTTGCAGGTGCAGAGCACACAACAAGTTTTAAAACAAATTAAGGAACAGAAAACTACCCAAAATGATGAAAGGGAAGAATTCTTCTCAAAAGAAATTCCAGGAAGAAGTAACAGCTAAAGAATTAATCAAAACAGATATAAGAAATATAACTGAACAATAATTTAGAATAATAGTCATAAGAGTAATCACTGGGCTTGAAAAAGACATACAAGACAGCAGAGAATCTACTACTGCAGAGATCAAGGAACTAAAAAATAGTCACGATGAAATTAAAAATGCTATAAATGAGGTGCAAAATAAAATGGAGGCAGCCACAGCATGAATTGAAGAGATGGAGGGGAGAATAGGTGAATTAGAAGATAAAATTATTGAAAAAGAGGAAGCTGAGTAAAAGAGAGATAAAAAAAAAATCCAAGATCAAGAGGGAAGAATTACAGAGCTAACTGATGCAATCAAATGAAACAATATCCACATCACAGGAATTTCAGAAGAAGAGAGACAGAAAGGGGCTAAAGGTGTACTTGAACAAATCATAGGTGAGAACTTTCCCAATCTTGGGAAGGAAACAGACACTGAAATCCAAGAGACACAGAGAACTCCCTTCAGACATAATGAATCGATCATCTGCATGACATATCACAGTGAAACTGGCAAAATACAAGGATAAAGAGAAAATTCTGAAAGCAGCTAGGGATAAACACGCTCTAACACAAAAAGGGAGACCAATGAGACTAGTGACAGACCTATCTACTGAAACTTGGCAGGCCAGAAACGAATGGCAGGAAATCTTCAATGTGATGAACAGAAAAAATATGCAGCCGAGAATGTTTTATGCAGCAAGTCTGTCATTCAAAATAGAAGGAGAGATAAAGGTCTTCCCAAACAAACAAAAACTGATGTAATTCATCACCACTAAACCAGCCCTACAAGAGATCTTAAGGGGGACTCTGTGAGTGAAATGTGGCAAGGACCACAAAGTACCAGAGATATCACTACAAGCATGAAACCTACAGATAACATAATGACTCTAAACCCATATCTTTCAAAAATAACACTGAATGTAAATGGACTAAATGCGGCAATCCAAAGACAAAGAGAATCAGAATGGATAAGAAAAGAAGACCCGTCTATTTGCTCTCTACAAGAGACTCATTTTAGACCTGAGGACACCTTCAGATTGAAAGTGAGGGGATGAAGAACTATCATGCTACTGGAAGTCAAAAAAAGCTGGATTAGCCATACTTATATCAGACAAACTAGACTTTAAATTAAAGCCTGTAACAAGAGATGAAGAAGGGCATTATATAAAAATTACAGGGTCTATCCATCAGGAAGAGCTAACAATTATAAATGTCTATGCATCGAATTTGGTGGCACCCAAATATTTAAAACAATAGATCACAAACATAAGCAATCTTATTGATAAGAATGTGGTCATTGCAGGGGACTTTAAAAATTCACTTACAGCAATGGACATATCATCTAGACACAGGATCACTAAAGAAACAATGGCCTTGAATGATACATTGGATCACATGGACTTGACAGATATATTTAGAACTCTACATCCCAAAGCAGCAGAATGTACATTCTTCTCAAGTACACATGGAACCTTCTCCAAGATAGATCACATACTGGGTCACAAAACAGCCCTTCATAAGTATACAAGAATTGAGATCATACCATGCACACTTTCAGACCACAATGCTATGAAGCTTGAAATCAACCACAGGAAAAAGTCTGGAAAACCTCCAAAAACATGGAGGTTAAAGAACACCCTACTAAAGAATGAATGGGTCAACCAGGAAATTAGAGAAGGAATTAAAAAATATATGGAAACAAATGAAAATGAAAATACAACAATCCAAATGCTTTAGGATGCAGCGAAGGTAGTCCTGAGAGTAAAATACATTGTAATCCAGGTCTATCTCCAGAAATAAGAAAAATCCCAAGTACAAAATCTAACAGCACACCTAAAGGAAGTAGAAGCAGAACAGCAAAGACACCCCAAACCCAGCAGAAGAAGAGAAATAATAAAGATCAGAGCAGAAATAAACAGTATAGAATCTAAAAAAAACTGTAGAGTAGATCAATGAAACAAATAGTTGTTTTTTTGAAAAAAATAAACAAAATTGATAAACCTCTAGCCAGGCTTCTCATAAAGAAAAGGGAGATGGCACAAATAGATAAAATCACAAATGACAATGGAATTATTACAACCAATCCCTCAGAAATACAAGCAATTATCAGGGAATACTCTAAAAACTTATATGCCAACAAACTGGACAACCTGGAAGAAATGGACAAATTCCCCAGCACCCACACACTTACAAAATTCAAACAGGAAGAAATAGAAAGCTTAAACAGACCCATAACCAGCGAAGAAATTGAATCAGTTATCAAAATCTCCCAACAAATAAGAGTCCAGGACCAGATGGCTTCCCAGGGGAATTCTCCCAGACATTTAAAGCAGAGATCATACCTGTCCCCTTCAATCTGTTCCAAAATATAGAAAGGGAAGTTAAACCTCCAGACTCATTCCTTGAAACCAGCATTACTTTGATTCCCAAACCAGACAGAGAGCAAGTAAAAAAAGAGAGCTACAAGCCAATATCCCTGATGAATATGGACGCAAAAATTCTCAACAAGATACTAGCAAATTGAATTCGACAGCTAATATAAAAAGAATTATTCACCATGATCAAGTGTGATTCATTCCTGGGATGCAGGGCTGTTTCAACATTTGCAAATCAATCAGTGTGATACATCACATTAATAAAAGAAAAGATAAGAACCATATGATCCTGTCAATCAATGCAGAAAAAGCATTTGACAAAATTCAGCATGCTTTCTTAACAAAACCTTTGAGAAAGTCGTGATCGAAGGAACATAATTAAACATCATAAAAGCCATTTATGAAAATCCCACAGCTAATATCATCCTCAACAGGGAAAAACTGAGAGCTTTCTCCCTGAGATCAGGAACATGACAGGGATGTCCACTCTCACCACTCTTGTTTAACACAGTGTTGGAAGTGCTAACATCAGCAATCAGACAACAAAAGTAAATCAAAGGCATCAAAATTGGCAAAGAGGAAGTCAAGGTTTCGCTTTTTGCAGGTGACATGTTATTATACACCGAAAACCCGATAGACGCCACCAAAATCTGCTATAACTAATACATGAATTCAGCAAAGTCGCAGGATACAAAATTAATGTACAGGAATCAGTTGCATTCTTATACACTAATAATGAAGCAACAGAAAGACAAATAAAGAAACTGATCCCACTCACAATGGCACCAAGAATCATAAAATGCCTAGGAATAAACCTAACCAATGATGTAAAAGATATGTATGCTGAAAACTATAGAAAGCTTATGAAGGAAATTGAAGAAGATAGAAAGAAATGGAAAGACATTCCCTGCTCATGGATTGGAAGAATAAATATTGTTAAAATGCCAATACTACCCAAAGCAATCTACACATTCAATGCAATCCCAACAAAAATTGCACCAGCATTCTTCTCTAAGCTAGAATAAGCAATCCTAACATTTGTATGGAACTACAAAAGACCCCAAATAGCCAAAGTAATATTGAAGAAGAAGACCAAAGCGGGAGGCATCACAATCCCAGACTTTAGCCTCTACTATAAAGCTGTAATCATCAAGACAGCATGGTATTGGCACAAAAACAGACACATACACCAGTGGAATAGAATAGAGACTCCAGAAGTAGACCCACAAAAGTATGGCCAACTAATCTTTTTCAAAGCAGGAAAGAGTATCCAATGGAAAAAAGACAGTGTCTTTAACAAATGGTGCTGGGAGAACTGGACAGCAACATGCAGAAGAATGAAACTAGACTACTTTCTTACACCATACACAAAAATAAACTCAAAATGGATGAAGGAGGCCAACGTGAGACAAGGAACCATAAAAACCCTAGAGGAGAGAGCAGGAAAAAAAAAAAACCTCTTTTACCTCAGTTGCAGCAATTTGTTACTCGACACATCTCCAAAGGCAAGGGAATTAAAAGCAAAAATGAACTATTGGGACCTCATAAAGATAAAAAGCTTCTGCACTGTGCAGGAAACAATAAACAAAACTAAAAGGTAACCGACAGAATGGGAAAAGATATTTGTACATGACATATTGGATAAAGGGCTGGTATCGAAAATCTATAAAGAACTCACCAAAATCCACACCTGGAAAACAAATAATCCACTAAAGAAATGGGCAGAAGACATGAATAGACACTTCTCTAAAGAAGACATACAGATGGCCAACAGGCACATGAAAAGATGCTCAACGTCGCTCCTTATCAGGGAAATACAAATCAAAACCACACTCAGGTATCACCTCATGCCAGTCAGAGTGGCCAAAATGAACAAAACAGGAGACTATAGATTTTGGAGAGGATGTGGAGAAATGGGAACCCTCTTGCACTGCTGTTGGGAATGAAAACTCGTACCGCCGCTCTGGAAAACAGTGTGGGTATTCCTCAAAAATTAAAAATAGAACCACCCTATTACCCAGCAATTGCTAGCATTGCTAGGAATTCACCCAAGGGATACAGGAATGCTGATGCATAGGGGCACATGCACCCCAATGTTTATAGCGGCATTTCATCAATAGCCAAATTATGGAAGGAGCCTACATGTCCATCAACTGATGAATGGATAAAGAAATTGTAGTTTATACACACAATGGAACACTACTTGGCAATGAGAAAAATGAAATCTGGCCATTTGCAGCAATGTGGATGGAACTGGAGTGTATTATGCTGGAACTGGAGTGTAAGTGAAATAAGTCAGGCAGGGAAAGACAGATACTATATTTTTTCACTCATATGTGGGTCTTGGGAAACCTAACAGAAGACCCTGGGGGAGGGGGAGGGGAAAAAAGTTACAGAGGGGGAGGGAGGCAAACGATAAGAGACTCTTAAGAACTGAGAACAAATTGAGGGTTAATGGAGATGGGGGAGAGGGGAAAGTAGGTGATGGGCATGGAGGAGGGCACTTGTTGGGATGAGCACTGTGTGTTGTATGGAAACCAATTTGTCAATAAATTATGTTTAAAAAAACAAAAAAAATTAAAAATAAATAAATTTTGTTAGATATACATAAATAAATTACTTACTTACTTAATTAAAGCCCCACTGGTTGAAAGAACTCATGAAAACCAGCCCCTCTCATTTTCCCATCCAATGGTTTTGGGAAAATCTTCTCCCTGTGGGTTCCCCTGTGTGCTCCTCTGACTCATCCTTTTCTGTCACATGGCTCCCTCAGCAGCCACAATCCTTTTCTCCCCTAAAATATGTCCCTGACGTTCCTACCTTCTATTATGTTGCCTCTTCTCTCCCTTTAGTTGGGCTGTTTGTTCTGTTGGTCTTCAGGTTGATTTCTGGGGTATTTAGGATGATTAGGTAGTTATCTATTTGTTTTTGTGGGACAGGAAGAGGATAGGGTCTTCTACTCTTCCCTTTCCCCCATCATAGAATTTTAATATCATATAACAATAAGCATTTATTAGTCATAAATTACTTTAATAATAATCACATAGAGATACATATATGAAATTGCATTAAATTCAAAGCATTTTAAATTCTCCTTTCTCACTTTCTGCAGCTTCACTGTTGGTGTATAGAAATGCAACAGATTTCTGTACATTGATTTTATATCCTGCATCATTGCCAAATTCATGTATTAGTTCTAGCAATTATTTGGTGGAGTGTTTTGGGTTTACTACCTAGATTATCATTTCATCTACAAAAAATGAAAATTTGACTCCTTCCTTGCCACTTTGAATTCTATACATTTCTTTTTGTTGTTCGATTGCTGAGGCTAAGACGTCCAGTGCTGTGTTAAATTGTAATGGTGAGAGTGGACATCCATATCTTTTTCCTGACCTTAGAGGAAAACTCTCAGTTTTTCCACACAAGAATGATATTAGCTGTGGGTCTTTTGTATATGGCCTTAATGATATTGACATATGTTCCCTCTATCCCTACTTTGTTGAGAGTTTTGATCAAGAATGGATGCTGTATTTTGTCAAATGCCTTTCCCGCAACAATTGAGAAGATCATATGATTGTTATCCTTTCTTTATTAATGTAGTGTATCACATTGATTGATTTCTGAATATTGAACCAACCCTGAAGCCCAGGAATAAATCACACTTGATCATAGTGAATAATTCTTTTAATGTACTGTTGGATTTGATTTGCTGGTATCTTGTTGGGAATTTTTATATCCAGGTTCATCAGGGACGTTGGCCTGTAATTCTCTTTTTTAGTGGGGTCATTGTCTGGTTTTGGAATCAAGGTAATACTTGTCTCATAGAATGAGTTTGAATGCTTTCCTTCCATTTCAATTTTTTAGGACAGTTTGAAAAGGATAGCTATTAAATCTTCTTTAAATGGCTAGTAGAATTCCCCTGGGAAGCCATCTGGCCCAGGACTTTTGTTTTTTGGGAGAGTTTTGGTTACTGATTCAATTTTTTTGCTGTTTTTGAGTCCGTTCAAAGTTTCTATTTCCTCCTATTTCAGTTTTGGTAGTTCTTATGTTTCTATGAATTTGTCCATTAACTCCAGATTACCCAGTTTCTTAGCATATAATTTTTCATAATATTTTTTTATATTTTTTTGTATTTATGTGCCATTGATTGTGATCTCTCCTATTTCGTTTGTGATTTTATTAATTTGGGTCCTTTCCCATTTCTTTTTGATAAGTCTAGCTAGGGGATTATCAATTGATTAATTCTTTAAAAAAAACAGATCTTCATTTTGTTGAAGATTTTGTTTTCTTTTTTTCTGTATCATTTATTTCTGCTCTAAACTTTATTATTTCCCTTCTGCTAGCTTTAGGCTTTATTTGCTGTTCCTTTTCTATCTCCTGTAGGTGTAAAGTTAAGTTGTGTATTTGAGACTGTATTGTTTCTTCATGTATGCCTTTATTGCAAAATAGTTCCCTCTTAGAACTGCCTTTGCTGAATCCCAAGTGTTTTGAACTGTCGTGTTTTCATTTTCATTTGCTTCCGTGTACTTTTTAACGTCTTATTTAATTTCCTGGTTTATCCATTCATTCTTTAGTAAGATGTTCTTTAACCTCCATGTATTTGGGGTCTTCCTATATTTTTTCTTGTGGTGGACTTCATGTTTCATAGCGTTTTAGTCTAAAAATATTCATGGTATGATCTCAATTTTTTGTACTTGTGGAAGACTGATTTGTGACTCAGTATATGATCTCTTTGGAGAATTTTCCATATGCACTTGAAAAGAATGTATATTCAACTGATTTAGGAGGAAATGTTCTGAATATATCTGCTAAGTCTATCTGGCCCATTGTATCATTTAAAGCCATTGTTTCCTTGTTGATTTTCTGCTTAGTTGATCTGTTAGTGGGGTGTTTAAATCTCCTACTCTTATTGTAAGAGATTATCAATGTTATTATTATTACCAATGTTATTGTTGTTAATTGATTTATATATTTGTGTTCTTCCAAGTTGGCAGCATAAATATTTAGAATTGTCAGATCTTCTTGATGGATCGACCCTTAATTATGATATAATGCTCTTCTTCATCTGTTGTTACAATATTTGGTTTAAAACCTAGTTAGTCAGACATAAATGTGGCTACTCTGGCTTTCCTTTTGCATCAATTAGCATGACATATTGTCCTCCATCCGTCACTTTCAATCTGCAGGTGTCTTTAGTTATAAAATAAGTCTCTTGTAGACACCATATAGACTTGTCTTGTTCTTCCATCCATTCTCATACCCTATATCTTTTGATTAGAGCATTTAATCCATATACTTCAGAGTAATTATTGATATATATGAATTTAGTGCCTTCGTGTTACCTGTAAAGTTGTTGTTTCTCGTGAGGTTCTCTGTTCCTTTCTAGACTTTGTTGCTTTTAGTCTACTTTCCCCCCAAAGAGTCCCCTTTAATATTTCTTGCACAGCTGGTGTATTGATCACGGACTCTTTCAGTTTTTGTTTGTCTGGAAAACTCTTTACCTCTCTTTCTATTCTGAATGACAGCCTTGCTAGATAAAGTATTTTTTGTTGCATATTTTTCACACTCAGCATGTTGAATATATCATGCCACTTTCTTCTAGCCTGACAACTTTCTGTGAACAGATCTGTTGCAAACTTGATTTGTCTTCCCTTGTAGGTTAAGGACTTTTTTTGCCTTGATACCTTCAGGATTCTTTCCTTCTCTGAATTTTGTGAATTTCACTAATATTTGTCTTGGTGATTGCCAACTTTTGTTGAATTTAATGAGATTTATCTGTGCTTCTGGGTTTTGATATATATTTCCTTCCCCAGGTTAGGGAAGTTTTCAGGTATAGTTTGCTCAAATAAACCTTCTGTCCCTTTTTCCTCTCTCTTCATCTTCTGGGTCTACTATGATACAAATGTTATTATACCTTAAGGGTTGCTGAGTTTCCTAAGTCTATATCTGTGATCCAATACATTTCTTTTCAGCTTCATTATTTTCCATAATTTTATCTTTTACATCACTAATTCTCTTTGTCCATCATCATTTTCACAGCATCCATTCAGGTTTTCATCTGGGTTATAGTATTTTTAAATTTATTCTGACTAGTTTTTATTTTTTTATCTCTGCAATAAGGAATTCTCTGCTGTCTTGTATGCTTTTGTACAGCTCATGTAGTATTCTTACAATTATTGTTTTAAATTCTAGTTCAGACATATTGCTTATATCTGTATTGATTAAATCCCTGGTTGTGACTTCTTCCTGTTTTTATTTTGGGATGAATTCTTCCATCTTATCATATTGTAAAACTCAAAAAAAAAGGTAGATCCTAGGTGTGTTTTGGTCTTCTGGTTAAAATATGCTAGACCCCCAAAAAATAAAAATAAAAAAAATAAATTAAAATTAAAAATAATAAAATTAAAAAAAATTATTTTTCTGTATCACAAGAAAGAAAAACAACAACAACAACAACAACAACAAAAAGAAAGCTAAATCATATTTTCCCAAGAGCCGAAGCTTTGTAGCACTCTATGATCAGTAGACTTGATTCATGTAAGCAGTTTATATTGGTCATCTGGAAGTGGGCCTGCTGCACTGATTCTTAGGGGGACTTGCCCCAGTGGATATGCACCTACAGGCTGCAGGTTGCCAGGGTTTGGTCTGTCCACCTCTGGCCACCACTTGGTGACACTGTTTTGCTCACTAAAGTCAGTCAGTGCTAATGGGCAGGGTGCTAATGGTGTGGCCCTGCTCTCCCTCCCTGGAGCAAGAAGCCCATGCCCATACACAAAAATTAATCCAAACTGGATTAAAGACCTAAATGTAAGACAGGAAACCATTACGATACTAGAGGACAACATAGGTAGTAATCACTTTGACATCAGCTATAGCCTGTTTTTTCTAGATATGTCTCCTGAGGCAAGGGGAAAAAAAACAAAAACATACCATTGGGACTTCCTCAAAATGAAAAGTTTCTGCGTAGCAAAGGAAACAATCAACAAAACTAAAAGGTAACCAATGGAAAGGTAGAAAATATTTGCAAATGACAGATCTGATAAAGGGTTAGTATCCAAATTATATAAAGAACTTATAAAATGCAACATGCAAAAAATGAATAATCCAATTGAAAATGGTACAAGACATGAATAGACATTTCCCAAAGAAGACATGTAGAAGGTCAACAGACACATAAAAAGATGCTCACCATCACTGATGACCAGGGAAATACAAATCAAAACTGCAATGAGATATCACCTACCCCTGTCAGAATGCCTAAAATTAACAACACAGGAAACAACAGATGTTGTTGAGAATGTGGAGCAAAAGGAACCCTCTTACACTGTTGGTGGAAATGCAAATTGGTGAAGCCCCTCTGGAAAACAGTATGGAAGTTCCTCAAAAGGTGAAAAATAGAACTACCCTACAATTCAGCAATTGCACTACTAAGTATTTACCCAAAGAATACAAAAATATGAATTCAAAGGGATACATGTACCCTGATGTTTATAGCAGCATTATCTGCAATAGCTGAACTATGGAAACAGCCCAGGTATCTATTTACTGATTAATGGATATATAGCTATATCTATCTATCTATCTATCTATCTATAAATTACTCAGCTACAAAAAAGAATTAAATCTTCCCATTTACAATGACATGGAAGGAGCTAGAGAGTATTATGCTAAGCAAAATAAGTCAGTCAGAGAAAGGTAAATACCATATGATTTCACTACATGTGGAAATTAAGAACCAAAATAAATGAGCAAAAGGAAAAGAGAGAGAGAGAGTCAAACAAGAAACAGAACTCTTAACTATAGAGAACAAAATGATCATTATGAGAGGGGATATGGGTTGGGGGATGGGTGAAATAGGGGATGGGGATTAAGGAGTGCACTTGTGATGAGCATCGAGTCACTGTATTGTGATGAGCATCGAATCACTGTATTGTAAACCTGAAACTAATATTACACACCATGTTAAGTAACTGAAATTTAAATAAACGCTTTAAAAATTTAAAAATGAGATAAAAAATAAAAAGTAGAAAATATCAATGAAATCAAGAGCTGATTCTTAGGAAAGATAAACAAAATTCTTAAACATTTAGACAGACTCATGAAGTAAAAAGGAAAAAGGATCCAAATAAATAAAATCATAAATTAAAAAGAAGTAAATATAATACCACAAAAATGGGAACAATCATAATAGAGTACTAAATATTTTATATGCAACAAATTGAACAGCATAGAGGAAATGGATAAATTCCTAGAAACATACAATCTTCCAAAACTGAAGCAGGAATAAGTGGAAAATCTTAACAGACTGATTACAAGTAACAATATTGAAATGGTAATCAAAAAAAATATTAAAAAATAAATGTCCAGAACCAGATGGATTCACAGGTGAATTCTACCAAAAATTTTGAAGAAGAGTTAATACCTATTCTACTCAAACTTTTCCAAAAAAAGATAAAAGAAAGGAAGACTTCCAAATACATTATATTAGGCCAGAATTTACCCTGATTCTGACTTCTAAAGAATAAAGTCATATGATGCAATTCTTACGGATGACATGTGAGGAGAAGTCTGCTGTGGAGTTCCTAGGAAATATTTTGCTTCTAAAAAAGATCAAGCGGAAGGATTATCTTGTCTTTAAGTCTATGGACATCATTATACAAACACTTGATGTGTGGCACAGCTGTAGCCATCTTTTGACCATAAAATGGTCAGCTGACACGCTGCAGACAATAGAGTAGACAGATGGAAAGGACCTGAATCCTTGATATTATTGAACCACTGAATCAACGAACATCATAACTGACTATATTCAGAGTATTTGTTAAAGACAATAAATTTTCATACATTATACCATAATTTAATCTATTTTTCTTAAGTTTCCATAACTTGCACTTCAAAGCCTCCTAAGTGATACAAATAGTTTAGGAAAAGAAAGTGATGAGGTAAGTTAGGATATAGTGATTTGGGGAAAATATCTGTGGCACATGTAGGTTTGTGATACCCAACAGGCAGTTGACTATATAGGTTTCAGCCCATAAGAAGATATGAGATTATTCTTGATACTTGGGAAGGAGACCTGATCCTCATTTGTAGTTAGAGCCTTGGCTATTTGTTGACCACTCCCTCCTTTCTCATGCCTAATATATTGGCAGAGTCATAAGAGGGGAACTCTCTTTCAGGGTCCCAAGGAAAGAATAACAAGGATCTGTAAAAGAAGGGACTCATTAGAGTCAGTAATGATGTTTCCAAGTTCAAAAGTCGTTACTTGTTCAGGCTAACCTCAGAATATGCTGGTAGTACCGCCCCCACCTCTCACTGCCCACAGACCACATTCTGAGATTGACTTATAGCAGTAACTCTGGAAAACAAATACAGGCATCTTGTGGGAGTCCCCTTGGGTTTGCTATCAGCTGGTCATTGTTCTTTTACTGCCATTAAAGCTTATGGCCTCCAGCAAAGGTTATATACACGTTCACAGCCACCAGAGGACAGCAGAGTCTGGACAAGCCTTCCAAGGCAGCAGTGCAAGCCAGTGTTCCTGGAGTCAATTACTGCCTGGACTAGAGGCTCACCTCTTACTGCCTTTAATTTTATGTTGGGACCCTAGTGGCCTAGGAAGGGATCTCAAAGGCACTGTTTTGTGTGTGTGTGTGTGTGTGTGTGTGTGTGTGTGTGTCTTTTTAAAAATATTTATTTCTTTATTTTTGGAAAGAGAGTGAGCACATAAGCAGGGTAGAGGGGCAGAGAGAGAGAGAGAGGGAGAGAGAAAATCCAAAGCAGGATACATGCTGTCAGCATAGAACCTGATGCAGAGTTCAAAATCAAAAACCCTGAGATCATGACCTGAGCCAAAGTAAAAATCAAGAGTTGGATGTTTAAATTATTGAGCCACCCAGGCCCCCTAGGGAAACTGGGTTTTAAACAGAGTTCTAACACCTTGCCTTTGTCTTTGTGACTCAGTTTCAGGCCTTGTGGGGAAGCAAGAACTCCTCATAGCCACAGAAAGTGTCATGGTTTAATGCCAAAAGCAACTGGAAGTTTAGGCCAAGGGATATATTTGGAAGGTGGGATTCTTCCTCTGCTTTCTCTGGAAGGGGCAGGCAGACCTTGGCCTTTATGTTCAGATCACAGAAGCACTGACTGAGAGCTGAAAGAGCCCTTAGGTATCAGGCAAGAATTCTTAGCCTAAGGGTATACCTGAAATTATATGCAAAATTATGTCATTTGCATTAGAGATTTCATCAGATTCTTTGAAGTCTGTGATCCCACAGAAAGTTAAGAAGCATTACCAAACCTTTAAGTTACAGATGAGTTCCTGAGAAGAGGGTGGGGTGACTTGGCCAAAGCCACAGAGTAAGTCAGGAGCAAAGCTGGAACTAGATTTCAGGGCTTCTACACAAAAGCAGACACTCCTTGTACTATGCAATAATTAAAACTTTCTTTTCAAACTTTGGTTTCCTGGGCACATCAAGGAAGAGGGACAGAAGATGATGAGAGTGGTAAACTAGAGCTGGGCAGCTAGAGCAGCCCATACTATATTTGTAGGTAGTATGATGAGCTGGAGAGGAGAATGTGAGGAGAATATTATCAGGGAATCCAAGAACCTGCTGGGGAAGTTTCCATAGTACCCATGTCTGGCTGAGGACTCCTCTTCCTCTTCCTCTGGCTCCAGGATTGTATCTGCTTACTTCTCTTTTCATTCACTGACTCAATTTCCTTTGGCTTTACCCCCATGTAACCAGTTGGAATTTAACTGTGGATTTAAACACAGTCTCCTTAACTTCTTCCTTGTTTGCCTTCTTCAAAAGTGATCATCAAGGAACTTGAGTTATTGGTGCTACTCACTTCTAGGACATTGGAGAGCCACAATAAGTAAGTAGGTAAGTTTATAGAATTTTCTGAGTAACTGGCTGCATATTGTTACTAAGCTAAATGACCCACAGAACTTCAAAGGAGGAAGGGTATTTAAAATCTTCCTTAACTCCAACTCTTTGATTACACAAATAGGATTCTATGGCTCAGAGAGAAAAAGTATGTACTGTCATCATAAAAACTTAGGGAGCTAGAACTGTATAGCATGTGTATATGAATCCTATCTCTTTAGCAAGCTACATTTCTCCTGATTGTCTTTTTGGCATCTCTGGTGTGCTGATAGAATTTTCATTTTGAAGGTCTGGTCAGCAAGCAAAACTGTTAGCCTGGTGTTTCTTAGGCCCCACCAGTCTTCTTCCCAATCTTGTGCTTAGAGTACAGGACACCTCCCACCCTGACCACCAGGTCAACCTTCTGGATATTAACTCCTTATTTAGGTGTCTTCGGATGCAGTATGGCAAAATAGAAAAATTCCTACACACTGGGTTTCAATACCAGATGCAACACTTACCAGCTTGGTGACCTTAGACAAATCACCTCTCTTCTCAAAGTTCAGACATTTTATCTGTGAAATGGGGACAGTACCTCAACTCTTAATTCCCTTTATTCCCCAGCTTTACATTTTAATGTTATGCCCAGAATTCGTGATCCCCAAAGACCACTAGGGAGCCGAGTCTGATGCAAAAGCAAAGAACCTTTATTCGAGCTAGCTCGAGCTCAATCCCCTACCTGCACCTATGCAGCGGTGAGATACCAGGGAGAGAGAGCGAGTTTCAAAAGGACAAAGGTTTTATTGGGGCCTGGGGGCAGTTGGTGAGGTAATGGCTATGGCCTCAGCCGATTGGCTGGGGAAGGGTCCTGGGGAAGGGTCCGAGTCCGGTTAGGCAGGTGAGGGGGGTTTACTCAAGGGGAGGAGGTGTGGTCAAGGTGAAGGACACAGAACAAGATGGAGTCGGCTGGTGTAGGCCCACCCTTTCATTCCCCCCTTGTCATGTAGCTTAGGGACCCAATCATGGGACCGGCTGCATTTATGGTGACAAGGGGAACAGAGTTTGGAGGTTTACGCAAAGTTCTGGGAACCAAGTGTCCCTGGGGTGGCTCTGGGACGTCTGATTAAGTATTGTCCCTGAGCTGGTGTCTATGATCTGCCAGGTGATGTTTTGGGGGGCGTGGGGACTCCTGGCAACATGAGCAATGACAAGCAGAGTTAACAGAGTTACCAATATTAGGTAGGTTGAATGCGCTGTAGCTTGAGCTTGAGCGGGTTGTGTTGGTCCCGACTGATGGCCCATCGTGTGACAATGTCCTTCCGGATTGAGGAGGGGTCCTCTGGCTGAGTGTGGGTGTGATGGACCCAGGTCGCGATGCCATCTACCTTGAGAGCGGTGGGGGTTGTCAACACCACGATGTAGGGTCCCTTCCAGCGCAGCTCGAGAGTCTCTCAGTGGTGCCTCTTGACATAGACCCAGTCTCCCGGCCTGTACTGATGAGGTGTCGGGATCGGGCCAGCCTTGTAGATGGCATGGAGGCACGGCCAAATGTCCTCGTGCGCCCTCTGGAGCCCGCTCAAGGAAAGAAAAAGTTCTTGATCTTTAAACTCAGCAATAAGTTCAGCTCGAAGTCTGGGAATAACAGGGGGTGGCCTGCCAAACATGATATCGTAGGGAGTAAAACCCAGAGTGTAAGGAGTGTTTCTAACCCGGGAAAGGGCGTACGGTAGGAGAGTCACCCAGTCCCCGCCAGTCTCCATGGTTAATTTGGTAAGGGTCTCTTTTAGGGTTCTATTTATTCTTTCTACCTGTCCTGAGCTCTGGGGCCTATAAGCACAATGTAATTTCCAGTTTGCCCCCACCGCCTTGGCTACTGCCTGTGTTACCTGCGAGATAAAAGCTGGTCCGTTGTCTGATCCTACCATGGCAGGAAAACCATACCTGGGTAAGATGTCTTCTAGTAGCTTCTTAGCCACCGTCTGAGCCATTTCATGCTTGGTTGGGTATGCCTCCACCCAGCCAGAGAAGGTGTCTGTAAATACCAGGTCCTCGTGTAGTGCCTCGTCGAAGATGGTGGGTGAATTTTTGAATCCCTGAGGTAGCCGTGTCCAGGTGAGTTGCCCACTGTAGCCCTCCTCCGGATCATGCCACTCGAAGGCGAACAAGGGTTGGCTCTGGGGTGCCAGCAACGACTGAAGAAGGCATCCTTTAAATCTAGTACAGTATACCAGACCCTGGAGGGCGCCAAGGAGCTCAAGAGAGTATATGGGTTGGGAACAGTTGGGTGTATGTCCGCGACCCTCTTATTTACTTTCCGGAGGTCTTGTACTGGTCGGTAGTCATTTGTGTGAGGCTTTTTGACCGGCAGTAAGGGGGTGTTCCAGGCAGACTGGCAAGGAACTAGTACCCCTAGGCTTCGTAGTCTCCGGATGTGTGGCTGGATCCCCTTCCAGGCCTCCTGAGACATGGGGTATTGTTTGATCCTTACCGGACTCTCTCCTGGCTTGAGCTCTACCAGGACTGGGGTCCTATGAGTGGCTAGTCCCATCCCCCCTGTCTCTGCCCAAACCGAGGGGAATTCTTGTAGCCATCTGTCTATATTATCCTCTCTCGGGAGCGCCTCCTGGTGGAGGAGGTATTCATCCTCCAGTTTCATGGTCAGGACCTGGATGGGGTGGCCCTTGCCATCGGTGACCTGAGGTCCCCCTTGTCTGAAAGTTATCTGAGCTCCAATCTTGGTCAGTAAGTCCCGTCCTAACAGCAGGTAGGGGCATTCTGGTATTACCATAAAGGAGTGGGATACCCGGCCTGTTCCCAAATCTACTGTTCTTCGGGTAGTCCATGAATACTGGCTCATACAAGTTGCCCCTTGTACCCAGGACTTCTTGTTGGCTAGTTTTCCTTGTAGGGTGCAGAGGACCGAATGTTGTGCTCCGGTGTCGACAAGGAAGTCAATAGGGGTCCCCTCCACTTTAAGAGTTACCCTGGGTTCGGGGAGAGGGTCTGAACCCCGACTCCCCTAATCACTTAGTTCATCTAGCTCTAGGACTTTTACTCGATCAGTCTTGCTTCCCTTCCCGCCAGCCCTTTTTGGACAATCTCGGGCCCAATGCCCTATCTCCTTGCAATATGCACACTGATCCTTCTGCAGCCTCTGCTTCCCCCGCTTGGTGGTTCCTTTACCTTTTCTTGTGTTGTCTGCCAGGTGCCAGAGACGGCAGTCTCATTCCTCAGGGAAGTCAGCAGTGGTAGCTAGTAGTATTCTGGCCAGGTCTCGAGTCTGCTTACTGCTGGCAGCCGCCATGGCGCGAGCCTGCTTGTCCTCAGGAGGCTCCCGGTTATTATATACCTTTTCGGCTACCACCAGTAAGTCCTGCAGACTTTTTTCTCCTAGTCTATCTATTTTCTGTAATTTTCTCCTAATGTCTTTGGCCGATTGGTTTACAAAGGCCATGATAACAGCTGCCTTGCTTTCCAGAGCCTCTGGATCCATGGGGGTGTATGTACGGAATGCCTCCATGATCCGTTCTAAAAAGGCAGCCAGAGATTCATCTTTTCCCTGTTGTACATTTCCTACCTTGGCCAAATTGGTTGGCTTTCTAGCAGCCATTCGGAGACCCCCCTTTAGAGTCTGGCGGTAGACCCGGAGCCTCTCCTTACCTTCTGCCGTGTTGAAATCCCACTGGGGCCGAGTTAAGGGGAAGGAGGCATCTATCTGAGCCTGGTTGGTGGTGGGATTCCCGTCTGTGCCTGGAACTAGTTTTTGGGCTCCACTGAGGATTCTTTTTCTTTCTTCAGTCGTGAACAGGACCTGCAAAAGCTGCTGGCAATCATCCCACGTGGGCTGATGGGTAAAAAGAACAGAGTCTAATAAATCAATAAGCCCTGCCGGTTTCTCGGAAAACTTAGGATTCTGAGCTTTCCAATTGTAGAGGTCACTAGTGGCGAAAGGCCAATAGTGATGGGGCTGATTCCCCTCCGCGTCTGGGGGTCCGGTGGCTCGCAGGGGCAGAAGAGTGGAGTCGGCGGTGGAGGCGGATTGCCCCCTCTGAGCCCTTTGTCTGGTAAAGAAAGGGTGGGCTTCCCCTGGAGCATTTCCGCCTCCCGCTCTCGCTCTCGGAACAGCGTCTGCCTCCCCTGGAGGGGGAGGATGGTGTTCTTCCGGCATCCTAGAGGGGTTATACAGGGGAGGAAAAATTAATTCTTCTTCAGTACCCCCCTGTAGGACAGGGTAGAGGGGTGCTGAAGGCTGGGTAAGACTTTTCCTCTTCTCTGTCTCCTGCAAAGCAAGAATGGGTTTTGGCTCTGGAGGGAGTAGGGTTAGGAAGGGCTTAAGCCAAGAGGGTGGGTCTTCTACAAGGTCCTTCCAAGTGATAATGTAAGGGAGCTGATCAAGATGGCCCATCTTAGGCTGAGAGATGATACTCCTGAGTTGGTGGATGGTAGGGAGGTCGAAGGTCCCCTCTGGTGGCCATCCGACATTGAAAGTTGGCCACTCGCTAGAACAATAAAACTGCAACCGACCCTTTTGGACTTCCACACTGAGGTTGTTCGCTCTTCCCCTCACATCCTTAAAGTGATCAATCATAATACTTAGAGGAGTAGTCTGAGTGTGTCCCATAACGTCTGTCCAGTAAGTCCACAGAACAAAACAGAGAAACACAAAAACAGACAAACAGAGGGCCCCTAGAAAGTCTTCCAACTCCATGGAAGCAAAACTGCAAGCTAGCTTAGACCTTTGAGGGGATTCCATGTCCCTCCAAAACTGATGAGGGGATTCCATGTCCCTCCAAAGACGACGGCCTCACGCCAACCAGCGGGAGCGACCCGCCTCGTCTCAGACCTTTGAGGGGATTCCACGTCCCTCCAGAAGGGAGAATCGGAACGTCTTCCGAAACTCCCGGCCAGTGGTCCTCCAGTGCGTCCACTTAGACTGCGTCGGGCACTATCAGAATTCCAGAAATGAGCTCACACAGAAAAGACAGAACAAACAGACACTAACCGTGGCCAGTCAGGTTCTCCGGGTCGGGGGTCCCTCGGGGGTCTTGGGGATCCCAGACGAGCCCCCAAATGATATGCCCAGAATTCGTGATCCCAAAGACCACTAGGGAGCCGAGTCCGATGCAAAAGCAAAGAGCCTTTATTCGAGCTAGCTCGAGCTCAATCCCCTACCTGCACCTACGCAGCGGTGAGATACCAGGGAGAGAGAGCGAGTTTCAAAAGGACAAAGGTTTTATTGGGGCCTGGGGGCAGTTGGTGAGGTAATGGCTATGGCCTCAGCCGATTGGCTGGGGAAGGGTCCTGGGGAAGGGTCCGAGTCCGGTTAGGCAGGTGAGGGGGGGTTTACTCAAGGGGAGGAGGTGTGGTCAAGGTGAAGGACACAGAACAAGATGGAGTCGGCGGGCGTAGGCCCGCCCTTTCATTAATATCTTTTATCACTTTTTTACATACTTTATAATTCCTTCGCTTATTGTTTTCCCAACTCCCCTTTGGAATGTCAGCTCCATCAAAAGCAGGGGTGATCTTTGGCTGCTTCATTAACTTCTGTATGCCACCACCTAAAACAGTGTTTGACCAATAGTGTGTTTTCAATGAAAATCTGTCAAATGAGTAAATGAGAATTATACAAGAGAATAAGTGGGAGTTCTCAGTTTACAGAAAATTCTTATCTTTAGAATTCTCTTGATTTTTTTATGCGCTGAGCTTGAAAATGTGTGGGGTAGCTGAGTACCTGTTCCTCTCACTGACTTGCCTTCAAAACTGCTGACTTTCCCCTGCCCCGACCCCATGCCAAAGAGAGGTAGTGGTATTTCCAGTTGCAAGGTTGGTAGCCATGTCCAAAGGGCAGGCTGGGAGCTGGTGCAGGAGGTCAGGAGGCTAGACAGGTATCTGCCTCCCCTGTATAATGAGATCCCTGCATGGGTGGAGGTGGTGTAGCTGTGTTCTTTTCCTTGTTAAAAAAAAAATTAATCACCAAGAAGAATTATGGCAGATTTGTTGGCAATTGAGCCCCCTTTGGTGGAATGAATTTAGAGGTAATCGGTATGAAGCTCTTAGAAAATAAGAGGTTGGAAACCAATTTGACAGCAAATTTCATATTTAAAAAAAGAAATTAAGACATTAACTATTAAGTACACAATGGTGACAGCTTTGTCATTGTAATGAAAATCAATTAATGCACAATTTCAGCAGGCTGGCCTCTTCAGTTCACTCTCCACCTCTCTTCTCATCTGCCTCACCCGCTTCATGTTGTATGTGTCTTGTCTGTCTGTCTGTCTTCCAGCTCACCACATGTGTTTCCTCTCAACCTGCCCTTTCTGGGTGACCTGATCATAACATTTGTCTAATTCTTTTTTTTCCTCTGGTTTTCAGTCCCCATCCTCAGAAACAGTTTGTAGATTTTATTTTGGTAATGAGGAATGGAAAAGCGGGTTCAACAGTAGATATATCAGTACATAAGCTTCTTAACTCCCAGAGAAAAGGCTGTGGAGTATGCCACAGAATTTTCTCAGGGAGAAGTTGGTATCCAAATCTCTATCAGCTACTAGACACCACCACAGAGGCTATGGCTGGGCCTGTTCAGAGAGAATTCCCAGCATAACAGAGCCCAGAAAACTAGACATACATGGCCAGGAGAATGCTAAGAAGCCACTTAGACTACTTCCATGCCTGCTAGCTGACACATACTTCTCTGCAACATCTTGGAAAAGCACTTGTCTAGGCCTTTCCTGAAAATCTCCCAGATAAGGAGCTCATTCCATATGATGACAATTATATCCCTTCAGTTAGAAAGTTCTTCCTCCTGTTGAGCTAAAATCTATCTCCTAGTGGCTTGTACCTATATGGGTATGAGCTCTGCTCTCTGAAGTTTCCTGACCCCATCTGCTCCCTCTGACCATGACAGCTTCGTAGAGGTATGAATGCAGAGACCACTTCCCTTAAGTATTATCTTCTCCAGTATGAACAACCACAGTCCTGTTTCAGCTCTCTCTCCTGACCACTCACTTGCTTCTGGACTCATTTCACATATGACCTATTAATGTATGATACTCAGAGCTTGATACGGCCATTCAATAGGAGTCAGTCTAACCAGGGCAGAGTGAAAAGGGATTGTTACTTCTCAAGATCCAGACACTATACTTGTATTAATGCAGCGTAAGTCCTGATTAAATTTTTTGGCTGTAGCATCCTAAAAGTGATGCCTGTTAGGCAAAGTCTCAAATCCCTTTCCTGTTAACTAGGTACACGGCAGTCTCTTCCATACTGTGTATAGCCAGTTGGTTTTCTGCATCAAGTGCATGACTTTCCACTTGTAACTGTCAATAATATAGTCAAGTTCAACCACTTGTTTCAGACTGTTGACATCTTTTTGAAGCCACTGTGGCTTGAAATATACTGCCTCTTCCTTTCAGCTTTCAAATTTCAGCAGTAATCTCTCCCCTCTCTATGTAAGCCCATTTAGATATTTTGTTGGAACATCCAGTCCCTCATTAATTCCTTTAGGACGGTGATGCCGCTTTCTCCAGGTGTTCCAGGGGACAGTTCTCAAGGACTATAGTGTGGGAATGGCCTTGATCAGTGAGTACCAGTACAGCATTAGCTGAAAAAGCAACTGTAATGACGACTTTTCCCCTGTATAACTGGGTCTCTGTCAGGGAGAACCCCATGCATTAGCTGGTTCATTCAGCAATGGACAGAATAATATTTCCAGTTGGCTGCCAGGGAGTAGGTTCTGGAATTTCAGGCCAAGCAAGGGCAGACCAACACATCAACAGGACTCTTTTGATGGCTCAAAAGCTGTCAGGTCTAATGGGCTTCCAATCAGCTAAGTTTACAACCCCTTCTCTCTCCCAGAAGGCTTGGCCTAACTCTAGTCTTGGCGCTGAGCACACAGCTTAGTTTTATCCCCTCTTTAAAAATGGGCCTATTTATGACCTCTTGGACAAAAACTGACTACAGCAAGGGATGTGGTATCCTACACCACTCTCTTATTAGCCCCTTAAATAGTTTATTTCCTTTCATGTTAATATATTAATTAATTTTAACTTTTGTGAGACATTTGAAATGTAACATTGTATAGATTTAAGGTATACAGCATGTTAATTAAATACATTTATTTATTGTAATATAATTATATTTCCATAAGTTACATAATTATCATTACTTTTTAGTGGTTGGAGTGGTTAAGTACTAGTTTCTACCATGTTTGATGATTATAATACAATATTATCGTCTGTATTAAATATACTATGCATTAGATCTCTGGGACTTATTTATTATTTTTTGTAAGTTTGTACACTTAAACAACATTTGTTATATCCTCCCACCCCACTCCCATCCTCTGATAACCACCATTTTACTCCCTATTTTCATTAGTTTGGATTTTTTATTATTATTATTGTTTTATTATGTTTAAGTAAGCTCCATGGCCAATGTAGGGCTTGAGCTAACAACCCCAAGACCCCAAGGGCAAGAGTCACATGTTCAACTGACTGAGCCAGCCAGGTGCCCCTGAGTTTGGGTTTTTTAGATTTTACATGTAAATGATATACAGGATGTGTCTTCTTCTGTCTGACTTATCTCACTTAGCATAATGTGTTCAAGGTCCATCCATGTTGTTGCAAATAACAGGATGTGCTTTTTCTCACGCCTGAATAACATTCTAGTGTGTGTGTGTGTGTGTGTGTGTGTGTATCATGTTTTCTTTATTGATTTATCCATTGATGGGCACTTAGGCTGTTTCCCTAGCTTGGGTATAGTGAATAATGCTGTAAAAAATTTGAGAGTGCTAATATCTCTTCAATATACTGTTTTCATTTAATTTGGGTATATACTCAGAAGTGGGATTGCTGGGTCATAGGGTAGAACATTTTTTTGGTAGAATAATTTTGTTTGAGAGAGAGAGAGAGATGGGGCCCAGGAAGAGAGAAAGAGAGAATCCCAAGCATGCTCTGCAAAGTGAGTTTAGAGCCCCATGTGAGGCTCAATCCCACCAACCGTGAGATCATGACTGGAGCCAAAATCAACAGACTGAGCCACCCAGACACCCCAAGGTAGAATAATTGTTAATGTTTTGAGGAATCTCCATAATGTTTTCCATAGTGGCTGCACCAATATACATTCTCACTAGCAGTATATGAGGGTTCTTTTTTTCTCTACATCCTCACCCACACCTGCTATCTCATGTCTTCTTGATGAAAGCACTATAACAGGTGTGAAGTCTTATAATATTGTGGTTTTGCTTTGAATTTTCTTGATGATTAGTGATATTAAGGACCTTTTCATATACTTGTTGGCACGTTGGGTGTCTTATTTTAAAAACCGTCTATTTAGGGGCGCCTGGGTGACTCAGTCAGTTAAGCGTCCAACTCTGGCTCAGGTTATGATCTCGTGTTTCATGAGTTTGAGCCCTGTGTGACAGCTCAGAGTCTGGAGTCTACTTCAGATTCTGTCTCCCTCTGTCTCTGTCCCTCCCCCACTTGTGCTCAGTCTCTCTCTCTCTCTCAAAAATAAAAACAGTATAAATAAATACATAAATAAATATGTATATTTGGTTCCTCTGTCCATTTTTAACTGGGTTGTTTTGCTGTTGAGTTGTATGAGTTCTTTATAGATTTTTTTTGTATTTTGTTATTTTATTTTGTTTTAACTCCAGTATAGTTAACATACAGTGTTATATTGGTTTCAGGCATACAATATAGTGATTCAACAATTCCATACATCACCTAGATCTCATCATGGCAAGTACACTCCTTAATACCCATCATATATTTCACTCATCTCCACACCCACCTCCCCTCTGGTAACCATCAGTTTGTTCTCTATAGTTAAGCATCTGTTTCTTGGTTTCTCTCTCTCTCTCTCTCTCTCTCTCTCTCTCTACTTTCCCGTTTGCTCCTCTGCTTTGTTTCTTAATTTCCACATATGAGTGAAATCATATGGTATTTGTCTTTCTCTGACTAACTTATTTCACTTAGCATTATACTGTCTAGCTCCATACATGCCATTGAAAATGGCAAGATTTTATTATTTTTATGGCTAAGTAATATTACATTGTGTATATAATTACATCTTCTTTATGCATTCATCAGCTGATGGACATTTGGGCTACTTTCATAATTTGGCTACTGTAAAGAATGCTGCTATGTATCTCTTTGAATTCTTGCTTTTGTATTTTTTGGGTAAATACCCAGTAGTGCAATTAATGGATCACAGGTAGTTCTATTTTTAACGTTTTGAGGAATCTCCATACTGTTTTCCACAGTGGCTCCATCAATTTGCATTCCCATGAACGTGCATGAGGGTTCTTTTATCTCCACATCCTTGCCAACACTTGTTTCTTGTGTTTTTGATTTTAGCCATTCTGACAGATGTGAGGTGATAGATATTTCATTGTAGTTTTGATTTGAATTTTCCTGGTGATGAGTAAAGTTTGTTAACATTTTGGATGTTAACCCCTTATCTGATACATGGTTTGCAATAATGTTATCCCATTATGTAGGTTGCCTTTTCATTTGTTAATTGTTTCCATTGCTGTGCAGAAGAATTCAGTTTTAATATAGACTAATTTGTTGATTTTTGTTGTTTTTGCTTTTAGTATCATATCCATAAAATCACTGTCAAGACCAACATCTAGGAGCTTCTTCCCTGTTTTCTTCGAGGAGTTTCATGGGGTCACGTCTTATGTTTAAGTCTTTGATCCATTTCAAGTTAATTATTGTGAGTGGTGTAAGGTAGGGGCTCAATTTCATTGTTTTGCATGTGTTTAACCAGTTTTCCTAGCAGCTTTTTTTTGAAGAGACTATCATTTCCTCATTGGATGTTCTCAGCTCCCTTTCCAAATATTAGCTGGCCATACATGCAGTGGTTTAATTCTGGGTCACCATTCTGTTCCACTGGTCTATGTGTCTATTTTTATGCCAATACCATACTGTTCTTGTTACTATATCTTTATAGTATAGTTTGAAATCAGGAAGTGTGATACCTCCAGCATTGTTTTTTTCCCAACTATTTTGTTTTGGCTATTTATGTTCTTTTGTTTTTCCCTATAACCTACAGGACTGCATTTTCTATTTCTGTGAAGAATGCTATTGGTATTTTGATGATGATTACATTGAATCTATAAATGGCTTTGGGTAATATGGACATTTTAACAATATTAGTTCTGATATATGAACATGGGATGTCTTTCAATTTGTTTGTGTTGTCTATGAATCCTGTCAACAAAATCTTGCAGTTTTCATTGTACAGATATTTCACTTCTTTGGGTAATTTTTTCCTAGATATTTTACTATTTTTTATGATATTGTAAATAAAAGAGTTTTATTTAGTTAGTTTTCATTCATTTTATTTTGTTTGTAGAAATGCAACTGATTTCTGTATGTTGATTTTATATCCTGCGACATTTCTGGAATTCACTGATTAGTTACAACAGTTTTTTGGTTGAGCCTTTGTGATTTTTTCTATACAAAAACATATCACTTGAAAATAGTGACAAGTTTACTTCTTCCTTTTTTATTTGAATGCATTTTATGTCTTTGTCTTGCTTACTGTACTATCCAGTATTTCAGTACTTTATTAAAAAAGAGTGGTGTGAGTAGGCATCTTATCTACTTGATGATTTTAGAGGAAGAGTTTTAATTTTTTTCCATTGAGCATAACGTTTGCTTTGGGTCAATTTCTCATTTTAAAAGAATACACATACATTTGAAAACACTTAAAAAGGAAAGTTCAAAATGCTTACATCCTCACCATCCAGACATAACCGACTTTTTGACATTTTGAAAATATTTCAGACAGACATGTACACATACACACATATAATATTTTTTATAAAATGGATCATTTTATACATTCTTTTTAGTCTACTTCTTTGAAGCAGTATTATATACATTAATATATTATATTACATATAATATATACCAAACCTATATGTTTTGCATATATATATATATATATATATATATACACAAAAACGTATAGATCTAAAGCACCACTACTAATGACTACATTGTATTCCACAGGTACCACTCTTGGGAGGATATTTAGGTTTCTTTTAATTTTTCAGTAGTATAAACAACATATTTAATATCTTTGTGCATAAAATACATGATTTCTAGTTTTTATTTATTCAACAAGTTATTATTGATTGAACACTAATAGGTACTTATCATGCTAAGTAGGAAAATGTGGTGTACAAAACACCTCTAGTTCCTGTCATCTTGAAGGTTGTAGGCTAATATTCTGTCTCTTTAGGTTCACTTTCTAAAGATGAAACTTCTGAGGCAAGACTACTTTCCAAAAATAATGTAGCAATTTACACTGTTTACAACAGAATACGAGACTGCTAATTTTTCCTATTCTCATCAAAATTAGGTTTCCTTTTGTGCTTTGAATTGTTTCTTAATAATTTAATCAGGAAATTGGAAGTGAGGAACCACTAAAAGAAGAGTTAGGAAAGCACATGCTGGAGGCATCCTGGGAAGATGGTGGTGTAGGAGGATGCTGGGCTCACTGTGCATCCTGCTGATCACTTAGATTCCACCTACACCTGCCTAAATAACCCAGAAAACCGCCAGAAGATTAGCAGAATGAAGTCACCGGAGCCAAGTGCAGATGAGAGGCCCACAGAAGAGGGTAGGAAGAGCAGACAGGCAGTGCGTGCTCCACTGACTGGCGGGAGGGAGCCGGGGCAGAGGGGTGGCCCGCGGGCCAAGCAAAGCCTCCAAGTCTGGCTTACAAAAGCGAAGGGGCTGGACAGAGTGTGTTCTGACAGCAAGCAGGACTTGACATCTGGAAGGTTATAAGCTAACAGCTCTGCTCGGAGAACAGGAGGGCTGGAGGACAACGGGAGGGAGACTTGTTGAACCCCGGACAACAGAGCGCAGCTTGGCTGAGAACAAAGGCCCTCACCAGTGCCATCTCCCTCGCCCATCCCCCAGCCAAAATCACAAAGGGAACTGGTTCCTGCCAGGGAACTTGCTTGTACCACGCAAACACCCAATGCTGTGCTTCTGTGGATCCATCCCTGTGGCGGGTCTGACTCCCTCCTGGTGCAACAGGGCCCCTCCTCAAGCGGATCTGCGAAGGAAAAGCGAGCTGAGGATGCCCCTCCTGCCCCTGTGCACTTTGCCAATCCACTCCAGCTAATATGCCAGATCCCCAGCACCACAAGCCTGGCAATGTACAAGTAGCCCAGATGGGCCATGACACCCCACAGTGAATCCTGCCCCTAAGAGAGGGGAGGAGAAAGCACACATCAGGTCTGACTGCAGCCCTGCCCACCAACACAAGTTATTCAAGACAGCACAGGGGAAGTGCCCTGCAGGTCCACACCACGCCAGGGACTATCCAAAATGACCAAACAGAAGAATTTCCCTCAAAAGAATCTCCAAGAAATAACAACAGCTAACGAACTGATCAAAAAGGATTTAAACAATATAACAGAAAGCGAATTTAGAATAATAGTCATAAAATTAATCGCTGGGCTTGAAAACAGTATAAAGGACAGCAGAGAATCTCTTGCTACAGAGACGAAGGGACTAAGGAACAGCCAGGAGGAGCTAAAAAATGCTATCAATGAGTTGCAAAATAAAATGGAGACAACTATGGCTTGGATTGAAGAGGCAGAGGAGAGAATAGGTGAATTAGAAGATAAAATTATGGAAAAAGAAGAAGCTGAGAAAAAGAGAGATAATAAAAATCCAGGAGTATGAGGGGAGACTTAGAGAACTAAGTGACACAATTAAGCGAAATAATATACACATAATTGGTATTCCAGAAGAGGAAGAGAGAGGGAAAGGTGTTGAAGGTGCACTTGAAGAAATCATAGCTGAGAACTTCCCTGAACTGGGGAAGAAAAAAGGTATTGAAATCCAAGAGGCACAGAGAACTCCCTTCAGATGTAAATTGAATTGATCTGCATGACATATCATAGTGAAACTGGCAAAATACAAGGATAAAGAGAAAATTCTGAAAGCAGCAAGGGATAAACGTGCTCTAACATATAAAGGGAGGCCTATAAGACTCCTGACCGATCTCTCTACTGAAACTTGGCAGGCCAGAAAGGAATGGCAGGAGACCTTCAATGTGATAAACAGAAAAATATGCAGCCGATAATCCTTTATCCAGCAAGTCTGTCACTTAGAATAGAAGGAGAGATAAAGGTCTTCCCAAACAAACAAAAACTGAAGGAATTCGTCATCACTAAACCAGCCCTAAAAGAGATCCTAAGGGGGATCCTGTGAGACAAAGTACCAGAGACATCGCTACAAGAATGAAACCTATAGACATCACAATGACTCTAAACCCATATCTTTCTATAATAACACTGAATGTAAATGGACTAAATGCCATTTACTAAATGGACATAATGGACACTAAATGGACAGAATGGATAAAAAAACAAGACCCATCTATTTGCTGTCTACAAGAGACTCATTTTAGACCTGAGGACACCTTCAGATTAAAAGTGAGGGGATGGAGAACTATTTATCATGTCACTGGAAGTCAAAAGAAAGCTGGAGTAGTGATACTTATATCAGACAACTAGACTTTCAATTAAAGGCTGTAACAAGAGATGAAGAAGGGCATTATGTAATAATCACAGGGTCTACCCATCAGGAAGAGCTAACAATTATAAATGTCTATGCACCGAATACAGGAGCCACCCAAATATATAAAACAATTACTCACAAACATAAGCAACCTTATTGATAAGAATGTGGTAATTGCAGGGGACTTTAACACTCCACTTACAGAAATGGATAGATCATCTAGACACACGGTCAATAAAGACACAAGGGCCCTGAATGATACATTGGATCAGATGGACTTGACAGATCTATTTAGAACTCTGCATCCCAAAGCAACAGAATATACTTTCTTCTTGAGTGCACATGGAACATTCTCCAAGATAGGTCACATACTAGGTCACAAAACAGCCCTTCATAAGTATACAAGAATTGAAATCATACCATGCATACTTTCAGACCACAATGCAATGAAGCTTGAAAGCAACCACAGGAAAAAGTCTGGAAAACGTCCAAAAGCATGGAGGTTAAACAACACCCTACTAAAGAATGAGTGGGTCAACCAGGCTATTAGAGAAGAAATTAAAAAATATATGGAAACAAACGAAAATGAAAATACAACAATCCAAATGCTTTGGGAAGCATCGAAGGCAGTTCTGAGAGGAAAATACATTGCAATCCAGGCCTATCTCAAGAAACAAGAAAAATCCCAAATAAAACTGTAACAGCACACCTACAGGAGCAAGAAGCAGAACAGCAAACACACCCCAAACCCAGCAGAAGAAGAGAAATAATAAAGATCTAGCAGAAATAAACAATATATAATCTAAAAAAACTGTAGAGCAGATCAACGAAACCAAGAGTGGGTTTTTTGAAAAAATAAACAAAATTGACAAACCTCTAGCCAGGCTTCTCAAAAAGAAAAGGGCGATGACCCAAATAGATAAAATCATGAATGAAAATTGAATTATTACAACCAATCTCTCAGAGATACAAGCAATTATCAGGGAATACTATGAAAAATTAAATGCCAGCAAACTGGACAACCTGGAAGAAATGGACAAATTCCTAAACACCCATACACTCCCAAAACTGAATCAGGAGTTAATGGAAAGCTTGAACAGACCCATAACCAGCGAAGAAATTGAATCAGTCATCAAAAATCTCCCAACAAATAAGAGTCCAGGACCAGATGGCTTCCCAGGGGGTTCTACCAGACGTTTAAAGCAGAGATAATACCATCCTTCTCAAGCTATTCCAAAAAATAGAAAGGGAAGGAAAACTTCCAGACTCATTCTATGAAGCCAGTATTACTTTGATTCCTACAGCAGACAGAGACCCAGTAAAAAAAGAGAACTACAGGCCAATATCCCTGATGAATATGGATGCAAAAATTCTCAATAAGATACTAGCAAATCGAATTCAACAGCATACAAAAAGAATTATTCACCGTGATCAAGTGGGATTCATTCCTGGGATGCAGGGCTGGTTCAACATTTGCATATCAATCAACGTGATACATCACATTAATAAAAGAAAAGATAAGAACCATATGATCCTGTCAATCATTGCAGAAAAGGCATTTGACAAAATTCAGTAATCCTTCTTAATAAAAACGCTTGAGAAAGTCGGAATAGAAGGAACATACATAAAGATCATAAAAGCCAATTATGAAAAGCCCACAGCTAACATCATCCTCAATGGGGAAAAACTGAGAGCTTTTTCCCTGAGCTCAGGAACACGACAGGAATGTCCATTCTCACCACTGTTGTTTCACATAGTGTTGGAAGTTCTAGCGTCAGCAATCAGACAACAAAAGAAAATCAAAGGCATCAAAATTGGCAAAGATGAAGTCAAGCCTTCAGTTTTTGCAGATGACATGATATTATACATGGAAAATGCGATAGACTCCACCAAAAGTCTGCTAGAACTGATACATGAATTCAGCAAAGTTGCACGATACAAAATCAATGTACAGAAATCAGTCGCATTCTTATACACTAATAATGAAGCAACAAAAAGACAAATAAAGAAACTGATCCCATTCACAATTGCACCAAGAAGCATAACATACCTAGGGATAAATCTAACCAAATATGTAAAAGATCTGTATGCTGGAAACTATAGAAAGCTTATGAAGGAAATTGAAGAAGATATAAAGAAATGGAAAAATATTCTATGCTCATGGATTGGAAGAATAAATATTGTCAAAATGTCAATACTAACCAAAGCTATCTACACATTCAATGCAATCCCAACCAAAATTGCACCAGCATTCTTCTTGAAAGTAGAACAAGCAATCCTAAAATTTGTGTGGAACCAGAAAAGACCTTGAATAGCCAAACTAATTTTTAAGAAGAAGACCAAAGCAGGAGGCATCACAATCCCAGACTTTAGCCTCTACTACAAAGCTGTAACCATCAAGACAACATGGTATTGGCACAAAAACAGACACATAGACCAATGGAATAGAATAGAAACCCCAGAACTAGACCCACAAACATATGGCCAACTAATCTTTGACAAAGCAGGAAAGAACATCCAATGGAAAAAAGACAGTCTCTTTAACAAATGGTGCTGGGAGAACTGGACAGCAACATGCAGAAGATTGAAACTAGACCACTTTCTCACACCATTCACAAAAATAAACTCAAAATGGATAAAGGACCTGAATGTGAGACAGGAAACCATCAAAACCCTAGAGGAGAAAGCAGGAAAAGACCTCCCTGACCTCAGCCATAGCAATCTCTTACTCGACACATCCCCAAAGGCAAGGGAATTAAAAGCAAAAATGAACTACTGGGACCTTATGAAGATCAAAAGCTTCTGCACAGCAAAGGAAACAACCAACAAAACTAAAAGGCAACCAACGGAATGGGAAAAGATATTTGCAAATGACATATCGGACAAAGGGCTAGTATCCAAAATCTATAAAGAGCTCCCCAAACTCCACACCCGAAAAACCAATAACCCAGTGAAGAAATGGGCAGAAAACATGAATAGACACTTCTCTAAAGAGGACATCTGGAAGGCCAACAGGCACATGAAAAGATGCTCAACGTCGCTCCTCATCAGGGAAATACAAATCTAAACCACACTCAGATATCACCTCACGCCAGTCAGAGTGGCCAAAATGAACAAATCAGGAAACTATAGATGCTGGTGAGGATGTGGAGAAACGGGAACCCTCTTGCACTGTTGGTGGGAATACAAATTGGTGCAGCCACTCTGGAAAACAGTGTGGAGTTTCCTCAAAAAATTAAAAATAGACCTACCCTATGACCTAGCAGTAGCACTGCTGGGAATTTACCCAAGGGAAACAGGAGTACTGATGCATAGGGGCACTTGTACCCCAATGTTTATAGCAGCACTCTCAACAATAGCCAAATTATGGAAAGAGCCTAAATGTCTATCAACTGATGAATAGATAAACAAATTGTGGTTTATATACACAATGGAGTACTACGTGGCAATGAGAAAGAATGAAATATGGCCCTTTGTAGCCACGTGGATGGAACTGGAGAGTGTGATGCTAAGTGAAATAAGCTATACAGAGAAAGACAGATACCATGAGTTTTCACTCTTTTGTGGATCCTGAGAAACTTAATAGAAACCCATGGGGGAGGGGAAGGAAAAAATAAAGGTGGTTAGAGTGGGAGAGAGCCAAAGCATAAGAGACTCTTAAAAACTGAGAACAAACTGAGGGGTGATGGGGGGTGGGAGAGAGGGGAGGGTGGATGATGGGTATTGAGGAAGGCACCTTTTGGGATGAGCACTGGGTGTTGTATGGAAACCAATTTGACAATAATCTTCATATGTTGAAAAAAAAAAAAGGAAAGCACATGCTGGTTAGAATCTTACCATGATTTTCTAGTTTTGGTCTTTGGCTTCTAGCCTCTGCTGTTTTCTGTTAGTTATTTCTAAGAAATAGTTTTCTTTACCCCTCTTATATGTTAGACTGTGAACAATTTCATTTATTGGTTCATTCATTCATTCATTCATTCATCCATTTATCATTCATCTCTAGATAAGTGCTTATTTTGTGCCATGGCCTTACCATATTTCAGGGATACAAAGATGGAAAAGATAAGGTACTTCCCTTCAAAAGCTCCCAGGCTACTCCTCACAGGTCCTGGGACACAGTAGTCTCCATCACTATATGGTGAACTTAATTGCTTATTGTTGCAGCTCCTCAGACCTACGAACATCCGGTGATTGGGACACCAGTGTTGAAAGCCAGAAGTTGTATCCATATGTGGGGGTTTTGCCTCCCTGTGGACAATTTAAGGAAATATCCAAGACCCATGTAAAGACTAGCTCAGGAAGGTTATGCCTTGAGTGACTGAATGAGTACATTCATACAGCATTTAGGAAAAGAGTACAGTCCTTCCAGATGATATCCTTGGTGGTTTGCCACAAGACATTCCTTCTGTGACCTGACTTTAATATCCTGTCCAATAATTTCACAAATTACTTTGTTGAGTAACTACAGAACATGCCAATCAAAATCACAAATGTCAAGAAGTTGGGAAAGGGTGGAGTCAGGAGACAAGAACCAAAGAAGGCATCCTCAGCCCAAGGACATTGTTTATGAACTGAGGCTCTGGGGCACAGCTAACAAGATGTGTTTTTTTATTCAAGTGCCAAGTCTTGCGCCTCAGGTACAAACCCTGCCTGTAAAAGTCAATTAGACAGTAGACACTGACACAATGCAAACCTTGCAAGGAGATCTATAATTAGTGGTGGAGACAAATAGAAAATTATATTCCAGTGTGATAAGTGCTACCATAGAGACAATTTCAGGGCACTGCATTGAGATGGGGGAAGATTACATCCAGATGGGAAGTTTGAGGGAGTGTCAAGGATGGCAGTGAACAATGGACAAACATCACTGCCTTCATGTAACTTACATCCCAGAAGACAGAGACAGATAATAAACACAAAAATAGTATATATTAAATGCTATGGTGCAAAAAAAGCAAGATAAAAGATGAGATGTATGGGGATGAGGGATGTAATTTCAAATAGGGTGTAACCACTGATGAGGTAATATGTGAATAAACATCTGGAAAAAGTTGGGGAGTGAGCCAATTCAGTGAGCCAGTGAATATCTGGATATAGAGAGCTCCAGACAGAAGGAGTAACAAGTACAAAAGTTCCAAAATGGGAACACACTTTTCATGTTTAAGGAATAAGTAGGGAAACTGGTATACCTGAAGCAGAATGAGGTAGGGCAAGTTGTTGGACATGAGGTCAAAGAGATTAGGGTTATAAAGCAGGGGAGGGGGCAGAGAATGTAGGATCTTATAGGTGACCATAAGAATTTTGACTTTTACTCTGAATGAGGTGGGAAGTCACTAGAGGGTTTGACTAAACCCTAGAGGCACTTAAGTGCTGTATTCAGGAGTTGAACATTATTCTATAGGATAATGAAAACCTCTCAAAGTTTTGAGAAAGGGAATGACATATGAATCTCTGTTACAAAAATCACTTGTGGTTGGTAGAGGATTGGTTGAAAGGGAACACCTGGGAGAAGGAAAACCAGTTAGGAGAGCCTGTCCCTTCTCCATAAAATGCCTATGATGGGGAAGTGACTATCTCTCATTTCTGCCCTTTTACAGTTATCCCTGACTATTCTATATCCCGGAGACTGCTTATGAACAGTTGGCCCTTCTCTCAGAGTTTGGAAACTCAGTGGCAGCAGAATGAAGGGAGTCTAAAATGGTGGCAGGGATACTGGTTAAGAGACTTTACAACTATCTCAGTATGAGGTAATAAAGACCCAGCATAAAGGGGAAGATTTGCTAGAGGATAACAGTACAGGTACAATTACAAGATAGAAAGTCAAGACCCAGTAGCAGCACTTGTGAAAATGAGGTAGGGATTTTATTTTATTTTTCTTTTCTCCAAATTTTTATTTAAATTCTAGTTAACATACAGTGTAATATTAGTTTCAGGTATAGAATTTTGTGCTTCATCACTTACATGCAACACCCAGTACTCATCACATGTGTCCTCCTTAATCTTCATCACCTATTTAGCCCATCTACCCCCACCTCCCTCACTAAACCCTCAGTTTGTTCTCTATCATTAAGAGTCTGTTTCTCGGCTTGCCAAAAATGAGATAGAGATTTTAATTGGCAGGGAGTTCCTTGGCTTATAGTGAAACACAGAGAATTAACTTGGCAATCAATACCATTTAGAGCATTAGAATAAATGAGTAACAGTAAATGCCAGCCTTTTAAATAAAGTGCTTGATGATATTTTATTGCTGTCCAATATACATATGTAAGCCTCACATATAATTTTAAATGTTCTAGTGACCATGTTTTCTTAAAGTTAAAAAAAAGTAAAATTAATTTTAATACTATATTTACAATGACGTGAATGGAGCTAGAAAGTAGCTAAGTGAATGGAGCTAAGTGAAATAAGTCAGTCAGTGAAAGACAAATACCATATGATTTCACTCAGATGTTAAATTTAAGAAACAAAATAAATGAACATAGTTGGGGGGAAAAGAGAGGAAAACCGAGAAACAGACTCTTAACTATAGAGAACAAACTGATGGTTACCATAGGGGAGGTGGGTGGGGGAATGGGGGAAATAGGTGATGGGGATTAAGGAGTGCACTTGTTATGGTGATTACCAGGTGTTGTATGGAAGTGTCGAATCAGTGAATTGTAACCTGAAACTAATATAACACTGTATGTTAACTAACCAGAATTTAAATAAAAACTTTAAAAAAAAAGTTATACTGGAAGAGAAAGAGAATGAGTTTTAGAGTCACAATGACATGCTACTTACCATCTGTGTGACCTTGATCAAATTACTTAGCATCTCTAAACCTCAGTTTTCTCATAAATAAAACTTAATGGCTTAAGGTTGTTGAAGGCCTTGCACATAATCTATTGCCATATTTAATCAAATCTAAGATGTCATTGGTTGAAATCACACCATTATTTTATGTAACACAGAGGGAAAAGGCATATTGTCAATTAAACCACAACACACTACTAAGACACCGTCAATCTCAAGATACCTTACAATCTCAAACATGTCAAAATTTGAAATATTTACCACATAGTTCTTGTCATTATTGATTTACAGATAAATGTTTGTTGTAGGTCTGCAAGTTCATTTTCTTCATTTGACTGTGAGCTACTCAATGACAAAACCTGGGTCTAAATCACTTCGTTAATCCTCAAACAAGGCCTGGCACAGAGTAGTCACTTAATCTGCTTTATATACATTGATTTGACTTCTCTTACTTCCAACTTTCTCTGGGTCAGGTACTTGAGAGGCAGAAATATAGCAGATCAGGCCCCAGCCCTCTAGGAGCTACAAATTTGGTGACAACAATAGCAGCAACAGCAACAAAATAACCATAGCTACCATTCATTGAGCTCTTACTACATGAAAGCATTATACGATTATATTCACATATAGGCATATCTTTTTTTGTTGCATTTCATTTTACTGCACTTCACACATATTGCATTTTTACAAACTGAAGGTTTGGGGCAACCCTGTGGCAACCAAGTCAATCAAGTCCATTTTTTCCAACAGGATTTACTCATTTTGTGTCTCTGCATCACATTTTGATAATTCTTTTAAAAAAGTTCCAGTTTTATTGAAGTATGATTGACAAATAAAAATTTTATGTATTTGAGTTGTACAACATGATGTTTTAATGCATGCAACAATGGCCACAATCAAGCTAATTAACATTTTACATACTTCACATAGTTACCACTGTTTTTGTGGTGATAAATTTTTTTGGCTACTTTCTAAATAAATTTCAAATATACATTATTATTAATTATAGACATGATGTTTTACCTTAGGTCTCCACAAATTTTTCATTTTATAAATGAAAGTTTGTACCTTTGACCAATATCTTCCCCTTCTCTATAAACCCCCAAGCTCCTGATCAGTCTGCAGCCATCAACATGGAGGCAAGACCCTCCTCCATCATAAAGATGGTGACTCGCTGAAAGCTCAGATAATGGTTAGCATTTTAAGCAATAAATTATGTATGTATGTATGTATGTTTTTAGAGCAAGAACCACAGAGGAAGAGAGAGAAACTTAAGCAGGCTCCATGCTCAGTGCATAGCCTGACATGGGGCTTGATCCCATGACCCTGTAATCATGACCTGAGCCAAAATCAAAAGTTGGACACTCAACAGACTGAATCACCAGGCGCCCTAGTAGAGTATTTTTAAATTAAGGTATGTACCTTGCATTTATAGACATAATGCTATTGAACACTTAATAGATTACAATATAGTGTAAGCATAACTTTTATATGCACTGGGAAACCAAAAATTTTATTCAACTGCTTTGTTGTGATATTCACTTTATTGTTGTCATCTAGAGCTGAACCCACAACATCTCCAAGGTATGCCTGTGCCTGTATTCTTACTCCATCATTTACTTTTCACACCATCCCTTTAATTTAATTTTTATTTTTTTGCATACATTATTTTTATTTAAATTTTAATTAGTTAATATGCGGTGCAATATTGGTTTCAGGAGTAGAATTCAGTGATTCATCACTTATATACAAAACCCAGTGTTCATCAAACAAGTGCCCTCCTTAATACCCATCACCCATCTAGCCCATCTCCCACCACTTCCCTCCATCAACCTTCAATTTATTCTCTATCATTAAGAGCCTTTGTGGTGGAGCACCTGGGTGGCTCAGTCCGTTAAGTGTCCAACTCTTGATTTTGGCTCAGGTCATAATGAGATCGAGCCCGAGTTGTGCTGTGGGCTAACAGTGTGGGGCCTGCTTGGGATTTTCTCACTCCCTCTCTCTCTGCCCCTCCTCTGCTCATGTGCACGTGTGCTCTCCCTCTTTCTCCTTCTCTCTCTCTCTCTCAAAAATAAATAAATAAACATTTTGGTTTTTTTAATGTTTATTTATTTTTGAGAGAGACAGAGACAGAGTGTGAGTGGGGAGGGGCAGAGAGAAAGGGAGACAGAATCTGGAGCAGCCTCCAGGCTCTGAGCAAGCTGTCAGCACAGAGCCTGATGCAGGGTTTGAACTCACAAACTGCGAGATCATGACCTGAGCCAAAGTCGGACACTTAATCAACTGAGCCACCCAAGCACCCCTATAAATAAACATTTTAAAAAGTCTCTTGTGGTTTCCTTCTCTCTCTCCTCTTACACCTCATATGTTCATCTGTTCTGTTTCTTAAATTCCATATATGAGTGAAATCATATGGTATTTGTCTCTCTCTGATTGACTTATTTCCCTTAGTAGAATACATTCTAGGTCTATTCACCTCCTTGTAAATGGCAAGTTTTCATTCTTTTTGATGGATGAGTAATATTCCATTGTATATGTATATCACATCTTTATCCGTTATCAGTCAATAGACATTTGGGATCTCCCCATAGTTTCATTATTTTTGATAATGCTGCTATAAACACTGGGGTGCATGTACCCCTTTGAATTTGTATTTTTGTATCCTTTGGGTAAATACCTAATAGTGCGATTGCTAGATCATAGAGAAGTTCTATTTTTAGTTTTTTGAGGAAACTTCATACTGTTCTCCAGAGTTGCTGTACCAGTTTGCATTCCCATTAACAATGCAAGAGGGTTGCCCTTTCCCCCAATAATAACCTATACCTGATGTTTCTTGTGTTGTTAATTTCAGCCATTCTGACAGGTATGAGGTTATCTCATTGTGGTTTTGATTTGTATTTCCATGATGATGAGTGATGTTGAGAATATTTTCATGTGCCTGTTAGGCATCTGGATGTTTTTTTTTATTATTAAATATAATTTATTGTCAAACTGGTTTCCATACAACACCCAGTGCTCGTCCCAACAGGTGCCCTCCTCAGTGCCTATCACCCACTTTCCCCTCTCTCCCACACCCCATCAACCCTCAGTTTGTTCTCAGTATAAGAGTCTCTTATAGTTTGCCTCCCTCCCTCTCTGTAAAATTTTTTCCCCTTCCCCTCCCCATGGTCTTCTGAAAAAGTGTCTATTCGTGTATTCTGTCTATTTCTTAATGGGTTATTACTTTTTTGGGTGTTGAATTTGGTAGGTTCTTTATAAATTTTGGTTACTAACCCTTTATCAGATATGTGGTTTGCAAATATCCTCTCTCATTCTGTTGGTTGCCTTTTAGTTTTGTTGATTGTTTCTTTCACTGTGCAGAAGCTTTTTATCTTGATGAAGTCCCAATAGTTCATGTTTGCTTTCATTTCCCTTCAGCGACAGGTCTAGTAAGAAGTTGCCGCCACCAAGGCCAAAGAGGTTGCTGCCTGTGTTCTATAGGATTTTGATGGTTTCCTGTTTCACATTTAGTTCTTTCAGCCATTTTGAAATTATTTTTGTGTATGGGGTAAGAAAGTGGTCTGGTTTCATTCTTCTGCATGTTGGCATCTGGTGTTCCCAACACCATTTGTTGAAGAGACTGTCTTTTTTCCATTGGATATTCTTTCCTGCTTTGTTGAAGATTAGTTGAGCATATAGTGCTGGGTCCATCCCTTTAATTTTAATTTGAGTCATTATATTTAAGGTGGGCTTATTTATTTTTATCCATTCTGACTACCTTTGTCTTTTATTTGGTGTATTTGGACCACCTTTAAAGTAATTATTGATATTAGTTTCAGGTGTGCAACTTAAGATTCAAAAAGTCTATACAGTACTCAATGCTCATCAGAACAAGTGCAGTCCTTAATCCCCATCACCTATTTCACCCATCTTCCCACCTACCTCCCCTCTGGTAACCATCAGTTTGTTCTCTGTAGTTAAGAGACTGTTTTGTGTTTTTTTTTTTTTTGGTTTTGTTTGTCTCCTTTATGTTAACTATACTGGAATTAAAATTAAATTTATTTTTCCAAAAAAATGATACAATAAAAAATTAAAGTGATTATTGATATAGTTGAATTAGTATCTATAATGTTTGTAACTGTTTTCTATTTGTTTCACTTGTTCTTTATTTCCTTTTATTTATTTTGTTTTATTTCCCTCTTTTTCTGCCTTCTATGGTTGTATTTCAACATTTTACATTAAGCATTTTATATGATTAAAATTTATCTCCTCTCTTAAAACATTAATTACACTTTTTTAACATAGTGTTTTAGACTGTACAACTAAGTCCACTTTCAATTAATCTAAGTTTAATTAACTTAGAATTAATATAAGTCCACTTTCAAATAGCACTATATGACTTTCATGTGAAGCTGGTGTATTTTAGAGTATTCCCAATTCCTCCCTCCCATCCCTTATAACACTGTTGTCATTCATTTCATCTATCCATATGCTAAAATTACACAGTATGCAGTTACTAATATCACTCTAAACAGCTTTAGATTAATAATAATATTTTATTTTACTTTTATTTATTTTTTCTACAATACTCTTTATTTCTTTATGTGCATCCAAATTTCTGTTCTACATGGTTTTACTTCTTGAGTAACTTCTTCAAAATTTCCTTCAAGGAAGGTCTGCTGGCAATAAATTCCCTCAGTTATTGTGTGTCTAAAAAGAGTCTTTATTTCTCCTTTACTTTTGAAAGATAATTTTATGGGATATAAAATTCTATGTTCATGAATTTTTTTTTCTTTTGACCCCCTAAATTGTTCACTTTCTTCTTGCTTGTATGGCTTCTGATGAGAAGTCTGTTGTAATTCTGACCCTTGTTCCTCTATAGATAAGTTATCTTCCATATCACACCATCATTACTCATGGCTTCCTTCAAGATTTTCTCTTGATAAGGGAATACTTACCCTGGTTGTATAAGGCATTTGTACCTCTGAGGTCTGTGGTTCAGTGTTTGTTAATCATTTTGGAAAGTTCTCACCCTTTAATATTTCAAATATTACTTTTCTGTCCCATTCTTTCTTTCTTCTTCTAGTATTCCAGGTAACCATATCTTCCACCTTTTGGAAATACCTCATAGTTTTTGGATATTCTGTTTTTCTTTTTCTCTTTGTGTTTCAATGTGGGAAGTTTCTATTGACATATTTTTTATCTCATTATATCTTTCCTTGGCTGTGTCCATTCTACTGATTCTTAATTTCTGTTGCAGTGTTTTTATTTATAGCATTTATTTTTGCTTCTTTATTAAAATTTCCATCTCTATACGTCCAATACTATCTTTTTGAATGTTGTCTACTTTTTTCATTAGAATTTGTTACATATCATTCACAGTTATCTTAAATATCCTGCCTAATAATTAAAAATCTGTTATATCTGACCCTAGTCTGATGCTTTCTTTGTCTCTTTAGATCATGTTTTTTTTCCCTGTCTTTTATTAATGTACCTTGTAATATTTCGCTGAAAGCAGGAAATGATGTATCAGGTAACAGCAATGGAGATAAACAGAGCTTTGGTGTGAGGTTTTATATTTATCTGGCCAGGAGTTGGGCTATGTTTAATATTTTCTGTAGTAGTAGGTGCCAGTGGCTTCAAAGTCCTCGTTTTCTTGCGTTTCCATCCCGTTTTTAGGTTTCCCAAAGACCTACTCCTTAAATAGGCTCTGTGTCTAGCAACTCTTTTTACTGTAATCCACTGTTACTATACTGAAGCCCTGTTGGTGTAGTTCTAAGGTATGGAGAAGGGGAAGTGTTCTATAGTCGTTTGATTACACTTCAATCTTTTATTGGTCCTGTGTTACTGGGCTATGCCCTTCACAAGTGTTTTTTGTTTTGTTTTGTTTTGTTTTGTTTAGCTTAAAAAAACCTTATGCAAAACAAAAAGACTTGAAAGGACTGGAGTTGAGTAAGTGCCCTTCCCTATAAGTAGGATAAGGCTCTAGTAAAATCTTTTCCTATGGAGAACAGTTTTTTGTTGTGAAAATGCTCTAGGTGCATCTTAAAATGTTTACTTTTGCCATACCCTGCCAGAGCTACAAAGGGGATTTTTATTGACTTTATGCCCTGAGAAAATGATGGAATTCTTGGAGATAAACTATAAAATTATGAGTTTCTTCACTAACATTGAAGTTCCAACTCATACTAATCCACATTCAAATTCCAGCAATTTGTCAAAGTTACCATTTAAGTGTTCTTACAAGTTTATGGCTCCAATGACTGCTGCTCTAGATCTGATCAGTGATTCTGTAGAATCACGTGTTTTTCCAGATTTTGGTATGTGGTTTGTGTTGAAATATCAATTCTCTGATGGGTCCAAGAAAAATCACTGATATTCAGTTTGTTCAGCTTTTTCTATTGTTAGGGTGAGATCAATGTAACATCTGAAACAAGAAGTCTGGGAAAACATTTTAAGTGTGTATTTTGGCCCATACAACAGCCTTCTGTGGTAAATATTATTATTGTCATGCCAATTTTCTTTTTTTTTAATTTTTCTAATGTTTATTTATTTTTGAGAATGAGAGAGACAGAGCACAAGTAGGGGAGGGCCAGAGAGAGAGAGGGAGACATAGAATCCAAAGCATGCTCCAGGCTCTGAGCTGTCATCACAGAGCCCGACGTGGGGCTAGAACTCAGGAACTGCAAGATCATGACCTGAGATAAAGTCAGATGCTCAACTGCCTCATTGCCATGCCAATTTTCTAGATGAGGATATTGAGCCTCAGAAATGTTAAAGAATTTGTTCAAGATCATTCGATAAGTAGTGGAATTTGGATTTGAACTCAGCGCTGACTCTGTTGGTTAGGACTTGGCAAACCCAGCTAATAAATGAGTCAGATAATGATGAGAATAATAAGGGGACGGAGAAAGTATTATGACACTATATAGAATGGTGATGTCACTTCAGGATGGGGGAAGGAAATTTTATTAGATGAGATAGAAACTAGGTGGGTCTTGAGATATTTGAACCAAGGGGAGAACAGAACAGAAGCCTTGAACTATGGAGGCAGGGAAGTATGATATCAAGACATTAAGATTACCTTACCTGAATGTCCCATAATTTCTAGCCTAGCCATTGCATATACTTTTCCTCTGTGGTAAGAAATAAATAATGTCATTCAGAGCCTGACAGAAGTGAAAGCTTATTGGTCATCCCCCTTCACTGGGCTAATATGATATGTCAGGTGTCTGGGATTTGATTAGTTTTATTTTCTTCAGAGGCTTCATCTTGGAGAATTGTTAGGGAGAGTAGCAGACTCAATTCCAGAAAGGCCCTATCCTCCTAACAGTCACCAGTGTCCTCTCCACATGGTAAGGCCAAGAAGAGAAAATGACTTCCAGTGAATCAAGTCTTGTGAGGATTAGGAACTGCAATAACTAGATGGCCACTTCTACTCACTCCCCTCAGGATAGCTTTTCATGCCAGAACATTATCTTTTTCTTTATAACCATGTTCTTGGCATGCTCTCACCTGCAGAGATGCTGATGACAATCCCACTTCTTATAATACAGGATACAGAGTTGATTCTTTATTCATTCTTGGGATTGAAAGATTCCCTCTTCTTGTCCAAAAAGGAATCCATGAAAGACTTGTACACTGAAAACTATAAGACACTGATAACAGAAATTGAAGAAGAAAGAAAGAAAGAAAGAAAGAAAGAAAGAAAGAAAGAAAGAATAAATGGAAAAATACTCCATGCTCATGACTTGGAAAAATTAATATTAAAGTGCCCATACTTCCCAAAGCTATCTATAGATTTAATGCAATTCCTATAAAAATTACAATGGCATTTTTCACAGAAATAGAAAAAAAGAATCCTAAATTCTGTATGGAGCCACAAAAGTCCCCAAATAGCCAAAGCAAACTTGAGAAAGAGCAAAGTAAAAGGCACCATTCTCCATAATTTTATTTTTATTATTATTTTTTTTTAATTTTCAAATTTTCATTTAAATTCTAGTTAGTTAACATATAGTGTAATAGTGGTTTCAGGAGTAAAATTTAGTGATTCATCACTTACATATAACAGTGCTCATCACAAGTGCCCCCCTTAGTACCCATCACCAATTTAGCCCATCCCCTACCCACCTACCTCCATCAACCCTCAGTTTGTTCTCTATCCTTAAGAGTTTTTGGGGGCACCTGGGTGGCTCAGCCAGTCGGGCATCAGCTCAGGTCATGATCTCATGGTTCATGGGTTTGAATCCTTCATCGGACTGTCTGTTGTCAGCACTGAGTCCACTTTGGATCCTCTATCTCCCTCTCTCTCTGCCCCTCCCCCCACTCATGCTCTCACTCTCTCTCTCCCTCAAAAATAAACATTAAAAATGTTTTTTTTTTTAGGGGCGCCTGGGTGGCTCAGTCTGTTAAGCCTCCGACTTCGGCTCAGGTCATGATCTTGCGGTCCGTGAGTTCGAGCCCTGCATCGGGCTCTGTGCTGACAGCTCAGAGCCTGGAGCCTGCTTCTGATTCTGTGTCTCCCTCTCTCTCTGACCCTCCCCCATTCATGCTCTGTCTCTCTCTGTCTCAAAAATAAATAAACATTTAAAAAAATGTTTTTTTTAAAAAGACTCTCTTATCATTTGATTCCCTCTCTCTTTCTTTCCTTCCCATATGTTCATCTGTTTTGTTTCTTAAATTCCACATTTGAGTAAAATCATATGGTATTTATCTTTCTCTGCCCAACTTATTTCATTTAGCATAATACACTCTAGCTCCATCCACTTCATTGCAAATGACAAGATTTCATTCTTTTTGATGGCTGAGTAATATTCCACTGTATATACATATGTACACCATATCTTCTTTATCCATTCATCATTCAATGTACATTTGGACTCTTTCCATAGTTTGGACATTATTGGTAATGTTGCTATAAACATTGGGGTGCGTGTACCTCTTCAAACCTGTATATTTGTATCCTTTTGTAAATACTTGGTAGTGCTATTACTCACATTCCCTGATTTTAAACTATATTACAAAGCTATAATAATAAAAACAGTATACTATTGGCATAAAAACATACATATATCAATGGAGCAGAAGGGAAAGTTCAGTAATAAGTCCACACATATATGGCCAATTAATTTGTGACAAAGGAACCAAGAATATACAAGGTAGAAAGGATAGTCTTTTAGATAAATGATGTTGAGAAAACTGGGCAACTACATGAAAAAGAATGAAACTGCACCACTATCTTTCACAATTCATAAAAATTCAAAGACTTGAACGTAAGTTGTAAAACTATAACGCTCCTAGAAGAAAACATAGGCAGTAAGTTCCTTGACATTAGTCGTGGTAATGTGTTTTTTTTATTTTTATATTTTGGATCTGACTCCAAAAGCAAAGACAACAAAAGAGAACATAACAAGCAAGTGGGACTACCTCAAACTTAAAATATTCTGCACAACAAAGAAAATCATCAACAAAATGAAAAGGCAACCTACATAATGGGAGAAAATATTTATAAATCATATATCATATGATATTATAATCATATGATAAGGGGTTAATACCCAAAATATATAAAGAACTCATACAACTCAATAACAAAAAAATCCAGTTTGCATTCCCACCCAGCAATAGCACTGCTAGGAATTTATCCAAGGGATACAGGAGTGTTGACGCATAGGGGCAATTGTACCCCAATGTTTATAGCAGCACTCTCAACAATAGCCAAATTATGGAAAGAGCCTAAATGTCCATCAACTGATGAATGGATAAAGAAATTGTGGTTTATATACACAATGGAATACTACGTGGCAATGAGAAAGAATGAAATATGGCCTTTTGTAGCAACATGGGTGGAACTGGAGAGTGTTATGCTAAGTGAAATAAGTTATACAGAGAAAGACAGATACCATATGTTTTCATTCTTATGTGGATCCTGAGAAACTTAACAGAAACCCATGGGGGAGGGGATGGGGAAAAAAAAGGTTAGAGTGGGGGAGAGCCAAAACATAAGAGACTCTTAAAAACTGAGAACAAACTGAGGGTTGATGGGAGGTGGGAAGGAGGGGAGGGTGGGTGATGGGTATTGAGGAGGGCACCTTTGGGATGAGCACTGGGTGTTGTATGGAAACCAATTTGACAATAAATTTCATATTAAAAAATAAAATAAACAAACAAACATTAAAAAAAACCAAAAAGTCAATCTAATTAAAAATGAGCAGACTATCTGGATAGACATTTTTCCAAAGAAGACATATGGATGTCAAGAGGTACATGATAAGAGGCTCAACATCAGTAACCAGCAGGCAGATGCAAATCAAAACCACAATGAGCTATCACTTCATACCTATTAAAATGACAATTATAAAAAAGACAGAGAGTGAAGGAAAGAAGGAAGGTAGGAAGGAAGGAAGGAGGAATGGAGGGAGGGAGGAAGAAAAGAAAAGATAAAGGAAAGAAAAAAAGAAAAGAGAAGACAAAGAAAAAAAGAAAAAGAAAAAGTGTTGAGGATATGGATAAAGGAAACCCTTATGAACGTAAAAATTCCCTTGTGTTGGTGCTGATGTAAACTGGTGAAGCCACTATGTAAAACAGTATGAAGATTCCTTGAAAAATTAAAAATAGAACTACCATATGATCAGAAATTCCTCTTCTGGGTATTTATCCAAAGAAAAATGAAATATCTAACTCAAAAATATATGTTCAGCCCATGTTTGTTACAGCATTATTTACAATAGCCAAGATATGGAAACAACCTACATGTTCATCAACTGATGAATGGATAAAGAATACAATGGAATATCATTCAGTCATATAAAGAATGAAATTTTGTTCTTTACAATAACATGGATGGACTTTGAGAGCATTAGGCTAAGTAAAATAAGTCAGACAAAGAAAGATAAACACGGTATGGTCTCACTTATATATTCAATCTGAAAAATAAAAACAAACTCATAGATACAGAGAACAGGTTGGTAATTGACAGAGGCCATGGAGGGTTGTCATGAAATGCTTGAAGGTAGTCAAAAGTTACAAACTCCCAGTTGTGAAATAAGTAAGTCATAGGGATCTAACAGAAAGCATGATGAATATAATTAATATATTGTATATTTGAAAGTTGCTAAGAGAGTAGATCTTAAAAGTCCTCATAATAAGAGAAAATTTTTGTAATCTATGTTTGGTGAGGAATGTTAACTAGATTTATTGTGATTATTTCACAATACATACAAATATTGAATCATTATGTGGTACAGCTGAAACTAATATAATGTCACATATCAATTATACCTCATTAAAAAAAAAAAGAATTTATGCTCTGGGAACTAGGCAGGCACAGGAAGTGTTAGAAGGCCCTGTCTGGTTTATTCAAACTTGTTGGCACACCAGGGTGAGTGGATCCTAGAAGCAACCACTGAGGACCAAAGATGAAAGCCCCTGTTTACCAATCCCAGAAGGCCTAATTGCTCTTTTCTCCTCCTAGGTATGTTTCTGCAGAAAAAGACTCTCTGAAGACACTCATTGTCTTGGTGGGGAGGCTAGGACTACCTAAAATGCACCAGAAATAATGTAAAAATAAAATCAGAAGATTCTACAGTAAACAAAGAAGGTTGCTACCTTTATTTGAGAAGTGCTGAATCCCAAAAGACCTCTGCCCAAAGTTATTTCCCCCAGAGATCTGCCTATATCTTATCTCTGGCCATCTCCTCTGTTTAAGGCAGTGGCTTTAAACATTTTTTACCCATTGGTCCATAGTAAGGAAGACATTTTAATATATGAACCAGCAAATGCTTTCACTCATGTGTGGATTTGTGTGTATATTCACATATATTTTCATGTATATATGAATTGTAGTTCTTATATGTCAAAAATTGGTAAACATTGGCAATTTCATATTGTTCAAAAATAAAAACAAGTTTCACTAAACAATGAGGATCTTAGGTGTATGTAATCACTGTGATATTTTCTATTTTGTTCTATTTAATTTTCAAGACATATCAGTTGTTACCCACTAAATCGATTTCATAATTTACTAGTTTGTTGTGAATCATAGTTTGAAAAACACTGGTTTAATATGTTATCTCTTAAAGGCTTTTCTTAAAATACACAGGAATTTTCCTTGGGATAGATAATGCCACAAGTTAAGGCCAGAGGTTCCTCCAGAGGATGTGCAGATCAGAGACGAGAGAGAGGGAGAAAAGAGCGGGAAAGGCAGAGCTAGGGGTAGAATCTGAGGCTTTTGACCTAAATTCTGGGGCTTCTTCCTGCCAAGAGGACTCATGGCAATACAGGGCTTATTCCCACAGGCATAGCTATCTCCATAGGCCAGAGTTGGCACTAAGTATTCACAAGCATTTGTGTCCTAGCACATGAGCCAATGGTCAAGATTTAATCATTCTCCTGTTGGATTCTGTACGTGAAGATCAGCCCTAGCCTGTTTGACATGCCTTGTCATCAGCAACCTATTCTGCTGCTGACAGCTCCTGTCAGCAGAGCCAGTGTCCGGTTACATGCTCATCCTAGCTAAGGCAAGGACAGAGAAGATGAAGGCAGCCCACATGCATAACTGTCCCTCAATCCAGCTCTCTGGTTTGGGCAAGGAAGAGGTGGCTCATGGACTAATGGGAGTAGCTATAGAAAACTGGCTGTCAGGAGTTTTCTTATTAGACCCTACTTGGATTCCAGCCCCTGCCTCCATTCTCCAAGAGTAGTTAGGACTCTTTGACCCGACCTGTAAGCTCAGACTGTTTTGAACTGAAACTTTAGTACCAGCCCCAAATAAGTGCTACTTGCCTTCCTTTTTCTACTGCTATCTTACTATCTTGGGATTCCTAATCTGGCATTTAATTTCCTGCCTGGGTCACCTATCTTGTGACTCCAGCCTAGGAGTGGCATCATTCGGTGATTATGAGCCTGATTAGGCAGCATGTTTATAATGACTGGATCCAGGGGGTCTGAATTTGTCTCTGAGTATTTGGGCTCCTGGGCTGCTATAAAGTTCCTTCACCCAGCCACAAATGGTTCAGTGAAACACATAAGTATTTGCTGGAGGCTTAGTATTGGGACCTTCAAAGAAGAGCAACATATCAAACAGGGCTCTTTTGATGGGTAGTTCTTAGATCAATACCCAAAACCCAACCATTTTTGTTTAATTATTCTACAGTTGCCTCCAGAAAGCTTCCCCCTGATGAAATACCTCAAATGCTAAAGGATGTGGCCTTTAGAGAAGAACCATGAGATTCTGAGGAAATCTTCCATTTTTCTTCCAGCCAAAGCAAAGGACTTGAACCTGTTCCTTCTATGAGAATCTAGGTAGCTCTCCTCCAGGAAAGGCTAGACTGGTACCCAATGAATTTCATTTATAACCATCCTTCTGGTGGTGGTACTCAGTGCCACATTGTATGCTTGTACTATTTATGCCTTACACTTGTCCTGTTTATCAAACTCTGCTCATAATGCTACACGCACCCAGAAGGAACACCATTGTGTACTGGGTCTGCCCAAAGAAGATTTTTCTTTCTAATTCATACTGTATAGTCCAGGGCAACACTGATGAGACCCTAGATATCCTCTTGAAAGAAATATTTAAAACATTCCTCTGGGATGATCAGAGTTCCAAAAAGAGAGGCCTCTGTGAAATAGGCCTTCCCTTCCAACTCACTGTAACCATCTGGCATCCTCTACTTCAAGGCACAAAGTCTTACCTATATGTCGATCTGTCCTTAATTTAGTTCATCAGCCCTAACTTCCCTCCTGAGCTTCAGACAGGTATGATCCAACTGTCTACCTACCATCTCCACCTAGAGAATACACAGACATCTCAGAGTACTTTTCAAACCACCTACCTGTCAATATTCCTTAATTTCACTGGTCATTTTCTACTTACTCAGGTGTAATCTCCAATCTTCTCTCACACTGCACTGTTTCCTGCAACTCTGACATATACCTCCTTATTGCCTTCCCTGATTCTTCTTTATTCCAACATGCAGGTCAGAATCCATGATCCTTTTTTCTCAGCTTCCATAAAATTCTGGATGTGAGATAAAAAGGTTGTGTACATGAATGTCTCCTCTGCTAGTAAGTGATCCTTTTGACATAGAGACCATGCCATATTCATCCAGTACCTATCAGAAGGTCTCCCACATAGTAAGTACCCAAATAATTGATTAAAGTTTTTTCCCTATTATTTTTCTTTCTTTTTTGATATGTATATATGAATGCACATGTGCTAATAAAGGTGGAGGAGTGGGGAATCAGTGTACTGAAGATCACAACAAGTGAGGAGAAAGAGTTTAAAGATAAGGGTACAGAATGGAAGAGAGTGCTAAAGAAAGAATGAAAGGGCAGAAAGGAATCGAGATTTAAGGAGTACCTATTGTATGACAGGCTTCTTAGTCTCTGAAACATTGAGTTAACTTTCTCAAAATCACAGGATGAATAAGCCCCTGAGAGAAAATTAAAGGGAAGAGTAAAGGACATCAACAGGTTAGGGACAATTATGAAAATACAGAAAGGAAGGAGTCAGTGATTGGAATGGAAAGTGGTATAGATTTGGGGTTACAAATAAGCCCAACAAGTAGGTAGGAGCAAGCTGGAGTAGTCAGGTAACTTATTAAACATTCAAATTCCTGGTGACTATTTTCTAACAATCATGATTCAGTAGCATAGGGTGGAGCTTGGAACATAATGTTTAACAGGTGTCTCACATTATGTAATGGAGAGGATTCATAAACCACACTTTGAGAGACACTGAGTTAGGCAGCAGTGTCCACTGAAGATTGAGTTAAATTTTTTTAATGTTTATTTTTTAGAGAGAGAGACACAGAATGTGAGTGGAGGAGGGTCAGAAAGAGAGGGAGACAAAAAATATGAAGCAGGCTCCAGGCTCTGAGCTGTCAGCACAGAGCCTGACATGGGGCTTAAACCCAGGAGCCATGAGATCCTGGAGACCTGAACCAAAGTTGGATACCCAACCGGCCGAGCCATCCAGCCACCCCAAGTTTTTTAAACTTACCAAATAAATCTCAGAGATGAAAGGAGCAAGAATCACTTTTCCAATATCTCTGCCAAAAGGCCTTCCTGTCCCTGTTCCTACACCATAATGTGAGACCATCCCCACATTACAAGGCAGTCTACCCCATAAGTCTATTGCTAGACTGACAACCCAAAAATTCTCTGTATAAGTTTCCATCCCAAAAGCGGAACTGTCTCAAGAGAGCCCGACCATTCTGCAGATTTCATGTGGTAGAAAGAGTTCAGCAGATTTCACATGGTGGAAAAAGTTCAGAGGTCATGGATATATATGTCTGATCCAGTACTATATGGAAGATAGTCTTCTAGGACAAGGGTGTGGTTTTCTGCTCCCACCTCTGCTCCCACCCTGCGTACACCTGAAGGATCTGGTTTACAGGGTTTCCTGGGGATTTGGATGGGCAGAGGTGCTTGAAAAGGAATATGGGAAGTAGTTTCTCAGAAGAAACTCTTTTCTTTTTAAGTTGTTATTTAAATTCCAGTTACTTAACAGTGCAATATTAGTTTCAGGTGTAGATTTAGTGATTCATCACTTGCATACAACACTTGGTGTTTGTTTGTCACAAGTGCCCTACTTAATTCCCATCATCTATTTAACCAACCCCCTGCCCCATCCCCACCCACCTCCCCTTTGGTAACTATCAGTTTAACTATCAGTTAAAAATAAGTAAGTTTCTTGGTTTGCCTCCCCCCCGCCACTGCTATGTTCATTTGTTTTGCTTCTTAAATTACACATAGGAGTCTCAGAAGGAACTCTTGAGCAGAGCTCCGTCCTGACTTTTTACCTTTCAATGTCTCCCAATTTCCCCAAAGAGATGCTTTCATCAGCTGTGACCACAGCATATTGAATTAAGGCAGTTCTAGTAAGATGAATTTTAGCAATATAATAATATGTGTTATATACAATGAAAGCAATTTAATAATAGCCAACATTTATTAAGAATTTATCTGTTAGCCAAGAGTATTCTACATGCTAAACATGTATGAGCTTATTTAATTTTCACATTTGTACAGTGAGTTAAGTACTATTGTAGCCTTCATTTACATATGAAGAAACAGGGATAGAGAAAGGCCCAAATTACCACAGTTAGGAAGCAGTAGAACCAAGGGTTAAATTCATGATGTCTGTTTCTCTTTTGCAGAACGAGGTCTTGTCTGAGAATTTAAAGAATTAGAATTAAGCCCTAGTTCTTCTGTTAAGTCACTGAGTAATCTTCCCTTTTCTTACTTTCAGGTTCCATATTCGTAATACAGTATGTAATGGGATATGGACCAGGGGTTTCAACTATATTGACTCCAAGTTTCTTCCACTTTATTCATTCAGTGAATCCAAATATGGTCACTCAATGCCAGGCCCCACATAATCAAGACACCATCTCTTCTTCACAGAGCTCCCACTTTATCAAGGTCAGGAATACCACACTAACCTTCCCTGGGTCTCAAACAGTTGGAGAACAATCACTTGGCATCTGCAAACCATAAGAGCTACTGAATCAAGGCTTTTAAAAGGACCCAGGGTGGGGAGGGTGGACTGGAGACATAACCTGATGCCACAAAAGAGATATAGCTGGGAGTTTTGGTAGGAAACAGCATAAAAGAGGTCAGAGACACAACTGGATACAGGAGGGAAGAGATGAGAAAGGTGGATAGTAGGAAAGAAAGGAAGGAGGGAAAGGAAGAATAGGGGAGAGAGGGAGGGAAGTCTTCTTAGCTAGTATGTAGAAACTGAGTTGTCTATATATTCTCCACAGTCATTTTGTTTTTGATACTCATAGGCATCAGGTGACTTACCTGAGAACATAAGATGATTTAAAGAACCAAGGTGAAAGTTAACTCCAAATATATCACCTCTCTGTAAGTGACTTATAAAGAGTATGGGGACCCAAGAAGGCCCAGAGGAGCAATGAACATGGCCTGCAGAATGGAAGCCTCACTTCTCTTCTATTCCCTGGACTTTCAGCAACCAGTGTTATCCTATATGCCACTACCATAGAGTTCCAGCTGTCTGTCAATCATTTACTGCTATCAGTCTAGGCCTGCTAACAAGCCTCAGGTTGTTCCCTTGGCCCCTCCCAGAGGTATAAAACAACAATACTGGAGTTCTGGGCTTTGGGTCAGGTGGTGGGAAGATATATTACAAGATATGGAATAATAATCATGGAGTAAAAATACCACCATTCCTCCATTCTGTGCTTGAGCACAAATCAGTAATTTATCATACCATTTACTTCTGCATAAATTAGATACTGCTTCAGGACCATCTTCTGTCAATGGATAAGCATTGGAAGAAAAAGTTATATCTATTTGCAACCCTGCTTAGCCTTATCAGATCATAATAAATAGGCAACCAACTGTTTCATGCATGCAAAAGCCTTTAATTGAAAGATGCAAGCAATCTATAGGTGTTCATTCAGTGTATGCTCTTCTATCTATACCAAACACTATCATGGAAAGAACCAGAGAAGACAACCCTGAAAGAGTCCTTAAATATCATCTAGTGTAACTGAGGCATGTATACTGCTTGCACTGAGAATTGTAGTGCTTGAGCTTCCTCCAGGCTAGAGGGACAAAAAGGGAAATATTATGGGCTATATAATTTCTATATTTGAGAAAATAAAGTGAGTTGTTTTTGAGAAACAAGGGTTCTCCTGGATTAAATAGGAAAAGAATTTATGCAGGAAAAGTTTTGCTGCATGCTTCATCTGTTTTTACATTATGGTACAAATCTTGATATTAATTATTTCCTTTTGACTTTGTGACAATCCTATAGTAATTATTAGTTCTATATTCAAGATGGTAAAAATAAATATTATGTAAAAAATTCTGCCTGAGGTCAATAGCTAGTAAGTGATAGAGTTAAGATTTGATGAGGATTTGGTCAATTTGATTCTAAAGAACCTTTCCAACATACTCTGTTGCCTCCAAAAATAACACAGAATGACACAATGGAATTTTATTCCATTTATTCAACAAATATGCTGTGTTCTATGTGCCAGGCCCTGTTCTGGCACTGAAAGAAGTAAGGTAGATGGGGTTCTTGTACTCATGGAATTTATGGTCTGGAGGCCAAGCAGTTAAGGAGGACACTGGCAGTACTCAAATTATTACTTAAAATATGTTATTGTAAATTATAGAAGTATTGATAAAGGAAAATACAGAGAGCTTGGAAAGCATATCAGTGGGGGCTTTGATGTAGTCTGATAGGTTTGAGTTGAATCTTTACTTGAAGAATGGTAGGGAGAGTGCTAAATCATCCCAAGCCAAGGGAAGAGTTTGTGCAAAAATCTTATGATGGTAAGACCTCATAAAAATCCATTATGTCAGGAGCACAGAACAGGATGAAGGGAACAATTGGTGAAGACCCTGTAGTCCTCAATGAGGAGTTTAGATTTTATCTTATGAACAAAGGAAGCCAGCCATTGGAGAATTTAAGCAAGGAAGTAAAATGATCTAATGTATATTTTGAAAATATATTTTTCCATTATGATATATGGAATATATGCAGAAAACTTCATAAAACTAACTTATACAATTCAATGAATATTTATTAAGTGAAATGCATATAACCATCACCCAAATCAATTAATTACACATTGCCAAAACCACAAAAATATTTCCATGTAACCTTCCTTGTTTATAATCCTCTCCCTTCCCCCAGAGGTAATTTACTATCCTGACTTTTGTGATACCCATGTCTTTTTTTTTTTGTAAAATTAAACTTTCTATTTTATGGTAATTGTAGATTCAGAAGCAGTTATAAGAAATGATATAGCGAAAAAACTGTACCAAATTTCCCTCAAAAATAGCAATTTATAAAACACAGTGTCACACCCAGATATTCATATTTATACAGTCAAGATACAGAATAGTTCTGTCACTACAAGGGTCTCCTTTTATAACCACACTTACCACCTTGCCCTCTGATCTACCCATTCCTGTACCCTGGAAACCACTAATCTGTTCTCTATGTTCTCAATTTTTATATATTTTTTCCATTTAAAGAATGTTATATAAATGGAATCATACAGTATGTGACCTTTTGCAGTAGCTATTTTCACTCAGCATAATTCCCTGGAGACGTTCAAATTGTTGAGTGTATCAATAGCTTGTTCCTTTTTATTAGATTCCATGGTATGGATATAGCACAGTTTGCTTAACCATTCACTCGTTGAAACACATGTAGGTTGTTTCTAGTTTGGGGTTATTAAGAATATACACAGTAGTATACAGTTTTTGTAGTATACATAGTTTTCTTTGTTTATTCTTTAATGTTTATTTTTTAATTTTATATTTAATTTTTTTAAAATTTACATCCAAATTAGCATAGTTTTAATTTCTTTGGGATAAATGCCCACAATTTCTAGGATGTATGGTAAGTACATGTTTAATTATTTATTTATCTATTTATTCATTTATTTATTTATTTATTTATTTTCAATATATGAAATTTATTGTCAAATTGGTTTCCATACAACACCCAGTGCTCATCCCAAAGGTGCCCTCCTCAATACCCATCACCCACCCTTCCCTCCCTCCCACCCCCCATCAACCCTCAGTTTGTTCTCAGTTTTTAAGAGTCTCTTATGCTTTGGCTCTCTCCCAATCTAACCTCTTTTTTTTTTTTCCTTCCCCTCCCCCATGGGTTTCTGTTAAGTTTCTCAGGATCCACATAAGAGTGAAAACATATGGTATCTGTCTTTCTCTGTGTGGCTTATTTCACTTAGCATTACACTCTCCCGTTCCATCCACGTGGCTACAAAGGGCCATATTTCATTCTTTCTCATTGCCACGTAGTACTCCATTGTGTACATAAACCACAATTTCTTTATCCATTCATCAGTTGATGGAGATTTAGGCTCTTTCCATAATTTGGCTATTGTTGAGAGTGCTGCCATAAACACTGGGATACAAGTTCCCCTATGCATCAGCATTCCTGTATCCCTTGGGTAAATTCCTAGCAGTGCTATTGCTGTGTCTTAGGGTAGGTCTATTTTTTAATTTTTTGAAGAACCTCCACACTGTTTTCCAGAGCGGCTGCACCAGTTTGCATTCCCACCAACAATGCAAGAGGGTTCCCGTTTCTCCACATCCTCTCCAGCATCTATAGTCTCCTGATTTGTTCATTTTGGCCACTCTGACTGGCGTGAGGTGATATCTGAGTGTGGTTTTGATTTATATTTCCCTGATGAGGAGCGACGTTGAGCATCTTTTCATGTGCCTGTTGGCCATCTGGATGTCTTCTGTAGAGAAATGTCTATTCATGTTTTCTGCGCATTTCTTCACTGGGTTATTTGTTTTTCGGGTGTGGAGTTTGGTGAGCTCCTTATAGATTTTGGATATTAGCCCTTTGTCCGATATGTCATTTGCAAATATCTTTTCCCATTCCGTTGGTTGCCTTTTAGTTTTGTTGGTTGTTTCCTTTTCTGTGCAGAAGCTTTTGATCTTCACAAGGTCCCAGTAGTTCATTTTTGCTTTTAATTCCCTTGCCTTTGGGGATGTGTCAAGTAAGAGATTGCTACGGCTGAGGTCAGAGAGGTCTTTTCCTGCTTTCTCCTCTAGGGTTTTGATGGTTTCCTGTCTCACATTCAGGTCCTTTATCCATTTTGAGTTTACTTTTGTGAATGGTGTGAGAAAGTGGTCTAGTTTCATCCTTCTGCATGTTGCTGTCCAGTTCTCCCAGCACTATTTGTTAAAGAGACTGTCTTTTTTCCATTGGATGTTCTTTCCTGCTTTATCAAAGATGAGTTGGCCATACGTTTGTGGGTCTAGTTCTGGGGTTTCTATTCTATTCCATTGGTCTATGTGTCTGTTTTTGTGCCAAAACCATGTTGTCTTGATGATTACAGCTTTGTAGTAGAGGCTAAAGTCTGGGATTGTGATCCCTCCTGCTTTGGTCCTCTTCTTCAAAATTAGTTTGGCTATTCGGTGTCTTTTGTGGTTCCACACAAATTTTAGGATTGCTTGTTCTAGTTTCGAGAAGAATGCTGGTGCAATTTTGATTGGGATTGCATTGAATGTGTAGATAGCTTTGGTTAGTATTGACATTTTGACAATAGTTATTCTTCCAATCCATGAGCACAGAATGTTTTTTCATTTCTTTATATCTTCTTCAATTACCTTCATAAGCTTTCTATAGTTTTCAGCATACAGATCTTTTACATCTTTGGTTAGATTTATCCCTAGGTATTTTATGCTTCTTGGTGCAATTGTGAATGGGATCAGTTTCTTTATTTGTCTTTCTGTTGCTTCATTATTAGTGTATAAGAATGAGACTGATTTCTGTACATTGATTTTGTATCGTGCAACTTTGCTGAATTCATGTATCAGTTCTAGCAGACTTTTGGTGGAGTCTATCGCATTTTCCATGTATAATATCATGTCATCTGCAAAAAGTGAAAGCTTAACTTCATCTTTGCCAATTTTGATGCCTTTGATTTCCTTTTGTTGTCTGATTGCTGATGCTAGAACTTCCAACACCATGTGAAACAACAGTGGTGAGAATGGACATCCCTGTCGTGTTCCTGATCTCAGGGAAAAAGCTCTCAGTTTTTCCCCATTGAGGATGATGTTAGCTGTGGGCTTTTCATAATTGGCTTTTATGATCTTTAAGTTTGTTCCTTGTATCTCGACTTTCTCAAGGGTTTTTATTAAGAAAGGGTGCTGGATTTTGTCAAATGCCTTTTCTGCATTGATTGACAGGATCATATGGTTCTTATCTTTTCTTTTATTAATGTGATGTATCACATTGATTGATTTGCTAATGTTGAACCAGCCTTGCAGCCCAGGAATGAATCCCACTTGATCATGGTGAATAATTCTTTTTATATGCTGTTGAATTCGATTTGCTAGTATCTTGTTGAGAATTTTTGCAACCATATTCATCAGGGATATTGGCCTCTAGTTCTCTTTTTTTACTGGGTCTCTGTCTGCTTTAGGAATCAAAGTAATACTGGCTTCATAGAATGAGTCTGGAAGTTTTGCTTCCCTTTCTATTTCTTGGAATAGCTTGAGAAGGATACGTATTATCTCTGCTTTAAACGTCTGGTAGAACCCCCTGGGAAGCCATCTGGTCCTGGACTCTTACTTTTTGGGAGATTTTTGATGACTGATTCAATTTCTTCGGTGGTTATGGGTCTGTTCAAGCTTTCTATTAACTCCTGTTTGAGTTTTGGAAGTGTGCGGGTGTTTGGAATTTGTCCATTTTTTCCAGGTTGTCCAGTTTGTTGGCATATAATTTTTCATAGTATTCCCTGATAATTGCTTGTATCTCTGAGGGACTGGTTGTAATAATTCCATTTTCATTCATGATTTTATCTATTTGGGTCATCTCCCTCTTCTTTTTGAGAAGCCTGGCTAGAGGTTTATCAATTTTGTTTATTTTTTCAAAAAAACAACTCTTGGTTTCATTGATCTGCTCTACCGTTTTTTTAAGATTCTATATTGTTTATTTCTGCTCTGATCTTTATTATTTCTCTTCTTCTTCTCGGTTTAGGTTGTCTTTGCTGTTCTGGTTCTATTTCCTTTAGGTGTGCTGTTAGATTTTGTATTTGGGATTTTTCTTGTTTCTTAAGACAGGCCTGGATTGCAATGTATTTTCCTCTCAGAACTGCCTTCGCTGCATCCCAAAGTGGTTGGATTGTTGTATTTTCATTTTTGTTTGTTTCCATATATTTTTTAATTTCTTCTCTAATTGCCTCCTTGACTCATTCACTCTTTAGTAGGGTGTTCTTTAACCTCCATGCTTTTGGACGTTTTCCAGACTTTTTCCTGTGGTTGCTTTCAAGCTTCATAGTATTGCGGTATGAAAGTATGCATGGTATGATTTTAATTCTTGTATACTTATGAAGGGCTGTTTTGTGACCCAGTATGTGACCTATCTTGGAGAATGTTCCATGTGCACTCAAGAAGAAAGTATATTCTGTTGCTTTGGGATGCAGAGTTCTAAATAGATCTGTCAAGTTCATCTGATCCAATGAATCATTCAGGGCCCTTGTGTCTTTATTGACCGTGTGTCTAGATGATCTATCCATTTCTGTAAGTGGAGTGTTAAAGTCCCCTGCAATTACCACATTCTTATCAATAAGGCTGCTTATGTTTGTGAGTAATTGTTTTAAATATTTAGGTGCTCCAGTATTTGGCGTACAGACATTTACAATTGTTAGCTCTTCCTGGTGGATAGGCCCTGTAATTATTATATAATGTCCTTCTTCATCTCTTGTTACAGCCTTTAACTTAAAGTCTAGTTTGTCTGATATAAGTATGGCTACTCCATCTTTGTTTTGGCTTCCAGTGGCATGATAAATAGTTCTCCATCCCCTCAGTCTCAATCTGAAGGTGTCCTCAGTTCTAAAATGAGTCTCTTGTAGACAACAAATAGATGGGTGTTGTGTTTTTATCCATTGTGATACCCTATGTCTTTTGGTTGGTGCATTTAGTCCATTTACATTCAGTGTTATTATAGAAAGATATGGGTTTAGAGTCATTGTGATGTCTGTATGTTTTATGCTTGTAGCGATGTCTCTGGTACTTTGTCTCACAGGATCCCCTTTAGGATCTCTTGTAGGGCTGGTTTAGTGGTGACGAATTCCTTCAGTTTTTGTTTGTTTGGGAAGACCTTTATCTCTCCTTCTATTCTAAATGACAGACTTGCTGGATAAAAGATTCTTGGCTGCATATTTTTTCTGTTCATCACATTGAAGATGTCCTGCCATTCCTTTCTGGTCTGCCAAGTTTCAGAAGAGAGATCAGTCACGAGTCTTATAGGTCTCCCTTTATATGTTAGGGCACGTTTATCCCTCGCTGCTTTCAGAATTTTCTCTTTATCCTTGTATTTTTGCCAGTTTCACTATGATATGTCCTACAGAAGATCGATTCAAGTTACGTCTGAAGGGAGTTCTCTGTGCCTCTTGGACTTCAATGCCTTTTTCCTTCCCCAGATCTGGGAAGTTCTCAGCTATTATTTCTTCAAGTACACCTTCAGCACCTTTCCCTCTCTCTTCCTCCTCTGGAATACCAATTATGCGTAGATTATTTCTCTAGTGCATCACTTAATTCTCTAATTTTCCCCTCATACTCCTGGACTTTTTAATCTCTCTTTTTCCCAGCTTCTTCTTTTTCCATAATTTTATCTTCTGGTTCATCTATTCTCTCCTCTGCCTCTTCAGTCAGAGCCATGGTTGTCTCCATTTTATTTTGCAGCTCATTGATGGCATTTTTTAGCTCCTCCTGGCTGTTCCTTAGTCCCTTGATGTCTGTAACAATAGATTTTCTGCTGTCCTCTATACTGTTTTCAAGCCCAGAGATTAATTTTATGACCATTTTTCTAAATTCACTTTCTGTTACATTGTTTAGATCATTTTTGATCAGTTCGTTAGCTGTTGTTATTTCCTGGATGTTTTTCTGAGGGGAATTTTTCTGTTTGGTCATTTTGGATAGTCCCTGGAGTGGTGAGGAACTGCAGGGCAATTCCCCTGTGCCGTCTTGAATAACTTGCATTGGTGGGCAGGGCCACATTCAGACCTGATGTCTGCCCCCAGCCCACCGCTGGGGCCACAGTCAGACTGGTGTGTGCCTTCTCTTCCCCTCTCCTAGGGGTGGGATTCACTGTGGGGTGGCGTGGCCCTTCTGGGCTACTTGCACACTGCCAGCCTTGTGGTGCTGTGGATCTGGCATATTAATTGGGGTGGATCGGTAAGGTGCACAGGGGCGGGAGGGGCAAGCTCAGCTCGCTTTTCCTTTGGAGATCTCTTTGGGAGGGGCCCTGTGGCACTGGGAGGGAGTCAGACCCGCCGCCCGAAGGATGGATCCACAGAAGCACAGTGTTCGGTGTTTGCGTGGTGCAAGCAAGTTCCCTGGCAGGAACTGGTTCCCTTTAAGATGTTGGTTGGGGGATGGGCGAGGGAGATGGTGCTGGCGAGCACCTTTGTTCCCTGCCAAACTGAGCTCTGTTGTCGGGGGCTCAACAAGTCTCCCTCCCATTGTCCTCCAGCCCTCCTGTTCTCCGAGCAGAGCTGTTAGCTTATAACCTTCCAGATGTCAAGTCCCGCTTGCTGTCCAAACACACTCTGTCCACCCCCTCCGCTTTTACAAGCCAGACTTGGGGGCTCTGCTTGGCCGGTGCGCTGCCCCTCCGCCCCGGCTCCCTCCCGCCAGTCCGTTTATTGCACACCGCCTTGCCGCCCACTTACCCTCTTCTGTGGGCCTCTTGTCTGTGCTTGGCTCCGGAGACTCCGTTCTGCTAGTCTTCTGGCGGTTTTCTGTGTTATTTAGGCAGGTGTAGGTGGAATCTAAGTGACCAGCAGGACGCTGTGAGCCCAGCGTCCTCCTAAGCCACCATCTTCCCTGATCAGTATATGTTTAAGTTTTTAAGATATTGCCAAACTTTTTCTCAAAGTAGTTGTATCATTTTCATTCTCACCAGAAATGCATGAATTATCCAGTTTGTTCATATCCTCATTAACATTTGATGCCATTTTTTAGTATAGCCATTCTGATACATTTGCAGTGGTTTCATTGTGGTTTTAGTTTGCATTTTCCAAATGTCTAATTATATTGAACATCCTTTCATGTGCTTATTTGCCATCTGTATATGCTCTTCAGTGAAATGCCACCTCATGTATTTTCCCCATTTTCTAGTTGGATTGTTTGTTTACTGTCCAGCTTTGAGAGTTCTTTATAGATATCATTCTCTGTAATATGTATATATATAATCATTTGGGTTGATTGTATTGTTCATTTTCTTTTCTCTTTGGTGGTTCTATAAAGCTCTGAGAGTAGGGTGTTGAAGTTATCTACTACAGTAGTAATTTTGTGCATTCTTTTAGCTCTTTCATTTTTTTGCAAATTATGCTCTGATGCACAGTTGTTTGATACATACACATTTAGGAGTATGCCTTTCTAGTGGACTGAACCTTTTATCATTATGTAATGAAATTTTTTGTCTCTAGTCATTTTTTTTACTCTGCAGTATATTTTGTACTAATATAAATATTCCTGCTCTCTAAACTAATGTTTGCATGACATATCCTACTCTCCTTTGTCTTTCACCTTAGCTATGTCATTGTATTAAAATGAATGTCTTATAGAAAGCATTTTGTTGGATCAGTCATTTTTTTCCTACTCTGTGAATCTCTGTCTTTTAAATATATTGGGGACATTTATATTTAAAAGGTAATTATTGATATGATAGTTTGCCATTTTTTTCCTGTTTGATTTTTCTGTTTCCTATTCTTCTATTCTTTTATTAAATTCTTCTGGGTGATTTGAACATTTTTAAGGATTCTATTTTGATGTATTTGTAGTGTTTTTTTTTAGTATGTTGCTTTGTATCATTTTTCTTAGGGTTTTGCTCTAGATATTACAGTATACCTAAATAAATTATCACAATTTTCTGGTATTGCCATTTAACTATTTTGGTTTAAGTAAAGAAACCTTACCTTCTTTATGTCCCCTCACCCTCCTCACTTTTAAAATATAATTTGTTAAGTATTTCTTCTACATACATTGGGCACGATCAGATTTTATAGTTTTTAGTTCACTTATCAAATATTGATTTAAGAAACTAATTACAGGTAAGATAGTCTATTATGCTCATCCATATTTCCCCCCATTCTAATGTTCTTCTTTCTTTCTATAGTTTCAAACTTTCTTCCATTAGCATTTACTCTCTATTAAGAGAACTTCTTTTAGCTCTTCTTTTAGGGTAGGTGTGCTGATGACAAATTCTCTCAATTTTCTTTATTTGAGAATATCTTTATTTTTCTTGCATTATAAAGTATAATTTAGGTGGATACAGAAATCTACATTGATAGTTCTTTTCTTTCAGTATTAAAAAAAAATACCAGTTTCTTTTATTCTTTATTTCATAGACTCCAGTGATAGAAATGTTGGATCTTTTATTATTGTTCCACAGGTTCCCAATGCTCTGTTAATTTTTATTTTGGTCTATTTTCTCTCTGTTATTTATGTGGTGTGAATTGTATTGTTTTGTTCTCACTTTTACTGATTCCATTCTCTGTAACTTTAATATTTTTATAGCTTATTTTTCTTTGTTGAGATTTTCTGTGTGTTTTTTTAATTTGATCCATGGGAAACTTTGATTGATTATTGAAATATTTTTGATGGCCACTTTAAAATCCTTGTTAGATAATTCCAACATCTGAGTCATCTCCATGTACGTGTCATCTGCTTGTTTTTCTCATTCAATTGTGATTGTTCTTGGTTGATATATGTGACTTTTTATTGGATTCTGGATGTTTTGGGCATTATATGATGATATTCTGAGTCTTTTTAAAATATTTTATTTCATTTCATCTGTTTTTTCAAGTGGACTACTCCTCTCCCCTTTGAGGTATAGTGCAAGGGCCAGGAGGGTGTGTATGTTCAGCATCTTCCTGGGCCCTGCTGACACTACCTCTGCAAAAGTGATGCACTGACTCATACTGCTTCATTGCTTATGGGTGGAGGAGAGACTTACCTCTCTGATATCTTCCTGGTGAAAGCAGGGCACACATTTGTTGCTTCTAAATGAGGTGTAAGATCAACTCCTGATTCACTAACCTCATGGAGGGCTGATCAAAATTTCTCTATTGCTGCAGGATGGAGGTGGAAGCTCAGTTCCCAGTAGAACCTATTGACACAAAAGGAAGTGCAGGAATGGGGCAGAAGTGCATCCTAACTGCTTTGCATTGCTTCTTTAAGAGTCATTGTTGGGGCACCTGAGTGGCTCACTTGGTTGAGTGTCCAACTCTTGATTTTGTCTCAGGTCATGACCTCAGGATTCATGAGTTCAAGGATTCTCTCTCTCTCCCTCTCTGTCCCTCCCCCACTCACACACTTTCTCTAAAAATAAATAAACGGTTTTTTTTTTAAAGAGTCATTATTGCTAGGTGTGTGTGGAGGCTCAGTCTCAGCCCGAGTGAGTCTACTCTATTTTGGCAGAACCATAATTATGTCTTTTTAAATATAGTTTTACCACCTGCATATACATCCATTAAAATATCTCTATATTTGCCTTTTGACAAACTATATTAATGGAATCATATGGTGTATATTCATTCTTCTTTGGTTTCTTTTTTTTCCATTTTTAAAAATTATTTTTTATTTAAATTCAAGTTAGTTAACATATAATGTAGTATTGGTTTCAGGAGTAAAATTTAAGGACTCATAACTTGCAGGTAACACCATGTTCTCATCCTAACAAGTACCTTTCTTAATGCCTATCACCCATTTAGTCCATCTCCCACCCACCTCCCCTTAAGCAACCCTCAGTTTGTTCTCTGTTTTTAAGTCTCTTATGGGGGCACCTGGTTGGCTCAGTCAATTAAGCGTCCAACTTCAGCTCAGGTAATGATCTCATAGTTCATGAGTTCGATCCCTACATTGGGCTCTCTGCTGTCAGTGCAGAGCCTTCTTTGGATCCTCTGTCCTCTTCTCTCTCTGCCCCTCCCCAACTCATGCTCTCTTTCTCAAAAATAAATAAACATTAAAATATTTTTTTAAAAGGAGTCACTTATAGTTTTCCTCTTCTCTCTTTTATCTTATTTTATTTTTACTTCCCTTCCCCTATGTTCATCTGTTTTCTCAAATTCCACATATGAGTGAAATAATATATTTGTCTTTCTCTGAATGACTTATTTTGCTTAGGGTAACATCCTCTAGTTTCATCCATGCTGTTGCAAATGGCAATATTTCATTATTTTTGATCCCTGAGTAATATTCTTTGGTTTCTTTCATTCAATGTTATGCTTGTGAGATCAATACATGTTGTTGCATATAACTATAGTTTCTTTGTTCCCATTACCATATAATATTCCATCATACAAACACAGTACAATCTATCCATTCTACTCTACATTAATGTTTAGATTGATTCAAGATTGGTTATTGGTTATTATGAACAATATTATCATGACCATTCTGGTATATGTATCGTGTTGCACAGAAACATTAGTTTTCAAGTCATACCAGTTGTGGAGTATCCGGGACATGGGAGTATGCATATATCTGTCCTTAGTAAATAAAAAAGCATGTTCACAAAGTGATTGTACCGATTCACACTACCACCAGCAATGTAAGAGAGCTCCCATCACCACCATTTGCTATTGTGAGGCTTCTAAATGTTTTCCAACCTGATGGGAATATTACATATACACTTCTTTAAAAAGATTTCCCCATATTGTTTTGATTACTACTATTACCAAGAATGAGATGGAAAAGGAAAAAAGCCTTGGTTCTTTTCATTACCTCAGTAAAGAATTACAGGACAGTGAAATTAAATTAAAGCAGAGCAAAGTGGGGCGCCTGGGTAGCTCAGTTGGTTGAGTGTCTGACTCTTGATTTTGGCTCAGGTCGTGTTCCCAGGGTCTTGAGATCAAGCCCTGCATGGGGCTCTGTGCTGAGCGTGGAACTTGCTTAAGTATCTCTCTCTCTCTCTCTCTCTCTCTCTCTGTCTCTCTCTCTCTCCGTCTCTCTCTCTCTCCTTTTCTCTAAAATTAAATAAAGGCAGAGGAAAGTTTTATTGAAATACATTCCAAGGGAGGAGATGGCCAATCAAGAGAGACAAAGGTCCCAGAAATTCCAGGGTGTGGGATTATATCAATTTTTTCTTTTGGGTGAGTCCTAAGGTTGCAACATTTCAGTGACAGGTCTGTGTTTTAAAATAATTAGCCAACTACCCATGTCCTTTCCCAAAATGTACTCAAAATACCTGCAAAGGATAAGAAACCAACATTATTTCTAGTCTAGAGATACAAGTCAAGTAAGGACAAGTGGCTGCTTTCTACATGAGTGCAAGCACAGCAAACTTAACTCTTCCTCTGTCAGGATGTTGTCACCACAGACCAACTGCTAGATGGATGGAATGGGGTGATTCCTGGGTGGTCCTCGGTTGGGGCTCTCCATCAGGACACCTAAGGTCCATCCTCATATTTCTCATGCCTAGTTTCCTGCCTAGCACTACTACTTTGTAGTATACCTTGAAATCTGGGATTGTGATACTTCTAGGTTTGTTCTTCTTTCTCAAGATTACTTTGGCTATTTGAGATCTTTTGTTGTTCTATACAAATTTTAATATTGTTTGTTCTAGCTCTGTGAAAAAGATGTTGTTGGTATTTTTGTAAACATTGCACTAATTCTGTAGGTTGCTTTGGGTGCTATGTACATTTTTATCAATATTGGTTCTTCCAATCAAGAGTATGGAGTATCTTTCCATTTGTTTATTTCATCTTCAATTTCATGTTCATCTTTCATCAATGTCTCAGTTTTCAGAGTAGTTTTTTCACCTCCTTGTTTATTTCTAGGTATTTTATTATTTTGGTACAATTGTAAATGAGATTTTTTTTCTTATTTTCTCTTTCTGCTACTTCATTATTAGTGTAAAGAAATGCAGCCAATTTTTGTATATTAATTTTGTATCCTGTGACTTTAATGAATTTATTTATCAAAGAACCCTCATGCACTGTTAGCGGGAATGCAAATTGGAGCAGCCACTGTGGAAAACAGGATGGAGTTTTCTCAAAAAATTAAAAATAGAATTACCATATGATCCAGTAATTCCATTGCTGGATATTTACCCAAAGAAAGCAAAAACACTAATGCAAAAAAAAAATATGTACACCTTTATGTTTATTGCAGCATTATTTATAATAGCCAAAATATGGAAGCAATGAAATAATGAAATATTGAAATAATGAAAGCAACTAATGAAATATTAGCATTAAAAACAATGAGTTCTTTTTTGGCAACAACATGGATGGACCTAGAGGGTATAAGTTAGTCAGAGAAAGACAAATACCATATGATTTTACTCTTATTTTTAATTAAAAAAAACAAAGCAAATGAAGAAACAAAGAAAAAAGAGACAGACAAAAAAGAATCCAGACCCTTAAATAGAAAGAACCACCTGATGGTTGCCAGAGGGGAGGTGGGTGGGGCATAGGTGAAATAGATAAAGGGGTTCAGGAGTACACTTACCCTGATGAGCACTGAGTAATGTACAGGGTTGTTGATTTATTATATTGCATACCTAAAGCTAATAAGGCACTGTATATTAATTATACTTCAACAAAAATAAATAAATAAAAGGGGAAAAAAGAAAAAAAAAAGAATCTCCCCAGCTACAAAGTTAAGCATGTATTGAATGGAGTGAGAGGAACACATTTTTAATGGATGATGCTGACATACTCATCTTATTTTAGACTGCTATTACAACAAAAAATGTGTTGGGAAAATAGAACTAAGGAAAGGCATTTCAGCAAGTGGAGGGGAAGAGGTGAATGTTATGACTAAGAATGTCCATGAATTTGTGACCTAAATAATGAGCTGAGGTTCTTTAGCATGCCACGGGGGCTTTGTGGCATATTTTAATTTTTGTGTGTGAAACACTGTAGTACTTAATATCTGTCAGACATCCTGCAAGCTACTGGCTTCACGTAGTTTACAGTTTCAGCATTAGATTGGGCCATATTTGTTTTGATGGTTGCCACGATAAAAAGCAAGTACTGTGTGAAAATCCATATGGAACAGGAAATGAGGATAGTGATTCAGAGATATGAGAAATTGGCACTGCCTGAAATGTGACTAAGATAAAATAATATTCTACTGTATATTGATATGTTTATTAATATTTTCTTTCTATTTATATGTATTATTTTGTAAGCAGCTACTAAATCAAGGTATAAATATTTATTGAGTTGTCTGAACTTAAAAATTTAGTAAATGGAACTGTTAGATACTGATTTTGCCTCAGAGATGCTGTGACAACTCTAACAACTTTTTTTTTCACCAGGCTAAGGGCATTGGTAACCAAGAACATTTGACAACTTTTGATATAACCTTATAAACCAAAATAAATAGATGGGAAGATGACCTAAATGCTTACTCTCTTGCCCTTCTCTGTGTTCTATGATATAGGCTCCAAGACAGCCTAGAGCTTCGTTCCACTTTTCCTTCCCTGTATTAAACTCTTTACTGCCTGGGGGTCCAGGAGGGAGCTTTAACAAGCATTATTTATTTTGAGAGAGAGAATGAGAGAGTGGAAGAGGGCAGAGAGAGAGAGAGAGAGAGAGAGACAGTCCTAAGCAGGCTCCACCCTTTCAGCACACAGCCTGATGTGGGGTTCAAACTCATGAACTGTGAGATCATGAGCTGAGCTGAAATCAAGAATCGGCCGGTTAACTGACTGAGCCACCCAGGTGCCTCTTGAGCAAGCATTTCTATACCTGGCCTATCTGTGGAAGAAATATTGCTTTTGGTTGGATCTCCAAGAATCTATTATAGTTTCTCAACTGGGGGTGAATTTTTCATGGACCATAGTAAATTAGCTTTACCTACTCTATATTCATCATAGTTTCTCATTTGAAGGAAATGCTATTTATGTGTTCCTATTACCAATGGACAAAATGAACTCATTAACTTACATTTTCAGCTCATTTCATAAAAAAAAGGCCCATAAAAAAGATTACAATCAGAAGAGGAATTGCCATGTAGTTAATTGATCTTATTCTTCACTGGCATAAAGAACTTATATTCTAAATACTATGCTTAGGGGCGCCTGGGTGGCTCAATCAGTTCAATGTCTGACTCTTGATTTTGGCTCAGGTCATGATTTCATGGTTCATCAGTTCGAGCCCCACATTGAGCTCTGCGCTGACAACACCGAGCCTACTCAGGATTCTCTCCCTTTCTCTTTGCCTCTGCTCCTCTTGTGCATTCTCTCTTTTCTCTCTCTCTCTCAATAAACAAACATAAAAAAATAAATGCTATGCTTAACACAGATAGGTAGGTAGGTAGATAGATACATAGGCAGGTACACAGAGATATAGATAAAGATAGAGGTTTTATAAACACATATTCATAATTTTCCACATATGAAAATATTAAACTTTTAAATATTCTCATTATGAAGGGCAGAGAAAAAACTCAGAAGCTAGTTAATAGAATGTTAGGGTGGTAGGGCACCTAGTGTCCCTCTAGCCACATTATGGATGGGAATACCAAAAAGTCAGATTCTATCAGAGTGGGAAACAGCACCAGGGCCCAACTCCTTGTTTGCTAAGGGAGAAAGTATATAACAAAAATTTTAGAATTACCTTTCCTTTGTCACATCGTCTTGCTTTATATTGCTATCTTTAAGATCTCTTTATCAAAGTCTTAGAAAACAAAATGTTAACATATTATCTATTTTAAAAAATTAGAAAGCTTCCACTTAAGGAGAATATGTTCAGGAGGGGGTTGCTATACTTCTGGGAGATTCTGAGACCAAGAGAGGAAAAAGACTGTTCAAGGACACACACTTCTGACTGAAAGGACAAGGCTCTGTCTAGTCAATCCTAGAGTCCTGTCCTTATTCCCAGCACTATGGGTCAGGAAAGCTATGATCTGAACTTGTTTTCTGAATTTCTGTGGGCTGGGGAACTCCTTCTGTTCAGGCAGTTTGACTCCTGCATCTGGTTTCAGGCTCAATGCCAAGCTTGCTGTGCTGGGAAACTTCCCAGATCTGTCTGAAGCTCTTGGCTTCCCTACCTAAGAGCTCAAGGGAAGGGATGGGTGAAACCCTTGGGGTGGCTTAGGTTTGCAGCCCATCTGGGAGGCTTATTGGAATGCTTGCTCCTAGCTGGTCCTGGAAGGAAATAAGAAAAGAAAGAGGAAGGATGTAAGGAGGCAGAGAGACAGGGAGGTGGTTTATCCAACTGTCCCTCCCAGCAGGTACTGGACAGAACCATTAGGCCCAGCAGTTGTGACCTCAAAGATGTAGGGGTTTGAAGATTGTTTGTTGGCTGGGTTTTCTTCCTCCCTTCCCCCTCCCCCCACTTCTCCTCCTTGGGTTATGGTGACCTGAAGTGTGTTTCACAGTGAATTTTGAGGCGGCAGTGTCTGAGAATAGCTTACAGAGCAGCAGCAGTCTTTCCCCACCTTCTGGAAACACAAACAGGAGGAAAACTGTAGCACATTCTGCCTGTCCCGCCCCTAAGTTATTTGGGGGGCTGGACACTGGAGGTTGGGGCAATCATGACCTTGTGTTCCGTGATGTTATTTGATGTTGGTTTTGGCTTCATTCAGAGAGTTAAAAAGCACATAAAATGAAGCTAATAAAACTGCAGGGCTAGGGAAAGGGCCAGGCACAGGTTGTGGGTTCCTAGAGCAGCTGTGGCCAAGCTTTCAGGCCTGGCTGGCTCATCATCCTTTCAAGGTGCATATTTGGGCCAAGCCATAGCCAGATAGCAAAAATTAGTCGACTTTGGTGGCCTGACTAGCTTTGTACAAGGAAAATAATGAGGGACATGAGATGTGCATCTTTAGGCTCTATTTCTGGCATCCATGGGTACAGGACTGAGATTGCTTTCCTTCCAAGAATGATTTACTCTATCCAGGCTGGAACAATCAGGGTGCTTCTGCCAGTCTGCCTACCAGAATACTCTCAGCTAAGAATAAGGGTGCAAGCTGATTCTACCAGGGAGTAGTGGCATCAGGATGGGAAAAGGGAAGAGGGGGTGCTGGTCTAGGCCAAGAAGGTACCACATTCATGAAGATGCTGAGAGGCTGAGCAATCCATAGTGTGGCAATGAAAACAGGAGTCATCAATACCTACTCCCTGATTACCTGGGATGAGAAATGATAACTAAAAGAATACCTAGTATGAGCATGAGTGGAAGTCACTTATAGATGTCTCCTCATCTCTACCACACATGGCGGCCTACATATACAAGAAGGGGAGACCTGATTGAGATAGAGATAGCGGGTTAGGCTTTCCTAAGAGGTGCTTATGGTGGGAAGGGCATTGGATTGGATTTGGAGACATAAAGTCAAAGTCCTAACTCTGTTACTTCTTAACTGTGATTTTGCATCAGTATATAACTTTCTTCTCAGCCTTGTTTCTTATCTATAAAGTGATTATAGGACCTCTGCACTGATTACATGAGATAACAAATGTAATGTATTTGGTAGTGTATCTAGCATATGCTTAGCACTCAACAAATCTGTCCCTGATGACCCCCTTCATTTACTAAAGTCTAGGATAAAAAGACAAGTGCAGAGGTTTGAAACCATGTATCCACCCTAACATAGCCATAAATGTTGGTACAGAGAATGGAAATCTGGAGGCCTGGCAGAGCCCCACAGGGGATTGTTCCCATAGCTATTCCAGTGAGTGGGAGTAAAAGCAGAGGAAAGGAAGGGAGGGAGAAAAGAACAGTGGAGAGATTTGAGCCAAGTGTTAGACCTAGACAATTCAGAGGGACAGCTCCCACCTAATAATAGAGATCAAGGACACTTTCTACTTCAGTGTAGGAAGTTGTAAATATGGGGAGCTGATAATAGGTAATCTCTCAGCTGCATTGGGCATTCTTTTAGCTGCCATCTTCTCTGCACTTCCACTTGAGAATAGTCTAACTCTGGTAATTTTCCATTACCGTCTCATCCATCCTATCCTCAACCTGGCAGGGGTCACCAGACCCTTGTTCCACTTGTCTAATGGAAGAGCCAGCTGGCCCATGGCCCAGACCACCCAGCAGCAAAGGGTAATTGGTACTATAATCTTGAGATTTACTGTGTCTATCCTTTCATGGCCAGAAGGAGAGAGTCAGAACTTCATTAATTCACTTAACACTTAAATTGAGAAACCTCAATGGCAATATTGTGAAATTATGCTCAGTTGCAGAAGGGGAAACTGAGGGTCATAGAGATAAAGTGACTCATCAATAATCATCTGGTGATAACTAAGGTATGTCTGATTATGATGAAAACTTATAGGGGAGTCTTAAAACAGAAGGCTCCATATAGAAATAAAAGGTGAGAAAATCTTCCCCATCATTTTTCTCTTCAACACCTGAATCCTTGAGCCCAACTCCCATTTGACTAGAGTCTTGGTAGGCAAAGCCAGTGTCTCCTGTGCCAAGAAAGACAAATTCTCTCCTTGTGGTGACCCACATGTATTCACTCTGGAAGAGAATTCAAACCAAATTTGTGGCTATAAAAACACTAAAGTCTTCTTTCTCGTTTCCTCTATATTGAGTTCATTGTTGAGGTCCGTTCACTCTCCCCCTTTTATCTTCAAAGAAACATGGCTCCTTCTGGTATGTTTGGATGCCAGAACCAAAGTTCTGGCTACAACTGTCCCCCACCCCCAGGCAGCTCTTCCACCTCTGATTTGTACACTATTCTCTCTTTTCTCTCTATTCTCCATGTCCAGTGTTTCTCCCAACTCATGTGTTTCCCAGACATTTGCCCCATTCTATTCACATTCTGTTCTAATCTCACTCCTGCTTTAACCAACATAGTCTTTTCCCTTAAGTTTCAGCCTTTCTGACTAGAGCTGTCTGTTTAGTTTCCCTCTTGGGATCCCCAGTTGTCTACCCTTAGCTCTATTGACACCAAAATGTTTGTGTTCCTCTGCTTGTTGGTTTCTTTTCCTTCTAGGCAGCATTTACTCCTTATAGGCTGGTATGATCACGGTGCTTCTGCCCGCCAGCCAGAGGGGTACTCTTGGCTAGAAATAAGGCTCAATGGTGACATTATATTTGTAAGACACTTTTGTCTTTACACTGAATATACTGAAATACTAAACTTGCATTGAAAGGGGCTCATTATGTAAACCATCATGGGGGAAGAGGAAATCTACTTCTGCTGTCCTGGGACACTGAAAAAAGACATAGCAGGGAGCTGGGTCCTCCTGTGACTGACTCTCAGATCATAGTGCAAGTGGGTGGGTGGCAATTATTGCAGTAAGAGGTGTGTGTTGGAATCATTATGCTTCAAAATGAAATATTTGTATGACATTTTCCTATCATTTCCAATAAAATTAAGAGCTTTGGGGTCTAAATGCTATAACCTTCAAAAGATACAGTCTGAGTACTGCAGTGTTTGTCTATGCACCAGAATAAAGCTTATAAATTAGAATCTGTCAGTCAGAGTTCCTCATGGAAAGGTTATGCTGTACCTGAAAAATGTGTACTACCTAATTAATTCCAGTCTGGATTATGGCTGTGGAAGCAAGATAATGTGATGGGGGAGGAGACGAGGCTCAGGCCTTTATTTTAAGGCTAAACTCAAATTTCTTCATGACTCAGTTACAAGAATTATAGGTTCCCTAAACTTTGTAACATGGGCCTGGTGGGGAGAAAGCCTGGGGAAGACTATCCTGACTATAGTGTTAAGGTCCAGTAAATGTAGTTAGTCCAGGCAGTGCAAAGCAGGGAAGAACTGCAGGCTACTTTACCACTCAGTTGGTTGGTGATGTGAGATCTGGTTATGGGTAACGGGAGGAGTGGGAAGCACAGGAGTGGACCCTGTTCCTAGAGGAGGAAGGCTGAAATGGGAGGTGGCTATGAGCCCCAGGACTAGAGCTACATGAAAAAGGATAACCAGGCAGGAAACCAAGCTTATGCACTGGACAAACATAAGGTGAGAGAACAGAATACAGAAACTTAAAGGTACATAAATGCTTATGTCTCACTCTTAACTCACCAAGTGTCATCCAATTAGAAGCAAAGAAGACAGGGGAAAACAGTACACACAATATAGTAACCAAATGTCAGGTTCCAGGTCTGAGGAGTATAACTTCTTTCCAGACTGCATTGACTGAAATGTACAAAAATTTTAAGATTCTTTCCACCTTGAACAAGACAGGCTTAGCATCTATGGCAGGAAAAGGTCTGAGAAAGAGGTCAAATTTGGGTTGGAAATTTGAGCCAGGGGAAAGCTAAGACTTACAACTACTAGGATATTTTTCTTCTTTCCAACCTATTCTCACACCTACCCTCCACTTCTACACTTGATTTCAAGATCTAGGGGTAGATGTTAATCATTCCCAGCCTGATATGGTTCCAAAGCATGGATTTTGGAACCAGAAATAAATATTAATTCTACATCTCCCTTGTAAGCCATTTTAGTCATGCCTCCTTTTTTTCCCTGAACCTCAATTTTCCGTTCAATTTCCTCATCTGTACAATGGGAATACTAGCCCCTTTTTTCTTTGCAAAGCTGTTGTCAAGAGTCAAAAAAATAATGCATAATGAAATCAAGCATAATGTGTATACATGTTCTTGCTCTATAAATATTTTTTGAATTGGAATATTTGAGGCAAATTCTGAGACTTATTTGATGTAAAGATTGGCCTTAATATAATTCAAAACTGACTGCATTCTTTGACTGACTTCTTTTACTTAGCATTATTATCTCTAGCTCCATCAGTGTTGGTGTAAATGACAAAATTTCATTCTTATGGCTGAATAATATTCCATAGTGTATATGGACCCCATCTTTATTCATGCATCAGTCGATGGACATGGGCAGCTTCCATATTTTCGCTATTGTAAATAATACTTCTATATTATGAAAGTATGGAATGACTAAATTGTACACCTGAAAATAATATTACACTATATGTTTACTAACTGGAATTTAAATAATATTGTTATAACCATATGGGTGCATGTATCCCTTTAAATTAGTGTTTTTGTAGTTTTGGGGTAAATACCCAGTAGTGGGATTACTGTATTGTAATCCAGGGTAATTCTATTTTTCACCTTTTTTCCATAGTTCACTCACATGTGGAATTTGAGAGACAACAAACAAAAAGAAAATGAGCAAAGGGGAAAAAAGGAGAGAGAGAGAGAAAAACAAAACCAACAAACAGACTCTTAGCCATAAAGAGCAAACTGATGCTTACCAGAAGGGAGGTGGGGAGATGGGTAAACTAGGCAATGGGGATTAAGGAGTGCACTTGTCATGATGAGTACTTGGTGTTGTAAGTGTTGAATCACTAATTTCTACACCTGAAACTAGTATCATATTGTATGTTAACTATACTGGAATTTAAAATAGAAAATATAAAGTAAAATAATTTTAAAAAACTAACTGCATCTTTTGGATTGTTTTGCACTGGCACTGAGCAGCAATTGGTCAGAGCTTAAAAGACAAGACCTAGGAGAACTCAGAGCTGAAGAGTAGGGGAAGGGAGAGAGAGAGAGTCTGAGATTGGAGAGAGTGAAAGAGACTAAAAATGGAGACAAGAATGGGGAAGTAGAAACGAGAAATAACAAAAGCATCAAGAGAAGAGGGAAGGGAAAGCAGTAGAGAGAGAAAGAAAAGATGGATAGAAAGATTAAAAAAAGAAACAGGAGTGAAAGAGGCCAAAAAATCAAGAGACAGACAGGACAGAGATAAGGAGAGACAAACAAAGAGAGAAAAAGAATGAGAGAGAAAGATAAAGAAAATGAACAAGGGCTTGGAATAAACCGAATTAAGTTACCATTTGGGTACAGTTGCCACGTGACTCAGAAATTTCACTCTTGGGTATTCACCTAAGAGAAATGAAAACAGATGTCCAGGCAAAATCTAGTGCATGGATATTGATAGCAATTCTATTCATAATAGGTAAAATGTATAAACAACCCAATTTTTCATTAAATGATGAATGGATAAACAAAATGCAGTGTGTTCATGCAATGGAATATTATTTAGCAATAAAAATGACTAGTGGGGGCACCTGAGTGGCTCAGTCGGTTAAGCATCCGACTTCAGCTCAGGTCATGATTTTCCTATCTGTGAGTTCCAGCCCCACGTCGGGCTCTGTACTGACAGCTGAGAGACTGGAGCCTGCTTCAGATTCTGTGTCTCCCTCTCCTTCTGCCCCTCCCCCACTCACACTCTGTTTATCCCTCTAAAAAATAAACATTAAAAAAATAATGATTTGCTGACACAGGCTACAACGTGGATGAACCTTGAAGACATTTGGCTAAGTGAAAGAGCCAGTCACATGGGAAAAATACTTTATAATTCCATTTATATGGAATGTCCAGAATAGGCAAATCTGTGGAAACAAGTAGATTAACGGTTGCTTAGGGCTGGAAGAAGTGGATATGGAGAGATCGGGAGGGTGATAGCTAAGAGGTGCGGGCTTTCCTTTTGGAGTAATTAAAGTGTTTTATAATTGGCTATTAATGGATGTGCAACTCAGTAAATATACTAAAAGCTACTGAATTATACTCTTTAAATGGGTGAAATGTGTGGTATGTGAATTATATCTCAATAAAGCTATTTAAAATGGAGAACCAAACTCAGGCAACAGGCTGGATTTTGCCCAAGGGCTATAATTTTTCTGGCTCCTGGCCTAGCACATGGAACATTTTCAAAAATGTTAAATATGTGCTTGAAAAAAATATGCACTCTCCAATGTTGGGTCTAAAGTTCCACACATGAAGAAGAAAAAAAAAAAAACTTGCTTAAGTTTTCGGTTCAAATCTAGACCCTTACTATTATTTTGGTCTCAATAAATTCCTGAGTGAAATATGTTAAAATTTCCTTCTATAATGTTAAGTCTGTTAACTCTTTCCTTAAACAACATGGGTTCTAACAGCACAGCTCCATTTATATGTGGATTATCGTTGTGTAACTATATTTTCCTTTCCTTATGATTTTCTTAGCATTTTCTTTTCTCTAGCTTACTTTACTATAAGAATGCAGTATATAATACATATAATATAAAATATATGTGTTAATCAACTGTTTATTTTTATCAGTAAGTCTTCTGGCCAATAGTAGGCTATTAATAGCTAATTTGGGGGGAGTCAAAAGTTATATGTCGATTTTCAATAGTATGGAGGGTAGGTACCCCTAACCTCTGCATTGTTCAGGAGTCAGCTGTAGTTTCATATTTTGCATTATATATTTTGATACTTTGTTATGAGAGGCATACAAATTTGAAATAATGTTATCTTCCCAGTAAACTGGATATTTTATCATCACAAATGTATTATCTATTTACAGTAATGCTTCTATCATAAGTTTATTTTGTCTGTTATTAATATAAACAAACAAGCTTTCTTTAGTTGGTATTTTCCTAGTGTATATTTTTCCATTGCTTGACCTTCTGGTTATTTTAAAAATATTATGTAGATACTTAATGAGAAAAATTCAACATTCATTCATGACAAAAACTTTTAACAAATTATATAAAAGTATATGGAAAGTATAGAAGGAATGAAGCTGAACATAGTAAAAGGCCTGTATGATAACTCCACAGCTAACATCATACTCAATGCTGAAAGGTTAAAAGTCTTTCCTATAAGATCAGAAACAAGACAAGGGTACTCACTGCCACCACTCTTATTCAACATAGTACTAGAAGTCCTAGCCAGAGCAATCAGGCAAGAAAAAGAAATAAAAGCATCTGAATTAGAAACAAAGAAGTAAAATTATCTCTATTTGCAGGTGATATAATTTTATATAAAGAAATTCTTAAAGATTCCACCAAAAAATTGTTACATCTAATCAATGAATTTATTAAAGTTGCAGGGTAGAAAATTAACATACAAAAATGTGTGTGTCTATATGCTAACAATGAATTATGTGGAAAATAAATAAAGAAAATTATCCCATTTATAATAGTATCAAAACAATAAAATACTTAGCAATAAATATAACCAAGGAGGTGAAATATTTGTACATTAAAAACTATAAGACATTAGTGAAAGAAATTTAAGAAGACACAAATAAATTGAAAGCCATCTCATGTTCATTGGGTTGGAAGAATTAATATTGTTTATATGTCCATACCCAAAGCCTTCTATAGATTCAATTCAGTGCAATCTCTATCAAGATTTCAAGATTTTTTAAAACATAAGTAGAAAAACAATCCTCAAACTTAAATTAAATCACAAAAGACCAAAAAATAGCCAAAGAAATCCTGAGAAGGAAGAACAATGAAGGAGACATCACACTTCTTGATTTCAAGCTACATTATAAAGCTATCCTAATCAAAACTGGAACTATTGTATTGGCATAAAAACAGACACATAGACCAATGGACAGGAATTGAGAGTGCAGAAATAAACCTGCATATATAGTCAACTGACATTTGATGAAGACTGTCTCTTCAATAAATGGTTCTGTAATAATTGGATAGTCACATGTAAAAGAATGAAATTAGATCACTGTGTTAAACCATTCACAAAAATTAACTAGAAATGGATTAAAAACTTAAACATAAGATTAAAAACCATAAAAATCCTAGAGGAAAACATAAAAGAAAAACTCCTTGATGTTGGCTTTGGTCAATGATGTTTTAGATATGACACCGCAAGCAACAAAATAAAAAATAAAGAAGTGGGCCTACATCAAACTAAAACACTTTCTGCACAGCAGAAGAAATGAGGAACAAAATGAAAAGGCAACCTGTGGAATGAAAAAAATATTTTCAAACCATATATCTGATATCTGATACCCAAATGCGTAAAGTATTAATACAACTCCATATCAACAAATAAACAAACAAAAAACAACCCCACCCCTAAATAATCCGTTACAAAATGGTAAAATGACCTGAATAAACATTTTTTTTTTCCAAAGAAAATACACAAAGGTCCAACAGGTACATGAAAAGGTGTTGAACTACATTAATCCTTAGGGAAATGCAAGTCAAAACCACAATGAGGTATCATCTCATACCTATTAGAATATCTGTCATCAAAGACAAAACAAATGCTGACAAGGATGCAGAGATAAGGGAACCCTTATGTATTGTTGGTAGGGTTGTACGTTGGTGCAGTCATTACAGAAAGCAGTATGGGGGTTCTTCAAAAAATTCAAAATAGAACTGGGCTGCGTGGGTGGCTCAGTCGGTTGAGCATCTGACTTCAGCTCAGGATATGATTTTGCAGTTTGTGAGTTCGAGCCCCACATCGGTCTCACTGCTGCCAGTGCAGAGCCCAATTCAGATCCTCTGTCCCCTCTCTCTGCCCCTCCCCAACATGCTCTCTCTCTCTCCCAAAAATAAATAAACATTAAAAAAAATCAAAATGGAACTACAACATGATCCAGCAATTGCACTTCTGGAACTACATCTGAAGAAACAAAAACTCCATGTTGGAGAGATATTATCACCCCCACATTCATAGCAACATTATTTATAATAGTCAAGACATGGAAACAAGTGTCCACTGATAGATTAATGGATAAAATGATGTTATAAACTATGTGTATGTTAGAATATTACTCAAACATAAAAAAAAGAAAGAGATCCTGCCATTTGTGACAAATGAATGGACCTCGGGGGCATTATGCTAAGTGAAAAAAGTCAGACAGAGAAAGACAAATATTGTATGACCTCACTTATATGTGGAAACTCAAAACAAAACAAAACCCAAATAATAGAAAATGAGATCAGATTTGTATTTACCAGAAGTGGTGGACAAGAGATGGGGGAATAGGATGGAGGCATTCAAATAGTACAAAATTCCAATTATAAGATAAATAAGTACTGGAAATGTAATGTAAAACATAATAATTCTAGTTAACATTGTGGTATGGTATATTTGAAAGTAGTTAAGAGAGTAGACCTTAAGAGTTATCATCACAAAGAAGAAACCATTTTTTCCTTTCTTTTTGTGATCTATATGAGATGATGAGTGCTAACTAAACTTACTGCAGTAATCATTTCACATTATTTCAAAGTTGAGTCATTATGCTGCACATTGTAAACTTACAGTGCTGTATGTTGATTGCATCTCAATAAAACTGGGGAAAATAAAACAACTGGGTAAAAAATAAAGTTAATGAGTACCTTTATCTTCTTCCTCAACAGCTGAAGGACTTTTGTAACTCCAATGACACTTTCTCAATATAAAAGCTGTTGTCAAATTCTTTAATACTTTCCTATATTCTTACAGATTAAATATTACTTTTTAGTCAATATAGTCAATGCATTTTTACATTTATTCGCATGTTTATCAATATCTTTGCTTATTACTACCTCTTGCATCTCAGACCTTCCATCCAAGATCCATTACAATCTATCTGAATTATATTACTTAGAATTTCTTTCATTGAGAATATGGTTAAAAATATCTTTATTTTGTTGATAGTGTTGCTATAAACATTGGGGTGCATATGTCCCTTTGAAACAGCACACCTGTATCCCTTGGATAAATACCTAGTAGTGCAATAGCTGGGTCATAGGGTAGTTCTATTTTTAATTTTTTGAGGAACCTCCATACCGTTTTCCAGAGTGGCTGTCAGAAGGAAGACAAATATCATATGACTTCACTTATATGAGGACTTTAAGAGACAAAACAGATGAACATAAGGGAAGGGAAACAAAATAATATAAAAACAGGGAGGGGGACAAAACAGAAGAGACTTTTAAATATGGAGAACAGAGGGTTCCTGGAGGGATTGTGGGAGGGGGGATGGGCTAAATGGGTAAGGGACATTAAGGAATCTACTCCTGAAATCATTGTTGCACTATATGCTAACTAATTTGGATGTAAATTTAAAAAAATAAAATTTAAAATATATATATGTATTTTAACTTGAAATATAGTTCTGCCAAGTAGGAAATTCTCTTAATACATCAGTTAGTTTTTTGCTGTCTTCTATTGCCATTATTATTATTGACAAGTTAATCTTTTTTATTATTTTTATTAAATGTTTATTTAAACATTTAAGAGAGAGAGAGAGACAGAGCATGAGTGAGGAAGGGCAGAGAGGGAGAGAGACACAAAATCTGAAGCAGGCTCCAGGCTCTGAGCTGTCAGCACGGAGTCTAACCCAGGGGTTCAAACTCACGAATCATGACGTCATGACCTGAGCCGAATTCAGAAGCTTAACTGAGCCACCCAGGTTCCCTCAACAAGTTAATCTTAAGTGTAACTGGATATTTTCATAGATGATCTGTTTTGTTCCTGTTTTCCCCTCCTCACTGACTGCTTTTATTGTATATTCTTTTCTTTAGTGTTCTGTAAAATCACTATGATGTGTCTAGTGTGGATTTATTTGACTACCTTTGGACTTGTCAGGATTCTAGGTCTTAAAAACGTTTTTCAACAATGTTGAAAAAATTCTCAGCTATTGTGTTTTTGAGTAATGCCTCTTTCCTGCTCCATGACTGTGCTCTGGAAGTTAGGTATATATTAGATCTGTTCTAACTTCATATCTCTTAATCTCTCATAATTTCCATTTATTGTCTTTCTGTTTTACATTATGGATAATTTGTTTGCATATATCTTATTTTCCTAATTCTCTTTTCATTTATATTTAATCCTATCATCTATGTTTTAGTTTTATTTTATTCCTTTTCTTTTTCTCATTTTGAAAAATTTGGTTTGGTTGTCCAGTATAGTCTCTTGTTCTTTGCTTATATTTCAAACATTTTATAGATATCTTTAATCACTTTAAAGTTAACTTTAGGGGCACCTACCTGGGTGGCTCAGTCAGTTAAGTGTCTTGACTTAGGCCTCAGGTCATGATGTCATGGTTCTGGTCATGATCTCTGGGTTTGTGGGTTCAAGCCCACCATCAGGCTCTGTGATGACAGCTTGGAGCTTGGAACCTGCTTCAGATTCTGTGTCTCCCTCTCTCTCTGCCCCTCCCCTGCTCATTCTCTATCTCTCTCAAAAATAAATAAACATTAAAAAAATAATAAAGTTAATTTTATATTCTATGTGTGATAGTTCTACATTCTTTAGTTTGTGGGTCTGATTCTGATGTTTGTTGTTTCTGTGGGCTGTCAGAGTATCTTATTTTGTGTGTGTGTATTTTGCAACTTTTGACTGTGAGATGCTCATTTTCTTTGGACCTCTCTATATAGGAATTTTTGAGGCCTGCATGCATTCGTACCTGAAGCATTTGCCTTTGTCATCACATGTGGGGACTGCTGATCTGAGATCTCATATTTTATTTTTTCAGACCTCATAAGTATGTTGAATTAGGACTACAAAATTCTATGAAGACCATCTATGATTATAAATTTCATGAGAGATTTGTTTTTCTTCTCCATCCAGTGCCAAGTTTGAGGCAGGTGTCCTTGCTATCTCCTGTGAGACAAATTAATTCTTCCTTACTCTTACATTAAAGGGTATAGAACTTTACCAGCCTTATGTGGAAGTTTCCCATAAGATTTCTCATCTTGTGTAAGCCCTAGTATTTATCTTCTTTTTTCTCTCACCTCTTACAGTCATCAATGTAGAAATTCAGTCTCTCAGGGCATTTGGCTTTGACAATCATTTACCTCCAGAGTTTCTGCTTTCATTTACTTTCTGGTTGTGGATTATTTCCTATCATACTAGTTCAGCAACAAATTTTAAAATATTATTATTTCTTAAAGTTTTTAATTCAAATTTGATAATTCAAATATATATATAGTGTGTGTGTATATATATATATATATATAGCACTATATAGAGTTTTAACATATAGTTTAATATTAGTTTCAGGTGTACAATGTAGTGATTCAACACTGTATTTCACCTTATATCTTGTTTTCATTAGGTGAGTCATACAGGGTAGCTAGTAGACATAATGCTAGAAATAGAAATCTCCAGCTAACTTTTATTCATTTAATTAATTAGTGTATATATATACTGTGTTTATACTATATATACTATATAGTATACATATATACATATATATACATATATACTAGTATATATACTATATATATACATATGTGTGTGCATATATATATACATAGAGAGAGAGAGACAGGAAGAGAGGCAGAGGGAGAGGGAGAAAGAGAATCCCAATCAGGCTCCATGCTCAGTGTGGAGCCCTATGCGGAGCTCAAGCCCCCTGGAACCATGACCTGAACTGGGATATTAATAATTCCTGCCCTGCTTTACTTATAGGTTTCCTGTGGGTTCCCAATGAGATAGTGGATATCAAAGTGCTGTAAGGTATAAAGCACAACTTAAATGGCAGTGGGTTGTTATTATAACTAACTGCAAGCCAAACTAGTGGTTTGGGCTTAGGAGAGGGGATTCAAAGTTAAATAGAGAGAGTTCATTTCTAGTTGAAATCAGAGAGAAAATTCTGGAGTTGTCTTCTAAGTTGAACCTTAATTGTTAAAAAAGATTTGCTTAGGCTTAAATGGAGGAGAGTATTTTATATGAAGGACACCACATGAACAAAAGCTAGTAGAATGTGCCCTATTCTCAAAGGGAGACTTTATGTCTGGTCTCTTGTCTATTAGTGCTTATGTAAGGGTACTGCCTATATAGTGGTCCCTGATTTAGACCATTAATGGAATCCATATGCCCTGACTTCAGAGACTCCCCAAGCAGCCACAGTTGCCCACATTCATTCTGGATAGAAGATATGTCTTTGGCCTATATCAAAATTGTCTAGGTACAGAATAACTCAAGAAGCATTAAAAGTATACTCCCACCAAGACTGACAGGTGTGTGTGAATGATAGGCAAGACGGCATGCTGTAGGAGTGGAGGCTGTTGTGGAATGACAAGGCAATACTGGGTGTGTTGTCAAGGAGGCTGGTGAGTAGAAATATGCAGGTATAGCAAACTCTATCATTGGATTTTTGTATGATACAGATCTTAAAATGTACAAGTAAGATTATAGGCATTGGAGAGAGATAAAGGTGGAATTTCTGAGATTGACAAAATTCTGGTTTCAGCCAAAAGTTTCACAGAATCTACGAAAGCATGTTAGAACAGAAGAAAACTAGACCAGTCCTTATTTCCCTTCCTCTATAGATAGGGATACTGAGGCTGCTAGAGTTTACCTGCTGATTAGTGGCAAAGGTTGGTATTCTGCTTCCTTATCCCATGATCTTTTCCTTTACTGGACAAATATGTTCATAAATTCTCTGAACACTCAGTAAACTGCTGTAGCCCAGGTACGTCTAAGTAGAGATAGGAAAGGAAAGCAAGAGACTTGGCAAGACACTTGGGAGATAGTGGGGCTGGAGAAGACCTTTTTTTTTCTCCAAAAGGACTCATCTAAAGTTTCGGGAAGAGGTAGTTGCTTTGTGGAAATCATGGGTTTGTGTACAGCAGACATCACTGTCACTCTCTCGGAGTGGGTGGTTGTAAAGACAATTGCATTGTGATATAGTACCTTCTTTATTCCTATGTATAATGCTGCATGGTTTTGAGTTCCCTGACTCTTTGTAAAGATGTAAAAAATAAATCAACCTTTCAAAAAAGAAAATATAGTACAGTGGTCAAAATTTTAGGCTTTGGCAACAAACACTCTAGCTTGAGTTCAAGTTTTACTACTTAGAAATAACCTTGGGTCTGACCCAGAAATAATGGGTCAGAGCCTCAGGTTCTTTTTATAATGAGAGTAACTATGCTTAACTCATAGGTTTGATGTAAGGATTATCTAAGACACAGCATAAGAGGTTTAGCCTTAGCATTTCTTGGCACATGGTAAGTACATTCTATTATTAGTGTTATTCCCTTGAATCAATATCTCTTTTACCATTTATTATATTCTTATACAATATGTTTTAGCATGGCTTTCATCTCCCAAAACTAATTATGTTACATTTTTGTTAAAAAATCCTTATCTCAAGTGATGTTCTGTAATCAGTTGTGAGATGTGGCAGAAAAAAAAATTGATAAGACCTTAAACATTGAAGTTGGTGGATAATTTTCCTAAAAATATACTATAGGATGTTCACATTTTTCCTTTTAATACTGTCAGTCTTAACTGTATTTGCCTTCTAAACTGGGAGGGAGGGGCTAAGCAATAGCTGTGTGTGAGGAGTGACATAGAACACTGGAGGCTTCCTTGAGAGTATGCCACATGTGGCCATTATCTTTCACCCATGGCAACTGAGAATGACTGACCTACAGAAGAAGTTCCACTTCTTGACAGGACACATAGGCTTTACACAATGGCATCTAGCCCAGACTCATCTCCAGCACTTATTCCCCACTAGTTCTTTTTTTAATGTTTATTTATTTATTTTTAGAGAGAGAGTGTGTGCCAGTGTGGGGGAGGGGCAGAAAAAGGGGGAGAGAGGCTCTCCCTCCAGGGATGCTCCAGGCTGTCAGTGAAGAGGGAGACACTGGGCTCAATCTCGTGAACGGTGAGATCATGACCTGAGCCAAAATTGAGTCAGGACTCAACAGACTAACCCACACAGGCTCCCCTCCCTGCAATTTCTTATTTGCTTTGTCTCAAAGCAGAAGCCATACTCTTCCCTGCCTCTTTGATATTTACCTATGCGGTTCCCTCTGCTTGTCTGCTCAGCTACCTTTCCTTCCTGTAAAATTTCCTTTCATTGTTCAAGTCATGAGTGTGGACATGCTATCTCCTCTAGGAAGGTGGAATGTTGTATCTTCTTCAGAATTTTTTTCTGAAATCCTTTTTGGATGAATTAATGACACCCATGCCCATAGAGCACCAATTTGGCTGGCTTCCCACAGCCTGCATTACCCTTTATAATGCTGCTACCAATCCTCTCAGGGATGCCCTGTCTGCTATCTAGGAATACTGTACCAATGAGTGTCACCTGAGGACGACAATGGTAGGTACAGGTGAGATAGTATCACATACTGTCACCACAGAGACCATTAAACACATTAAGGATTGTATCAGTTCCTGAAGATTGGTCTAATGTGAAAAGCCTGAGACTGGAAATCAGAAGATTCAGTTCTTTCAGTTCATACTTAGGGCCCTTAATTATTTAGGAGCAGCCTTGCCAACTATTTACCATGTAGAGGCTCTGTTTCCTTATCTGCAAAATGAGTTTGATCTCTGACATGCCTGCCTCTACAGAACGTTGTGAGGTTCAGATGAGATCATATGTTCTGGGAATTGAAATGCTGGCAAGAATTTCTATGGCTCCCTTTTAACCTTGGGATAAAGGCAAAAACTTTTGTGACACAAAGACCCTCATTGGCTTTGCTTGTGCCTCCTCTATACCCTCTTCTCCCACAGCCACACCCTTCTTCCAACTTTTCCCTCAGGCTAAACTATTTGTTGTATCTTCCTGGAGGAAGAATTCCTTTTCCTCTGCCCTCACTCCCATCTTCTTTAAACTTAGGTCATAGCCTAGACTGTTCTAAGAAGGTTTCCCACTAGTCTATGTGAGGCATTATTCTTCTGTACTCCAACAGAACCTTGAACTTTCCTCACCATAGTACCTGTTGCATTATATTACAATTGTCTGTGTCTTAGTTTGTCTCTCTTACTATACTGAAAGCTCCATGTGGACAGAGACCATGTCTGTCTTTGGGGTACATAATGGTTACACAGTTTGTGAATAAATAAAAGAACAAATGAATGAGGGAATAATTGGATACTGTGCCCCTGTGAAGAGTCTTTTGAGATGGTGGGATTCTTTCCCAAATTTCATCCTGACATTATCCCTCTTAGAACTATATATAAGCATCAAAAGGGCTTATTTCCTTTGGGGACAAGTGTCCCAGGTGGCAGGTGATGTGCTTTTCACAGTATCTGCTGCTCTGTTGGCCTATTTTCTGATCTGAGATTTGAAATGCCCAATGGGCCTGGGGGTGGTGCTATTTGCATAGAGTCTGGCTTAAGTCTGCTTTTTTGGTAGTCTTCCTGGTTGGCAGCCAGTCCAAGTTCTCCAAATGGCCTTCTCCTTGTTTGAAGTACCCTGGAAAGTAGTTGAGAGAAGCAGGGAAGTTGTGGCCTGAAAAAAAAAATGGTGACAGGAGAATCTGAGAATTTGAATCATCTGCGTCTGTCTGTTAACTCAGAAACCTATGTTCTCATATTTCAGTGTGTTTAAATGTTTCTCATTGCTTCTGCAGTTACTGCTCCAATAATTCTCTTTTTCTCTCATATCACCTCCTGCAGTGGCATGAAGAAAACCTCTTGGAGTGGATGGCAGGTGAAGTATGTGCTGTGGTTGGAATAGAGATCCTTGAACTGTATACATGAGAAACACAAATGAGAAGTGGAAGCTCTCACCACGGCTCTGAACCAGTGTGCAAAGGGATGGTGAAAGTTTTCAGGTGCCACACTGGTATGCTGCCTGCAGGCATATGAAGGGACCATAAACTGGGTGATCTAGGGCCAGTCCTTTGCCCATAAGTCCTAATTCACAATAACATCTATAAAGTTTTTTGCCTGGCTTCCTCATGTGAAGAATGTTTGGGTTAGATTCTAAGATCCCTTGTAGCTCAAAAATTATCAAACATTAGCCTAATCTTGTCTGAAAGATGGTTGTGATAAGGTTGGGGGTGGATATGATAAGTTAAAGTCCCAGACTGTCCTGGCCGAAGGCATTTAATAGGCTGTAAATTCGCTGAAAACATGCACCATGGCTTACTTAACTCCTAATTATCTCTGCTATTTATGAGATCATCTAAATGGTAAACAAATTATTTCACTTTTGAGCCCTTTCCCCACCAATCAAGGGGTCAATAGCATCCACAACACAGGACTCAATTGTTGCTTTGATCCCCTGCTCTCCCAAGTGTTCAGTAAATTTTTGTTGAGTACAAATAGGATTTTAGTTCCAAAACTATGTGTTCTAGGGATAATAAAAAGCCCATTCCTTTCCCCTTTATGTCATGATTAAGAAAGGTGTAACAGTAATTTTCAATAACCATAGTTTCCATATTGGAAGGTGCTTCCCATTTCATCTAGGCTTACTGCACATCTTCACATATAATCATGTCATAGATGAGAAAACTAGATCCAGAAAAGGGCAGAGGGTTACCCAGTACCATATAGTGAATCAGTAGGTCAGAATTCTAGCTATACCGTGGCTATATGACTATGAGCAAGTCACATATTGGGATCTGGCCTCCAGGTTCCTTTTAATCCACTAGATGCCCTTGTCCCTCTGACCTCTGTGCTTTGCTACTCCTTGGAAAATTTATGATGGATGCTAACTACCTAGTCACTTTAGGCAAGGGCTGAGTAGTAAATAAAATCAAGTAGGGTGGATGTTAGACCAGTCTCTGTAGGTACAAGAGAACTAAGCAATGGTGACCAGAAGGGTCTTCTGGAGGCAGGTTCTGACACACATAACCCACAAACATACATATTCTCTATTACTTAGACACACAGATCTCCAAAATGTCTTGTTTTCTTTTCTCCAAAAAGTACTGTGTTCAAGAAAAATTTGAGAAATCTGTCCACTCTGAGGAGGTCAATGACAAATACAGCTCAATGTGGGATCCTTCTCAGAGTTTCTTGCATTTTAACAGGGAACAAAGCAAGAGCAATAGCCTCATTGGCTGGGTCACATACATTGTTATTGAGTCCTCAGCCTGGCCCAGTAGAGAGACATTGTGCAACCCCTATTACAGGTGAGGACACTGAGGCAAAGAAAGCTTCTGCATACTTCATCTGTCACCTCACCTGCATTTGTCACACCTCATTGATGGTCTGTATCTTAGGTTTATATATTCAACTTTGGATCTCATTTAAATATCCAAACTAGGAGGAAACAGGAGGCTACCTTGTCTAAACCTTTAAAAATCCCAAAGAAGGTGGGTTCAGATTTTACCTGGGTGGTCAAGGGTGATAAGGCTTTTGAAAAACAGTGAGAATGTGAACATGCCCATTCCTTATGTGAAGCTTGGCAAGAACTGGGCAGTGAAGCTCCTAATAATTTTATGCTCCCATAAGGATGAGGATGAGGGTGAACAGCTGGGTTTTGTGTGACTTTCTCCTGGTTGACAAGCTCAGGGTTTTTGATGGGAGGTTGTAATGGGTCATCAAGGTCCATCTGTATTTTCTAGCCCAGGCTCTTTGATATTTTGGTGGTCCCAGCTCAACCTATGCTAGGGCCAACACAAGGTAAATTTATAGCCCCTGTGCAAAGATTTTTTTTAAATATGTGAAAATCAACATAGCATAAAAGGTCACTGGGCATGATACCAACTCTTGACTTCAATAAAGAAAGCCAATAAAAAAGAGCTAATTAAAAAACTCTAATGACATTCTCCTAAAATTTTAGATGGTTTTATGTTTTAACAAATTAACAATGGTGATAAGAGAACATTAGCAGCTTTTCTCGAGTCTTTTTGTTAACAATAACTTGAGCCTGCAGCCACAACAGGGGCTGTGGCCAAGTTTTAGCTGGAAGACCAGCAAGCCAGTATTTTACACAATGGATGACATTTCTGAAAGCAGAGACAGAGACAAACTCAGAGTCACACATGGATTCCAACAAACAAGTTTCTGCCATTTTTAATTATATTTAGAGCAACAAAAGATTCCAAGATTACAAAAAAAAAAAAAAGAACAGAGCACTAGCGCTTGGGGCTGATCCTGCTGCCCAGTGGAGGCCAAGTGTCGTTTTAAGTAATGAAGCCCCATCAAAAGAACTTTCAAGCAAAATTAATGTTTCTTTTTTAAAAAAATCTTTATATGATATGTTCTTTCTTCTTTTCTTTACTTTTCCCCTCAACATTGAAAATTAATTCTTACATTTGGTTACATTGTGTGCTCCCTCCTGCTGCCAAATTAATCTCAAGGACAGCACAAGAATGTCATGTCTGAGGCACTCCCTAATCAATGTTCCAGTCTAGGGAAAAGCAGAAAGATGTCACTGAGTGGTTAGGGGACTCTTTTTTTTAGCTTGGGTTATCCCAGTGGTGGCTACTCTCAGCACCTGAGTAGCTTATGGGATAGGACAATCCCACAGGCACTTCACTGCAGGACAGTTAGCACCAAGGGCTAAGGTTGGGAAAGACTGCAGGCCTAGGCTGACTGTGGTGCAGGAAACAGAGTCCCAAAATGTAAAGCATCAGCCAGGGAGGGCACCACCAGAGAAGCAGCAACATTTTAGGATTTTCATTCCTTTGGGGTATGTGTATGTTTCAATTTTCAGTGGCCAGTGGAATCTGCAGCCATATGATAGACAGCCTCATTAATTAGTGTGGCTGTTAATGGGGATATGGGGACTGTTTTGGGCTACAAGGGCTACTCAATCCATAGCCTCTCATTTAATTCTATAAAAGGCTAAGAGACAAGTGAGATAAGGAACAGGATCAGTACCCCTGCTATATTGAATTGGGGTTGCTGAGCAATCAATGCACATTACCTACTTTCTGGTCAAATCAAATGGGGATGAATCAAAACTGCATCAAAGGCTGTTTTTCCTTTTAAAAGTCTACATGCTAAATCTAAATACTTAACACTCATTTCTCGGGGAAGAAACAGTCAAAATGGTTTGTTACCTCAGCCTAATAATCTGAAGAGAAAGAGTGACTAAAGTGGATTTTTCTGCCTTCTCCTAGAAATGGTTGAAGGTTGGGAGGCTCTGGGCAGCAGACCCCAGTGTCAATTTCTTAACTGAAGAAAAACATCCCTACCCATGGGCAGAGATGAACCTGCATTTACAGATATACAACTTCTAGTACACTGACAATTTTTTAACAGATAAAAACACATTTTCATTGTCAAAATCTTTACAGAACATACCCAAAACCAAAATTAGAGCACACAGACACCCAGTAGCAAGAGCACCTCAATCATAGGTGAGTGAATTGTGTGAAATATGGAGCGCTTGCTCCAGGTTCCCAAGTGCAGGAAACTGCCTTTTTCTCTCAAGGATGGTGAAGAACAAAGAATGCCCCTCCTTCCAAAGCTCAAGTCCTATTAGGAGGCCACTGGTTAATCATTTGGGTGGGCCTTTGGCCCCAAGTCTGGGCCTCCCTTGTGGTAAATCCCAGTTGATTCCAATGAGTCTTCACCACCCTTTACACATTCATCTGTCTTGGGCTAGTAAAGTGCAATACATCATGTACCCTATCCTTTTCCCCCTCTGCTTCTTTGTTAGGCCTATGGGTAAGGCCCCAGTAGAGGCAGAGATCTCTTAGTTATGTGATTAACCCAGGTATCTTTTCCATTCTGAGGAGAGCTTCCAAAATGTAACTGTGGCCTCTCTCATAAGTACATGGTATCAATTATGACCTGGAACCAAATATAAAGGTGCAGAGAAAGATAAAGGTATCAGAACACATTATATCTATACATATACAATTCAGTCTGAAACATGGATACAAATACTCATTTACAATACATTTCAACCTTCTGCTGTAAACCCAGGAGAACTTTTTGTGCTGTCCAAAGTGAGCAGAAATGAGGAATTCTGCCTGCTGTCCCTTTAGTGCAAAATTTAGTCCTTTAAATGCTCCCCTTCTCAGCAAGGGCTTCACATCTTCAGATAACATGGGCACTAGCAAACACAGTGGCCAAGACAGCTCCATTTCCATCCATGCAATAATGGAGCTTTAAGAATTTGCTCAACAACTACTAGAGAAAAAGAAAGCTAGTTCTGCTTATAAAATCACTTAGTGAAGGACTTATAATCCTTTTTATTTTTTGAAATTATTTTCACTTTTATAAACATGTATATTGTTGGGGGAAACCCACAAAACTCTTATATAGGTCAGTCAACAAAAAAGTCCTTTAGTCTGTCTTTGGATAGTTTTCCACAGAGGCACTAATGCTTGCTCCCTCCCTGCTCTTAAAATTTTGGTCTCTTAGCAGATACAGTGTAATCTTTGGTTACATAATGTGATGCTTTCATTTCTTTGTATTTTTTAAAAAACTACTTTCAAAGATTTTCAAAGAGATTATTGGTAAGAAACAGACCTGCCTATAAAAGGCAGCAGGGGTAGAAACTTCCTTTTATAAGAAAATGCACATGCTAAATGGCTTATTGACTTTAAGTTTGGGATTTGAGCCTGTGCTTTAGCATTCCTGGTTCCCATGACCCTTTACAGGGGTTGAGCACAAAGGTCACTCCTTTGGCCCAGTGCCCACTCACCTGGGAAAATGGCACAAGATGATTAGTAGTCAGTTTCTTGTTTTCCCAGGGCCATGCAGGGATAGTTACAGGGATGTCTTGAGAGAGTCTCATGAAGTACAACCCTGGCACAGGGCTGGAAAGGGGTAAAAGGGAGTGGCTTGGGCTTTTGAACCCTGCCAAATATCAAGGGAGAAAAGAGGGCAAGGCCATATCTGTGCTGTGGCTAATGAAATAAACAGAAAGTACTTGAAGCTCAAAGTTAGGTCATTTGTGTAGTGTATCATGTGGATGATGAAACTATTTCTCTTAAAGTGCAAATAGAATACTTCTTGATATATATGAATATATGTATTTAGAAGTAGAGTATGGACAGAGAGGGACTCTAGCATCAGCACGTTATTTCTCAACCTGGAATCACCTCAGCAACTACCCAAAGGACAGAGTGAAGCTTTTTTTCTTCTTTTTTAGTTACAGTGAACATATATAAAAATATATGTGATATGGAATTTCTTTTTCAAAGATATGTTACAGAATCCTTCAAAAACTTCCATTCTCATTAAAAAAATAATGAAGTCTCCAAGAACAATGATACGGTCTGTGGCACAGAAAAGTTGTGAAACAAAGAACTCAACCCACATTTCAACTCAGAGGCCAGGCTTGGGATCACTACACAATGAACAAAAGCTGAAACTGCCACATGACTCTTTGACCACAGAGTTTGTGACCCTGGCAGCTGTCTGCTACCTAGCACAGATGGGGCCTTCTCCCTGATGTTCTTTTTCTCTTCCTCACTCCATCCTCATTGTGCACTGCAAACCTCTTTGGAGACAGCTACCATGACTTGTCTGGTGAGTTATTCTCATCTTTCAGCTTACCAGGTGAGTGGATCTGGATGGCCCATCCTTCATGGGTGAGCAGAATGTGCCAACCACATCAAGTCTGTATAGCAGAGTACATGCAAAATGAGACTTTTGTCAATTACACTGGCTGGAACATCAATGGCCAAAAGAAAAAAAAATCCTCCTTTTATCTGTGGGAGAACAAAGCTAAGCTAAAATCTCCTTCACTCACTGAAACCTCAGTGCAAAAACACTAGGCCTAAGGCCTTGTTTAGGCCATTTTCCCTAGTCTTGCCATTCAGAAATTCAGAGTAATTCAGTTGTTGCTGCTTTTAATTACACTGCTGTTTCACTGATTTTTGGCTTTCACAAATGCAAAACATATATATTCATAAAGACAAGAGTCACAATTGGGAAATCCATAAAGATGAAAAATTTTGTAGTCAGAGAATAAAAAGGAGAGCATCTAGTATTTACAAGTAAAGGTATTATAATGATATAATCAAATCCATGTACCACAAAAGGTGAAAATCATTTCAAAACAGATGTAAAGGAACTATTAATCTATAACCTAGTTTAACTGAAAAGAGTGGATTTTTTTTCTTTAAAACAGCTAGAAGTAATCTTGTGAGCCTATACAAGCCAAATGATGTCATAACAAAGAAAACCATAATTTGTCTATCCCACCTCAGAAAGAGAACCTGTCAGCTTTAATTTTGTCCAGCAGTCTTAGACTGGTATATCACCCATCTTAGGTTCCCCTTTCCCTTGTTATTTAAAAAAGCTGTTTTGCAAGTTCATTTGGCTATTAATATCAACACAGAAATCAGAGGAGGAAACCCATGTAGATAATAACATGTCACTCAGATACTATCTTCTCAACAAGTAGAGTGAACCAACTGAAGTGGGTAGCTTGGTAACATGCCCCTCATTTCTTGAGTTTAACAGATGACTTTAAGAGCTAAGCGAGGAGGCAGTTGCCCAGATGAGAAAGTAGGTGGACATTCCTCCTGAACTCAGGATTGGGGGACAAAGTCCACAAAATAGAGGTGTGCCAAAGGACTATATGAAACCAGTGTCCCGGGAGCACACCCTGAGTTCATGGATGGCAGCCCATTGGAGCCACACCAACCAGAACTTTCCAAAAGAGGTGATGGTTCTATAGTATAAATGTTTCAGTCTTCCTCTGACTGAGAGGCAGCAACAAAGGTGGGGAGTCTGAGTGAGTAGGGCCGATATTAGAGCCCAGAATCAGCAGCAGAGGATGATGATGAGTAAACTGACCAGATGGTGCTCATCTGGATTTAGATTTTGCCTCTGAAGACTTTAATTTAGTAGTCAGTCTCCTCTTAGTTTCTTCTCTCTTCTTCCCATGACTTCTGTAGGTGGATATGCTGGGTGGCAAGGAGAGCATTTACAGGGTTTGTGGTTCTAGTGCCTTCATTCTTCTCATTCTGGTAATTGAGTTTTCTCTTTAACCCTGACCTTCATAGCCCCTTTAGCTGCTCTGGAGGAAGAAGTAGGTATTTTTCCACTTGGTGGGAAGGTATCATCTTTAAGGGACAAGGGCAAGATGCCCAGCTTGTCCAATCCCATTGATGCCTTCTTTCCAGTTTGTCTAAGGGCTTCAGAGATTGGATAGTTGATGAAAGACATTTGGTAAGAAGTTTTTGAGTCTACATGTGTCTAGAGACAGATGTCAAGACCCTTGGCTTGCTGGCCTTCTTGGTGGTAGGAGCTCTTAGCAGAGAGTCTGTGAACATGCCCAAATAATGGACAAACATCACCACCATGGCTATAACACAGTCTAGTGAAGTCTAGGCACACAAAACACTGAAGGGAGGGTAAGAGGGAGGAGCTTTCAGCTGCATGGCATCAGGCAGAAAACATTCAGATCTTTTAAAGGTAAGGGCAAAGAGTGCCCTAAGCAGGAAAACCACCAAGCCATCAATTCCTTTTCCTCTGACTCCAGCCCCAACCTCTTCCCTGATGCATAAATGGGAAAGCAGACCTCAATCTGTATAGGGTCTTCCAAAGGGTCAGATCTCTCCCTTCTTTCTTACTGGTTTGAGTCTTTAGTGGAAGTAACAAAGTTTTGGCTAAAGAGAACATTCAGTTCAAAGCTCTTAGAAAGGCTTACTGAAAGTCAATTCGAGGGTGGAGGCAGACAGTGAGAGAGAAAAAGTATTGGTTGTAGGGAAGGTATTCACATGCAGACACGTTTTCAAACAAGAAGCACATTTTCAGTACCATGAATTGCACTGCAGTTAATTCAGTCTAGCCATCAGGGGCCAAGGTTGTGGGCAGGTACTGGTGATCCATCTGTCTTCTTCCTTCCATCATCTCTTAAATCTGTCTCCTCCCCTCATCCCACTTCTAACTAATCTTTGTGGTCATTCTGTCCTCTAATGGCAATAGCCATTGGCAGAAAAGAAAGTTTCCCAGGGAGGCTGAGTTTGGAAAAAAACAAAATCAGTGACTCCCCATGCGCTTGCAATTTTCACCTTACTGTAGTCACTGTTGGTCTCTTTGAGGAATTGTGCTTGTTTTTATATTTTTTAAGAGGGAAAAAAACCCTACAAGGATTTTTGGTTTTAGGGGCATTGTTTGTTTTTGTTTTTGTTTTCCCAGATACTCTTAGCTCTCTAAACTTCCCGTGGCATTAAGTGAGTAAACGTTTGCATGGCTGGCACACAGTGCAGTGCTATAAACAAGCACAACTTTACACTGGGCCACATGAGGATCATCACAGATTTAAAGAAATACAACACCATTCAAAACACAGATAAGAGCCATGGCAGGGAGCAGAGTCTGAAAGAGCCATGGGAGGGTCAGATAGGAAGGGAAAAAAAGAAAGGAGGAAAAGAGGGGAAAAAAAAGTTTAGCAAATAGAACTCAGGAACATCTTCATGACAGATTGTACATCAAAAGAGGAAATTCCCCAAGGCACTGCAAAGAAGTAGTGCAGAATTGTAACAGGCAAAAGATATGTAAAAAGGGGAGTAGGGTAGGGTGAGAAAATGGGGGTCTCCAAAGCTTCACTGTGTGTGGAAATAGATGGGCTTGACTTTCCCAGAAAGAATCTTGGGCACTTGCACAGAGATGATTTCTGCCATCATTTCTGGAAAGTCCACGCTTACCATGTGGGACTTGATTAGCAGGTCAAAAGTGAACTGATGCAGCTCTCGTGCAATCTGTAGGGGGAACAATAAGAGGGAGAAAACAGGCTTGACAAGGAGTTGGTTTGTATCAGGCTCTTCACCCCATCTTCCTTCACTGTCCTTGGCCCTCCTTGTGTGTGTGTGTGTGTGTTCACACACATGTACACTAAATGGTCTCCATGGAGTTACTGAGGGCTTTCAAGAGATCTACACCATTGCAAGCTCTCCAACTCAGGACTGCATGTTCCTTTTCCTCAGCACATGCACTCAAATGCACACACACAATCTGTCTCTCTCTCTCTCTCTCTCTCTCTCACACACACACACACACACACACACACGCACAAACACACAAACATGATTCAAGGAAGAGGGGAAAAACATTCAGGCCTGTTTTGTCTGACTAGAGAACTTATCTTCTCTAAGCCCTTTCCCTGAGTCCCAACTGCTCTGTTCTCAACTCCTCCACCTCTTTCACAATTTCCAGGGGCACTGTGACCCGTGTTCCTTTCCTTTTCATTGCATTTTCTTCCTGGACTAAACTCAAAGCCAGAGGAGAATGGAAGCACCTCCTAACAGGTGGTGCCAGATCCTAGAAGAGCATATTATCACTTGGCTCTATCAAGTTATTTCTCCCTGACAAAGCACCCTCCATTGTTTGCTTACAGGTTGCACAGAGTCCAGGAGCTTGGTGAGCTGGTAGAAGCGTCTTGAGCAGGATGTGGGATTTTTTCTCTTGCAAGCAATGATACGATCAAGTTCCTTGATGTAATTCATTCGAAGTTCATCAAAGAATTTTTGATTTTTCAGCCCATCCACTGGAACTGATGTGGGATGAAAACAGAATGGGGAGGGAAGGCATGCCCACAAAGGAGCATTAGACAAAGCACCAAGTTTTCTGACAACAAACTTGACCCCCACCCGCACAGGGAGGGATCCATCTACTTGGTTTCCTGTCAGTTGAAGTCTGTATGCCTGGGTCCTTCAGGCTGCCAGCAAGTTCACAGAGAAAAAGCTAGCTGGACCCAATCTGAAAGGCATCAAGTAAATACAATTTACTAAGACTTTCATTTTTCTGGTCTTCTCATCTACACATTTCTTATGACCTGTGGTTTTTATGGTGTCACAGTCCAGCTCTGACTTAGACAATTAAAATATATAGCTTTTAATATCAAAATTTGCCTCCTTTTCCTCTCACAGGTGCCAAGACAGCATTCTGAAGAGACATTAAAGAAAGATTACTTGGCTAACTAATAAATCCTATCTGAGTTGCTTACATAGATCTCCTACTATTGCTCTGCAATAAATATTAGGTGGTTCTTGCCTGTTTCTATGGTAGAAGCTATGGCAAAGTTCAGAGACCTGCTACAGCCAGCTCCAAAAGCCTTGTTCCAGAGAAAGACTGGAGATAGGTGGGGATCTAATAGAGGTTGAGTTCTAGCAAAGATGACTTTCTTTGCTAAGGGAGAGTGGAAGAGGGAGGGTGAATAAAGAAGGAAAATGCCTAGGAGCTGGCTTCTCTCTGATAAATCTTTAGTGGAAAAAGTAGCGCCCTTCTTAGTCCCTATGGCACCAGGAGCATTTTTTGTCTCTCCGGGCACTTACTAATGCTGAATAGCAGCAGTGCCTTCATGCACAAAAATTCCTGGGGGGTGATTTGGAGCCATCCAAATTCTTGAGAGAGGTGCTTCATTCGTACACACTGGCTGTACATCCGGGACTTGTGCATGCGGTACCTGGGGAGAAGACATACAGAGAAAGGAAGGGACTAAGGGAGGGCTTAACAATAAGCTTTGGTTGCCCTCCCCAACCCAGGTTCTCTAAAAAGAGCTCACTGTTTCTCTTGCTGGTGCTTTATTGATAAGGAACAAGTTTGTTCTTTTTTTCTTCCAAAATCCTGACATCCTGATAACTACTCATCTTCCCTGCCCAGGATATGGGTTAGCACATGGAATTTCCAGGTCTCTGTGCCCCTCCTGTTTCCTGGGACAGAGACAGGAAAGCCTAACCAAATGAACACAATGTGCCAAGCACATGGTCTCCTTGACTACAGTTCTAATATTCCAGCTACAGCCAGAGCCAGAACTTGCCTCCCAGGCATCCCAACTTGGAGACTTTCTAGGAGATAAACTTTAGGAATCAACTCCTAACATAAGGACACCAGGATTCCCAAGTGACCATAGTAGTTTATCCTGTCAATTCCCCTGTCTCTTGGTGTAAATGACATTTCCCTTTATAGAAATTTCATCACTTAAAATAAAACAGGAAAGACTCCCCTTATCCCTTCACAATGAGTTCCAATGCTTATCAAATCAGCAATGAAGTGTTTCTGAATGTCCAATCTAAATGTCCCCTGAAGGGGAGCCTATTCCTTCATATAATGGTTATTCCTTATCACAGTTTGGGAGTTATAAACACATGTGAGCTGCCTTTATTATAGTGGCTTGTCAACAGATCATCACATTATCACTTATAAATTATATAGGGAAGTGGCCAAGGCTTGAACAGTTTCTCGGGGCAGGGGGGCAGGCAACCTCTCTGTTTTATGACTGGCCATGGCAAGCCTCTAAGAAGATACAGCATCTTTCTGTTAGTTGGTCTTCCTGATTTTCAACATTTCAGAAATCATGTGTGTGTGTGTGTGTGTGTGTGTGTGTGTGTGTGTGTGTGTGTCTGTATGGGAGACAGAGAGAGAGAGAGAGAGAGAGAGAGAGAGAGAAACTGATTTTGTATCTTGTAAAGAAAGGAAATGGAAGTCCAACACCCACTTAAGTAGTGAGGAAAAAGACCCTGGATTGGGCTTGAAGGCTGTGGTTTGACATTTTGGTCCCTAAGACACTAGCCTTGTCCACAGGATAAACAGCCCTAGAACTGTTTGGGTAAAAGCCCAACACCCTCAGAGAGATCTGAGCTGGCCTACAGAAAAAGGGAAGGGGGCAGATGGTGTATTCATTTCAGGATGGATACCAGCTACAAAGAGGAAATGTTTAGATAGTATTTCAAGTAAACTGACCAAAGCAGTGTTGCTCCAAGGCCTTTCACACCCTAGAGAATTTTTTAAGGAGATCTGTTGACACTGGGACCTAACCTTGCTCCAGTCTCTACTGTACTTCCAAGCCTCTGTTGACGATAACACTACAGTCTTTTTACCACTAAAATCATGGTCCTAATGTGGAGGATTGATGCAACACTGCTGCAAACCCCAAGGACAGAGAAATGTGGGGAAAAGAGAGAAGAAAAGGGGAAAGGGAAGGGAAGGAATTCAGAGGGGAAGGTGGCAAGAAGGATAAAGGACAAAATGAGTAGGGAAAGAGTTAATGGGAAGGAAAGGGAGAAGAGTGTGGAAGGCAGAAAAGGAATATTCAGGAAGAGGGCAGAGGTAGAGGAGAATAAACAACAGTGAATAAAAGAAGAGATGAAAATGGGAAAACACTGAGGACAGTGCTTGGCAAATAGTGTTCAATAAATGACATGTAAGAAGGTGCCATTATCATAGTATTCACCATTCTACAGATGAGAAGACTAAGGTTTAGAGAAGTTAAGTAATTTATTCAAGATCACACAGCTATGGTTCAAGCCCATCACCCTCACAACATGTGTTCTCCACAAAAAGGAGAGGAAGAAAGAAGAAAGCAGGGCTTATGACAGGTTTTGGTGTCAGAGAGATCAGGAAATGGGTTGGCTCAGAGTTCCTGTCTTTCTTTATGGACTTCATTCTCCATATTAGTTTCTTGAAGAGGCTAGCAATAATTAGTGGCTTTAAACTGGAGGGTACTGTCTCCCTACTGGGTGCTAGATGTATATGTGGTAAATTTGGGTTGTTACTGACATCTTCTTTGGTATTTGGTAGGCAGGTATGAGGGATGTTAAACATAAACATATTCAAACATGCAAGAACATCCTACACAACGAAAAATTATTCCTCTGAAAATGTCAACAGTATGCCTGTTGAGAAACATTGGTTTAGATGTTTAAAGAGACTCTAAGAGCTCTAACATAGGGCTTCCTACATGAGGAATGGGGGCCCTGTTGTTTCAGGAGCCCTGGGTCTTGATGGGCCTAGGACTCTGCCCCTGTGGTGTCTTCTGAAAAAATACATGGGAGTGGGCCAGCGAGCTGAGAAAGGGTGCCACATTACTTACACAGAGGCAGAAAAGGAAATGAGGATTTAGAAAACAACAATTATCACCTTGCAAAGGTTTAAGGGCTCTAGATGAGGTGGGTGGTGCAGGAGCCCAGGGTATTAATTCAATCACTAGAGGGCAGCAGGAGGGTAGGGGTTAGAGTTAAACAGGAAGAGAGCTTTTAAAGGTCTGCCCCTGAAGATGGCATCATAGGTAACTCTTTCAAGATCTGGAAACCTCTAAACAGGTTGTGCCAAAAGCCCAATGGTTATTCTTAGCTTCTGGCTACCAGGGTTCGCTGGGTTGGAAGAGGGCAGCTGGGGATACTCATTTTGCCCCATAAGGCCTTGCTGTACTGGAAGGAACCAGTAGCCTGTACATTTTATTTTAAGGCTCTTCTGGGTTAGAGGGCTGGAGAGGAAGGAAGGTCAACTCCTACCCTGACCAAAAGGATTCTCTGTGGTGAAACTAGCTCAAGGTACTTGGGAAGGCTTTTTTTTTTTTTTTTTTTTTTTTTTTTTTTGTCAGCTCCATGCACAATGCTATCAAGGGACTTCAAACAGCAGACATAGAGAAGATTATCACAATTAGGGGAAGAGTATCCGAAAGGTATTTCTCTTATTTCTTGCCTATTATTGGACAGGCATTTTACATCCAATTTTAGTCATCATAACAAGCCACTTAAGAAAGTTATATTTTGTTAACAGACAAGGAAACTGAAGATCAGAGAAGTTACATCTTACCCAAAGACTGTGATGCAGGATGTTATAGAGCAGAGATTTTAGCTGAGAAAAGTATAATTCCAAAATTTGAGCCCTTGGCCTAATTCATGAAAGATAAGTAGAGCTAGTGGCAGGGCAAGCATTAATTAAACCTGTTTTAAAGAGAAGGGAAGTAGCTAAGCCAATGTTGCATATCTAGAGAAAGGTGGAGCTGTTCCTTCTTGTCATCTACCACCATGAGGCAGTATAGGAGCTGTGAGTTATACAGACATACTTTGAATTCTGCCACCAACATGCCTTCGGTGAGTCACTTTATTTTGTTGAGCCTAATTTTCCCCATCCATTAAAAAAAAATACTATCTGTAAAAAGGGGAAATCAGGTTATCATGAGGACTTAATGGGGAAGGATTTTGAAAGTGCGTAGTATAGTTCTGGCACAGAGGAGTTACTCAACAAATGGTGACTGGCCCTCAGTGGTAGGAAAGGGACCACAGGAACTTCAGCGTTCACAGCTAGAGTCCTTTGTCCATTTCCTAATTGTTCTACAGTGAAGGAGAGGGGCCTTGACATGAGGTTGAGATAATCTACAAAGCAGGTCATAACCATGGCCAAGATACTTGGTTTTGGATAGGAAAGGAATGGCTCAGCACCAGCACCCCCCCCCCCATTGCTTCCTACTAGGTGGCTTTTCAGCAAGGCAAAGCCACCTCAGATTGGGCAGGTTGGCTGGAGCCTCTACTGCCTCACCTATAGGACAAATGGGCCACCCCCACCATTATCCCCATTACCATCATCACCACCAAAAGATCTGGCCAGGATGTTATATTTATGTGAGTTCTGGGCCCATGAGCACTTACTCATTGAAAACCAGGTCAGGGGCAAAGTAGAGCATCCTGGAGTTGACATTGGTGAAGGACCGCCAGCCCATGGCAAACACCATAAGCCCCATCCAGGAGTACTGAATGACTGCCATCTGGTCATCCACGTGCAAGTTGCGGAAGCCTGAAGATGGGGCAGAGGCAGTGGTCAGACTGGGCAATGATGGGCTGAGTGAAGTCCCAGCCATCTGCTGGGCTGAGAATTGCTGAAACTCTAGCAGCTCCTGAGGAGTCCCAGGGACAATCAATACTGAGGAACAGGGGGAGAATAAACTATATGGTGGGGATAATACTCCTTGCTCTCTCTACCTCACTAGGCTACTCAAATGAGATGATAATGGAGGCAAAATATGGTACTGTCAGTTGGCAGAGAATAATAATCTAACACTGCTTACAATGAGTGAACTCTTTTATAAGTATATTACTTATATTAGCTCATTTATTCTTCAAAATAGTACAATAAATTAGGTTCTATGAGTAGCCCCATCTTGTGAATTAGTAAAAGTGAATCACAGAAAGGTTAAGAAACTTGTCCAAGATTGTAAGGCTAGTGACTGGCAGACTACATTTCAAAGCCAAGAAGTCTGACTCCAAAGCCTGTGCTCTTGATTACTATGCCTTTCTGAAGATGCAGTGTAATAATCATTTCTCCTATATGAACAGCATTTTTCAATTTACAAAGATCTTTTCCAGATATATACTTATTTTTCCCTTCTAACAATCCTGGGAAATGAATATTATTACATATCAGCATATGTAGGAATGCATTTGACAGCCACTGCCTTCTCTATACCACCTTCAGGCTCTTTATCTTTTCTCTGATCCTCTTTAGGACTCACTTCCTGTCCATTATTTTGTACTCAACAAGTAATCTGACTTTGCTAGTTCCCTACTCTACCATTTCTGCCCTGCTACCATTATTATACACAAATAAGTTCTTTATGACCTGCCTCCTTAGACTAATTTCTTGCCACTTATCTTTTCATAATTTAGCTTCTAATTATTCTGAAAAACTTAGTTTGCTGAACACATCATACTTTCTCATGCCTCCGTATCTCTGCTATCTCTGCATAGTCAGTTGGCTTTGTCTAGAATGTATTCCTCCCTCCCTAGGCTTTCCATATGATAAATACCTACTCATCTTTAAAATTTTCACTGAAAATCTACTTCCTCTGTGAAGCCTTTGCCAATTCATCTAAGCAGACAATGATTCTTGTTTCACCTTCTTACTGAGCTTTGTGTAGCCCCACCCAATTACAACACTTATTACACAGTATTGGAATTTACTTAAGTACACATCTATCTCCTCCACAAGACTTGTAGATTCCTGAAAACAAGAACCATCCCTATTTCATGTTTTCTCCTTAGTACATAGTACAGTTCAGATAGTTGAGTACACATTTTTGAAATATTCATTTAACATTTATTATTTAATTTAATAGTAATTAAGAGGACTAAGGATTCCCATTTTTTTTCATTTTATAAAATGGGAATCCAATGATCTCCAAATTATCTACCTTAGTCTCAGACAGCAGAAGCTCCTAGATGCTACTTCCACAATACCACACAGATAGATCAGATGTAGCTATATTCTTCTGGAGGTTTCCAGACAGTTAGATGCTTAGAGAATCACCTCAGAGCTTGTCTTCTACCAGTATCTCAATTCTCTTTTCCCCCAAATATCCAGAATTATCAGAAATTTTGTTTTGCTATACCTCATTAGTAATGTTTCCATTAATTTAGATAAAGTTTCTAAGTTTCCTGTTGATGACCTCATTTAACTCTCACAATAACCCTAGAGAAAAGAAAATATGACACTCATTTTTCTAACAAAGAATTTGAGGGCTAGAGAAGTTAATGGACTTACCCAAGGTCATATAGTCTATGTGTGGCTGAATTGGGACTAAAACCTAGGTGTTCTAATTCTCTTCAGGGCCTTTTCCGCTCTACTGCTGAAGGGCACAACTCAAGAACTACCAAGTTCATGAGCTTTTGGTAGCCATAGACCGAGGTCTGAAGTGTACACTATGTAGACATGTCGTTCTGCTTAGTTGGTCCTTGTCCGCCCCAAAACCCCATTTCCCTTTTTCTCTCCTCTCCTCTCCTCTCCTCTCCTCTCTTTCTTCTCTCTTCTCTTCTCTTCTCTTCTCTTCTCTTCTCTTCTCTTCTCTTCTCTTCTCTTCTCTTCTCTTCTCTTTTCTTCTCTCTTCTCTGTTCCAACCCTACCAGACATCAGGGATTCTAGAGTCCTCATATCACCACCATTGCAGTTCAATTGGTTGACTGCAATCTTAGCTCCCAGGCCTTAGCATCCTATCTTCACTGTAGTGATATGCTGACAGACTAGCTGAAACCTGAGACACCAGAGTGTTTCTTGACAGAAGTCATTCTGTAGCATAGAACTCTTGATACTGACTCTTCCTAGTAGGACACAAAAAGCAGGAATCGAGCATGGAACATACCTTGGGGAAAGGGCCCAGGAGCTTGAAACCTGAGCCTCTGGAGTGGAAGCAAGCAAAGACTTGGCTGCTGAGTGTGTGAATAAGAGGATGTGTAGGGAAAATGAGGATTAAACTGTACAAGTACTAAGGAAGCTGTCAATACTGATGCTTTTTTCACTCCTTGAAATGCCAGAGAGCTAACAAAGAGGAGAAAAAAGGGAAAGCTTAGTTTGACTGTAATACTAACTAACTAATAATACTAATGGTCCTAGTGAGACCTGCTTAGAACTCAATCCTAATTACTGTGTATACATAAGCAGCATAGCAGGCTAATTTTCCTATAGGTCTAATATGATTACAATACCTAACTCTGTTTTCTAATGCTTAGGCTTTGAAGTTGTCTGCTCAGATAGCATGATTATTACGTAAGGGGTGACTTGAGGAAACAGTAGCTCCAGCCTATAGGTTTCCTTCAGTACACCTTCACTTAACACATATTTGGTATTGTATTAGGCTATTCTGGATAAATGAAGAGGAGTTATTCTGAAGTTTTGAAACATACCAAACAGGTTAGGGAGCAGAAGTAGTTTCACTGAGATTCTGTTTTCTTGATAAAATTTAGTCAACTCTAATTTCTTAGCAATCTGTAGTGGAAACCTATAGTCCCGCATCTACTCTGGGAGAACATGTCCAAAGAAAAGCCAGCTAGGAAATCTTTGGTGTGCTAATGCATTCAATAACTAAGGTCTTCAAATAAGATAATTCATCCCTGGGACCCATGCAGGAGCTTCTAAGCAAGGCTGGTGGCAGCTTAAATTGATTTTAGTTAAAGCAGTGTCTTTAGTATTCAAGCCTCATAATAATGACCTATCATTTACACAGCATCTACTATGGTTTCAACTACTGCACTAGGTCCTCTTTATACTTAATCTGAATGTTGCTAACAATTTGCAAGTTAGTGATTGTTCTACTATCTCTACAAATGAAAAAACAAAAGCACATGTCGACATGTGATTAGCTCAGGGTCACACAACTAGTATATAGTGAAGATTCCAAATCAGAAGCATCTGATCACAAATGTACTGAAAACCATCTACTCACCCCCCCTCAATTGATAGTTATTATTTATTAAAGTCCAGGTACTATCCTAGGCAATTTACTTATATGATCACCATCACAGAAAACTTAAAAAAAGAAAATTTATTCAAGTAGATGCCTAGCATGGTGGCTTGCACAGGACAGTAATGCAATCTGTTGAATGAGCAAATAACTAGAACTAGTAGGTAATTATCAATCATATAGATAATAAGAGTTCTTATAAATGTGGTAATTGGCTTCTTTTGGAACTACTATTTTAAAAAACCCAGGGTCAGAGATCATTTCCTTGGATGAGCTATGGTGAACTGATACTGACTTGCAGACTTGTTAATGTTAAAGAGAGGGCTTCTGATTCTGGGGGTTGGGCTGAGGAAAGCCAATGACTCCGAATCATACAAATTCTGCCATAATGATTTGCACTAGTTTATTGTAAACACCATCAAATTAGAAATCGGGGAATGTGAGCCCAAATTCTGGTTCTAATTTGTTAAGTAACAAAATGGAATAAGTTAGTTAACCTCTTTGAGCCTTGTCATTTGAAATGGAAATAGTAGCTTCTATGATTAACAGGACTGCTCTGAGGATTAAGTGGAATCACATCTATGAAAAGTTTCTCTCTCCTATATAATAGGGTAATTTAGGTGGTTGGCAAGAGCTAGGAAAGACTAAAATGATTCTCTGTTACACATGTGATATTAAGACATCCAGCTGAATAAGTAATAAGAATTAAAGAAATTTTCTATTTTATTCATTTTTGTATTTTTTCCTTCCTTTGTGAACTCTGTTTTGGCACAGTGCATACACAACCAGAGTCATTGGGTCTTCTTCCCAGTGATCGTATTGGCTAGTCGACCTCAGCTTCTCAAGCAGGGAAGGTGTATGACTGGGCCTTGTGAGTTAAAAATAGAGGTTTGATATCCAACATGCAAGGTCTTCAAAGGCGGCTTTGAAGTGGGCATCCAAGTGGGCTTGGATAAGGCTTTGACCCCTCACTATAAATCCCAGGGCTTCAGAACTATAGGGGCACTACATAGACTATGGGTAGAGTGGGATGAGGAGAAGATTTGGAATTAGGAGGGGACCTGGGCTCAAGTTCTGGTCCTACTACTTTCTGACCATGTAGCTATAGGCCAAGCATGCCACTTCTTAGAGCTTTAATGCTTTTATGTATAAAATAGGAAAAAGAATCCCTACTTTATAGGATTGTTATGAAGATCAAATCAGGTAATACAAATGAAGCTGCTCTGTTCACCATAAATTTCCATATGAGTGGCAGTTTTTCTTAGAACACATGTTAATCTTTGACTCCATAACAAGTTTAGTTGTCCATATTTCAAACGAATCTTTGAGTTATAGAATTTTGGGATGAAGACAACCATCAAAGTATTTATTCTTCATTGGTTTCCAAACTATGTTCCTTGGAGCCCTAAGATTCTGTAAGATTGACCTGAGGCTTATTTCACGGTAGTGAGTGAGAGGCACTGGCTTTAAATCAACCAGCTCTACTTGGATCTGTATACAATGTTTTTAACAAATAAAGAGTTTGGCTGCTAAAGGAAAGTTTATCCTTGGATAGATGAACTCTGAGGTTTCTTCAAGCTCTAATATTCTAATAAACAGAACAGTTCAAACCTCAGATGGCCTAGGTAGAAAGTGAGTTCCCCACCATTGGAGGTAACCAAGCAGAAGGTAGACAGACATTTTGTATTTCTTTCACTATCACCTAATATTTCCTCCCACTATAATTCCCAAGGCAGTTTAAAGAGCACTAAGAGTTCCTTGAAGCAAAATTTGAAAACCATCAATTTAGTCCAAACTACTCCTCTCACAATATAGATGAAGAAATTGAGACCCAGAAAGGGAAGGGGTCACACAATGAGTTAGTAGAACCTAACTGTTCTGAACCTAGAACTAGAACCTAAGTGTTCTGACTCTCAATCCCTTCTTTCTACCATATTATATTAGAAGAGTTCCTAAAGGTAATATTGATGACAGAGTATCAGTCAGGCTCAAAACTATCTTTGCAGGTGAGCCTGTATGTGCACATGTAGAAGAATATCTTAAGGTATATAAGGTTATGGTGTCCACACGGTCTGTGATTATGGGGACATTCGCTGACTATATACGTGGGTTGAACATGCAAACGTGATTGCTGTATGCTGATGTGAGGAATATGGAATATTCCATAATGCTGCTCTTCTTGATTTATTAATTTTCCTTATTTTTAAAATGGAAATTATACCATTCACTTCCCTCCATAGGGTTATAGTGAGTACTGCATGAGTTAATTGGCAGGGAAGGATCAGACATGGCGCTGGCCCATAGGAGCAATTCACTAAATATGATCTACCTTATCCCATGCCCCTAGTTTCCATTTCCTTACCAGGCAAGGCCTTGGCCCACTTGACCACATGTACAAGTTGTCTTTCGCCCAATTCATTAAGGCTAGAGAGCAAGGCTGCAAAGGAGTCGGGCTGGTTGTTGTCGTGTCCAGCACATACCACGCCTGGCTCAATGGCTTCCAGGACATTCAGAAAGATGGGCTGACACTCATAGCCTTCAATGTGTGACACTGTCAGCTTCTGGGTTGGCTCCTCAGTGGGGCTGGTGGCATTGGAAGCCTCCCCTTCCTCCTGTAGTTTCAGATTACCAAGTTTCTTCAGCTTCCGGGCTATTGGGAAGGAAAGGAAACTTGGATTTATTATCAATGGCCAAACACACAACTCAACTACCCTGTTAGAAGAGTTGACTAAGCTAAGAAAATAAGTATGCTCATTCTCCCTGGTTACAGAATCTAAACTCCATAAGGACAAGTGCTCAGTTTAAACACTGGTTGAATGAATTGAATGAATGAATGAATGAATGAATGATTAATCATTCCAAATCCCTACTAAATCCAAAGTTTCATATCTTGCTTTCTCCTCAGGCCCACTCTGGATTTAATAAATGGGAATTTTCTCGTGTTACAGCATTTCCTACTGAACACTATAACAGCCTCAGATATTGTCAAATGTTTACACCCATAGTTGAACATACACTGTAACACACATATTGATTTTCATCTTTACCAAAGGGGAAATTAAGAAGCTAAAGGGCTGAAATCCCCAATATTATCAAAGAACTAATAGAATGTCCCTGACTCTATACTCTGTAAAATAGGAGCCATACTAAGAGGCAGACATCAGAAAGAATGATAGAAATAGCATTATTTAAAACAACAATAATCTCAAACTCAAATCTGAAGAGCCAACCTCCCCCTGTGCCTGCACACACACAATTTAGATAGAGGTTTTTGGGCATCCTGATGTTTATTTTGTTTTATTTTCCCTGGCATTTATATTGGCAGAAATATAAGTAATTGAAAAGGTTATAACTTTGAGGCCTAGCATAGGCAGTTGTACTGGGGAGAACCATAAGCTACTTTATGTTTAATCCCTTTAAAATAGCAATAATAATAAGTAAAAAATAAAAGAGAATTTGATTGCTCAATTTAAATGGATAAATAGAACAAAACCTGTTGTTCATATGTTTCTGGATCCTATAGAAAAAGATCTGGAACTGACTTCAGGAACTGACTTTCAGTTATAATTAGAAAAATAAGTCTTGGAAACTCCAATCATAGTGCAACTCAGTAAGTCAAGGATGGTTCAAACATTTGGATCAACAACTAGGATACAGGAGGAGAAAATGGTAGGGTTGGTGGTGTAAGAGGAACACAGAGAACTCAGGGTAAAATAACAGGTGAGACTAGAAAATCAACCCAAAGTACAAGATGACATTGTCCAGCAATCATTTCTGCAGGGCTTGCACAGTCAGTATTAAGGAGATATGCACACACACTGTCAACTCCCATGCCCCACCTCCACCAAGGGCACAGGATAGAAGGTATGGGCCCATCTTCTCCCAGATCTAGAGGCCTGGAACCCAAAATATCTTGTCATGTGGTAAACCAATTGCTGACATGGATTCTTGTAGGCGTCTGCACAGTTTGGTAGTGCCTCCTGGATCTGTTCCCTTGGTACAGTTTCTAAAGGTAGACCCCATCTTTCCCATCGCTAGCAGTTCCTGGCTTTGAGCTCAGGAGCTGTCAGACCATGTCTTCCCCATTCCAATCTGAAAGAGGACAGAGATGTTATTAGCTCTATGCCTGAGGTAACTAACAAAAATGAAGATAACTATTTTTTTTAATTTTTTAAGTTTTTATTCATTTATTTTTAATATTAAATATAATTTATTGTCAGATTGGTTTCCATACAACACCCAGTGCTTATCCTAACAGATGCCCTCCTCAATGCCTATCACCCACTTTCACCTCTCCCCCACGCCCCGTCAACCCTCAGTTTGTTCTCGGTATTTAAGAGTCTCTTATGGTTTGCCTCCTTCCCTCTCTGTAACTTTTTCCCCCTCCCCCTCCCCTATGGTCTTCTGCTAAGTTTAAAGATAACTATTTTTTTCAGGGTCTTCTATGTGCCTCACTTCATGAACACATTGTATAATTTATTTACACATGATCCTAGGAAGTTAGGAGTATTTTCTATCCCTGTTTTATAAGTGAGTAAACTTAGGAAACACAGATATCAAGAAAGGGAACCCAATAATCTGAACCTGGTTTGCTGACTACGAAGCTTATGCTCCTTCTACTGTATCATGATGCTTCCTCAAGGTCTCTGAAGCCTGAACACTACTTCTAGCCAAACAGCAGAGTTGAGGAGCGGGGCTGGGCTTATATTCCCTCTGACTTCCATCCTCACCCTTGACTTCAAACTTCAGTAACTAGTATCAAATCCAGAAGGGAAGAGGCAGGAAACTATGAAAATATTCCAGCCATGTGCCCAAAGTAGAAACAGGTTTGGGACACTATAATGGCCTTAAAATTCACATACAATGACAAAGTAGGAAAGGTCTACAGAAATCTTCTCACCCAGGAGCCACAGCTTCAAAATACCTTCAGGGTCTACATAGGCAATAGAGTGGTGTGTGCTTGTCTGTGTGTGTGTGTGTGTGTGTGTGCACAGGAGAATGGTAGAAACTTTGGTGAACAAGAGTAAATGGCTACTGGCCTTCCTGTCCCTGCCATGCACATGCACGTGCACACATACACACAACCCTAGAAGGCATTAGTGTAACATTGAAAAATCTTCCTGGAGCTCCTCTGTATTCTAAAGGTAAATTAGTACTTAACTACCATTTTGAGACTTCTGACATTAATCCAAACTTTCAAGTCAAAGATGGGGAGGCTGAGTCCAGAAAGAGTGATCACCTACTGGCAAAGCTAAGACTAAAACCAGGGCTTTTATTCCTGATCCAGAGTTCTATGTGCCACATCAGCTCTCTTTTTGACTAACTTGTTTCTACTTTGTCACAGTTCTTGCCTCTCTGAGTCTCTTCTAGATATGCACTGTCCAACACAGTAACTATCCACAGGTGGTGATTTACATTTAAATTAATTAGAATTAAAGAAAATTAAAAATATAACTCCTTATTTTCACTAGCTACATTTCAAGTGCTCAACAATACAGACATAGAATATTTCCATCATCCCAGAAAGTTCTATGGAATAATGCTGTGAATCTAGACTGTTTTCTGGGGCAGCTGTCTCATTCGTCATGCCCTATTCATGCTATTGATAAAGAAGAAAAGAATATAAATAAATTTTATACCGATGAATCTATGAGCTTTTCTGAAAGGTACAGGGACAAAGCAATTGGTGCTGATGCAATCAGTGAAGTATGCTCTGTCACCTCAACTCTCTCACCAGAGATGTCAGTGGGGTGATGACTCGTGGACCTAAGTAAACTGATTACAAGCAAGAGCAGTATGTGCAGATACTTTGGGGAGAATCCATCAACATGAAATAATTCCCCTTCTCTACATAGTGCTAATGAGAACTTGGCTGGTATTTTCACATCCTCCTCCTCTAGATCTATATGGCATCTGCTTGAGGAAAAGAAGCTGCATTCCCACTGGCCTCTAAGACCTGGGTAATGTGCTGTCCTTGCACCCACACTGGCCCAAGCTGCACCAGGTGTTCTGGCCTCTCTGCCTGAAGAGGGTGACTGTACTGAACGTAATTGAAATCAGATTCCATTCATTCTGCCAGGGGATCCTCTGTTCTCTTTCTGCAGCAGAGACCAGCATGTTGCTAGACGACTTGGAATGCTGGACAATGAGGCTTGATAGTCTCAGCTGTTACCCAATGCTCAAGGTCTTGTTTTCTTCCATGAAGGCCACCCCCACACCCCTCCTTCCTCCTGCACCTGAGCCCCAGCGTCAGATCTAACTCTTTCATGTGAGGTACAGGCCTGCCAACTCCTATTATGGCAGAGACCCACTGGTTTACTTAAATTGAGGGTGAATTCAGGAGAAAAGGGATAGTAAAGGTGGATAGTCTTAATGGTGTTTGCTTTTTTGCATCTCTTCCCTGTCTTTCAGTCTCAGGTCAGATCAGTGACAACAAAGGGCCACTGGCAAGTCACTTCCCTGTCCCAACTTGCTCTGTAGGGGATTGGAGCACCTGACATGATGTCTGGATCCTGCTGTCTGGATCCTATGGAGAACTCACTTTTCATACTGGTGGTATTAGACCCCTATGAGGGCTGTCTCTAATAGCACCAGAAAAAGATTTTTCAATTCAGGTTCCACAGTGTATCCCCAAGGGGAGGTAGATGTTATTAGTGTGTAGCTTCCATAGCCACTGTGACCGTTAGGTGCTGTTCCAGCCTAATTCCTTGCCACCTCAAGATAGAGGCTTTCTTATCCATGGGCAGGGACAAGGCAAGTGAAGTTAAGTTCCCAAAGGTTTAGAAAACTGGAATCACTCTCCCTAAGGTCAAGGATGTTTCTCTTCTTCATATCTCACCATAAAATCTGGAGCATAAAAAATCACTTTCTGTGGTAGATGGACTTCTGAGATGGCACCCAACAGTCTCAATACCTGGTTGTATACACATCTTTTTCCAGTTATTTAGTTAAACACTAATCTACTTGTTGTTGTAAAAGGATTAGGTAGATGTAATTAAGCTCAAAATTGAACTGAATTTGAAGTTTGGTTATCTTTGATGGCTTGACCTACTCAGATTAACTCTTAAAAGAGACTGGGTTCTTCATGGAGTCAGGGGGATTCAACATAAGGAAGAGTCTCTGTTGCTGGCTTTTAAGGTGGAGGGATCAACATGCCAAGGAATAAGAACAGATTCTAGGAGCTCAGAGCAGCCTCTCTCTGGATGATGGCCAGAAAGGAAAGGGGAACCTTAATTCTACAACTGCAAGGAACTGAATCTTGTCATAATCAAATGAACTTGGTCAAGAGCCCTGAGTTCTAGAATACAGTGCAGGCTGGACAATACTTTGATTTCATATTTGTGAAACAGTGAGCTGAGAAACCGGTGTCAGACTTCTGGCTTACAGAACTGTGAACTGATAAATAGTTACTGTTTGAAGTTGTTAAATTTGTGATGATTTTTTTATGAAGCAATAGAAAGCTAATACACTTTCCTTATAGGAGTGTGGTATATGGCAAGATAAGAGGCTTCAGAGTCAGACAATTTTGAGTTCAAATCCCAGCTCTGTAAATTACTAGCTTAATAACTTTGAACTCTTTGCTCTCTCAGATTTTCTGAGATTCAGTTTCCTCATTCTTAGGACACTTATGAGAACCAAATGAGAGAGACTGTTTGGCACATAATGAGTGAGCCCTCCTTTACTCTCCATCCATTTCTAAAGAGTAGGGAGTGAATGGCTTGCAGGTGACCTAACTCAGGCATGGGGAAGAAGGAACAGAAGGATTAAGATAACCAAATACAGCAGAGAAGGGAAGAGTATGACACATTTATTAGATGAAAAAAAGTAACTGAGTTTTTTCTGCATATAACTGGCTATAACACTGAATTCAGATCTTACTTGTAATTCTAAGTGCTAAGTAAACATAAAGATATGTTTGGTGCAGGGCTGCAAATTATTTGTGAAACCAGACTAGGCTATACTTATATGAATGTATTTGAGTATGTGTGTGTGCAGGTGCTTGTATATTACAGTGCTTAAATACAGGGGTCATGATCTCAAATATCTTCACTAGTCAGGCAGATATGTAAATGAGGAAAATAGTCTAGTGAACATAAACAGGGCTGGGGACAGTGAAAAGTAATTGATGCCCTGCCTAGGGGCAATCTATGTTAATTTTCTAAACAAAGACTGTGCTTGGCAAACACAATTTTGTAAGTGAATATTGGCCTGGGGAAAGCCAGTTTGTGGCCTCTGACTTAAATCATGCCAGCCATCTTTTCATCTACTGGGACTGTAGTCAGGGGATCTCACTGTATGACCTTGGGGACATCTTTTTCCTTCTTTTGTACTTATTTTTCTCATATATGTATAAAAAGCAATAGTTATGAGCAAAGAATTTGGAGCCAAACTATCCATTGTAAGCCTGGCTGTACTGCTTACTAGCTATGTGACTTTGGAAAAGACCTAGCCTTTCTGTACTTCAATTTCCTCATCTGTAAGGTGGAGTATTAATACCTAATTAATAAGGTTTTTAATTAAGAATATACAGACACTGTGGTGGTGCCTGTGAGTAGAGGGATGATTCTACACCACCAGAAGGACTGCTTCAAGACTGAAACATGATGAAAAAAATGCATTCACCTTAAGGAGGCACAATGCAATGATGATATCAAAGTTCTAAAATGTTATTTACAATAAAGGGTTTTTTTTATTATTGTGGTGGTATTCAGAGTCTAATGGGATGTATGACCTTGAACATATCCCTTGCCTCTGAGAAGAGGCAAAAAGAGGTTTGAACACATGCTTCCTTCTTTCAAACCAGAATAGCAGTGCTTTAGTTTGTAACTACATTTGGGACTCTTCGTCAGATTTTGTTTGAAGAAGAGATTTCATTGCCAAGAAAATGTTTGAAGGCCTCAGATCTTGTCTATTCCTTCCTCTCCCATCCAAACCTATCCCTATTTAAAATATGAGAAGAGGGGCGCCTGGGTGGCGCAGTCGGTTAGGCGTCCGAATTCAGCCAGGTCACGATCTCGCGGTCCCGGAGTTCGAGCCCCGCGTCGGGCTCTGGGCTGATGGCTCGGAGCCTGGAGCTTGTTTCCGATTCTGTGTCTCCCTCTCTCTCTGCCCCTCCCCCGTTCATGCTGTCTCTCTCTGTCCCAAAAATAAATAAAAAACGTTGAAAAAAAATTTTTAAATATGAGAAGAATGAAGGCCAAGTTTTGCCTCAGGTCACACAGCTAGATAGTAGCAGATCACTAAAGACTCAGGTACCCAGACTTCTAGGGTGGTACACTTTCCATTTTATTAGGCTGAATAGCATGTGAATAGGGAGAAGAGGCAGTTGGGAGATGAGTGGTGAGTGGGGAATAAGTAGGAACAGGGACAAGAGACAGGGAACAGAGCCAGTCCTTGGCAGGCATGGAATGAAAGATTAGTAAGGGGTGCATCCAACTATAAGTGTACACTAATAATTGCAGACCAAATTTTCTAAGGCAAGAAGCCTCCTTGGCCCTATCCCCCATGCCTCCATTCTCCTCCAAGTCCCAATTTTGAGTCAGAGAAATAGCTTGCAAAAAGAATATCAAATTTTATCTTTCAAGGTTTATGTTGGATTATTTAGTCTAATGGTTTTTAGTTCATGGAGGAGTAAACGTAATTAATAATAGAATGATATGCAATGCTGCATATCCTTGCCAAAGCACACGATCTGGCAGAAACTATTCCCAAGTCTCTCTCTGACTAGTGAGCCAGAATAAAGGGGTCACTTTCCAGATGCTATCCTGGGTGAGGGGCACAAAGTCATTATCAAAAATCTGCTCATGTGAAATTGCAAAGCCTGGAAATGCTTTCACATACCAGGCTTTTCCACTGGAAAAAGTAACTACGTGAATTTAGAGCATACATGCTTTTACAATTACATTTAAACTGACATTAAAAACAAATGTGAAACAGCCCAAGCTGAACAGGTCAGCATGACCTGGAAAGCAAAGGAGAGAAAAAAAAGAGAGAGAGAAAAGTAAAAAAAAGGCTCAAAGTTAACAGCATTAATTCTGTCAGTCTGTTGTAAATAAGAAAATACCATTGCTGTATTAATGGCTTTATTAAGGAAATTTGCTAGCAAAAATATGTAACGTTCAAACAAACAGAAAGCAGTTAAAAATAAACTACATTAGTCTTTCAATCCACATTAGGGAAACTCTTGTTGGCTTAGAGATTCAAATTCTGTCCAAGGAGTGGCAAACTCCCCTCCCTCCAGAAGTCTTTCCTTGGCTTTTTTCCAGAATGTTGCTGACTCAGGGGAGGGAGTGAGGGGAGAGAGAGAGAGAGAGAGAGAGAGAGAGAGAGAGAGAGAGAGAGAGAAGAGATTGAGAGAGAGAGAGAAGGTGGAGAGAGACTGGAGAAGGAGGAGAGTGGGAAATGCAGGCCCCAGGCAAGGCAGAAAGAGTTCTGACTCTCATATTTGTCTGCCCTTGGTCTCACAGACTCCACATCCACAAGAAGGAAACTGGTTTCAATATGGAGTCTTTGGGGCAGAGACAGAGAATATCAAGATATTACAAACTCTAAGTGTCTCTCCACTTGGAATAATGCAAAGTTGGAGGCTGGCTTGAGAGAAGAATAAGAACTCATACCTGATGGAGAGGCAAGTGAATGATGTGAATGAGTAGTGGGGGATTATGGGGTACTAAGGCTAGAAGTAAAAGGTACAGTCTGATCCACTTTCCTCCTTCATCATAACTTCAATAGGAAATAAGAGAAGTAGACACCAGGTTTTAGATTTTGCCTTCCTCCCTCTTTATGAAAGGATTAAGAGTATGTGCTTCTGAAAACAGAATCGCCTTGACTTTGGGAATAAGGAGAAAATAACTGACTCTAGTCTCCTGGTCTGTTTGGAGAGAGGGGACAGCTGGCTTCTTAGAGCTGCTCCTTCAGGAGAAGCAGAAATCTGGTCCTTGTTTACTGAACTTATATGGATCAGCTTCTGCCTTCATCTCAGTGATAGAGACTGAGGTTAAAAGCTAAGTCCTTGGCAGTGGTCCAGCAGAATGGAAGTAAGGGGAAACTCATGAGCTGAATAATGACCAAGTAAAAATGTCCATAGGAGCCTCAGCTAGGAAGCACCTTGTGTCCCATCAGCAAAGCTTCTTCCTGGCAGCACACTGTGGAAAGTGAGCAACCAAGCCAGAGCTTCACAGCATCCATGCACCTGAGTGCCATCACATATAAGCCAAAATAACTAAAAAGCACTATGCTAATGCCAAGTCATATTATAGAAATCAACAATCATGATACTACTACATGAAAGATAATTGATATTACTTCTAGAGCTAGTCCTCACAACATCCCTGTGAAGTAGGGAAATGATGAGTTCCGTTGAAGGGAGTCATTAACCAAGAGAGTAGCCCCTAGCCCCAATGGTGGAGTCTGTTTTGAGGAGCAAGGGCAAGAGGCCCTAAGCTTCAGATTCCAGGTACTTCCAAGGTATCCATTAGAACCTTCTAGAGCCCTCATTTCTGAATGAAGTTGGTCAGCCTTTCTTCGGTGTCTGGTTGTTCTGAGACACTTGCTATTGCTAACCGGGAATTTTTCTAATATGAAATAGAGACACCGTTGAATGTAGCAACTTAAAGGATGGGCTTGCATCTAGCAGTCCCCATAATCAGATGCTTGAGTGAGGTCCTCTGATGTAAGAGGCAGCATGCAAAATTTTTAGAGAGGGGGTGGCTGCAATTTTAGATTGGGTTTTTTTTTCTTTTCCTACCTACCTGTAAGATAGGCAAGATGGAAAAAATGGAAAATTCCTACTTAAAGTTGTTTTCCCCCTCTCTTTTATGCTTTATTGACAAATATACTAAAGTGTGTGTGTGTGTGTATATATATATATATATATATATATATATATATATATATATTTGTGTGTGCCTCTTTGTACACAGCGGGCAAGAATCAGTTGGTGAGGGTGGAGGATATGGACGAAGAGAAGGGAGGTAGAATTTAACAGCCTCATTACAGCTACTCAGAGCCCAACTATTTGGTCTTCTGAATTTCTTGCAGCAGCAAACAATCCCATAATATTAAAAGCATTATTATTCAGCCTGGAGATGGGAATGCTTCGAAATTATTGTCTCTGTGCCTAACAGCTCACTAATCAAAGCTTTCATGCCTCATTTTGCACCCTGGGGAGAGTCTTCAGTCTCTTTTAGTTTCATCGTGGCCAGCATGACACACCACCCCGTGCAAGCCTGGGGTGACCTTTTATCTTGGTCAAGATCCAGATTTTCTTCTTAGCTCCAAATGCCCGTTCAAATTTTCTGCAGGTGATTTCCTCAGGATTTGTGCTTACGTTTTTTAGATTGCTGACTGCTAGAAGGCTGAAATGTCAATTTTCACTTCTGCCACAGAACCATTGGTCCAATGGGGTTTTAAGCAGGGGAAAGAAACACATTTCTTAAGATATCTAAAAAGGGCAGCCAGGATTAACTAGACTGAGGAAAATGGAACCTGATTCTAGAAAATGTGTGATCCAGGGTAGTGATGCTGTTTCTGGTTTACTTCCTAGATACCTGTTGTCATGGCAATATTATCAATAATAGACAATCTGAAGGCTCTACTGATTTCGGAGTGGCTGTGTACTTTTTTTCCCTTAGTTCTACATCATATAAACATGATCCCAAAGGATGTGCAAAATTCTCTAAAAAAGCATCTTGCTCAAGTAAATTGCCTATGTATAAGTTTGGTTCAATAAGAAAATATCTTAAATGCTTTTGTGATCTTACAGACCACATTATACAATTTGTGAAAACAGGTGGCTATCTTTTAAAATTTTTTAATGTTTATTTTTGAGAGAGGAAAAGAGAGAGGGAGAAAAAGCATGAGCTGGGGAGGGGCAGAGAGAGAGAGAGGGTGACAGAGGATCTGAAGCAGGCTCTGTTCTGACAACAGAGAGCCCAACGCAGGGCTCAAAGTCACAAACTGTGAGATCATGATCTGAGCTGAAGTCAGATGCTCAACTAACTGAGCAGTTGGCTATCTTTTTAAATCAAAAGTAAAATGTTTTCAAACAAGCAGTTATTTTATTTCAAATAATTTTTTTCTGAATTGTTTTATTTAGAAAATACTTGCCTTTGTATATATGACCTATTGTGTGCTGTGTACTCTTAGCTTTCTGCCTACTGCCTTCAGAAAATAATTCTTATGACATCATTTTACTCTCTCAAGAGCAACTGATGGATTTTAGAGCACTTACAGCAAAAGTAAACAACAATAAAATCTTTCTGCTCCTACTACACTTTAAAAACTCAGGGATTTTAAATGGAAAATTTACAAGTAAGATACTCATTGAAGTACCAGATATGGGTAATCATCAATTTTGATGACTAGAAAAAAATTATTTACCAAGACAGACTACAACATGTATGTGCTGTCCCAGATAATTCAGTTGGAAGGAATTATGAGATATAGTTTCTGGTTTCTCCACATACAAGTTTGCTTGAGAGCTATAATTAGAGAGAAGTATAACATTTTCCCTCCAATGTGTCACCAAGTATTTATGTAATCAACCAGAGGATGGCAATCTAGACCATGGAGAACAGATTTCAAGAGTTGATTCAAAGGTAATACAGAGACCAGAGAACCAAGGAACCAGTACCAAAGGCTACATTGTAATAGTAAAGAGTAGGCCCCATTGGTGACTGGGAGCACACAGGCCAATTATCATCCAAAATAGGGGTGGAAGGTACAGTGATATATGTTGTGTGCCTACAATGTTTCTTTATAAACTTACAACTTATGTAAGGAAGATTGTATTATTCCCATACTATAGCTGGGGAACTTAGGCTCAAATATCTAATGATTTGCCAAAGGTCATTAAGATAGTAGGTGGAAGAGCCAGGACTAGAAATGAGGCCTGTCTGTACTGAGTGCATTACACTATTTCCACTATACCACAGGACTTCTTAAATCCAAAAACATAAAAGAAAGAAAAACAGAGGTTGTAAGTGCTGAGTCACATGTGCACACTGATATCAAAGTTCATGGGGCAATTCTGCTCCTCAGTTATGCAGATCTGTAGGAGCACTCAGGTATCTGAGAATCGTGTGTAGGAGTAGCATCGAGACTTACCACTTGCATCTCCAAGCTGAAGATTGTTAGGGCTTTAATTAGAGTCAAAGGAGAAGGGAGAAAATCCCAGTAACTGAGTTACAAATTATTGATTTTTTATGATACTCTGCTGCCTGATGAACAAGAGGTAGAGGGCATTCAATCACTGGGTGGGAAGTGGGACCCAAATTCTACAAATCTGTGATTTATAGGCTTCTTACTTTAGCAAAAAGGTTATATGGTAGCACCTCAATGAGGTTCTGGATAGATGTTGAAAGATTGGTTAAAAAGTGCACAAAAGGATTAGTAATATTTTTAGGGAAGAATATTTGGATATCCAAAATATTTAGTGATTATTCTGTATGATGTTGGAAGTAATTATATTTCTCAGAAATAACTGGTCTAGCATGTTTCTTGAGTCAGGAAGCTGTACTTGTGGCCATTAGATGAATTCGACAATAATGCTGTATGTATGTATATGTATAATAATGTATAATAATGTATGCTTTATGTATGTATGCTTTATGTATAATAATGCTTTATGCATGAAAAGAATATTGCAGACCCAACATGGTTTACTTTAGTGGTTTTAGTGGCCTCTGGTACATACTCTTGAGATGTGGTGAGGATGGTCTACTCTTGGTCATGAAGCCATTCTTGATTGATTCTCCTGGTGAACAATGGCATACACATCTACAAAATAGAAGACTTGGGCTAAGGGTGTTGTCTGACTATAGGATAAATTATTTATCTATACCCAAGTTTTCCAAAGTGTATTACATTAAACAGTGGTTTTGTAGGATATTAACAGGTGTTATATGAAAAAAAAAGTGTTTCTGTGGTTGAATTAAACTATGAATCCTGAGTTACCAAGCTCCTCAGGTTACTTTATTGCAGTACTTGCCAAGGTCTGTGTTACGCTAAAATATACTATAAATTTTCCTGAGCAGGACCATAATATGTAGGTTTGTATAAATTATTTGACCTTAAAAATCATTTTTCATGGACCATGTCATTGAACTAGTTTTCTCAGAACCCATGCCAGGAAACACTTGCCTAGACCAAGGCAAGAAGTTTGCATAAGGGAAGGACTTATGTACGTGGTCAGTACTTGCAGGTATCAAACCAAATGGAGGCAACTAACCCAGGAACCAACGCTGCAATCCTAGCTGTTTAGCAAAATTTGCTGCTAGACTTTTTTTTTCTTTCTCTACCTGGTCTACTGTGTATTTCTATAAAGTTTAAGTCATGACCTATATACCACACTTGCAATCCACTAATTGTCTTTAAAAAGCAAACATACAAAGTCAGCCAGAGAAAGACAAATGCCATATGATTTCACTCATATGCGGAATTTAAGAAACAAAGTAGATGAACATAGGGGAAGGGAAGGAAAAATAAAATAAATTAAAAACAGAGAAGGAGGCAAACCATAAGAGAATCCTAACTACAGAAAACAAACTGAGGGTTGCTGGAGGGGAGGTGGGTGGGGGATGAGCTAAATGGCTGATGGGCATTAAGGAGGGCACGTGTTGGGATGAGCACTGGGTGTTATATGTAAGTGATGAATCACTAAATTCTACTCCTGAAACCAATACTACACTATGTTAACTAACTTCAATTTAAATAAAATCTTGGAAGGAAAAAAAAAACCCATACAGACACACAAAATGATACATGAATAGGTCTATCCCATGTCATAGATCTTCAGCTTCCTAAACTCCAAATCTTTTAGCATAATAATGGAGTCCATTTTCAATGTGGTTTTAGCTTACCATCCCCATTTCCCCAGATCTGGCCATTTTAAACTACTTACTATTCCTCAAACTCTCAATGTGCTTTTCTTATGTCTCTGTGCATTTATTCAAACTGTGTCCTTTGCCTTGAATTCCCCGTCCCTTCTGTCTCATCCAACTTCTTCCTAGTAATTTCTTCTTATCCTTTAGGATGTATTATCACTGTCTGTCTCCCTTTGTTTAAATTTTTGAGGTCAGAGATTTGCTCCTCAAAATATCTACCATAGTGTCTGGCACAGAGTGGGCATTCAATAAGTATTTGCCAAATGGGGGCACCTGGGTGGCACAGTCGGTTAAGCATCTGACTCTTGATTTTGGCTCAGGTAATGATCTCTCGGTTTGTGAGATCAAGCCCCATGTCTGGCTCTGCACTGTGAGGAACCTGCTTGGAATTCTCTCTCTCTCCCTCTCTCTGTCCCTCTCCCCCACTCATGCATGCTCATGCACATGGTCACTCTCACTCTTTCTCTCTCTCTCAACAATAAATAAATAATCTTAAAAAATATTTTCCAAATGGATAGATGAGTGAATTGATGGAAAGATGAAAGGACTAGCTAGTTGGCTATTTGGAAGGATGAACAGATAAATAGATGGATGAATAAATGCTGTGAAACTTGTCTTCCAAAGACCCATGCCATGAATAGTGTTTCATCACTGGAATCACTCTCTTGCATCCAGAAGCAGAAACAGCAATCCAGAAGCAGCAATTCAGGGCTGCTCTTGAGCATGGAGAATGACAAAAGAGCTGTCATCAAGACTGTCTTCAACACTGGAAACCACAAAGATGTTCATAGTGTACATGATGACATCAGATCATAGCCATGGGCTCCCTGAGCCATTTTCTCAACTAGAGAATCCTGGAGGTTGTTTAAAACCTGCAGAAATGCTAACAGTTTTGAGTCTCAGATGTAAAGTTCAGTCTTCTAGTAGGAAAGAGACTTCTCAAATATGCTAAAGTAACCTCTGAAGAAAATGTTGAACACTTTAGATTCTCACATGTTCCAGGTTTATTTTCCTCTTCTGGGTTTGGCTGCTACATGATATTCCTGAAAGGCCCACCATCTTCCATGGTCCAGGAAAAGAGGGAGTAAGCAGATGCCAATGTCGTTTATTAAAAACTGAGGACTCAAGAGTTGCAAAATGCAAAAATAAAAATGTTTGGGGAGGAATAGGAGGTTTCAGTGAGGAGGGGAGGGTTAGGAGATAAGATGGCAAGTCAGGGCAATTATATCTTTCTCATTACACCTTGGAAACTCTAAGTATATCCTTGGGAAGTGTAGACAAAAGTGAGAGATGGCTGTGCACTTACTCTGATTATGGGCTGTGAAAAACCCACAGCTAATTCATCAGAGAGAAGGTCCTTTTCTGGAAAGTTATATTTATAAATATTTTCTTAGGCTAAAAGTAGGCAAGAGGTTTAGATTCTTGAAGCAGTTAGCAATGTGCACTTTTCCAAAAGCAGCAATAAATGAACCAGGTTCAAAGAAAGGCCTATTCTAGTTGTTAATGGGCAGTTAGTTAATAGCCTGAAAGCAGTCTTTAAGAGATCCACCCTGCGAATCCAACCACCCCTGGAAACACCAAGAAATACCAAGAGCTCCTAAAAAAAAAAAAAGGAGCAGTGAACATGTAGATAGGCCTAGAAGCAAAAAGGAAAAAGCTATGTGCTTTAAGTATCTCTGAGTTATGGAGATCACATCACCAAACAGTAGATGAACACTACAGAGAAAGTTAGTTAGAGATCTTGAGGTCTCAAGACCAAGCAAGCATCAGCTGTAGTGTGCCAGCTTCTCTAAGATACAAGGATAACCCTTCTGCCCTCCACTCCTTCAATAATCTGTACATCCAGTATATTTTTGGACACATAATATACCTTACTTAGGTGTAATCTGAGGTAGCTAAAATTACTATTCAAGTCAAAATACTCAAGTTTAGACTATCTATACTTCTAAGGGCAATGGATACATAATCCACAAAAAGGCTAATAAGCTTTCTCTATGACTTTAGACATAGAATCACAAAATGGTAGTGCCATACAGGTCTTTGGTAAATCTCATTATCTCAATTTTATGATAGGAAAATTGAGTCTCAGAGGGGAGAAGGGACTGCCCAAGGCCATACTCCTAGTTCCCATTTCTGGCTACCATTTTGAGTTTACTGATGGGAAGAATAAAACAAAGTTATATGAATTTTCCTTCAATGTGATAAGAATGTCTATGCCAAAACCAAATCTTATGAGAAGGGAAGTCTATTGCTAAAGTATTTAAAGAGCCACTCTGCATTTATGCTTTCTATAGTTTTTCCATTGTTTTGAGTAAAGATGTACTGTACACTGAATTTGCAAGTTAACCATAAACTTGAGAAGGGTTTGCAGCAGAGAATCAGGGAACATGGAAATAACTTTAGCAAAATGGAAAGGTTTGTTTTTCAAACAATGGTGTTTAAGTGGGTAAACACTTGGGATGTTACTGGCATGGTATTTGAATATATGATTCCTTAATTACTAGGATTGGCTTCCAAACAGGATTTTGATGGTACTTTTAGTTTGAGGTGATAAGAAGTGATTTCTGGTGATGTTCTGCCTGTTGTAATTGTTACATATTATAGGGCATGACAAGTAATTCAGGGTAAAAGCCAACTGGTAATTGCTTTAAACAGCTTACCATCTAAATTACTAGTGACCTCACTATCATAGTAAGCCCTCACATTTGTCTAGCATGTTGTCATTTACCAAAGATGTTCACATTCATCATGACTCTGTGAGTGATATCTCTAAATTACAGATGAAGAAACTGAGGCCTAAAGGAAGCACTGTAAATAATGGAGCTGGGCCTTTAATTTAGTTCTGCCTGACTCCAAAGGTAAGACCATTTACACAATATCAAGAATCCTTGTATCTTGTAGACATTTCTTCAAGTTTGCCAGCCTGCACTCTGTTGCTTAGTATGGTGCTTCTAAATATCATAGAAATTGAACTGAAATGAAAGTCATTCACAGTACCTCTCATCTTCTTTTCATTGTGCGGACCAAGCCCATACAAATTTGAGCACACTATCCAATAAATCAATTTGAAAACTTACTGTACCACTCTCTCCATGAACTATACAGATTTATGCCTGACTGATATATGGAGAAGTGAAATTATCTGGTATACAAAAACTCCTTTTCTTTTTTTTTTTTTTGTACATGTATGTCCATAGCATTTTTATTTGTAATGGGGAGAAAAACAATGGAAACAAGTAACATATCCATCAATATGTGAACGAATAATTTACAGTATATCCACACTATGGATATACTACTCAGCAGTATCAAGGAATAAATTATTGATACATACAACAATGTGAATTTATCTCAAAATAGTTATGCTGATTAAATAAACTAGACAGCAGAGGTCATACTGTGTGCTTGTATTTATATAAAATTGTAGAAAAAAAACAAACAGAACTCCAGTGACAGAAATCAGATCAGTTGTCTAGAGGTGGGGTTGGGAAGCAGGAAAGGAAGAGAGAGAAAGGAGTTACAAAGAGGCGTAAAACCATTTTGGAGGGTGATAGATATGTTAACTATCTTGGTTGGAAGGTGTACAGATATGTCAAACTTGTCAAATTGTACACTTTAAATATACGAGTTTATCAGATGCACAGACTCCTTTTCAAAAAGGGTTCACTATAATCATGTCACAGACTGCTTTATAATGGAGGATGTTGGCTGAAACATGAACTAATTTTAAGATTTGGACCCAAATTTTATGAGAACTTTTGTTATCATTAACTTCACCTGCATCAAAGCAGGCTTGCAATTCATATTATCAGATTGAAAAACAAGAGGTTCTTTACCTGGGAGCCCCTATCTCTTACACACAATGGACAGAGGGCTAAATACTGAGAGATGACTGCATTAGGGGTTGTAACATTCATATGAAGAAAAATTCCTCTTATCCCTTTTATTCCCTTGATTTATATCCCTCTTATTCCTTTGTCATCTTTCCTGGCTTTCCTTCTGCATTTCTACACCCCAGTCCTGCCTCTTCTTCCCCACCATAGACACAATTGTAGGATTTCTCTGGAGTATAATAAGCAAACAAGAACAAGGTTGGTCTTTCTCAGATATTTGAGTCTCATTTGATGTGGCTGCCTGGAAGATTACTCACAGAGCATCTGCTTGCCATGTCTGGGAGCACTAGCCACTATTTGAGATGGTTCTGTTACAACTATTTCAAATGGAACCTGAGTTATTTGTAGGACTTTGGTCTGTGTAAAGACTATTATTGGCCTGTAAAGGAGGGGAGGATACAGCTATCAACATGAAGACCCACACATAGAGAACAAGTTGGTTTATATAAAAATGTACATGGATAGAAGTATTGAGCACCTCACAGAAAGCCAGTGATGGACAAGTGCACTAAATTAGCTTTGAGAGGGGGAGGGGAAATGGCAGGATTCTAGGATCTTGGGTTTTCCAAGCTGATAATGAGTAATCAAGTAAGAGGCTACAGTTTCAGGCATTCAGAAATGAGCTTGCTTTTCTTCAAGTCCCATTTCCAAATCAAAGTAGACTAATGAGCTTGCTTTTCTCATGAAAGGTGCTTCATTTTGGAAGCATCAGGCAGCAGAGAGTACCATGCCACTGTGCGGGCATATACATGAAGAAATGATGAATTTGGAGGGGGAAATATAAGTGTAAGCCAAGACTTTCTGGAATGGTGACAGTGTTCACAGTAGACACAGACTAGGGGACAGAGAGCCTTATGATGAAGGGCTGCCCTTGAAAAAGCTGCATCTTCCTTCTGTAAAGCTACAGTGCTATTGAAGAAATTATTTTGGAAATTATCAATAGATTTGCAAAGAAAAGGAAATGATTAAAAGGCCTGCTCAACCCTGGGACATATGGGATAGAAAACTGGCTCTGCTTGGCAGTCTAGTCATAGGCTCCAAAGAGAAGCAGCTTCTCATTCCAGATGGCCAGCCCTACAATATAGGAGTAGTTAGTTGAGGATATTCCTGGTTGTTCAGGGCCAGCCTGTGCCTAGGTCATCCTGCACCTGTGACTATTCTCAATTCCATAATTCTCTCATCCTAGCCATCATTCAATAACATAAGGCCAGTATCACTGTGTCTTCTGACTCCACACTCACTCGTCCCCTGATGGGACTTGATCCCTGCTTCACATCTTCTGCTCCTATGCTAAGCCCTAGAGTGGGGTGTGACATCATTAAGGATAAAGAAAGGCACCAGCTGGCTGATAGCCACATTGGATATGAAGGGGTCAGCCTGTATCTAGAGTATGGCTGCCCACCTAGGAAGCACCAAAGAGGAAAATCTGGTTCAAAGCAAGAACAAGAGAATGAGGGAAGGAAAGGGAGAAAGACAAAGGGAGAAAAGTATCATACCTCCTAGAGTCATTCCTGCCTCATAGCATTTCCGTAGGCGACAAGATGGACAATTTTTCCTTCGGAATTTATCGATGGTGCAATCATTTCTGCTGGCACACAGGTACTTCTGTTTCCCTAGGAGAACAAACAGAAGAGTAGACACCCTATTAATGCATTTCCAGAGTCTCTCTCCTTTGGTATTTCTAGGCAGAAAAGACATAAAGGTAACCCTGCCAGATAAGAGAAGTGGACAGAGAATGGCCCTAAAGAATTTGATCACACAGAATTACACAGGCTAGTTTAATTCTATGCTATATTGTTTGGTTTTCATAGGAGTTTTTAATTAATATGAACAATTGAGGTCCTGTTGATACTTCCCTTCATGATAAGAACTACGTAACGTTTTTTTAAAATAAGACATTCTACCTTTACTGAAAGGCACGAACACCCATGGGAAAATGATCAATGGCAGAAATTACCACTCCTTTAGCATGGCACAGCAGAGACTTGGGCTTAGGCAATGTTTCTTCCTCCTGACCCCTGTATTCATGCAAAGGATCATACTCAAGCTAACAGAATGCTTATTTTTCATAATAAAAAAAAACAGGTAAAACTTCTATGAGAAAGAACTCCATGGTATTTCTACTTGTTTTTAAATTGCTAGCTATCATAACCCCAATCCTGCAAGTTATAAAAACGAAACAGAGATAAAGCTCAATGCCTGTGAAGTGAATCACACCAGGCAAAGGGAAGTCTTCTGAAGCCAGTGTGTGTGTGGGGGGGATTGCTGTCGTGTACACCTGGAGCTGTCACAGATACACAGAAACATATACATGTGTTCAGACTCAGAGATCTTCAGGATCACAGCTGCTCAGATAAAGACATGGAAGTCCATTAAAAAATACATATTTTACTCAACATTTTGCCTCCTTGCTCCTAACATAGGCCTGGCATACAGTAGACCCTCAAATACTGACTGAATGAATACACAAATGGTGATCCACAGGTATACAGAGTAGCCAGCATAAACAGACAGACATACATATCCTGCTGCTCTGAAACATGCACGACTTCTTTATGCAAGTCCTTCTCATTTACTGCTGTGCTTTAGTTTATGTGAGAGACTGTGATGTTAGGGAGGCTTCTTTTAGCAGAGGAAGCATATTTGTGGTAGGGAAAAGGAAGAAAAATTTAAGAGCAATTGCTATTTGATAGCAGGAGAAAAACACATAAATTTAGCTATAGCTTGGCTTTTCCCTCCCTTTTCAGCATAAAATGTACATATCAGGCACAGAAAACACTGTATTATAGTAGGTTATTTTATGTAGGAGACTCACTAGTAGCCAGGTCAGCAAAATCTGCCTGTTCCTTCCTTCCTTCCTTCCTTCTTTCCTTCCTTCCTCTCCACCCTGTTACTCTCTCATTCCCTTCCCCTTGTTAAAGGACCCCGAATGCTGGGCTTGAAGGAACTGTTGAAAACTACTCCAGTATAACCCTTTCATTCCAAGGATGAGTTCTGGGAATGTGACTTGCCTGAAGAATACTCAACTGGAGACCTATCAAGGAAGAATGTTACTACTTAATAGGCACCTGCTATGAACTAAGCTTATGCTGGCAAGTTTGCATATGTCATTTATTTTTTTAAATGTTTATTTTTGAGAGAGAGAAAGGCAGAGTGTGAACAGGAGAGGGGCAGAGAGAGAGAGAGAGAGAGAGACATAGAATCCAAAGCAGGCTCCAGGCTCTGAGCTGTCAGCACAGAGCCCAACACAGGCCTTGAACCCACAAACGGCAAGATCATGACCTGAGCCGAAGTCGGGCGCTTAACCCACTGAGCTACCCAGGTGACCCTACATATCCCATTTAAATGAATAATCTCAGCAGTTCTTTGACATAGGTACTATCATTACTTTTACTTAACAGATGAGAAAACTAAGGCCTCTAAACAAGTACTCTTTCTACCATTTGTATTAACAGAACACATAATTTACTAACAGCCTTTTTCTGCTGCAAACTGCAGATTCTTATTTGTGCACAGAAAGGATGTTGCTGTGAGTGCCATTCAGTCATTGAGTATCAACTCCTAGAGGGGAGGCCCTGTATCCAATTCCGGTGGGTTCACTTCCAGTGCCATGGATGTTCTAGAATGGGGACATCCCCAGTTTTTGGTGCAGCTGCAATCCTCAGGACTAGTTTGTCACATTAATTAGTAAAAATAGGGTCAAGTTATGAATACTTCTTTGAGGAATCTCTTCTTCCACAGGAAAATACTAGCTCCTGAACCCAAGTTTGCAAAGGAATGGTTACAGAGCCAAAGGATTAGGGCTCCCAGAGGAGTTCTAGATTCCGCTGCTAAAAGTAAACCATCCTGTGAATGAAGAAGATTACAGTGGAAAAAGTATGAATTTGTTTTTTCAATTTGAAACTCAGATCATCTCCCTAGCTATGGTTCATATTTTGTCCCAAAATGTCTCCTGGCTTAAAACACAGATATCCTTTATAATTTACCTGGGAATAAGTGCAAAGCCCAGTACAACCAATGCCATTGTGTATTAATTTAACATTTATTGAGCATTTATTATGGGCCAGACACTGTACTCACTTTTGAGGTTACAGAGGAAAATCTCTGCTGAACAAAAATGTTTAAGTCCTAGATAACAGAGAAAGCACTAGGCTGGAAGTCATGAGATTTGAATCCTTGTTCAGTTTTATTACTAACTCACCATATGACCTTGCACAAGTCCTTTAGCCTCTCAGCTCCATTCATAATGTGATAGGTTGAACTGGAAAACCACTGAAATCTCTTCCAGCTCAAGGAGTCTTTTTTATTTTATTTTATTTTATTTCTTTATTTTATTTTAATTCAAGTATAGTTCACATACAGTGCTACATTAGTTTCAGGTGTACAATAATACAGTAACTCAAGAATTCCATATCCAGCTCAAGGAGTCTTAAAAAATATCTGGATTTTATCCATAACATATTTGTAGAGTCTTTTATATAAACGTTACAAGTATTAACAATAAGCAAGAAATTAACCAAAATAATTATCTCTTCATCCTCAACTCCCTCCTTTTAGGATAGTAACTTGCTGTAACATTACCTTTTATATCTACAGTCATTTGATCTTTTCTCTTTGTTTTCTACAGCCCTTCAAAAAATAAAGGCAATTAACACAGTATTAGGCACTGCTATTGCAAGCCATATGCAACATATGTATAAACAACATTCTTACACATATGTGTGTACTCATTCATGTGTGAATGAATGTGTGTGTGTACACCCACAATAGGGTGTAATCTTTGTGTATATGTGTGTGAACATATAAAGTATACAACATATTAAATCATACAAATGCATAAATATGAAATATGTGTTTCTTTGAAGCAGAATAGTGACTCTAAAGTTTTAAATGATACTTAATGGTAACACAAGTGGTGAAGGTTCCCAAATATGGATATGGAAGGAATCTCCTAAAAATGGAACTGTAACTCATCTGTACAGTTTGGATTAGGAACAAAAATGGGATGGAAAAACCTCTCAAGGTTGTTTCCAATCTACTTCTCCTGCCTGAATTACCAACTTCCTCAAATGATAACAGAACCAATGTATAATCACTGGGTTGCTATTACTTCTTTCCTATTTATCCTACTTTTCCAATATGGCTGAATTTTTCAGGGTTCCTAATAATAACAGTGAATTAAAATACAGTATGCAATAACATGTGTATTTTACATATTTATTTATATATAATAAATATAAAACATACAATAACATAAAGTGACAATAAATTAAAGCATAATATAAAATATAGTAACATAAGATTAAAAATGTCTACCATTCGATTAGCTTACAAAAGTTAGTAACAATCTTGTACAAAGGAGTATAATAGGGATTATTGTATACATCATTCTATAGCTGAATAAAATGATTCTCACTAAGATGAAACTGACCTGCCTGGCATCACAGTTAGTTTTCTCTAAATCACAGACCATGAGGCTATGAATCTTACAGATTGGAGACAATTTTAAATAGTGTCTGGTCACAACACACACACTCCTCTGTACAAGGCTTGAATTCCCTCTGTAATATCCCCATAAAGATTGCCCCAATGTTTCTTGAATTGAAGCCCATTCCATTTCTGGACTCCGTTATAACACTCTTCCTTCCAGGACACTCATGATTTATCTCCTTGTAGTTCTGACCCATTGGGTCTAATTGGAACGAACTCATCTTTGGGCTGTAAAGAATATTGGAAGCCTTATAACAAAATGTCCCTATGTGATGCCTGACTCTTCAGTTATGAAAATGGACACAAAGTATTGAAATCTCATGCCCCAAGCCACAGGAAATTGGTGGTAGAGCCAGAGAAAAATCTGGCAACTGCATCCAATGGAGATGTAGTGTGGGTGGGTGTAGCCTCAAGACAGAGCACCTGGGTTTTAGGTATCCTTGTTCATTGTTTAGTAAGTATATGGCCCTATGAATGCCTTCTTGGCATTCAGTTGACAGAAGTGTAAGTGTGATCTGGGTATGCTCCAAGGTGGTCCTAGAAAGTCCTCTATTACCATGCAGTAGCCTAGATGACTGAATAATAAACACAGACAACACAAACTCCTATCCATCTCCTCCTCTTCAGATTCTACAAATATTACACCTAGTTCTCTGAACACCAAGGCTATATCAACAACTAATAATGAGTCTCACAAAAAAATGCCATTGTGAAATTTTTGGCAAAATACAAAAAATCCTCTCTCGTTGAAGGAGGTTAAGTTCACACTCTGGAATTGCAAACCAGTTGCATATTTAAGTACTTGATAAATCTCCTATTAGAACAGCTGCAAACACTTGACTACTATGAATGGTCACATAATGGAATAGCATGAGGTCCTCTGCTTGCCAGCTGGCTCTGAAATCCTTGACTGGCTGATGATGTTCTACATGTTTCTTCATGGTCCTTTTGTTCCATCATAAAGCTTAAGTATGATCCAAAACTCCACCAAGAACAGAAGTCATGAGACCGCCTTCAGATATTGTCTCCACAGAATTCCCATTTCTATTGTTTTTTGTCATCCTCATTGGTGTTGCCATGCAGTGTGAGTTGAGGTCAGTGTTTAATTAGGCTTCTTTCAATTTGTTCATTCTGAAAAATCCTACTTAAATCATATCAGTTAAAGCAGGGGAGTTATCCATCACCTGAGGTATCATGCAAATGAGAGGACTGAATTGTCATGTTTATTATGAAGCTACAGAAAAGACTTAAGAACACAGGACTACTTATCCTTTATTTATTTGTTTACTGTTTTATTTATTTTTGACAGGAGGGAGAGAGAGAGAGAGAGAGAGAGAGAGAATGAGCAGGGGAGAGGCAGAGATAGGGAGACAGAATCTGTAGCAGGCTCCAGGCTCTGAGCTGTCAGCACAGAGCCCGATGCAAGGCTCAAACCCATGAACCATGAGATCATGACCTGAGCCAAAGTTAGACACTTAACCAACTGAGCCACCCAGGCACCTCAGGACTACTTATCCTTTATAACTAGAGTGTGAATAAAGGACCTATATGAACAAAACTAAAAAAAAAAAATATTGAGGTATATAAAAGACCTGAATTAAGTGGAAAGACGTACAGTATTCCTGGATGAGATGATGCAATATTGTAAAGTTATTGATTGGTCCCCTTCCCCCAGTGAAATCTATAAATTTAAAACAATCCCAACAAAATCTTGACAAAATAATGTCAAAGCTCACCTGAAGTAGTAAAATTTATGATATTGCCAAGATATTTTTGAAAAAAAAGAGTAATAAGACTTTTCCTATCAGACATTTAAAGTATTATAATGCTGTAATAATTAGAGCAGTTTGATAGTGACTCCACTATGGATTGATCAGTTGAAGAGATCAGAAAAGCCAAAAACAGACTCCATATATGTAATATGTAATTCTAAATCTGTGGAAAAAGGATGATTTATTCACGAACTGGTGTCATAACTGGCTAAATATTTGAAAACGAGAATAAAGTTAAATTACTAGTTGAAACCAAAGTAAACTCCATAATGACCAAAGATGTCAATGAAAAAAACAAAAACAAAAATAAAAGGAAATCATTAAAGTATTATTAGAAAGTATAGGTGATATATTTTTAAGGTAGAAAGGGCTTTTTAAAGAATGACAATAAAGAAAAATAAGTGAACATTTTGATAGACTTAGTTGACTAGAAAACATTTAAAGTTTTTAATCAAACTCAAAGACAACCATAAACTAATGAAAACATATTGGCATCAACTATGGAAAAACAGTGGTCGATTTCCTTGATATACAGAGATGAACAGTGCAGTAGAAAATGGACAACAAACATGAAAAGTCAATTAAAAGAAGAAATATAAATGATCAATAAAAAATGAAAATTGTTGAATTCAACTTCACTAGAAATCATAGAAATACAAATTAAAGAAGATATCATTATCATAAGTCAGATTGATAATGATTAAATACTAGTATTGGCAAAGAGGTATTGCTGGTAGGAATATAAACTTTTTGAGAGCATTTTATAAAATATCCAAAAAATTTAAGTACACATAAGCTTTAACCAGTAATTCCACTTCTTGGAATGCTTAATAAGAAAACAATTATGTAACTACAAAAAAAGAAGTACAATATAGCATTATGTAAACAGAGAATATTGGAAAAATTTAAATATCTAACATTAGGGAGATGACAAAATTATTCCATATTTATGCAGGAGAATGCTGTACAGTCCTCTTTTTTTTTTTACTTGGAACTATGTTCACAATATTGTGTTTTGTTAAAACAACAAAAATGAAGTTACCAAACAACATATTTCATTGAATCCTGCCTTTAATACCTGAGGCTTTATAGCACATCTATTCAAGTTTTTTTTTATATATTGCAATGAAACTTTTTTACAAGTGAAATAGCACATGGAGGCCCAGATATAGAAAACAAAATTAAACCAAATCTGCCTGAAGTGGGCATAGGAAACTTAGAACTCATCCTGCTACACCTCTCCTTTTCTCCCGTTCTCTGCAGCCTTAGCATTGTAGTACACTTTAGAGAAACTCTAGAAGTCCCCAAGGCTATGTGGAAAAGTTGAGACCTACTGATTTAGTCCAACCCCCATGCTCTTATTTTACAGATTAAGAAATTGAAACTTGGATAATGGGGGAAAAACTTAAGGTTATAGCATGAGTCAACGTCAAAATAGGGACAAGGATCCAGGACTTCCTATTCTTAGTCCAGCAGTTTAGTGCTACTTTCATATGAGACAATAAATGTGAAAACAACATAAATACATAAAGATATACAGATCTTATCTATTATTATTATTTAAATAATAAACTCCTTGAATGTCAGAAGAGGCAAGGACCTCTGCAGAGATCATCTAGTCCAACACTCTCATTTTACAGACATCCAGAAAGCAGAATGGATAAGACCAAGATTGAACAGTCAATTAGTGATGGGATTAAAACTGAAGTCTTGCCTATTATGTTCTCTGCACATTTGCTTTATTATTTCAAAATAATTTTCATATTCATTATCTTGCTGAGCCTTTTGTCAATGGAGGGAGGGTTTAGAACACTATCCTCAATTTATATATGAGGAAATCTGAAATACAGAGTGATTACTGATACCAAAAAATATAGCTCAGTTTCAATAGAGAGTGCATATGCTTTCTATTTAACCACTATAACCAAGAAAATATCTTATTTGCCTCTATCCTGACTTATGTGCCCTGAATGTTCTACATCTACCCATACTGCCTCTTCCAAGTGTGAAAGAGGAGTAACACTTGACTTCCTGAGGGAGAGCAAAGGAAAAAAAGGGGGAGGGGAATCCCACTGTACTTTGGGTACTATTCAAGGTGCCTTCAAAGATGTTACTTATTTTAATTCTTGTCAAAACCCTTTCAGGTAGCTACTATTCCTAATTTAGAATTGAGGAAAATAAGGCTCAGAGGCACTGAATGACTCACCTGCAGTCACCAGCTAGTAAGTGGCAGAAGCAGGATCAGAAACCAAGTCTATGACCTTCGATGTTGATGCTTGACTTTGTCAATGTGATATCTCTTCTCAAATGGGCCCTAACACTATGCTTCAAAGACAGAGGCAGTGTAGAACAGTAAAAAATCACAGAGGAGGAAAGAAGACTGAAGGACCAGCCCTTCTGTTCCACTGAATCATTATGTGACCTGGTGTGTTATCTCTATTTCTTTCTTGACCTTGGTTCTCCTATCTTAGGAGGGAATGTGGGAGACACTAAGAAAATAGGAACAACCTAAGGAAGGTGGATTCAGAAGTCTTCAATCCTAAAATTTGTAAGGAACCATAAAAGACCCCGAATAGCCAAAGCAATCCTGAAAAACAAACAAACAAACAAACAACAACAACAACAAAAAACTTGAGGCATCACAACCCCGGATTTCAAGCTATATTATAAAGGTTTAGTCAGCAAGATGGTATGGTACTGGCACAAAAACAGACACATAGATCAATGGAACAGAATATAAAACCCAGAAATGGACCCACAACTATATGGTCAACTCATCTTTGACAAAGCAGGAAAGAATACCCTATGGAAAAAAGTCTCTTCAACAAATGATGTTGGGAAAACTGGACTACTTTCTTATACCATACACAAAAATAAATTCCAAATGGATGAAAAACCTAAATGTGAGGCAGGAAACTATCAAAATCCTAGAGAAGAACACAGGCACAGCAACTTCTTGTTAGACACGTAACTGAAGGCAAGGGAAACAAAAAGCAAAATGAACTATTGGGTCTTCATCAAGATGAAAAGCTTCTCCACAGAAAAATAAACCATCAAGAAAACTAAAAGGAAATGTATGGAATGGAATAAGATATTTTCAAACGACATATCTGATAAAGGGTTAGTATCCAAATCTATAAAGAACTTAACAAACTCAACACCCAAAAAAAGGAATAACCCAGTTAAGAAATGGGAAGACATGAATAGACACTTTTCCAAAGAAGACATCCAGACTAAAAGACATATGAAAAGATGCTCAACACCACTCATCACCAGGGAAATACAAATCAAAACCATGATGAGATACCACCTCACACCTATGAGAATGGCTAAACTTAACAACACAAGAAACAACAGGTGTTGGCAAGGATGCAGAGAAAAGGGAGGGCTCTTGCACTGTTGGTGGGAATGCAAACTGGTGTAGCCACTCTGGAGAACAGTATGGAGGTTCCTCAAAGAACTAAAAATAGAACTACCTTAGAATCAAGCAATTGCACTATTAGGTATTTACCCAAAGGATACAAAAATATTTGTATTTGAAAGGGTACATGCACCCCAATGTTTATAGCAGCATTATCAACAATAGTGAAACTATGGAGAGAGCCCAAATATCCATCAACTGATGAGTGGATAAAGAAGGTGTTGTATATACATATATACAATGGAATATTACTCATCCATCAAAAAGAATGAAATCTTGCCATTTACAATGACATGGATGGAGCCAGAATGTAATAAGTGACATGGACCAATCAGAGAAAGACAAATATCATGATTTCACTCACATGTGTAAATTAGGAATCAAAGCAGATGAACATATGAGAAGGAGGGGAAGATACAAGAGGGAAACAAACCACAAGGGACTCTTAATGATAGTGAACAAACTGATGGTTGTGGAGGGAGGTTGGTGGGAGATAGATTAGATGGGTGATGAGTATAAAGTTGGGCAGGCACTGGGGTCTGTTTATAAGTGACGAATCACTGAATTCTACTCCTAAAACCAATATTGCACTGTATATTAACCAACTAAAATTAAAAAAAAAAAGAATTCTTCTATTCATATTGGAATTTCTGATGGGAGTCTCAGAGTTCTCCTGAGTGTGACTCAAGGAGGACTGAAGCCAGTCTGCATTCTTATCTTGTTTTTCCAACTTCAACTCTCTTTACTGTAAGGGCTTCCCCTGAAAAATTAAAACGCTACAGAAAAAAGGAGCTAAGTGCCTCTCCTTTGAGTGACCTACATAGACTGGAACAAACCCAAGGCCTGTTTAGCGTCATGCATCCTAAAGATAAAACTTTTTCTGGAGCTAAGACAGCCTAGAACCTCAGGGCTAATCACCCAAGGAGTGATTCTATGAAAAGAATTCCAAGCACTGTTGATTCCTAGAAAATTTTCCCCAAGATACTGCTTTTGGGCCTGTGGAAAAGGCTAGATGATACCAGGCACATAGTTTGTTCCCTGCCAAAAAGAAAGTCTTCTGTGAAAACGACTTAAAAAGTAGCAGAGTCCCTGTGATTCCAAGAATGTGACCATTTCCCCCACCTGTCCTACCCACCCAGAAACACAAGTGTCAGTTAACCCAGTACCATGGATGGGCCCTCAGCTAATGCTTTACAGGGAACCTCCTTAGGAGTGTTTATAAAGCTATGATAATTCTTATTTCTTTTGACCTAATGGTTAACTTTAGTGAGAAGGGACAGGAATTGAGCCCATATTCCTCTTCTTTGCTTTAAGTAGCTTCCACAATCTGGCCCAAGTTCCATAAAATGGAAGTGTAAAGACCACTGGCTGGACTGGCAGTCAGAAGAGCAGGTGTCAAGTCCCAGCTCCAATTGCCCTCAGCATCTCTGGACTTTGATTCCTCATCTAAAAAATGAGGATAAACATAATGGCATTGTCTACTTCATAAAGTTATACAAAACACATGGTACAGAATGCATGTGTGATTTGTGAAAGGGATAATGTTAGACACGTTAGAAGAGTTATAGGTAATATTACTGAGCTTATTTTGTCTTCTATTTCCCTCCATCAATGACCATCTTCTGACCATGCTGCTCTCCTCAATAAACATTCCATCTTCTTCCTGCTCTTAATAAACACACACACACACACACACACACACACTTCTCTGCTAAAGCAGACACTTCAGTGTTCAGTTCCAATCCATCTTCCCCAGCCACTGCCATTCACATGGGCCTCCTGCTTCAAGAGGACAGGAAGTAGAAGGAGGTAGAACTGACAAGTTAGATGGTGGCTAAATCATGAATAGCCTGAATTCCATGCTATGCAGTTTAAATTTTAACATACAGAATTATTTGAATCTATCCACTGAGTTCTTCCATTGAAGGTGTTTAATAACTATCTTCTGATGAATAATGAATAATCTTTGAGTATACACCTACTATGTTCCAGGCACTATTCTACGTAGCCAGGGAAACAACAGTGCACAATACAGTCAAAGGCTTTGCCTGCAAGTTGGATGATCTTTTGGTGAAAACTGGCAAGTAATATATAAATGGTAAATAATAAATATTTTCATATGGTGATACATACAATGAAGGAAATACAACAAGGTACTATGATAGAATGGGGAAATTAATTGAGGTAGAGTAGGGAAAAATCTATGAGGGTATGGCATTTGAGCTGACACCTGAATGATTGAAGGAGCCAGACATGCAAAGAGCCAAAGGAGGAACATTCCCAGCAGAAGGAATAGCAAATTCAAAGTCTTAATGTCACAAATGAATTTGGTGCATTCTTGGAATAGCAAGTTGGCTAGTGGGGCTGACATATGATAAAGGGAGAGGATATGGTAGGGAAAGTTGACTGGGCGGCAAAAGCAGGTTGTACATGGCAGTAATTCTCAACTGTGGCTACAAGTCAGAAACACCTGCAGAGATTTTACAAAGTATTGATGTCTGGTTTTACTCCCAGTAGTTCTGATTCCATTTATTGGGGGGGGGTAAGGGTGGCTGCTGTGATTGTTTAGTATATTTCCCACCCCCCACTGCTTCTAACGTTCAGCTAGGGGAGGGAACTGCTGATATTGGACCTTGCAAGTGAGTTAATGGCTTATGGACTTTTTACAGCTGACACCATATTAATAACAGGACAGATGCTTGACACTGGAATAACATTTGACGGTTTACAAAGTTCCTTGCTGTTTTTGCTCCTCTGGAGACTAGTGAGGTTCAGGCCACTCAGATAAGTAGTTCAGGGAGCACCAAAGAGATGATGTTCTTCAGATGAGATTTGGAAAGACCATCTGGGAGAAGTACAGGCTCCAAACTCACCAAGGAAAACACCACAAGAAATAGCCAGCTCACTTCTGCCAAGGTCATTTGACATTTGGTCAGACCCAAGTTTTATGTTTTCAAGCTGTCTTCCCTTGAGCTCTGTCCAGTGTTGTGCTAGAGTTGGCTTATAGTGACTCATAAAAAAAAAAAAACAATTCTGAGCATCTCTTCCCAATTTCACATTCAGTCCTATAATATTGGTAGCTCTATTATCAGTCCTGATAGCAATGTCTACATCATGGAAATTAGCAAACACTACAGTATCAGGGCTCCTCATTCACCCTTGCCCCATTCTAGGCAGAAATCCAGTTTACTGACACACCACTGGTTCTGCCTTAGTGGTAGCTTTACTTTCTCCTAGTTGGGTCTGACTCTCTTGTTCTTTTCTCCCTATACTTTCACCCAACCACACCTATGAGGTTTGGTAATATAACTGGAATTACAGCTTGTGTAGATTCAATTGCATTTCAGAGGAATTTTGCTGTCTTTACATGCATTACCCAACAGATGTTTTCCTGAGCAGTAGTGTATAAATAACATTTCTTTAAACTGAATTCACATATGAATGTAAATATGGAACATTTAAAGAAACTCTGTACTGAACACTTCTATAAGGTCAATGCAATAACTCTTGTAAAATTAACAGTCACTATTTCATTTATAAATTTTATCAGATCCAAATTTTAAATAATAATGATCTTACAATATTTGTGAAGGACAATTTGGCAAAAGCCTTCAAAATTAAAATATACATATGCTTTGACCCAACACATGTGTGACATGGCATTTATACATGAACATTCACTGCAACATTATTTGTAATAGCAGAAGACTATAAACAACATAAGAGGCCATCAATACAGTCATACAATACAGCCATTAATGGAACAATCTCCAAGATATATTGTAAAGTGAAAAAAATGAAGATGCAAAAACAATAAAGAACACTAGTTCTGTGAGGAATATTGATATATTAATATGTTTAACATATATATTATATGTTTATAAATACTCATACTATGTCTACAAGGGTAAACAAGAAACTAATAAATAGTGGCTACTCCTGAGAAAGAGAACTGCATGCCTGAGGGATGGGGATTCAGAATTATCTTTCACTCTTTAACCTTTTGTAATTTTAAAATTTTGTATCATGTACATGTATTTCCCATTCCAAATACACATTTAAAATAAGCAAAGCTCTGTTATAAATTTCCCTATGACTTTGATACAAATCCTATTCCCTATTTGGGCTTCAGTATCCCTATCTACACAAGGGGATTATATTCCATAATACTTCAGACAGGAAGCCAAAAAGGGTTCGCAGCACATTCTAATTCCCAATTTTAGAGTCACTATTCATAACAGGTGTGTTGTCTATTCACCATACTGTGTAATTAGGGAAGCTGATCCTCTAACAGAGTCAAAGAAATATGTCTGTTATTAACAACAACAACAAAATGCCTACTGAAAACTCAATTGTTCAACCCTGTGCTGAAAATTCAAAAGCTACATATCAAGATGATTATAGTGTAGACTTTACCAAAATACATGTTTCTTGACAAGATTAAAGATCAGAGAGGAGGAGGAGGAGGAGAGGAAAGGGGAGGAAGAGGAAGTTGAGAGGAAAATAAAACAGAAAGAAAAAGGAAAAAGGAAACGAAAAGGTATGTGGAAAGAAAAACCCAAACCTGGGCCCCATTAAAGATCCATTGAACTGTGTGACAGCTTCAAGAAAAGCTGGAGAAGCTTTTAGTGCCTCCCCTAAATGCTGCCTCACTGAGGTCAACATTGCCTGTGGTCTCACTGCCATACCTACTGAGGGCTGAAGCATTACTGATTGGAGGAGGGGAAATGTGAGCCTGCATCCCAATTATTTCATAGCCATCTTCTTTAAGTCTCTCCCAAGGACTATTTTGAATGACTTCCCCTTAGGCAGTCACATTGTGATGGATTTATAGAACTAAGAAGCCAAAATTTCTTCCTGACTCTAGGAAAGCCCCACAAAGGTTCTGATAGTTTGGGATGGGGCACTCATGGAGGAATTAGTGGAAACTATAAAGAAAGGAGCCAGTGTAGTACAGTAGTAAAAAATGGGGCATTGTAGTTCCACAGATTGCATTAAAATATTTGCTCTGCCTCTTACTAACTGGAACTTGGAGCAAGTCACTTTGACTTCTCTGGACCTCAATTTAGTTTACTGTAAAATAGAAATAATAACTCATAGGCCTGCTAGGACATGTAAATGAAATAATGTGTGTAAAACAACTAACACAAGGTCTGGCCCTCATAGACAGTCACTAAATATTGAAAAAGAAAGAGAAATAGAAACAGAGAGGAGTAAATGAGTGGGTTTTTAAATATAGGACCCAGGAAAAGATATACAAAGAGTTTAGCAAAAGATAATGTCATCAGAAGACAAAATAATAGGATGATAATAATTTGTATAGTAAGAGAAATGCTATCACCCTGTAAATGTTAAATCAACTCCAAAGGTAAAAGAAGTCAGGAAAGTTGCATTTTACAAAAGGAGTAATCTTGATGGACAACATGAAATTTTACTAAGTGAACAAAGCACAGGTAGAGCATTCCAGAGGATGTGATATATTTGAAAAGGCACAGAGGTTGGAAAGAGCCAAGATTGATGAATTTAACAGACTGTAAAACTGATGATTTGTTGGTCATCAAAAACTTTGTAACGTCACAAACACATTGACTCCATCCATTTTTCTCTCCCTTTGTACCAAAAACAAACACTTTTCTTTTTACCACTACCTTAAGACGACCAAACAGGTTTGACTGTTCCTTCCTCCAACCTCTGCTCAGGACTGCATTTGGTGATTACTATCTGAAAGACCAGTAACTGACCATCAAGCATGACTGGGAAAATGACATCTGGAGGCTAGTGGGATGGTAGAATGAACTGCTGGCATGCTGACTGCTCAGTTAAAGCACTTTGGAATGATTTACCTTCCAACCATCAGAGAATGAGGCAGGGAAACTGGATCCATTGAAAAAAAGGTCCACCCATACCATCCATCCATTTTCCATAAATATAATGTATTTTCCTATTATACATTTGAGTTCCCCAAAAGAATTCTCACCAAAAATATTTAAATCAACTGAATTATGAACTAAAATAATGGTCACTGACAAAAATGAGAAGTCTCTCATTAATCTTAAAATTCCTTTATAATGTAGAACCCCCAAAATATGTTTAATAAATTACTCCTTTCCACTGGTGATTAGGAAAGTCAGGAGAACTCAAAAGCACACGTTTCTATGCTTTCTTTAATGAAAACCAAACAAAACCAGTAAAACACCCAGGCCAAGTGGAGGAACATCAGCTGACAAACAGGTCTAACTTCATCTGCTGGTTTTTCACTGTCCCAAAGGTCCCTCAGTATTTGAGTGTCTATGCATTTTGGAGTACATTTTTCAGTACTAAGGGCACAAGAAAGTTTTCTCAAAAAACAAGAGTCATGCTTAGTAATCCAGGACAAGGAGACCTGCAAAATTCCAGCTTTGAAAGAGACCTACTCTTAAACATTAGGAATGTAAAATTATCTTCAACTAATGACAGGCAATGCTGATGTTATTCAGGCTTAGACATTCTCACATTGAGTGTACCCCTTCTTTATTCCCTAATAAACACCAACCAGTAGGAATCAGTTCATATATACTCAGCATCTTCCCAAATCATAAACACCTCCACCTTGCATTTGTAGGTAGCTTTACAATTTACAGATAGTGTTCCCATGCACTGTCTTCTCTGAACCTCACACAACAATACATGAGGTATTCAGGGAAGTTATTATCATTTTAAAAATGATGAATCTGAGGTTCAGAATGGTTAACAGAATTGTCCAAGCTCATGCAGTTAAGAGATGAAATCATTGCCACAACCAGGTATTTTATCTCTTACTCCTATTCTTTTTCCCAGTTTTCCTAACAGCAACAAAAAATGTTAAATTATAGTCACTCTGCTATGTTTTGAAAGGCATGAAAACCATTTTGCCTATTACATTAAGAGATATATAAAAATTTTAAAACCTAGACTTTCTGGAAATCAGTTATCTGAGAAAGTTTATTTAGGTGGAACATTTCATTTACCTATCAATAAGGGCTGGAAATGGGGATAATATTCATTATGTAACTCAATGAAAAATTATTAAACACCTATTAAGTGCCAGAATCTATACTAGGCACATGGTTTCTATTCCATAAAACAGAGAAAATATTAAGAGAAATTTGGGAAGAATTAAGAAATTAATTAATTAATTCAATAAGTATATATATATTAAATATCTACTCTCTGCCAGGCAGTGTTCTGGGTGCATACAATATGTAAGTGAACAAATAATAAAAAAATCATTACCATGACTAATATTATTTTAATGTGCATGAGGAGGTGCAGAGGGAAGAAAATAGCCAATAAGCAATAGACTTGATTAATTAAAATATTAAGTAATATGTTAGAAAGCAACAAGTGCGATGGACAAAAAGCATGGTAAGGGGGATGGAGAGTGCTGGGACAGATTGATTTTAAATTGAGTGACAGAAGCAAACGTCATTGAAATGCCACCTAGGAAAAAAACTTGAACAAAGTGAGGGAGTGAGCTGCACAGATATCTCAGGGAAAAGCATACAAGGCAGAGGGAATAGTTGATGTAAAGACCCTGATTTGGGAGAATGCCTAACATGTTCTGGGACTGACGAAGAAGCCAGTGTAGCTACAGGAGGAGAAAAAGTGGTAGAATATGAGGTCTGAGGTACAACAGCAGTACAGATCATTTGTGATCCTATAAGTCATTAACTTTTAGGTCAAAGACTTTATTCTGAGTGAGGGGGAGAACTAGAGGACTCTGAATAGAGGGGGAGAATATGGCCTGGAATACATTTTTATATGAATCACATGTGAAGAACAACATCTTTCTTCTTGCTTGCCAAACAAAAAACAACATTGGGGATCCTGAAAATTCAATTAACTTTCAGAGTCATTTTTCCTTGACACTTTAGATGTGCACTTTTTAAAGGTTGGGAACTGCTTAATCAAAACATCTTAGACTGGAGTAACGTCAGAGGAAATGATGGAGGGATGAATACTTCAAATTCTCTACTCCATAAAGGAAATTAGAAAATTGGGGGGGAAAAAGGGTAAAAATTAACCAAACATTTGTAGCCAGGGAGCATTTATTCAAAACTCTGTGGTGTTTAAAGTTACACTATTCCCAATCACTCCTTCTCCAGTCCCATAATATGCATGAAAAACAGCCTGTATTGATGGTGAAAAACAATAGCCTGTTAACCACTGGAGGAAACAGAATGGTGTTGGGACTTCTTCAAAGACTCTTTCTTAGAGAATTGTCATTATTTAACCTGTCTGGGGGTTCCCTGAAAGATTCTACCCTAAAGACTATGTTTATTTAACCTGACTTATAGCCTGCCTAGTGTAAACAGCTTTTTCCCTGTGGAAGTTTCTAGAAAATAATAAGAGACATCAGCTTGGCTAAGTTGGTAGATAACAATTGTGGCAAACAAGGAGCTAACCAAAAAGCTTTAAAAAAGTGGGGAAATGATGGGGCACCTGGATGGCTTAGTCAGAGGAGCATGTGACTAGTGATCTCGGGGTTGTGGGTTCAAGCCCCACCTTGGCTGTAGATTACTTAAAAATAAAATCTTTAGCTATTTCCAAGACCTACAGCTGTCTCACCCCTGACCTTTGGAAAGAGTCTGTGTTCATCAAGTCTCCCCATCAGGAATTCACTGACCATCTTGTAAAAACCCACATGAGTTTCTGTGTAGAGGACCCAGGCTCTAGCTATGGCCACCACATAGTTTTATACAAGAAAAATAAAGTGCATTAAAGCTTGTTAAAAATAAAATAAAATAAAATAATAAAATAACATAAAATAAAAATTTTTTAAAGGTGGGGAAATAAGATGTTCATAGGAGGCTTTGAAAACCTTCACTATATTCCCAGGCATCTAGAATCAGTTCCAAAAAGTTACTAAACAAGCAAACAACAACAACAACAAAAAACAAACAAACAACAAATAGCAACAACAAACAGCCATGAGGTTTGACAGGTATAAATTCTACCTTATAAGTTAACTATGTTAAATGTAATTGGAGTTAACACTGGTATTAAAGACAGAGATTTGCAGAATGGATTGAAAAAACAAACTGCAACTATGCTGTTTATAGGAGGAAATTTTAAATTCAGAGACAAAAATAGATTGAAAGCAAAGGGATTGAAAAAGATATTCCATGCAAACAGTAACCAAGGGAGAGCTGGAGGGCTATACTAATATTAGATGAAGAAATTAAGACAAAAAAATATGACTAGAAACAAAGATGGAGATATTATAATGGTAACATGTTCAATCTACTGGGAAGACATACAATTGTGAACATACATATCTAATAACAGAGCTTCCCCCACAACATAAAAACTGTCAGAACTGAATGGAAAAATAGAATATTCAATCATAAAATCTGGAGACTTAAATACTACACTTTCAATAAAGAATAGAATAAGTAAGAAGAAGATAAGAAATGGAAAGTCATGAACAACATAACCAAATTAGACCTAACAGGCCTCCACCCCAAAACACCACATACATATTTTTCTTAAGTGCACAAGAAATATCCTCCAGAAAAAAGAGCACATTTAAGGCCATAAAACAAGTCTTAATAAATTTAAATTTATTAAGTCATACCAAGAATGTTTTCTGATAAAAAATACAATAAAATTATAAACCAATAACAAAAGAGAGTTTCAGAAATTCACAAATATATGAAAATTAAACAATGCAGTGTAAATAATGGGCCAAAGAAGAAAACATAAGGGAAATGACAATATATAAAATGAATTGAAATGAAAAGATAACATGCCAAAATTTATGAAATTCAATGAAAGCAGTGCTTAGAGGGAAGTTTACTACTGTAAATGCTATGTTAAAAACAAGATCTCAAATAAATAGTGTAACATCTTAAAATGCAAAAAAAGAGAGAGCAAACTAAAAACAAAGAAAGCAGGAAAAAAATGATAAAGATTAGAACAGAAATGAATGAGGTAGGGGCACCTGGCTGGCTCAGTCAGAGGAACATGCAACTCTTGATCTCAGGGTTATGAGTTCGAGCTCCACACTGGGTATAGAGATTACTTAAATAAATGAAGTAGAAAATAGAAAACAAAACAAAACAAAATGAACAAAACCAAATCTTGGTCCCCTGGAAAGATCAATAAATCAATAAACCCTTTAATAAACTAACCAAGATAAAAAAGAAAGAGGGCTAAAATTATGAAAATCAAGAATGAAAGGAGAGACAATTCTATTGAAATAAAGACAATTTATTGAATCATCTTAACTGAAATTAATTTTATTGAAATAAAGATTATTAGAGAATACTACAAAAAATTGTATGCCAACAAATTGACTAACACAGATGAAATGAAGATATTACTAGAAAGATACAAACCTCCAGAACCAATTCAGAAAGTAAGTAGAAAATCTGAATAGACCTATAACAAGTAAAGAGATTGAATCAGTAGAATAATTAATAATAATAATAATAATAATAATAATAATAATAATTTCCTACAAAGAAAGTTCCAGGAACACATGGCTTTACTAGGGAATTTTACTAAATGTTTAAAAAAGAACTAATGCCAATTATTTAAAACTCCTCCAAAAAAAAAAAGATAAGCGAATACTTTCGAATTCATTTTATGAAAATATTATTACCCTGATAATAAAAGAAGAATAAGATAGTACAAAAAGAAAACTAAAGACCAATATCTCTTATGAATATAAAGGTAAAATCTGAACAAAATACTAGCAAATCAAATCCAGCAATATATAAAAAGGATTATACCCCATAATGAAGTGAGATTTATCCCAGGAATGTAAGGTTGGTTCAACAAACAAGAATCAATCAATGTAATATAGCAGTTTAATGAATAAAAGAAAAAAAAAACAGATGGTGATCTGTATTTGACAAAATCCAACAAGCTTCCATGATAAAAATACCAGGACTAAATAGAAACTTCCTCAACCTGATAATAGATATTTATGAAAAACCCACAGCTGGTGGTGAGAGACTGAAAGCTTCCTCCCTAAGATCAGGAACAACGTCAGCTGTCACCACTACTAGTCAACATTGTAGTGGATGTTCTAGTTGGGGCAATTAGACAAGAAAAAGAAATAAAAGGCATTCAGATTGAAAGGAAGATGTTTGCTTTTCTCAGATAATATTATCTTGTATAAAGAAAATTCCAAAAAACACACAAAATAACTCTTAGAGCTAATAAATGAATTCACCAAGAATGTAGTAAATAGATCAACATATAAATATTAATTATATTTCTATAATAATAGCAATGAATACTTCAAAATGAATTTAAGAAAAAAAACTCAATCTGCAAAAGCATCAAACAGAATCAAATATTTAGGGGGTAAATTTAACAAAAGAACTGTATGCCTTATATGTTGAAAACTATAAAACAGAACTGAAAGAAATTAAAGGACAACTAAATAAATGTAGAGACATCTTGTGTTGATGAATTTAAAGACTTAATATTGTTAACATACAACGGTACCCACATTGATCTACAGATTCAACATATCAAAATACCCAGCTAGCACTCTTCCTGAAATTGACAAAGTGATTCAAAAATTTATATGGAACTGCAAATGCCATAGAATAGCCAAAACTATCTTGAAAATGAAGGACACATTTGGGGGACTCATACTTCCCAATTTCTAACCTTACTACAAAGATATATTAATCAAGATACTGTGGTAGTTGCATAAGGATAGACATATAGTTCAGTAGAATGTAACTAAGAGTCCAGATAGAAATTCATATAAGGATATATAAGGATAATAAGACAACTCTATGGAGAAAGACATTCTTTCACAAATGGTGCTAGGACAGCAGGATATCTGCATGTAAAAGAATGAAATTGGGACCCCGCCTCACATCATACACAAAAATCAATTCAAAATGGATTACAGACCCAAATATAACAGCTATACCTACAAAATTCTTAGAAGAAACCATAGGTGCAAATCTTTGTAACCTAGGATTAGGATTTTTAGATAGGACACCAGAGCTAGCAATAAGAGGGGAAGAAAAGATAACAATGGACTTCATCAAAATTAAAGATTTTGTTCTTTAATGGACACCACCAAAAAATAAAAAGATATATAATGGGTTAAGATGTTTGCAAATCATATATCTGATAAGAGACTTGTATCCAGAAGTCATAAAGAACACATACAAGTCAAAAATAAAAACAGGAATAATCCAATTAAAACATGGACAAATATTATGAATAGTCATTTATCTATAGAAGATGTACATGTATAGAAGATGTACCACATGAAAAAATGCATGACATTGTCAGCCATTAGCAAAATCCTAAGTAAAACCACAATGAAATACCATTTCATACCAACTAGGATGAGGCTAACAATAATAATAATAATAATAACAATAATTGATAATAAAGTAACAGATAATGTGTTGGCAAGGATGTGGAGAAATTTGAGCTCTCATATACTTCTGATGAGAATGTAAAACAATGCAGTATCTATAGAAACACTTTATCATTCCCAAAGGAAGTTAAACATGGACTTACCATATAACCCAGCAATTATGATTTATCTAGAAAATTGAATGAAGTACTGATACATACTAAAACATGGATTTAACCTTGAACACATGATGCTAAATGAGAAAGGATCCAGATAAAAAGGTCACATAAAGTTGTTCCATTTATATAAAATCTTCAGAATTGATAAATCCATAGAGACAGAAAGTATTTTAGTAGTTGCCTGGGTCTGAGAAGAGGGGGAATTGGGAGTAAGTGCTAATGGGTACAAGGTATCTTTTCGAGATGAAGAAAATTCTCTGGAATTAGTGATGTTTGCATGACTTTTTAAATAAAGATACTAAAATCAATTGAATTGCACGCTTACAAAGGATGAATATTATGGTACATGAAATTTATATAGACAGAGATATACAGATATATCTATATCTATGAAAGGAAGGAAGGAAGGAAGGAAGGAAGGAAGGAAGGAAGGAAGGAAGGAAGGAAGGAAGGAAGAGAAGAGAAGAAAAAAAAAAGTCTTAGCTTGCCTTTTGTTGCCAATAATTCTTAGTCTATGGGAGAGGAGTCAGAAAAGGAAATCAAGAGTGTGCTGTAAATTGTAGCACAAATGATTTAATTTAAAAGCATGGAAAGGTCTTTAGGGGTGCCTGGGTGGCTCAGTTGGTTAAGCATTTGACTTCAGCTCAGGCCATGATCTTCTGGTTCCTGGGTTTGAGCCCTGCGTCGGGCTCTGTTCTGACAGCTTGGAGCCTGAAGCCTGCTTTGGATTCTGTGTTTCCCTCTATCTTCTCTCCTTCCCCTGCTTGTGCTGTCTCTCTCTCTCTCAAAAATAAATAAACATTAAACAAAATTAGAAAAAAAAAGAAAAGGTCTTTAAAGACTCCAAGTCACTGATGAAGGCAGGTCTACCTACATTACGTCCTAATAACAATCTCATACATTTGTAAGGTATGTTAACATTAGTAAATCCCTTCCCATACGTGGTCTCACAACATACCCATGAAGTAGCAAGGACAAATAACATTAACATCTTTGCAGAAGCAGAATTCTAGAGAGCTTCAGTGATGTCTCTGGGGTCACATGCTAGCTTTCTTTTTTTCAGTGGTGGTTTTACTTTGCCATGATGCATGTAGAAAGCAGACTCTTTTCTAAAAGGAAATGAACTCTAACTCTTCCCAATTTCTAATCTTATTCATTGTATTCTGTCACCCATTTTCTTTTCACATGTGACAGCAAGATTCTATTATCTGCAGTGCCATGGAGTGAGATTGCAAAATAGTCCTTTGAAACTGCATTCCCAGTATTTCAAAATGGAACCTTGAGAGTAGGCAGATCCACACTCAGTTCTTCCCCCCCCCCTTCACTTTTCTATCACTCCATTGTGTCATTACCATATTAAAACATCCAGCAGTGCATAAAATGTAATAGATCATTATAAAGTGAAAGAATAGGGGGCACCTGGGTGGCTCAGTCAGTTAAGCGTCAGACTCTTGATCTTGGCTCAGGTCATGATCTCACAGTTCATTAGATCAAGCCTGGCATAAGGCTCTGCACTGACAGCATGGAGCCTGCTTGGGATTCTTTCCCTCTCTCTGCCCTTCCCCCTCTCATGCTCTCTCTCCTTCTCTCTCAAAATAAGTAAATAAACTTAAAAAAAATTAATAGATAGGGGCGCCTGAGTGGCTCAGTCAGTTGAGTGACCGACTTCGGCTCAGGTCATGATCTCACGGTTTACGAGTTGGAGCCCTGCATTGGGCTCTGTGCTGACAGCTCAGAGCCTGGAGCCTGCTTCTGATTCTGTGTCTCCCTCTTTCTCTGCCCCTCCCCCACTCATGCTCTGTCTCTCTGTCTCAGAAATAAATAAACATCAAAAAAAAATTAAAAAAAATAATAGATATCTTCCTCATTACATTGTGAAAAAGACAAGGATGAAGCTTATTCATTTTTGTCATTCCAGACTGGAATGAATGGAAAAAAATCTCAATATACATTAGTTGAATGCATAAATGAATAAATTATTAATTTTTAAATTTTTTTGTTGGCCAAGAAAGCTCCCTGTAATGTGCTTCTTAAAGAACCAGCCCAGGTCCTAGACAATCATAAGGTTTTGATAGTTTCCTAATGAAGAGTAATATCTTTCAGGAATGAAAAGAATAAACAAAGACAGCACCATCATTTTACAAACTTTAAGTCTCATTCCTTCCCTCCATAATGGCTGTTTGAAATCTTGGTTCCCCTTCAGTCTCAATGAGTTTGGTGAGGCTGCTCTGTGGAATACTGGCTTAGAGCCCCAAGATAATGGATAGAATGGGTTACGGGAGGTCAGAGGACAAAGCTTACCTTACTGCCACCTCATTGCCAGCCCACCACAGCCACTACTGACCCTGGCAGTTTGGGCATAAAGAGAAAAAAGAAAAGAAAAGGACCTTGGAATCAGTTTCACAAGGTTCATTTGTTAGGCAAGAATGCTCAGCACAAAGCAAATATATTAAAGGCAGAGAAACTGCTCTATTGGGGAAAACATAAAATTTTGAGGGTGATGGAATTGAAAAAGCCCATGTACTTATAAATTACAACAAATAAATTCATTCCAATAATATCACTTCTACAATGTGCATACAGCTTAGGAAACTGCCCTGTTGCCAAATGCCAGATAAAATCTATGTCTGCTGGGAATTAAAAACACTAGGCAAAGAATCAAGAGATTTGTCTTAGAGCAAGTTTTGTTTTTCCTGTAAACCCTGCAACGTATCTGCACAGGATTTTAGCAACCTTGCAACTGAGGCTGAAAGCTGAGCTCTAATGGGAAGGCACTCTTCATGGCCTTTCTTGGGCATTTTCTGGCTACTGCTCACTTGCTGGGAGACAGTATATACATAAATAAATTTATATATCTGCTTATCCCTGTATCATGCAAAAGTGGTTGGACATATTGTCAATTTGTAGGCTATCTTTGTAATAAACTATTGGAGGGTGGTAATTTCTCTTTGAAAAACCCTGAATCAGAGGTAATCATTGTGATGTAACTGCACACTGGTGGAGATATGCTTGATGATCTTGTACACAGAAAACATGCAAGTGAAGAAGAATAAGAAGAAAGAATAAGGAAGGAAGGAAGGAAGGAAGGAAGGAAGGAAGGAAGGAAGGAAGGAAGGAAGGAAGGGGAGATGCAAGCCATGAAGTGATTTTCAAATAAGGCTGTTTCCCATATAGGCAACTCTTTACAAAAGGTTCCAGGGTGGTCAGAGGCAAGTATTTATTTAACAACAGCCATGATTTTCCAGAACAATGGTAATGAGATCCCCTAGAAAATAGAAACTAATACTCATTTGATGCTTTGAAATTTATACAGTGATATTATAAGCAGTAGTTCCTTTGGTTTTTCAGCCACTGTATTATCTCCAATTTATAGATGAAGAAAGTAAGGCTTAGAGAAATCAAATGAATTTCCTAAGGCCTTCTCAACCACATCCTAGCTGCTTTAAAATCTCTGAACCTAATCAGAGGAAGGCTTATCTGCAGGACCTATGGTCTGTACATATTCCCTGATGTGAGTCACCAAACTCTGGATTATATTTCCTACAATAGTTAGAGTCTCTTTGAGGCAATACATCAATCACATTCTGCTCCAAAAAGGGATCAGATTAGTCACTAGTGTTCCTCGCATCATAGGTGTCAAATGCTCACAGCATCACATAAGGGCTTGCTGTAGAAAGTGACTTTCCTCTTATTGGATATGTGTGTTAAGTTTTTGGCATTACCCTAGGACCCCTTGGGAGCATAGTGGGTGGGTTAATAAACATGAAGAATGGTTATAAGTAAAGATTTGGCCAAGTTGACATGGCTAAAGGAGAATCACCTTATGGGAAGATCTAATGCCCAAAGAAAGCTCTTTATTGTTTGATCTCTGGTTCCAAGGAACAGATTATTTATTTTGTATAGTGTACATCCAGTTTGTTCTTCTTCAGTATTTACTAATATGCATTTTGATGAATAATAACTCATCTCTTTTGTTTTTGTGGGAACCCAAAGAATGTGATCTAAATTTACACTCCGGGTGAAGAGGGCAAGAACAGTGGGTGGTAGCACTAGGTAGCACTCAGAAAGAGAAAATGAGTCTCAATGTGGACGAAAAAATAAAAAAAAAACCTGGGGGATAGAACTAGAAAATGCAGTTTGAATTCTTACAGAGCCCCTCTATCCTCAAAATACAGAGGGTTCCATGTTCTACTGTAACTTGGGGAGCCTTTTTTCCATGTGGAATTTACAGCTCTTCAATAGATTTTGCAGTCTCCACCTAAACAAGAAAACTGGAGTATCTGGAAGCCGCAACCCCCAAAGCATGTCAGTGAATTAACCAATTAGTTATTAACTAATTATTAACCAACTAGTTATTAACCAATTAACCAATAAGTTAATACAGCCACCTGCCTCACTCTAATTCCTCAAATGTACCAAGATGGCCTCTATCACACATTAGTAGTTGTAATCCTGTGTGATGGCTGGTGTGAACTTACTTCTATGTGCTGAGTCTGCCATGCTGTCCTGAGTTCTCCTGCCCTGCTGGTTTTCTCATGTCCAAAGTCCTCATGATTTTCTAATGTTCACTGACACTAATTTTGACTTGGATGTCCCCTCATGCCATCACCCCTACAATTTTATATGATGTCAGCTGTTGGGTTTTCTCAGAACTCACTCATTTCTCCCTCATATAAAGTGATCTCATTGCTACTGTTTTACACACAAACCTAACACAATTCCAAGTCCTGTTAAGTGAAGCATGTTTATCTCTCTCTACAACTCTTCTTCTGCTTCCCTCTTCCCCTTCTGCTCTTTCATCCTGCCAAATGCTCAATGCCTTCATTTGACTCTTGGCTTCTCAGAGCTTGCCACTTTGATGCTTAATCTAAGCCTTCTTATTTCGGGTAACAGATAACAGAACCTGTTCTGAATCCCCTATGCCTTTCAAAATTTATGAGACTGGTATTTTGTGCCTTCAGAGTCCTGCCAATGGATATACTGACAACTTAATTCCCAATAGTATTTTCTGAGAATGGTTGAATGTGTCCCAGAAAGTCAAGTCTTCCAAAACAATTCCACATATGGTGGGGGGTATCAGACACTGTGACAGATCATGCATGGCAAGATACTTTCAAACAGAGGGGACTTTAATAAATTCCTAATACATAACACATGATTTTGGATGTATATATAGCCACCTGCCTCCTTCCAATTCCTTCAATGTGTCTACCATTCCTAAAGATCTTCCCATTATATGCTCCCACCCCCAATGCCTGCTTTTGACTCAGATAAATGTGTCTACCACACCACTGGTACAAATGGATCCCAAGGAAATTTTAAAAAGAAAAAAAAATAATGTGCATGAATACAACCTAAGTACATGTAAGCAATCTAAATATCTAACAATAGATGCATAAGAAAAAAAACTACCAATTATGCAAGCATGAAGGCAAGACGTAAAATAATGACATATATTTTGGTCAGTTGTTGTGTGAAGGTGGTGGGCATTTAAAAAGCCATTAGTAGAAAATATAAATCTCCAGACAGATGATGTAATTTCACATGTTTAACATTGTAGGGTGACACCCATGAGGCACAATTTAATCCAAAAGAGGTTTCCAATGCATCTACAATAAAATCATGGTTTCATCAAAGTGAACCTTCCACTAAGGAAATCAGTTTAGCAGAGGGAAAAATATGGGTAAGTACATTGCTGAAGTAAAGCAAGAAATGGAAAGAACCACAAGAGAGGGAGTCATGAAGTGCTGTTGGAACACAGAAGGGTGGGATGTCTTTTGATGGAGTGGAAGCCTCATGGAGGAGGCATTTGAATGAGACCTTGAAGGATACCGAGATGTGGAGAAAAAGCACTTGTAGCAGAGGGAGTAGCCTGAGTAAAGGTGAGGAAGAAGAAAGTGTGGGCATGAAATAGGATAACAGAATAGTTTAACTATATTGCAAGCACAGCCTCCTGCAGTGTTTTAATATCTTTGGGTGCAAAACAAATACTGATCATCCATTTTAGGAATAGAATGAAAAACTGAACATAAATCACCAAGCTGAAATAAAATTACATAACATTTTGGGGGGGGGCTTTGATTTAAATCAATTAGTTTCTCCATAATTCTTAATAACATTGTTTCTTCTGGCCTTTGATTTAAACCAATCAGTTGCTGCATAATCTGTTCCATGTTTTACTTACCTCTTTCAGGACACTTATTAGAGCAGTATTTAATGTTTGTTTCTGCATTGTTATCCCCCACTAAACTTCAAGATCTTTGAAAAGGACTGTGTCTCATTCATCACTGAGTTTCCAGTATCAAGCAGAATGCCTGGAATATGCTTGCCTCACTGTGTGCTGATTTGCTGCTTCTGCTGGACTCAGATGTTTTACTCATCTCTCTCTCCCCAGCTCTTAGCACAAGGCCTGACATATAATAGAAACTGAATGTATGTTGAACCTAGATGAATTAGTTACTTCTTTCTTAGTCCTCTGTGCCTCAGTTTCTTTATTTGCAAGTATCTACTACCTCATAGGGGTATTGTAAAGATTACGTAAGCACTTAGTGGTGTAGTGCTTAACACAGAGAAAATGTTCAGTAAATATGAACTGCTATGATTATCATCATTATTATTGTTTTCTGTTGTTGATAAGGCTTCCAGAACTGCTTATGGAGGTAGGCCCCTCAAACTGTGCTGGCCTTGATCAGGGTTGTCTTTGGGCACAGAGCAGGGGTGCTATCCCTGTAGACTTTTTTCTCACCTGTCCATCACACTGCTTCTGCTGTACTTAGATATTCTGTGCAGTATTAAAACCATAGCTGACTGCGGAGGGCACGTCCACCAGGCTACAAGCTCCCTGACAACAGGGTCAACTCACACTCATCTCTGGGCCTACACAGGGCCTGAAATAATACTTGTTGAAAAAAATGAATGAATAAAAGCTATTCACGTCCATACCTTCTTCCTTGCCACTAGACTATGAGAATACAAATGCTAAAATCTAGTTCCCTGTAATTAGGAGACAGGATCCAGGGAGCTCTGTGCTGCTTACCATTGCTCTAGCTAATTCCTTTTGGGTTTTTGGTACTGAGGAGTTTACACATCTACAAAACTGTCATATTTTGAATCATGTGTGAAATATGCCATCTGTATGAAAATAATTACTATCAAATTATATATGTAAATAGCAACAGGTGAATTATTTAATTCACACTAGCATTTCTAACAGTGAAATCATGGGACCCCTGGAAATATTCTATAATTTGATATGGGGCTGATTTCTCATTCATGCAACAGGAGGCATTGTCCACATTGTCTAGTTCACTTTATTTTTGAAAGTCTGGCACTATGCAAGGAAACTTCCAGTTGCCTTATGTCATGTAATTCTTACAACTTCTCTGGGAGTGGTCATCATTATCTCCATTTTATAGGTGAGAAAATTAAATTTCAGGGAGGAGATGTCATTTTCCCATGGGTACACAGTTAACAAATGTACGTAAATCAAGTATTTTACCCCTATATCAATAGGGATTCTAGGTAGAGAGCATTCTAGTATCTTTGTAGGGCTCTTAGATAGATGAGAAATCATCCCATATATTTTTTGTTTTCTACATCTATTTCTGCTCCAATGTAACCATAATATGAACCTAAATTTGCTGGCTAGTCCTCATCAAGTTGCAAAAACAACAAAGAAGAATGTTTTCTAAGTAACATGGGCTACAGAGGAGTTTCTGGGGAGTCATGGAGGCTACACAGATAGTGTGGACGAAGAGGCCATTGTAGGACAGTGGGAAGCAGGAGGCCTGTCAAATGCAGATAAAGGACCAACCCTGTCTGTATTCAGAAGCCTAGCAGAACTAAGGGACCTAAATAACTGGATGCCCACCTACTAATGGGTCCTAGGGGCCCTTGGCAGGGTATTAACCATCTCCCCCACACATAGAATTTTGGACAAGATATGAAGGCGATTCAAGTAGGAGTTAGAGATAAGCAGTATGCTACACATTAGATTTGGCTGGCTCATTTTTAAAAGGATCAACATTGGAGAGTGAATGGGGGTAGAGGGATGTACAGCCAATCTATGGGAAGCAGAATGAATTCCAGTATATCACTAGTGTTCTATTTTAAACACAGTGGAGTCATAGCTCATACTAAGACATTATCCTGTTTTTGAAAGAAATGCCTCTTACCCCCCAAAACAAATGAACAAACAAACAGTAACACTACAACCAAACCACACTCCTACAAGAAGTCCAAAACATCAATGATACACAAAGCAAAACTCTATATAAAAGACAACCTGGTTTGGTTTCAAAAAAACATCCATCTGTATTCCGGAAAAGAAGGCTTAAAATGTATTTACACAGGTGCTGGCTCAGATTTATGACCTTTTCCCTCCCTGGCCTGTGGCTATGGACCTGAATTTACCAGGGAGGTCAGACAAGTCTTGAGGATGAAGACACACAGATAGCTCTAACACCTTCAAGTCCAAAGCCTGGAATCCAGGAGAAGCAATAAAACATGTTCTTGTTGTGCTGTCTGGGGAGTGTTACACACAGTGCCCAGAGAGGCAAAGAAGGAAAAGGAAGAGGCTGACTTTTGACATATTCTTATACAAATACTACTGACCCTTAATTAACACTGAAAAGATGTGTGTGCGTGTGTGTGTGTGTGTGTGTGTGTGTGTGTGTGTGTGTGTGTGTGTATGTGTGTGTGTGTCTGAGAACCTTACATTAATCAGGGACTAACACAAATACCATTTCCCATCTTCCCTTTCTGCTGACCCTGGGGACACCATAAATATATGTGTGCCAATGATTAAGGCTTCACTCCAGAAGGAACCAAAACTTACTGGGCACCAGGAGCTGTGTTACACATCATTTAGTTCTTACAATAGCCATTTGAGCTATTACTCTCCTCACAGAAGCACAGAGAAGACTTGGGACTGAACTTGGGTCTGCCTATTTCCCATGGCTGATGCATATAAAGTGAACCACTGGCAAATAGATACATCTGGAGTATCCATAAAATTTCAGAGATTTATTGTTAAATATTTAGACTGTTACAGATTTACTGCTGAATTCTTCAAAACCATACAGTCCAACCACTTTATTATTCAGATGGAAGTTTCTAGGGGCAAAGACAGAATGAGACATGCCTAAGGCCACATGGTGAGACAATGACAGGACCAGAACCCTTTTGGTGCTCTTGTTTCACCACCTAGACAACAGCCTGCTTCCAAAAAGCCAAGAGATTAGAGTAGGACAGGAATGCACAGTTCGGCATGGGGTGGGGCAGGCACAAAAGGCTGACTGACGGCTGGTCAAGGGACCTGCTGCATGTGATAAGGGGAACTCACCCCCCTCTGCACTCCATAATATTCCTCAAACAAGCCTCTAGCTTTCATGCAGACTTGCCTTTTGTTTCTCTTTTCCCTCTTTCTGAAGTTCCCTTCCTACCTTTTTTGCATCTAGCAAATTATTATGCATCCCTCAAGACCTAAATCAACGCTTAACTTTTCTGTGAAGCTTTCTCAAACTTTCCAGGTAAAATAACTCATTCTCGTATTCCGTATGCACACAGGATTGAGTACTTACTTCTAGTACAGCACTTACCTCACTCTGTTATGTTGAGAACGCTGTCATATTCACTCCACAGCCACTAACTAGTTGCAAGACTTTGGGCAAGTCACTTTAACTCTTCTGTGCCTTGGTTCCTCTTGCAAAGTGGGGCAATAATAATACCTATATCATAGGGTTGTTGTGAGGATTGAATGAGAAAATGTCTATAAAGCAATATTGGGTATACTGAGTGCCCAATAAATAACTTTTTTTACTATCTCTCATCCAAGTCCCTGGTAGAGGTCTGGCATACACATTAAGTAAGTACCTATGAATAAATGGACACCATGTGGGGAAAGTGTCAGTTGTCAGCCATTTTGGATATCTCTGTAGTTAGGATACTCCTCTGAGGGTCCATAAATTCCTTATCAAACACTAGACTAGACTAGTGGTCTATAGTCTTTTCTGTGTTATATGACCTCTCAAAATCACATGAAAGTTATGAAACACTCCCTAAAAAATTCATACACATTTATACACACAAAACCTTGCAAGAGTTTTCATACCATAAAATGTCTCATAGAGCCCTTCTATCATAGACTAACATTAATCATTCCCTTGCTAAAGGGAAAAACATAAAGTTACAGAAGTAGAAGGGACTCACAAAAGCTGAGTACTTTCTGGAAGCCAAGGGCTGTTCTAAATGTTTATTATTCTGCCTCACATAATTCTTGAGTGTTTCAAGGTAACAATCTCTGTGGCTCTGCTAATTGGCTTTGAGGCTAGAGGATCCCTCAGGCAAGAAACAAGAAATCTCTAGGAAGCCCTAATATCTGCCAGTTATAGGTTCTGTGAACCTGGAAGAGTCATTTCCTCTCTCTGAGCCTCAGTTTCCTTATCCATAATATATCTTGGCCAGATTTTTAGGTTTCTAAGTTTCCTTTCTTCAAGGTTCAACAGATTAGCATTTTCAGAACCTGTGATTCCAAGCACTGCAAATCTTTTAAGTCTTTTTATTAAACAGCTCATGGCTGAGTTAGCTGTCCAGAAAGTGAAAGAGCTTGTACCATGGAGCTGTAGGAATGTATTTATATCTAACTTATAGAACTGTGAGAGGCCCATTCTCCAGGGCACACAAGCAGATACCACAACGAAATCAAGGTCCATCCATGTTATGATGCATCCCAGGAGGAAAAGGAAGATCAAAATTTTAAAACACTGATAGAGGACAAGACTTTGTGGCTTTTAACCTCTGTCCTAAAATACAGTATTTTCTGTTTTTGACATCAAAGAGGAGGAAAATAAATTTCTCTTACTCCTGGCCCCATGGAAAACATTCTGTGGTACACTTTGAGAAGTCTCAAAGCCAAGGGTCAAGGAACCAGGGATCTACCATTTGTATGTATATGCTTTGTCTCTGAGCATTTCCGTTAGCTTGGTAATGAGCAAAATTCTCTTGATAAAAGGTGTTAAACTATGCTTTCTGTACTGTGCATGTGTGATGAGAGTGAATGAAGAGCTACTAATGCTGATTTTATCAGAATCAGAATTTTCCCTATGAAGAGTAGGAGATGGTGGAAGGACTATGGCTCACATGTCCCCAGCTCTACCTAATGAAGAAACTGCTCTTTTCACCACCAACTCTTTTAAATATTTGGGGCTTTCTTAGGAAGACAAGCTCCCTCAAATTAGTGCTACTCAGTGTCTCCTTGGTTTCTCCCCACAGTACTTATGTCTTTCTTAACTTCTGTCATCTCTTCACTGTTGGCTTTCTTATTTGCCTAGACATAAGAACCCTTTCTTTCTACTTTGGGTTAGTATGTTTATATATTTGAGGGGAAGCTATACTATAGCAGAGTGACTGTTACCTTTGAACTCAGAACACCTGGGTTCAAATTCCAGCTATTCCATTTACTACATGTTGATTAACTGTCAAAGCCTCAGTTTGCTTATGTGGAAAATGAGAAGGATAACTTTGCCTTCTATCTCAGATGGCTTTGAAGTTCAAATGGGCAGTGGATATAGTGGCCCTGCATTCACTGAAGAGCTTTAAAGATGTCCAGGATTATGATCACCAAGCTCCTTGAGACAAGCTCTGTACCTTGAGTATGTGATCCCAACACCCCACATGTAGTAAGCACCCTGTAAATGTTTACTGGCTGAATGAATGAGCAGATTACTACCAGGCCTGTTCTAGGCACTTGTCTGTCAGGAGGCTATGGTGATTCCACTGGGGTGCCTCAGGAATAGCAACAAAGACTGGAAGCAAAGGGACTGAGAATTCTAATCTTTATTCCCTTTATAAAGAGACATTCACCTCTAAATATTAGTTTCTTCTTTTTTAAATTCATTTTTGAGAGAGAGTGCAAACAGGGGAGAAGCAGAGAGAGAGGAGAACAGAGCATCCAATGTGAGCTCTGCGCTGACAGAAGAGAGCCTAATCTGGGGTGCAAATTCAGGAACCATGAGATCATGACCTGAGCCAAAGTCAGAAGCTCAGCTGACTGAGCCACTCAGGTGCCCCTCAGTTTTCTCTTTTGTATAGGAGGGAGTTTCCTCTTCTGTACCCTCTTCTGTGCACCTGCCTACTTAGAATGCTGAAAGCAGCTGCCTAGCCATGAAAAGGAGCATGAAAACACCTGAACGATAGGTTCCAGAAGTATGCACGCATAGCTGTTATAACTGAAGAGACTGTTTTCTGAAATAATGGCTCATCACAGATTTTGGTCATTTTGAAGCATAGTGTGTTTCTTCCTATGGGACTAGAGCCCATAGAAGTAAGAAATAACTCCTACCTTTGAAGAAAAAGTGGTTCTAATGTTTGCCTTTGCAATAGCAGCCAAATGCAAAAATCTACTACACATAGTTTCACAATTACCAAGAGATTCTGTGGAGGACTGAAAAAATGTTCTAGCTTCAATACATGGGCTTTAAAAATGTAACAGATTGGGAAATAGTAACACAAAGTGGAAGCATGCAATGGACTAGGAAGATTTTGGAAGTGACATAACTTCCTGTTAATCATTGCTTTCATAAAATGTGCATGCTATAAATAAGCAGGCACAGGGCACTGTATAGCAGCAATGGCAAATTCTTGACCTGGCTCCCAAATTGGGCACTAATGAGAGATGCAAGTGGGTATCAACTGCAATGGGTTATAGAGCTAAATTATTTATTCTGAAGGCCTGTGATCTAGTCTTGTGGGGACAGCAAGAATTATGCCAGCAAATGTGTAAAGACAAAGAATCATGGGGAAATATATGGCAGATCCATAACTCAGCTGACCACCTTGGCCCTGTTTTCTATCAGACAGAAAGTTTTTCCATAACACTTAGTACCAGAAAGTCTCCAAAGTCCTTCCTCTTTACCATCTGTGGTATATGTGGCATCCAGCAAAACTCATTCATGTAGATTTCATAGTCATCCACATATTTATGGTGCCAAAGTCTAGAGAACATATGAAATATTTTCAATTTCTCTGGGTATTGCAAAGGAGAGTGATCTACTAGATCATTAGAAAAAAAAAATGTATTCTCTTCTAGCATTCCTAGATTAACTTACTTTTTTCCTGTTTAGTAAAAATGCTCAATACCTAGAGGCCACCAGATCCGGTATTTTGGAAAACCAAGATGTGCAAACTCTGGTCACTCAGAAGAATGTTTAAAATTAGATGAACTAGAGAGTTAATAAAATACTAGAACATTGGAAAGAGTTAAATTTAGTCTGCAGACTTGTAAGCACATAAGTGACCATCTAAAGCAAGAGTCAAAAATTACAGTCCACAAGCCAAATCCACTGTGCCACTTGTTTCTGTGTGGCTTAAGAGCTGAGGATGATTTTTAGATTTTAAATGGCTGAAAAAAAATCAAAACAAAAATAGTGCTGAATGGCATGTGAAAATTAAATGAATTTCAATTTCAGTGCCCATAAAATTTTATTGTAATACAGCCACACCCATTAGCTTACAAATTGTCTAGGACTGCTTTCAGGCTACAAATGCAGAGTTGAATAGTCGAGTCACAGGCCATATGGCCTACAAAGCCCAAAATATTTACTACCTGGTCCTTTATAGAAAAAGTTTGCTGACCTCAGATCTAAAGCCTGGCTTTGACATTTACAAAAACCAGAGACAGATAAAAGATAAGAGGAACTTTGTGAGAAGATATCCAGGATCAGTGCAATCAGGATCAGTCAACTCTTTGGCCAAAGATACCTGATCAAGGCTCTGGTGACGCTGCAAGCAGATCCTTCTAACATAGCTAATTTGCCCCCGGGAAATGTTACTGAAAAAGCGAGGGAGTCAAGAGGACACTGAAAAGCACAAAAAAACTCTCTGCAAGTCTCCAAACAAGAAGTTAACATTCAATTCCACATGAGTTGAGGTGGGAAAGAGTGGATTTAAAGGACAGAAAGAGTTCAATGAGGGTTCACTTCCATTTCTTCCCTCACAAAAACCTGGGGTGAGAGACGGAATCAAAGCCATACTTATATAAAATTTGCCAGGAATACTAAATTGGGACATATTGTAAACATCACCGAGGATGGTGTAATTCTTTGAGTCCAGAATGTAAACTACAGTTTCAATTTTATGATGTGTACCAAACAGCACTCCATGTGTACAAAACAAATGGATGTACAATCTCCAATGTTTTACTAGAAAATGTCTGAAAAATAGTAAATTCTTGAGCACACAGTGTACATAATGAACTAATTAACCCTCTTTGAAACATGATGTGGTAAATATGGGGATTTATATCCTGATTTTCCAGATGAGAAAATGGAAAAGAAAGGAAGTTAACCAACTATGGTCACAATGCTGGGGAAAGGAGGAATCTCAGAGTCCTGAATTTTAACCTAGCCCATCCATAGTGCACTTTCCCAGATGGCTATATCATCTGAAAATTGATTTTTAAAAGAATGGGAGATAGGGTTCACTATCTGTTAAGAAGGTAAAACCAAAAGTGCATATAGGTATAAATGCATGTTTGTTTGGTCCAATAATAGTTTTGATAGTGACAATGCTTTGAATTTGTAGAATCGTCATAAACATCTACACTGGAAGGGTATATTAAAAATATCTAGTTTAAGTCCCTTATTTTACAGAGAAAATTGAAGTCCAAAGAGGAAAATTAATTATCCAAAGACAGACAACTAAAACTCCTTTGAGCTTCTACTCCTGTGTATGGGCATCACCTTCCTTTGACTTCCTTGCCTTTTAGATAGCATTCAGTATGCCTTCCCCTGTAACCTCGCTGTTCATCCCACCACCCCACTCCTCATACCTGTTTCTAGCCCACAGATCTTCCCCCAACTGCATGTGTGTGTATATATGCACATGTACACACACACACACACACACACACACACACACACACACACTTTCACTGAGCTTTCAACAACCAAAAATATTTTAGTGATTTTAGCCCCATGGACTACCACCATTATTTTTTTTAATCTCAAAATAGAAGATGCTTCCCTGACTAGCCTAATCCTCACCCCAAACTCCCACAATTACTGACAATGAGAAAATATGAGGCTCTCTCTTCCTCCTCAATAGGAAAATCTGGCTAGATTACAACTGACTCTGTGCTGAGCCTTGCACCAACGACAGCATTAAAGCCTCATGCTTTATGATCTACCAAAGCTAGAAATGGATTTCTGTCTGACATGCCAGGCTTTTAAGTCTTGTACCTGTGCCCAGTCCAGAGATTTCTGAAACCATGAATAAAGTGGTAATCAACACTGAATACTCAGTCTGACTTAACTGACAACAACAAACAAATGAGGAAAAGAAAGATTTGTGCTCCACTTTCTCCAAGACAGGTGGAATTCCAAGTTTTAATAAAGCAGATTCAGAATCACTTTCATAAAGGCCATTTGAGCAATAAGGACACATTGTAAAAGTGGGGAAAAATTGGAATCAATAAATGTTTCCTGTGGATAATAAGACAGCCCCCCACCTCCAAACAGAGATAATGACAGTAGTAAACTCAAGTCACCAAGTTTTTCAGATGGGAGGAAGAAAGAAAATGCCATTTTTTGATTTCTTTTCTGTGTGTGTGTGTGTTTATACCATCTTCTCCTATCCCTCAAAGGGCTCAGGACTGGAACCTGGGGTTCATATTCCAAAGGAACCAAGGGGATCCACAGCTTTGTAAGAAATCCATTTGTGATTTTTTTGTATGTCAAAGAGTCAAGAGTATTTGGCCCCATGAGCCCACGGAGGCTCATTTTCTCAAAGAAAATACTACCAAGTTTCCATAACTTAAATTATTCTAAGGTCTAGAGCATTTTAAGACCTTGCTGGATTTCCAAGTGTTCTGCAAGTTGAGTGATTACCCCTCTCTGCTTCCTTGCTCTCAAATAGTCCAAGATACACACCATAGCACAGCTCCTCCCAGGAATCCCTGCCAGCTGCCATTCTGCCTTCCTTCCTCCTTCACCTCTAACTTCTGAACAAAGCTTCCATGTGGAATACGTTATGACAGCAAAATATTCCCTTTTACAATGTTTGATTACTTTCCCTGTTTTCCAAAAATAACAGTATTGTGACCCAGATCTATAAAACCAGAGGCAGCATCAAATACAATCTAATCTATTTGACTTGTATTTGCTTGTTCAGTTGCTTATTTGAACTCTTTCCCCATATCTGATATGACTGCTATTACTGTGCTGTCTGGGCTTTCTGACACACAGTCTCTAGATAGGTGCCCTGGTTTATTCTCTGCTCTACAGACAAGGCCTACTGGATGATGGGGTAGAGGGAGGAAGCAGAATCCACTGGGGAAGTTGGGGTGAGATGATCTGAAGTCATTGGGGGCTATTCCTTGCTTTCCTATCTGACAGCTATCCTTGTGTAAGTACTCTTAAGAAAAGCAGGTACTGCTCTCTGTGTTTCTTTCCAAACTGCCTAGGTCTAAGTACTGGGGCCCTGCACATCAAACTGTCCCAGTACAAGCAGTAGCAATAGGCCACTTGGGGGTATGGAAGGAACATGCAGCATATTTTCAGTAATACTAAATTCTAGCTGTCTCGTTGTTGCTTTGGGGACTGGAAGAAAACAAAATAATGACTTTCTGTTTTATAAGTATTCCTGCCACGTGGCTAAAATGATGAGAAGGCAATAATCATTCCAAATGGCTACCAATGCAAAAACTAGTAAAGGGCACCTGCTTTGCACCTTTTGTCTAGATGCCAAAAGCTCTCTGATGCTTCTGTTGTCCTCTGGTGGGTGCTATAACATTTCTGGTGAAAGGTGTGGCTTATATACCTGCCACTTTTAAGAGTGTCCTCAGGGTTTATAGCCCTTACATAAGGAAAGGCTGCCTGTTTGGGTTCTGACTTGGAACTCAATACTTCTAGGCTAAAGAAAGAGAAGGATAGGTCTTGGAAGGAAGTATTTCCTTTGTAGAAAGTGAAGGCAGGAGTAGATACTGGTGTTTGGCAACTGGGTGTGCCCCCAGAGCAGAGTATGTCTGTCTATGGGCTGTTTATCAGTGTCCCTTTGTGAAAACAAGCTCTTAGGACAGGATGGGGAAGGCAGTGGATGAATAGGAGGTTTGAGCCCAGGTTGATTGGGAAGGAAGGAGTCACTAGCATATATAGGAGGTCTGGAAATGGCAGTTCTTGCTGTAGGATGTAGGCTGAGCACCTCTGGTAGCGGATCAGACATGAACTGTTCTAAGCTAAATAGGACTAAGAAGTCAGGGGCTTGAGCCAAATATAAGATGAAACTTAGCTTGGGGTGCTGGACCAATGGAAAGATCCTGAAGGCAAGTCTATGGAAAAAACAAAAGTGTTTCATCACTCTGGATCCCTACTTATATAGGGGCTATTAATTCAAAGAGGTCTCAAAAAGGCAGCAGCAGAAGGGAGCAGGTGCACAGACTGATGGTCTGCTTTGTTTCTGGGGCTGAGGCCAGGGAGACTTTGTGAAGGAACATTCCCATATTCACTACAGAGAATGGGTTAGGGACTCAGTTGGGGTTTCTCCACTTCTGACTTCTCTAATAAAGACAATTTTTCCATCACTATGCAACAAAGTGGAACACAAACAGGGAAGAAATTAAATCTTTTCAAATAATTAATTTTCTTTTATTTGTAGGACCCTTCCAAGCTGTAAGCACCAGATGGGACCACCTTCACTGAATACATTGCCTGTACTACCAAGGCTGCTGAAGCCAGGGGACCAGCAAGTATGAAAACTTGTTTCTTTAGGCTGTTAGGTTCTTTGAGAGGGTGCCACCAGCGACTCTAACTTTGAAATGATAAAATCCTGGGCTCTGGAAGATTGGTGTATCTCTATATAAGATAAAGAAGAAAGGGAGGTAGAAGTGAGTGTGCAAGACCCCTTACCTTCAGCGGCTCTTTTAAAGAACACTTTGCAGCTTCCACAAGTGAGAGCTCCATAGTGACAGCCAGAAGCTTCATCACCGCAGATCAGGCAGGTCTTCTGGGGCGGAAAGTAATAGTCAATGGGTAAGACATGGTCCCTGGAAGTCTCCAAACTGGAAAGACACAGGAGAAACAATGCAACACATGTCAGTGCCTAGCAGAAATAAGAGGATAGAAGTCTGAGGTCTTTAGGAGCAAATTTACATGTGTAAATTATTATTATTTAGAAAACAAGATTATTTCTTGCTTCTTTGAGTCAGTGTGAAGCTGATTTTTCTGCTACTTCTAGTGATGACATCTGTGGGGTTTCCTGTCATGTGGACAAGCCTTTTTAGATCCTGCTAAGGAATTCAAGAAGTTCTCTGGGGTCAGCCAGTCTCATGGGCTATGTTTACATGAGGGATAGATGAAGACAGAAACCTGAGTGCTGAGGTTAAGGTATCTAACTTAAAATGATGGTCAGGAAATAATTTTAGAGCAATTAAATGGTATCAACCCAGCTATATGGCCTTACCTTATCCAAAGGGAGATCTATGGTCAAAAGAGACTAAGCAACAAAGCAGTTTGGTATCCTTTGCTCTAGTTCTCTAAGCCTCACTTTCACCTGTAAATAGGAATAGTATTGCCCATCCTACTGAGCTCTATTGTGAGTGGCAGTATAAATTATATAAAAAGATAAAAAGCCTTTAAAATGAATACACAAGTGAGGGATCATGATTAGTGTTATCATACCAGCCTTCTTTGGTCTTCTCCCCCGCCATTCCCTCACTTTCCTTAGTCATCTCTCTAGATCATGTAGACATCCCCTCACCTCCATTCTGCAATATAAAATAGCAAAATCCTTACACCTGAGGTTCTTGTTGGGAAATGACACACAGTGATGCTGGAAATTTCTCAGGCTACCACCTCAACACTTGGCCATTAAAATACCCATAGGGTCTTTAGGATAGGATGGAGCTTCAGGAGTCATCTAGTCTAAACTTCTTATCTCTAAGAAGATCTGTATCTGAGTCCTTTCAGATGGATATGAAGGAGAGGGTCAGAAAGCCAATCCTAAAACCTTAATAGAAGTAAAATTCTGAGTCTCTTGTAATTAATTCAAGTTTAAACAAATAAAATATGGTTCTTACTAATCAAAAGTCAAATTATTTTTCTCTCCTATACCCTATGTCTAAGCATTAAAAAAAAATGATGTCCTGGGTTAATCTGCCTCAGGTAGATGATAATTCCCCATATTCTCATCCACAGGAATGTAGCCATATTTTTTTTTTCTGAGCACTTCTCCCTTACTAAGGAAGGAAGGAAAATAAGTCTTAATGGCAGTCTGTTTGTTGTGTTGGGTGATTTCTACACGTCAAAACAACTCTGAGAAACATTTTTTTTTTGGTCATGATTACATCAAATGAACAAACTCACATTCAGAGAGGTAAAGTCCAAAGTGATTTGACAACAAGCCCAGGACTAACTGGCTCCAAATCCAACATAGTTTCCATTACACTATTATCTTTCTGCTACTCTCTTACTTTCTACACACATGGCTCTATCAAGCTCAGCATAGTTATCAGAATCCAAAAAAGCATGAAATGTTATCTTCCCATCAATAACCAGGGATCAGCCCTGGCAAGGGCAAGAGCAAAGAATATTTTTGCTTAGGCTATACTTGACAAGCACTTTACCTCTAAGACACAAATATTAGCCTTTATTCATGTCCCAAGTACTGCAGAAATCACTAAAAAAATTCAGCTTATATGTAAACCCAGCAGCTGGCTATCTTTTCTCCCCCAAAAGATCTCACTTTCCTACCTTGACTGGAAAGCCAGCAGGAGTCTGCCTATCAAACCAGGATTAGCAGGACCGCCAGTTCCACAGGAAAATAGCTCACTTCCCATATATAAATGGGCTAAATGCTAAGAACATCATCTCTTTGGCTAAAATTTTCATTTCCTTGGGTAAAGAATGTGTCCCTATCCTCATTCATAAAATAAGGAGAAGCAGCAGAAGTTTTTTTTTGTTTGTTTGTTTTTACAAGTGTCTTCATCCTTTTCTCTCTTTTTTTGACTTCTGAAACTAATGCAAGCCATTCAAATAAAAGCAAGGCCATTTCATGTATATCATCTCATTTAATCTTCCTCCAAACCCTGCCAAATAGCTCTGTATCATCTGTATATCATAGTAGAGGAAACTGATGTTCAGGAAAATTAAACTTGTTCAAGACCACTCATGTCATAAATGGTAATGCCAGATTCCATCCTAGGTAAGTCTGCCTCCAAAGTGCTGGTTCATAATCCATGACTAATCATGTTATAAAATTGAAGGTTGATATTAGATAGATGTAGTCAACTCAATTCCTAGCACTTGGCCTTACAAACCTCGCAAAGGATTAGGTTCTGGGGACATTGTGATAATCAATATATTATTCTTGCCTCTAAGAAATTTACTATCTAGTACAGAAGAAATACAGGAATCAAGGAACTGTAACACAACATAGTAGATGATATGGTAAGGCAGAGTGCAGATTGCTACAGATAAGGAAGCACCTCAAAGACAGGAATGATTTTTGAAAGGCATAAAGGTATATTTGGATAAACGAGATGACAATTATAATTATAGTAATTTTATCATATAATTGGAAAATAAATATTAGATATACAACATGAAAACCTGAATAAATAACAGGTATTCTTGAAAAGAGACTTTATGAAACAGAAATTTTCATCATATTACAATTTAAAATGCAGTTCAAAATAATCTAATTAATAAAATTTATAATCAATGTTTAAGACTGAAGAAAGTCATCAATATTTTGTTCATTAGATATGAGTTCAATAAAACACACCACTTATAAAAATAACAGTAAAAGAAGAGGAAGAAGAAGAGAAATAATAAAGGCAATTTTAGAATTTGAACTTTCCTAATTACAGCCCACTTTGACTAAAGGCCTGAGATATCTGCTAACCTCACCAGGCTGGTCTCTGCTTACCTACCTACCCTTCCTCTTTCTGGAAAAATATTTTGGACAGCACTTCCACTGACCCTGGTGTAGTGTAGACAAAAGGAACATTTCAGTTCTGCCTTATGGGCTGACCATTGGACATTGTAAATGAAAACTGTAATAAGAGTTCCAATCCCAGGTTTATATCCTACAGAAACTCATGCACATTTGTACCAGCAAGCAAGTCAGGAATGGTGTCATAGCAGCTATATTTATAAAAACAGAAATGATAAACATCCACTGAAAGGAGAAAGGATAAATAAATTACAGCACATTCATTCAATAAAATACAATTCAGCAATAATGAGGAACAGAATACAGGTATACATAGGTAAATCTTACAATCTAATATTACATAAAAGACATAAATCACAATAGCCTATATATTATGATACCATTACATACATATCCCAAAAAAGGCAAAAGTAAACAAAATATAATTTGGTAATATATATTTGAAAAATCATAAACATTCAAGTGAATAATAAACCCCAAATATAGGATTATGGTTACTTCTAAGGAGAGACTGTGGTTAATGATATAAGGAAGGAGGATACAAGTTTATGTATTTATGTATTCATTTAAAAATATTTATTAAGTGTCTACTACATACCAAGCACCATTGTAAGTCCTGCAGTTACAGCAGTAAACAAAGAAAAATGGTGTAAATGCTCTTATTCTTTAACCAGGGTTCATGACTGTTCATTTTATTACTATGCTGCATAACTAACTGATATGTTACATGAAAGCTTTGTATGGCTACAACAGCACATAGTGAAAGAAAAAAAAAAACTGAGAGTTTCTAACATTCTCCTAAATAACATCCTAAGTGCAAATGTAGCAAAGGTTTGCTCTGAGAACAAGCAAGTTCAGATTTTGCATGGAATGTTTATATTTCTTCCTGCTTCCCCCGGGGTACATGCTCACTTATTATCCCAATGCAGTGCACTCAGTTTTATGGGTCTGAAGGAAAAATGCTGCCATATAAAATGGAAGTTTCCTAAACCAGAATACCACTTCAACAGTTTCACAATTAATTAAATAAAAGTGGATTACTAGAAGCTATAGGTCTACAAATGCCAGCTCAACTATGGAGAAGTTGGGCTCAGAAATCTTCAGCACCTGCCTATAATCTCAGTCTGTCTGTCTGTCTGTCTGTCTGTCTGAGTTGAAAATACTTTAAAGGGTCTGACTACTTTAAGCAAATTCTCCAAGAACTGTGGAACCAATGTGAAATGCAGAAGTCATAGACTAGTGCTCCTTGTTTGAAGGATGAATGTCAACTCAGCAGGGCTTTGGAGCCAGGCAGAGGTGGGCTGGAATCCTGCATCCACCACTGAACTCTGGTCCCAGTCATTAAGGCTCTCTGAACTCCATTTGTCTCATGTGGAGAGTGGGGATACTTTCTATCTAGAGGGCTTTTGCGAGAATTACATTAAATAGTACATGTTAAGCCCTTCCCCCTGTGCCTGCCACATAATAGCTGCATTGTAAGTTTAGGTTGCCTGCACCTTTTGCTTTACCATAAAAATAGGGGAGATGTCTAATATCCTTAAAATAAAAAAGACCATCCTTCTTGGCTATCCAGCGCATTTAGGGAAAGGTAAATACAAGTGTATAGATAAGGGGAAAAAAGGATAGATGTGTTAAAAGTGTAGCTTTTTGATAAATATCACTGCACTTTTCAAACAAGAAGAAATTTAGAAAACCACCAAACATCTTTATAAAAGCATCATATTTTTCCTGATGTTTAGTAACCTAAAATATATTGTTTGTTAACCACATTGTGGGATATAATGACAACTCTACATGAATTTTTATAATAAAATTCAAGAGTTCAAAGTTAATTTCTCCTCATAGGTCTCTTGTGCCTACTTCTTTATGGGCACAAGGGTTATTTCAGTGGAGAAATTAACAAAGTAACAAGGTAAGTCTGGTAGCTTTCTTTTCCCATCTAAGTCTGAGATTTAAAATTTGATGACTATCCAAGAGAATAGTCATGTTTTCTTTTTAAAAGTACTACCTGACTTTACATCACAGCTCTCCACTTCTCCAATTTAGTAAGGCCTTGTTGAAGTGGAAAGATATAATAGGTAGAAGATCTGGTTTTCATGCCCAACTTTACCACTTTCTAACAGAAAAACCTTGAACAAGTCATTTTATTCACATGTAAAATGGGCATAAAAATATAGAGTTCACAAAATTGCTATAAAGATTCAATGAGATTTTGGGAAGTTAAACATTCCACTCTGTTGCTGGCACACTTTTTCACAGATGGCCATTACTATAATAATCTCACGAGAAAGTGGAAGAAAGGAGAGATTGGAGAACTAGGTTCTAAAAACCCAGCTCTGAGGTAGATATGATTACCATTCCTTTGAAAATAATGCAAACTGGGACTTAGATAAGGTAAATTACCTGTTTCAGTTCATATGGCTACTAAGTGGCAAAGCCAGGATTCAAACTGGGCATCATTTCCCCCCAAATCCATATTCTCCTGCTATTCTAAATTGCCAAGGACATATAATACTTGTGTTATAACCTAGGTTTAATTTAATTTGGTTTTTAACAAATTTATTGATATATAATTCACATACCATAAAATTCACCTATTTTGGCATATTCACAAACTAATTTTACTACAAACTATTACCATAAACTGATTTTATAATATTTTCATGACTCCAAAAATAAATCCAGTACCCATTAGCAGTCACTCCCCATCTCTTCCTTCTCTCAGATCTTAATTCAATTTCTGTCTCTAAAGATTTGCCCTTTATGGACATTTAATATAAGTGGAATTATACAACACAATCTTTTGTGACTTGCTTCTTTCATTTAGCATACTGTTTTTAAGATTCATCCACATTGTAGCATGTATCATTGCTTCATCTGTTATTTCTGTGTAATATTCCATTACATGGATATACCACATTTGTTTATCCATTCATCAGCTGGACATTTGAGTTGATTTCACTCTGGCTTTTATGGATACTGCTGCAATGAATATATATATATATATATATATATATATATATATATATATATAAACACACACACACACACATATATATATATATAAACACACACACACACACACACATATATATATATATATATATATATATATATATATATAATATGTGAAATTACTATTTCAAAAGTCAAATGGTGACACTTTCAGAAACCTCCAGGCTAGTTTCCAAAGTGGCTGCACCATTTTATATTTTTACCAGTAATGTATACTGGCTCTAATTTTTCCACATCCAAGCTATTTGTCTTTTTTACTATAGTCACCTTAGTGAGTGTGAAGTGATGTCATATTTTGGTCTTGATTTGCATTTCTCTATTGAGTAATGGTGTTGAACATTTTTCATTTGTACATGTTCTTTGGAGAAAGGTCTATTCAAAGTCTTTGCACATTTTATTTTTTTTTAATTTTTAAATGTTTTATTTATTTGAGAGAGAGAGAGAGAGAGCGCAAGCGAGAGAGTGAGTGTGCGCCAGAGTATGAGCAGGGGAAGGGCAGAGAAAGAGGGAGAAACTGAATCTGAAACAGGCTCTAGGCTCTGAGCTGTCAGAGCTTGATGGGGGCCTCGAACTCGTGAACCGCGAGATCATGACCTGAGCCGGTCAGATGCTTAACCGACTGAGTCACCCAGGTGCCCCAGTCTTTGCACATTTTAAAACTGGGCTGGCTATTAGCCTTTTAATCATTGAATGGTAAGAGTTCTTTGTATATTCTAGATTCAATACTCTTATATCCATGACTTGCAAATGTTTTCTCTCACTCCATGGGTTAGAGTTTTACTTTTTTGATGGTATTGATTGCAGTATAAATGTTTTAAAATTTGATGAAGTCCAATGTATCGTTTTTTTTTCTGTTGTTTCTATGCATTTGGTGTTATAAGCTAAAAAAAACATTGCTTAACACAAGGTCACAAGGATTTACTCCTACATTTTCTTTGAGTTTTAATGACTTAGCTCCAGCATTTAGGTCCATGATACATTTTGAGATAATTTTTGGTATAAAAAAGTGGGGGCGCCTGGGTGGCTCAGTCAGTTAAACATCCAACTTCAGCTCAGGTCATGAGCTCACAGTTTGTGAGTTCGAGCCCCACATGGGGCTCTGTGCTGACAGCTTGGAGCTTGCTTCAGATTCTATGTCTCCTTCTCACTCTGACCCTTCCCACTTGTGCTCTCTCTTTCTCTCTCTCTCTCAAAAATAAATAAATAAACATTAAAAAAAGACATTCCTATTTAAAAAAAAAGAACTTCATTTGTTCGCATGTGAATATACCATTGTCCTATTTGTTGACAATACTATTCTTTCTCCCATTGAATGGGCATGCTATCATTGTTGAAAATCATTTAACCATAATGTAAGGGTTTATTTGGGGGGAGGTCTCAATTGTATTTCATTGGTCTCTATGTGTCATACTTATGCCAGGACCACACAGTCTTGATTGCTGTAGCTTTTAGTAAGTTTCGGAATCAGGAAGTGTGAATCCTCCAACTTTGTTCTTCTATCTCAAGATTGTTTTGGGTTTTTTTTTGTTTGTTGATTATTTGTGTTTTAAATTCCAGTATAATTAACATACAGTGTCACATTAGTTTCAGGTGTACAATACAGCAATTCAATAATTGCATACATTACTCTGTACTCATCACAATAAGTGTGCTCTTAATCCCCATCACCTATTTCACCATCTCCCCCCCACCCACCTCCTCTCTGGTAATCTTTGTTCTCTACAGTTAAGAGTCTGTTTTGTTTGTTTGTTTGTCTCTTCTTTTTTTCTTTGACCATTTGTTTTGTTTCTTAAATTCCACATATGAGTAAAATCATATGGTATTTGTCCTTCTCTGACTGACTTATTTTACTTAGCATTATACCTTCTAGGTCCATCCATGTTGTTGCAAATGGCAAGATTTCAATCTTTTTTATGGCTTAGTAGTATATATACCACATCTTCTTTACCTATTTATCTGTGGATGGACAGTTGGGCTACTTGTTAATTGGAATATCTTGACTATTGTAAATAATACTTCAATAAGCATAGGGGTGCATGTATCCCTTTGAATTAGTGCTTTTGTATTCTTTGGGTTAATACCCAGTAGTGCAATTGCTGGATTGTAGGGTAGTTCTATTTTTAACTTTTTGAGGAACCTCCGTACTATCTTCTACATTATTTTTTGTTTCTTGTGTTGTTGATTTTAGCCATTCTGACAAGTGTAAAGTGATATCTCATTGTGGTTTTCACTTGAATTTCCCTGATGATGAGTGATGTTGAACATCTTTTGATTTATTTTGGCTATTCTAGGTTTTTTGTATTTCAATACGAATTTTACAATTGATATTTCCATTTCTGCTAAGAATCCAGCTGGATTTTCGGAGGGATTGCCTTGAATCTATGAGGAATACTGTCATCTTAACAATATTAAAGTTTATGATCAATGAAAATGGAATGCTTTTCCATTTGTTTACATCTTATCTTTCCACAGTGTTTCATAGTTTTAACTGTAGAAGTCTTGCACCTTTCACTAAATTTATTTGTAAATATTCTATTTGATAATATTATGAACTGTGTTCTATCACTTTTAAATTATTCTTTGCTAACATACAGAAATACAATTGATTTATGCACACCAATCTTGTATTCAGCAACTTTGCTGAACTACATTATTAGTTCTAATAGTTTATTATGGATTCTTTAGGAATTTCTATATACAAGATTATATCATCTGTGAATAAAGATACTTTTACTTTTTCCTTTCCAATACAGATGCCTTTTAGATCTTTGTTTGTTTGTTTTTGCTGTTTGGTCCAATTGGCCTGGATAAAACCTCCAGTACAATGGTGAACAGAAATGGTGAGAGCAGATATCCTTGTCTTGTTCCCAATCTTACTGGGAAAGTTTTCAGTCACTTAAGTATGATATTAGTTGTGGGGTCTTCATAGATATCTATTTTCAGTTTGAATATGTTCCCTCCTATTCCTGTTGAATGTTTTAATTGTGAACTAATGTTAGATTTTTTTGCCAATATTTTCTGCATCTATTAAGATGATCATGGGGCCTTTATTCTCTTAAATATAGTACATTATATTAATTAACTGATTTTCAGAAGTTAAACCAATCTTACCTTCCTGAGATAAATCCCAATTTTAAGTTATTGACATAAATCCATCTTGTGATCATAATCTTTTTTATTTGTTGCTGGATTTGGTTTTCTATTTCATTGGGGATTTTTTTATTTATTAATATTCAAAAGTTATATTGGTCTGTAGTTTTCTTTTTGGTTTTGTTATTGGGTAACATTGGTCAACAGAATTAGTTGGGAAGTGTTTCCACCTGTTTTATTTTTTGGAAGAATTTGTAAAGGATTGATACTAATTCTTCTGTAAATGTTTGATGGAATTCACCAGTGAAGACATCTAGATTTGGGCTTCCCAAAATGGTGAGTTTCTTTTTACTTTCTTTCTTTCTTCTTCTTCTTTTTGTTTAATTGAAAAGCAATGTTTGTTACTGTGTATAAGTTCTGGTGCCCGGATAGAAGTAGGTACTTATAATTATTTCCATTCAATAGATGAAGGTGGAGGTACATAGTGTCCTGGTATTCCCCCTCCAGAGTTTGAATTCTTCATACTGTACTGGCTCTCTATGTCCCTGTGGTTTTGTTTGTTTTCTTTGGTTTAAAAAATTTTTTTTGAGTATAGCTGACACAATGTCACATTCACTTTAAATGTACTATATAGTGATTCTGCAAGTTGATACATTATGCTATGTTCACCACAAGTGTAGCTACCCACAGGCTTTCAATTATGGAATGAATAAGTCATGGGAATAAAAGGGATAGCATAAGGATATAGTCAATGATATTGTAATGGGTTATATGGTGGCAGATGGTATGGGAAGTTTATTATATTGCTAATACAATGAAGTAATATTATATTTATTCTCTTTACTTTTTATAGAGCCATTCAGATTTTCTATTTCTGCTTGAGTTAGTTTATGCAGTTTGTGTCTTCTTGACTATTTCCCATTTCATCTAGGTTATGTAATTTGTTGGCATATGGTTGTTCATAGTGTTCCCCTTTAATCCTGTTTTATTGTTTTAAGGTAGGTAGTGATGTCCTCACTTGCATTGTTGATTTTGTGATTTGAGTCTTCTATCGTTTCCTCTTAGTAAATCTAATGGTTTGTCAATTTTGTTGATCTTTTCAAAGTAACTTTTGACTTCAATGATTCTATTGATTATTCTTATTCTCTATTTAATTTATTTCCACTTTAATCTTTATTAATATTTTGCTTTTCTTCTAGTTTCCTAAACTGGAAAGTTAAGTTATTGATGTGAGCATTTTCTTCTTTGTTAATATAGGAGTTTAATCTGTTATGGCTAGTATAACAAAATACTATAGACTGGATGGCTTATAAACAACAGAAATTTATCTATCACGGCTCTAGAGGCAGAAAGTCTTAAATCAAGGTGCCAGAATTGTTGTGTGAGGGCCCTCTTCCAATTGCAGACTTCTTGTAACCTCACATGGTAGAAAGGTAAGCAAGCTCTAATTGCATTCTTTTATAAAAGCACTAATTACATTCATGAACATGTCACTTCATATCTAACTACTTCCCAAAGGCCTCATTTGCCCATTATATTGGGCACTAGGATTTCAACATATGAATTTTCAAGGGGAACACAGACATTCAGACTACAGCAATAAGCATTGATAGTTCTAAATTTTCTTTCAAAGACTGCTTTAGCTTATCTGTATCCCACAGGTTCTGGTATGTTACATTTTTTCTATTATTCATGTCAAGGATTTTCTCATTTCTCTTTTTGATTTCTTCTTTGATCCACTGTTTATTTAGGCATGTGTTATTTAATTCTCCACATTTGTGAGTTTCACATATTTCCTCTGCTATTGATTTCTAATTACTTCCATGTGATCAGAGAACATACATCCATTTTTCTTGAATAAGTGCACCTCAGATTTTTGCTAGTTTTCTTTCCTTTCCAGAGTTCTGGAGAAGTTGATTTTCACAATTTTTGCTAGTGTGTTTGTTGCGTTTATGAAAGGGTAGCTTTATGGTAGTCTTCACTCTACCATAGTGGAAGCCTTCCTTATATTCCAAGCCAGGTTATATTTCACATGCTACAAAATCACTCCCTCCCCCTCCCCCAACACACACACACACACACACACACACACACACACACACACACACAGAGTAATCCTTATCATGGGTCATAAATGGAGGAAGAAGAGATATCACTCATACCATTCACTTATTAATTCAAAAATTCATCATTCATACATTATAAAGGAAAAGCTCTGCCAAATGATGGGAACATAAAGATGAGAAAGACAGCCTCTGTTTGCAGAGGAGTTTTCATGGCTTGTTTTGAGCTATGACAACTGTGCAAATGGTTAATGCAATGTATAGCAAGAAAAATACTATTAAATGGTCCAAGATCAGTGGTTACTAAAGGAAGAGAAACTTATGTGTTTTGTCTGGAGGTACTAGAAAATAATGGCCACCATGTACTAAAATCCTATTACTAACCTAGCAAGGTGTTTTACATAACTTGTCAAGTATTTACTCTGGGATAGATCAGATGAGGATGCCTGCAGTTCTAATGTATACTCAACCTGCAAACCTGACATGTTGAGACAGTAGTTATAGGCCTACTGGTGATTTACATTTTCCTGTAGTTTATACCAACTAACAAACATGCCAAGACAGCTGGAAGTGTGGCAGCAAGACTGTTTTTATCAGTGTGTCCCACCAAATGACCAAGCTGTCCTTTTCTTCTGGAATCACTTTCAGAAATCGGGCTGAACTGATGAATCCTTATTATAGTCATGTCCTTACATCTCCCAAGCCACATCTGCTGTATTCTGTGAGCCAAAATCTTTCCAATGGTTTCTTAGTCATCTCAGCCAATCATCCATGGAAGAACTAGTCAGATTCCTTTCTGAATTGTCATCAAATCTGAGGGCTGAGAGAGGTTTCCACATTATGTGTTTCCAGAATCCATCACAAAAAAAAAAAAACCCAAAAAAACAGGAAATGAGAAAACAACTTGTTTTTGATTTACATGCTAAATCTTATTGGACCAATATTTTCTTCACATCCTCCATTTGAACTTCTGATACTAAAGAGACTGAGGGCTTAGTATGTGTTAAGCTCCGTCAAAGGTGATTTATCCTTACAACGACTACTGCAGGATACACAGATTATCTCCATTTTACAACAAAGTGCCAGAGGTTCAGAGCCACTGAATATTTTTTTCAAGATCACAGAGCTAGTTAAACTATAAGAGCAAGGGTTTGAATGCATGTCTGGCTAACTCCAAAACCTATGCTTTGTCTACCATGCTATATGGCATTGCTTCTCATTGACTGTCAGGGCTAGATGACTCTCAGAGATCATATGGCTGAATGTTTTTCACCCTTGGGTGCATGGTAAAATCACTAGGGGAACCTCCCACCCCCCATTGTGATTTATTAAATTAAGATGGAGTCCAGGCATTAAATTTCTTAAAAGTTGGATGTTAGTGATAATGTCCAATCAGGGATTAAATCCACTGACTTACACTGTCTTATTGTCCAGGGGAAATTTGGGGGCCAACAAAATGAGAGAAAATTGACCAGAAGAAATAGTTTTCTAGAGATAGTCCTGAGGCTAGAAGCCAGGTGTTATAATTCCTATGCCAGAGTTCTGTTGTAGAGCAATATTTTTAGTCACATTGAGTATACTAACTTTTCCTAGGGTCTAGAATATGCAATAGTCAACCTCTGGAAAATCTATATAATGACCAACATCAAACAGGCATTCATCTATAGCCCAGTTACCTTTGAAAAGACAGTAATAGCATTAAGTAGGAACTATAAAAATGGATCTCATCCATTACAGAACTACCCCCTTGCTGGAAAGAAATTTACTGAGTGCCTTACTATGTGGTAGGCACTGTGAGAGGCACGTAGAATACATTAAGAATCTAAAGACACAAATATCATTGTCCTCTATCCAAAGTCTTGTCTGAGATTTATTTCCATACAGAGCAAAGGTTACAGAGCCCCATTTTACAGATGGAACAAATGAAGCTCAGAGTTAAAGGTATTTTCTAGTAAGTTGCAGCATCACTATTGTAAAAAGCAAAGGCTTTGGGGGAAGCGATACTCAGGTTTGAACCCCTCTACTACTGATCACCAGTTATGTAATGTTGGGCACAAGATGAACCTAACCTCCCTACCATCAGTTTTCTTATCTACAACACGAAGAAAATAATGTGCCAGCCTCAAAGGGGTTTTGTGACAAATGCATCAGAAAATACATGAAAAAGAGTCTAACACACTCAAAACAAATGGTCATTTCTCCCCATTTTCCTCATTCCACTCCAACTTCCCATTAGGAGTAAAGTCCAGGGCATCTGACTCCCAATCCAGTGAGCTCTGCAATATACAATACTGCTTCCTCCTCTTTCCTTTTTTATAAAGTATTTTCTAAGTTTGTTTATTTTGAGAGAAAGAGAGCAGGGGAGGAGCAATGAGAGAGGGAGACAGAGAATCCACAGCAGGTTCCATGCTAACAGTATGGAGCCTAACGTGGGGTTCCTTACATCTCACAACTGTGAGCCAATGACCTGAATTGAAATCAAGAGTTAGATGCTTAACCAACTGAGCCACACAGGGGACCCTGCTTCCTTCTCTTTCAAGTACTGCAAATTAAGGCATAAAAGCAGCAGCCACTACCATCCCTTATGCAAAACTTGTGAAAGCACTGAAAAAAAAAAAACCTCACAATTCTAACTTTAAAGTCTCTGTGACTTTGAGGCAAGGAAAACACAATTTAGTTTAAGAAATGTTACAAGTGTTTTGCCAAGTGTCTAAGGGCTTCAGAAACCAAGAGAGGAAAGATAGCACCATATGAGCAGATGTAACTCAGGTAGCAATGAAATGCTGATGAGATTCCAAGTTCAGTTCACAATATGGAAATCCAAAATTAGACATTTTATGTTGGCCCGAAGAACCTACAAAAGCTAGGAAAACAGTCTCACTGATACCAGCAATAAGGCTTACCCCGCTTTCTTTTTTTTTAATTTTTTGTTTTTTTTAAATTTACATCCAAATTAGTTAGAATATAGTGCAACAATGATTTCAGGAGTAGATTCCTTAGTGTCCTTTACCCATTTATCCCATCCCCCCTTTCCACAACCCCTCCAGCAACTCTCAGTTTGCTCTCCATATTTATGAGTCTCTTCTGTTTTGTCCGCCTCCCTGTTTTTATATTATTTTTTGTTTCCCTTCCCTTATGTTCATCTTTTTTGTCTCAAAGTCCTCATATGAGTGAAGTCATATGATTTTTGTCTTTCTCTGACTAATTTCACTTAGCGTAATACCCTCCAGTTCCATCCATGTGGTTGCAAATGGCAAGATTTCATTCTTTTTAATTGCAGAGTAATACTCCACTGTATATATATACCACATCTTCTTTATCCATTCATCTATCGATGGACATCTGGGCTCTTTCCATACTTTGGCTGTTGTTGATAGTGCTGCTATAAACATGGGGGTGCATGTGTCCCTTTGAAACAGCACACCTGTATCCCTTGGATAAACGCCTAGTAGTGCAATTGCTGGGTTGTAGGGCAGTTCTATTTTTAGTGTTTTGAGGAACCTCCATACTGTTTTCCAGAGTGCTGCACCAGCTTGCATTCCCATACCCTGCTTTCTTAAACACACAAACAGCAAAGCCTGACCCAAGATCAGCTACTGGCTTGATACTTGGAAAACTGTCCTGCTCCCCAAAATAAGATATGGATTTTGATTGTGGGGATAGAGGTAATTGGAAGAGAATACAAATCCCCTACTCCATGTCACTGCAATTCACATCATAACATATGGGCCAATAATAACTGATATTTACTGGGCACGTATATGTCTCAGCTGCTACATTACATTCTACATACCTTAACCTCATTTAGTCTTTACGACAAATTAATGAAGTGTGAACCATTATTTTCATTTTGTAGAAGAGAGCACTTAAGTCCAGAAACCTTAAGCATTCTGTCCAAGATCCATAGACAGTAAATGATGGCTGCAAGATTTGAACTCAAGTCTCTCTGACTCCACAATCAACTTTTTGATAAGTTTCTCACTGTGGATAGCAGTCCCAAGTGACTCAATCCAGAAAGCCATAAGTCATTCTGGATATACTGTAATACATTTTGTCAATGTGTTTCACCTACCATCACTTTTCAGTCAATCAGTGACTATTATGTGTTAATGTACTGCCTAACTTGCATCCTCCTGCCCAAACACACTCATGCAACCTCACCTTCAGAATAACTGCAACTCTCTTATTGAAGTCTTTATGCTTTGTGTCGTATCCTCTCCAACCCAGAAATTACACAGGACCTCACATAAATTCTATCTAAAACATTTGCTTCTGTAACTCTTCCTCTTAATACCATTTAATAACTCCCTATGGTCTACAGCAGTGTCCTAATTCACTGATACATCAGAATCACCTGAGGAGCTACAGAGCTCTGATCCCATTCTAACTTACCTCCAAATCTTCTGAATCTGAAGTTACAGGTGGGACCTGAAGATCTGTAATTTTATTAAATGTCTAAGTGATCTTAGGCAGGCATTGAAAACCACTTGGCCTACAGTATACAAATTCAAAGCATTAGCTTGGCATTCAAGGCCTAACTCTAGCTCTTTATTTCTTCCAAGACCTTTCCCATATGACCTTCCAGTAGTACCATTCTGTTTCAGTTCTTCAGTCTTAACCCTATTTCACCCCTCTGTCTCTTTGCTTACATGGCCATTCCTCAAACTGGAATGCCTTTCACTGCTCCCAACCATTTGTCTCCTTTGCCACATTATCTCATAATTCAAGACTCAGCACAAGAGGCTATCACCTACTCCATGAAGCCCTTCTTGACTCTGTATCCCTTAGGTATAATATGATCACTTCGCCAACTTGTATAGTCTGCTTTCAGAGCACATGTAATGGTTCATATCACAAATAATCTATGTATGTGTCTGCTTCCCATTCATCATGTGGCCTTCAGTGATGAATTCCCAGTGTTCAGTCCAGATACTACCCAAGTACTTCCCACTCAACTCATTTGCCTCTTTCTTTCCTCCTTGCCTTTCGTCAAACAAAAAAGTTTGAAAACAGTCATGTTGCCTTTTAAATAACATCTCAATCTGAAGGCCAAGATAGATCCTGAACAACTTATGAGTCCTAATTAGGACACTGCTAAACTATATCATATAAATGAAAACTTTTCTTAAAAAATACCTTGCCAATTTGTATGCCTTTTATTTTTGTTGTCTAATTGCTGAGGCTAGGACTTTCAGTGCTATGTTCAACAACAGTGGTGAGAGTGGACATCCTTGTCTTGTCCCTGACCTTAGGAGGAAAGCTCTGTTTTCCCCATTGAGAATGATAATAGCTGTGAGCCTTTCAAATATGGCTTTTATGATGTTATGTTCCTTCTATCGCTACATTCTTGAGGGTTTTTATCAAGAATGGATGCTGTGGGGCGCCTGGGTGGCTCAGTTGGTTAAGCATCCGACTTCGGCTCAGGTCATGATCTCACACTCCGTGAGTTCGAGCCCCGCGTCAGGCTCTGTGCTGACAGCTCAGAGCCTGGAGCCTGCTTCACATTCTGTTTCCCTCTCTCTCTGCCCCTTCCCTGCTCATGCTCTGTCTCTGTCTCAAAAATAAATAAAAATTAAAAAAAAAAAGAATGGATGCTGTATTTTGTCAAATGTTTTTTTCTACATCTATTGAAAGGATCATATGGTTCTTATCCTTTCTTTTATTAATGTGATGTATCATATTGATTGATTTGTGAGTATTGAACCAGCCCTGCAGCCGTGGAATGAATCCCACTTGATCATGGTGGATTTTATGTACGTTTATAGTACTGTTTAATTTGGTTTGCTAGTATGTTGCTGAGAATTTCTGCATAGAGATTCATCAGGGATACTGACCTGTAATTCTCCTTTTTAATGGGGTCTTTGTCTGGTTAAGAATCAATGTAATTCTGGCTTTGTAGAATGAGTTTGGAACGTTTCCTTCCATTTCTATTTTTTGGAACAGTTTGAGAATAGGTATTAACTCTTTATTTTATTTATTTTTCTATTTTTTTTAATTTATTTATTTTTAAGACAGAGAGAGACAAAGCATGAACGGGGGAGGGGCAGAGAGAGAGGGAGACACAGAATCAGAAGCAGGCTCCAGGCTCTGAGCCATCAGCCCAGAGCCCGACACCGGGCTCGAACTCACGGAACGCGAGATCGTGACCTGAGCTGAAGTTGGACGCTTAACCACTGAGCCACCCAGGCGCCCCAGGTATTAACTCTTTAAATGTCTGGTAGAATTCCCCTGGGAAGTCTTCTGGCCCAGGACTCTTATTTTTTGGGACATTTTTGATAACAGATTCAGTTTCTTTGCTGGTTATGTGCCTGTTCAAATTTTCTATTTCCTCTCTTTTGAGTTTTGGTAGTGTGTGGGTGTCTAGGAATTTGTCCATTTCTTCCAGATAGTCCAGTTTGATGGCATATAATATTTTATAGTATTCTTTTATTATCATTTGTTTTCTGTGGTGTTGATTGTGATATCTCCTCCTTCATTCATGATTTTATTTACTTGGGTCTTCTTTTCTTGTTAAGAAGTCTGGCAAGGGCGTTATAAATTTTGCTTATTCGTTCAAAAAACTAGCTCTTAGATTCAATGATATGTTCTACTTTTTTTTGGATTACACATCATTTATTTCTTCTCTAATCTTTATTATTTCCCTTCTTCTGCTGGCTTTGGGCTTTGTTTGCTGCTCCTTATCTAGCTCCTTTAGGTGTAAGGTTAGGTGTTAGTTGCAAGGTATGTTGTGTATTTGGGACCTTTCTAGCTTCTTCAGATAGGCCTGAATTGTAATGTGTTTTCCTCTTGGGACTGTCTCCCAAAGGGTTTAAATTGTCATGTTCTCATTTTCATTTGCTTCCATGTATTTTTTTTAATTTCTTCTTTAATTTCCTGGTTAACCCATCATTCCTTGGTAGGATTTTCTTTAACCTCCTTGTATTTGAGGGCTTTCCAAATTTTTTCTTGTGGCTGATTTGAAGTTTCATAGCGTTGTGACTGGAAAATATGCATGGTATGATTTCAATCTTTTTGTGCCTGTTGAGGGTTCTTTTGTGACCCAATATGTGATATATTCTGGAAAATGTTCCACCAAAAAACTGCTAGAGCTGATACACAAATTCAGCAAAGTCACAGAATACAATTCAATGTACAGAAATCAGTTGCACTTCTACACACCAATAATGAAGAAGCAGAAAGAGATATCAAAGAATCGATCCCATTTACAATTGCACCAAAACCCATAACATACCTAGGAATAAACCTAACCAAAGAGGTAAAAGATCTGTATGCTGAAAACTATAGAAAGCTTATGAAAGAAATCGAAGACATGAAGAAATGGAAAAATATTTGATGCTCATGGATTGGAAGAACAAATACTGTTAAAATGGCGATACTACCCAAAGCAATCTACACATTCAATGAAATCCCTATCAAAATAACATCAGGATTCTTCACATAGCTAGAACAAACAATCCTAAAATTTGTATGGAACCACAAAAGACCCCGAATAGCGAGAGTAATGTTGAAAAAGAAAACCAAAGCTGGAGGCATCACAATTCTGGAGTTTAAGCTGTATTACAAAGCTGTACTCATCAGGACAGGATGGTACTGGAACAAACACACACACATAGATTAATGGAATAGAATACAGCATCCAGAAATAAACCCACAAATATATGGCCAATTAATCTTTGAAAGAGTAGGAAAGAGTATCCAATGGAAAAAAGACTGTCTCTTTAGCAGATGGTGCTGGGAGAACTGGACAGTGACCTGCAGAAGAATGAACCTACACCACTTTCTTACACCATACACAAAAATAAATTCAAAATTGATTAAATACCTAAATATGAGACAGGAAACCATCAAAATCCTACAGGAGACAACAGAGAGCAACCTCTTTGAAACAGGCCACAGCAAAATTTTTACTTGACATGTCTCCAGAGGCAAGGGAAATAAAATAAAAAATGAACTATTGAGAAATCATCAAGATACAACGCTTCTGCAAGGCAAAGGAAACAATCAATAAAACTAAAAGGCAACTGATGAAATGGAAGAAGATATCTGCAAATGACTTATCAGATAAAGGGTTAGTATTGAAACTCTATGAAGAACTTACCAAACTCAACACCCAAAAAACAAATAATCCAGTGAAGAAATGGGCAGAAGGCATGAATAGATACTTTTTCAAAGAAGACACCCAGATGGCTAACAGACACATAAAAATATGCTCAACATCACTCATCATCAGGGAAATACAAATCAAAACCCAAATGAGATACTGCCTCATAACTGTCAAATGTCTACAATTAACAACTCAGGAAACAACAGATGTTGGCGAGGATAGGGAGAAAGGGGAACCCTTTTGCATTGTTGGTGGGAATGCAAACTGGCACAGTCACTCTGGAAAACAGTATGGAGGTTCCTCAAAAAAATGACAAATAGAACTACCTATGATCCAGCAATTGCACTACTAGGAATTTATCTAAAAGATACAAAAATGGTGATTCGAAGGGGCACATATACTCCAATGTTTATAGCACTCCAATCAACAATGGCCAAATTACAGAAAAATCCCAAATGTCCACCTACTGATGAATGGGTAAAGAAGATGTGGTATATACATACAATGGAATACTACTTGGCAATGCAAAAGAATGAAATCTTGCCATTTGCAATAACATGGATGGAGCTAGAGAGTATTATGCTAAGCGAAATAAGTCAGAGAAAAACAGATATTATACGATTTCACTCATTTGTGGAATTTGAAGAACTCAACAGATGAACATAGGGGAAGGGAAGGAAAAATAAGATAAAAACAGAGAGGGAGGCAAACGATAAGACTCTTAAATACAGAAAACAAACTGAGAGTTGCTAGAGAGGAGGTATGTAGGGGAGTGGATTAAATGGGTGATAGGCATTAAGGAGGGCAGTTTTCAGGATGAGCACTGGGTGTCATACAGAAGAGATGAATCACTGGGTTCTAATCCTAAAGCCAAGACTACCCTGTATGTTAACTAACTTGAATTTAAATGAAAAAAATTAAAAATCAAATATTTAACAATATCTCTTTGATAATAATAATTCTCACTTCCTGACTATACATTCTTCCTCATATCTAACTCAAATCCCTGATATTATTTTTCCTTCTGTCCTCAACAGAAATAGGGAACAACTCCTTTACATACTCTTACTTTGCCTTACTTTGTCTCTATATTACAGTTAAACACAGAGTTGAACAAAATGTAATCTAGGATATAACCTGAGAAGAAAAATGTGTCATAATTGGCAACTTTTTAAACTAGGTGAAAGTGAAGTGGTAAAGAGCTGGTGGAACTGTCATTGTTAGATAAACATAGATAAATTGTTCAACTTGAACAAGCTCTTTCCATTCTGTAAAGGGAACATGTGGTCTCTGACACAGCACCTTCCTAGTTACTCTATGGCATTATTATGAACAAATTAGTTGCAGTCAGACAGAACCTGCTTTCCCTTATCCATGGCTATTGCTTACCTTCCTCCACAGTTTCTGTTCTTGAATCTGCTTTGGTATACCAGACTAGGAGCTGGAAGCCTGAGATTCCATTCTAAATTGTGATACTAACTTGCTGCTGTGACTTTGGACCAGTCACCATTTTTCCTGACCCTCAGTTTCCTCATCTTACAAAACTTGTATTTGCAGAGCACTTCAAGTACATAAAGCATACTGGTATATGTTTATCTCATAAGGTCTGCATAACCACTCTATGAGGCAAACAGATGAGACAAGGGAAGTTTGGGGAGGTTAAGTAACTTGTCTAAAGTGGAACAGCTAGAAAGTAGCAGGGTTGTAATTTGAACTCTGGTTTTAATTCCTAATCTAGAACTCATTATAATATACCAAAATTGCCTTCTTATATCTATAAAACAAAGGTGCTGGATTATAAATATTTAACAATAATTGTATATATAGCATTTAATAAATTTAAAAGTACCTTCATGCTCATTATAATCCATTCTGTCAATAAAAATGTATCCAGTACCTACAATAACCCAAGCAACATTACATTAGGGATACAGTGATGAACAAATCAGACAAAGTCACTGCCTTTAGGAGACTTCCACTTTGGGGAAGGTGCATGAAACAAGCATATAAAGACTCAATACATAATTTCAGCTATTGAGAAGTACAGCAGAGTAAAGAGTTACACAGTTGGCTGAAAAGTATCTTATTTAATCTCCCCAACAACCCTGCCATATAGAGATTTTCACTGAGCAAAATGCGGCAAAGAAGCTAAGTGTTTAAGCCAGTGAGCAACACAGCTGAGCCTCGACTAACTGCTGACTGTATGTTCCGTGTTCCTTCCATTCTGCTGCCTTGCTCCTGGTACTAGTTTTCTAGGATTCCATGCGTTAGTCTCCAAATGACTGACTATTGAGTATTTGGTTCCATAATGCCCTATCCCTGAAGGAGGGTGTGACTTAGGGTAAGTGCTCTGTGATCATGAGATGAGGAACACTAGAGCTTTCAAAGCAGAATCGGGTTGTTTGTTGGTTCACTTGTTTATCTGTATCAATTCCTTGAGAATAGCAGATTTTTTAAAATTGCTCTACCCCCAGTGCCTAGCACATGGCTTGGTTCCTAAGTGTTTGTTAAGTATTTACTGAACCTGTGGATGAATGAATGAATGAATGAATGGGAAAGCAAATTAACACAGATTACAGAAAACTAGGTTGGTGTGTTCCTGGCAAGGGAAGTTAAACTACCCTCAACTTTCTCCCAAAAGCAAGCTTCAGCTGCTTTCTTCCAGGAGCAAACAGACAAAAAGGTGGGAGCTAGCAACTGAGGGTCAGAAAAAGGGAACATCATACTACAAGAAGCACAATCAGGTAAGTTGAAAATGAAATGTCCCTTTCTAGGAAGTAGTTAGGGAAGGACAGTGATATAACTTTATTCCTCTATCAGCTCTGGAAAGCTATACTTTGTTCTCCATACTTCTTAGACAATGAGGAAATAGAGGATCTGAAATGTGGGTCTTGCTTTCTGCACAGTTTGGAAGCTGAAAAGGGCAGTATTCTATCTAATGCGGATTAGAGTGGTCTAGGGCCCTTTCACTGGGCCAAGTAATACTGGGCAGCCTTGGGTCCTGTGCTCCACTTAAATATCCTAAACAATTTGCCTAAATACTTGTGCTACCCACATATGAAAACAGAATGTCTCATGCTCACTTCAGCAGCACATATACTAAAATTGGAATGTTACAGGATGCAAGGATGATATGCAAATTCATGAAGTGTTCCACATTAACAAAACAAAACAAAACAAAACAAAACAAAACAAAACAAAACAATGGTCTCTGTGGACATTTACATCTGACTTGGATGGAGACAAGAAAAAATCCATGTAAAGGAGGAAAGCTAGTATTTACTTAACCGCACATGCCAGCACTGTGATACCTATAGTCACACTTACCTAGCAATTACAGTTCCCTTCTATGAAGTGGAGTTAGTCACAGTATCTACCCATCTGTTTGTTATCTGGATTAAGTGAGCTAATTCATGTTAGGTGTTCTGCAAGTTTGTGGTATATAATATGCATTGAGTAACAGAATAAGCTGCTGCAGCACGCCATCACCATCATAATCATTATCATTGTCATCATCACCATCATCTATGTGCAATGTATATTTTAGGTGCTTTCATACCAATTACCATAATGTATTCTCTCCACAACCTTGCATGGTAGAAATGATAGATGAGGAAATGAAAGCACAGTGACGCATAGTAACTTGTCTAAGGTTCTGCAACTGGGAGGAAACACATCAAGAAGTAACAGCTACAACAATTTGACCATTCCTCCAAGGCCAAAGTAAACCTTTCTGACAACTAAAAATTAGTCACAGATGTTCAGAAATCCTTAGGGGCACCTGGGTGGGTGAGTTGGCTAAGTGTCTGACAACTGAATTGGAGCCCCACATCAGGTTCTGCCCTTACAGGGCAGAGTTTGCTTGGGATTCTCTCTCTCCCTCTCTTTCTCTGCCCCTCCCCCCAATAAATCAATAAAGTTAAAAAAAAGAGAGATCCTGAGTGATTTACACTAATTCCATTTGCATACCAGTGTTGGAAGCAAATGTAATTATATGTTAAAACCCCATTTTTATTCCTAGATAAGCAAATGGTTGTGGATAAAGCTGAAAACAACCTATCAAGTATATTGTTTGGGATTTGGAAGATAAAAACATACTTTTATAAAAGTATAAATAAAACCTGGAAGTTGTAATAAAAGATATGCTAAAAGAAGAAGCACATTTTCTATAATAGCACCTTTAACCATGGAACTAGTCTCTTAAAGATTTGCATATAGGTAAAAAATTGCCACATTCTGTATTTGCTACAGCTCATTATATTTACCAAAGCCTTCACACTCATTCAAAAAGTGGCAACTGAATCCTTCTATAGACTAAGGACACAGAAAGAAACAGGCTGCAGACCCAGTTTCTTGAAGCCATCACAGGCAAACTGCTATTAAAATATAATTTGAAAAAAATTCATAAGTGAGAATAATACAGAGAGATGTAAAGACGTGGTACTGGGGAAAACCACAGCATTTTAAAAGCTTCATTGAGATATAATTTATATACCATGAAGTTTGAAGAACTCACAGTGTTTTCCAAACCAGCTGCAACAGTTTACACTCCCATCAGCAGTATATGAGTGTTCCAGTTTACCTATGTTATGCCAATACTTGTTTATTATTATTACTGTTGTTGTTATTATTAACCATTATAGTGGGTGTCAAATTTTATCTCATTGGTTATTATTTCCTTAATGGATAGTGATATCAATCATCTTTTCATTCATTCATATATATATGTATATTAATTTTTTTAATATTTATTTTTGAGAGAGAGGAGAGACAGAACGTGAGAAGAGGAGGAACAGAGACAGAGGGAGACACAGAATCCAAAACAGACTTCAGGCTCCAAGCTGTCAGCACAGAGCCCAACGTGGGGCTCAAACTCACAAACTGAGATCATGCCCTGAGCCAAAGTCAGATACTCAACTGACTGGGTCACTCAAGTGCCCCACATTTAGAGAAATGTCCATTAAAACGATTAGTCCATTTTTATATTGGGTTGTCTTTTTATTATTTGTGTGTAAGAGCTCTTTATATATTCTGCATACAAGGTCCTTATTAGATATGATTTTCAAACATACTCTCACTTTCTTGATTGTAAACTCTGCAATATAAAAAGCTTATTTTGTGTCCTATTATATGGTCTAATCTGGAAAATATTTAATATTCACTTGAGAAGACTGTGTTTTGCTATGGTTGAGTGGAGTGCTCAACAGATATCTATTAGGTGTACTGTAATACTCTCTAGCTCCATCCACGTTGTTGCAAATGGCAAGATTTCATTCTTTTCATTAGCTGAGTAATATTCCATTGTATATATGTACAACCTCCTCTTCATCCATTTATCAGTCCATGAACATTTGGACTTTTTCCATAATTTGGCTCTTGTAGATAACGCTGCTATAAAAATAAGGGTGCATGTATCCCTTTGAATTAGTACTTTTGTATTCTTTGGGTAAATACCTAGTAGTGCAATTGCTGGATCATAGGGTAGTTCCATTTTTAACTTTTTCAGGAACATCCATACTGTTTTCCAGAGTGGCTGCACCAGTTTGCATTCCCACCAACAGGGCAAAAGGGTTTTCCTTTCTCCACATCCTCACCAACACCTATTGTTTCTTGTCTTGTTCATTTCAGTCATTCTGAGTGGTTATCTCACTGTAATTTTGATTTGTATTTCCCTAATGATCAGCAATATTGAGCATCTTTTCATATGTCTGTTAGTCATCTGTATGCCTTCTTAAGAAAAGTGTCTATTCATGTCTTCTGCCCATTTTTAACTGGATTATGTGTTTTTTGGGTGTGGAGTTTAAGTTATTTCTATGTTTTGGATACTAACCCTTTATTTGATATGTCATTTGCAAATATTCTCTCCCATTCCACAGGCTGCTTTTAGTTTTTTTTTTTTTTTTTATTGTTTCCTTCACTGTGCAGAAGCTTTTTCTTTTGATAAAGTCACAACAGTTTATTTTTGTTTTTGTCCCCCTTGCCACAGGAGACATATCTAGAAAGTTGCTATGGCTGATGTCAAAGAGGTTACTGCCTGTGTTCTCCTATAGGACTTTTATGGTTTCAAGTCTCTCATTTAAGTCTTTAATCCATTGTGAATTCATTTTTGTGGTTAGTGTAAGAAATTGGTACAGTTTTCCAACACCATTTGTTGAAGAGATGCTATTTTTCCCATGAGATATTCTTTCCTGCTTTGTTGAAGATTAATTGACCATATAGTTGTGGGTTCATTTCTGGGTTTTCTATCCTGTTCTAATGTTCTATGGGTCCATTTTTGTGCCAGTACCAGACTGTTTTGATCACTACAGCTTTGTAATATAACTTGAAGTCTGGAATTGTGATGCCTCCACCTTTGCTTTTCTTTATCAAGGTTGCTTTGTCTATTCAGAGTCTTTTGTGGAACTATCCAAATTTTAGGATTGCTTATTCTAGTTCTGTGAAAAATGATGATATAGTGATCGGGATTGCTTTACATTTGAAGACCACTCTAGGGAGTACAGACATTTTAATATTTGTTTTGCCAATCCACGAGCATTTAATGTCTATTTCTTTGTGTCATCTTCAATTTCTTTCATCTGTGTTTAATAGTTTTCAGAGTACAGGCAGGTCTTTCACCTCTTTGGCTAAGTTTATCCCTAGGTATCTTATACTTTTTGGTACAATTGTAAATTGGATAGTTTTCTTAATTTCTCTTTCTGCTGCTTCATTATTGGTGTATAAAATGCAACAAATATATATGTATATATCCTGTTTTATTTATCTGACAATGTCACTTTTAGATTTAATTTATTCTCATTTAATGTTATTGTTGCTGTAGTTAAATGACCTCTTCCATTTTGCTTTTTTGTTTTCTATATTTCTCATTACCACTTTGTTCCTCCATTACTCCTTTGCCACTTCTTTTGTTAAAATAGGTATTTTCTAGTGAATAATTTCAACTATGTTTTTAATTTTTGTAGAGTATAATTTTTTTCTCATGGTTACTCTGGGGTTTCTAACATGCATCTTACATGATCAGAATCTACATCAGGTTTATACTAAATTCCAAGAGATAAAAACTTTATTCTTCTACAGATCCATATTCTCCTCTTGCTATAGTAACTGATAGACAATGTGTGACCAACCAAACAATGCTTGTTTATACTTTTTGCCTTATATAAGCATAGGTTTATTAAATAGGCTAATAAAGAAAAGCACAGTTTATAGAGATTTTTATTTTAATCATCATATTTGCCACATTTTTCATTTGTTTCTGTGGAGTTTGTTTACTATCTGATACCAGTTCTGTACTCTAGTTTAGCTTGATTCCCACTCTTCTCCTTTGCATTTTATTATATTTACATATATTTTTACAAACATATTTCTATATGTCACAGACCCAACAATACAATTTTACTGATATTGTTTCATGCAATTAATTTTTATTGAGAAAAAAATGAAAAGAAATATGTACATCTACTTTAAAAAATTTTTAACGTTTATTTATTTTTGAGAGACAGAGAGAGACAGAGCATGAGTGGGAGGGCAGAAAGAGGGAGACACAGAATCTGAAGCAGGCTTCAGGCTCTGAGCTGTCAGCACAGAGCCCAATGCAGGGCTCGAACTCACAAACAAGATCATGACCTGAGCTGAAGTTGGGTGCTTAACTGACTGAGCCACCCAGGTGCCCCTGTAATTCCACTTTTTATCATTATCTACATAATTCCCATTACTGTGGCTCTTTGATTCTTCATGTGGATTGAAATTATTGTCCTGTGTCATTTCCTTTCAGTATTTCTCACAAGGCAGGTCAGCTACCAACAAGTTCTCCCAGTTTCTAATTATCTGGAAATGTTTTATTTCACTTCCACTGTTAATATATGTGCTGCCGAAGCGAGCACACACTTCCACTGTTAAAAGAGAGTTTTACTGGGGCGCCTGGGTGGCTTGGTCGGTTAAGTGCCCGACTTCGGCTCAGGTCACAATCTCATGGTCCGTGAGTTCGAGCCCCGTGTCGGGCTCTCTGCTGATGGCTCGGAGCCTGGAGCCTGTTTCAGATTCTGTGTCTCCCTCTCTCTCTGCCCTTCCCCTATTCATGCTCTCTTTCTGTCTCAAAAATAAACGTTAAAAAATTTAAAAAAAAAGAGAGTTTTACTGAATATTAGATTATGGGTTCACAGGTTTTTCTTTAAGCATTTTGCATGTGCCATAACACCATCTTCTGCCCTCCATTATTTTTGATGAAAAGGCAGATGTTAATCTTATTGTGGTTTCCTTGTCATTTCTTTCTTGCTAATTTCAAGATTTTTTCTTTATATTTAGCCTCAACATTATGATTATGATGTCTGGGTGTCAATCTCTTTGCAATTTTCCTGCTTGGAGGTTTTTGAACTTCTTTGATATGTAGATTAATGTTTTGGATCAAATTTGGGAATGTATTATCCATTATTTCTTGAAACATTCTTTTTTCTCTTTCTTTCTCTTCTTTGGATATCCCCATTACATGTATGTTGGTGCACCACTAAGGTGTCTCACTCTTAGGTTATTCATTTTTCTTCATTCCTTTTTTTATCCTTTCTGTTCATCAAACTTCATACTTTCTATTGATCTACGTTCAGATTTTCTGATTCTTAGGTCTGCCAACTCAAATTTATTCTTGAGACACTCTAGGGAATTTTTCATTTCAATGACTATACTTTTCAACTCCAGGTTTTCCATATGGTTTTTCTCTAAAATTTCTATCACTTGACTGATCTTCTTTATATGATAAGAAATTGTTCTCATGCTTTCTTTTAGTATTTTAGAAATTACTTCCTCTAGTTCACTGAATATATTTAAAGTACCTATAAATATATTACTTTGTTTAGTAAGACCAACATCTGGGCTTCCTCATGGACAATTTTTATTGACTATTTTTTTTCCTATGTATAGGAAAAAATTTCTCTTTTGTTTGCACATCTCATATTTTTTATGTTTTTATATTTATTTTTATTTTTTAAAAGTTTTTATTTAAATTTCATTTAGTTAATGTACATCATAATATTAGTTTCAGGTGTATAATATAGTGATTCAGCACTTCCACAGAGGCAAACCAAAAAGCAGATGTCATAATTTTTAGTTGAAAACTGGATATTTCAGATACTATATTATAACAACTCTGGATGCTGACCTGCCTTTTTCTGGAGCTTGTTCTTATTTTTTTTAATTTTTTAAAATTATTTATTTATTTTGAGAGTATAGGTCGGGGAGGAATGGGGGGGGGGGAGAGAGAGAGAGAGAGAGAGAGAGAGAGAGAGAGAGAATGAGAGAGACAGAGAGAATCCCAAGCAGTGCAGTGACTGCCCAGAGCCTGACACAGGGCTTGAACTCATGAAACCATCAGACCAGGACCTGAGATGAAGTCAGATGCTTAACCAACTGAGCCACATAGGTGTCCCTGGAGCTTGTTCTTAATTTGTTTGGTCTTGTGTTTATTTAGTGACTGCTGAATTCATTCTGAGAAATCTGTTTCCCCCACATTGAGAAGCTTCTGATGTCTCTGCTCAGATATGTTTCCTTGTCTTTAATCTTTTAGACTGGCTTCCCATAGGTCATAGGTTTTTCTATACATCATTTCCATAGGTCAACCCCAGATTTACATAAACCACTTTTTGATTAAAGGTTGCACTTTAAACCCCCTTAGCCAGTTAGATTGTTACCCTTTACCACTGGATGTGCATGTGGTTTGAAGGCTACTTCATGGTTCTGGGAGTTTAGAATTTTGCCCCACATTCAGCCAGGGACAAGTCTCCCAGAGGTTCTCTCTCTGGTTACTCTTCAAGGGGTGTGGCTCTGGGCACAGTCTTACATTCTGCTAGAGACAAGTAGGATTTTATTATTAAGCCTGGCATAATATGAGTTGCCCTGGGATCAGAGTAGCATATTGTTCAGGCAATGTTTGATCAGAGATTGTGCTCAAATATATTCAGTCGTAAGGCTTCTACATTTTATTGATGCATCTTTGTGTGGCTTGAGGAATGCTTTAGAGTCTTCCCCTCATCTTAATCTCATTTCTCCTTAGTGGGTACAGCCTTACACATGTGCATAGCACTCCACAGACTCAGAAATGAGTGAAATCCCACAAGTCCAGATATTCTTGGCCATCTATTTTCCTTGTTCTCCTTGTTAACCTTCCAGCTGGTCTGGTAGTTAGCTTGTTGCTGCTAGTATGATGGAGCTACCAATCCCCTCTTAATTGCTAACCTCTGAGATCTCCACTGTTTTTGACAATGTCTATAGGTATGAACTTTAGCTTGCTCTGTTCCAAATAAAATCAGTTAGACCTGAAGAGCTCTCCATCCTAATTGCCTTCTTGCCACTCTTGTCAGAACTTCTGTGTCACTGCAGTAGAGTTGGGGGTCAGGGATAGTGATCTACTTGTCCCAAAGTGTCTTCTCGGCTCAGGGAGTGGACCCTGGGGATTGATGGTAGCCCTAGATCTCTTGGCTTGCATTTCCTGGTATGGAACCTTCACCCTATATATGAGTTAGGTCAGCAGAATCAGTTCCCCAATATTCTTGGCTTATAGAATAAGCCCTGAGACAGAGCCTTCATGAGTAGAAACTAGGTAACAGAAGGGATCGCCAGTCCTCTCAGTGTCTTCCTAGAATACTGCTTCTGCAATACAGGGCCAAGGGGCATAAGAGATGCTGATGTTCTGTCCCTGTGAAAGTGAAGCCATAGCCCTAGAGTAAGAGTTGGGAGGAAAAGGAGCACTTCTTGGCCTCACTTGACTGGGGAACAGTTTCCATCACATAGAGCAAGGGGTGAGGTTGAGAGAAGATTATGGTTCAAATTCCATAGAGTCCTGCTATTCTTACTGAGATTTAATTTTAGGTTTTCTTGAACAAATGTTTCCCTATTTGCTGTATGCCTTTAGGACAATTCCCAGAGAATTTTAATGGTTGTTTTTATAATTTTTACCAGTTAAGTGGCTGTTTTGTTGGGATGAGGATCCACCTTGATCCTTGAATTTCCACTCCAGAGGTCCTTCCCATGGGAACACTTAGTTTGGATTGGAAAGATTGGCAACGGCTTCATAGAAGTAGCAGAAATAATGTTTATTTAAATTGGTTTTGTCAGGCAGGCAAATGGGCAAGAAGACAGTTGCCCCAAACAGAGAAACAGCATGTACAAATGGAAGTATAAATAAGGCTGGAAGACTGAAGAGCTAGAGGTCAAGTGATGGCAGTGAGTAAGCTAGACTAAGGAGCTTGGACCTTATCCTACAGGCAATGAGGAGCCATGAGAGAGCTTTAAAATTGGGGAATGATCTGGGCAGATCTACATTCAGAAAAGTCATGCTGGCAAAAGTTCCAAACAATTTAAAAGGAATTAGATTTAATCCCAGGATTTGCAAAAGCAAATAAAGTTAGCATCCAAACCAATGCTTGTCAGTTCTCATATTATCAGACCAAAAGTCTACTTAATTTCCATTAAAATAAATCAACATTTCACACTCGCAACTAAAATAATTAAGAAATTAAAAGAACAGTTATTTGGTTAGAATATTTGCACATTTATTCCACTAAATGCTTAAACACATAAATGAACATATGCTGCTATTTCTCTATGTAAAAATTAACCTGAAAAATAAAAATAAATATTTGTTTTAAAATGTGTTTTGTACTTCCTCAGAAATAAACTATCTCTGATTTGTTTAAATATGTATTTTTTTAAAGAAAGCTCTTTTTATAACACAATCTGTTAAACTGGATGATCACTGGAATAGGCATCAGGAGCACAGAGTTCCAGTCTAAATTTTTGCCACTAGCTTGCAGTGGAACTTTTACAGTCCATTCCCTTCACAGGGACTAAATTTCTTTTCCTCTGCAAGAAAACAATTAAAAAGATATGAGGAGAAGAAAGTTGAGTTATGCAATACCTAAGATCCCTTTTAGCTCTTACATCCATAATTGAGTCTTTTTGGCAACAAGACTTCTAGTATATAATTTAAATTAAACCCATCTAGAAAAACCTTTGAAGCATGGACCTCCAAACTCAAAAGCCATAAAGGAAAAGAATGATTACTTTAACTATATAATTTAAGACTCCTGGAAAGAAAACATATAAACACAGTTGAAAGTTAAATTGGGAAAATTATTTGTAACACATATGACAAGGAGCCAAATTCCTTTATATACAAAGAGCTCCATAAATCAATAAGAAAGAGATGAAAAGCCAAACAAAAACAAAAACATATGGGCCCAAGCCAAGAACAGCCAGTTCACATGGAAAGAAATATAAATGGCCAATAAAAATGTGAAAAGATGCTCATGCTCACTCATAATTAAAGAGAAAAAAACTTAAAATAATAAGTTTTATTTTAACCTGTAAGATTTACAAAGATTTAAAAGTTTGATAGTATCTAATGTTTACAGTTTTTTTTTGGCAAGGTAAGAAATATCTACCAGATTTAAAATGCATGCACTGTTTTATCCAACTATTTATCTAAGAACTTACATTTTCTTTTTTTTTTTAGAATTTACATTTTGAAAAGTATGCTAATGAATGTATATAACCATATTAACTAGTATTTGTTTTATTTTCTATGTGTCTGCCACTTAATGTATAAATACTTAAGTTCTTTATTTTATTTATTTATTTTGAGAGAGAGATAGAGTGTGAGCAGGACAGGGACAGAGAGAGAGGGAGAGAGAGAATCCCAAGCAGGCTCCACACTGTTAGTACTGATGTGGGGCTTGAAGTCACGAACTATGAGATCATGACCTGAGCTGTAGTTGTACTCTTAATCGAATGAGCCACCCAGGAGCCCCTAAATACTTAAGTTTTAATGTGTAGTAAATCCTCATAATGGTCTTATGGGGTAAAGACTGCTATTATCTCAATTTCTTTATAAGAAAACATTGAGGCACAGAGAAATTAAATACCTTGCCCTAAGCCATACGGTAAGAAGATAGAGGCACAAATAGATCAAAATAGTCTGGCTTTAGAGCTATTTCCCTTAAACACCCTATGTACTGCTTCTTGAGGATGTTAATTGCAGCACTACTTTTAATTCCAAAGGTAAGTCAGAGAGAATAACAAAATATCCATTAATATTGGGAGATTACAAAATAAATTATAACATATCTATGCAGTTAAATACTGTGAAGCTTTTAAGAAAAAAAATATATAATACCGATACAGAAAAGTGTATGGAAAAATATATAAGACCTATTAATAAAGTGAAGAAATCAATTTGTAGAATAGTAATTGTAGTGTGATAGATAGCATTTGTGAAAAATAATATGCATGTATTTAACTATATAACATGTTTCATATGCACAGAAAATTTACAAAATATTATACAAAAACTGGTTACCATGCTTATTTCTGATGAGTGAAAAGGGTGGGGGGGAGTGCAGAGAATGGGCAAGGTGAAGAGCAGGACTTTTATCATTTCATACTCTTTGTATGGTTTGATTATTTTACCATGAGAATGTATTACTTTTATTTAGTTAAAAAAAGCTAATAAAAAACATCAAGCCAACTTTAAGCACTCTACCAGAAGTTCTTATTTGCTGTTTTTCCCTCCTATTTAGGAGAGAGATCTTTGATAAACTAGATAGTGTGATGTATGAAATGCTCTAATACTTAGCTACAATTCCACTGAATTCCCCTTTGGGTCTCAGAGACACCAGGTCCATGACCTCAGAGAATTTAGGATGCTCTCAGAACTGGCCTCTGTAAATTAACACAAACACATTTTTTAGGTGGGTGCCTCAGTGTTTTCAGATAGGCCTTAGATGGAAGGAGCAACCAGATAAGCGTAAAAATATTTAAAAACCCAAAGCTGCTAAGTCTCATTACAGGTTAGGTATTTGGGGGAACACACAAAATGATAAATTCCTCCTTCCTTTCTGGTCTATAGAAATTTACCTATCTTCTGTATGTCCCATAAGTTAAAATGCTCCTTTACTGGAAATAATTTAATTACCATTGTCTCTTTTTATAGCCCTTAAATTAACATTTAAAAGTGGTCCGAATAGATTTTTTTCCAAAGAAGACATCCAGATGGCCAATAGCCACATGTAAAGATGCACATCATCACTAATCATCAGGAAAATGCAAATCAAACTACAATGAGATGTTACCTCACACCTGTCAGAATAGCTACTATCAAAAAGACAAATAAGCATTGATGAAGATGTGAAGAAAAGGGAACCCTCATGCAATGTTGGTGGGAATGTGTACTGGTGAAGCCACCATAGAAAATAGTATGGAGGTTCCTAAGAAAATTAAAAATAGAAATACCATACAATCCAGTAATTTCATTGCTCGGTATTTATCCAAAGAAAATAAAAATACTAATTCAAAAAGATATATGCACCCTTATATTTATTGTAGCATTATTTACAATAGCCAAGCTATGAAGCAACTCAAGTATCCATTAATAGATGAATGTATAAAGAAGATGTGGCATGTGTGCGTACACACACACACACACACACACACACACACACACACAGGAATACTACTTGGCCATAAAAAATGAAACCTTGTCATTTATGACAACATGGATGGACATCAAGGATATTATGCTAAGTGAAATAAGTCAGAGAAAGACAAGAACCATATGATTTCACTCATAGGTAGAATCTAAAAAATAAAACACATGAACAAACAGAAGAAAACAAACAAACAAACAAAAAACCAGACTCATAAATAAAGGGAACAAACTGATGGTTGTTTGTTGTAGGGGGACAAGGATGGACAAATTGGTAAAGGTAATTAAAATGCACAAACCTGAAATCATAAAATAAATTACGTCATAGGGATAAAAAGTACAGCATAGGAAATATAGTCAATAATATTGTAATAACATTGTATGATGATATATAGTAACTATAATTACCATGGTAAGCACTGCATAATGTATAGAATTGTGAAATCACTATGTTGTATACCTGAAACTAATAGAACACTGCATGTTAACTAAACTTCAATTTTAAAAAATCATGAGAAAAAGTGATATAAAAGCAGTCTTAAAAAAACTTCAAACACATTGGTGCCTATTTAAATTTTTGTTAGCATTTTGTAGGATACATTAGGATATATTGTATAAAAAAACAAACTTTTGTTCTTGTGATGAGAAATTCTAAGATTTATTTCTTGGCATTTTCAAGAATGCACTACAATATTATTGACTATAGTTACCATGCTATATATTATGTACCCATGACTTTATTTCTTTTATAACTGGAAGTTTGTTCCTCTTGATTCCTTTCATCCATTTCACCCACTCCCCAACCCCGCTTTCCCTTGGCAGCCACCATTCTGTTCTCTGTGTCTATGAGTTTTATTTTGTTGTGTTTCTTCATTTGTTTTGTTTAGATTCCATATAAGTGAGATCATATGGTACTTTCTCTGTGTATTATTTCACTTAGCATAATACCTCCAAGTCTTAAAAGTTTTCATCACAGGGAAAAAAAAAAACCCTGTAACTTTGTATGGTTACAAATGCTAAGTACACTTGTTGTGGTGATCATTTACCAACGTATAGAAATTTTAAATCATTACATTGTACACTTAAAACAAATATAATATGTCAATTAAATCTCAATAAAAATGTTAAAGTAATGGACCATGTATTGGCCACATACCAAAATATTATACGTCACGACTAAAGGCAGAAATATAATACTTTAATTGGGATTGCACTGAATGTGTAGATAGCTTTGGGTAGTATTGACATTTTGACAATATTTATTCTTCTAATCCATGAGCACGGAATGTTTTTCCATTTCTTTATATCTTCTTCAATTTCCTTCATAAGCTTTCTATAGTTTTTAGCATACAGATCTTTTACATCTTTGGTTAGATTTATTCCTAGGTATTTTATGCTTCTTGGTGCAATTGTGAATGGATCAGTTTCTTTATTTGTCTTTCTGTTACTTCATTATTAGTGTATAAGAATGCAACTGGTTTCTGTACATTGATTTTTGTATCCTGCAACTTTGCTAAATTCATGTATCAGTTCTAGCAGACTTCTGGTGGAGTCTATCGGATTTTCCATGTGGATGGAACTGGAGAGTGTGATGCTAAGTGAAATAAGCCATACCGAGAAAGACAGATACCATATGGTTTCACTCTTATGTGGATCCTGAGAAACTTAACAGAAACCCATGGAGGAGGGGAAGGAAAAAAAAAGAGGTTAGAGTGGGAGAGAGCCAAAGCATAAGAGACTGTTAAAAACTGAGAACAAACTGAGGGTTGATGGGGGGTGGGAGGGAGGGGAGGATGGGTGATGGGTATTGAGGAGGGCACCTTTTGGGATGAGCACTGGGTGTTGTATGGAAACCAATTTGACAATAAACTTCATATTTTGAAAAAAATAAAATAAAAAAATAAATATAATACTTTAAACTCTGGAGGGAACATTAAGTTTTATAAAAAATAATTTGGTAAGTTATTTTCTTCTTCAACATCACTCAATGATTTGGGGAAAATATAAATTCTAAATACTAATGTTCAAGAAATAGTAGTTAGCATTTTCTTATATATTGAGGTGCCTTCTCAAAAATAATCTTGTATACTAATATAGTACTACTTACGTTTCTTGAGATGTAAAGGAATATATGACATGTCATACATTATGTTACTCCTTTAAATTTAAAACCAGTTAAAATTAAATTTATCCTAAAATTCTTAAAGATTATGTTGGTGGAAAGTTTGATATACGTTACTTATAAATATCTTTTTCATACTGATAAGGAAAACATTATGAATCAAAATAGAAATGAGTAAAAATGTAAATATACAGTTCTATGCAAGAAAAACTAAAACTAGGTAGGAAACCACATCATCACCAATAATAAAAGGAAATGCAAATTCAAACATGACCTGTTTTTAATTTTAAAAATTTTTTTTAACATTTATTTATTTTTGAGACAGAGAGAGAGAGGGCATGAACAGGGGAGGGTCAGAGGAAGAGGGAGGCATAGAATCTGAAACAGGCTCCAGGCTCTGAGCTGTCAGCACAGAGCCCGACGCGGGGCTCGAACCCACAGACCGCGAGATCATGACCTGAGCGGAAGTTGGATGCTTAACCAACTGAGCCACCCAGGCGCCCCGACCTATCTGTTTTTAACATAAACTATCGTTTAATGAAAACCAGAGTATAATAAAAAAACTAAAATTGATAAGGTAAATGTTGTTGAGAATGCAGTAAAACTAGTATATTTATATGCTGCTCAAAACACTTAAAGTTGATATAAACCTTTTTGAAATGACCATGACAATACACTACAGGGATTTTATTGTTTGCATTTTAATTCCATTTACTTAACATACATTGTTATATTAGTTTCAGGTTTACAATATAGTGATTCAACACTTCCATACATCACCTGGTGTTCATCAAAACAAGTGCACTCCTTAATCCCCATCACCTATTTAACCCATCCCCCCACTTCCTCCCCTCTGGTGACTATCATTTTGTTCTCTATAGTTAAGTTTCTTTCTTTGTCTGCCTCTCTCTTTCTCTTTCTCTCTTTTCCCTCTTTGATTATTTGTTTTGTTTCTTAGCTTCCACAAATGAGTGAAATCATATGGCAATTGTCTTTCTCTGACTTATTTCACTTAGCATTATACTCTGTAGCTCCATTCATGCCCTTGCAAATGGCAAGATTTCATTCTTTTTATGGCTGAATTATATACGTGTGTGTGTGTGTGTGTACACACACTATCTAATTTATCCAGTCACTTATCAGTGAACACTTGGGCTATTTCCGTAATTTGGTTATTGTAGGTAATGCTTCTATAAACATCAGGGTGCATGTATCTCTTTGAATTAGTACTTTTGTATTTGGGGAGTAAATACCCAGTAGTCAAATTACTGGGTCATAGGGTAGTTTTACTTTTAACTTTCTGAGAAATGTCCATACTGTTTTCCAGAGTGTCTGTACCAGTTTGCATTTCCACCAACAGTGCAAGAGGGTCCCCCTGTCTCTACATCCTCGCCAACACGTGTTGTTTCTTGTGTTTGTTATTTTTAGCCATTCTGCCAAGTGTGAAGTGATATCTTATTGTAGTTTTGATTTTCATTCCCTGATGATGAACGATGTTGAGCATCTTTTCAATGTGTCTGTTGCCCATGTGGATATCTTCTTTGGAGAAATGTTTGTTCATGTCTTCTGCCAATTTTTAATTGGATTATTTGTTTCCTGGGTGTTGAGTTGTGTGAATTCTTTATATATTTTGGATACTAACCCTTTATCATTTATTATTTACAAATATTATTTTACAAATATTTTTCTCCCATTCTGTAGGTTGCCTTTTAGTGTTATTGTTTCCTTCACTGTGCAGAAGGTTTTTATTTCAATGTACTCCCAATGGTTTATTTTTGCTTTTGTTTCCCTTGCCTCAGCTGACATAATCTAGAAAAAAAATGTTACTACAGTTAATATCAGAGACATTATTGCCTGAGTTCTCTTCTAGAATTTTTATGTCTTCAGGTCTCAGGTCTTTAGGTCTTTAATCTACTTGGAGTTTATTTTTGTGTATGATGTAAGAAATGGTCCATTGCCATTTTTTTGTATGTAGCTTATTAGTTTTCCCAACATCATTTTTGAATAAACTTTTTCCCACTGGATATTCTTGCATACTCTGTTGAGGATTAATTCACCATATAATTGTGCGTTTGTTTGTGGGTTTTCTGTTCTATTGATCTATGTGTCTAGTTTTGCACCAGTACCATAATGTTTTGATTACTACAGCTTTGTAGTATAACTTATGTCTGGAATTGTGATGCTTCCAGATTTGCTTTTTATTTCAAGGTTGCTTTGGCTACTCAGGGTCTTTTGTGGTTCCATATAAATTTAAGGATTGTTTGTTCTGCTTCTGTGAAAAATGCTGTTGGTATTTTGATAGGGATTGCATTAAATGTGTAGATTGCTTTGGTTGGTATAGACATTTTAACAATATTTGTTCTTAAAATCCATGAGCATGGAAAGTCTTCCATTTCTTTGTGTCATCTTCATTTTCTTTCATCAGTGTTTCTTTCACCTCTTTGGTTAATTTTACTCCTAAGTACCTAATTATTCTTGGTGTAATTGCAGTTAGGATTGTTCTCCTAATTTCTATTTCTGCTGCTTCATTATTAGTATATAGAAATGCAACGGGTTTCTGTACATTGATTTTGTATTTAAGACTAGTTTTTGGTGGAGTCTTCAGGGTTTTCTATATATAGTATTATGTCATCTACAAATAGTGAAAGTTTTATTTCTTCCTTACAAATTTATTTCTTTTTGTTGTCTGACTTCTGTGGCTAGGACCTCCAGTACGATGTTGAATAAAAGTAAGAATGGACCTCCTTGCTTTTTTCCTGACCTTAGGGGAAAAGCTCTCAGTTTTCCCTATAGAGGATGATGTTTTCATATGACCTTTATATTGTTGAGGTATATTTTTCCAAACCTACCTGTTGAGGGATTTTATCATGAATGGATCCTGTATTTTGTCAAATGCTCTTTCTGTGTCTACCGAAATGGTCACATGGTTTTTATCCTATCTTTTATTGATATGATGTATCACATTGATTGATTTGCAAACCACCCTGGCAACCTGGGAATAAATCCTACTTACAATGGTGGATGATTTGTTTAATGCACTGTTGCATTTGGTTTGCTAGTATTTTGTTGAGGATTTTTGCATCTATGTTCATCAGAGATATTGGCTTGTAGTTATCTTTTTTGAATATGCTACAGGTTTAAAAAAATATGTTCATACTCTTTGACCCAATAACTCAGCTTTTGAAATGGATCCCAAAAAATAATTCAACCAAATCAATTAGCTACATACACAGGTATATTCACTGTCAAGTTATCCATAATATTTAAAAATGAAAAACAATTTGATGCCCAACAACAACAACAAAATGGTATAGCACATTAGGGCACACTTACTCTATGGCTGTGCTCTTCAAAATAGAACTTTCTGTGTGGATGGAAATGCTCTAGATCTGCACTGTACAAAACAGTAGTCACTAGATACATGTGGCTATTGAATCCTTGACTTGTGACTAATGAGATTGAGAAATTAAATTATTGCTTACTTTAATTTTAGTTAATTTACCTTAAATCAAATACCCACATACATAAGCACAGATCTATGATATGTCATGAAGCAATTAAAATGAAAAATAATGTATGTCAAGGGAAAAAAGACTAAATATAAAAGAAATAAACCATGACATATAACCAAATGTAAAAAAGCAGGAATATAGATAAATATAAAAAATAAAAATTGTTAAATATACAAACCTGAAAATGAATTTTGATAGTAACTAACTGTACTTTTTACTTGTGTTTAATATTTTTTTAATTATTTGTTCAATATTAAGCCTTTTTAAAAGATTACATTACAGGTTTGAATTTAATCTTTTATGGTACAAGTTTCTCAAATATCCATTAGATTCACTAATACCAATTCACCAACTCAATCAATAAAGCATTTCTTTAAATGATTTTAATCTTCTTTGCCAAGAGCAAAGAGATAAAGAACCAGGCTCCTTATAATCATCTTGTCCGCAAAAACAACACTTTAAAAACATGACAAGGGGGGCGCCTGGGTGGCTCCGTCGGTTAAGCCTCCGACTTTGGCTCAGGTCACGATCTCGAGGTCCGTGAGTTCGAGCCCCGCGTCGGGCTCTGTGCTGACCGCTCAGAGCCTGGAGCCTGCTTCCGATCCTGTGTCCCCTGCTCTCTCTGACCCTCCCCTGTTCATGCTCTGTCTCAAAAATAAATAAACGTTAAAAAAAATTAAATAAATAAATAAAAATAAAAACATGACAAGGTCCATGAAAACTGAAAGCCAGAGCATCTTAAACTGGCTCCACTGAAATTAAAAGAGAGTGGAGAGAGAATGACCATGTAGCTCGGAACATACTTCTGTTGATAAAACAAACAGGATAGAAGGACCTGAAGGCCTCTTAACCTTAGAATTTTGAGGGTGAGGGTAAGGGTAAGAGCTGCTCTAATTTCTCACTTCTAACCTCCATTTCGTAGACACCAAAAGCAAAATTTTTGTATGACTGCTAACTCCACTGGAAGAAGCAAACTGTGTGGTGGAGTCTGCTTGCGAGGTTATTTCCACTGACCACAATCAATATGAAACTAGATTTACATATCATACCTAGTTGCATGATGATAGCTGACCTTTGAAAAAGCTGTGGCCCTGCTGGGCATAGAACATAAAGACTGGCCAATTTCATTAAGGGGAAACTTGTGGTTCCTGTTGGGTATGGAGGCCTGTGCCCAAACTCAGCATGCATATGGGTAAAATAACTGTATGTGAGCATAAGTCTGGTGACAGCTCACGTAAAATGGGTGTTCTGTCAGTCCTACAGTCTTCTAAGACTGTCCACAGGATAAAGTTCAAAACCTTCAGGATGACATTTAAGGTTCTTCATAACCTAACACCTATATTACCAACTACTTGCATTCTGCCTAAGCAACACTGGACTATTTGCCATTCCCTCAAACTCAATGTACTAGCATGCTTCTGTGCTAGTCCCTTTGTCTAGAGTGCCTTTCTTCCCTCAACTTGACCTCCTCTGAGAACATTCCATTGACACTCTTTTTCCTCAGAATGAATCACACTTTCAGAACTTTATATTGACTATACTATGGCATTTTTTAAAATAGCAATTTGCTTTTATGTTTGTGTTCCCTGTTAGACTACAAACACTGAGAGCACAGAAATTTGTGTCTCCCCTGTTAACAGAATGCCTAGCACAATGTCTGGCACATAGCAAACATTAATACATGCTTATTAGATTAATTCACTTCAATGAAGGGGTACCCATGATCTATTATGTTACCTGAAAAACAGAATTATCACATGTCCAATTTGGGGCAAATACAAATCAGTAAACCTTAGATTTGATGTTCTTGTACAGTTCCTGAACATACAGATGGAAGGAAATCGTATAGTTTCCCTGAGTTACCCCTCTGCTGATTGGCAGCCATGAAGATATGAAGGGAAAAACTGCTTTTCTCAAACAAGTAAAAAGTCCAGATAACCATTTCATAGGCTGTAGAGTGGCTATAAAACAAAATGGAAAACCACTGAACAAATGCTTTCTCATAAAGAACCTCCAGGATGGAGTGAACACATTTGCATGCCAAGCTGGCCCTCCAGAGAAACTGTCCATAATGAAAGTGGGACCATCCAAGCAAAAAGGGTGAGTCATCCCACAACCATGCACATACCTCCTCGTAAAACTACCAGGCAATTCCAACAGTGTCCTCTGTGATACAGGCCACTGGGAGAATCTTTGGGAATGTCTGAGGCTGCGACTTTGGTGCTTTCCGATGTACTGAGATTCCTACTGAACGCATTCCCAGAAAAGGAAGTGCTATCCTAATTATTTTTGGATTTCACTTAACCAGTTCCAGACCATAAAATTTCCTTTCTCACATTGGTCACTTAAAGATCAAAGTGAAGGGGACTGTTCCAAGGAAGCCATGACAACCAACCAACTTTGCAAAGGTTCAATAAACATTCTAAGGTCACCATCACCAGGTCAAGCCCCCTCCTCTGGGGGCACACAATGGTGGCTTGTAGTGAAAACTACTCTACTACCAGAATAAAAGATTCAAAGAAGAAAAAGAAATGTAATTTTTTTTTCAATTTCCTTTATGAGTAACAAATTTCTTTAGGCAGTGGTTGAATATGCTAGTATTAAAGGTGACTTAGTGTGATCTTGTCAGAGTCACACACAAGTTGTTAAGAGTCAGGAGATAATTTTTAACAACAGTAGGGAACTCTAGTTTCATTCTTCAGGTAAGACTGGTAAATATGAAACAGGGGGGATGTGGGGATACATCAGAATTTCTGGGAGAGGGTGCCATTTAGAGAAACATGTTTTTTTGATTATTACCATAATTTTTTGATTATTCTGGCATAACTAATCTACTTGAGGATTTCAAACACCACATACAAAAAAAATAAAACAAATACTTTTTTATGTTTATTGAAAAAGGACCCATGCTTATTAGGAATATCAATTCCTGAGACTCAATAAATCTGAAGTGGCCAATGAATCTGCATTTGCAACAGGCACCCAAAAGGACTCTATATAGGTGGTCCCGGGATCACACGTTGCAAATCTGCCACAGACAATCTGGGAAGCCTCCCAAATCCCTGCTCTGTAAGTGCTACATTTTCCCCAGTGGATCATGTTATACACACCAAGGACCAGAAAGAGGGACCTACAGATAGCCAGGCTATCTAGGTACTAATCCTGACTCTGATACATCCTACCTGTGTGACTTCTATTGATTTCAGCACCTTACAAACATCATGAGTCTTGCCTCCTTGCCATACTATGTCCATTTTTCTGTGACCCCCCTAAAACATCTTGTCCTTTCCCAAAATCACTTTCCTAAAGTCATGGCTTTGACATCTTTCACTTTCTTTCCTTCCTAAATGATCTCCCTGTCTCCAGTCTCTTCCTCATCACTCTTCACACTTCACCATCAACCCTTATCCATATTGCTGCCAGAATTTTCTTTCTAAATTACAAACCTGATAAGTTCACCCTTCTGTTAAAAAACAAATGAGGGGCGCCTGGGTGGCTCAGTCGGTTAAGCATCTGACTTCAGCTCAGGTCATGATCTTGCAGTTTGTGAATTCGAGCCCTGCGTCGGGCTCTGTGCTGACAGCTCAGAGCCTGGAGCCTGCTTCGAATTCTGTGTCTCCTCCTCTCTCTGCCCCTCCCATGATAATGCTCTGTCTCTGTCTGTCTCTTAATAATAAGTAAACATTAAAAAAATTAAAAAAATGATAATGTCCAAACTCCTTAACCTAGAACTCAAAGTCTCCTATTATATGGCCCCAATCTATTATTTCAAACTCATTTCCTGTCACACTTATGCATCCTACACTTCAGATATACTGAACTACTTCTTATTTTCCATGTGAACTTCTATATCATTAACAACTGTTTGTGCTCTTCCTTCTAACTGGAATGTTTTTCCTTCTCTGTCTCCTTTTATTGAAATCCTAACTATTTGTCAAGGCCCACTTCACAGGAAACCTCCTCTGATCTCTTCCAAGCTTTATTTATTCATCTCAAGACATCAAGCACTTCCTATGTTGGAGTACAGTGAGTGTAACCCCATATTTTCTCTCTTTTACTACATTATGTATAACAGTTACTTGAAGCCAAAGATCATGTGTGATTTTTTTCCCTTTGTACAATCTACAAAGATACCATAGCAGTAGGTACAGTGATTTCTCAATAAGTATGTAATACAAATGGACAGTTTACCAACCTCCATATTTTTTATGCTATAGTAGAATAGCAGGCATATGGCCTTGGTATTCTAAGATCACATGGTGGGAAAGTCTACCTAGGGCCAAATTATATTCCTTTACTTTCTTATTTCATTGTGAAAATGATTTTTATAGGTTTCGGAGAATCAAAATAATCATTAGTAATACCACCCAAATTAGTAATATATGTGTCCTATTACTGTGGAAGCCACATTTTACAACTATAATTTCACATCAGTGTAGGTTACTTCCATTATTCCATGCAAAAGGAAAGTCAGTCGTAAGAGAGAGATTTGATAAAGTGCTTATCTTAGAGCACATGGTAAGTGTATTAGTATGTTTACTGCTACATAACAAACTATCACAAACTTAGTAGCTTAAAATAACACTCATTTATTATCTCACAGTTCTGTAATTCAGAAGTCCTTGTGGGTTCAGTTAGGTTCTCTGCTAAACGTCACACAAGGCCAAAATCAAGGTGTCAACCAGATTAATCGCTTACATAGAGGTACTGGGTGGAAGGATCCACTTCCAGGTTCATGGTTCTTAACAGAATTCATTTCTTTGTAGCTGTAGGCCTGAGGTCCCCATTTTCTTGCTGACTGTCAGGTGGGGATCACACCCATAAAGATGACTCTCTATGTGGCTCTCTCCATCTTCAAGTCAGTATTGACACATCAAATCTCTCTTAAGCTTCAAATTTTCTATTCTGTTACCAGGTGATAAAATGTCTGCTTTTAACAAGCTTTGTGTGATTAAACACATTTTAAAGTTAACCATGTCATATAATATAACATAATCATGAGAATAATATCATATTCACAGGTCTACCCATATTCAAAGATAGGTTATCATACAAAGAAAAGGGTCACTGGGGTAATTTTAGAATTATACCTACTACAGTAAGTTATTACTGAAGCTAGGATTTTAACTATGTGGGGAAGACTTTAAACATTCTGGAAAAATGTAAAACTTCAATCTGGGTAGTATACTGTTATAGTAAAATGGACTGGGTATATGGGGCGCCTGGGTGATTAAGCACCTGACTCTTGATTTCAGCTCAGGTCATGATCTCGCAGTTCATGAGTTCGGGCCCTGTGTCAGGCTCTGTGCTGACAGTGTGGAACTTGCATGGGATACTCTGTCTTCCTCTCTCTCTGCCCCTCCCTTGCTCACTCTCTCTCTTCCAAAAATAAATAAATAGACAAAAAAATTAAAATGGACTGGATATAGATAGTTTAGCTCATTATTCTAAAACTGAAAGATAAATATGAAATAAGGATAATCCTTTCTAATTATATATTATTTATGGTCATGTAAAAGGTCTAGAATAAATTTTAAAGAGATCATGGCCCTGTCTCCAAATTAACATACTGCCCTATTTTTCAAGACACAGTATTATGATTAAGCCATAACTGCAAAAGGGGATTTGACTCTGGTATGAATATTAGCACAGCTAGCTCACTAAAATGGAAGGCAAGAGATGGTATTTGGTCTTCCACTGACTTGCTGTGTGACTCAGAGCAATTTTCTTCCACTCTGTGGGTCTCTGTTCACCCATCTATAAAATGAGAGGGTTTGACTGAATTATCTACAAGCTCCCATTCATTTGAAACAGTCTATGGTTCTACTTCTCATTCATCTCTCTATACTATCCTGGTGGGTTAAAGATAAATCTTTCAACAATCTACATTTGCTGACAGGAGCTGAAAAAGTGAAAACAACATAGGACTCAATCCCATCAAATCTGAATCTGAAAGGGACTTTTGTTTCTATAGTTTTCTCCAGGCCTATAAATAATAAAATAATAAATCTAAAAGTGTCTACTATATAGTGAGACTCAAGAATGCATCCTTTCTGAACTATTATATGACTACATTGTTGAGTGCCTACCGTGTACTTAGTATTTCCCATTGCAAGAAAATTTCTTTTTTTTAAATATGAAATTTATTGTCAAATTGGTTTCCATACAACACCCAATGCTCATCCCAACAGGTGCCCTCCTCAATGCCCATCACCCACTTTCCCCTCCCTCCCAACCCCATCAAACCTCAGTTTATTCTCAGTTTTTAAGAGTCTCTTATGCTTTGGCTCCCTCTCTCTCTAACTTTTCTTTTTCCTTCCCCTCCCCCATGGTCTTCTGTTAAGTTTCTCAGGATCCACATAAGAGTGAAACCATATGGTATCTGTCTTTCATATAATGTATCATATAATGTCTTTCATAATGTCTTTCATATCTGTCTTTCAATAATGTATCACTTATTTCACTTAGCATAACACTCTCCAGTTCCATCCACGTTGCTACAAAAGGCCATAGTTCATTCTTTCTCATTGCCACATAGTATTCCATTGTGTATATAAACCACACTTTCTTTATCCATTTGTCAGTTGATGGACATTTAGGCTCTTTCCATAATTTGGCTATTGTTGAAAGTGCTGCTATAAACATTGGGGTACAAGTGCCCCTATGCATCAGCACTCCTATATCACTTGGGTAAATTCCTAGCAGTGCTATTGCTGGGTCATAGGGTAGATCTATTCTTAATTTTTTGAGGAACGTCCACACTATTTTCCAGAGTGGCTGCACCAATTTGCTTTCCCACCAACAGTGCAAGAGGGTTCCCATTTCTCCACATCCTCACCAGCATCTATAGTCTCCTGATTTGTTCATTTTAGTCACTCTGACCGGCATGAGGTGGTATCTGAATTTGGTTTTGATTTGTATTTCTCTGATGAGGAGTGACGTTGAGCATCTTTTCATGTGCCTGTTGGCCATTTGGATGTCTTCTTTAGAGAAGTGTCTATTCATGTCTTCTGCCCATTTCTTCACTGGAATCCAGTTTTCTAAACAATCATTTAAATCAAACCCATTCGCAGGGTTATTTTCCAGTCATGAGCTCATTATGCCCTCAATCTATTCACTGAGAATCTTACACTTTTTATGTAGCAAAAGAAGCAAATTATCCTCCACTATCCTATACGCTTATGGATGAGTACATAGTCTACATTGCCAAAATACAGTATGTACATAGCAACATTACCTATTCCAGTTTAACCATAGAACATTAGTTTATTATTTTAGTAATATGAAATTATTTGGCTGTAACCACCCTGTTCTTAGCCTCCCCCTCTCACCTCAATCACCCCCCCCCCTTTTTTCCCAGGGCAGTTTGCAGCGAAGAATGTCTTCTAGTTATTGTAACTCAAGCATGGTGGTAATTTACTTACCAACCATTTCCTGAGTGTCTCACTGTGTAATGAACAGAGTAGAATCCTTAGAACTTGGGCTATATCCACCAATGCCACAGATAGGTAAAAAGTAGAGAATATAGGAGGAAGTAATGCCACACACACTACTTTCCTGTTTAACTATAAGTAGTCCTCTTCTCCCTTTTCTCTAATGAAAACCCATTTCTGGTCTATTTGAGTACCTTTCTTTGGATAATTTCCTCCACTTCTCACTTCCTCTCTCACATTTATATTTGAACTACAGACATTTCATGTGTTCCACAGTCACATGTGGTTAGTGTCTACAATATTGGACAGCATGGATCTAGACTGAGCTCTCTGAGACCAAGGATTCTACTTCATTCATTCACTTTGGAATGTGTACACTCAGTACACATTCAGTACACAGTACACTCAGTACACTCAGGAAATGGTTGGTAAGTAAATTACCATCACGCTTGTCTTAGGATCATGAGAGAACATTCTTTGCTTCAAACTATGCCTTGAGCAAAAGAAGTGGTAAACTGAGGTGAAAGAAGGGATAGGGGGCAGCTAAGAACAGGGTTGTGGTTCCATTAAAGCCAAATAATTCCATATTACTAAAATAATATTGAACTAATGTTCTATCGTACACTGGTACCCTTATTATAGGTAAACTCAGGGAAGAGCTAAAGATTACTTTTCTAATCAGAATAAAAAGTAATTGCTACAAAGTGTTGCAAAAAAGCAGTAAGAGGTGCATCTTTCAGCTGTGGATTTTCAGCATTGCTCCCTCAGTGGCCCACTTATATCAGTTCTTTCCTCATTTTTACATGTGGCACAACAGGGCACTTTCACACCCATTATCTCTTTTAGTTCTCAAAACTGTGAGAGATAATTACGATTATTATCCTCATCTTAAATGTGAATAACCTAAGCCTCACAGAGGGTAACTGACTTGTCCAAGGGCACAAACACTATGGTAGTAAAGGCCACTACGACTTCAAAATCTTGTCTAAGCTTTCTGTGCCTTTAGTAATGTATGTACCAAAAGTGTATTTGGTCTACAATTATTTTTATCCAGAAGGAATTCATGTCCAATTACAAAATGGTAGGTGGATAGCTCTATTTCTCCTCTTCCAGCCAGCCCTTCTGAAATACATCTATCTTTAAAGTGAGGGATACCTCCAATGTCCATGCCATAACTTCCAAAAAAAACCCTCTGTAGAAAGGATAGGGCACCCACTCACCTGGAAAACATTTACCAGGACAGTGAGCAGATAGTTGTATTCAGTATCAAATAGGAAATCTGGAAAGCCTGAGTGTCAGCTTTTGTGAAGGTGCTAAAGGTGGAGATAGAATAGAAAAAATTAGAGCAGTGTCTAGGCTGTTGTAGAAGAGTTCAGGAGGTTAGTGTCTGGTGATCTAAGGATTTCAGTGTGCTCTTACTACAAATATATAATGCAATTTTTCATTTAGTTATGCTCCCAAAGGATGAAAAGGAGGGCTAATGGATATACCAAGCAGGGACACGGGACTTTAAGGAATGTTCAAGGGCAGGGATGGGCAAACTATTGCCTGCATGCCACATCCAGCCTGCTACCTTCTTATATAAAGTTGTATTGGGACATAGCCATACCCACTTATTTATGTACTGTCTATAGCTGCTTTTGTGGTACAACAGCAAAGTTGGGCAGTTGTGACAGACCACATGGCTCACAAAGCCTAAAATATTTACTATTTGGGCTACTACAGAAAAAGTTGCTGATCCCTGCTCAAGAGAGGTTACAGAGATTTTTCCTGCACTTCAATGAAATGACTTTTTGAAGAAGTTTCTACACTAAGCAAACTACTTCCTAGCTATGTAATTTAGGGCCAGTCACTTACCTCTCTGTTTCTCTCCCTGCAAGATGGGTATGATGGGGCTGTATGGTATAGTATAAAGCCTAGCTATCGTTTCAGTTCATAGAACAAGGCTTGGCATATGGTACGAGAGAGAGAGAGAGAGAGAGAGAGAGACAGAGACAGAGACAGAGAGAGACAGAGACAGAGGGAGAGGGAGAGAGAGACAGAGAGAGAGACAGAGAGAAGAGAGACAGAACCAGAACTACTCCTTTTAAAGTAATCATTACTTTTCAGTACAAATTAAGGACCAGTTTATTGTTTGAACTGCTTGAAAAAACATCTTAACATAAGGCTTTCCAAGTGAGATTACTGCAGGGATGACACAACCAGTTCCTCTAAAACAACAGCATATAATTTGTGGTGCTCACTAATCTATGTATGTTTAAAATAAGTGTGTGAGGATTACATGTCATGATAATCCAATCATCCATCTGACTAGCTTCTTACAAGGTTGTATGGAAGAACTGAATACACATAGTGTAAACAGAATGGTCAAAGTAAACAACATGCATAAAGTGTGTTTTTTGCTTAAAATTACATATGGAGGCCAAGGTAGATTTTTAAACCGTTTTTTAAAAATCTGATATTCAAGCTCTTTTTTCCAGGCTGTCAACAGGCCATCCAGACTGAAGAAAACCCAAATACTTCTGGGGCACATAAGCCACAGCGAGAGACCCATGGGCAAGCACCCGGGCTGCTAAGGTAATGTTGGCAGCTTGCATCACCACAGGATCAACTTCAACAAATATCACCCAGGTAACTTTGGAAAAGTTCTTGTGAGGCATTACCACTCAAAGAGGAACCAGAGCTTCTGCCCAACTGTCAACCTTGATAAACTGTGGACTTCGGTCAGTGAGTAGACACTGGTAAATGCTGCCAAAAACAAGACTGGAGCTGCATCCCATCATTGATGTGGTGCGATCAGGCTACCACAAAGTTTTCAGAAAGGGAAAGCTCCCAAAATGGCCTATTATTGTGAAAGCCAAATTCTTGAGGACAAAAGCTGAGGAGAAGATTAAGGATGTATGTGTGGGGGTGGGGGGCGTGTCCTGGTAGCTTGAAGTCATGTGGAGAGTGGTTCATTAAATACTAACAAGTGCTTTTCAAAAAAATAAATAAATAAAGAGAAAAAAATCAGATATTCAAAATAATCTAAAATAAAACTTTTAATTTCAACTGCTTTCTATAAAATAGATTTTAAATGTTTTTAAAATAGATATACACATACACACATGTATACATATGTATATATATTTTTTAATTCAAAAAAATTGACAAACTAATAGAATACTGTGTTACTGGAACTAACAGTAGAAAACTTAATTTAAAAAAATTTAAAAAATTAATTTAAACAAAAGGAAAGTAAATAAATACATTATCTAGAATGCTACACACACACACACACACATACACACACACACACACACACAAGTAGAGTCACCAAGGGCACTATCTCTCTCTGATAGGAAAGAGACCATCATTAGGTTTCATAGGTCTGTAAGCTTTTGGTGATGTGGTAGGGTCCCCTGTCTAAGGAATGAAAAAAAAAACCCTCAAGGCAACCTGGCTATACACATATTCATATGTGACAACATCCCTCATGACCTTGTAACATGAGACCACTTAATTAGACTGCATGTTTGCGTGTTACCATATATGGCAGACGAAGAAATAGAAAATATATTAAAAAAACTACTCCACGTGGTGTTCGGGACTCAGTTTTTTGGGTATGAACCCAACTGAGCCTTGCTGGCATGAATAAAGTTGCTTCCTGGAAAGAAAAGCCTCAATGTCATGACTCTGTGGGAGAATCCTGCTACAATGATGCATGGTTCTTTAAAAATTATGCAATTCAATCTCTCATTTTGCAATAAGGAGACTGAGACCCAAAGAAATGTTAAATGACTTTGTGGTTAGTGGTAACATTAAGACTAGATTCCAAGTTTCCTGGATTCCATTATCCCAGGGTTTCTCAATCTTCACACTACTTTGTTGTGGGTGCCTATTTTTTTGTATTATAAAATGTTTATTAGCAGCATCTTTGACTTCTATCCTAGATGTCAGAAGCACTTTCCCTACCTCAAGTTGTTAACAAAAACGTCTCTAGACATACCCAAAAGTCCAGACAGGAGGGGGTGCAAAATTGACCTCAATGAGAACCATTGAGCTACATCATGCTAGTAGTAATTTTTCTGCAGGTTTATTTAGATATAACTGATATATAACATCCCATATGCTTAAAGTCTACAACTGATTGTTTTGATACACTGCACATATTGTGAAATGATTACTACAATAGGATGAGTTAACACCTCTGTCACCTAACTATATACATATATATTTTGTGGTGACATTTAGGATATACTCTCTTAGCAACTTTCAAGTATATAATACAGTATTGTTAACTGTAGTCATCATGCTGTACATTAGATCCCCAGAACTTATTTAACTTATAACTAAAAGTTTGTACCCTCTGTGCAACATCTACCCATTGCTCCCACCCACTGGTAATCACCATTCTACTCTTTATCTATGAATTCAGCCCTTTTAGATTCCACATATAGTTGAGATCATACAGTATTTGTCTTTCTCTGTGTGACTTATTTCACTTATGCTGGTAGTAACGTAATGTGTTTTATTCCTCACTTTTATGTTTTGAAGAAAAAGAAGAGACATTTAAAAAAGAGTACTCAGAGAAAAACAAGGAAAAATGTGAAGGTTCTCCAGATCCCTAGGATTAGTAAAGCACAAGAAAATACAAGATTTTTAATACAGTAATTAAAAAAACAAAATCTTTCACTGTTTGAATTCAAATGAATGATGAAACAATCACCAAATTCTCTCTGAAATCCATCACCAAATCAGAAATTTCATGACTTAATGAAGTCAAGAGCCCTTGTGAATTTTGTGAATTCCATGAGAAACATATAATAAAATGAAAAAGAAAAAAGATGATTTAGATGTAAAATAATCTTCATTTGATTTAGAATGAAGTATGAAGATAGCTTTACAAAACTAAGTTTATACCTTCCATCATATATTATTTACAGATACTATGACCCCATAACTCATCTATAATTTTTTAAAAGCTGGCTACGGCATACCATGATTCTTTTTTTCAAGATTATTTTATTGCTAAATTTTTCAATATTCAGTACGAGTGGATTCTAAATCTTTAATTATTAAAGAAAAGCTAGCTGTGACACAGCATTGATTAACAGTCCTTTCACAACACTTTCTTAAATGTTCAAGCTAAGACCTTTTAGGTAATCTGTTTGCTCAGAATGTTTTGAGGTAGGCTAATTTAAGCACTGGTAAGGCTCACTTTAATTTAGCAGATATTGTAATCTAAATCAAACCACAACTTGTAAAGATTTGAAATGGTAACTGTTTTCTTTTGGAATCTACTGCATTCTATATTGGGAAACTATGTAGGAGTTGAAAAAGTAGGGAAGATTTTCATCTCCTAATCATTAGGAGGTAATAGGAAGAGGAAGCTGGAGACTGAAATCAGGTCATAAGCCAACATTCTAAGGTTTTCACATTGATTTGGATGAAAGTTTATGTAGTGATTTCTTGTTGTTGTTTAAAAAAAAACACTACGGTACAGGGCGGCTGGGTGGCTCAGACTTGATTTTGGCTTATGTAATGATCTCACTCTTGGTGAGGTCCAGCCCCACATGGGGCTGTGTGCTGACAGCATGGAGCCTGTTTGGGATTCTGTCTCCTTTCTCTGCCCCTCCCCTACTTCCTCTTGCTCTTTCTCTCCCTCTCTCTCTCTCTCAAAAAAAAAAAAAAAAAAAACACTACTGTAAAAAAGTTAATACAATTTAAAAAACACTACTGTACAGTTTTTGTTTAGTTTGATTTGTTAATGTTAAGCTACAGATCTTTACCTGGTTAAAACAGTTATATTTGTTCAAGATAATTTTTTTTTTCATTTTCATTAAATAAAAGTATTATAATGACCTGCTTATTGGGGGGAGCTGTTGTTTATCACATATATTATGGCAAAACAGTTCCAATTATCTGTATTTTGTCCATTACATTGGAAATAGTTGTCTTCCAAAAGCTTAACAAAGATCTAAAATAAATCATTCCTCAGTTCTCTCTGATTAAAGGCTTTAAATGCCTGGAGTTAAGTGAATAGGCAGAAACAATCACCATTCCAAGAAGTTTATATGAAAAAATCAACTACTGCTTTAAATGTATCATGTGCCTCCTAAAATTAAAATCACATACCTATGAGTTCCAAAAATATGTTCAATGTTATGAAGACATTAGTTCATGTTTTGAGGAAAAAACATTTATAACTAAGGAAAAATCCATGTGAATATGCCATGGCTTTATGAAATAGCTCAACATTCTGTTGCATAACCAAATAGTCTGGATCTTTAAAAAAAAGTCAGATTACTAAAAAATCACTTAAAGAAAAGTTATTACCAGAACCATTTATGGAAGATCCAAAGCTACCAGTATCAGAAGTTTAGAAGTTCAGAAATTCAGGTAAGGTAAAGAATCTAGAGAATAAGGTAAAGATAAAGGTCTATTTCAGAAAGATGATTTGGGCTTCAAAAACAGATGCACAGTTCAAAATAAATCATGTATGAAGTTTACTGTTTAGGGGAATTTAAGGTACTCTACCTTTTAAGATCTAAAGTGAGAAGTAAAACAATAGTCTTAACAGTGATGAAACATTAGAACTTTGATTCCTAAATCAGCTGGGAATGGACTGAAGCAGATGGAGTTAGAAGAGCATTTTCAAAGTAAGAGTTATATCATAGACTTTTTTGGTAGTTACATTATTTTTCCTTAGCACTACTTTGTTGTTGATGATGTTGTTGTTGTTTAATAGAAATGCTAGGGTGGCATTTCATTGGGTTTTCTTAGTTTTCTACTTCTTCACATTTCTATGCTATCAAGACAAGAAGCATCAGTTGTTAGTATTGACTCAATGCAACACAGTTTGTACAGGTAACTATTCTCTTTAGGATATGCTGAAAGCTCTACTGTGATAAAAAATATCACAAAAATCTTTATAAGTAGTTGATACGGACATCATTTAAATATATTCATTTTCAGCCTTACCCATTATACCTAGTAGATTAAAAAAAAAGTTTTCCCTAAGAATATTGCTAAAACAAGAAGTCAATAGAAACCATGACATGATATGCAATCAATGTATTTTATAATCACTAAAGAATGCCAACTGTATGAAGGGCAGCACATTTCTTCTATTAGAATTGTGGGTTTTTTATACAGTTGCTAGAAATTACGTGTATATAATTCCCACTGTATTTGAAATGTATCCGGGAAGCTTCCTATCTAAAATAAATCTTACTCAAAATATTTTAAGGAAATGAAAATGAGAATAATGTCCCCCTAATTAATCTTTGTGTAAGTCTAGATTTTCCTATATTGTGTTTGCTTAGTGTGAGAAATATTTGTAAAGTTTACATCTTACCTATTGTTTACCCATGTCTCTGCCAGCTCCAACCTGCACTTATAGCTGCAGTTAGTGGACAAAGATCCTCAGAGCTCCACATAAGCCTAAAGTGGCTGATTTCAATGAACACCCAAACCACAAGTTCTTTATTAATAAACCTATCCGTAGCCTGACAAACGAACAGTAGGGTTTCTAGTGGGCCTTATATCAGCAAAGAATCACTCTTGAATCCATCACCTTAGCTTCATATTTAGATATAACATTGTGTTTTAAGTCAGCATATATAGCATAGCTTAATTATACCTCTTCCCAAATATTCTACCCTACCTCTGTAAAAAAGAATCACCACTTAAATGAAAAAAATACTCCCACTGAGAGTTCTTCTAGAGAGATTTTTTTTTGTCATTTACAGGATTCTATGTCTTACTTATTTAAAAGAAGAAATTATTTTTCAAGTGATGTCAACAATGGAAACATAGGAGGGGGCAATGAAAACTCAGGGGAGAATTGGGGAGTGGCATTGCTGTGAAGTTCCCTTTTCAGCCTGGGGTTTCATCTCATGGTTCTTCCAGAGGTATTCTGTCAGGCCCCTTGGAGGATTTTATGTTTAGTTACTCAATTCCAAGACATGATTTTCCTTACTCATCTTCATGTAATAGACATGTATCCTCAGGAACTCACCTCCTGAGAGAGCCCTGTTAAGCCTTACTAGGGTTGCAGAGAGGCACAGTGTTCACCAAGGAGCACAAACTACCCAGCCAATCCCACCCTAAGGATTAACTTTCATCTGCCATGGGAGCTGGAGAAGGGAACTAAGCCTGTTGCATTTGGCATCAAAAAGGAGTACTTATTCAAAATATGTTCAGGACAAATCAAATTCTCCAATTTATGTCTCACATTCTAGCATGTGATAATCCTGTTACCTCTAAACTCATTTCTATGTGTTTTCTTTTACTTTACTTTCTTTTCTTTTTCTCAGCTTTACAGAGACATGTATTCTGATCTTATTCTCTCTATTCTCTTCCACCCAGCCAAGCAGCAAAAATTTCCACCAAACCATCCCACGCTTATTGGTGTCAACTGTGACAAGCTGATAGGTCACTTTTTCAGGCCCAGAGCTGTGGTCCCAAATTGTGTTTTTAGTAGCATACTTGCCTCTTGCCCACAGCTCTGACTTTTTTTCCTTCGAGGATTAATCTCCTTTGGGCCCACTGCCCATGCAGATACACATGGCTGACCTAAATTTAATCTGATATCTGGAAGGTACTCCAACATAAAATGCAGAAGCAGAAAAATTCTGGGATAAGTGCAAGGTTGCAGAAACAGAAAATCAAAGGTCACTATGACCATTACAGGGTTATTGTTACCCCAAGCAAAAATAACATTCAGAATCCAGCCAGTTTCCTGTCATTTGCATTTTACTATTTATTTGAACAATGGTCAGATACCAGAACTTAATGGAGGAACACTATCTCCAATTATACTTTAAAAGACATTATCAAGACTGATGAGTTCCAGATTTCTACTCTGCCTTAAAAGACAATTTTCCTACTTGGGATAATCTGGAAGTGTGAGAAGAAACATAGTTCACAACCTCCTAAACTGGAAGAGAGCTTAAGAAGTATGTATATTCCTCTGTACAGAATCACATCTAAATCATCCATGCTACACAAAAGGCAAGAACATGGAAGCGTTGGGAGAACAGAGTATGAAAGGAAACTAAGAATAGCTTTTTATGTCATAGCTTCATTGTACCGTTTACAAAATGCTTCCCCATTCTTTATCTGAATTTTCTTCCTATTGAGGTAGATATTATCATCAAACCCTGTGAGGGAATTATTATTGTCATCATTTCCATGTCACACAATAAGAAAATCGAAACTCAAAAGAGGTTAAATCGCATGTCTGATATCATTAAATCGTGTATCCAAGCCTTGAACCCAGATCTTCGGATGATGAGATATGAGCAATTGCTATTATTGCAAAATTATTCTTTGCCAATGATATATGTGACAATTCAAGGCTTTTGCTCTGAGTTCTAAGTTCTCTTTTCTGTTTAATCCTGAAAGGAAAAAGAAAGCTTTCACCTCCCCCACCTCAACCTAGTCCTTCAATTTCCATATTTTTTATGACCTAAACCAAACACCTGGCTCCATACCTGGTGAAGGGGAGCAATTATATGGCTCTTGCTGATCATCAAATACTGGGGAAGAGGAAGGAAACAAACAAGAAAAGCATCAGAGTTTTGGCAGTTCAGCAGCTGTAGTATTTATTTATTTATTTATTTATTTATTTATTTATTTTAATATGAAATTTCTTGTCAAATTGGTTTCCATACAACACCCAGTGCTCATCCCAACAGGTGCCCTCCTCAATACCCATCACCCACCCTCCCCTCCCTCCCACCCCCCCATCAGCCCCCAGTTTTTTCTCAGTTTTTAAGAGAAACTTAAACTTATGGTTTGTCTCCCTCCCTCTCTAACTTTTTTTCCTTTCCCACCCCCCATGGTCTTCTGTTAAGTTTCTCAGGATCCACATAAGAGTGAAAACATATGGTATCTGTCTTTCTCTGTATGACTTATTTCACTTAGCATCAGCAGCTGTAGTTTTAAAAAGCTCAAAAATAAACTTAAGGGGGGAACAAAGGTTCCTCTTTTTAAAATATGAAACTGCAAATGAGGGTGCCAACTCCAATGTATTTTAAACTTCTCTATGGGACTATCATAGCTAATGATCCCAGGCAAGGAACCACAAGCCCCAGGATCAAGTTCCTCCCCCAGAATCTCAGCTCCACCACTCAGCTGTGTAAGCAAGAAAGTAAAAAGAGGAAAAACTAGCTGCTTGTATCCCACCACCTGAATACCAAAAACACAACTGCCATGTCTAATTTTAGGCTTCTCTTCCTTGAGAGCACTCCTATAATTCTCTTTTTAGAAAGGCACAGGCAGTGAACTCTAGGAGGCAGAGGGGAAGGGTGCAATGTACTCAGACTGAGTCTGCCCTCAAAATGTTATCAGTGACAAACTTCCCCCTGTGGGACTCCCAAGGAACACAGAAGTGACTACAACAGGAAAAGAGGGCTCTATGGGCAGTCAGAACAAAAGCCACTCAAGTCTAGTCTCAAATTGAAACCATATTAGAAGGCCTAGGCAAGAAGAATTCATTTAATTTTAACACACACAGTGTTTACAAGGCCTTGAACTAAATTTTGTTCTGGGGGGGGGTGGATAAAGAAATGAACAAGGCAACCTACAAATGGGGGGGGTGCTTACAACCAAGCCAGGAGATAAGACACTAGCAATGGAGTTTTCAAATACTTATTAACTTATAGTTAAACATTTTTTGAGGGTTTACTGTGTGTGCCTGCCAAGCAAAGATAGAGAGGTGAGCAAGACAGACACAGTCCTTGCCTTCATGAGCCTTGGTGGAATAAGAAAATTTGAACAAGTAGTTACAAGTGTATTGAGTGTTACTAAAGGGAAAGAAGCCCAGGGTGCTATTGCAGTTTCATTTTTAAAACTTTCCTTGCTGTAAAAGAAATGGTGTGATGGTGAAGAATAAGAAAGGTGGACATAATAAGGATGGCCCTGAATTTACACATTATCCACACTTTGGCTGACCTCTTCCTGAGAATAGGCTGGGGATAAGAAAGGTGAAGAAAAAGAAAGAAAAGGGTAAAAAGAACAGAAGGGGGGAAAAGAGGTGGAAGACAAAAACCAATTGTGAGGCTATGCCAATTTGGTCAATGTCCTGAGGCATCACCCTGGCATGGCACCATCTCATTCTGCTTTTTTGATAGAGGAAAATTTGCCTGAGCTGGTTATTCAGGTGAAATTTGAAGAGCCAAAGGCACTTTCATAAAAGGTACATAGGGAAACTGCCAACTAACATTCCCTCCCTCTTGGCTTTTCCAATAAAAACAGGCTTGATGGTTCCAGGCTGGGCATGACTAATTGTGAAGTGTTGGGTGGTGGCTGCTGCACTGGCCTGTGTGGCATCAGTGCTTGTCACATTGCCTTGCAAAGTGCTTTGGGATATCTTGAGGACAGAAGACACTACCACTCAGTCCAATTATAGTCTATATAAATAAAGCCCATAAGCTTAAAGTGTCCCCCCCTTTTAATAAAATGGTGTGGTGACAAGGGCAGCTTGGGCAATGTATTCTCTGGACAAGTCTGAGCACAGTCTTTTCACCCTTGAGATGGATTTAGGTACAAGAGGCAGTGCAATGCATGATGCATATGTAGGCTTCAAGACCTGGAATGTGCCTTTTATGAAGCATGCAAAGAGCAATTGGGAGTTCTGGCCAGGAGATTGAGTAACAGCCTCTGATACCCTACAGAACATCCCATACCTGTCCACTTTGGAAGCCCCCAGAATTAGGGGGGAACAAAACATAGTGGTGCTTGGAAGAAAGAAAAAAGGATAACTAGTTCTTGCAAGAGCTGTGGATTTCAGCATGGAGAAGTAGGAAGACTTCTAAATTCATGCCTGTGGGTAACTAATGGCTTGGAGGACAGGGCTGGGGTTCAAGGATGGAGAGAAGGAATATTTACTGAGGGGCTTCTATTTGCCTGGTGCTAGATCTCATTTTTATTATCACACCAATCAGGCAAGATGGGATTTTCAAATTCCATTTCAAAGGATAGGAAAACTGAAGTTCAGAGAAGTTAAATAATTTGTCTAGGGTCACACTGTGAGTGACTATAACCCAAATCTAAACAGTTCCAAAGTCCATTCCTTTTTTTCTTATTGTACCAGGCAGCCTTCCCAGAAGCATTCTATTAGAATTCCCTATTATGCCAAATGTAATGATGTTCAGGAGTGTGTCTAAATCAGAAAATATTCTGGGACCTACAAATATTTTCAAAGACATTTTGGAAACTACCCACCCATGTAGATGTAGTCATGGAGAGAATCTATACTAGAGCCACCTTCTGTCACCAAGAGGTGTGTTTTTCAAATAAGTAGCCCCATTTTGAAGGAATCATCCAAACTTTATGGCTGTTTGTCTGCACTTGCCCTGGCTTGCCTTCCCCCTGGGAAGCATATGGGTAGCCAACTAAATGAAACAAACATTACTGAATAAATCATGACTGCCTTCTGGCAATAATTTATGCCAACATCACACATGGCACTCCATTACACACCTGATTTTACTGCCTACTGGCTGATTCAATGTGGCCCAGTACAAAGAGCAATGGACTAGGAGCTAGGAAGACCTGGGTTAAACTCCTACATCCTCCACTTCCAACCTGCATTATCTGAAACAAGTAACTTCACCTAGCTGAGCCTCAGTTTACTCATCTATAAAATTCAAATATCTATTTTGTAGGGTCGTTCTCAGTATTAAATATTATAATGGGTAAGGAAGGATCTTGTAAGTGACAGAGCTACAGAGAAGTGCAGGGAGTGGGGTGGGGGTGTGTGTTAATATTCTCACTAGGCAAGCCGAGAAAATCAAAGGAACTGAAATTGACAGTAGTGAATTCCCATCCTTTTAACAAGGCATAAAATAGGGCAGTGTCATTTCTTAGACCAGCCTTAAAGAGAAGGAATACAGCTGGGGTCAACTCTATAACAACTGGGTCTGGAGTGGGCTTTACTATGTCTGGGATTAGCCTTACTCCACACTCGACAACACAAAAATCATGTAACTCCATAATGTCTTAATAAAATATGGTTTCTGCAAGCACATATTAATCACCTAACTTCATCCTCCAAAAGTAGGAGTTTTCATTTGGCTCTCCTTTTCAGAGGGAAAATTGGGAGCCTGAGAGAGTGAAGGTCATTTATTAATTTATTCACTCAACTTTCAAACATTTACAGAGTGCCTGCTAAAGGTATAAAAGGTAAGTGAATATACTCAACACAAAAGAAGGTATGATGAAGGGTATGATGAAGTATGGACAAAAGTGGTGTACATAAACAGTTACATTGAACTGGGATTTTGCCAGGTGAAAGAATAGAAAGAGCCATCTAAGAGAAGAAACATAACATACAAAGTCACACAGAAGGGAAAGGAAAAAGAAGTTCTGTGTGGCTACAGCATAGAGTATGTGAGTATGTTATGTTTGTGTTTGTGGGGAGGGAGGAGTAATTGGCAGGAAATGAAATGCTCTTATATGAAAGTGGGAAAGGCTGTCACTTCCAGCCACAATTTGAGAGATATATGGAAGATTCTCATCTCCCAAAATATCTACCCTCACATACATGATGTACTGTAGGCTAATCACTGTCCATGGGGTGCCTTGATCCATTCACACCCTCTCCTCATCTCTAAACACTTGAGACCAGTACTGGAATGTAATTTCCAAAGCTTCTTACTGGTGGGAGGAGCAGGCTGTGGTCATGGAGCAAAAGAGGAGTGATGTGTCTCAAGCAGGGCTTAAAGCTTTGAATGACCCTTGCCTGATTAACCATTGTACTGTAACATCAGTGTTAAGTAACCCCAGTCTTCTCATTTCAGGGATATGCCTTTCTGTGGATAATGAACAGACCAGGGCAGCCATTTGAGTTATATTAATGTATACCATGGATTGCCAAGTGATTATTAGAGTTAAGGGAATTGATAAAGGTAATTGATAATATTTATAAAAGAAGCCAAATGTCTAGTTATATCACACCATGATCCACTTTGCTGTTCCACTCAACAGGAACTCAAGTCATACTGCTTATTGCTGTTGCTAATAATGCTGATATTAAATAATAAAGAATTTAAAAGCTGTGATATGAAGAAGTATTTTTATCTCAACTCCTGGTCTTTTTCATAGGGGAGAAAATTTCTCACTCTTAAGGTTACCCCAGTGAGACTACTTTGAGTTCATGCCCTCAAAAGGTGGCTGGGAACTAAAAAAAATAATAGCTGCTCACAATCTAACTCAGAAATGGGTATGACAAAGAAAGAAGAACTTACTCTATCCAAAAAGACTTACATAAGCCAGTGTTAAAAACACAGAATCCTGAGAGAATTGGAAGATAATGTGAGAAAATGGGAATATCCATTCCTTTTTGTTTCTTACATTTTCCCCATCCTCTCTACAACCTGATTCCTGAGAAAAAATTATCAACAGTTTCCAAGTTATTCCATGAGGGGTGACCATCTGACAACAGACAAGTAGAGCAGTTATTTTTCCTACATTCAATCATTTATTGAATGTTTGCCCCATAAATGATCTGATTTTTTAAAATATCCTTACCCAAGTTTTTTTTTTATTGTGTTGTTTGACTATAGTTGACACACAATGTTACGTTAGTTTCGGGTATAGGACATGTTGATTCAACTTCTTCATACATTATGATATGCTCACCACAAGCATAGCTACCATCTGTTACCATACAGTGATATTACAATATCATTGACTATATTTCCTATTCTGTGCCTTTTATTCCCTTATTCATTCCATAACTGGAAACCTGTATCTCCTAGTCCCCTTCACTCATTTTGCCCACCCGTCCATTCCCTCCTCTCTGGAAACCATCACTTTGTTCTCTGTATTTATAGGTCTGATTCTGCTTTTTGTTTATTCATTTTTTTTTTTAGATTCCACATGAGTAAAGTCATATGGTATGTGTATTTCTCAGTATGACTTCTTTCACTTAGCCTAATACCCTCTAGGTCCATCCATGTTGTCATAAATGTCAGATTCTCACCTTTTTATGGATGCATAATATTCCATTGCATGTATATACCACATATTCTTATTCATAAAGAACTTCTAGAACTCAACACCAAAAAATAAAATAAAATAAAATAAACGGTCATATATAAATGAGCAGAGGACCTGGAAAGATATTTTTCCAAAGAAGACATACGAATGGCCAACGGGTACATGAAAAGATGCTCAACGTCACTAATCATGAGGGAAATGCAATTTGAAACCATAATGAGATAGCGTCTTATGCTTGTCAGAATGATTAATAAAAAAGACAAGAAACAACAATGTTGGTGACGATGTGGAGAAAGAAGAAACCTCATACACTGTTGGGGGGAATGTAAGCTGGTGCAACCACTGTGGAAAACAGTATGGAGACTCCTCCAAATTCTATGCATCTTACCCAAGATCTGTTAAGTGGCAAAGCCAGGAGTCAATGCGACCCGTCTGAATTCAAGTCAGACATTCTTTTAACAGAGTCAACAGGAGGCCCCTGTGGTTCAAGATTCCAACCTACTTTTCTAAAATGTTACCTCCAGAAGTCCTTAAAGTCTCCTCCAGAGCATACCTAATTCATTTTCCTCTATAAAGACCATAGCCAGTCTTGCCTCAAAATCCAACTCCATCCTTTAAGATCTAGCTCAAGCTCTGTCTCATCCATGAATTGTTCCCTGGGTCTATGACTGTGGAGATTGATACAGATAGGAGTTTTTGAGGGGGGATGAGGTCTGCATGAACAGTGGATACAGACAGTATGTATTATTTTCCAGGATCCCCAATAAGTAGCATCTGCTATAGAATTATTGAACACCCAGGTAATATTCACGGAGTGAATAGACAAGAGAACTGGCTCCTTTTCCATTTGTGTTGTATCTATTAATTTACTCTTCCTTGATCATGGAGACATACTAATCCTATGCCTTTTGGTTTCTATACAAATAGGCAGAAATTAGCAATAATCTGAAGGTATATTCTAAACTTTAAAACAAAACTAATGCCAGAAAAATTCCACCAGAATTGCCTAGTGGTCAGTAAATACCACAAAATGTACAGGTCACATGTGCATTCCTAAATTCCACCTGCCAGATATAGGATGCAGGTGCTGAACAATGTACTGTTCCCCCATTCTTCCTTGATACTGCGGAGTGATATACCACAAATGATTACAATTTGACATACTACTTGAGCTTTAATTGTTTTCTTTGTGGTCATTCAATATATCTGGTGCAGATGATGATCATGCCACAAATTTCATAAACACTTGAATCTAAGTAGATATCTGTATAAAGTAGAACCAGATAGGTTAGCAGAGCGACCACTGGCAAACATTCAAAACCAAACTCTCAGACTCATCAACAAGCAAAAGACCAAGGACCCACACAGTCTTGGATTCCCATGGCAATGTAATGGCTGTACAAATACTGAAGAGTTTTTATAGCTCATTGTTGTAGAAAATGTACAATTTTCATTCTATGACTCCTGACTACAACAGAACTGGAGATCACTGCCTTATAAAGGAACACCACTTGAGAAATTTGGGTATTTTTATATAAATCATACTTAAATGGATCATTTAAAAAGAACATGTTTCTTCTGGAGGTATCTATAATAGAAAAATAATACGTGTCTCTATTGAATAATAGAAAAAAAATAATAAGTGTCTCTATTGAAAAATGAGTAATTCTCTTACTCTTCAAGGCCTCCAGCTGAGGACAGATATTCCACAGTGGTCTATGGCTCATAATTAACTCACCTTTATAGTTATGACATTCTTTATCAGCAGAGAGGTATCAAAATGTCAATACAAAGGAATTCAAAGTTTTCCTTTATCCATAAAGAGACATTGCTATTTGCTATGTTTCTAAGATAAAGCTTCCATTTATATCCTTGGAGAAAAAATCTAAATTCTAGCTGATCTTACCATTTTTGCAAATTTTTCTCCCAAAATGTGGAAGTCTATGTGGAAAGTCTTCACTTTCTACTCATCTTTGCATATTCAAATCTTTATCTATTCCTCAAGGTCAAACTTAAATTCCACATTGAGGAAGTATAACAGGAAGTAGGGGAGTGGACAAGTTCAACTACAGGTATTCAACTACAGCTATATATCAAAATCTCTGAGTAAATTTAAAAGATATAGATCCTGGCCTTCATGTCAGACCAAAAGAATCAGAATTTCCAGGGACAGAAACCAGTATAATTACTTTTGATTCCCTAGGAGATTTTGAATCAGTCATGACTGAGAACCAGCACCTTCAGTTTTGTGTAACTGACCACAGAGTAAATGGAAAGGCCTAAAGTGTCCATTCCTTCAGGAGGACCTAGGCATGAACAATAATAGAAACAGACAAGGTCTAATATTACTCTGTCTACTTAGAGTTGAGCCCACAAGTTTTCATTTGTCAAAGTCCACATATCATCAAGCGCTTTTTTCCTATGTAGAAAATATCATCTACTACTTCCTGATAACCAGGAGAAAGTCCTCATCCCAGGGCTCTGGAGATACCAGGTTTCATGATCAATGCAATGCAGAGATAATATTAGAGACAAAAGCTCTGGTCATCAGCTAAGAGTCAGGGACAAAAATGAGGAAACAGCCCTTGGATTGGTAAGCATATTGTACCTTTACTTCAAAGAGCACCTCACATTTGCACAACCAATACATTATAATCAGAATAAGAAGAGATCCCACATATGTAAATGTACACACATTTATCACTACACTTTTACAAAATAGATGTGAAATTAAAAAGTTAAAAGGAAAGTAAATTTTAACTGAATCTGATATTGACTTAAATTTAAAAATTGTAAATACATTCCCATGTTAAGATATCAAACAAATTATATCAACATTTAGGGTAGCAAAAGGGTTAAGATGCATAGGTTAACCTCCAAGGCAAACCTAGTACTGCTACTCTGGCCTTCACTTCAGTAGCTGGAAACTGTAACCTTCACATTTTCCCTTCCAGGAGTCTTGGAAAAATGGATTATGTCTTTACCAAATCATTTCCATTACCTCTAGTGCACAGGGTAGGAAAAGGGAAAACTTCATGGAGGGTGCTTTTTTATTTACACACTTTCACTTTGACCCTGCCGTTAATCTAGGCTTAGTTACTTACTGGCTACATAAACTAACCTCTCTGAGATCAGTCTCCTCATTTACAAAATAGGGATAATATTAACTACCTTGAAGATTGACTGACTGTGAGAAGAGGATTTTCATTGTTTGACACTAATAGCAAATACCTGCTATGTGCCAAATAAAAACAACACTGTGAGCTATTATCATTTCCATTTTACAGATGAGAAAACTGGAGGCAAAGATAAAGTGATTTGTCTAAAGTCATCCAGCCAGTAAGTTGATTTTGCACTGTTTAACAAGTGATTCTTTGCCTTTATATACTAAAATCATTTATGATCCTTTTTTAAGGTTTATTTTATTTTTTGTTTTTACTTAAGTACAATTAACATACAGTGTTGTATTAGTTTCAGGTGTACAATATAATGATTCAACAATTATACACATTTCTCAGGGCTCATCCAGATGATCCTTTTTAAAAATATACATGCTCAAGTTTAGAGCTGGAGGTTATAAATGGTAGATTGGGGTGGCCTTGGCATTGTCTTTAAAGTTCCCTTAATGATTCTCACATGCAACCAAGGGAGAGAATTCCTGGCTTAGACATACTAAGAATTAGAATATGAACTCTTCCTGGGGCACCTGGGTGGCTCAGTCAGTTGAGCATCTGACTTCAGCTCAGCTCATGATCTCACCTTTTTGTGAGTTTGAACCCCGCATTTGGCTCTGTGCTGATAGCTCAGAACCTGGAGCCTGCTTCAGATTCTGTGTCTCCCTCTTTCTGCCCCCTCCCCACTAGGGCTCTGTCTCTGTCTCTCAAAACTAAATAAATAAACATTTAAAACTTAAAAAAATATGAACTCTTCCTTATGATTTACTCATTTAACAAATATTTACTGAGCATCTCCTATGTGTCAAGCACTCTGATAGTACTGGGAATGTATATAGCAGTGAACAAAAGGTCATTGTCTCTGCCCTCATAGAACTAACAGTCTAGTGAAGAAGATAGATAATGAGCCATTGAACAAATTTATAACAAGAAATTGTAATAGATGCTCCAAAGGAACAAAAAAAAAAAACAGGATGTTATGACAGGTATTAATGAGAGAGCCCACTTATAATAGAGTGGTCAGGGAAGGCCCCTCTGAAGAGTAGGCTTTTAAGCTGAGACTAGAGTCAAAAAGATAAACCAAAGATTTATGCAAGATTTAGGCAAATATGCTATCTTTAGATTCAGCAAAAAAATACACTGAACATTCAGGTTATAGATTAGTAATTAGGAAACAATCGTCCATCCCTTGGCCAGAATAATAGTAACACTTAAAGGAAATTTAGTAAGTTTAAAAATTATAGGGAAAAATTTATTATAAAGTCAATCTCCTTAGCTTTCTTAAACCATAGTTGAGAGGTTTATAATAAAGAAATCCAAAGATCCGTAGATTTTGACAAAAAATATAACTACTTGTTAAAGTTTTTATTGTATGCAATATAATCACTATAAACACAATGAATGGCAAATGGAAGGAAATGTTTTTTTGGTTAGCATTTGGGGAAAAATTTCTGTCAGGACTGTGTGGCACTAAATTTTCCCTGAAGATGTCTTTTTGTTTTCCTTTGGGGATCTTTAGGAAAAACATAGATAGCTATTTGCTTAAGATGAATTAAGAATTCCTGTGGAATTACGGAAGCAGACTCTGACAATATGTGTGAGAACTGCTAAGTGGTAGCTGAGGAAAGTCGAAAATTACCAAAAAAAAAAAAAAAAATGGCCATGCTGCCTTTAGTGTCAGAGTCATGTGCCAACTGGAAAAAAGAAGAGCAAACTGATGCATATGGCGCCACTCACAATAGGAACTAATCTAACATTTTCAATCTCCTGGGTGCTGCCATTTTGTTTTGCAAGGGGCTAAATTGACAAGAAAAGTTACAAATATTTGCACTGATGACATCTGAAGGAAAACAAGTCTATTTATTGCTTTAACCAAAAATAAAGAGAGCAAGAGAGAGAGAGAGAGAGAGAGAGAGCACTAGCACAAAAGCAAGAGCAAGTGCGAGCTCTAGCCAGATTAAATATGTTTTGTTTAATAGCTATGTAAAAGCCTGAAGCCCATAAATTTTCCTTCATGTGCCTAGGAAGACAGAGAATTGCAGATTTATGAGCTTTGTGTTGGAAATCTGTAACAGTATCTTCTACATTACACAAGGTTTGTTGAAATAACATTCCAAAGACTGCTTGCTGAACATTAAAGAACCATCTACCGGGGCGCCTGGGTGAAGCAGTGGGTTAAGCGTCCGACTTCAGCCAGGTCACGATCTCGCGGTCCGGGAGTTCGAGCCCCGCGTCAGGCTCTGTGCTGATGGCTCAGAGCCTGGAGTCTGTTTCCGATTCTGTGTCTCCCTCTCTCTCTGCCCCTCCCCCATTCTTGATCTGTCTCTCTCTGTCCCAAAAATAAATAAACGTTGAAAAAAAAATTAAAAAAAAAAGAACCATCTACCACATGTTTTATGCATAATCAAAGTCCTTCATTTGAAAAAAAAAATTTTAAAAATGAACCATCTACCACATGTTTTATGCATAATCAAAGTCCTTCATTCAAAGTTATCTTTTCTGATCTCACAACACTCTTCTGACATAGTACTTTTAGATAATACAAAGTAGCCATGCAAATAGCTTCGGTAAAAAGTCTACCAGCCTAAAAGTTATCTGTGCACCCCATCTTCTGCAGTCCCTTCCATAATTTTCAGTGTCCTTCTAAAGGCAAAGCTATTCACCAAGACCACCTGGAGTAGCAAGATATTCAATGACAATGCTATAGGCACACTGACAGACATAGAACCCTGAAAAATTATGCCCAAGATAAGCTACTGAAAGGACCTTCAAAATAACTAACAAAAGAATACATTTCCACCATGCATGACATAATGGGAAGAAAAAGAGCTACCTTGGGTAATAAGAACTGGGCTGTGACTCAGGCTCTATCATTGAACTGCTGTGTAAGTCTAGACAACGCACTAAATGTCTCTGGGCCTCAGGTATCTCACCTAAAAAACTGAAATTGATACTGACTGGCATACCTGCTCCAAAGGTTATGAGTAGACTGTGAAATCAGTGAAATAAAGGGCATTAAGTACTTCTAAAGAAACAAAACAGTTTATAAGAGATTATTACAAGAAGTTTCTGTTGGGTAACAGTCTCTTCAAAAAATTCAGATAACAAGGAGAAGAAACTATGAATAGCTACCAAGCACTATGCCTAGATAAAGAAGAAAATAAAAAGTCAAAGTCCTTTCATTATCCCAGCCAATTCTGTGTACTTTCTGATACCAACCCAGATTAAACTGTACCATTAGTATACAGTTTCCCATTAATAAACCCACTTGTCTCTCTCCTCAAATTCAAAAATAGTAGTACACTTATTGAGCAATTATGTGCCAGACACTTTATGTACATCATCTTATTTAGTCCTCACAACAATTTGAGAAGGTAGATTTTTATATACCTCACCAATAAAGAAAAAGATTCAGAGAAGCAAAGACACACAACTAAGAAACAGAAAAAATATATATTTGAAACTCAGGCCTCAAGTGGGATTTTAAAACTTGTTCTTCTTACATTGAGTTCCATGACTTTCCACTTTGTGTTATTTTATTTTTAAATCATTAATGTAAATTGTTAAAACAAAGTGGGGGCATTTTTCATATCCACTGTTTCATACATAGTTCATACAGCCCATAAATAAAGCAAATACACTTTTGAGTAAGTCTTATAAATACTTCTAAGAATCCCAGAGATTTTATTCAGCCAAGTGACCCATCACAGGCCAACAAGTACAGGCTGATTTGAATAAAACTTACTAACTTTTCTATCACAGTTTCAAGTGCTCATCCTCTCCTGTCCCTACTGAAATCTGCATAAGGCAGAACAAAAAGAAAATGTCCCAAACCCAAAACATCTAAAGTAGAAACAACAACAACAACAACGACAACAATACAGACCTTTAAATGTAGATTCTCCTTGTCCCAGATAAGAGTGGGGGTGGGGGGGCTTAAATAGTAAATTTCTGATACATTTCTGATAAATTTTTGTTCCTGGGCTACATTCTCAGAAGAGAAGCCAAGGTCACTCAGATTCTGTTGGCATTCTTACCCAGCAAAGCTGCGAATGCAGCTGAGATATGTAATGCTAGTAGAACTAAACAAATCCTCGCTAGAAAACATCATATAACTATCAAGTGTCATCCTTAAAAGACAAACCTATCCAAAATATATTTAACAATCTGACAACTCAATAATAAAACTACAAATAATCCAATTAAAACTTAGCATAGGATCTGAATATACATTTCTTCAAATGACATGTTTCTTGTTTTTTTTTTTCTTGTTTTTTTTTTTAATTTTTTTTTCAACGTTTATTTATTTTTGGGACAGAGAGAAACAGAGCATGAACGGGTGAGGGGCAGAGAGAGAGGGAGACACAGAATCGGAAACAGGCTCCAGGCTCCGAGCCATCAGCCCAGAGCCCGACGCGGGGCTCGAACTCACGGACCCCGAGATCGTGACATGGCTGAAGTCGGACACTTAACCGACTGCGCCACCCAGGCGCCCCTCTTGTGTTTTTTTTTTAATGTTTTAATTTTTTTAATGTTTATTCTTGAGAGAGAGAAAGACAGAACATGAGCGGGGGAGGGGCAGAGAAAGGAGGAGACACAGAAACTGAAGCAGGCTCCAGGCTCTGAGCTATCAGCACAGAGCCCAACATGGGGCTCGAACCCACGAACCCTGAGATCATGACCTGAGCTGAAGCTGGAAGCTTTAACCAACTGAGCCACCCAGGCACCCCTAAATGACATGTTTCTTCAACAGACATTTCAATAAATGAAAAGATGCTCAAATCATTAGCCAAGGGAAATGCAGATCAAAAGCACAATGAAGTACTACTTCAAACCCACTAGGATAGTTATTATTAAATAAATAAATAAGTAAATAAATAAGTAAATAAGTAAGTAAGTAAGACAGTTACAAGTGATGCCTAGAATGTGGAGAAACTGAAATGCTCATATACTGTTGGTGAGAATATAAAATGGTGCAGTTGCTTTGGAAAGGTCTGGCAGTTCTTCAAACCATTAGACACAGAGTTACCATATGACCCAGCAATTCGGTTCTTAGGTATGTAACTAAGAAAAATGAAAACATATGTCTACACAAATACTGGTACATTAATGCTCCTAACAGCATTATTTATAAGAGCAAAAAAGTGGGAACAACTCAGATGTCCATCGATTGATGAAAAGATTAACAAATGTGAATTCATACATAAAAACATTATTCAGTCATAAGAAGCTATAATGCTACAATGTGAATAAATATAAAAAAAATGCTATGTGAAAGAAGCCAGATGCAAATGGCCACATATTGCGTGATTCAATTTATACATGAAATGTCCAGAATAGACAAATCTATAGAGGTTGCTTAGGGGTGGAAGGGATGGGGGAAATGGTAAATGACTTCTAGTGGATAAAGAGTTTCTTTTTAGGGTGATGAAAATATTCTAAAATTTATTAGAAGAATTATGCAGCTAGGCGTCAAGAGTGAATGGACTCTGCCATCTCCAACAGCAAGGATTCCCTTTAACATATCTACCTGAGAAGAGCACTCTCTACTGGTTGTTAGCACACCAGCTCCAAAAGCCAAACCCTGTAAAATAAAATCTTTCACTGCATGAAGCCATTTTGCTGAAAACATAACCTCTGAGACTAAAACCTGAGTATCCCAACTTCGATATGTATAGAGAGGGAGGTGCTTGCCAGCCTGGTTTCCTACCTTTATATCTTTTTCTTTTCAAAGAAAAATTTCATTAAGTGAGGGAAATAGCATATATTTAAATGGTAGCTCCTGAGGCACCAGCTCATTAATATAAGAACACAATTCCCTGGACTTGCTGTACACATACACATTCAATATGGTAACTCATCCATAGGCACAGCAGAAGATGGGTATAATGCCAAGGAAGTTAGTGCAGAGTTAAACTAACAGGGAACTCTATCAACTATACAATGGAAACAAACAGGGGCATGGCTGTCACTGCTCTTAGCACCAATAATTAAAAAGAAAATTTAGAGGAGTACTACTGACAGCTTGAATTAAAAATCTGTTGTAACCAGTGATTACAAGATGCCCATATTCCAACTTGCCGGCCATGAGGACTTCATGGTCTGCAGCCATACTGCTAACATGGGAACACAATCATTTTTTATGAAGAAAGAGCACTTTTTTTTATATGTATTCTAAGTCTCCTGGCCTCTATGGTTTAGCAAGTAGATGACAAAATCTTTCCTGTACAACATGCATAAAACCCCACAGTTTCTTGGACATTTCAAATATATTTCTTTGGTTATATTTTTTAATGCTGTTTCTGACACGGTGGTTTTCCTTTCTTTTGTCTCTTCATATGAAACTTAAAGTTTTAGTTGAAAAATGAGCTGATATTTACCAAAATAAAATGTACCAGTGTCCTATGCAAAACAAAACCATAATAAACAGAATAATTAGTACCACAGTCCACCCCAAGTAGAGACCCAAAATGCAATGGGCAAAGGAGAAAATATTTGAAGTTACTAACAAGCTAAGATATTAGAAATTACTTTTCTGAGATGTTAATTGTAATTTCTGTATTATTTTTAGTCTGACTTACAGGGAGGGGAGAGACGGTGACTCTTCCAATAAGCCCTTCTCAATATATCAGTATAGCACTTAAAGTTTGAGTTTCTGAAAGTCCTTATTGCCTTCTTTAGGTACCTGATTTTGGTACCCCCACAAGTATTTTATTTCTTCTTTTAAACAAAAGCAATATTACTTATGAAGCTGTTCTATTTTGATAACCCATGGACAATTTGGTGTAGTTACATATTATAACTTCAAACAGATCCTAAAGGCACAGTGCAAAAGTTCTGACCACAGCCAGAGCTAAGATACTGACAATTATTTCTATAACCTTTCAACGTTTTGCAATAGAAAAGAGAAATCTCTGACCTCTACAATTGTCAGGGGGGAAAATCCAAACAAACACATCACTTTTAAGAAGTCAAGGATTTCTAAGGATTTTGGGATCTCTTTCAAGGTTTCTTTTCAGTGGATGGATAGCCCAGTTTTTCCTTTTCTCGCTCCCTCCCCTTTTAAAAAATAATTGCAAATATTTCCTTACTATCCTTACCCTGCCCCCTCCACTGTCCAGTACATTACTTTATGGAGTTTTGAAAATGTGTTAACTCTTGGCCCAATTCTCATACCCTCAGCAGACCTGTATTTCTCTTTTACATACATCCAATACACTGGAAGATAGACTCAAATCTCATTAGGACCCTGTGAGTACAAGCAGCAGAGATCACATGTGCTGTTCACACTTTTTAGATTAAAAAATGTATTTCCTTTACCATTCCTAATGTCATTAGCCAGAAATCATCCCCAAAGAAAGAAAATTGGCTCTAATATTTGGAGTTATCTTTATGGTTTCCTTACTCTGCTTAATATTGTTTGGTGCCATCAGAAAGTCAGAAACTTAAGCTTGTAGTCTTTACATAGTATTGAGAAGTAAAAAAAAAAAATCAGCTGTGAGTTTTTCTTGTAATCAAATGGCTTCAGGCTAATTATTTCCATCCCAGCAGTTGCCACACCTCTACAAGAAGGAAAGTCCTATTGATGTCTCTTCTTCTACCTGAATTATAGAACTTCTTCTCTAAGACAGTTTATCTTATAAGTCTGAGAAGCGTTTGAGAGATATCCAGAAATACTACATTTGATTGAGCTTTTTAAACTCAGCAGTACTGTCAAAGTTCTGGAGAGGTGAGCCTCTGCTGCAAAGCCAGTGAAGGAAAGCTGAGAGGCAATAGAGTGAACTATGACGACAATCATTCCTCAGGTTTCAGGGCTGGGTGACATAAAAGTCCCCAGCAGGTTATGGATTGGGCCTAAGCAAAAACTGAGAGCCCAGAGCACATACATGTCCAAACTAGCCCAATGGGTCATTAGGGCACTGGAATATATTTCCATTTTGACAAGAGGTGTTTTCAGAAGCACAGTCTTACGTGAAAGCATACAAATGGGTGCTGCCTCTTGTTTGAGAGGGTGGGTGGGAAAGGAGAATAAAAGCCAAATCCAACCCTGAGAAAAAGCTGGAACTCATTACCTTCTAGAGGACATGTCAGGAAGGAACACACTTAGTCACTGGTAATTTTTCCAAACTACTTTCTAAGGTGGTGTCCAATACCTTCCATAGCTAAAGTGAAGCAAATCATGACTTAGAAGAATCATATGTCTTAATACATTGGCAAGAGCCTTAGAGATCATCTACTCTTATCTTTCCTACACTTCTATTCTTTCCTTACAGATAAAGAAAATAGGATTCAGAGAATGGAAAGGAGTGTTATCCTTTTCAATAGCTATAAGACTCAAAGCAATGTCTCTCTTACTGTGAAATGTATATTGTCAGTGAGATAATGAATTAAGGCAACACTGTAGTAAATTTTTTTAACAGTTATGCATTTATTTTAGTCAACATGCTAAAAGTACACATTCTCATAGAGTGTCAGATAACATTTGGAGATTATTTTGGTGGGGTGTAATGGTGATTTATTATTATGTTAAAAAGAGAAAATCCTTACTTGTTAGAGACATACACTAAAGTATTTACAGGTGAAATATGTCTGCAATTGCTTTAAAACACTGCAGCAAGAAAAAAATGAGTAGAGAACAGATAAAGAATTACAAAATGTTGATAATTTTTGAAGCTAGAAATGGGCACAAGGTTGTTCTAATTTTGTGCATTTCTGGAATTTTCCATAATCATTTTTTAAATAGGAAAAGAAATCTTGGTTTCTTATGTATAATACTGATGTTAAAGTTTCTTTTTAAAATAAATTTATTAAGTGTAAAAGGAATATCAATATAAAGACAAATATTAAGTACAAGGCAGTAGAGGTGGTATGTAAGAGTAAAATATTGTGAAGGTGAAATTCATTGGGAATGAGTAGAAATTCAGGAAACACTGCCCTAAATCAATAGTCCTAAGAGAATTATGAGGCAGGAAAGTATTACTGACAAGTACTATGGAAATACTTGACAAGTATTCCTCAAAGTGCTCCTAGATGACAATAACTGACTTTAACTAGATCTTCAGTCACTAATTAGAGCAATTACATTTTAAGTGCTACTTCTTTTTTAAAATGTATATTTTAATTCCAGTATAGTTAATATACAGTGTTTCACGCATATAGTACAGTTATTCAACAATTTCATATATCACCCAGTGCTCATCAGGACAAGTGCATTCCATAATCCCTATCACCTATTTTACCCATCCCCCCTCCCCACTCACTTCCCTGGTAATTATCCATTTGTTCTCTATAGTTAAGAGTCTATTTCTTGGTTTGTCTCTCTTATTTTAGTGTTATTTCTAGTTGTCCATTCCAAAACTTTCACAATAAACTAAAATGCCAGGTATAGAATCACCCATTCTACAAATTCCAAATTGATATTTATTCAGACAATAACTAGATGTTTGACCCTTGAAAAGTCCTTTTGCCACTCCCAGCTTCAATGTTACTTGTATACAATGAGAGGGTGTTAATAACATCTTGGAACTGTAGGTCAAAGCATGGTGGGGCAGGAGCCTAAATCACACAACAAGTGGGTCAGCTTGCAGCCTTGTGCTGTTAGTTACAATGACAATAGAGATGGTATCACAAAGGAAGGCTTGGGATCAAATGATCCTGAGAAAATGTCACAGATTTGAACAGTGGGGAGGGAATTTTTTAAGTCAGCCAGTAGAGCCCTCTATGTGATACTTCAGTAACCCAATCCACTCTTGCCAAATCTGCTGTCCTCAAATGGAGAAACATTATGGAGCTATTCAGAACAAATAGAACTGTTGGCCAAGACTTTAGAGGAGCAAGATAAATAAATACTGATCCAAGGGAGAATGGTTTCCTCATCCTGTTCCACCTTTGTTAATCAAAGTCAAATTATCTATGGCTAAATGTTTCATAAGTACTTTCTGAAGGATTCAGTATTTCAGTTGCCTCTATTTGCTTTTCCTAAACTTAAGCATTGTTAGTGGCCTTCTGAAAGTGTAGATAGTTCACTGAATGGCCTTCCAGTCTCTTCTTTGTAGAATGGTTAATCTCAGATAGCAGAGGCCATGGTTGGTGAGCAGACTCCCTATAATTCTTAGGGAATAAAAAGCAATTATTTTCTCATTAACCCAGTTAATTTATGTCTCTGAGTCTGAATTTATTCTTCTATAAAATAGGCATTAATATTCCTATTCACCTCACTGGGCTGTTTTGAGTTTTAAAATGTCAGAGCATTTAACATATACATAATAACTTTGCAATAAATAAGGTAGGTTGGTCCGGAAAAACATTTAAGCACAATGGAACAAATTTTAGAATGTTGATTTGGGTATTTAAACTATTTTTGAGTACCCATGATATATTAAACTAGCCAACTACTTGTCAGAGTTTGCCACTTGAAAAGTGATTGAATAGACTGGTTTGATCACTTTTGTTCCTCAAAACTCAAGGCTTACCTTGCAGCCTCATGATCTACCTACAACTTGAAATCCAGGTTCCATCAAACTACTAAAACAGAGAAAACAAATTTGAATTGGTGTTTCATAGAAAAAAATCACAATAAACTCCAAAAAGCAGTCCTTTTTCTCTTACATACTAGATAGAATATTTTAATCTAATACTCTATCCATAAATAGGCCAACATCTAGGATGTCCTTTCTTTTAGAGGATATAAAAAGTATCTTTATAATAATACTTGTTTTAATGATATTTTACCCAATATTCTGGTTTGGATTTCTTTTTTTAAAATAAAATATTAAAAAGAAAATAACAAAGTCTCTACATACTTAAGGTCATAATTGTGGCACTCAAATATTTATTGACTAACACAATTGGACACTTTATGCTACACATATAAAACATTATTTTTACCATAGAAGTATCACCTCAGAAAAGTCATGACTCCCCCCCAACCCAATAATCACTCTCCCTCCCCAAAAAAGGCAGAATCAAACCTAATCACTAATTTTCCAAACAAAACAGAATGGTGAGTGTTTGCTGCAAAAGACAATCTCAGAATATTTCCCTAAATTAATAAACTTTGTTTTATAAAAATTCTACTCTGTTGTCCTTATTTTTTTAAATTTTCCCTAAATAAGTGAAAAGCTTGTCATATCCAATCATTTGGCAGCTGAGATAGACTTTATTATGACCATTATACAGATAAGGAAATCAAAGTTTGAAGTTACCAAGGGTGGCTAGAATGTGAAACCCACATACAAACTTCCATCTTCTAACTGGAATCCAGCACTACAGACTCCTCTGTATTCAAATCAATGTAACAAAAGAAAATCTCAGCTCAACTGTATGAATTACAAAATATGATAGATTTTACCCATTACTTTTGTTATTTGTAGTATTTTACATTCAGTAATTTAAATTAAGAGAGTCTATTTCTTAAATTTCACATATGAGTGAAATCATATGGTATTTGTCTTTCTCTAACATTTCTTTTTTAAAATTTTTTAATGTTTAGGGGTAGGGGAGCCTGAGTGGCCCAGTCGGTTAAATGTTCGACTTCGGCTCTGGTCATGATCTCACGGTTTGTGAGTTTGGGCCCCACATTGCGCTCTGTGCTGACAGCTCAGAGCCTGAAGCCCATTTTCAGATTCTGTGTCTCTCTCTGTCTGCCCCTCCCCAGGTTGCACTCTGTTTCTCACATTGTCTCAAAAATAAATAACCACTTAAAAAAATTTAAAATTTTTAAATGTTTATTTATATTTGAGAGACAGAGAGAGAGAGAGAGCTAGCACAAGTGGGGGAAGGGCAGAGGGAGAAGAGGGAGACACAGAATCCAAAGCAGGTTCCAGGCTCTGAGCTGTCAGCACAGAGGCCCATGTGGGGCTCGAACTCACAAGTTGTGAGATCATGACTTGAGTCGAAGTCAGATGTTTAACTGACTGAGCCACTCAGGCACCCCTCTGACTAACTCATTTCACTTAGCATTATATTCTAGCTCCATCCAAGTCATTGCAAATGGCAAGATTTCATTCATTATTATGGCTGAGCAATATTCCAATGTGTGTGTGTGTGTGTGTGTGTGTGTGTGTGTGTGTGTGTATCACATCTTTATCCATTCATCTATCAATGGACATACACAACTATCTTGTTAATAAAGACACAACATGTGACTCTTTTGACGTCACACACAAACAGTCGGGCAACACCTAAGTATCAACACACACTTAAGTACCAGAAAATAAGCAGGAAGCTCAAGACATCTGAGGGTTTTTATAAAAGAATCCAATGGATCCTTCAGAAGGCAGGTTCTTGTTAGATCCATGGGCACATATGCACAGACATACAGCCAACAACACAAAAACAGACAGAAGCTGACACAGAGATACCTACCTGGAAATATCTTGTTACAGAGAAATAGAAAGATACATGGACCAGTATACATACAGTCAGATACACACATACACACACAGACAACCAACACAACTGATTACAAATATAGACCATTCTTCTCAAACCTGATGCACACAAATTAAAAGGAAGACATATGCACAATAAAGATGAAGAGGCCAATTCCAGTGGATGTATACAGAAACATAAATAAGCTAAAAATTACAAGGCACAGAAAAGCAACACACAAGGATACGCAATCAGAGAAATACAAACTGAGGTAAGTAGGTAGATGCATCCAAATATATACCCAGAGAAACACATAGAAACAGAGACACTAGGGGCAAAGAAAAAGAGACAGAGAAGCAGACACAAAAAGAGTGATTAATGCACAAACAACAATAGTCATCCCAAAACAGGTTTGCATAGGAACACAAATAAAGACCCAACCAGACATAGAAATTCATACACCAACAGAAACAAAGAGCTGTACACATAGACACAGGGACACATGGGCTTGGAGTGAGAAATGTTCACAAACATAGAAACATGCCCAAACCCAAAGGAAAAAATACATGAAAGCACAGAGACACAAGGACAGAAAAATGGATAAAATGAAATGAGCACGGTGACTTGGTAGGACGCATGATTATATACAAACACAGGTACAAAAGAAGGGCCATGATCCCTTTAGCAAAGCACACAGAGTTAGACACTGTTCAGAAATGGATTCATATAAACTGACACACATATTCTAGCATACAATTACATGGAAACATCAAGCCAAGACATATGTAAAGAAACACACAGCTGTGTTGAAAACCGGAAGACAGCAGTTATGTTGCTTAATGTTACCAGAGGTCTTGCAGGCAGGCTAATGTGCTTGAGAAAAGCAGCCTTGGTTTAGTGGAGTAAGTACTTTGTTCATGTTAATAGTAACGAGTTGGTCAAGCCCCCCAACACAATCTCCCACTCCACTACAGTCTGCCCCAAAGCACTGAACACTAAAACAGCTTAACAAGCAGCTAGTGCTGCGGCTACATCCTATACACCACAGTCCAAACCTTACAACACTCATCACTGAGTTCTAAGTTTTAAACCAAAGAACCTGCCCCTTGTGAGGCCAGAGTATCATGGGGAAAAGACAAAGAATGTGAGGAGAGCTATGTATTCATTTCCCTGGTAGGCAGTACAAAGTCCTGTTCAAAACAGGCCTCCAGCATCTGGGGGCAGGCTTTCGCATAGGCAGAAGGTGAAGCAATGACTTTAAGGAATTCCTCTCTGCTCTCCGCACCTATAGTAGAAGAGAGCAGCTTGGGAAATCAGAGCTGATAAACCTTATCGCTGTATACAACAAGGGCGAGAAGGGGCAGTCAGATCAGCAAACATGCTCTCCCCATTCTAATCATTTCTTTGTTAATTAGCAGAATTCACAAGTGATTTTAACGAGAACAGTAATATGAAACTATTATAAGTGATAATCACACTCCCTTCATCCACCAGGCCCCTAAAAAATAAAGGAGGGGAGGGTACATATTCCCACTTTAGCCAGAGCCGGGATCTCATATCCCATTGTCCCCGTGTATAGTAAAAAGGGTCAAAATCATGGCTATCACAGAACATCTGAGGTGGAAGGGCCCTTAAAGAGCATCTAGTACTGACCTTGGAGTAGAAGCCCTTGATGTTCAATCTGAATGTGCCATGACAGCTTTTTGAACTTGGTCTAATCCCTTTTCCTTCCTGTATTTCAATTGTGTAATCTATATAAAAGAGGACTGACCTCCAGGGTCCCTTCTAAATTCTGACCATCTCAGATTCTTTGGTATAAGCTTGTTTCCTTTCAACTTGCTGTTTGGAATTCATATCTAGAGAATTACAATCAGTGCTTGGAAATGGAAAGGAGAGTAGTGTTTTTCATCAAGTCAACAAATATACAAAGAAGGGAAAAAGCCCAGATATAGACATGCTACTTGAAATAAGCTTCAAATGTTAAGTCTGAATAAATAAGAGGGGCTTTGAGAGAGTGAGAGTCTAACTTGGGACTTTGAGGGTCTGCTTTGTCTGCCATCTGCTGACCCCTGAATATGTAACCTTCTATTCACACTTGCTCAATGCATAAGCAGTCCATTGCCCTCAGCCCATAGTTGCTACCATTGTAATGAGGTCAATACAGGGGCAAAACCCTACCCTTTATGCTACACACGTTCAGGTTTTTGAAAAAAGAAGACAAGGTTTCATCCCTGAATCATAGAATTTACTCTGTGATCATAAAAAAGCAATACTTTTAATCTATAAGCCCTGTCTGAGTTCACAAAACACTTTTAGACTTATCCTTTCATCTGTAAATTAGAATTTATGTTCTAATTTACAAATGAGGAAATTCTGACTCACAAATGTTAACCTGTTCAAGGTTCACAGATAGTAGCTAAAAGAGTCTGGACACAACTGGTATTTTAAGCATACGTTCACTGCTCCTTCCTATACCCCAGTCTTCTTCACTCATGGTAGTGAAGTGACTCCTGGTAGTCATTCAACTTGTCCTCCCACTTTAGTCCAGCCAGAGGAAAAGAAAACCCTGGCATGAACTCAGGGCCAAAAAGAACTCATGTCTAACTCCCACCTCCATGTCTGCAGAGAAAATAGGGATGCAGGAGGGGGTGTGGCACTTGGCTGAAGGGCTCTTGGAAAGGAAGGAAAGGAAGACTTTCCTCATTACTCCTAGTTCTCAGAGAATATTGTGGGTAAGTTTATGAAGTGAAGGAAGTAAAATAAAGATGACAAGTTGCCCAGGAAATTCACATCCCAAACTCATTTTTCCTAAATTAGCTATGACTTTGATTTTCCATTTTTACAGTTAACCAAGGCACTTAAGAGCCTGGATTAAGGCTCTGGGCCACAGTACCCATGAAAGTTGTAAAACGTTTTCTGAGGATTACTTAAGAACATGCTAGAGAAGAACAATGTTGAAGTGAGGCAACAGGCTTTGGCTAATGGAGGGCAGATTTAATGGCCTGTATGAAAAACAAAGCTCAAGTGGCATAGAATAGTGAAAATAGCAGTGAAGCCAGAGAACAAAAAGTCAAAAATAAAAATTAAATCCCAAATCCACCAATTTACTCACTGTGTGACTGTGAACAAATCATTATCCTCTCTTAAGTTTAGTTCCTCATCTATAAAGTGAAACTAGTAAGAACTACCTAAGATTAGGGGCGCCTGGGTGGCTCAGTCAAGTGTCTCTTGATTTCAGCTCAGCTCATGATCTCATGGTTCAAGAGGATGAGCCCCATGTCAAGGTCTGCACTGATGGCACCAGGCCTGCTTGGGATTCTCTCCCCCTCTCTCTCTGCCTCTCCTCCACTCATGCACATACTGTCTCTTTCTACCAAAACAAATAAATTAATAAATTTTTAAAAACTGCCTAGGATTAAATTAAACAAGAAAATACCTTGACAGCATCTAACACAGCATGTATCATTGAAGGGTGGATGCTCAAAAAATATAATATTTGATCAGAATTAGTTTACCCATGCTATGAAAGAGGCTTGGGTGTCAGGGTTTCAAAGCAAGTAGAATAGTAATGCTCTAGATCTGCTGACCATTTATTTGGAAAAATCTAACATCGGCTCTTATATAATAATCCTTGTCATCCTGATCCTCTATACAATACATATATACAGGGTTGGACCTTACAAGGACCACCTAAGTCTCCCATAGCTCCAACTTAGCAATCCCTCTGCTCCCACCTATCATACACCCAACCCTACCCACACACACATACACATACATACACACACACACACACACACACACACAGAGGCTGAAACATTTCACTTCTGTTCTTAGGAACACAGGGTTAGGATGAAGGGCAGTTATTCATAAAGCTTCACAATCATTTACTCAAAATAAAAGACATCTCCATTTTTAGGAGGGGGGGCATACTCACTGTGCTAGAGGGATATGACTTAAGATTTTGGTAACGGCATTTCATAAGCAGCTGCTTTTATGTATACTATTGAGATGGTTAGTCCGCAGTCTGTGAGATCTTTGAGACCTGAGATGATGTCTTATTTCTCTTTGTATCCTCAGAATCCAGTACAAAGTATGGTATAAAGTTGGCACTCAGGAAATGTATCAGTGAATAAAAGAATGAATTAGTCAATTAATGAATGATGCATTTACAACCTAACCAGACTGATATTGCTGAGAATTAAAATGTTCCACAAAAATCAGATCAAATTCTTAATTTGAAGTTGAAAATGTTCCGAAATCAAATAGGTACTCATTCATTCGTTCATTTATTCAATAGCAAATCATGCAGTGAGCTTGAAAAAAATTAGACATACAATCAAAAATTTATGGTTCAAGTCCTGGTTCCCCCATTTGCTGTCTAAATTACTATGGAATGTCCCTTAATAGCCTCCAGTCTAAGTTTCCTCATCTGTGAAATGGGGATGTTGATGTATGCTGAGCCTAACTCCAAACTGGTTTTGAGAAGCAAAGTAGACAATGTGCCTGAAAGTATTTGGTGAACTTTCAAGCACCTTATACTTCTTAGGAATTTGAATCATTTAGTCTTAAACAGGTCCAATGGCTCTACTCCCATTGTCCAATGCTCTACCATTTTTTATATCAATTTGCTATAACAAAGCCAGCCACCATACCTTCTGAAAACCACCTAAAACAGAATGCCAAATGGAAAGGATACACAAATATCAAATCATTATGTTGTACAATGAAACTAATATAATGTTATATGTCAATTATACCTCAATAAAAAAAATGGGAGGATGAAGGAAGGCAGAGGACTAGATCTCTTGTCAGCTTTAAGCAACTTTTTGCTTATCTGACTTCTTCTACATCCTGGATATGGTTGCCCAAACAAGTCACTGCTGCCACTGATAAAAAAGATTTTATAATACCTTTAAAGTCATCCAAGAAGTATCCTTTTTGGATTCAGTCTGGCCTTTTTTGGTTTCAGCCAAGTGAGGGGCTGTGAGGAAGATTTTCAGGGGAGGGAGATGGCATGGTAAGAAGTGGAGTGGGAGATTGTGCCAGTCATGTGAGACAGGCTGAGGAACTAGAAATGGCAAACTGTAGATGAAGGAAGGCAGCAACAGACAGACAAAGAAAAGAGCAGTTGCCTTGAAAAAGAAAGGGGCTTGGAGTCTGTGGAAGAGCGTTCAAAGAGGCCGGGATGAAGGAAAAGCTCAAGGCTTTGTCAAATTTGGGGACTACAGATTTACAGGATGAAAATGAGAGGACAACTATCTCTAAGGAAGCCCCATCCTGTACTTACAATGAATACATACTAACTGCTAATCTCTCCACTAATAAATTCAGAATTGCAATGGAAAATAAAGTAGAAAAAATATGTATCACTTTCCAGCAACTGGCATGTGCCATGGTAACAATGCATGTGACCAGAAACTAAAAAGGACAGAGGGAAATGAATATATCAAACTGACACTTTCATGCTACTCTCAGCTACCAATAGCAGAAGCATTACAATTCTAGACAGCTGACCCACTGGTGCCAGAGTTCCTTCCCTTTCTCTCTTACTCTTTTATAAACTGAGAAGGAAACCAAAAGTGATAGAACAAGAAGTCTTAATAGATGCTCTCTAGAATCGTAGGGACCAGAAGTGGGTCACCTTGTCCTTCCCCATGGGAGGAAGCCAAATAGACTTCACCTATCAACTTACTCCACCATAGACTGGGGTATAGTCCTTGTCTCTTGTGATTGGCCAGTTTGCTCTTCAATGACTCAGCAGATCTTTAAATATACCCAGGCAAGGAGCTGCTCTGAGACATAGTTTTAAAAAAAGTTTTAAACTGTTTGGGGTATTGAGAGTAGGTGAGGAAGGTCCTTTGTAAACATGAGGTTCCCAAGCAAATTTCACACTGCTATGAAGCTCTCTCTCTCTGGCTCTCTCTCTCTTTCTCTGGGTGTGTGTGATAAGAGGCTTGTTTTTATTCTGCTGACTCCCATTTGCCAGATGTGTGGAGCTCAAGGATGAGAAGGGGGGATGTTCCAGGCCATGGAAGAAGTCAAGAATATTCCTGCCCAGTGATTTTGTGGGGGAAGGGGAGCAATGTATGCGATGGAGTGACTGGTTTAAATGTAATGGCCTCAAACTCACCAAAGGCCCAGACACTGCACTGAGTCATTTTGTTCCCGGTGGAGGACCATGACCTCTGGCTGAAAGGAAAGGTCTTCTCACTCTCCTCTTCTCAGACAAGCTCAGTCTTGCACTTTGAAACAAGCATCAACTAGTGAAAGGTTTCAGCTGAACTGAGGGAAGTAACTTAATAACTTGCATTACCAAAGCAAATCACACTCTGTTATCTGCAATGACCTCATGCTTACATTCCAGCCAAAGCATTTTGGAGACTTGGACCTTTAGTTGAGGGGAGGAATGGGCAGCAGTGGACTGGGGAGAGGCCTATGTACTTCAGTTAGAGTCTAGGTGTGCATTTTCTCAAGCTCTGCTTGTCTGGTATAATAATCCTAACAAAAACAACAACAATAATAATAGGTATTATTTATCAAGATTTTATTCTGGGCCATGCACTGGTCAAAATGTTTTACCTTCATTATGTCACTCATCCTCACAAGAACCCAACAAAGGAAGTATTAGTATCTTCATTTTAGAAATGAGGAAACTGAAACTAGGAAAGATTAAGTGGCCCAGAACACACAGTTAATAATTGTCAGACAGGATTTAAACCAAAGTGTGTCAGATCCCAAAGCCTATGCCTGACCCCAACATATTACACTTTAGCCCTGACTCCAAACTCTCTTCCAAGAGGCCTCAGTCTTTCTGTTGTTTATTAAAAATCCCTAACTCTACAAGATGTCTAAAATCATCAAGATGAGAATTTTGGATTCATTCATAGACTTTAAATTATTAAGAACCAGCTGTGTAAATCACTTATTGTGAGTCCAAACCTGTGCCCTATATACGTAGTTCCCAACAAGTCTACCTTATGTTTGAATGCATTAAATGAGGGTTAATTTACTACTTGTGTCATACTATCAGTGGACAGAAAGGGTGTGATGACTAAGGAGGGAACTAATACTTCAGCATCTACTAAGTGGCATGCCCTTTATATAACCTGGCTTTTTAAATTTTTTAACATTTATTTAGTTTTGAGAGATATAGAGAGACAGAGCACAAGCAGGGGAGGGGCAGAGAGAGAGGGAGTCACAGAATCCCAAACAGGCTTCTAGCTCTGAGCTGTCAGCACAGAGCTTGATGCTGGGCTTGAACTTACGAACCACAAGTTCATGACCTGAGCCAAAGTCGGAGGCTGAACCGCTGAGCCACCCAGTTGCCCCTAAGTTGTTTTATTTAATAAACACAATAACACCATGAGGAGAGCATTCTATAGATAAAGAAGTTGAGACTCAGAGAGTTTAAGTTACTTACCCAAGGTCATACAGTTGGTAAATGGCTGTGCCAGAACTGAAAGCCAGTTTTAATTCTCATTGAAACGTTCTTTGTGTTTTTCCTTAGTCTGTCCTCTCTGAGGAACAAAAGCCTTTGGAGGTAAGGAAGGCTCTCATGATTTGCCTAAGTCCCTGATCTGACAGGGATAGCAAATTCAGATGCTTAGAAGAGTTGAGCAAGTAACTTAAGTGAATAAAGCAGATTGTTGGTGTGTGGGCAAACTGGAAAGTGCACACCTATCTGGAGGAGCAGTTGCTCCTTGCTTCTGCCTGGTTATCGCCATGCAGGAATATAGGCCCATTAATGCCAGATATTCATTCCTAAACCTGGAAATATAATTTTTTATGTGAAATGTCATCAACTAATTTGATAAACACATACACACACACACACACACACACACACACACAGGCACAAAGAAAACTCATCTGGCCCATCTTTGCAACTTCTGAGGCAGGATGAAACTGTTCTGAGAAATGTTTTCTTTTTTTAGTGTAGTTTTTTGTGTTTAATTTTTTAACTGTTTATATATTTTTGACAGAGAGAGAGAGAGAGAGAGAGAGAGACAGAGCATGAGCGGGGGAGGGGCAGAGAGAGAGGGCGCCATAGAATCCGAAGCAGGCTCTAGGCTCTGAGCTATCAGCACAGAGCCAGATGCAGGGCTCTAACTCACAGACCACGAGATCATGACCTGAGCCGAAGTTGACGCTCAACTGACTGAGCCACCCAGGCGCCCCTGTGTTTAATTTTTTTAATGTTTATTTTTGAGAGAGTCAGAGAGGCAGAGCGCGAGCAAGGGAGAGGCAGGGAGAGAGGGAGACACAGAATTCTAAGCAGGCTCCAGGCTCTGAGCTGTCAGCACAGAGCCCAAAGAGGGGCCTGAACTCACAACTGTGAGATCATGACCTGAGTGGAAGTCGGAAACTTAACCGACTGAGCCACCCAAGCTCCCCAAAGAATGTTTTCTTTATACTAATTTTCAATCTATCCTCATTGGCTTTGTCCTTTGGGGTACTACAGAAGAATGTCTACCTTATTTATTCCATAACAGCCCTTCATATACATTGAGGCAATATTTATATTTACTGCTCCCTGCCTCCCTTCCCACATCCGACCAGCATCTCAGTTTCTTCATGCTTTATGAGAGATGCCCCATGAATACTGCGGTTTACTGCAAATATAGCCTAACCAGAATTTTAAGTGAGCAAGACTATCACTTCCTTTACTCTGAATCTCATATTTCTATTAATGGAACTTATGATCTATCAGTTGTTTCTGGCAGTCACTTAATACTACTGATTCAAAATCACTTAATAAAAAAAGTACTTATGGAATACTTACTATGTACTAAGTGCTAAGCTATGTGTTTTGTATATTTTACACAAAGATATCCATGAAATAATTTTTATTCTAAAAGTGGGTACAATTTAGAGTGCCTAGGTGGCTTAGTCAGTTAAGTGTCCAGCTTTTGATTTTGGCATTTGCTATGATCTCACCACTTGTGAGTTCGAACCCCCATTAGACTCCTTGCTGAACGTGGGGCCTGCTTGGGATTCTCTCTCTCCTTCTCTCTCTGTCCCTCCCCCACTCACTTACACACACTCTCTCTCAAAATAAATAAACTTTAAAAATAAATAGATAAATACGGGGACAATTTAGGAAGGTATATATATGTATGTATATATATATATGTGTGTGTGTGTGTGTGCGTCTATACATATATACGTACATATATATGTGTATACACATATATAATATATATGTACATGCACACAAATAATTATAATTTAAGGAACTAAGCACCATATCTATGGATAAGGAAAAAAGAGATAAATATAAAAGATATAAGCACTGACTCTTGACTTGTACCTAACACCCATCATGTCATTTGATCCTTTCTTATCCCAAAACTTATAAACTAGAGATTTCTAGTGTGAGTTTACAGATGAGGAAAGTAAAGCCTACATTCTTTCAACCATATTATGTCATACAGATCAATTCTTAATGAGTTAGGGGATGATAAATTTTATCTTTTAGGAGACTGTATTTGAGCTAAGCTTAAAATAATGGATGATATTAAAATTGGGATAGCCTCAAGGCCAAAGGAATGATGGGAAAACATCAAGTTCAAAAAATAAAGGAATAAGGATGGTTTAAGAGGACAGTAACTAGATCCATTTGGCTGGAGTTGAAGATTTTTATAAAGGAATTATAGAAATTGAGGCTGGAACAATAAGCCAGATCATGAAAAGCCTTAAACATCAGACTTAAAGAAGTTGGACTTTAACCTATAAGTAAATTACAAGGAGATACAATTTCAAACATGCATTACCTAACTGTGTAGCAAGGCTTCCTCTGTGCTAAGCATTGGGAATAAAGACATAAACTCCATAGAATTTCAACCCTCAAGGAGCTTACAGACTAATGGATAAAACAATACTTATAATACTATAGCTGAACTTTGAGAAGGTTAACCTGATGGGATGAATACAATATGAATCAGAGAGTAGCAGGGAGGACTAGAAGGAGCAGGGAAGAGGTCACTGCACTAATCCAGGTAAGAGGTGGTGAGGATCTGAACTCAGATACAAGGAATGACTGAGAAGGCTTTGGGAAACAACAATATGCCATTTCAGTACACTAATTCCCAAAGACTCTAATGCAGATTTCCCTGGACACTGTGGGATCATCTCTGATGGGGAACTTTGTACTTGGAAGAGTAGAGATGTCCCCAGAGAAGAGCTCAAGGTATTTAATTCCACATTTGACCAGGCATATTTTGAGTCAATCCAGCACCTCAGCAAGGTCCAGCAAGTGTTCAAAGCAAACTACATACCATCTGAAAATATGAGCCTAGTTATAATTTTTGGTCTAAAACTAGGTAGTTGATGACTGAAATGAATGAGTCTAATTTGGTCTTTTTTTTTTAAAGGCTGATCAAACAGATTTTTCAAATGAACAATCGGAAACTCCCACAGACTACACATTTGTTAACCTTTGTATTTTTAAACAAACATGAAAGAGAGGAGTGGGCAGAGTAAACAGACCCAAAACATTTGGAGTTCTTTCTGCACCCAAACATCAAATATCGTCTTTACTTCCAAATCTCAGTTTATGCAATCTCTTCATCCTATTAGAAATTAGGCAATGTGGGGCACCTGGGTGGCTCAGTTGGTTAGGCAGCCGACTTCGGCTCAGGTCATGATCTCATGGTTCATGGGTTCGAGCCCCATATCGGGCTCTGTGCTGACAGCTCGGAGCCTGGAGCCTGCTTCGGAATCTGTGACTCCCCCTCTTTCTCTGTCCCATTCCCAGCTCATGCTCTGTCTCTTCAAAAAATAAACGTTAAAAAAATGACAAAAAAAAAAAGAAATTAGGCAATGCTTTCAGAGAGGTGGCACAATGTGGAAGTCTTGGAAAATGCTTTCTCTCATGTACTGACAACCTTAAAAAGAAATGCCTCGTTATCACTTATATGACTGGTAAGATTGTGTCTTCTTTAAAAAAAATCTGGAGAGAAGCAGATTTTTGTAGTAGCCTGCTTCTGTTTTCACAGTAACAAAAATGTTATCTAACAGTAACAAAAATGTTATCTGACAACAATATTCAAGACTTCCCAGGAATCCTGCACTACTCATTTGAGCCTAGAATGACAGAAGTAGCATCTTGTCATACTGAAGTTCTTTTTATTTAGGGAAAATGCTATGGGTTGACATTTTTTCCTGACGTTTTTGTGTTCGTTTTGTCCAGTGTGTGGAAAGAGATGGAGTCTGATCATTTTCCCCATTCTCTGTCCAATGTTGCTGATGCATAAAGTTTTTTTTTTTTAAGGTAAGGGGTAGGGTGATACAGAAAGAGAAATAGAAGGATACAAATGTCAGTGTGAGAAGACAGCCAGAGTGATACAATGCAAAGAAGTCTGGCAGTCTGGAGTCTCAAGCTCAAGCTCTGGTTCTGCTACTTACTCACCATATGACCTTTGGTAAGTACCTTTTCTCCTAAGAACCCTTAAAAGAAGCTGGTGTTTTGTAAGGATAAAAGTTGCACAATGTTTGAAGTTCAGGCACTATGTTTTGTATTAAAAAATGTAGTATGACTAGTACCCTTTTCCCTAAATATATTGGAAAAGAATATAAGCTCTGTAGAGCTAAACTGCCTAGGTTCTAATATAGGCTCTTCCACTTAGTTGTTCTATAACCTTGGTCATATATGTTACTTAATTGTTCTGTGTCTATCTCCTTTTCAGTAACATTGGAATGATAAAAGTACCTACCCTAGGGAGTTACTTTGAGGATTAAATGAATTAACACGTGCAGCACATGAAAAACAGTTCCTAACTCCAAAAATTCAGCTATTTTTTTTTCTTAACTTGGCAGCCCTCCTATTTAAGCAGGCATTGAATTGTCCAGGTTTGTACTGGGCTTTGAGATTTTCAACCACCTTAGTATCTCAAGGCCTTTTTCAATAATTTCAAATTCCTATTATAAATGATCAACTTCTTCCCCTGACCCCCTTTGCATCCCTCCACCTCAACTTTAATCCCCAGGCACTCAGCTATTTGGTGAGGATCAGTAGACTATAATAGAGGGAATACATAATTAGGTCACCGGTCTTTTGGGATGGTAGCAGTGAATGACTGCCTAATCCTAGAAGCTACTGGTATTACAAAGTGGTTAGAACCTTGTGGCTATAAGCCAGATTTCCTTGGTGTGCACATAAACTCTACTTCCTAGCTGTGTGACTTTGGGGCAAGTTACTTAACCTCTCTAGGACTATTTACCAAATTCGTTGTGAGAATTAAATGAGTTAATCTGTTTAAGGCATCAAACTTTGGCACACAATAAATGCTATCATTATTATTGCTATTATTATAATTCTTTGTTTTGAGTGGGGAATCACATTTCCATTATAGACTTTTCCAATGAAGCAAGTTAACCCTCAGAACAGACTATGACTAAAAGGCACCAGCTTTGTGTGTGACTATGGTCAAGTTCCTTCCCATCTCTGTGCCTCAAACACTTCATCCACAGAATGATCTAGCTGGACAAGATGGATTCCATGAACTCTAATATTCTATGATCTCAGGCCATTTCTGTACATTCCAGATGTGGCTCAGTAGTCTTTAAAAGTCTGCTTACTGTGTTTTTCACAGATAAAGTATTTTGTTATATAGTTCAGTGAAAACATAATTATAATATTTTGGTTTGATTGGAGGCAGCAGCCAATTTATATGTTCTGGTTTTGTATTCACTACTTAGTTTAATTACCTGGTTTAAGGTTTGGGTAGGAAGAAGAGACACTCTCTGCCCCAAATGAGGCTCACAATAACACTGAGAATAGAAGCACCTCATTGGAATACAGGAGAACTGAGTTGTGCTCTAACTGTTGTCAGCTTGTTGTTTCACTCTAGATAAGACTCTACCCTTTTCTAGGCTTCCATAAAGTGAAAGGGGAGGGAGGTGGGGGCACCAAAGGCCTAGGTGATCTTTAAAATCCTAATTGATCTTGAAGAGCAGGAAATCTGAGGGCAGTGTGTGAACACTGAAAAGAAGCCATCAGGATGCTTGCCATATAACTTAAACTTTATACATCCAAAATCAAGTTCTTAATTCCTACCCCCCTCACATAATACCTGCTCCACTTACATTCTTCATCATCTCAGTAAATGGTAATCATAGTTTTCAAATTGCTCAGCTCAAAAGTTTGTCAACCAGCCTTGACTCCTCTTTTTCTCACAATGAATATATAATCTGTCATTAAATGCTATTGTCCCTCCCATCAAGATACATCCAGAATCCAGCCACTTCTCATCTCCTCCACCAATACCACCTTGGTCTAAGTCACCATCACCTCTAACCTGGATAACTGCAGTGGACTCATCTCCCTGATGCTCCCTTGCTCCCACAGTCTCTTCTTCGTACAGACGATAAGTAAGCAACAAATGTACATTCTATCAAAAAGTGGTTGATGTTATGAAGGATTCTGTTAAAATAAAAGATCACATTATTTCTCTGCTCAAATCCCTCCAATGAATCCCCATATCAGAGTAAAAACCAAAGTCCTAATTAAGACCCATGATTCCCCTAATTAACTCTAATCTCATATGACCCTCAACTTACTTAAACCATCAATACAGGCCTCCCTGCTGTCTTCCATCACACCAAGTACATTCTTATTTCAGTCCCTTTGTATTTGTGGTTGCTTGTGCCTGGAATATTCTAACTCCAGATATCTCTGTGGGTTACTTTTTCCTTTCCTTAATGTCTCTGCTCAAATATCACCTGCTCAGGAAGGCCTTCTCTGACCAACAAATATAAAATGGTCTTTCCCACTATGAATCTCTATCTCCTGCAATCTGTTAAGTTATTCCTCATGACACTTATTCTGTTTCCCCTCACTACAAAGTAAACTCCACAAAAGGAGGAATTTTTGTCTGCCTTGTTCATTGTTGTAACATCAGTGTCTAATATAGACTTTGGCATATAATAAATGTTCCATAGGTACATGAAGATGGTAAAGTAGGATGGTGAGATTATTCTCACCCAAAACTCTTATACAAACCAATCCACCAAACTCAGTCTGGTGAGTGAATAAGAGACCCAAAAGCCTTATAAGCTTTACCAGTTTCTATTACTGATACCAATTAAGGTTATTTTGCCTCTCTAAATTTCTTATTTCCTATAGTGACATGAGAGAGACATATAATAAAAAAAGGAACACTTGATTGAAAGAAGAAAGAGTAAGACTGAGATCCTAGCTCTGCCACTTTGAAGTTGTTTGACTTAAGACATATTACCTAATGTCTCCGAACATAATATTTACAGTGGGAGTAACAACAGAATAAAAGTATGAAGAGTATTACACCTAAAATCTGGTTACATGTACAGGGTAGAAAAGAGGATGAAATGCAAGAGTGAGATATGAAACTGATCTGTAAACTGTAAAGTGCTACTGGAATATATCCAATGTCGTTGCTCCCAGCTCCACATTCATAAATAGGTGTTAAGGAATCAGTGTTACTAAAAATGTTTTGCACTTTGAGAAGGGACATGCCAGATAAAATACTAAGTGCCACAGTAACTTCTTTATTATTTGGTAGTAGGTGACTCTGGCCCAAGTTATCCTGTAATGTGTTGAATCCACAAAAGGACGGCGACCATTCCCAGGGAAATTCTGCCACAGGACACTTGCAGTCACACTAGCAGCCAGACAGTGGGACTACACTTCCACAAGCAAAGAATCTACTCAACCAGAGAAAACAGAATTCATTATTAAAAAGGTAGGCCATTTTAAAACACTACATCATATAATTCAACAAAGCCCTTATAGAAAAAATTTTCATGAACCTCTTACTCCCAGAATTGTTTGATTTGTACTTCACACTTCCCCCCCCCAACCAACACCCTGAAATCCCATTTATACAGAAACTCGAAGCAAGCCACCATGATAAATGGAAACCTTGAAAGTAGAATAATAATTCTTAATCTAACCACCACACTAGATATCTTCATTGGCTCTCATGCCAAAATTAGGCCCATAAATCACCCTCAATTTTAATTAATTCCTAATATTATTAAAAATTGTATAGTCAAAGATATAAAATGTGTTCCTAGAATGTTCAATAATATAACCAAAGGCACTAAGGAAAAAACTTGTAACTAACTTGACTGGGGTGGTACTGCTGAAAAAGCAGAAATATATTTCAACCCCTTACTTGAGTTCACTCATCATTATCTTTACAGAGGTACCACTTCCTGGTGTTTGAAATATCCATCAAGACCTATAATCTATTGCTAGTCCCCACCTAATTCATAAAGGATAAGAGGCAACCTACATTAATCTATTTCTTTTTATTTTTTATTTTTTATTGTACAACCTAATATGTACACTTTTTTATTTGTCATCATACCTAAATACATTTGGGAAAAAGAAAAAATAAATCCCTGTCCACTTTTTTATATTAAATATAATTTATTGTCAAATATGTTTCCATACAACACCCAGTGCTTAAATTTTAAAAATCTGTACCATACAATCCAGCATCTCATCATACTGACATCACAGTGTTGCCATTCTGTTTTGTTTTTGTTGTTGTTTTTTAATGGGTATAAGCTCCTTGAGGGAAGTGACCTCAAGATTCTTCCTGAATTGTGTTCCTTTTTCCCTGAAGCACACAGGTAAGCATATAGCAGATTCTTAATGAAAAGTGGTTGATTGATGCTTACTTTTAAAAAATCACTTTAGTAGCATCATCTCTAAAGACAGCTAGGTCATGATAGGACATTTTGTTCAGTGGCCTGCAGTTTGCACACCATTATCAGAACACCACAGCTGTAGCTGACTAGATATGACCCTTAGCTTAGAGTGTTAGTGAGGCCAAAGTTCAGTCCCTTTATAGGTAAATTGTATCTCTGCTTCATGGTTATAGAGTACCTCCCTGAAAAGAAGCCCAAATTGTAGGAGAATAAATGAACCATTTCCTCATCTAGAAATACACACCAGAAGGTGGGGTGGCATTTATTTTATCCAAAGGACAACACATAAAAACATAAAATTATGACTCCAGGTGTTTACATAAACCTAAACATAAGTCAAATATAGCTATTTATTTCTTTGGCCTAGTTTGCATTTGTTACCTCTTCATGTTAGTTTTGTGTGTAGAAATTATTATTATTCTTCATATCCTTGCTAATAGTTTCCAAATCCAAATAATACAAAGAAGATTATTAACTGCATAAACCTTATTAGGTTCTCTAAAGACCTGATAGTTTTAGAGACATTCTTCTATTCATCTGGAAAAAAGGCTGGCATTACCAATTTCAATTTATAGCTGAGGAAAATTGAGAACAGTGTCCCTATGTGGCCTTCATATATAATGAGACAAAGTATGCTTTAACTTTAGTATGGCAACAGAAACCTTCTGCCTCTTAAGTCCCAGGGGTGTTCAGAACTCAGGTGCTTTCAGCAAGGTTGCATGATACAAGGTCAATATACAAAAAATCAATTCTATTGCTATGCATTGGCAATGAACAATTTAAAAAGAATATAAAGAAAAGGATTTAATTTATAATAGCATTAAAAGTAAATATTTAGGAATAAATCTAACAAAAGTGTAAAATTTACACTCTTAAAAAACTACAAAACATTGTTGAAGAAGAGCTAAATAAGTGAAAAGACATTCCATGGTCATGTATCAGAAGATTCAATATTGTTAAGATAGCAACACTCCCCAAATTGATCTACAGATTCACTGCAATCTCTCTCAGAATCCCAACTGGCTTCTTTGTAGAAACTGAAAAACTAGTACAGAAATTCATAAAAAGTTTAATTAAAATTAATTCACTAAAAAATTAATACAGAAATTCAAGAGACCCAGAGTAACCAAAAAAAAAAAAAAAAATTAAAAAAGAGCAAAGTTGGAAGACTCACACTTCATTTCAAAAATTACTAAACACCTACAGTAATTAAGACAGTGTGGTACTGGTAAAAGATCAGTGCAATAAAGTTCAAAGACTAGATATGAAACCTCACATTTATAGTCAACCGATTTTACAAGAAGCGTTCCAAGACAGTTAAATGAGGAAAGATTCAACAAACATGCCATGATGACTATACCATTTGTTGATATCTACATGCAAAAGAATGTGGTTGAACCCATAATCACATCTTACGAGTTATATAAAAATTAATTCAAAATTGATTAAAAACCTAAATTTAACAGTTAGGAAGGAAGCCTAGGTGCGAATCTTTGTGACCTTGGATTAGGCAAAGCTTTCTTGTATATGACACCAAAATCACAAGACACCTAAGAAAAAAATAGAGTAGACTTCATCAAAATTCAAAATGTTTGTGCTTCAGCAGATACCATCAAGGAAATGAAAAGACAACTCATGTTATGTGATAAAATATTCACAAATCATAATTTGTTACAGGTCTGTATCCAGAATACACTGAAAAAAACTCTTAAAACTCATAATAAAAAGACAAGTAACCAATCAAAACTAAGCAAAAGTTCTGTATAGATATTTTTTTCAAAGAAGATATACAAACAGCCAATAAGGACATGAAAATATGTTAATATTATTAGTTATTAAAGAAATGCAAATCAAAACCATTTTGAAATATCACTTCACATACACTAAGAACAGCTATAATTAAAAAGACAACACATATTTGCAGGATGTGGAAAAACTGGAACCCTCATATATTGCTGGTAAGATTGTAAAATGATGCAGCTAATTTTGAAAACAGTTTGGGAGTTCCTCAAAAAGTTAAACACAGAGTTACCATATGATCCTGAAACTCCATTCTGAGGTACGTACCTAAAAGAATTAAAAACATTATGTTCACACATCCATAAAAACATTTTGTATGGATTTTCATGAATGTTTATAGCAGTATTGGTCATAAGAGTCACAAAGTGAAAATAAATGTAATGTCCATCAACTAATGGATAGATAAAATATGATATATATACATTCAATGGAACATTATTTGGTTATAAAAAAAGAATGAAGTACTGATATGTGCTTTAACATGGATGAACACTGAAAATATTATTCTTTTTTATTATTTTGAGAGAAACAGAGACAGCACAAGCAGGGAAGGGGCAGAGAGACAGGGAGAGAGAATCCAAGCAGGCTCCATGATGCCAGGGCAGAGCCTGATACAGTGTTCAAACTCATGAACCTGTGAGATAATGATCTGACCTGAAACCAAGAGTCAGATGCTTAACTGACTCAGCCACCCAGGTGCCCCGAAAATATTATTCTATATGAATAAAGCTAGTCATAAAATATCACATATTGCATGACTCCATTTTTATGAAATGTTAAAGTAAGCAAACCCATAGAGAACAAAAGTAAATTGGTTGATAGTTGCTCAGTGTTTGGGGGGTATGGTGAATACTAAGTGATTAAAATATTCTAAAATAGTGGTGATGGTTGCCCAACTCTGAATATCCTAAAAACCATCAACTGTAAACTTTTAATGGGTGATAATTATATATATATATATATATATATATATATATATATATATATATATGCTTTAGTAAAGCTGCTATTAAAATGTAAAATAAAACTCAGGTACTACCTGATCTATATTGGCAGCATTCTCAAGTAACCAACACTTTAGAACTTTAAGCTTATTTGGATGAGCCACTCTCAACCTTAACATGGCCTGTAGGTTGGCAGCAGGAAATGGTTTAAGAGAGAAAGGGTGGCAGCACCCATAAGTGTGCAAGGAATTGTGCATAACTCACAGTCCTATCATTTCTGTGCAACAGCCACTGAAAGTAGCCGTTACAGAGCAACAATATAAGATATCCTCAATCAGTGGGGCACCTGGGTGGCTCAGTCAATTGAGCATCCAACTCTTGATTTTAGCTCAGGTCATGATCCCGGGGTGGTGAGGTCAAGCCTTGCATCAGGCTCTGTGCTAAGACTGAAGCTTGCTTGCGATTCTCTCTCTGTCTCCCTCTGCCTGCCTCTCTCTCTCTCTCTCTCCCTCTTTCTATCTAGAAGTAAATTAAAATCAAATCAAATCAAATCAAATCAAATCAAATAGGGGTGCCTGGGTGGCTCAGTTAAATGTCAGACTTCAGCTCAGGTCATGATCTCATCTTTTGTGAGTTTGAGCCCCGCGTCCGGCTCTGCTGACAGCTCAGAGCCTGGAGCCTGCTTCTGATTCTGTGTCTCCCTCTCTCTCTGCCCCTCCCCTGATCATACTCTGTCTCTCTCTCTCTCTCTCAAAAACAAATAAACATTAAAAAATTAACAAATAAAAAATAAAGTAAAATAAAATAACACATCATCTAACAGGTGGGAAGCTTGGAGAAATAAAGCTAAGAAGTGCTGCTTTACAGAGGTTTCTCCACATGGTAAACAAAGGTTATAAAAAAAACTATTTCTATACCCTCAACTAGCAAAAAGGTGTTCACTAAGCATCCTCCCAGCCTACTCAAACTTCCATGAGTGCTACTCAATAAACTATAAGACACCGGGTATTTTCTTTGAAAAGGGTGCTATGAATATGACATTTCATAATTCTCTTCAATATGACAAATGTCAACCAATACTGATAACTATAGAGAATTTTATGAACAATGAAAAAAAAGTCAGTGTTGTGTTTAGGATGAGGATAACTTAACTCTGAATTCAACATTTCATAACTTGATGGGATGCTGGTAAAGGAAGTCTGAGGTAGAAGAGTTTCTTCAATATCTATTTTTGTTTTCAAATGATTAATTTACACACAGCATCACCATATTTATTGGCCCAGCTAGCAAGCACCCTCACACACAGATTAGGTATTTCTTGTGAAAGTGTTGTCGATGTCTGACCCAGCACTGTCTCACAGGAGAGGGTCCAGTTATTTTCAGGCTTTGAGAAAAGGTTGCCAAAATGGCCAGTAAACAGAGACAGAGATCAAGAGAGAGGGACAGCAACTGGAAAAATACTTCATTAAATCACCAAGTCCTCAAGCCTTCTAGTTCAGCTCCCTCAGCAACTGTTGAATCAGATTCTAACCTCAAGCTAAAAAAGCCCAGCTATTAATTTTGCAATTCCCTCAAGTCATCTAGCCTTAAAAGAGAGGTGCTAGGGTTGATCTGATCCGTTACTCTCCAGATTAAAAAATAATCTGTAGGAGTATACCTCAGGTGTAATGAGGAAAATGTCCTCAAAAGTAGAAAGAAGTGTCTATGTTTCCATTTAGTTAAAAGCATGAAAGGAGAGAAATGAAAGAAAATCCGGGACAGGAAGCACTTGAGGAAGCTGCAAACAAAGAGAAAATGGTGGAGGTAGGGGGGTGGGGAGAGGTTTCCTTTTCCCTCTCTGACCAACCTCACAAAACTTGATTTTTGTTTCCTTTTCATTTTTCAGAATAATAATTTCAGGTTTGGTTATAAAACAAGTCCCTTGCTTCTCACACTCAGCCTACATTCTGCTCCCTGTTTGAGCAGACTTCCAAATGAAACTGGTGGTCTTGATATCACTATGGAAAAAAAAATAATAAAATTGTCCATGTCCCTAACTCCAACTCATAATCCCACCAAAAGTAGCTACAGTACAAGTAAGAGTCAGAGACCTAAGGATTCCTTGTTTTAAATGCATATATGCACACCAGATGAGAAAATTATTACAGGGAAGAAAAACACCTTAAAAAGAAAATTAAATGTGCCAGCAAATTCAATATATTATATCGAAGTTTACAACTCGAAAAATGGAAATCTGATGAGGTAAAATCAGCACTGGCAAGAAAGTGCCCCAAAGTGACCCTGCAATTGGAAGGCTACAAGCTTCTTGGAAAATATCTCTTATTGATGTTAACCTTTGGCTGAGCTAAAAGAGATACACTATGGACAACAAAGAGAAGACTTCCATCAGTACATCTTCCACATATTTCCAAATGGGGTACCACCCAGTGTGGCTATTTGGTCCTCTGGTTCTGATCACTGGTGCCCAGATAGAACTCACTAGTTATTTACTGACAATGGACTCTCAAGGCCTATGGACAGAAAGCCTCAGACTATTTTGGTCCCAAAACAAAATTCGGCTTTACAAAACAAACTGCTTCTTGCAAAATAGTCATAAAAGTCTGTTTGATAACTGAAGAAGGGAGAGGAGATGAAAAGGGGGATTAACAAATTGTCTCCTTTTTAAGTAGTTAATAGAGGAAAGCGAGATTTGTTGATATCAAAGCACTACTAAAACACTATTATACTCTTAAATACTGAGAACAAACTGAGGGTTGATGGGGGGTGGGAGGGGGAGGTGGGTGGGTGATGGGTATTGAGGAGGGCACCTGTTGGGATGAGCACTGGGTATTGTATGGAAACCAATCTGACAATAAATTGTATTTAATATAAAGAAAGAACAAATTACCAATAGAAAAATTAAAATGTTCTTTTTGCATCTGAATAATTAATTTAAATCCCAACTCTAATTCCAGCACATGCTTCCCTGGGCCTCAACTCCCAAGAATAAATGTTTTTCATATTATTGTGCTGCTTGCTGGAATAAAAAGGGTCCTACTTCTTTCAAGTGGGCAGGTGGTCAATTAACAAATTTGTACTCTTGTTTGATCTCTGAAAGATGACAGCTCCTTTAAATATCATCAGGGTTGCACACTAGTCCCATTACTTTTTATTATTCCTTCTGTTCAAATCACATGCTAAATTAAGTTTGTTTTTTTTAAAGGTCCACCTTCAAGCTTCTCTCCTTCCACCTCTCTCATTTCAGCAGAAACACTGTAGATGTATAAGAACATAGAGTTATTCCAAAAGTTACTAAAGTTATCCCCCAACTAACTAATATGTATGAACGAACGCGCGCATGTGCACACGTACAGACACACACACACACACACACACACACACACACACACACACAATTTGAAAAAGGAGGAATCCAACAAATTGGAGCCTCTAGAATTTTTAGATTTTTAACTCAAATTTGGCATATAATGCATGCAAAACAGTGTGGAAGTTCTGGCTTTGGCTTAAAACATCACTTGCCTTTCACCAAATTGTATCTCAACAAAGTGAGGGAAAGAAAGAAAAAGTAATAAAATGTCAACTTTTAGATTGGGATTGGTTGTATTCTGATTAAATTGATGCATTTTCAAAAAACTTACTCAACAATTTTCTATATCCTAGAGATGAAAATTCTTTGTCAAGTCAATTTTCTCTTTCACTAGCTCTTATAACCAGTGCTGCAACCACAAACCAGGAAAAATTGATAGTCTTTTACTTTCTTTGGATACTGCTAAATTCTCACTAGTTAAGGCCATTAATATAAGCATGCCTTTCTAACAGAGAAGTGTTTCCACTAAGAGCTAGGATAAAATAACCTTACTGCACACATGATGGGAAGAACTTTTTGCTTTCTATACTTACTTACTGAAATCTCAGGCTATGTTTACAAAAAAATACATCCCTTAACAAATATGTTGAATGCTTCCTTTCCTCCCTATTAACTAAATTAGTTGTTAGGTGGGTTGGGGGGGGGGAAGCAGAAGAGAGAAGGTTTCAGTTTAGCATCATGGTATGTCAAGAAGCACCTTAGACATCCACATCCCTCAAAAAAAGTGCACAGTAGAACTAACTAGCAACAGCCCTAGGGAAAATAAATTAACCCTACCAAGTAAATCCGTTTTTATAAAATGAAGAAAACCTTTTATACCATGGTATAACTACATTGCAAAAATAACTTTAAAAAATCCAAACTAACTGGAAAAAGTTTTGATTATATAAATAATAACTTTGAAAATATTGTAAGCCAAACATCAAAAATCTAATAGTAGGATGTAAAGCCTGGTAAGAAGCTGTTTCTTCAATAGCCCAGAAAATAGTATATTGTTTGAAATCCTAACCTCTTCTTTCTTTCCTAATACTGTGCTATCAAACTTCCAAGAACAGAAGCATCAGTGAATGGAGGCAAATTGTTGGATTTAAGCTGTCAAAGATGCTAAAGCTAACAAATAATTTTGGAAAAGTCACAGATAAAAAAAACAGCTAAAGAAAAAGAAAAACAGAACAAGATACAAGTCCAAGGGGACATCAGCACCCAGCGTACCTGAGGAGTTAGTTCCTTAGTCAGTATTCCCTCCCTCATTGAGATAAACTAATATCTCTGTTTGCTGGGGGAAAAGTCTTCAACATGATCTCCAAGAAGCTCAATAAATGTGGGAAGAATTTTTAATAAACAAGGTCAGATTAATCACTTTTCTTATGTCCTAATTAAAACTCATGGGCAAGGTTATGGCCCATAGATCCCTCACAGTTCTCACCAAATTTGTTAGAGGTAACAGCTCATGTTTTAAAATGTAAGCATGTCTAATGTAACATTGTATGTCAACTATAATTTTAAAAATGCAACCATGTTCTTAAAATGAAGGAACATATTGAAGAGCCCCATTCTTCCCTCCCAAAAGCAATTTCTATGCACACTGATATATCAAGAAATTCTTAAAAAAATTTTTCCAACACTTTATAAGTCAGACTCAAGTCTGGCTATATTATTCATTAAAAGAACGTTCTTTTTATGGATCTGATGCAAACTTGAAATAGGGGGCTGTATATCTGCCATAGTCCATATAGAAAAATAAAAACTTTACAAGAGAAAATCGACCCAAGAAGCTACTTCCAACATGGTCAACCTGTGAGAGCAAATACTGCCCAGTGTTTACCAAGAAAGTTGTCCTTTGGTTTTCCTCTACTTTTCCCTGCTCTAATTGTGCCTGGTTGTATTCTCTCTGCTGATGTCTAGCTCTGGAGCAAGTCCTCAGTTATTGCCAGGGAAGGAACTTCACCCCATCTTCACACAGCAGCCCTGAGAACCCAGAGAACTGAGACCTTCTTCCCCTAATCTGGCACTTCCATTTTATCTCTTTTGAGAAGGCAGACTGAGAAAAGTTTGGGCCCGTCTTTTTGCCTTTAACCTGCCAAGACCTGCCACAAACTGGAGGGCAAACCCTAACACACTCTAAGAGGTGAAACTGCCCATATTTCCGGTCCAGGTTCTCAGATTTAGGAAGAGGGAGGAGAAAAAGTACTGGAGGACTTAAGAGCTTTATTTCTGAAGGTAGCCCTTGCTCTTGGATTTAACTTTGGAGCCTTTGGGACATGGAGCACCATGAGGTATAAAGGATTTTAAGAGACTGAGGGAGGAAGAGTGTTGTTATCTGAAAGGGCACACACCAGCACCCTGGGCTCTCAGGGGACTGGGGCACACAGTGGGGGTTCAGAGCACAAAGGTCATATCTTTGGCAGGCTAGGAGTACCCAGAAGGCTCCAGATTCAGGGAGGCCCTTTTTATGGAACACTGTTGAGCTCACAGGGGCAGAGTGTTCCCTTCAAGTAGGAGAGGATAGATACCCGCATATCCCGACTAACTATAGATTAAAAGACATTTCTAGGAGAAACTTACCGCATGTCCCCATAGGGTCCGGAGTAGCTCTCCATCCAGGGGCCCATCTCGTTTTTGACACAACTGGGACTTGGATAGGGCACTCTGCTCATCACACCACCAGGATACCACATATCAGGTGGAGGGAAGTCACCTTCTTGGCCCGTCAACCCCTGTGGTGGCCGAGTGTAGCCATAGGGGGTCACAGACTCGCCAGTGCTGCCGCCTCCACTCCCGCCCCAGGGCCCATACAGCTGGCCTTCTTCTGCTGTGAATAGAGTATGCCAGGAAGAAGAGGCGGTGGCTGAGGGTGAGCCTGAGCTGGGTCCCACTGCACCCCCGCCATGCAGGCTAGCCAGGTCCCCGTAGCGGCATTGTGCCGCTGCTGCCGCCCAGGCGCTCCCATAGTCCAGCGGGTTTTCCAGCTTGATGCGGGCATGAGGATGGGGAGGGGGAAGAGGGGGAGGCGGCCCAGCCAGGGCGAGCTGAAAGTTGTAGTAGTCGCGACTCTGATAAGCTGCCGCTTCATCTAGTGCTCCAGACTTGTAGACAGACAGGGTGGAGGGCATCTCAAGTGTTCCGGAGCCCCCTGCTTCACTGCTGCCAGAACAACCCAGGCTGTCGCCGTCCAACCCTTTGGCATAACCTGACTTGAAAGGGGAATACTCAGCAGTTTCTTGGGTGCCCTTACCAGGGCCATCATTCAGCACAGAACCTTTGCATTCGGCCAGTGGGGCGCAAGGACGCACAGCGGGTGGAACTCCCAGGAGCGGAGCGTACATGCAATCCCCCCGAAGCTGCTCCCCAGGACTCAGATGTTCCAGTGCCTCCACACCCAAGCCCATTGACACTGACACTGCCTTACACAACTCCTTGGCGCTGTCCGAGATGGTTGAACTGCCCCCTAGGTAACTGTCCTTGGAGGAGGTGGGAGCACCAGTGGCCTCCCTTGTTCTCCCGCTGCTGCCGCCTTCGGATACCACCTCCTGCTGCTGCTGCTGCTGCTGCTGCTGCTGCTGTGCTGCTGCTGCTGCTGCTGCTGCTGAAGGAGTTGCATGGTGCCGGCCTCGCTCAGGATGTCTTTAAGATCGGCGGAACAGCTACTTAAGCACGGGAAACTGGGGCCCAGCAGGGACAACGTGGATGGGGCAGCTGAGTCATCCTCGTCCGGTGGTGCTGGTTGCTGCCGCTGCAGCCCCTTGCCGGTGGCTGAAGCAGCTCCAGGGTCTGGAACGCAGCCTCTCTCCAGATGACCCTTGGGGGCAGACTGCGGTTGTGAAGGCTGCTGTTCCTCGTCCAGGGCCAGGTAGCCTGTAGGGCCTCTGCTCTGGGCTTGGGGAGAGCCATCCTCAGACTGCTGCTGCTGCTGCTGCTGCTGAGGACTGGTCTGCTCCTGCTGCTGTTGTTGCTGCTGCTGTTGCAAACGGGCGCCAGGAGGTGCGGCGCTCGTGGCCTCAGGGTGCCTGGGGCCCGGGTTCTGGATCACTTCGCGCACGCTCTGGAATAGGTTCTGGAAAGCTCCTCGATAGGTTTTGGACGGTGGCCTGGGGTAGACCCTCCCTAACCCTAACTGCACCTCCATCCTTGAGCTTGCCTGACTCTTCCACCTAATTCCTTTATCCTGTTTCCCCTTGTCCAGCTGAGAAGTTCAACAAGCTGCGATGCGGTAGTCGCTGCAGTTAGCTGCCCACCTGCGGGAAGCTCTTGGGAAGGAAACTTGCAGGAATAACCACGCAAAAGCACTCTGACAGCCTCAAAATCTCCTGCACAGGAAAACACGCGTTGTACACGATCTGCCCTGCTAGTCTCACAGTCTGTTACTGAAATCTTGGGACGGTAGATTCAAAAGATGCCCAACTCTTGAAGGAAACAAAACAAAAACAAAAACAAGGAAAACCCTCTGCCTTCCAAATTCAGTATCCACTGAAGCAGGTGCAATTAAGAACCGGGTTATTTTCTTTTTGTTTTATTTTGGGTTTGGAGGTTTGTTTTGTTTGGGATTTTTCTTTTTCTTTTTAATGGTCTACTGAAGCCCTGACTGCCCTTTCATTGTTTGGTCTCAGGCCCTGCAAACTGGAGGGGGTGGGGGTGGCTGCTGCGTGCAGAAGGAGCTGGAAAGGGAATGAAGGGAACCTGGAGGCCCGCCCCGTGTACAGCCTAACTAGCCAGGTCCCAGCTGCAGTGCTTTGCTGAAGCGGTTCACCAGTCGCCTGGCTCCCCAGAGCCGTCTTTGTAACGTGCAGCTAGCTTGCCTGCTCGAAGCCAAAGGGAGTTACCTCTCTGCAAATTCGGGCTGGCCACGCAGGGCCAACTGGAGGTGGGGGGGGGGGGTTAGGGGGACGGGAAGAGAGGAGCGGGCCAAGCGGCAACAGGAGAGGAGACCCAGGAGGGGGTGGGGCGGGGTGGAGTGGTGGAGGACAAAGGCAACTGTCAGTCCTACCCGGCACTTTCCTTGCTTCCTCCGAGTCTCTAGCTGCTTTTAAAAACTTCACCGAAGAGTAAAGGGCAGGTCTGAGGCGGCGGCGTTAGCCGCCGCGCTGCAAAAAGCCTTGGCGGTCGCCGGAGCCCAGCTGGGGTTGACGCGGTATGTCCCTTCAGCTCCTGTCCCACACTGGAGCTGCTAGCTCGGTCTCTTTCCTCTTCTGCCTCTTCTGCCTCCCGGCTAGCTCGGGACCCTCCAGCTCTCCGGGCACGCTGGCTCCCTCGGATCTCGGAAGGGGCGCTGGGAGGTGGAGAGCAAATGCAACAGTTTGCTAGTCGGGTTCCGCCCCCACCGGGCCGGCCTCCTTGCCTTCCCACCTCCTTTCTCCCTCCCCTCCCCTTTCTTTTTTCCCCTCCCCTCTCCGCGCTGTAATGCCGGATGGCTTTGGAGAAATGAATGTTGGCTCAGTGTGGGTGAAGGCAGGAGAGGATTGTTCTAGCTCGGGAGGATCCTAGCTCTTTGAATACTCCTACTTTCAGTGACCAAGATTTAGGTGCCGGAGCTGAAGCTTTAACCCGGAGCTTTATCTTGCGGACAGGACTAACCCGATCTCCCGGAGGCCAGCACTTACAGATTTGGTTCCGAAGTCCAATCTCGAAACAGACTCTGTTTGTGTGGGAGGGGGAAGAGAGTAGGTAGGGGGCAATAGGAGTACCAAGGCTTCAGGCGAGGGACTTTGTTCAGAGCAGACAGAGAAGCACAGAGGGGCAGTAAGGTCTCCTAAAAACTGAAGGAGCTATGGACAAGCCAGCTGATAGTTGCTGAAACCTTTCAAATTTCTCCTTAGGGGTAGATTGGGCCTTGTGGAATGATGCCAGTTGCGCTAGGAACCTTCTGCCTAATAACCAGAAGTCATCTCTACCCTATTCTCTTCCTGTTTTCCTGCCTAATTGTTTCTAAACATACATTTCTCATCTATCCAGACTTCCAAAGGTAAAATCACCCAGAGAAGCAGGCAAACACACAAACACCAGAAACCCTGGTCATGTACACAGGGATTTTGTCCAGGTTTTGCAGACGTTTGCTTATATACAGACACTTGCTTTTCCAAGTTGCTTTTGCATATTTTAAGTTTGCACTTAATCAAGGAATGGAAATTACATAGGACCATTTTTCTTCCTCTTGGTAGACAGCCAGGAGTAGAGCTGAAGTGGGATATTGCAATTGCTCCTTTATGGAGGAGGTACCATAGTCTCTCTGTAAAGATGGAGCAGCAGATAGGGATGGAAGAGTAGAAATGAAAGGACAGATCTATGGGAAAGGAGGTTTCCCTTTCTGTTAGCAGGGGCCCTGGGCCTCCCTTGGGCAGGTTCTGTCTCTCCCAGAATGCTGGTGGAGATTTTTGCCTGGGTCTCTTCTACTTTTTACAGGCTTCTACAGAGTCTTATCTTGTTCACAGCCAAGCATCATGGACATTTACTTACCCTTACCAAAGGAAGTAATTTAATCCTAATGGCAGGGAATAGTGGACATGATAAGCTCTATTTTCCAGATGAAGACATTGAAGCAAGGATGTAATTGTTCTATGTTCCACCTTAGTAGAACCTAAACTAGTCTTCCATCTCATTGCTATTTTGGCTAGATTAATCAATGCAAGGGTATTTGGGCAAGAGCCATAAATGAACCTTCCAGAACACAAAGGCCTAAGGAGCTTTTTACCTGAGGTGGTGAAAATTATCCCCTGGTATGTTAATGGCTTCAGCCCTGCCTCAATACATCCCAAATATACCCCCACCCTTTGTTAGTGAGGAATCTCACAAATCACCCATTATGGTAAGGAAACAGCCTTATTCTTAGAGATGTCAAATTGTAACAGGGCTAATTTTCAATTCTCTATTATAATAGGAAAGAGGAATATGCAATTGAAATGCACCGATACTTTGAAAATCTTATTCGAATAGTCATCACAACCTCTAGTTCCACCAAAGCTTTTAAGCAGAGTTGCTTAAAGGGAATTGAATCAGCGGGGCAAATGAGAAAGTAGAATGGAAATAACATAGGTCTCAGAGCCAAGAGAACTGTCTACAGACTGGCAGTGAATCTCTTCCTATTTGTCAGGTTCAGTTTCTTGCTTTGTGAAATGGGGAAAGGAGAAGGTAGAGATGCTGGGCCAGGTGGTCTTTCTGACACTGACAATTTAAAGTGCTGTGACAGACTTGAGTTTCCTTCTTATTTATACCCAATAGAGGGTGAGTATGGAGGAGGTACTAATGATAGTGCAATGAACAATGGATGGGGTAAAGGAGGTAGTTATAAGCAAAGAAGCCTTGAAAAATTAAGTTGTGAAATAATTCTCTGAAGTTGCCCATTAAATAAATGGCAGTCCAACAGACATTTAAACCCAGGTCTGAAGGATTCCAAAGTTCATGTTGCTTCCACAATGCCAAAATCGTCTTCACAGTTTTTTCATCAGAAAATTGTGGCCAATAATATCTACCCTTAGAAGACTGAAGTGGTAGTTGAAGATGATGATAGAACAACTTTGTAAACAGAAAAGTACTCTACAAATCTGAAGAATCACATTGTTATGTTTTATTTTTAAAGGGGTGCTATCAACATTTATATTATTGTCAGGAAAAGCTAACTACTGTGAACATAATACAGCATCCACTTTACTCTAAATTTTAAACTCTGATCTCCCATCTCGTTTTCCTTCCATCATTTAAAAAAGATCAAGAGACACTGTTGAATATTACACAAATAATGTGCTTGTACCATCTTTTTTCTTCTTTTCCTTTTCTCTTTCCTTTCCTTCTTCTTCCTCTTTTTCTTCCTCTTTTCCTCCTTCTCCTTCTCCTTCTTCTTTGCAATTTCTTAGCAACCAAATTAGCAACCTGTGGCGTCCTTTCAAGACACTGGAGGTGAGGTTAACTTTTTGCCATGGGCTTCCTCTGCAATTTCAAGGGAGTTTTGTTAATGTAATTTTTCCTACCTCCTTGCTTTGGAAAGCCAGGATGAAATGACCTTTGGAAATAGTGGACATTCTCCAACTCTTATTTTATTTCCTAAATATCTCACAAATCTCTTCACTTTTCTTCATCTCTGCTACTGCCAACCTAGTTCAAGGCACTTTCCTTTCCTACCTGGACCACTGTAAATGGTCTCTCTCTTTTCACTCTTACTTTCTTAGAAGTCAGTTCTGCTTTGAGCAGCCAGCGGGATGTTTAAAATTAAGACTTAAGTTTTTAGAGTAGGTTAAGGTTCCCTATATATACACCTCCTCCCACACATGATAGCCTTCCCCACGATTAACATCCTCAACCAGAGCAGTGCATTTGTAACAACTGATGAACTTACATTGATACGTCATAATCATCTGAAGTCCATAGTTTACATTAGGGTTCATTCTTGGTTTTGTACATTCTATGGGTTTGAACAATTGTACATTGGCATATATCCATTCTTATAGTATCATACAGAGTATTTTCATTGCCCTAAAACTATTTTCTACAAATATTTATCCCCTCTAACCCTCCCTGGCAACCACTGATCTTTATACGGTCTCCATAGTTTTACCTTTTCCAGAATGTCATTTAGCTGGAATCATGTAATATGTGACCTTTCCGATTGGCTTCTTTCACTTGGTAATATGCATTTACGTTTCCTCCATGTCTTTTCATAACTTGATAGCTCATTTCTTTTTAGTATTAAGTGATATTTCATTGTCTGGACACACTACAGTTTATCCAGTTCTCTACTACAATATGAATTGGTTACTTCCAAGTTTTGGCAATTATGAATAAAGTTGCTATAAGTATTGTATGTAGGCTTTTTATGGACATGTTTTCAACTCCCTTGGTAAATACCAAGGAGCATGATTGCTGGACCATATAGTAAAAGTATGTTTATTTTTGTAATAAACCCCCAACTAGCTTCCAAAGTAGCAGTACCATTTTATATCCCCACCAGCAATGAATGAAAGTTCCTGTTGCTCCACATCCTTGCCAGCATTTGGTGTTGTCAGTCCAGATTTTGGTCATTTTGGTAGTGGTATCTCATTGCTGTTTTACTTTGAATTTCCCTGATGACATATGCTGTGAAGTATATGCTTTCATATACTTATTTGCTATTGAGTATTAACATTGGTGAGATGTCCATTAAAGTCTTTGGCCCATTTTTTAATGTGGTAAATTGTTGAGTTTTAAGGGTTCTTTTATATTTTGGATTACAGTCCTTTATTGCAAATGTATTATCCCAGTCTGTACTTGTTTTCTCATTCTCTTAACATTCATCGTATTTCACAGAGCAGACGTTTTTAATTTTAGTGACGTACAGTTTATCAATTCCTTTCTTCATGGACCTTGCCTTTGGTGTCATATCTAAAAAGTCATCACCACACCCAATGTTATCTATGCTTTCTCCTATGTTATCCTCTAGGGTAGTTTTTTTTTTAACTTGTTTTATTTTTTATTTTTTAAAAATTTACATCCAAATTAGTTATCATATAGTGTAACAATGATTTCAGGAGTAGATTCCTTAGTGCCCCTTACCCATTTACCCCATCTCCCCTCCCACAACCCCTCCAGTAACTCTCAGTTTGTTCTCCAATTTTGTATATTACATTTAGTCCTGTCATCCATTTGAGGCAGTTTTTGTGAAGGTGTAAGGTTTATCTAGATTTTTTTTTGCATGTGGATATCCAGTTGTTCTAGCACTATTTGTTGAAAAACCTATCTTTGCTCCATTATACTGACATTGCTCCCTTGTCAATAGTCAGTTGATTATATTTATGTAGGTCTATTTCTGAAGTTTATATTCCAGAGGGATTTTAAAAACAGCATAATTAAGACATTAATGACATACAGTAAAATACACATATTTAAAGTTTTACAAATTCATAATTTGGGGCATATGCATACACTCATGGAACCATCACCTAATCAAGATAATGAAAATATGCATCATCCCAAAAGTTTCTGTTGTGTCCTTTTTTACTTTCTCTCTCTACCCTTCCTCACACTCCTCTTCTGGCAACCAATGATCTGTTCTTTGTTACTATAAATTAGTCTTTATTTTTCAAAATTCATGTCAATAGAATCATCTTTTTTTTTTTGGCCCGACATCTTTCATTCAGCATAATACTCTTGATATCCATCCAAGCTCTTATATATATATCAGTAATTTGTTCTACTTTATTGCTAAGTAGTATTTCATTGTACAAATGTACCACACTTTGTTCGTCCCTTTACTTGTTGATGGCATTTGGGCTTTTTATAGTTTTTGGCTATTACAGAGAAAGTTTCTATGAACATTTATGGATGTCTTTGTATTGACATATGCTTTCATTTCTCTTGACTATGTATTTAATAGTGGATTGAGTGGGTCACAGAGTAGGTGTATAGTTAACCTTTTAAGAAACTACCTGTCTTCCAAAGTGATTGTACCATTTTACATTCTTACCAGCAGTTCTTCCATATCCTCACCAATAGGAGGCATAGTCAGTACTTTTAATTCAATTTGTAGGTGTTTCTCATTTAGTTTACATTTATCCAATGAATAATGATGTAGAGAATTTTTATGTGCTTTTTTTGCCATTTGTATATTTTCTTTGATGAGGACTCTGCTCAATATTTTGCCTATTTTCAAAATTGAACTGCTTGTATTTCATTATGGAGTTTTTAGTTATTTATATATTCTGGATACAAGAATATATCCAGTTCTGATATTTATTTTTGAGAAAGAGAGAGAGACAACATGTGAGCGGGGGGAAGGCTAGAGAGAGGGGGAGACACAGAACCTGAAACAGGATCCAGGCTCTGAGCTGTCAGCACAGAGCCCAACACAGGACTCGAACCCACCAATGGTGAGGTCATGACTTGAGCCAAAGTTGGACGCTTAACCAATTGAGCCAACCAGGTTCCCCAATAATAATTTCCTTCTTGACAATTTTTTGTGAAAATCACAAAGCAAAAAATACAAAGAAAGTGTGTAATAAGGACTATGATAAAAATTTGTCCATTATGTTCCAAAATGTATATTATTTGTAATGCTTACAACAGTTCTCAAGGAAAATGTATTCTTGTTTATCAGTATTTCCATTTTAAAAATGGCAATATTGAGATAGAACTAGAACTTGAAGTTTGCTCTGTTTGGTACAAAACAGAATGCGATATTACCTCTCAGATGGTAGGTAACAGTTAATTACTGGTATCATTTGTATAGTGCTATTTACTTTTCAAAATGCCTAAGGATATTTGACCCCAAGTTCAGGTGCCAGGGATAACATTTGGAATTCAAAGTTTAAACTCCACATTTATTTTTTTTTATTTTTTTTAACGTTTATTTATTTTTGAGACAGAGAGAAACAGAGCATGAACAGGGGAGGGGCAGAGAGAGAGGGAGACACAGAATCTGAAACAGGTTCCAGGCTCTGGGCTGTCAGCACAGAGCCCACGCGGGGCTCAAATCATGGACCGTGAAATCATTACCTGAGCCGAAGTCGGACGTTTAACCGACCAAGCCACCCAGGCGCCCCTAAACTCCACATTTAAAAGGTTTCAAAATATATGAAGCAGAGGTCAATGGTTGGAATTCATTTCAGCAAGACCCCTTTCTGTCCCCACCCACATCTTATGTTTCCCCAGTGGAAAGGCCCTATCCCATCCTACTCTAGAAATGTCCTTGGCAGCATTTTTTGCTGAAAAACACATTTGTAGATGGCAATGTACATGGAATCTTGGCTCATATTTGTTTCAGCTTTACTACATAATGAGGAGGGAATTAAGAGCTTCCAAAAGGGAAAATGACCATCAGAGTACATATGTCACTTATGGACCTTTAAGAATACAATGTTCTGAGGAAATCAGAGTTAGACCAAAAGATGTACTTGAGATCACTGTTATCATCCATAGTAGCAGAGCCTCCCTGTAGAGTTCAAATCTAGAAGAAGCGAACCACTGAACAATTGTCATCATATCCGTGTATTTCTTTGGATTAACCAAAAGGGGGGATGCCTTCACCCTATCTCTGTGATGTCTTTACAGCTTCAGGCTGTGACAGCAGTGACCTTTGCATAGGACAATGTGGCTTAAAAGGAATATTTGCATACAATACCTCAGTCAGTTTTCATAGCAACTTTTGGAATTAAGCAGAGTGTGCATGATTAGTTCTGTTACACAGAAGAGGAACCTGCCTTCTGAACTTGATGTGACTTGCCCAAGGTCATTCAGCTATTAAGATGCAAAGAGATATGGGTCCAGCATTCTCCTTTGTTAGGGTTCTTTTTTCCATACCAGAATTTTCTTTTATTTCATTTTTTTAATGTTTTTATTTATATTTGAGACAGAGAAAGACAGAGCATGAGCAGGGGAGGGGCAGAGAGAGAGGGAGACACAGAATCCAAAGCAGGCTCCAGGCTCTGAGCTGTCAGCACAGAGCCTGACACAGGGCTCGAACTCACAGGCTGAGATCATGATCTGAGTTGAAGTCAGATGCTTAACCAACTGAGCCACCCAGGTGCCCCATACCAGAATTTTCAGTGATTAGTCCCTCTCAACAAGAGACGCAGATTATGTGTAGCTAACTGAAAACTTTGGTTAAGTTTCGACTAGCTCTGTCTGAAAATTGGGATAAATTCTCTAGAGTCATTTCCTGACAGCTGCTTTTGGGCTTAGGTGACAGTGAAGTCACAAAGGGGTAGAACCGAGGATATGTTATAGATGGAGACATACACTCCCTTACTACTGCCTTCCTCTACATGACTTCCCCTCAGAGAAGTATATCACAAGTCTCTAGGAAAATGCCCCCACCCCTTAGGTTCCACCCTGACCCAGGGAAGCTAACCCCTTAGAATATCATGAATCAATCTGTAAATATCAAAAATTTCTTTAATTTCTTGCTGAGTTAAAATGTAAATTAATGGAAGGATGAGGCATCACTGTCATACCTTAGAAACTGGAGTTATCAGTAGAAATTCTTATACTTTACCCAATGAATCACAAATAATGTTCTGGTATTTGTCAGTTGAAAATATGTTACTTTATTTAAGTAGGTGATTCAAGTTTATGTATACTGGAATTGTGAATTATGATCAAAGCCATAGAGAAAAGCAAACAGTATTTTCAAACAGATGAAAACTGATTACATTCTCAGAGAACTGTAAAGGATACTGATTCTGGTTGTTTTTCTTCCTGAATCAGCTTAAACCTGACATTAAAGCAGACTCAAACACAATGATCAAATACTAGCTTAGCACCAATAACCCCTTTGTCTCCTCTCTAACATTACCATTCCTTTGTCACCTGCCTTCCAGTTCTGGCCAAACTGCATTTACATGTGATATGGCAGTGCCCAGAAAACTTGTTGCAAAGCTGTTAGAAGCAGCTCCTGTCACAGCAAACCAGGACAGGGACATGAACACAAAAGGAATAGAGTATTGAAAGAGCATTTGTATAGTATCATCAGATTGAAACAAAAAGGCCTCACATAGAAATAACTAGGTTCTGATTGTCTTATCACCGGAATATATGCAACAGACTATAATAACAGCTGCTATTTATTACAAACTTATTATGTACTTGCCATCCTTTTAAGAGCCACATGTAAGCCAACTTATTTATTTATTTATTTTTTCAATATATGAAATTTATTGTCAAATTGGTTTCCATACAACACCCAGTGCTCATCCCAAAAGGTGCCCTCCTCAATACCCATCACCCACCCATGCCTCCCTCCCACCCCCCATCAACCTTCAGTTTGTTCTCAGTTTTTAAGAGTCTCTTATGCTTTGGCTCTCTCCCACTCTAACCTCTTGTTTTTTTTTTTTCCTTTCCCCTCCCCCATGGGTTTCTGTTAAGTTTCTCAGGATCCACATAAGAGTGAAACCATATGGTATCTGTCTTTCTCGGTATGGCTTATTTCACTTAGCATCACACTCTCCAGTTCCATCCACGTTGCTACAAAGGGCCATATTTCGTTCTTTCTCATTGCCCTGTAGTACTCCATTGTGTACATAAACCACAATTTCTTTATCCATTCATCAGTTGATGGACATTTAGGCTCTTTCCATAATTTGGATATTGTTGAGAGTGCTGCTATAAACATTGGGGAACAAGTGCCCCTATGCATCAGCACTCCTGTATCCCTTGGGTAAATTCCTAGCAGTGCTATTGCTGGGTCATAGGGTAGGTCTATTTTTAATTTTCTGAGGAACCTCCACACTGCTTTCCAGAGTGGCTGCACCAATTTGCATTCCCACCAACAGTGCAAGAGGGTTCCCGTTTCTCCACATCCTCGCCAGCATCTATAGTCTCCTGATTTGTTCATTTTGGCCACTCTGACTGGCGTGAGGTGATATCTGAGTGTCGTTTTGATTTGTATTTCCCTGATGAGGAGCGACATTGAGCATCTTTTCATGTGCCTGTTGGCCATCAGGATGTCTTCTTTAGAGAAGTGTCTATTCATGTTTTCTGCCCATTTCTTCACTGGGTTATTTGTTTTTCGGGTGTGGAGTTTGGGGAGCTCTTTATAGATTTTGGATACTAGCCCTTTGTCCAATATGTCATTTGCAAATATTTTCCCCATTCCGTTGGTTGCCTTTTAGTTTTGTTGGTTGTTTCCTTTGCTGTGCAGAAGCTTTTGATCTTCATAAGGTCCCAGTAGTTCATTTTTGCTTTTAATTCCCTTGCCTTTGGGGATGTGTCAAGTAAGAGATCGCTACGGCTGAGGTCAGAGAGGTCTTTTCCTGCTTTCTCCTCTAGGGTTTTGATGGTTTCCTGTCTCACATTCAGGTCCTTTATCCATTTTGATATCATTTTTGTGAATGGTGTGAGAAACTGGTCTAGTTTCAACCTTCTGCATGTTGCTGTCCAGTTCTCCCAGCACCATTTGTTAAAGAGACTGTCTTTTTACCATTGGATGTTCTTTCCTGCTTTGTCAAAGAGTAGTTGGCCATACGTTTGTGGGTCTAGTTCTGGGGTTTCTATTCTATTCCATTGGTCTATGTGTCAGTTTTTGTGCCAATCCCATGCTGTCTTGATGATTAAAGCTTTGTAGTAGAGGCTAAAGTCTGGGACTGTGATGCCTCCTGCTTTGGTCTTCTTCTTCAAAATTACTTTGGCTATTCGGGGCCTTTTGCGGTTCTATATGAATTTTAGGATTGCTTGTTCTAGTTTCGAGAAGAATGCTGGTGCAATTTTGATTGGGATTGCATTGAATGTGTAGATAGCTTTGGGTAGTATTGATTTTGACAATATTTATTCTTCCAATCCATGAGCACGGAATGTCTTTCCATTTCTTCATATCTTCTTCAATTACCTTCATAAGCTTTCTATAGTTTTCAGCATACAGATCTTTTACATCTTTGGTTAGATTGATTCCAAGGTATTTTATGCTTCTTGGTGCAATTGTGAATGGGATCAGTTTCTTTATTTGTCTTTCTGTTGCTTCATTGTTAGTGTATGAGAATGCAACTGATTTCTGTACATTGATTTTGTATCCTGAAACTTTGCTGAATTCATGCATCAGTTCTAGCAGACTTTTGGTGGAGTCTATCGGATTTTCCATGTATAATATCATGTCCTCTGCAAAAACTGAAAGCTTGACTTCATCTTTGCCAATTTTGATGCCTTTGATTTCCTTTTGTTGTCTGATTGCTGTTGCTAGAACTTCCAACACTATGTTATACACCAGCTGTGAGAGTGGGCATCCCTGTCATGTTCCTGATCTCAGGGGGAAAGCTGTCAGTTTTTCCCCATTAGGATGATGTTAGCTGTGGGTTTTTCATAAATGGCTTTTATGATGTTTAAGTATGTTCCTTCTATCCCGACTTTCTCGAGGGTTTTTATTAACAAAGGATGCTGAATTTTGTCAAAGGCCTTTTCTGCATCGATTGACAGGATCATATGGTTCTTCTCTTTTCTTTTATTAATGTGATGTAACACGTTGATTGATTTGCGAATGTTGAACCAGCCCTGCATCCCAGGAATGAATCCCACTTGATCATGGTGAATAATTCTTTTTATATGCTGTTGAATTCAATTTGCTAGAATCTTATTGAGAAATTTTGCATCCATATTCATCAGGGATATTGGCCTGTAGTTCTCTTTTTTTACTGGGTCTCTGTCTGGTTTAGGAATCAAAGGAATACTGGCTTCATAGAATGAGTCTGGAAGTTTTCCTTCCCTTTCTATTTCTTGGAATAGCTTGAGAAGGATAGGCATTATCTCTGCTTTAAACGTCTGGTAGAAGTCCCCTGGGAAGCCATCTGGTCCTGGATTCTTATTTGTTGGGAGATTTTTGAAAACTAATTCAATTTCTTTGCTGGTTATGGGTCTGTTCAAGCTTTCTATTTCCTCCTGATTGAGTTTTGGAAGAGTGTGGGTGTTTACGAATTTGTCCATGTCTTCCAGGTTGTCCAGTTTGTTGGCATAAAATTGTTCATAGTATTCCCTGATAATTGTTTGTATCTCTGAGAGATTGGTTGAAATAATTCCATTTTCATTCATGATTTTATCTATTTGGGTCATCTCCCTTTTCTTTTTGAGAAGCCTGGCTAGAGGTTTGTCAATTTTGTTTATTTTTCAAAGAACCGACTCTTGGTTTCGTTGATCTGCTCTACAGTTTTTTTAGATTCTATATTGTTTATTTCTGCTCTGATCTTTATTATTTCTCTCCTTCTGCTGGGTTGAGGCTGCCTTTGCTGTTCTGCCTCTATTTCCTTTAAATGTGCTGTTAGATTTTGTATTTGGGATTTTTCTTGTTTCTTGAGATAGGCCTGGATTGCAATGTATTTTCCTCTCAGGACTGCCTTCGCTGCATCCCAAAGCGTTTGGATTGTTGTATTTTCATTTTCATTTGTTTTCATATATTTTTTAATTTCTTCTCTAATTTCCTGGTTGACCCACTCATTCTTTAGTAGGGTGTTCTTTAACCTCCATGCTTTTGGAGGTTTTCCAGACTTTTTCCTGTGGTTGATTTCAAGCTTCATTGCATTGTGGTCTGAAAGTATGCATGGTATAATTTCATTTCTTGTATACTTATGAATGGCTGTTTTGTGACCCAGTATATGATCTATCTTGGAGAATGTTCCATGTGCACTCGAGAAGAAAGTATATTCTGTTGCTTTGGGATGCAGAGTTCTAAATAGATCTGTCAAGTCCATCTGATCCAATGTATCATTCAAGGCCTTTGTTTCTTTATTGACCGTGTGTCTAGATGATCTATCCATTTCTGTAAGTGGAGTGTTAAAGTCGCCTATAATTGCCACATTCTTGTCAATAAGGTTGCTTATGTTTATGAGTAATTATTTCATATATTTCGGGGCTCCCGTATTCGGCGCATAGACATTTATAAGTGTTATCTCTTCCTGATGGATAGACCCTGTCATTATTATATAATGCCCTTCTTCATCTCTTGTTACAGCCTTTAATTTAAAGTCTAGTTTGTCTGATATAAGTATGGCTACTCCAGCTTTCATTTGGCTTCCAGTAGCATGATAAATAATTCTCAATCCCCTCACTCTCAATCTACAGGTGTCCTCAGGTATAAAATGAGTCTCTTGTAGACAGAAAATAGATGGGTCTTGTTTTTTTATCCATTCTGATACCCTATGTCTTTTGGTTGGCGCATTTAATCCATTTACATTCAGTGTTATTATACAAAGATACGGGTTAAGAGTCATTGTGATGTCTGTATGTTTTATGCTTGTAGCGATGTCTCTGGTACTTTGTCTCACAGGATCCCCCTTAGGATCTCTTGTAGGGCTGGTTTAGTGGTGACAAATTCCTTCAGTTTTTTTTGGGGGAAGACCTTTATCTCTCCTTCGATTCTAAATGACAGACTTGCTGGATAAAGGATCCTCGGCTGCATATTTTTTCTGTTCATCACATTGAAGATCTCCTGCCAATCCTTTCTGGCCTGCGAAGTTTCAAAAGAGAGATCAGTCACGAGTCTTATGGGTCTCCCTTTATATGTGAGGGCATGTTTATCCCTTGATGCTTTCAGAATTTTCTCTTTATCCTTGTATTTTGCCAGTTTCACTATGATATATCGTGCAGAAGATCGATTCAAGTTACATCTGAAGGGAGTTCTCTGTGCCTCTTGGATTTCAATGCCTTTTTCCTTCCCCAGTTCTGGGAAGTTCTCAGCTATTATTTCTTCAAGTACCCCTTCAGCACCTTTTCCTCTCTCTTCCTCCTCTGGGATACCAATTATGTGTATATTATTTCTTTTTAGTGTATCACTTAGTTCTCTAATTTTCCCCTCATACTCCTGGATTTTTTTTATCTCTCTTTTTCTCTGCTTCCTCTTTTTCCATAATTTTACCTTCTAGTTCACTTATTCTCTCCTGTGCCTCTTCAATCCGAGCCGTGGTCGTTTCCATTTTATTTTGCATGTCGCTTAAAGCATTTTTCACCTCCTCCTGACTGTTCCTTAGTCCCCTGATCTCTGTAGCAAGAGTTTCTCTGCTGTCCTCTATACTGTTTTCAAGCCCAGCGATTAATTTTATGACTATTATTCTAAATTCACTTTCTGTTATATTGTTTAAATCCTTTTTGATCAGTTCATTAGCTGTTGTTATTTCCTGGAGATTCTTTTAAGGGGAATTCTTCCGTTTGGTTGTTTTGGATAGTCCCTGGAGTGGTGCGGACCTGCAGGGCACTTCCCCTGTGCTGTGGTGTATAACTGGAGTTCGTGGGTGAGGCCGCAGTCAGACCTGATGTCTGCCCCCAGCTCACTGCTGGGGCCACAGTCAGATTGGTCTGTGCCTTCTCTTCCCCTCTCCTAGGGGTGGGATTCACTGTGGGGTGGTGTGGCCCGTCTGGGCTACTTGCACACTGCCAGGCTTGTGGTTCTGGGGATCTGGTGTATTAGGTGGGGTGGGTAGGCAAGGCGCACGGGGGCAGGAGGGGCAAGCTTAGCTCACTTCTCCTTAGGTGATCCACTTCAGGAGGGGCCCTGTGCCAGTGGGAGTGAGTCTGACCAGCTGCTGGAGGCGTGGCTCTGCAGAAGTACAGCATTAGGTGTTTGCGAGGAGCAAGCAAGTTCCCTGGCAGGAACTGGTTCCCTTTGGGATTTTGGCTGGGGGATGGGTGAGGGAGATGGCGCTGGTGAGCGCCTTTGTTCCCCGCCAAACTGAGCTCTGTAGTCCAGGGGCTCAGCAAGTCTCCCTCCCTTTGTCCTCCAGCCTTCCCGCTTCCTGAGCAGAGCTGTTCACTTATGACCTCCCAGATGCTAAGTCACGCTTGCTGTCAGAACACACTCCCTCAGGCCCCTCCGCTTTTGCAAGCCAGACTCGGAAGCTCTGCTTGGCCGGTGGGCCTCCCCTCTACCCCGGCTCCCTCCCGCCAGTCAGTGGAGCATGCACCGCCTCACCACCCTTCCTACCCTCTTCTGTGGGCCTCTCGTCTGTGCTTGGCTCTGGAGACTCTGTTCTGCTAATCCTCTGGCAGTTTTCTGGGTTATTTGGGCAGGTGTAGGTGGAATCTAAGTGATCAGCAGGATGCGTGGTGAGCCCAGTGTCCTCCTATGCTGCCATCTTCCAAGGATCCCTGCTGACCTAAGCCAACTTATTTAATACTAAGAGTGCTTACTCTGTGCTCAGCCATTCTTCTAACAGCGTTATGCAAATTAACTCATTTAATCTTCACAAAAATCTTATGAGAAAAATACTATTATATTTTACAGATGAAGAAAGAGAAATTCATAGAAATACAGCAACTTGTCCAAGAATTTAGAAATAGTAAGTGATAGAGTCACATTTGGAACCCCTGAAACCCGGCTCTGTAATTTATGCTATCCTGACTACTAGATGATACTTGCATATCATCTGAATGTTCTTTTTCTCATTGCCAAAGTGCCAGAAACTCTCAATGAGTAATTTGACTGTTTTTCAGCATCTACTATGTTCTAGGCATACCCTCAAAAACAGCACATTAGAAAAAAAACAAAGTCCATTCTTTTGTTAAGAAATCAGAACAATTAGGACATGTTTATAACTTTAGAGTTTTCAAAGCCTTTTTTCTCATTTAACCCTAAAAACAACTCTGAGTTCAGCTAAGAAGGTATTTATATCTTCATTTTACAAATGAGAAAACTGAAGCTCAGAGATATTAAATTACTTGCTCAAGACCACACAGTTTGAGATTATAGAAGCAAGATTCAACCATCTTCTGACACTAGAAACTGTGCTTTCTTAATGGTTATATGCCATACTTCATGAAGGGAACATATCAACCACCTTGGACTCAGAATCACTATAGTCAAATGCTATAACAGTGGCTTTAAGTTTATAGGTGTTGCCACTCAAGTGATTAGAGGAAGTATTTTGGCTTTTAAAACCTGCCATCTCTATCATTGACAATCACTAGTATAAAGCCAAGGGACCCATCTTGGGCTGAGACAACAAAGTTTATGAATAATCCAAAATCATAACACCATGATCTTTTTTTCTAGCTCTGATATTTACCCTTGATAAGTCTTTGCCTTGTTTTATTCCTGTTTCTTTTTTTTAAATTTTTTAATGTTTGTATTTATTTTTGAGAGAGACAGAACATGAGCAGGGAAGGAGCAGAGAGAGGGAAACACAGAATCTGAAGCAGGCTCTAGTCTCTGAGCTGTCAGCACAGAGCCCAACACAGGGCTTGAACCCAGGAACCGTGAGATCATGACTTGAGCCAAAGTCGGATGCTTAACTGACTGAACCACCCAGATGCCCCTGTGCCTCAGTTTCTATAGGTCTCTTAACCACGTTAATAGTGCATGGACTACAAATTCTGTAATTAAAAAAATCATATGTGATCAAGTAATAATATAAATAAAAGCAAAAAATACTCTCACAATGATAGGATTGTACGAATATAAAAGGTCACTAATGAATTGTCTTTGGTTTTGATAAGTATGGGGCTTTTACTAGGTAGGAAGGAGTTATGGTTGCAAGTAATGGAATCCAGTCGAGCTCACTCCACTAAAAAGAGAAATTTAATTATTTAACCTACACAGGTATTTATAATTAAGCTTATAGGGATGTCTCACAGAACCAGAATTCTGCTCAGGCTCAGAAAAAAATAGAACAAGGTACTCAATGCCATCAGGACTCTCTGTCCCTCCCTCTGTTGTCTCTGCTTCTTTGGAATGTCTCCTGCTTCTCTTTTTTTACAGACCACTTTCTCCATTCTAAGTCAGAAAATGGCCACTGATAACATCTATACAGTTCAAGTTAGAAGACAGAATGCGCTGGAATCTCTTAATTCAAAAGACCAGATAAGGACTCTGATGGTACAAGGTTGGGTCACATGCCCATCCTTTGGCTAATGGATTATTGCCAGGAAAAGATAACATTGTAGGAATATAGTAGTTCTCAGTAACCATGTTAATAAGGGGATTCCTCTGAAAAAATTGAAGGACAGTTCTCTTCAAAGGGGGTTTCTGTGAAGACAATGAAATAAATAGGTTTGTTCTACAGAGGCAAAGAATGCATATTATACGAGTGAGATTTGGAGATGAGTTTCCCTGCATGTACCAACATGTCTGTGCTCTTTCCCAACCCTAACAATGTTTCATAAAAGATCTGTGCTTTGAGGCTACTGGAAAAAATGTCCAGGGATATTGACCATCAATTCATACTCTTCCTTTCTAGAAGAGTAGATGAATGATTAATTTTCTAGTGCACATACTTTGAGAAGTCTTTTAGCTCTGACATTTTATGGTTCTATTATTGTCAAATCTCCTATAGTTGGACCAGTCTTCATCCACTTGGTATAATTTCAGAGTAACCGGAGCTTTATTAATACTCCCCAGAATTCTATCATTAGTGCTCTATTTCTTTGTCTTAAGACAAAGCCCCCAATTCAATGCCCCTTTCCTTGGGAGTGGTCATTCATGAAGTTTTTTTCAATCATTGACACATTAATATGAATGAGTTGACCAGATCATTTTCTTAGAGCAGATTTACTTAGAGGAGGAAGAAGGGAAAAAGTTAAAAAGGCAATGGGAATTTGGGCTTCCTGTCAGGGAAGTGGAAAGTTGAGTACAAGACACAATGACTAGAAGTCTAGAAGTCGAAAGATAAAGGCTTTCTCTCTCAGTATAGATAGCCAGATGTCCCTGGCTGTACAAAGTACCTTGATACCTCCAGCAGTTGGACCTTGATGTTGACAATATTCTTATATTCACTCTAGTCTGGCAAGGCTCCTGACCAGAGTTCTGTGATAATATGCTCTTTGGTATCTACAGCTCATTATTTTAACCCCACTTGCAATCAAATAAGAACACAGCTACTAATAATTTCATTGGTAAAGTAATTTGCAGTTCACAAGAATGCTTCTATGTGCATTACCTAATCTGATTCTTGCAACTGCCTAATAAGGTATTTTTGGGCAGTGACTATCATTCCATTGAGAAACTGAGGCTCAGTGGAATTAAGTATTACAGGCACACAGCTATCATATGTCAGAAAAGCCTTGGCCTGTACAGTCTACAAGAATAAAGTTATTGTTTGCTTTAAAAAAAAACTTTTAACGTTTATTTATTATTGAGAGACAGAGAGAGACAGAGCATGAACAGGGGAGGGGCAGAGAGAGCGGAGACACAGAATCAGAAGCAGGCTCTGGGCTCTGAGCTATCAGCACAGAGCCCCATGCGGGGCTCGAACTCTCAACCTGTGAGATCATGACCTGAGCTGAAGTTGGATGCTTAGCCAACTGAGCCACCCAGGCACCCCAAGTTCTTGTTTGCTTTGTTCAGTGCTCTGTCCCTTGGCCCTAGCACTGAACCTGACACTTAAGAAAAACTCAATTATATTTTGTTGAGTAAGTTTACTTCACTTGGGTCCATATCTTCTCTGACTCTTAAACCTATGCTCTAAATAATGCCAGGAAACCAAACGAGAAGTGATATTTGAGGAATACATAGGCTCCTACATATACAAATTTTATTTAATCCTCATGAGAATTCTGAAAAGTAAGAGTTATCCTTTCTCTCTGAGACTCAGAGAAGTACACATTCTCACAGCTAGGAAGTGACAGAACTGAGATTTGAAACCAGTCATCTTGGCTCCACAGCCTTCAAAGTGTAATACCAATTCTCTTCATTTCCCAGAGTCAGAGTGAAAGGAAGGAGTCCACATAAGTCACTAAAGAGATAAAAGTCCTGGGAAAAGTGAGATATGATAATTAGTGTTGCTGGCACAAACTGCACTTATTTTTTTCTTAATAAAAAATCACTTTCCCCAAAACTCTTTTACTCCAAGAAGCTCACGTGGTGTGAGGACTAACAGAGCCTGAAGCCATTCACTTGTTGACTCTGATCCTTCTGAACTTTGAATGAGTTCAATACAATGTAAGAAAGAAAGCTTCCCATTTGTATATTATCTTCCCTGTCTTTCTTGGCAAAGTTTATGTCCTTTATTGGTTTATAGAAATGGCCACCACCTAATGAGGAAACTCAGTAATTATTAAATCACGCCATTTACTGTGCAGCAGAGTAACAATAATAAAAACGACAGTAATACTTTTAATTGTTTCTGTGTGCATTGTAATTTACAGTTTGAAAAGTTCTGTAGCTTCCAGTAACTCACTTTGGGGCTTTGGTCTCCTACTGTCATACTTTTTATCACTTTCATTCAATCTTCAAAATCAACTGGGTTTTCACTTACCACATTTTGCTCAAAAGTTTATTTCTTACTGTTTTTAATAAAACAGTGATGTCCAACCTGGTCCTGAAACATCCTGGTAAGCCTTTGCTCACATTATTTCCTCTCCTTGAATTTCCCTTCTTCCTCTCCTTTCTCTCTTTATCAAAAGCTTACTTATATTCTAATGCTCACCTCGAAGCTTACCTTTCCTTCAAAGTTGGCTCCACCCCAAGTCACAGTGCTCTTGTCTCTCTCAGAAGGCCTTGGATACTTCTTCCATTAACTTTGCATTTAACAGAGCATGTCTAATGTTATTTCGATGTATACATCCTACTTACCCAGGAAATAATTGATGTCCAATAAATGTTTCTTGATAATATTGCTAATGTTCCAATAACATACCAAGAATTCTCCTAAATATATAAAAATAAAATTAATTTTATTTCAGTTAAGAAATATTGAATGCTTACTCTAGGAAGATATAACATGCAATAGAAAGAAACTTGGATGTAGAATTATAAGCCCGAGTTGGAGCTCTAGATTAGTCATTTTTTCAGCTGTGTGAGTTTGAATAAGTCCTTATACATCTCAAAACTTTCAGTTTTCTCATATGCAAAAAGAGGTGAGAAATGCCTTCCTTGTATGGCACCTGCTAGCAGATAATAAATATTTTGTAAAATAAGGAATCAATATTTATTTCCTAGGGTGAGGGTGACTGTCAAATGAGATCATGTATTCAGGAGTGTTTTTCCAACTATCTCTGCAAAGAAAATAATCAGTAATCATAATCACACAAATGAAGAGGGTTTGGTCTGGGAGCCTGCCTACCAAGTTGCTGACAAACTCCTCTAGGGACATGAAATCAACACACAAAACATAACAACTAGAAAAATACTAGATGGATCAGAGTAGTATAAAAAGATTTCATGATGTTGTGAAACATGAGCAGAGTAGGGTGAAGAACAGACTCAATATAAAGAAACGTTTGAAGGAAAGCTGAAGATGGTATGGATGGGGTACAGAGTGTGAAGAGGATACCCTGGCTAAAGAAAAAAAATATGTAAAGGAAGTCTGAGAGAAAAAGTTGGCTGGATATGATAGGAACAGATTATAGAGGGTCTTGTAGTGTTTTGGAAAGAATTATGTGGAACTGATATGGGGAAAGACAGGAAGCTGTTATGTTTTTTGAACCATGGGGTGATATGTTACAGGTCATCTTTAGAAAGGTTAGAAAAAATTGGAAGATACAGGAAAACTGGAATCAACAAGACCATTTAGTCAGATCTTGACTTGGTCTATGGCTAAGGTCTTTGTATTTCTACAATATGACACTATATTACAACTGTTAGTTTTCTGGTCTCATGAAAAATTTGACAAAAATTTCAGGTATTGGATTTGGTCCTGAAACTGGCAACCTAAGACCCAGGAAAGGAGCGTTAACTTCTACCAACTCCTGCCAGTGGATTTCTGTTCCTTCATTTGTCACTAATCAAGTGTCAATAACCCCCAATAGCCAGGATCCTGAGGCCATCACAACCAAGTAATCGTCACCTATGAGGAATATTAAAGTGAGTGTTGGTGTTTCTGAAATCCTATGGTTTTCTCATCTGCAGAAGGGGGAATCGTAATATTACAGTGGGAAGAATAACCATTTTGTAATCTAGGAGACCTGGGCTCAAATTAAGACTGCTGCTTTCTATCTGTGCAGACTTGGGTAAATTATTTAACCACTTTGAACTTCCTCTGTAAGGATGGGGAAGATAATAACTTCTTTAATAAATAGTAATTATATACTTAATATGTGCCCGAGTCTTGCCTAGGTGTTGAAAATAGAATGGGTAATATATTAGGGTAAAATAGCTGATATAATAAACCTCCCAAATTTCTGTGGCTTAATATAAGTTTATTTCTTGTTTGCGTGAGAGCCCAATACAGATATTTCTGCTCAACAGACAGCATTTCTCCATAGTATTTCAGAGATCCAAAAGTCATCCCTAGGCAATGGTCTTTATCTTTGCCTATCCATTAGAATATTCTAAGAAGCTTTAAAAAAACTGATGCCTGGATGTCTACAAAGAGATTTAATTGACCTGTTATGCAGCAAAGGTATCAGAATTTTTTTTTAAGTTCCTAGGAGTTTCTAACATGCAGTCAAGTTTGGGAACCACTGTCCTAGGGCCTCCGAAGCCTCTGATTCCAGGCAGGAGAAGTATAAAGACAAAGAAGGAACACCTGCCTTTTAAATGTGGTGACCCAGAAATGACACACATTGCTTCTGTGTAAGAACTGGTTATATGTCACCTTTCCCCGACATATTAGGAGGGCTGAGAAATATAGCCTGTATCTTGGCAGTCATTTTTCAGCAATAACTTTATATTATAAACATATCATAATTAAATAGTCATGCCAACACTTGTAAACTTACAATTATGATAAGAGAAAGAAAGGTATCCATGCCATGAGTATGTAACAGATAAACTTGACATGGGTACTGAAGTCAGGGAAGTGTACCTTGATTAAAGTGATCAGTGAGTGGAGATCTAAAGCATTAGTAGAACTAGGCAAAGATAGGTGTGAAGAACTTTCCAAACAAAGAGAAAAGCACAAGTGAGGGCCCTGAGACTCACTAGACCATGGTTACTACAAGAATCAGTTAAGATGGTTTTTGCAAAAGAGGACTAATAAAAATACCGCACTATGTAGGGGTGCCTGTGTGGCCCATTTGAGTGTCAAACTCTTGATTTTGGCTAAGGTCATGATCCCAGGGTCTTGGGATAGAACTCTGCACTGGGTTCCACACTGAGTTTGGAGCTTCTTTAGGATTCTCTCTCTCTCTCTCTCTTTCTCTCTCTCTCTCTCCCCCTCTCTCCCTGCCCCTCTATCCCACTCACACACACTCTCTCTCTACAATAAAATGAATAAATAAATAAAACACTATGCAAATGCTATCATTTTAAATTGTCATTATTATTTATTTTCACACACTGTCCTGGAACCCTGACACTTATTTCTCTGAGCTCAACCAACCCAACATCATTCAACCTTGGAAGAACAAATGAGCCGCCAAGGTATATAACTTTGGAAATAGTGATAACGGTGTCAGAAAAGAACATGGGTTTTATTTTTATATTATATTAAAAACATGGAAATTAAATACTCACTGACTGACACATTCTATTAGCCATGATTTTGTAGATGTTGTAAAGTTTTTCCCCTTTGCTGCCCAGCAAAAGGAAAGCATCCTGTTAATATGTTTAATTACTTTATTTTTCTTACCTGGCTTGTGCTATTGTGGCTTTGGTTTTACAGCAAAATCCAGGGAAACATCTTTTTTTCCCTAAGTTTTTATTTAAATTCCAGTTAGTTAACATATAGTGTAATGTCACTTTAAGGTATAGAATCTACTGATTCATCACTTACATACAACACCCAGTGCTCATCACAACAAGGGTCCTCCTTAACACCCATCACCAATTTAATATGTGACAGCAGATCTCTTGGGATATAAAAGTGCAATGAGGGGCGCCTGGGTGGCTCAGTCGATTGAGCATCCGACTTAGGCTCAGGTCATGATCTCACAGTTGGTGGGTTCCAGCCCTGCATTGGGCTCTGTGCTGATAGCTCACAGCCTGGAGCCTGCTTCAGATTCTCTCTCTTTCTCTTGCTCTCTCTCTCTCTGTCTCTCAAAAATAAATAAAAGTTAAAAAATTTTAAAAAGGCTAAAATGAATGAGTATGTACCCCATGGAATTTAACTCGAGAGGCTCACTTTGTGAAATATTTGTATGGGCTCTAATTGCCTACTAGGACTAGACAGAGTCAGGGCAATGCAACTTTAAATGCCACTATTCCCCATTCTTTAAATATGACAGAGGGGTTCCTGGGTGGTTCAAGTGGTTGAGTGGCCTACTTTGGCTCAGGCCATGATCTCTGAGTTCTAACCCTGAATTGGGCTCACTGCTGTCAGGGCTCACTGCTGTCAAGGCTCACTGCTGTCAGCACAGAGCCCGCTTTGGATCCTCTGTCCCACTCTCTTTCTTCTGCTCCCCTGCTCGCGCTGTCTTTCTGAAAAATAAAACATTAAATAAAACATTAAATAAATAAACAAATAAATAAATAAGAATGAGAGAGAGAGAGAGAAAGAGAGAGAGATGGAGAGATATTTCAATTCTGAGTGAGGCATTCTGTCTGTTAAATGTCTCTTAGAGAACTTTTCCCGTATTCTATCACAGGGACTTGGCATTTTTTTCTTCTAGACCCAAGTACTTTATCATCCCCTTGCCATATCATCTATACACCTTGAGGAGATATGAATGTGGGAAATATGAATTTATATATATATTAGGATATATAATCCTAACAAATTGGATCTGGATGAGAAAGAGATTGGTAACCTTTAGGAGATCAGTTGGGCTAATATATCGCTTGAGACAGTAATGCACAGAGGTACTGCAGTACTGACTGCAGTAAATCAATGACAGGACATGAGCTAGAGTCTCAAGTCCTGTCTCACACCCAACTCTTCAGTCTGATTTGTGCTGTTTCTACTACACTCCACAATTAAACTCTTCCAGAGCCAAAATGACTAGAATGGTCTTTTTTTTAACCTACTTAAATCAGTTGATTCTTAGATTATTTCAACCAACATTTGTTGAGTGCTGACTATGTGAAGTGTTGGTAATGTAGAAATAAATAAGAAGTCTTCTTTGTTTCAAGCAGCTGATGACAAATGTGGAATACTCAGGAAATCAAAGATATTACAACACTGTGTGATAAAAGCTATAAGGCATGAACAGTGTGCTATGAGAAGACAGGAAGAATAGAGTAAAGGGGTAAAGGAAGGCTTCTCAGAAAAAATGATAATTGACCTTGTTCTCAAATAATTGTTATGAATTCACCAAAGAAGGGAAGGAGAAAGGGACTAATTAGGAATAAGGAATAGCATGAGCTTTAAATGAGTGGGGAATTATAAATTTTATGTGGTTAGAGAATATAGTGAGTTTAGAATATAAGTTTAGGTTAGAGCAGCTTAAATAGAATAAAACCAATGAATTCTTGCTTTATTTTGTCGGCTTCTGGAAAAATATTGCACATTTTTAAAAAGGTGTGACATAGATTTGTTTATTAATTCATATATTTACTGCATTCCAAGTGATCTTTCAAACTGATAAATCTTCTCTGCTTAAAACTCCTAACTGGCTCCTCATTGGCTTTAGGATATAAGATAAACTACTTTTTAAATATATATATATGAAATTTATTGTGAAATTGGTTTCCATACAACACCCAGTGCTCATCCCAACAGATGTCCTCCTCAATGCCCATCACCCACTTTCTCCTCACCCCCACCCCCATCAACCGTTAGTTTATTCTCAGTATTTAAAAGTCTCTTATGGTTTGCCCTCTCTGTAACTTCCCCCTCCCTCTTCTCCCACCCTGGTCTTCTGTTGAGTTTCTCAGGATCCACATAAGAGTGAAAACATATGGTATCTGTATTTCTCTGCCTGACTTATTTCAACTAGCATAACACTCTCCAGTTCCATCCACGTTGCTACAAATGGCCAGATTTCATTCTTTTTCATTGCAAAGTATTCCATTGTATATGTAAACCACAACTTCTTTATCCATTCATCAGTTGATGGACATTGAGGCTCTTTCCATAATTTGGCTATTGTTTTTTTTTTTAATATGAAATTAACTGTCAAATTGGTCTCCATATAACACCCAGTGCCCATCCCAACAGGTGCCATCCTCAGTGCCCAACACCCACTTTCCCCTCCCTCCCACCCCCCATCAACCCTCAGTAAAAAGCTTCTGCACTGCAAAGGAAACAATCAACAAAACTAAAAGGCAACCAATGGAATGGGAAAAGATATTTACAAATAACATATCAGACAAAGGGCTAGTATCTGAAATCTATAAAGAACTCACCAAACTCCACACCCAAAAAACAAATAATCCAGTGAAGAAATGGGCAGAAGACATGAACAGACACTTCTCTAAAGAAGACATACAGATGGCCAATACGCATATGAAAAGATGCTCAACATCACTCCTCATCAGGGAAATACAAATCAAAACCACACTGAGATATCACCTCATGCCAGTCAGAGTGGCTAAAGTGAACAAATCAGGAGACTATAGATGCTGGAGAGGATACGGAGAAACAGGAATCCTCTTGCTCTGTTGGTGGGAATGCAAACTGGTGCAGCCGCTCTGGAAATCAGTGTGGAGGTTCCTCAAAAAATTAAAAATAGATCTACCCTATGACCCAGCAATAGCACTGCTAGGAATTTACCCAAGGGATACAGGAGTGCTGATGCATAGGGCACTTGTACCCCAAAGTTTATAGCAGCACTTTCAACAACAGCCAAATTATGGAAGGAGCCTAAATGTCCATCACCTGACAAATGGATAAAGAAATTGTGGATTATATACACAATGGAATACTACGTGGCAATGAGAAAGAATGAAATATGGCCCTTTGTAGCAACGTGGATAGAACTGGAGAGTGTTATGCTGAGTGAAATAAGTCATACAGAGAACGACAGATACCATATGTTTTCACTTTTATGTGGATCCTGAGAACGATAATCTTAATGTAACATCTAAGACTCCGATGACTACTACTCTATCTACCTCCCTCTCCACTCTCATTTATCACCATCACAAACCTTGTGCTTAAAATATTAATTGTCTTGACTCTTCATAGTTCCCTGAACAGGGAGTGCTGTTAGACACTCCTTTCCATTTGCTCTTTTTCATTCTTTGGCACTAATTTTTCATTGTTTTCCCCCTAACTAACTCTTTTGAACACTACCTGTTGACTTCTCCTCCAGGAAGTTTTCCCTAAATGCCCCTAGGGTGGCTTGGGTGCTTCTCCGCAATGCTTTCAAGACATCAAGTTCTCATCCTTTGCCTATCATTAATCACATTATATTGAAATCATGTGTTTAGTACTCTGGCTTTGTAAACAGGCTGTGAACTCCTGAAGGGCATGGACTTCAGTCCACTTTATTTCCCTATTTTTTAGTGCTGGCCTGGCACAGAGTTATTGGCTCTGTAAGTGCATGTTGAACTGAACTGAGAGTTGGCCAGTTAGAAGCTTTTGGTAGCCTACCTAGGTTCCCATGACTGTAAAATCAATTCAGGTTTCCTATGCCCCAGAGCCAAGGGCCAAAGTCAACATAGAACTTTAAGCCATGCCTGAGGGGCTTCTGAAATCAGATTATTTTAAGAGAGTCAACTGGTTTTGGTTAAGGTAAGGGTGAAAGCTAAATTTCAACAGTATGCAGACAATCAGACACAGCTAAAGGCCAGGAGTTGAAGAAACATCCTCCCTCACCTTTGCTCTCTGACAAAAGTGTTGAGGTGGTGTGGTTTAGCCTGGCACACAGTCCACTCAGGAGGCAGGTCAGGGAGGTGGAACCAGCCAAAGGATTGACTGGAAATGTTCCCAGTCCCAGGCTTGGGCTAAGGCTGGAACCCCAGGCCAAACCCTAGCTGGGTTACACTGCTGCAGCTCCTCATTGTCATAATGCTACTGCAAAAAGGGACATTCTAAGTAGTCCACAGTTATATCTTATGTGTAATTAAAAGCATATACCCCTTCCAACTCCCTTTTATGGGAGAGAGCAAAGTCCCCTCAGAAGCCCTGGGGAAAATAAGCTCAGAATGAACATATTTGTCCACAACTCCCATTTCCAGTTGAGGCCTCCACAGCACCAGAAAAAAACAGAATATACAATTCTAGAAAATTAGTTAAATTAGTTATTTAGCCCTAGAAACAAAATGTATATGTGAAACTACTGTGATTATTTTCCACCTGTGTTTGTTTATTTATTCCAGATTTCAGTCAAACCGGTTTCTGTGTACAGACAAAGTCTAAATGCCAGCCCACAGACAAGGTATTGCTGAGCATGCTTTTCTTAATAATATGAAATGCTCCCCTGCTAAGCACCATCTTCAGAGTAAGGTGTGTGTATGAGGGCCAGAGATGAAACAGCCAATACTTCTCTCTTAGTGCATTCAGTATTGGATCTGGGCAAAATCCCACCAGATTTTATGGCCTCTTTATTTGGCTTTTGCTATTTTACCAAAAGGAAAGTACAGCCACTCAGCTACCACAGATGTGTCAAAGATCACATTATGTGGTAGTGGCAGTTCTGAGAAAAGACCCAGACCCACAACTACCTATTCTATCCAAGTCCAGTGTTTTCTTTACCTACCAAGGATTTCATCTTCAAAGTATATATTTTTATAAATATTAACCAGTGAAGGCTCTGTCCCAACTGTGTGGGATGTAAGCAGCAGTCATGCACTGGTCCAGTGAATAAATGTGAAGTGGCAAGAAGCCAAATATGGGTTGTTAATTTTCGTTAAGAGAGATCCTGGACTTTTTTAGGGAAGGTCAGTGAGAGTCACAGAAATAGTATCCTTTTAAAATATTGATAAAAGTCCATCTAGTCAATTCTTCTGTCTCTAGGAAGTTATCATGTAAACTAGTAAAGTCTCTGGTTCTTTAGCATTATTAGGAGACTTCTATTTTCTCTTTCTACAGCATTCCACAATGTGATCATCACATACGGGATTATAGTTTAATAACCATTAAATTTATCAGTTTTCTAACAAAGGACAGTTTGAATTTGAGAATCACTAGTGTGTTCTGGTCTCTGTGTAAACAGGGAACAGACATGGCTTCATGAGCATACAATCTATGCAGTCTCACAGATCCCCATAACTAGACAGAATTGGAGGTTTGGTTTAATGATTTTCCATCCCTCTCAAAATATTTTAACAATTTTAAATTGCAAATTACATAGCCAAACCTGACAGTTTCGCATCCTCCCTGACCCTATGCATGTCTGTATTTCTGAAACATACACTACCAATTCTGAGCCCATCTAGCATTGGAAATATAAGAGGTGGCATTATGAAATTTTAAAGACATGTATGAGGATATTGCGAATCTGAAACTCCTCTCCCCGAGTGTATGCTTCAGAGAGAACAGGTGTTGGTAATTTCCATTTAGGCATAACTTATGGAAGTTATGTCCAGAAATGAGGATCATTTAAAACAAACAAACAAACAAACAAACAAACAAAACAATCAAAAAGTACTCTAGTGCCTCATATTTAACCTCTAGCCATTCTCATTTTGAATCTATTCAGGGTACATGTTGTAACAAGGAGAAATACCTAAGTGCCAAGCTTCCAGGCTCTGCCAGGCCTGTGAAAAGCACACATGGCTCTTTCCCCTTTGTACTTTAATTGGTGGGAAAAGTTATAGAAAACTGTGTTGGCAAAGCTTTGGAGTAGTGCAGGAGGCAGAACAAAATCCAACTCACTCGTTTCACAGCTGTCCTGGCTCTTTCCTGACAGCTTCAAAAGTTAGTTTTTGTGAAGTATGAAGCTCTGACTCCAAACAGGCCCCAGAAGAAACAGGGCCCTGTGGAGCCAATTGCATAGTGTTTAGTTCCTGACCACAAAGCTTCTTGAAGGTTCATAGTTCTTCATCAGAGAATGTTCATTCTAAACTTGACAATTAAACTAGTACTGCTTGGCTTGTTCCCTAGGGTAACAAAGTAGCAAACTGAGAGGCTAGGGGCAAGACACAATTGACTGTTTTTTTTTTTTTTTCACAGTTGACTCTTGTGGAAGTGTGAAGTCATTTTTTACCCATAGAGTTTATATCTAGGCTTTAGTCCATATAGAAGAAAAGGGGAGGAGAGTCAGCCAGCACTTGCACAACTTGCATTTTTTAATCACTTTTAATTTACAATTTTTCTATTTGCAAACTTGTCCTAGATAACCTTGAGAGTCTTTTCTGGCCATGAAATCCTGATATAACTGTAAAAAATAATTCTGAGAAAACACAACCTGGCTTGAAAAGTTCCTGAGTCTACACCCATGGTTTTATGCTTGAGTTCGAAGCTATATCTCCAACATTTAAGGAGATCTATCAGTCGCCTGGGTGGCTCAGTCCGTTAAATGACCAACTCTCGATTTTGGCTCAGGTCATGATCTCATGGTTCACAGAATTAAGCCCTGGAACAGGCTCCTCACTGATAGCATGGAGCCTGCTAGAGATTCTCTCTCTCTCCCTCTCTCTCTGCTTCTACCCCGCTCACACTCTGTCTCTCTCTAAAAATAAATATTTTTAAAAATAACAAGATCTGGTGTATGTTCAGGGCTTTGGGATAATCTTGACAAAGGTTATCTTGAAGAGAGAAACCTTATTTCTGTTCATCTTCCAAATAGAGTAAAAAGGAAAAAACAGGGGCACCTAACTGGCTCAGCTGGTTAAGCATCAAACTTGATTTTGGCTCAGGTCATGATCTCATGGTTAATGAGATCAAGCCCTGTGTCAAGTTCTATGCTGACAGTGCAGAGCCTGCTTGGGATACTCTCTCTCCCTCTCTCTTTCTCAAAATAAATAAACCTTAAAAATAAATAAAAGGGAAAAACAGATGACCAGGTTTTGGTCTGGTTTTTGTCCCATAGTGAACATGTGACCTTTTACCTCTCAAAACCTCAATTTTACTATCTGTCAAATGGGAATGATTATCCTTGTTCTATCTACCACATCAGTTGTTGTAAGATCAAATACAATCATAAAATTTTCAATAAATATTTATACCTGGTAGTACAAGATACTATTTTGTAAATAAAGGGGCAAAGGCTAAAGAATTATACAAGAAAGAACTATGAGGCTTCTCAAGAAGTAGAGCTTACTTCCACCTGCAGGAGTCTTGGAAGGTTTCATAAGCAGGGGCATGTAAGCTAACATTATGACATTGAAGAATGTTCAAATTTACCCATAAGGAGACTGGATCAAGTGGGGGTTGTGGGAAGAGCAGGTCTAATATCAACAAAGGCAAAGACTTCAAGAAAACACAGATTGTGTGTGTGTGTGTGTGTGTGTGTGTGTGTGTGTGTGCACATGCATGGATGTGTGTGTGCATGTGACAGAGATGGGAGAGAGAGAGAGAGCATTTCATATTGAATAAAATACAAAGTAAAGACTCATACTTGTTCAAATTCCCAAGGCAAATATGTCAGAGTGCCCAGTTTTTTTCTGTCTTACTGTCTGGATCTCTCACTTTAGGGGAAAACATGAAGCAAGAGTAGTTTGTACAATCCCATAATTAATATTTTCTTCAGGCTTTTCTCTTGTCTGTTTTACTCAGGCGTGGCAGAAGCAGCTGCCTGGCAACCACCTGTTCCTGGCTACAGAGTCTGCAAGGAGACACAAAGCCAAGTTGGGTAGTAAGATCTATAGTTTCTTGGCATCAAGTGAAAAGTGGACATTTAATTGTGAACATGATGGGTCCCAGAGAGGCCCTGGTTTCCTCTCATAATTCTTGGGGAAAATGTCACCTTTTGCCATTCTCTACAGATGTTAGCACTGTGCTTTTGGTCCCAACTCTGCCTCTAATTCATCCTGATATCTTGGCCAGGAAACTTTTCCTTTCTTGGTTGTTGTTTCTCATCTGGAAACCAAGTGTGTTACAAAAGTAATAGAATGGTTAAGCAAGGAATTCCATTGACATCCAAATGCAAAGAATTTGTCAGTATACAAGAATGTAAAACAAAACAGTTGAGGCAAGAGCAGTAGAAACATGGAGTTCAGTTTAGTCTGTTACTGTTGGGCAAGTCCTTTCCCTACACTGAGGCTCACTATACCTTTTGTAACATTGAAGTGGGGGTGGCCTGTGGTTGAACTACAGAATCTCTATGTACCTCTAAGCACTTACATACTGTAAATTTGTGCACTACTATTAAAAGAAGGAAGCAGGTCATAAAATTCAAGTACATGAATAATTCTGTAAAGGTGTATGTGTGGACACTGGCTAGGATCAGGAAATCCCAGACTGATTTAAATAACTATGTTAAGGATCCTGGGAAAATGGCGGCATAGGAAGACGCTGGGCTCACCGCGGATCCTGCTGATCACTTAGATTCCACCTACACCTGCCTAAATAACCCAGAAAACCGACAGAAGACTAGCAGAACAGTCTCTGGAGCCAAGCGCAGAGGAGAGGCCCACGGAAGAGGATAGGAAGGGCGGCGAGGTGGTGCGCGCTACACGGACTGGCGGGAGGGAGCTGGGGTGGAGGGGCGGCCCGCGAGCCAAGCAAAGGCCCCGAGTCTGGCTTGCAAAAGCGGAGGGGCCGGTGGAGTGTGTTCGCCAGCAATCGGGACTTGACATCTGGAAGGTTATAAGCTAACAGATGTTTAATGTAGCATTCATTATATTTGTGAACAATTTGAATTCTCATATCTATTACTCTCAAGTTGATTGAATATATATTTCCACACAATGGAATACTCTGTAGTCACTGAAATGGAATAAGACCAATCTATATCTGTTGAACAAGGAAAGATGTACAGGAAGTATTAGGTTCAAAAAGTAAATTGTAAAACATTAAGTTGTATGATCATACATATGTATGATCAACAATAATATGTGAATAGGCATATATATATATATATATGAAGTGCATAAAATAGATTATATAGTTACATATATTAATTGTGTATATTATTATATTGGATATATTATATGTTATATTTTGTATTTAATCTAGAGCAGTTCATCAAATGACAGCCCATGGGCCAAATTCAGCCCTACCTCTTGTTTTTGTAAATAAACTTTTATTCGAACAGGACCATGACCATTTGTTTATTAATTGTCTCTGACAGCTTTCATGCCCACAAAACCTAAAATATTCACTACTTGATTCTTTACAGAAAAAAATTCCTGTGGCCTGATCTAGAGAAATGTATGCTGTACCATTAACAGTTATTACCTCAGAGTGATGAAACAATGAGAGATTCTCATTTTCTGAGGCATGTTTCTTCAAAGGAAGACTGTACCCTTCATCTGATTTCCTTAAATGGTTACATCTTACATAATTAGAGTATTGATATCAAAACCAAGAATTTGACATTGGGAAAATGTATTATATAGTTCTGTGTCATTTTATTATCACAATACAGAACTTTTCCATTACTACAAAGAGCTCCTTTGTATTGATCCTTTATACTTACACCCAGGTCTCTTCTCACCCCATTATCTCTAACTCCTTGAAAAAACTAATCTTTTCCCCATCTCTATAATTTTGTTATCTCAAGAATGTTATATAAATGGGTAATACAATGTGTAACAATTTGAAATTGTCTTCTTCCACTCAATACGATGCCTTTGAGACTCATCTAAGTTGTGTGTATCAACAGCTCATTATTTTTACTGCTGAGTGGTATTCCATTGTATGGATGTGTTATACTTGATAGTTGTTTACACATGGAAGGACAATAGATATATTTAATTTTTCAAGTCTATTTAAAATTAATGTTTTAACACTTTGAGTGTAATGTAGAAATCTTATCATCATACAGGCCCTTTTATCCTTCCATTTTATGTGTTAGTTATCATATATATTACATTTGCATACATTGAAAACTCCACTAGTGTTATCATTTTTGCCTTCAACCATCATGCTTACTTAAAAAAATTTTTTTTAACATTTATTTATTTTTGAGATAGAGCACGAATGGCGGAGGGTCAGAGAGAAGGAGACACAGAATCTGAAACAGGCTCTAGCCTCCGAGCTTTCAGCACAGAGCCTGATGCGGGGCTCAAACTTATGGACTGTGAGATCATGACCTGAGCCGAAGTTGGTTGCTCAACCGACTGAGCCACCTAGGCGCCCCCCATCATGCCTACTTTAAAGAAATTAAAAAGAGAAAAAAATTGTCTATTACATTTACACAGATATTTATCTTTTTATTGCTGTTTCTTCATCTCTGATATTTCAAGTTACTCCCCGAAATCATTTTATTTCCATCTAAAGAGCTCCCTTTATCATTCCTTTCAGAGCAGGTCTGTTGGTGCTGCTTTTATTTTTCATTCATCTGAAAATGTCATTATTTCAACTTCATTCCTAAAAGTTATTTTTACTATATATAAAATTCAGGTTGACAGTTGTCTCAGTACTTTAAAGATGTCTTCTTGTTCCCATGGTTTCTGATGAGAAATTTCCAATCATTTGACTGTTTCCCCATATCAAATGCATTGGTTTTCTGTAACTGACTTCAGGATTTTCGTTGCTGTTGTTGTTGTTACCTTTGACTTCTAGCATTTTTTTAATGTTTATTTTTTAGAGAGAGAGAGAGAAAGAGAGAGGAGAGAGAGAGAGCGCGCACGTGCATGAGAGCAGGGAAGGGGCAGAGAGAGAGGACAGAGGGTCTGAAGCAGGCTCTGTGAAGACAGCAGAGAGCTTTGTGTGGGGCACAGACTCACAAACCACAAGATCATGACCTGAAGCAAAGTTGAATGCTTAACCAACTGAGCCACACAAGCGCCCCAGTTTTTAACAGTTTTATGTGTCGAACAGTACGCTGTGTCTAGATGTGGATTTATTGAATTTATCAATTTGATATTTGGCTGAGTTCCTTGAATCTGTAAGTTTATGTCTTTCACCAATTTGGGAGTTTTCAGCCATTATTATTTCACACAATTTTCCCCCCTAACATACTTTTTCTTTCTGGCACTCTGATAACACGACTATTAGACCTTTTGGTATTGTCCCATAATACCTGAATGTCCACTCATTTACTCTTCTTCAGAGTAGATAATTTATATTACCCTGTTTTCAGGTTTACTAACACCTTCCTGTGATCTCCAATCTGATATGGAATGTTTTTAGTGAATGTTTTATTTTAGTTATTGTATTTTCCAGGTCTAAAACTTTCATTTCATTCCTTTTTATAGCCTCTATTTCTCTGCTAAGACATTCTATCTTTCCATTAATTTTCAGTGTTTTTCTTTACTTCTTGTTTATACTAGTTATTTTATGTGTTTTTTTTTGATCACTGTAACATCCAAGCCATCTCAGGATTGCCATATTTTGATTATTTTTTCCCTTGAGAGTTAAGTTCTTAGTTTTTTGTATGTTGAGTGATTTTTATTATAGACTGGACATTTTAAATATTGTGTATGAGACTCCAGGTCTTGTTTTGAGTCTATTGAGAATGTTACTAATATTTTGCTTGTATTGGAAGGCTTCAGTTCTCACGTTCTAATCCACCTTCTGTGGATTGTGGTTTGAATATCAATTCAATTTTCAAAGCCTTTAAAATACTATTCAGATCTCTCCCATGTGTCTATAGTCCATGGATGTACTGGCCCAGAGGCCAGTCTGTGATCCAGGTAGTAGTCTACTGCATAGTTCAGTTCTGCATGCCTTTTTAGGGTCAAATCTTCACATGTGCAGCTTGGGAGTAAGCCCACAAATTCATAAACATCTTTATGTTGACTATTTCATGAGTTTTCTCTTCTTTGTGATCAATTTAACACTCTCTGGATCCCAGAGACCCTTTCCTGGTCCTTTGGCTAAAAAGTCAGAGCTTTTTAGTGTCCTCACTAGGCCACACACTTCCTATAAATGGGTCTGCCTCCAAGCTAAGCAATCGGAGAAAAGACAATAGAATTTCCTCCCACATTCTTTTAACTGCAATTATTTTGCTCAAAGTAAAGGAGTCTTCTCCCTAAGAATTTTAGTTTCCCATCTGTCTATCAATACTGTTACCCCAACCATGACTTTGCACCTTGCAAGTTGGAGCTTGCCTGAAGGTTGGAGATAGAAAAAACAACAACAACAACAACAGGGGATTTCTTCCACTTTATCTCTATAAGTGTTATTTCTGGTCCTTAGGCCAAAAAAAAAAAAATGAAGCCTTTTCTTGGAGCTCTTTTTGTCTGTATTTATTGTGCAGTTCTGGACTTCATGATGCCCTTGAGTTTAGGATAGAGGATATATAAGGAAAAATCTAGGAAATTGATTGGTGTATTGCTTGAACTTTAGTTTTTGTTTCCTTTTACAATTTACCAGCTACCATTTACTCTATAGAGTTCTTGTATACTTCCTTCTTGCCTTCTGTACAGGAATTTTAGTTGCATTCAGTGGGAAAGACAAATTGGAGTGTAATTCTCCATCTTAATCAGAAAAGGAACTTCTTCATTTTTTGGTTACTTATTTACTACTACTACTAATAAAAATATCAGAAATAACCTAAATATCCAACATAAATACCATTTGACATACTCACTCAAAGGAATAATATGCAACAATTACCATTTTAATTAAGAAAACTGTAACACTATGGACAAATGTTTCCAATATGGCATTATTTTTTTAAGTGAAACAAAATTACATATACATTAAGATTACAAGTGTATAAAATAGGTGTAGACACAAAAGGTAAATTTTGCTTGGGAGTGTTCATAAGATCATGGCTTTATGTTTATGCTTTTTCTTGGTGAAAATATCCTTTTATGTTGTTAGAATGATAAGATTATCATTGCTATGTCATAAAGTATTTAATAATGTATCATGAACTATATCTATTTTAAAAATTCTTTAGATCTTTAGGATAATAAGATGCATTCAGTTGATAACTCCATATGGAACTTTTTAAAAATTATATTTACTTATTATTTTTAAATCTTAAACTTGTTTTTGTTTTGTTTTTTTAAAATTGTCTGGTTTCTGTATATAGCCTTAACATAAGTGACCAAATCCACTCTGTAAATTCTGAAGCAAACCATGTAACATTTTGACAATGTAACTCTCTCTTCATTTGATTGTCAGTCTGAATGAGGGGGTTTTGAATTTGACCAAAGTTTCTTTAGGATCAAGCCTGATAATTAATCTAAGTAGCTTGGCTTGGCATACTGGGAGTTCTCTTACTTGATTGTTACAGTTTATCTTGGATGTTGGAGAGGGCAACTGAATCTTCTAGCTAGAACAGAGAACCAGAATCCAGGGTGCTTGGCTAGCTGCTCTGGCCAGCTGCTTCTCCATCTTGATACTTGGCTTACACAAGACCATACTCTCTCAGGGTCACCTCTTCTGAAAATCTTGGCAATTGAATTCCATACATATGCTGATGGCTTTGTAAACCTTAATTTGTGGGTGCCAATTGTTATTCACCACTTTAAGTATATTTTTTCTTCCCTTCCTTCAAAAATATCCCATTTTAAGAGAATTACTTTAGATGTGTCTCTGGAGAAGTTTGGGGAGATGGCAGAGTAGGAGAACCCTAAACTTACCTCCTCCCAGGTTTAAAACTAGATACCACTTTCATCCAAATATATAAACCAGAGAATAATCCAAAGACTGGTAGAAGAAACTCTACAACTAAATGTAGAGAATAGGCCACATGGGACAGATTAGGAAGGGCAAAAACTGAGGTCAGTAGCTGCCTTCAAGAGGAAGGGAACTGCAACCATGAAGAGGAAAAAGCACTAGGGAGCCCACATCAGAAAAAGGAATCCCCATAACACCTGGCCTTGAAAACCAGAGGGGCTGAATACCTTGAGTTTTTATAACCAATGGAACTCAGAGCCTGGAGCTTTAAAGGTCAGCTGACACAGCACTAGGTGAGCCAGGAGAGTGAGTGATAATTAGGTCTCCCTCCTTAAAGAAACAACACCCCAAAGAGAGGCAACATAGAAACAAAAGCCTGTAAAAAGGGAGAGAGATCTTTTATACTGGTTTCAGGGCATGTTCTGGGACTTTTCTGGGAACAAAGGAGTTGTTCCTACTCCACACCTTAGCATAAACACAGAGCCACATGCAGGAGGCACCTCGGTGCAGACACTTGCTACCTAACCCATTAGCAGGGTGCCTTGCCCAGGAGTTCTGAGGACTCACCCACCCCAACCTGCTCGCCATGAGCTCAGTGCCAGTTTTGCTAATGCCATGCTTAAACCCTGACCAGCCACTGCCTGCATAGATGCTGAATGTCCCTGGCTGCCACCATCACTGCCATGCGCCTTGCCTCTAGTGGCCACTGGGCTGTGGGAGATCAGGCCTGGAACTAGAGGCTCAGTGAAAATTTTGCTAACACTACTCCCTGATCCTGAGCCCTTCTGCAGTAGATCCAGCTTGCCCATTTCTCATAAACATCACTGAGAACAAGCACAGCCCACAACAGGCAAAGAGTCAGTGAAGACTTCAGGACTGAAAGGAAAAGCAACTCAGGCACAATAACAGGATATAAGCAGCACACTTAAGAGACTTCCTTAAAGTGCCAAGTTCTGGAGAATAGGGGACACTGCACTGCAGGACACTATAGGACTTCTTCATAAAGCCACTGCTTCAAAACCAGAGGACATAGCTAACTTTCCTACAGAACAGACAAAGGAGGTAGACAAAATGAGGAGACAGAGAAATATGTCTCAAATGAAAGAACAGGACAAAATCACAAAAGGAGATCTAAACAAAAGAGAAATAAGTAGTATGCCTACTACAATATTTAAAAAGAAATTATCATAAAGATACTCACTGATCTTCAGAAAAGGGTGGATGATATCAGTGATACCTTTGACAAGGAGATAAAAAAATAATATAGAAGACATGAAGAACTCAATAAATGAGATTAAAATAACATAGATGGGATAAATAGTAGGCTACAAGAAGTAGAATATATTAGTGACCTGGAGGATAGAGTAATGGAAAAGAACCAAGCTGAACAAGTGAGAGGCAAACAAATAATGCAAAAAGAGAGTAGACTTAGAGAACTCTGTGACTCCATCAAGCATAATTAACATTTTCATTATAGGGATCCTAGAATGATAAGAAAAAGAGATGGGAGCAGAACATGTATTTGAAGAAATAATAGCTGAAAACTTCCCAAATATGGGGAAGGAAACAGAGATCCAGATCTAGGAAGCATAGAGATCCCTTAACAAATTTTACCCAAGGACCCAAGGAGGTCCACACCAAGACACATAGTGATTAACATGGCAAAAATATAGTGATAAAGAAATAATTTCATACATTGTAAGAGAAAAGAAGACAGTTATATACAAAGGAAAATCCATAAGGCTATGAGCTTAGTTTTCAGCAGAAACTTTGCAGGCCACAAGGGAGTTTGATGATGTATTCAAAGTACTGAAGGGGACAAATCTGCACCTGAGAATACTTTATCCAACAAGACTGCAATTCAGAATAGAAGGGGAGATAGTGTTTCCCAGACAAACAAAAGTTAGAAGAATTCATGACAACTAAGCCAGCCCTACAAAATATAAGGGGGACTCTGTCACTGGAAAACCATAACTAAGAGTACAAACTTAGGAAGCACAAAAGCAAAAAGCAATAAGTATATCTGTAAAAATCAATCAAGAGAGGCACAAAATAAAAGGATGTGAAAGAGGATACCAAGCATATTCAAAGATGAGGGAACAGGAATAAAGAATGGGTTCACAATTAAGCGACCGTCAGCTTAATACAGACTGCTACATTATCTGTAAACTTAATGGTAACCACAAATGAAAAACCAGAAAGAGATATGCCAAGAAAGTAAGAAACACAAGTATATCACTAAAGAAAACCAGCAAACCAAGGAAGAGAGAGACAGAGAAAAGAAAGGATCAGAGAAAAACTACAAAAAGTAACCACAAAGCAAGAAACAAAATGACAATAAATACATATTTATAAATAATTACTTTGAATGTAAATGGACTAAATGCTCCAATCAAAAGACAAAGTATGACAGAGTACATTAAAAAAAGTCTCACCTAACTGTTGCCTCCAGGACACTCATTTCAGAACTAAAGAAACCTAGGAGCACCTGGGTGGCTCTGTTGGTTAAGCATCTGACTTTGGCTCAGGTCATGATCTCATGGTTCATGAGTTTGAGTCCCACATCGGGCTCTGTGCTGACAGCTCAGAGCCTGGAACCTGCTTCAGTTTCTGTGTCTCCCTGTCTCTCTGCTCCTCTTCTGCTCACATTCTGTCTGTCTGTCTCTCTCTCAAAAATGAATTAACATTAAAAAAAAAAGAGCTAAAGAAACTTGTAGGCTGAAAGTGAGGTGATGGAGAAACATTTATGCAAATGGTTTCATAAGGAAGCCACAGTAGCAATACTTACATGAGACAAAATAGACTTTAAAACAAATAGTATAAAAAGAGACAAAGAATAACACTATATAATAATAAAAAGGAAAATGCAGGGGCAACTGGGTGGCTCAGTCAACTGAGCATCCAACTTGATTTTGGCTCATGTCATGATCCTGGGATCAAGCCCCTCATTACATTCCATGCTGAGCATGGAGCATGCTTGTATTGTCTTTCTCTCCTTCTTCCTCTCTCTTCCCCCTCTCTAAAATTAAAAAAAGAATAATAATTACAAAATAGATAATTGGAAAATTCAACAAGAAGATATAACAATTTTAAACATATATGAAACCAAAATAGGAGCACCCAAATTAAAAAAAAAAATTAGTAAGAACATAAAGCAACTGATCAATAGTAATTCAATAATAGTAAGGGGTTTTAACATCCCATTTAAATTGATAGACAAATAATCCAAACATAGACAATCAACAAGGAAAGAGTGGCTTTTAATAACACTCTGTACCAGATGGACTTAACAGATATATGCAGAACATTTCATCCTAAACCAGCAGAATACACATTCTTTTCAAGTACACATGGAACATTCTCCAGAATAGATCACATATTAGGCCACAAAATAAGCCTCAACAAATTCAGAAAGACTGAGGTCATACCATGCATCTTTTCTGCCCACACCACTATGAAATCGGAAATCAACCACAAGAAAAAATCTGGAACCACAAATATGGTGAAGTTAAATAACATGCTACTAAAGAATGAATGGGTCAGCCAAGAAATCAAATAAGAAATCAAAAAGTACATGTAAACAAATGAAAATGAAAACACAATGGTCCCAAACCTGTGGGATGCAGAAAAAGTGGTTCTAAAAGGGAAGTTCATAGCAATACAGGCCTACAATGGGAAGCAAGAAAAATCTCAAATAAACAACCTAATTTTATACCACAAGGAGCTAGAAAAAGAACAAACAAAACACAAAACCAACAGAAGGGAGGAAATTATAAATAATAGAGCAAAAATAAGTGGTATAGAAACTAAAAAAAAAACAGTAGAACATATTAATGAAACAAGGAGATGGTTCTTTGAAAAGATCAATAAAATTGATAAACCTCTGGCCAAACCCATAACAAAAATGACTCAAACAAAATCACCAGAGAAAGAGGGGAAATAACCAATGCCACAGAGGTGCAAACAATTCTAAGAAAATTTTATGAAAAACAATATGCCAACAAATTGCACAACCAAGAAGAAATTGATCAATTCCTAAAAACATATAAATGACCAAAACTGAAACAGGAAGAAATAGAAAATTTGAACAAATCAATAGCCAGCAAAGAAATTGAATCAGTAATCAAAACACTCCCAACAAACAAAGTCCAGGAACAGATGGCTTCAAGGGCAACATTTAAAGATGAGTTAATGCTTACTCTTCTCAAACTATTCCAAAACATAGAAAAGAAAGGAAAATTTCTAAATTCATTCTATGAGGCTAGCATTACCCTGTACTAACACGAGCTAAAGACCACTAAAAAGAGAGAACTACAGGCCAATACCTTTGAAGAATAGAGATGCAAAAATCCTCAATAAAATACCAGCAAACCAAATCCAACAAAACATTAAAGGAATCATTCACCAAGATCAAGTGGAATTTATTCCTGTGTTGTAAGTGTGGTTCAATATTTGAAAAGCAATCAATGTTATATATCACATCAATAGAAAAAAGGATAAAACCACATGATCATTTCAATATATGTAAAAAAGCATTTGATAAAGTACAATATCCATTCATAGTGAAAGTCCTCAACGAAGTAGGTTTAGAGTCAACATATCTCAACATAATAAAGGACATATACGAAAAATCCACAGTGAACAGCATGCTCACTGGGAGAAAACTGAGGGCTGTCCCTGTAAGGTGAGTAACAAGACAAAGATGTCCAATGTCACCACTTTTAGTCAACCTAATACTGGAAGTCCTAGCCACAGCAATTAGATAACAAAAACAAATAAAAAAGCATCCAAATCAGTAAGGAAGAAATAAAAACTCTCACTGTTTGCAGATGACATGATAGTATATAAAAGAAACCTGAAATACTCCACCAAAAAACTGCTAGAATAAAGGAATTCCGTAAAGTCACAGGGTACAAAATCAATGTGCAGAAGTCTGTTGCATTTCTATACACTAATAATGAAGAAGCACGAAGAGTAATTAAGAAAACAGTCCCATTTATAACTATACCCAAAATAAGATACCTGGGAATATACCTAACCAAAGAGATAAAAGATCTGTATTCTGAAAGTTATGAAACATTGATGAAAGAAATTGAAGATGATACAAAGAAATGAAAGGCATTCCATGTTCATGGATTGGAAGAGCAAATATTGTTAAAAAGTCTATGCTTCCGGGGAATCCTGGGAAGATGGAGGTGTAGGAGGACTCTGGGCTCACCACACGCCCTGCTGATCACTTAGATTCCACCTACACATGCATAAATAACCCAGAAAACTGACAGAAGACTAGCAGAACGGAGTCTCCGGAGCCAAGCGCAGACGAAAGGCCCATGGAAGAGGGTAGGAAGGGGGGTGAGGCGGTGCACACTACACGGACTGGCAGGAGGGAGCTGGGGCAGAGGGGTGGCCCGCAGCCAAGTAGAGCCCCTGAGTCTGGCTTGCAAAAGCAGAGGGGCCAGATGGTGTGTGTTCTGACAGCAAGTGGGACTTCACATCTGGAAGGTTATAAGCTAATAGCTCTGCTCAGAGAACGGGAGGGCTGGAGGACAACGGGAGGGAGAGTTGTTGACCCCGGATGACAGAGCTCAGCTTGGTGGGGAACAAAGGTGCTGGCCAGCAACATCTGCCTCGCCCATCCCCCAGCCAAAATCCCAAAGGGAACCAGTTCCTGCCAGGGAACTTGCTTGCACCGCGCAAACACCCAATGCTGTGCTTCTGCGGATCCATCCCTGTGGCGGGTCTGACTCCCTCCTGGTGCCACAGGGCCCCTCCCGAAGCAGTTCTCTGAAGGAAAAGGGAGCTGAGCCTGCCCCTCCCGCCCCTGTACAACTTGCCAATCCACCCCAGCTAATACGCCACATCCCCAGCACCACAAGCCTAGCAGTGTGCAAGTAGCACAGATGGGACACGCCACCCCACAGTGAATCCCACCCGTAGGAGAGGGGAAGAGAAGGCACACAGCAGTCTGACAGTGGCCCCAGCGGTGGGCTGGGGGCAGACTTCAGGTCCGACTGCGGCCCCACCCACCAACGCAAGTTATTCAAGACAGCACAGGGGAAGTGCCCCGCAGTCCCTCACCACTCCAGGGACTATTCAAAATGACAAAATGGAAGAATTCCCCTCAGAAAAATGTCCAGGAAATAACAACAGCTAACGAACTGATCAAAAAGGATTTAAATAATATAACAGAAAGTGAATTTAGAATAATAGCCATAAAATTAATTGCTGGGCTTGAAAACAGTATAAAGGACAGCAGAGAATCTCGTGCTACAGAGATCAAGGGACAAAGGAACAGCCAGGAGGAGCTAAAAAATGCTATCAATGAGCTGCAACATAAAATGGAGACAACCACAGCTCAGATTGAAGAGGCAGAGGAGAGAATAGGCGAACTAGAAGATAAAATTATGGAAAAAGAAGAAGCTGAGAAAAAGAGAGATAAAAAAAAATCCAGGAGTATGAGGGGAAAATTAGAGAACTAAGTGATGCACTAAAAAGAAATAATATATGCATAATTGGTATTCCAGAGGAGGAAGAGAGAGGGAAAGGTGCTGAAGGAGTACTTGAAGAAATAATAACTGAGAACTTCCCAGATCTGGGGAAGGAAAAAGGCATTGAAATCCAAGAGGCACAGAGAACTCCCTTCAGACGTAACTTGAATCGATCTTCTGCATGACATATCATAGTGAAATGGGCAAAATACAAGGATAAAGAGAAAATTCTGAAAGCAGCTAGAGATAAACGTGCTCTAACATATAAAGGGAGACCTATAAGACTCGTGACTGATCTCTCTACTGAAACTTGGCAGGCCAGAAAGGAATGGCAGGAGATCTTCAATGTGATGAACAGAAAAATATGCAGCCGAGAATCCTTTATCCAGCAAGTCTGTCATTTAGAATAGAAGGAGAGATAAAGGTCTTCCCAAACAAACAAAAACTGAAGGAATTCGTCACCACTAAACCAGGCCTACAAAAGATCCTAAGGGGGATCCTGTGAGACAAAGTACCAGAGACATCGCTACAAGCATGAAACATCACAATGACTCTAAATCCATATCTTTCAATAGTAACACTGCATGTAAATGGATTAAATGCGCCAACCAAAAGACATAGGGTATCAGAATGGATAAAAAAAACAAGACCCATCTATTTGCTGTCTACAAGAGACTCATTTTAGACCTGAGGACACCTTTAGATTGAGAGTGAGGGGATGGAGAACTATTTATCATGCCACTGGAAGTCAAAAGAAAGCTGGAGTAGCCATACTTATATCAGACAAACTAGACTTTAAATTAAAGGCTGTAACAAGAGATGAAGAAGGGCATTATATAATAATCACAGGGTCTATCCATCAGGAAGAGCTAACAATTATAAACATCTATGCGCCAAATACAGGAGCCCCCAAATATATAAAACAATTACTCACAAACATAAGCAACCTTATTGATAAGAATGTGGTAATTTCAGGGGACTTTAACACTCCACTTACAGAAATGGATAAATCATCTAGACACATGGTCAATAAAGAAACAAGGGCACTGAATGATACATTGGATCAGATGGAAGTGACAGATCTATTTAGAACTCTGCATCCCAAAACAACAGAATATACTTTCTTCTCGAGTTTACATGAAACATTCTCCAATAGAGATCACATACCGGGTCACCAAACAGCCCTTCATAAGTATACAAGAATTGAGATCATACCATGCATACTTTCAGACAGCAATGCTATGAAGCTTGAAATCAACCACAGGAAAAAGTCTGGAAAACCTCCAAGCATGGAGGTTAAAGAACACCCTACTAAAGAATGAGTGGGTCAACCAGGAAATTAGGCAAGAAATTAAATAATATATGTGGAAACAAATGAAAATGAAAACACAACAATCCAAACGCTTTGGGATGCAGCGAAAGCAGTCCTGAGGAAAATACATGGCAATCCAGGCCTATCTCAAGAAACAAGAAAAATCCCAAATACTAAATCTAACAGCACACCTACAGGAACAAGAGGCAGAACAGCAAAGACTGCCAAAATCCAGCAGAAGAAGAGAAATAATAAAGATCAGAGCAGAAATAAACAATATAAAACCTAAAAAAAAAGGTAGAGCAAATCAACGAAACCACGAGTTGGTTTTTTGAAAAAAATAAACAAAATTCATAAACCTGGAGCCAGGCTTCTCAAAAAGAAAAGGGAGAAGACCCAAATAGATAAAATCATGAATGAAAATGGAATTATTACAACCAATACCTCAGTTATACAAGCAATGATCAGGGAATGCTATGAAAAAATTATATGCCAACAAACTGGACAACCTGGAAGAAATGGACAAATTCCTAAACACCCACACTCTTCCAAAACTCAATCAGGAGGAAATAGAAAGCTTGAACAGACCCATAACCAGCGAATAAACTGAATCAGTCATCAAAAATCTCCCAACAAATAAGAGTCTGAGGACCAGATGGCTTCCCAGGGGAGTTCTACCAGACGTTTACAGCAGAGATAATACCTATCCCTCTCAAGCTATTCCAAGAAATAGAAAGGGAAGGAAAACTTCCAGACTCATTCTATGAAGCCAGTATTCCTTTGATTCCTAAACCAGACAGAGACCCAGTAAAAAAAGAGAACTAGAGGCCAATATCCCTGATGAATATGGATGCAAAAATTCTCAATAAGATACCAGCAAATTGAATTCAACAGCATATAAAAAGAATTATTCACCATGATCAAGTGGGATTCATTCCTGGGATGCAGGGCTGGTTCAACATTCACAAATCAATCAATGTGCTACATCACATTAATAAAAGAAAAGATAAGAACCATATGATCCTGGCAATTGATGCAGAAAAGGCCTTTGTTAAAATTCAGTGATCTTTCTTAATAAAAACCCTTGAGAAAGTCGGGATAGAAGGAATATACCTAAAGATCATAAAAGCCATTTATGAAAGGCCCACAGTTAACATCATTCTCAAGGGTGAAAAACTGAGAGATTTTTCCCTGAGATCAGGAACACAACAGGGATGTCCACTCTCACCGTTGTTGTTTAGCATAGTTTTGAAAGTTCTAGCATCAGCAATCAGACAACAAAAGGAAATCAAAGGCATCAAAATTGGCAAAGATGAAGTTAAGCTTTCACTTTTTGCAGTTGACATGGTATTATACATGGAGAATCCGATAGACTCCGCCAGATGTCTGCTAGAACTGATACATGAATTCAGCAAAGTTGCAGCATACAAAATCAATGTACAGAAATCAGTTGCATTCTTATACACTAATAATGAAGCAACAGAAAGACAAATAAAGAAACTGATCCCATTCACAATTGCACCAAGAAGCATAAAATACCTAGGAATCAATCTAACCAAAGATGTACAAGATCTGTATGCTGAAAACTATAGAAAGCTCATGAAGAATATGGAAGAATATATAAAGAAATGGAAAGACATTCCCTGCTCAATGATTGGAAGAATAAATATTGTAAAGATATCAATACTACCCAAAGCTATCTACACATTCAATGCAATCCCAATCAAAATGGCACCAGCATTCTTCTCGAAACTAGAACAAGCAATCCTAAAATTCATATGGAACCACAAAAGGCCCCGAATAGCCAAAGTAATTTTGAAGAAGAAGACCAAAGCAGGAGGCCTCACAATCCCATACTTTAGCCTCTACTACAAAGCTTTAATCATCAAGACAGCATGGGATTGGCACAAAAACAGACACATAGACCAATGGAATAGAATAGAAACCCCAGAACTAGACCCACAAACGTATGGCCAACTACTCTTTGACAAAGCAGGAAAGAACATCCAATGGAAAAAAGACAGTCTCTTTAACAAATGCTGCTGGGAGAACTGGACAGCAACATGCAGAAGGTTGAAACTAGACCAGTTTCTCACACCATTCACAAAAATAAACTCAAAATGGATAAAGGACCTGAATGTGAGACAGGAAACCATTAAAACCCTAGAGGAGAAAGCAGGAAAAGACCTCTCTGACCTCAGCCGTAGCAATTTCTTACTTGGCACATCCCCAAAGGCAAGGGAATTAAAAACAAAAATGAACTACTGGGACCTTATAAAGATAAAAAGGTTCTGCACAGCAAAGGAAACAACCAACAAAACTAAAAGGCAACCCACGGAATGGGAAAAGATATTTGCAAATGACATATTGGACAAAGGGCTAGTATCCAAAATCTATAAAGAGCTCACCAAACTCCACACCTGAAAAACAAATAACCCAGTGAAGAAATGGGCAGAAAACATGAATAGACACTTCTCTAAAGAAGACATCCGGATGGCCAACAGGCACATGAAAAGATGCTCAACATCGCTCCTCATCAGGGAAATACAAATCAAAACCACACTGAGATATCACCTCATGCCAGTCAGTGTGGCCAAAATGAACAAATCAGGAGACTATAGATGCTGGCGAGGATGTGGAGAAAGGGGAACCCTCTTGCACTGTTGGTGGGAATGCAAATTGGTGCAGCCACTCTGGAAAACAGTGTGGAGGTTCCTCAAAAAATTAAAAATAGACCTACCCTATGACCCAACAATAGCAGTGCTAGGAATTTACCCAAGGGATACAGGAGTGCTGATGCATAGGGGCACTTGTACCCCAATCTTTATGGCAGCACTCTCAACAATAGCCAAATTATGCAAAGAGCCTAAATGTCCATCAACTGATGAATGGATAAAGAAATTGTGGTTTATATACACAATGGAGTACTACGTGGCAATGAGAAAGAACGAAATATGGCCCTTTGTAGCAACATGGATGGAACTGGAGAGTGTGATGCTAAGTGAAATAAGCCATACCGAGAAAGACAAATACCATATTGTTTCACTCTTATGTGGATCCTGAGAAACTTAACAGAAACCCATGGGGGAGGGGGTGGGAAAATAAAAGAGGTTAGAGTGGGAGACAGCCAAAGCATAAGAGACTCTTAAAAACTGAGAACAAACTGAGGGTTGATGGGTGGTGGGAGGGAGGGGAGGGTGGGGGATGGGTATTCAGGAGGGCACCTTTTGGGATAAGTACTCGGTGTTGTATGGAAACCAATTTGACAATAAACTTCATATATTGAAAATAAAATAAAATAAAATAAAATAAAATAAAATAAAATAAAATAAAATAAAATAAAATAAAATAAAATAAAATAAAATACAATGAAATGAAATAAAATAATATAAAATAAAATGTCTATGCTTCCTAAATCAATCAATTTAATGCAATTCCTATCAAAATACCAAGAGGATTTTTCAAAAGCTAGAACAAAAAATCCTAACATTTTTTGAACCCATAATGCTCTGAATAGGCAAAATAATTTTCCAAAAGAAAATCAAAGCTGGAGATATCACAATTCCAGACTTTAAGCTATATCACAAAACTATAGTAATAAAAACAGTATGGTACTAGCACTAAAATACAAACATTGATCAATGGAACAGAATAGAAAGCTCAGAAATACCCCCACAATTATATGGTCAATTAATATTCTACAAAGCAGAAATGAATACCCAATGGGCAAAAGAGAGTCTCTTCAAAAAATGGTGTTGGGAAAAGTGGTAATCTACATGCAGAAGAATAAAATTTGAACACTTTATTACACCATACACAAAAATAAATTCAAAATGGATTAAAGATCTAAATGTGAGACCTGAAACCTTAAAAGTCATAGAGGACAACACAGGCAATAACCTCTTTGACGTTGACAGTAGCAACTTCCTTCTAGATATGTCTCCTGAGGCAAGGGGAACAAGCAAAAATAAACTATTGGGACTTCATCAAAATAAAAAGCTTCTGCACAGTGAAGGAAACAACAAAACTAAAAGGCAACCTACAGAATAGGAAAAGATATTTGCAAATGACCTCTGAAAAAGGGTTAGTTTCTAAAATATACAAAGAATTTATAAAATTCATTTCCCCCCAAAAATGAATAATCCAATTAAAAATGGGCAGAGGACATGAATATACATTTTTCCAAAGAAGACATACAGATGGCCAACAGACACATGAAAAGATACTCAAAATCACTGTCCATCATGGAAATACAAATCAAAATACAATGAGATATAAGCTGACCCTTGTCAGATGGGTAAATTCAAGAACACAGGAACACATGTTGGCAAGCAATGGAGAAAGGGGAACTGTTGGTTGGAATACAAACTGGTGCAGTCACTCTGGAAAACAGTATGGAGGCTCCTTACAAAGTTAAAAATGGAACTACTCTACAATCCAGTAATCGCACTACTGGGAATTTACCCAGAAAATACAAAAACAATAATTCAGAGGGATACACATACCCCTATGTTTATTGAAGCATTATTTACCATAGCCAAATTGTGAAAGCAGCCCAAGTGTCCATTGATTGATGAACAAATAAGGAAGAAGTAGTACGTATATGTGTGTGTGTGTGTGTATAATTTTACATATATACACACACACACACACACACACACGTGTGTGTGTGTGTGTGTAATTATTATTCAGTCATAAAGAAGAATGAAAAATTACCATTTGCAATGGCATGAATGAAGCTAGGAAGTATAATGCTAAAGAAAATCTATCAGTCAGAGAAAGACAAATACTGTATGATTTCACTCACATGTGGAGTTTAAGAATCAAAGTAAATGAGCAAAAAAAAAAAAAAAAAAAAAAAAAACAGAGAGAATGAGAGAGAGAGAGAGAAACCAAGAAGCAGACTCTTAACTATAGAGACAAACTGATGGTTACCAGAGGTGAGGGAGTATGGGGATGGTTGCAATAGGTGATGGGGTTGACTGCACTTGGTGTGATAAGCACCAGGTGATGTATGAAATTGTTGAATCACTATATTGTATGCCTGAAACTAATATAACACTGTATGTTAACTACACCATAATAAAAATAAAATATAATAAAATAATTTTTAAAATGACAAGTATTTCTTTGGCAATTAAGATGACTAAGACAAAAGGTACTAATAGACTTTCTAGAGTATAGTCCCTTTGCAAAAAAAAATATAATAATAACTTACAACTTGAGTTTTGCTCTTCCAAAGACACATTTTTGTTAGTTTTCTTTTCTTTACCTCGTTTTGTATTAATAGGTATCAGTTAATTAGTTTTATCTTCCCCTTGTCCAAGATGCTAGTCTCATTCTGGTTCTGAGAAGTATAGACATTATTGAATTCTGTGTCTCACAGTTCTCTCGTATTATCTCTCAAATATGGGGACACCTAGAATTTTTCATAATCTGCCTTATATTATATGGATCATGTTTCTATTTCATTTTATTGTAAGTTCCTTTAGGATAGTCACTGTACCTTACTGCCCTTTATAAAATCTGGGCACATCATATATGTTTCAATGAGGAGGACTCATTTGTGGGTTTAGGTTAACTTAATTTTTAATAGACTTTATTTTTTTTAAAAAATTAATAGACTTTTTAAAGAGCATTTTATTTTAACAGCAAGATTGAGAAGAAGGTACAGATTTCCCATATACCCCCTGATTCCCCTAGACTTTATTTTTAAAACTGTTTTAGATTTACTGAAAAATTGTGAAGATAGTATAAAGAGTTACTATATATCTTGTTCCTATTATAGTCTGTTAGGATTAACATCTTACATTAAGAAGGTACATTTGTTACAATTAATGAACAAATACTGATACATTGTTATTGACTAAAGTCCATAGTTTATTCAGATTTCCTTAGATTTTATGCAATGTTCTTTCCTGTTACAAGACCCCATCTAGAATGTCACATTCCATTGTGCTTATATACCACATCTTTTTTATCAATTCATCAATAGGTGGACACGGGGTCATTTCATACTTTTGCTATTTTTTTTAGAATCCTAGGACTATTTTTCATTGAAGGAAATTATCATACAGTTTTATATTGGTTTCAGGTGTACAGTATAATTATTCAGCAATTCTATACATTACTCAGTGCTCATCAAGATAAGTGTACTCTTATTACCCATTATCTATTTCATCCATTCCCTCCTTTTCTACTTGTTTTTTTAAAATTTTAATTTAAATTACAGCTGGTTAAAATGCAGTTTTATTAGTTTCAATTTTATTAGTTTCAGTATAGTGATTAAATAAATCCCTATCACCTGGTGGTGATCATGACACATGCACTCCTTAATCCTCATCACCTATTTGACCAATACCCCTACCCACCTGCCCTCTCATAAACCTTTTCTTTGTTCTCTATAATTAAGAGTCTGTTATTTGTTTTCTTTCTCTTTTTCCCTTTGCTCATTTCTTAAATTCCACAAATGAGTGGATTCATATGGTAATTGACTGATTTATTTTACTTAGCATTATACCCTCTAACTCCATTCATGCCCTTGCAAATTTCAAAATTTCATTCCTTTTTATGGCTGAATAATATTTCATTGTATATATGCATATACATATACATGCATATACAAAAGCCAAATTATGTAAACAGCTCAAGTGTCCATGGATTGATGAATGAATAAAGAAAATGTAGCATGAGTAATATACACTATTACTCATAATATCTATATCTATATCTATATCTATATCTATATCTATATCTACCTATATCTATGTCACTTCTTTACCCATTCATCAATTGATGTACATTTGGGCTGTTTCCATAATTTGGCTTTTGTAGATAATGGTGCTATAAACATAAAGGTGCATGTATCCCTTCAAATTAGTGTTTTTGTATTCTTTTGATAGTACCTACTAGTGCAAATACTGGATCATAGGTTAGTACTATATTCAACTTTTTGAGCAACATCCACACTATTTTCCAGAGTGGCTGCATCAGTTTGCATTCCACCAACAGTGTAAGGAGGGTTCACTTTTCTCCACATGCTCACCAAAACCTGTTGTTTCTTGTTAATTTTAGTCATTCTGGAAGGTGTGAAGTGATATTATAAGTTTGATTTGTATTTCCCTGATGATCAGTGATGTTGAGAATCTTTTCATGTGTCTGTTGGTTATCTGTGTATCTTCTTTGCAAAAATGTCTATTCATGTCTTCTGCCCATTCTTTAACTGGATTATTTAGTTTTTGCGTGACGAGTTTTATAAGGTCTTTCTATATTTTGGATACTAACCCTTTATCAGGTATGTCATTTGCACATATCTTCTCCCATTCCATAGGATACCTTTTAGTTTTGTTAATTGTTTCCATCACTGTGCAGAAGGTTTTTATTTTGATGAAGTCCCAATAGTTTTTGTTTGTTTGTTTGTTTTTGTTTTTGTTTTTGTTTTTTGCTATTTTTCCCCTTGCCTCAGGAGGCATATCTAGAAAGTTTATACTGCTGATGTCAAGAAGGTTACTACCTAGGTTCTTCTCTGGGGTTTTTTTGGTTCCAGAACTCATATTTAGATCTTTAGTCCATTTGAATTTACTGTTATGAATAGTGTAAATGGGATTGTTTTCTTAAATTCTGTTTGTGTTCTTTCATTATTAGTGTATAGAAATGCAACAAACTTCTGCACATTAATTTTCTATACAGTGAATTTACCCAATTTCTTTAGCAGTTCAAAATTTTTTTTTGTTGCAGTCTTTCACGTTTTCTACATATAGTGTCAGGTCATATGCAAATAGTGAGAGTTTTACTTCTTCCTTACCAATTTGGATGCTTTTTATTTCATTTTGTTGTCTGCTGTGGCTAGGACTTCCAGTACTGTGTTGAATAAAGGTGATGAGATTGGACATACTTGTCTTGTTCCTGACTTTTGGGGTACAGTTCTCAGTTTTTCCACATTGAGTTTGATGTTCACTGTGGGTTTTTCATATATGTCCTTTATTATGTTGAGGTAATTTCGTTCTGAATCTACTTTGTTGAGGGTTTTCATATGAACGGATGTTGTACTTTGTCAAATGTTTTTTTTTTTTTTGCATCTGTTAAAATGATCGCATGGTTCTTATCCTTTCTCTTGTTGATTTGATGTTTCACACTGATTGATTTTTGAATATTGAACCACACTTGCAACCCAGGAATAAATCCCACTTGATTGTGGTGAAATGACTTTTGTAACATATTTTTGGATTCAGTTTGATAGTATATATTAAGGATTATTCATCTAAGTTAACCATAGATATTGTCATGTAGTTCTCTTTTTTACTAGTGTATTTATCCGGTTTTGGTATCAGAAAAATGGTGGCCTGCTAGAATGAATTTGGAAGTTTTTCTTCCTTTTTGTTTTTGTTTTTTGTTTTTTGTGTTTTTTTGGAATAGTTTGAGAAGAATAACTATTAACTCTTCTCTAAATGTTTGGTTAAATTTCCCTGTGAAGCCATCTGTTCCTGGACTTATATCTTTTGGGACTTTTTTTGATTATTGATTCAATTTATTTGCTGGTTATTGTTTGTTGAAATTTTCTATTTATTCCTGTTTCAGTTTTGGTAGTTGATATGTTTCTAGGAATTGGTACATTTCTTCTAGTTTGTACAATTTGTTGGCATATTGTTTTTCATAATATTCTCTTACAATTATTTGTATTTCTGTAGGTTTAGTTGTTATTTCTCCTTTGTCATTGTGATTTTATTTATTTGATTCCCTTCTCTTCTTTTCTTGATATGACTAGCTAGAGGTTTATCAATTTTATTTTCAAAGAACTCACTCCTGGTTTCATTGATGTGTTCTATTGTATTTATTTTCTGTATCATTTATTCCTGCTCTAATATTTACTATTTCCTTCTGCTTGTTTTACATTTTGTTTGTTTTTTTTTTTACGACCTTCTTTAGGTGTAAGGTTAGGTTATTTATTTGGTATTTTTCTTGCTTCTTGATGTAGGCCTTTATTGCTATACACTCCCCTCTTAGAACCACTTTTGATGCATCCCAAAGGTCTTCGACCATGGTATTTTCATATTTTCATTTTCATTTGTTTAGTAGTATGTTATTTCAATGTTTAATAGCATGTTATTTAGCCTCCACGTATTTGTGGTCTTTCCAGATCTTTTCTTGTGATTGACTTCTAGTTTCATAGCACTTTGGTCAGAAAAGATGCATGGTATGACTTTGATTTTCTTGGATTCATTAAGACTTGCTTTATGGATTAATATGTGATCAATTATGGAGAATTGAAAAGTTTGAAAAGTATGTGAATTTTGCTGTTTTAGAATGGGATGTTCTTAATATATCTCTTATGTCCATCTGTTCCATTATTTAATTCAAAGCCATTGTTTTCTTATTAATTTTGTTTAGATGACCAGTCCATTATTGTCTTATTAGCAGTTAGTTCCTTTATGTTTATTATGAGATGTTTTATGTATTTGGATTCTCCTATATTGGGGCAAAATGTTTATAATTGTTATATTTCTTGTTGGATTATCCCCCTTATTATTATATAATATTTTTCTTTGTCTTTTGTTACACTGATTGTTTTAAATTATCTTTTTGTCTGATATAAATATTGCTACTCTGGCTTTCTTTTGACGTCTATTTGCATGATAGATATTTGTCCATCCCCTCGCTTGCAATTTGCAGGTATCTTTAGGTCTAAAATGAGTATCTTATAGGTACTATATAGATGGCTCTTGTTTATGCATGTAATCTATCACCCTATGTCTTTTGATTGGAGCTTTTAGTTCATTTACATTTAAAGTATTGATAGATATGTGCTTATTTTCATTTTATTGTTTGTGTTGTAATTATTGCTGAAGATTTTCTTGGATTCTTTGTTTTTGTTTCCTGGTTTTCTTTAGTGATATATTTGGATTTCTTTCTCTTTATTCTTTGCATATTTATTAGTGGCTTTGGTTTCTGGGCACCATTAGATTTGTATATAGCTTCTTCTTCACATAGCAGTCTACATTAAGTTAATGGTCATTTAAGTTTGAACCTATTATTTATTCTTCTTCTCTGCATGTTTTAGGTGTATGTTATCATATTTTTTTAATGAACATTTGGAATTTTATGTAAAAAAAAACATGACAACCATTAACATTGTTACAGTTAGATGCCCTCTTGGTTCTCCACAATGATACTGAGCATTCTCACAAGGGGTTCCCATTGTTTAGTCTTAAACAACTATCTTTAAAAGAAGGGGGGGAAACTTGGCATACTATTATTTAACTTACTTTAATGTTTCTTCACAAATGGTGAAAAATACTAAAGTATAGACAAGGAATAATCATAATGTTGTGGCCATCATAAATTTAAAACATTTTCTGTTTTAAAAAATAAATCTTACAGTCAATGCAGCTCTGCAGGGTCTCTGTAGGGTCTGTTTCTGTGTTTCTGATATTGCTTGCCTTTTTCCATTTTTCCAGGTCCTCCATGCCCACCTCTTCTTCTTCCCATCTGTTCCATCAAAGGTCCGTGGGTCCACCAGGGCGACCTCATGTTCCTGCACCAAACCTACTTCAGTCCATGTCCTGGCCATCTTGGCCACCTCTGAACATTCCACTTGGACCACCATGGTCAATGAAGCCACCTATTCCTCCCAGTCATGCCACCAGGGCTGCCTGTGCCATGGTTGCTACCTGGAAGTGGAAAGGATGGTAGAAGGAAGCCTTCAGCCTTTAGGATCTTACATTGGTTGAATCCTGTTCTCCAGGTAATGTTCTGGTTTTTACACCCCAGATTGGAAAACTTCCAGTCTCCAGCATGGTGCTGGATGTTTCCTCCTCTGGATGGGTCTGAGAATCCTGGGGCCTTCTTGGGGGAAAGCCACCTCTGTTTCTTCCACAGCCTCCCATGCTATCCATGGGGTCCTCAGGACCTTCTGGGCCCTGTGGGCCTCCCCAGAGTGGCAGCAGCGTCCCTCTACCCTCAAGAGAGGCATACCACCCTGCATACTGTTCATGGGAGGTTTCTGCTGAGCAAGAGAAACCTTAAGTTTCCTCACTAGTTGGTGGGTCTTTGTATGATACTGTAGCATTGCTTTAGGCTTTCCTGTTTCCTTGTCTAAGTAGATATGGATCATGGGTTGTCTGGTTTCCTTATTCATCTTAACAACTCCACACCTACTTAAATAAGTTTGCCAGATCATCTAGAGTCACATTGTCTTTTAAAACTTGCACAAAAATTGCACTATTATCAGAGTCTACATCTGTATCTACTAGTGGGCCTAGATCAAGGTCTTGTCCTTCCTCCATGGGTCCATAGGCTTTTTGAAGACATCTTCCTGTCCAGCACATTCATTCCACCATGTCCTCTTCTCTGTCTGCCTCTCTCATGCCTCCATAATCAAATCACTCTCTTACCCTGCCCTAGCTATCAGGGCCACTCATGGTCTGGTTCTCTCCTGGTCCAGAAAACTCTCCAGGCTCCTGCATATAAACACCCATGCTACTGGGGTGGTCCTATTGAAATGAACTCTGCTGCCCTTAGCTGATGGTCTGTTGGCTATATTGTCTTTAAGACTGGCTGTAGGATCCAGTTTAGCAGTAGTTAACTAGTGGCTGACTGATGCCCATAGCTGCTTTGTTGACCATAGCTACCCTGCTGTCCATATCTGCTTGCAGCCCATGGGTGTTCTGCTGACAGTAACTGCTCTGCTCATAACTAGTTGGCTGTGTAGAGGAATATCTGGTAGGAGGATAAGACGGTGGTGCCATGACTGGCTGCCTGGGTAGCTCCCAGGTACCTGGGGATAACTGTAGCTTCTCTGTTCATATCCTAGGCTGGGATGGTTGTGCTCTATTGAGGTTGACTAGTTTTAGCAGGTTTGCTACAATACTGCAAGTGTGGTTTCTGGCTGCTGCCCATAGGATGGGTAAGCAGGCTGAGTGCCATATGCAGACTGAGCTGCATAGAAGGTCTGGATGGTAGTGACCATAACAGAGGTGTTATCATAAACACCAGTGCCATAACCCTGGACAGGCTGACTATGCCTGGGGGGCAGCTGGAGTAATATAACCCGTGGGACACTGTCCATAAGAAGTTGCATATGTGGTCTGGCATATGTCACAGTAGTCTGAGCCTGGGTATAGATGACATCAGCGAGCTGTCCATAGGTTCCATAACTTTACTGCCCATATGTCTCAGCAGTCAGTATATATATTGGGTGAGCTGGGCAGTTTAAGCACCGTAGCCCTGCTGGGCTGCAGCTTGGCTGTAGGTACTATAATCCATGGATGTCATTTTCTGTTCTTCCTTCTTGTTCTCTCTACATCCTTCTCCTTCTAGCTTTTCCTATGGTGTCATATTTTCCATTATTTTATTTTGTGAGTTCCTTGACTTATTTTACAGAAACATTCATTTTTATTGTTTTTGCGTTATCTAATTTCATACCGTCACTTTTGGTGTCTCCTTTCCACTCAAAGTGTCCTCTTTATTATTTTTTGCTGGGCTGGTTTAGTGGTCAAGAGCTCCTTTAGGTTTTATTTCTCTGGAAAATTCTTTGTCTCTCCTATTCTGAATGACAGACTTTCTAGATAGAGTATTCTCAGCTGTAGATTTTTCCCATTTAGCACTCTGCATATATCATGGCATTCCCTTCTGGCTTGGAAAGTTTCTGTTGAAAAATCTCCTGCTACCCTTATAGATTTCCCTTCTAAGTTACTGTCTTCTTTTGTATTTATGCTTTAATTTTGTTTTCTTTATCATTATATTTTGACACCTTAATTAAAATGTCTTGGTGTAGATTTGCTTTTTTTGATTTTGATGGGAGTTCTCTGTGCCTCCTGGATCTGGATGTCTGTTTCCTTCCCCAGGTTAGGCAAGCTTTCAGATATTATTTCTTAAATTAAATTTTCAGTTCCTTTTTCTCTCTTCTTCTTCTTCTTCTGGGACTCCTATAATACATATATTGTTACATCTGAGTGAGTCACTGAGTTCCCCAAGTCCATTCTTATTTTGCATAATTCTTTTTTTCTCTCTTTTGTCCCTTTGATCACTTTCCATTACTCTGTGTCTAGTTCACTAATTCATTTCTCTGCTCCTTCCATCCCACTGTTCATTCCATCAAATGTGTTTTTCACTGTTTTTTGAGCCTTTTATCTAAGCTACATTATTCCTTATCTCTGTGTTAAGGGTGTCTTTCATGTGTTCCACTTTTTTCTCAAGTCTAGTGAGTTTCCTTATGATTTTTGCTTTAAATTCTTCATTGGGCATGTTACTTATATATGTTTCACTTAGATCTCTGGCTGTGGCCTTGTCCTGTTCTTTCATTTGGGGTAAATTTCTCTGTCTCTTATTTTTGTCTGGCTTTCTGTGTCTGTTTCTCTGTGTTAAGAAAATCATCTGTGTCTTTTGCTCTTGAAAGTAGTGACTTTATGAAGAAAAGATCCTGGAGTGCCCTGCAGTGCAGTGTCCCCTATTCACCAAAACCTGGCTTTTCAGTAGCATATATCCTATGTGTGTTGCTAATGTCCTGCTGTTGTTTCTGAGTCACTTTTCCTTTCAGTGCAATTGTCTACAACTGACTGTGTGCTTTTTGTGGGCTGTGTTAGTTACCTGTGGTGTTAGTGGGACCAAGGCAGGCCAACTCTAAGGTGGTGTGCACACCAGGGGATTTTGTGAGGCAGGCGACTATGTTAGCAAAATTTGTGCTGGGCCACTATTCCTATGATGGATCACCCAAAGGGCTGTGGTGGGTGGGGGCTGTGTGCCTGGGTGACTTGGGGTTTGAGGCTGGGCACGGTGCACAATGATGACAGGGCATAGCTGGGCCAGGTGCATGAAGGTGGCTGGGGGTGCACAGCTGGGCTATGTATGGTGGTTGGGTGTGCTGAATCGCAGCAGCTGTGCATCCTGTTGCTGGGCACAGTACATGAATACCTTTAACAAAATTTGCTCTGAGCCCAGAGCTAAGGCAAGCAGGCTTGGAGTGGAAAAGTTCTCAGGAGAAGTTGTAGGCATGGCACACTGCTAGCAGGTTAGGTAGCAAGTGTCTGTGCAGCACCACCTCCTGCAGATGTTTCTGTATTAATGCTGGAGGCAGGGAAGGAAAATGACACCTTTCATCTTCCTTGTTTTTGGAAAAGTCTCCCAACATGGTCCAAAGTCAGTATGAACAAATTTGTCTCCTGTTTCCCCCTGGCTTTGTGCAAACTGCTGTTTTTATGTTGCCTCTCCATGCAGGCTGCTGTCTCTTTAAGGGTGGTGACCCAGCTATCATTCACCCTCCAGGCTTGCCCAGGGCTGGGTCAGCTGACTTTTAAAGCTCCAGGCTCCATGTCCCACTGATTTTACAAACTCAAGGAATTCAGCCCTTTTGTTTTTTAAAGCCAATTGTTATGGGGGATTAGTCTTGCAGGTGTGAGCTCCCTAGTGGGAGGGTCTGTTTCTCTGCCTTCTTTGTGTGCACAACCCCCTCCCTCCTGTGGGCAGCTTCCCTCCACCTTTCTGACCTTCCCAACCTTTCAGATGAAGCTTCTCTTTTTTTTTTTTTTTTTTTTTTTTTTTTTTAGTTTTGCAGTTTGTTCTTCCTGTCTTCAGATCATTCTCCAGATCTGAAGATCTTTATTGACTTGGATGTGGATGATATCTAGTTGTAAACATGGAGTGGGGTAAGCTCAAGGTCTTCCTACTCTGCCATCTTCCTAAGCTCCCCAAGTTAACTTTTAAAAACATTATGTTTTGAAATAAATTTAAATTTATAGAAGAGTTGCAAAGATGTTCACATGTATGTGTTTCTCTTAGCTTTTCCTAATGTTAAAACCTTTTATTACTGCAGTAAATAATCAAAACTAAAGAATTCACAGTGGTCCAATACAGCTAACTTAATTAGAAACTTAATGGATTTCTCTAGTTTTTCTATTAATGTCTCTTTTCTATTTCAGTATCCAACTGAAGATCTTATATTACATTTCTTCATCATGAAGCCTTGGTTTTCTCCACCATCACTTTAAATAACTAGGTGGCCTGGGGTGTCCTCTTGCCATGGATAGACATCTAGGTGTATGGGAAACTCATCTTCTAGCTTCATTTTTAGCTGAACTCATGGTCTAAAGCATCACAATAAACTACTACTCAGACATTGAGAATTATGATTTGGGATCTAAACATCTGCTCAAGCAGGGATACCACAAACCCACCATACAAGTGCAAGGTCTATGCACATTGGGAGAGTGATGTTTTGTTTCATACGAAAGTTCTAAACTATTTTGGTTGAAACATTTTACATTCCCATCAGAAATGCATGAATCATCTAGTTTATCTTCATCCTCATCAACATTTGATGTCACAACTTTTTTATTTTAACTATTCTGAGAAAGTGTATAGTGATATTCCATTGTGGTTTTAATTTAAATTTCCCTTCTGGCTAATGATGTTGAACATCTTTTCCTCTTCTTATGTGCCCTTTGTATGTCCTCTTCAGTAATATGACTGCTTCTGTCTTTTTCCTATTTTCTAATCGGATTAAGGTTTTTGTTTTTGTTTTGTACTGTTGAATTTTGAGTGTTGACTATATAATCAATATACTAGTCCTTTTATGGATATGTAGTTTCTAATTTTTTATGTATCCTTGTAGCATATCTTTTTATCGACTTTCCATGGGCTTTCACAGAACAAAAGTTTAAAATTTTTTATGTAATCCATAAGTTATTTTCCCATTATGGATTGCGCTGTTAGACATTCATGGCATATCTATGTTGTTGAATTTGGAGTGAGCTTCTTTTATTTTTTAAAATATTTTATTTAAGGGGCGCCTGCGTGGCTCAGTCATGATTTCTGCTCAAGTCGTGATCTCATGGTTCATGAGTTTGAGCCCTGCATTGGGCTTGGCAATGGCTGTTCTCTCCCCTCTCTCTGCACTGGGATTCTCTCTCTCTCCCCCCCCCACCCTGTCTCTACCCTGCTCATGCTTTCTTTCTCTCTCAGAATAAATAAATAAATACTTAAAATAAGATTTTAAACATTTTATTTAAATTCAAGTTAGTCAACTCCAGTATAATATCAGTTTCAGTTGTACAATTTAATGAACACTTACATGCAACACCCAGTGCTTTAATACCTCTTTCCTATTTAACCTATCCCTCCTCCCCACCTCCTCTCTGGTAACCATCAGTTTGTTCTCTATAGTTAAGTGTCTGTTTTTTGGTTTGCCTCCTTTTTTCCCCCATGACCATTTGTTTTGGTTCTTAAATTCCACATGTGAGTGAAATCATATGGTACTTGCCTTTCACTGATTGATTTATTTCACTTAGAATAATACTCTCTAACTGCATCCATGTCATTGCAAATGGCAAGATTTCATTCTGTTTTCTTCTTTTCATTCTGTTTTATGGCTGAGTAACATTCCATTACTCATCAAAGAACACCACATCTTCTTTACCCATTCATCAGTTGATGGACATTTGGGCTTTTTCTGTAATGTGTCTATTGTAAAGAATGCTGCTATAAACATTGGGGTGCATGTATCCCTTTGAATTAGTATTTTTGTATCCTTTAAATAAATACCTAGTAGTGCAATTTCTGAATTGTAGGGTAGTTCTATTTTTAACTTTTTAAGGAACTTCCATACTGTTTTCTGGAGTGGCTGTATCAGTTTCTATTCCCACCTACAGTGAAGGAGGGTTCCCCTTTCTCTGAATCCTCACCAACATCTGTTGTTTCTAGTGTTATTGATTTTAGCTATTCTGACAGGTATGAAATGATATTTCATTGTAGTTTTGATTTATTTATCCCTGATCATGAATGAACAGAATATCGTTGAATCATGCTTTTAATCCACACTACGAATCTCTTTTACTAGGTTTATTTAGACGATTTTTACATTTAAGGTTATCATCGTTAGGCTTCAGTCTCCCAGTTTTTTCTTTCTTTTCTCTTTTTCTTTTCCTACTCTCTTATGAGTTACTTCAACATTTTTTAAGATTCCACAGTCATTTATTTATATTTTTAGTGTTTTGCTTTTTATAGTTTTGTTAATGATTATTCTAGGTATTAAAATATATATGACTTAGCACAGTTTGCTAGAGTCAAGTTGTTACCACTTTGAGTAAAATGTGGAAACCTTACTTCCCTCAAGGTCATTTTACCATACCCATTTTTAAAATAATTATTTTGATTCTAAGATGATGTTATGATTTTTTGTTTTTGTAACAAGTGATTTAGAAAATTATAATGGGAAGTATAGTTTCTTGTACTTCCCCATAGTTTTGATCTTCCCATTGTTCTTTTTTACTTCTTTTGGTTTCAAGATTTCTCCTTTTATAATTTCTTTTTTGTTTGTCTGTTTAAAAAAATTATTTTAGCATTTCTTTAGAGGTTTGCTAAAATAATTTCAAATTCTTTTAGTTTTCCTTTATCTGAGGACGTCTTTATTTCTTCTTCATTTCTGAAGCAAAGTTTTCCTGGTTACAGAATTCACAGTTGTCAGTTCTTTTCTTTCAGTACTTGTGCTACCTTCTTTTGACTTTCATAATTTCTGATAAGAAAGCTACTGTCATTCAATAATGTTCTTTTACAGGTGTTGTCCTTTCTCTTTGGTTCCTTTCACTACTTTTTTTGTCTTTCCTTTTCAGAAGTTTAATTATGATACATCTAGGCATTAGTATCTTTGAGTTTATCCTGTTTTGAGTTTGCTTAGTTGCTTGAATCTGTAGGTATATTCATTAAATTTGGGTATTTTTCAGCAATTGTTTCTCCAAATTCTCTTTCAACCCACCTCTTTCTCCTTTCCTTTCAAGACTCTAATTATATGAATGCTGGATATTTTGTTATTCTCCCACTGATTCTTGAAGATCTGTTTATTGTATTTTTTGTCTATTATTTTCTCTGTAGTTCAGATTTTATACATTCTATTGTTCTGTCCTCAAGTTCATTGATTCTATTCTCTCTTGTGTCCACTACACTATTGAGTACATGCAATGACATTATACAAATTATCAGTTACTGTATATTTTAGTTCTGTAATTTACAACTGGATATTTTTGAACTTCTATCTACTTGTTGATGTTTTCTATTTTTTAATTTGTTTCAAGATAATTTGTAATTGCTTGCTGAAGTGTTTTATGATGCCTGATTTAAAATCCTTGTCAAGTCATTGCAACATCTGGTCCTTTCAGTGTTAGTGTCAGTTGAATATCTATGCCATTCAAATTGTAATTTTTCTGCTTCTTTTTATAATGGGTAATTTTTTTCTGGCATCTGGGACATTTGTTTATTATATTAGGACACTCTTGGTCCTATATATATCTTTTATTTTAGTAGGCAATCAAGTATAGTATAGTATAGTACAGTATAGTATAATATAGTATAGTATACAACTCCTGCCTTACTTTTGTGGGCTATGGTCCAATGACATTCTAATTTTCTGAGACTTTATATTTATTTATATTTATATTTATATTTATATTTATATTTATATTCTAGTCTGCTTGGTTAATCTCATAGTTGTGGGGCTTCTACTGGTCCCCAATGATGCTGTTTTATAAGGTAGAGAGTGTTTCCACACACTTATGCTTCTAAGTGTGAGAAAGAGTCTCCTTCCTTTGGGAAAAAAGCATACTTTCTAGGCTAGAAACTTACTGTAAAGCTACCTCCTGCTTTTGGGTAACAGAGAGCTTTCCTGAGTTAGAACCACTATTTTTGGTATGATATCTCTTGCAGATGACATCCCCCCCCCCACACACACACTAGCACTCATATCTCTGGGTACATGAGAGGAGTCAGATAGGGGTAGACAAGAGAATTTCCCTGGTTGAGATTGATTTTTGTGCCATTATACCATGTGATTTTGCCCCTGGTTTTGTGTCTGTAGGTGGAGGAAGGGAATTCAGGATCTGTAGAAAAGGAGAGCACTTCCTGACTTAGCACTTGTGATGAGATCACCTCTGATGGTACCCACAGTCTCTGGGTGCTCTTTGTGTGAAGGAAGAGTCTTCATGTGTCTTTGGGAAGGAAAGGAATATCTCAGACCAGCAGGTAGAAAAAATACTCCTTCATTGCTTGCAGGGAGAATACTTCCTTATTGTTAGCTGGGCTTCCAATTGATTTCTTTTGCCTAGTATATTAGGCAAGAATTCCTTCAACATGGGGGAAGGATATACCTACCTGAACCACTCTCTATTACTAGATTTGGAATAAAGAAATGCTAGGCCTTCCACTGTGTGGGAAATAGTAAGATATTTTGTTGATATATTTTCCTCCAATATTAAGGTCCCTAATCAGTTTTCCTTCCTCTTTCTACCTTTTAACATTTTTTTCTCTTATTTCCAGGATGTATATGTGTACTCAGTGGGAAGAGGAATGGAGAGACAAGTTTATGCCATCATCTTGTCTCGATGAGAAATATCAATTCTATGGGTTTTGGCAATTACATAAAGCTGGGTGTCTACTATCACAATTCCATACAGAACACTTCCATCACTCTAAAAATCCTCTTGTGTTGCACCTATGAAGTCAACCTCTCCTTCTACTCCTGACTTCTGACAACCACTGATCTATTTTCCATTTCTATAATTTTACATTTTTCAGAATGTCGTACAAAGGAATATTCCAAGGAGTAGTCTGTTTTTCACTTAACAAAATGCATTTAATTTTCATTAACATTCGGAAAGCATTCCACTATATGGACGTACCACTGTTTGTTTCTAAATTTCAGATTAATTGTATTGTTGTTGGAATTTTTATGGTCAGTTCTTAGAAATGACATATGCTTTGCATCTTTATTATGCTTTCAAAGTTATGATTTAAATATTGCTTCACTATTTTGTTTCCTTTAGATAGGTAAATCTCTCTTGCAATCCATATGCAGCATAGAAATTATTAGCCTTACATTGCAGTTGAGGTAATTGTGGCCAAAAGTTTAAATAACCTGTCCATGATAACACAGAAAATTAGTAGAAGAGCCAGGATTTAGCCCTTGATTTTCTGATTCCCAGGCCAGTACTTAAAAGCATGCAGGGAAGAATGAATATGACTGACAGGCTGGGAAATGGAACTTTAGGGAGACTAAGTATTGAAGTATTTGGCCTGAAGAAGAGAGAGCTTATAAAAGACTTTGGAAAATATCTTTAATCCTATACAGGGTTTGTGGCTGAGGTTAAAGGAAGACGAGAGAGTCTTTAAGCAGCAGGAAAAGAGTGCTCAATTAGATCGTATGTGTAAAATGGAAGACCTGCAGTTATTTTGCCTGTAAAAGTAGCTTAGAGAAAAGCAAGGTTATGTTATAGAAACTCATCTGCCTCCAGACTGTGGAAAAGGGGCTAGATGAGTCCTAAGGATCTGTCTATGCTTCTATACTATAGCATCTTTGGTTTAGTGAGAAAGTTCTAGAAGAGAAATGGATGTTTTTTTACTGACCCACAATGGTGTGTAAAATCATTGGTGCCTAGAAATGTCATAGCTAGAAGAAATCTTAAAAGTTATCTAGTCCAAACTAGAATGAGGAAACTGAAGTCAAGTGAAGGGAAATAATTTACACAAGGCTAAATAGGGGAATTGGAAGCAAGATCTCCTGTCTTTAAAGTATTCATATTGATGTGTTCTGATGCTCGTCATCTGGAGACCCATCCACTTGTTAATCAATCCATTAAACAAATGTGTACTGATCAATATCTGCCAAGGTCCTGGATTTCTTTAGGCCTCACAAACTTGTGGAATTAAATATGGGCACATGAAGAATATAGGATTATGGATTTAACTGATTCTTTTAAAAAAATGTTTATTTTTTTCAGAGAGAGAGAGAGAAAGAGCGCATGCGTGCAAGCAGGGGAGGGGCAGGCTCAGAGCTGTCAGCACAGAGCCCTGACACAGGGCTTGAATTCATGAATGTGAGATCGTGACCTGAGCTGAAGTCAGAGCTCAACTGACTTAACCACCCAGGCACCCCTAACTGATTCTTGACCCCACATATTCTTTAAATATTTCCAGGGCTCTCACATATTTCACATGTATTTATATCGACTCTTCCTCTTCACTATCTCTGTTATACCTAGTCCTACAGCCCCCTCCCCTCCACATACAACACCACTGGGGCCCTCATTATGCCAAAACTATCAGGAGGCCTATGTCAAAGAAGAAAGCACTTTTCCTTCACTTTCACTCTACTTTATCAGAGATGCCCCCAATTATCACTACTGAGCTCTTAATCATTCAGTTTGTAGCAAAAGAGCTCTTTCATAAGCTCTTCAAACCTGTCACCTTCTTCCTTCAGAATGTCTGATTTGAGGAGACCTTCATCTTGACTCTTGACTCTCTTGCACATAGTTTTCTGTCAGGACTGTCCACTAGTTCACCAGATATGCTACACCTGTCTGAATTCCAATTTAGATTCAAACCAAAAACTCTCTATCTCCCTTTCCCTCTCCTCCTCATCCAGAATTAAGCAACCAGTACCTAAATGAAGATATCAGCTACCCTGTGTCTCCTGTGAGTTCAAATTCGCTAACACACTGCCTTGTATTTTGGTATCCCTTTAGATCAGTAGTTCTTAATGGGAAAATTTTGCCATGCCAGGCTATATCTATCAATGCCTGAATATACTTTCAGTTGTTATACGTGGGGAGGGAGTGTTACTACTGTCTAGTGAATAAAGAGCAAAGATGCTACTAAACATCCTACAATACTCAAGGCAAACTTCTCACCTCCTACCCTCTCACACGCAACAAAGAATTATATGGCCAAAAATATCAATAGTGCTGAGGCTGAGAAACCTTATTTTGGAGTAGGGCCAGAGTCAAGACAGGCCTGACACTCACTCATCCATACTGTCTATATATAATCTTTGGATTATTTAGAAAAACTACAGTTGAGCTACCATCTCTGGGGATGTATGTGCTAATAGTAATAATAGCTAGACAACATAGCACGTTCTTTTTTTTACCATACAATATTATTACAATATTACTATGTTCCTTATATATAACACTTTTTATATGTCAAACATAAAACATTTATTGGGGGCCCACCAAGTTGTAGGCACTATTTTAGGCCAGGGGTGGGCAAATTTTTTCTGTAAAGGGCTAGATAGTACATATTATAGACATTGTGGGCCATACTTTATATAGATCATCTCATTTAATTCTCACATTAACTATACGAGGGGGTACTTGTTATCAACTCCATTTTACATTTTAACAGAGAAGTTTCTAGAGGTATAATGTAGGATTCTGACGTAATCTGGAAGTCAATCAATACTTATTTACTAGAGAGGGGCCTGTACTTGATGTTAATATTACAGAAACAAATGAGACCCAGCCCCTTTCTGAAGGTTATGTGAATGATAAGGGGCTGTCCATTGCAGTTAAAACATCATCCTAAGTATATATTAAAGTCTACCAGGCCCCACCTGATCTGGCCTCTGATTGCTGCAAGATATTGCCCTAATTTCCAATACCATAACTTGAGAGATGTATAATTCATGGTCTGCTCTGACATTTTAGCATTTTGTGTCCCGTCAACTACTTGTATCAAGTGTTATCTGTCATCGCCTATAAATTACCTTGTGGAAGGGACCTGAGTATTAATCTGGTATAGAGGTTACACACAGCTAGCTCCCAATTATAGTTTTTGATAATAACGGCAGCCATGTAGTGAGTAGATAGCAAGCAATGAGAGAATAAGGAAATACATGGGGAAGTAAGCAGACGGCTAGTAGGTGTGCAATGGCTGGAATTTGGTGGGGAATACCTGGGATGGCTTCTTGGGCCTTTTTTTTTTGCCATGTGGATTTTTTTTAGATATGTTTGGCTGGAGTTTCAATCTCTTAGAAAGAGGAAAGAGCTTTCAACCAGAAATATATTAAATTTCACCAAGTATATCTTCTACATAGTGAGATACTCATATGGTTTTCTCTCTTAAACTGATAATATGGTCAAGTACAGTAATTTTCTAAATGCTGAAACCACTTGCATTTCTAGAATAACTCCAATATGATTTACTGTTAATGAATTGTTAGATTTTGTTTGTTTTTTTAAGTTAGTTTATAATTGAAAATGACTGTGATTTTCCTTTTAAAAAAGTTGCTGTATCTCTGGGATTTCTTTTATTTTTGTTTCTTGTTTTAATTTCTAGTTTTAATTTAAATATCAGTTAACGCACAGTATAATATTAGTTTCAGGTGTAGAATTTAGTGATTTATCACTTACATACAACATCCAGTGATCATCATTACAAGTGTCCTCCTTAACCTATCATTCATTTAACCCATCCCCCCACCGACCTCCCCTCAAGTAACCCTTAGTTTGTTCTTTATAGTTAAGAGTGTGTTCCCTCATTTGTATCTTTTTTCCCCATATATTCATCTGTTTTGTTTCCTAAATTCCACATATGAGTGAAATCATATGGTATTTTTCTTTCTCTGACTGATTTATTTTACTTAGCATAATAGTCTTGAGATCCATTCATGTCATTGCAAATGGCAAGATTTCATTCTTTTTAAAATTTTGTAAACATTTATTTATTTTTGAGAGACAGAGAGAGGCAGAGCACTAGCAGGGCAGGGGGAGAGAAAGAGGGAATCACAGAATCTGAAGTAGGCTCCAGGGTCTGAGTTGTTAGCACAGAGCGGGATGTGGGGCCCAAACCCATGAACTGCGAGACCATGACCTGAGCCGAAATAGGACACCTAACTGACTGAGCCACCCAGGCGCCCCAAGATTTCATTCTTTATAATGGCTGAGTAATATATATATATATATATATATATATATATGTATATGTATATATTCCACATTTTTGTCCATTCATCAGTTGATGGACATTTGGGCCCTTTCCATAATTTGGCTATTGTTGATAATGCTGCTGTAAAATCAGGGTACATGTATCCCTGCAAATAAATATTTTTGTATCCATTGGGTAAACACCTAGTTGTAATTCCTGGGTCATAGGGTAGTTCTATTTTTAACTTTTTGGGGAACCTCCATACTGTTTTCCACAGTGGCTGCACCAGTTTGCATTCCTAGCAAGAGTGCAAAAGGGATCCCTCTCTCCACATCCTCACCAACATCTGTTGTTTCCTGAGTTGCTAATTTTAATCATTCTGACAAGTGTGAGGTGGTATCTCATTGTGGTTTTGATTTGTATTTCCCTGATAGTGAGTGATGTTGAGCATTTTTACATGTGTCTGCTTTGGAAAAATGTCTGTTCATGTCTTCTCCCATGTTTTTAATTGGATCATTCTTCTTTAGGTTGTTGAGTTTTAAAAGTTTTTATAGATTTTGGATATTAACGCTTTATCCAATGTGTCATTTGCAAATATTTTCTTTCATTACATAGGTTGCCTTTTAGTTTTGTTGATTGTTTCCTTCACTGTGCAGAAGCTTTTTATTTTGATGAAGTCCCAATAGTTTATTTTTGCTTTTGTTTCCCTTGCCTCAGAAAACGTATCTAGTAAAAAATTGCTAAGTCTGATGTCAAAGAAGCTACTGCCTGTATTCTTCTCTAGGATTTTGATGGTTTCTTGTCTCATATTTAGATCTTTTATCCATTTTGAATTTATTTTTTCTATGGTGTCAGAAAATGTTCCAGTTGCATTCATTTGCATGTTTCTGTCCAGGTTCTCCAACACCATTTGTTGAAGACTGTCTTCTTTCCATTGGATAGTCTCTTTTGCTTTGTTGCAGATTAGTTGGCCATACATTTTTGGGTCCATTTCTGGGGTTCTCAGTTGTGTTCCATTGATCTATGTGTTTGTTTTTGTGCCAGTACCATACATTCTTGATCGCTTTGTAATATAACTTGAAGTCCAGAAATGTGATGACTCCAGCTTTGTTTATCGTTTTCAAAATTGCGTTGGCTATTTGGGGTCTTTGCTGTATTTTTTATAATAGTTATATTAGACTTATGAAAGGCATTGCAGAATATGATGTCTTTATTATGATTTCTGTTTGTGTAAAATTGGCATGATCTATTCTTTAAATGATTGATAAAATTTGCCTGTAGAATTATTTGAACCTGATATTTTCTTAGCGGGAAAACACTTTAACTGCTCATTCCATTTGTTTGTAATAGAAGAATTCAAAATTTTAATTTAGTCTGTTTTGATCTTTATATTTTTCTAAGATTTGTCCACTATATTTTTCATTTTTTAGCATAAAGTTATTCATAATATTCTTTTATTGATTTAGTCTCATCTGTCTCTATGGTTATGGCTTCCTTTTGATTACCAAAATTATTTATTTCTACCCTCTCTGTTTTTAATGTATATATTCACAAAGGCTTATAAACTTTAATAGTTGTATTAACAAAAAAACTGATTTGGTTGACCAACTCTTCTGTACTTTTGTTTCCTATTTCATTAATGTTCTTATATTTATTATTTATCCCCTTTCCAACTTATTTTTTTATATTTAACATTTTAAATCTAATGACAAAATCACTAGTTTTCAGCCTGTACTGATTTCTAAGAGAAATTTTTATGGCTATATATTTCAGTTCAAATCCAGCTTCAGCTACATTACACATATTTTGATTAGTTTTATTTTCATTATTGTTCAATTAAATATTTATAATTTCCATTTGATTTCTTAAATAACTTTATTTAATTAGAAGTGTGTTTTTACATTTTCAAATGTAAATTAGGTTATTTTAAGTTATCCTTTTATTACTGACTTTTATTTTAATTACCAATTTAATTAATTATCAGAAAATGTGGCCTGCATGATACTAATTTGATATATATTAAAATATGTTTATGGTCTAGTATGTGTTCAACTTTTGTAAATATTACATATATGCCTAAAAAGAATATATGTTCTGCAATTCTTGGACTCAGTGTTCTAAAAATGTCCAGTAGGTCATGCCAGTTAATTATGTTGATCAAAACTCCTGTACCCTTACTCATTTTTTGTTACTTTTACCTTTTAATTATTGGAAAATAGGTGCTGGTAGATTTTTAAATTTACTTTGTGTTTCAGTATTGTATTGTATATTGTGAAGCTATGTTCATACATATATAAAACTTTAGAATTATTTTTTCAAAAGTATATTTATTTTCAAAGACAGAGCATGTGCTTGAGTAGGATAGGGACAGAGAGAGACAGCACAGAGCCTGATGCAGGGTTCGATCTCAAGAACAGTGAGTTCGTGACCTGAGCCAAAATCAAGAAATGGATGCTTAACCAAGTGAGCCACCTAAGGTGCCCCTAGAATTCTTAATTTAGTAAATTTAATCTTTTTCTAACATGTTATGACCCTTTTAAGGAGCCCTCTTGTGATGAGCACCAGGTGTCATATGGACCCGTTAATTGAATCACTAAATTGTACACCTGAAACTAATATTATACTGTATGTTAACAAACTGGAATTTAAATAAACTTTTAAAAAACAAAAAAAAATTATATATATATGTGTGTGTGTGTGTGTGTGTGTGTGTGTGTGTGTGTATAATTTATCTTATGTCAGAACAATTATCTTTATTTTTAATAATATTTTTCTGGTATATATTTTTCCCCATACTTTGACCTTAAATCTTTGTGTCCCTATGTTTTATATGTTTCTTTTGTAAACATCATATAGATGGACTTTAAAAATCTTAAAATTGTTGTATCTTAACTGGAATGTTTATTAGATGCACATTTACTATGAATAGTTATATTTTTAATTCTTTTCTTCCATCTTATTTTGTTTGTGCCTTGTTCTTTTATCTCTTGTTTTATTTCTATTAATACCTTTATCTGCGATAGCCCCCTCCCCATATTGCTTTATTCTCTATGTGTTTGGAAATCATTAAATCCATTTCTATTATTTTAGTGGTTGCCTTAGAAATTTGAACAAACATATTTGAGTAAAAATAAACTTAATTCTAATGAGAGAATAACCCCTTACTTGGAATATTTCAACTTCAGTCACTCCTTCCTGATTCATTTGCCTTTCATGTCCAGAAATTTATTTCTATTTTATTGATTTTATTACCAAATTAAATATCATAATACTTTGTACAATTATTGTCTGTTTAAACTTACCAAATGATTATATTTGTCCCTCTTCATTCTCTTTTTGCTCACTATATCTTCATGCATTCAAACCTCATTCTCTGATCATCTCCTTCTGAGTATCTTTTATATGTTCCTTTATTGAAGCCTTTTATTTGTCGTTCATCTTGAAGGATATTTTTTAAAAATATATACAGTGTTAATTTGACAATTTTCTCCTGATGTCTCCTCTTGCTTCTTTTGTTGGACCTATGAAGACTGTTATTAGTCTAATTCTAATTACTCTTTAGGTAATCTGCCTTTTCTTAGGAGGTTTTCCATATTTTCTCTTTATACTTAAGGCTTTTCATTTTCACTACACTGTGTCTATGTGTGACTGTTTATTTTTTTTAGCGATTTTTTGGTGGTGTGGAGTGTGTTTTCCAAATCTGTGTATTGATGTCTTTCAAAACTTTTAGAATATTCCCATTTATGATCTCTGCAGATACTGTTTTTTTATCATTTTAATTATTGTCTCTTTTTTCCCTGGACTTATGATTAGATATATGTTGCACCTCTTATTCTATCCACCATGCTTTTTAACTTCTCTTTCTTATATTTTCCCTCTTAGTCTCCCTGTGATGCATTTTCGATAATTCACATGTAACTTTCAGTTTACTAATTCTCTTTTCACTTTTATCTATTGATTTCTTATTTTAGCTTTTTTTTTCTTAGAAGTTCTCTTTTTCTTGGGGCTCAGTTTGTTGAGAATCTGACTCTGGATTTTGGCTCAGATCATGATCTCACAGTTTATGGGGTTGAGCCCCACATTGGGCTCTGTTCTGACAGTGTGGGACCTGCTTGGGATCCTCTCTCTCCTGCTCTCTCTTTGCCCCTCCTATGCTCATGCATTCTCTCTTTCTCACAAAAAAACATTAAAAAAGTTCTATTTTTTCTTTTAATAATACCTTCTCATTTTAATAGTTTTCTATCATTATATTTCTATTTTTTTAAAAAAATATTAAATCTACTTACTTTTTATTTTATTTCCAATAAGTCTATATCCAACATCTCTGTGAGTATGAATCTATTGTTTATTGTTTCTATTGACAATAAACTTATCAGTTTGTAGTTTCTTGTTAATGGTAGCTTGTATTCCTGTTTTGTATGATTTTTCTGAAAATCAAGAATTAATGTTCTTTGTTAATGTGAATTCTTGATACCAGATTTTATTTATTTATTTATTTATTTATTTATTTAAATTCAAGTTAGTTAACATACAGTGTAATATTGGTTTCAGGAGTAGAGTCCAGTTATTGACATAACACACAGTGCTCATGCCAACAAATGCCCTTCTTAATGCCCATCACCCATATAGCTCATCCTCCCCCACCTCCTCTTCAGCAATGCTCAGTTTGTTTTCTGTATTTAAGCAATTCTTATGGTTTGCTAACCTCTCTCTTTTTATATTATTTTTCTTTCCCTTCCCCTATTATCATCTGTTGTGTTTCTTAAATTCCACATGAGTAAAATCATATGATATTTGTCTTTCCCTGACTGACTTATTCCACTTGGCATAATACACTTTAGTTTCATCCATGTTGTTCCAAATGACAAGATTTCATTGTTTTTGACCACCCAGTATTATTCCATTGTACATATATATTACATGTCTTTTATGCATTTATTCATTGATGGACATTTGGGCTCTGTCCATAATTTAGCTATTGTTGATAGCACTGCTATAAACAATGGAGTGCGTGTGCCCCTTCAAATCAGTATTTCTACATCCTTTGGATAAATACAACAGTGCAATTACTAGGTTGTATGGTAGTTCTATTTTTAATTTTTTGAGTTACCTCCATACTGTTTTCCAGAGTGGTTGCACCAGTTTGTATTCCCACCAACTGTGTGTGTTTTTCCAAACAGACTTTGCATTTTCTTTTTTAGGTAGAACTTGGTGAGAATAAGAGGAAAGAGGGATGATATAAGATAAAGAACTTGCCAATGAATGGTTGTGGTTTACTCATCCAGGCATGAACTTTGTCTCATAACTATATTATATAAGTATGATCAAGACAGTAAAATTTTTACTAAAATAGTGAGACATGACTGAGCTACAGCTATATTAATATCCTTGATAATTCTTATGCTATTTTCAATGTCATATATTTGCAAATTAGAATTGCAAACTCTTACAAGAATTAACTGTAAGAAAAGAAAGACTGTAGTTAGTGAGCTTGTATGACAAATGAAAATGTCTTTATCCTGTATTTTCCTAATTACAAAACAAGAAAAAGAAAAGACATAAACTCAAAAGTCATGTTAAAATAAGAATTTATAATTAGCTTGAAATTATTTTTTCCATATTGTTATTACTTTCAGAATAAAAATGATCAATGTCATATACATATATATGTACATTTTACATCTTCACATGCCATGATAAATTAAAAACTTTATTTCAATTTTCTAAAACTTGTTTTTGTTACCCTTGTGTTTATCGTTGAAGTCTTTCAAGTGTATGACTCAAAATTCTAGTAGTTTTGGAAGTGTTCTACAAACACTGACTTTTTGAGGAACACTGAAGGACAGTTTGAAGTCCTTCAGCATGTTTCAAGTTCAGTCTTTTCCTTGGGCTGAGGAAGATGTGAACAAGGGAGGTAACTACCCTCAGCTTCTACTTATCTTCAGGTTATTTAATGCCAACTAACAGGAAGATTAATCATTAACATTCTTTAAATTAAAAAACAGAGTGTGAAAGAAGACATGAACCAATATTTGTACCAGGTCTAAAATTCATTAATTTCTGTTGAAGAGGGAGGAATAAGGATAGAAGGAGGGTTTGTATATTATCAGAGTATCCTCTAAATTGTTCCTCTAAATTGTTCCCAACATTTTTGTCGTCTACTGCTAAGAATTTAAAAATAAAACTACCGGGGCGCCTGGGTGGCTTGGTCGGTTGAGTGTCTGACTTCAGCTCAGGTCATGATCTCATGGTCCGTGAGTTCGAGCCCCGCGTCGGGCTCTGTGCTGACAGCTCAGAGCCTGGAGCCTGTTTCAGATTCTGTGTCTCCCTCTCTCTCTTCCCCTCCCCTGTTCATGCTCTGTCTCTCTCTGTCTCAAAAATAAATAAACGTTAAAAAAATTAAAAAAAAAACTAAAAATGAAGTGTGTCTGAGTATCTAAGACAACTAGCAAAGTATAACTTATTTCCAAATGGCCAACCTAAATTGGATACTATTCTTTAGTCAGAGACATTGCTGTTCAGGTGGCAGCATGATGTAGCGTTATTAGGAGCAAAGACCTTGTAATAAACAGTCACAGGTTAGAAATCCCAGCTCTGCTTCTTATCCTGCATGAATAGCCTTCAATACATTTTTTAGTTTCTGGACTTCAATGTTCTCACCTGTAAAATGGTGCAAATATAGTACTTACCTCTTAGGGTTATTGTGAAGATTAAATGAGATAATATGTTTAAAGCATAGTATTTGCCAAGTTATAAGTATTCGCTAGATGTAACCTTTTATTATTAAGAAAATGATGATGATAATGATGATGATAGTTATGAAAATGGACACATAATGTTTAGCATTATTTTAATGAGGATGGACAAATCAAAAATTTGGCAAAATAATTGTAGAGAGAATTCAGGATTTAGTCTGTGGTAGGGGAAAACATAAAATTTAGTGTCAGGGGGCCAGAGTTTAAAGTCCTGAATCTGCTACTAGTTATTTCAGTTACCTTGTTAACTTTGTGCCTAGTTTCATTATCTATGGAATAGGTGTTTTGGGAAAGAACAAATGAGAGCATGGACATAAAAACACTTTGCAAAGTGATAACCAAATGGAGGTTATTATTAAAATGAATAAGGACTTAACTACATGAGCTCAATTCTAAGATTCTATGGGTCTCAGGATTTCTTTCTATTCACAACCATTCCTTTCTTAGTGAGGGCATGGACCTTGGTAACGAAAGGATCAGAGGTAGGATCATAATCTGGGGTCCAAGTGGAAGAGAGCTGAGATGTTAAGAATAGGTTAACATAGAAACAGAGGCAACTGTTCCGTGTAGAAATTAACTGCGTTGTTAACACTTATTAAACTAATTTAATCCTCTCAATAGTTCCATAAAGTAACAATAATGAAGGCCATTTATTTCTTTGAAAACATTTTTCTTGTTATATAATGTATAAATATATACAAACATACCTCAGGAACATGGACAATGTCTAATTCCAAACTAGAGAAAACTATTTTCTTGCTGCTGCATTTCTTGTATTTTTTTTCATGCAGTGCTCATCAGAACAAGTGCTCTCCTTGCTATCCACCTTCCATCCACCTCCCTCTGTCATCACAGTTTATTTACCATTGAGAGTCCCTTGTGGTTTGTTTCTCTCTCTTCTCTCCACCCCCGTTCCCATATGTTCATCTGTTTTATTTCTTAAATTCCACATAGAAATGAAATCATATGGCATTTGTCTTTCTCTGATTTACTTATTTCACTTAGCATAATACATTCTAGCTCCATCCATGTCGTTGCAAATGGCAAAATGTCATTCTTTTTGTTGATTGAGTAATATTCTATTGTGTATATATACCACACTTTCTTTATCCATGCATCAATAGATAGATATTTGGGCTCTATCCAGAGTTTGGATATTGTTGATAATGCTGCTATAACATTGGAGTGCATGCACCCCTTTGAATCTGTATTTTTGTATCCTTTGGGTAAATACCTAATTGTACAATTGTGGTATTGTAAGGTACTTCTATTTTTATTTTTATGTTTTTTGTGGATTCTCCATACTGCTCTCCAGAGTGGCTGCACAAGATTACATTCCCACCAACAGTGCAAGAGGATTCTCCTTTCTCTATACCCTGGCCAACACGTATTGTTTCTTGTGTTTTTTTTTTTTTAATTTCAGCAATCGGACAACAAAAAGAAATCAAAGTCATCCAAAATGGCAAGGAAGAAGTCAAATTTTCACTATAGGCTGAATTTTGGGGGGGATATTGTGATTGTTCAGATATAGCTATTAATAAGATGTGCTTTGATAAGGACATACCAGAAAGAGGAGAAAATAGGAGGGAACTCATCCCAATTCCATCACCTCATTAAGGCTATTATTAGCATAGAGATATATTTTCTCCCAGCTTTCTTGTATGTAAATATCTTCTTATATCTAATATATTTTCTAAATTGTTTCATTCATATATACACCATTTTGAGTCCCACTTTTAATAAATTCAACCTTGTATTTCCTGATTTTGATACATAGTTTTTATATTCTTAATAATGATGGCTAAAGAGCATTTAAATGAGATATTGTAGTAGAATTTTTTGTGCTATTCTTTATTTTTTATTAGCTTCACTTGCTATACAGATAAGGACAATGAGGCCTAGAAAAGTCAAGCAATGTGTCAAGGGTCACATAGTGATAAAGTCACAACACAAAGGCAGATGTTTGTTTTAAATACTGTTTTATTTCCACTAGGCCTCTCTGCATCTGTTTTAAGCAAAATTAAGAGATGAGAAAGTGTGAAGAAATCTGCATATTATATTGAGAAGAGCATAGGAAAGGAGTAGAGGGGAAAGATTTAGGAGAGAAGAATATTCAAAGTACCCATTTGGCCAAAGACTCTGGATTTTCAGCCATAAGAGAGGCATGCATCTTCCTTAACATGTCAAAATATTCCCTTTTAGTCTATTCCATTAATATTCTGGTGTAATGGACTTTATTTATGGGAAGAGTATGGTTGTATTTTCTTCTAACACTCAGTCCTACTAATCCTCTTTGGCTATTCCATCTTGTCCATTGAATTTCATGAAGTGGCTGCTCTGAAATTCCAGAATAAATATAATTTCAGGGTCATAGAGCCCTAGTATTGAGAAATTCCTGTTCATTCTGAGGGAGGAATGATCAAGGGTGTACTAGCAATGATCAGGCTCTGGATCCAACTTACAGGGTAGAATATATTCAGATGTCATAGAGACTTTGTTCAAGGAGCTGTTACTTTGCCTGGGCTAGGGTAAGCCACTCTTTTGTCCCCAGAGACAGACAAAATTACAGAGGAACAACCTGGGTCTACTGCCTTTTGTTTTAATTTAAGCAGATATAATACAGCTTTGCAAATAACTACTTACTCTTTGTTAGCCAATAGGAATTAATCCCAGCCTGGGGTAGAAAAGAAACAAACTTTATATTATTCCTGCTGAAAACCCTAAAACATTAGTGCTTACAGAGCTCTCTGAAACCATATAGTTTTTACACATAATGTTACATATGGGGAGACTGAGAAAGAGACAGGGAAGAATGCAATTTAAGTGTCTTGAGTCCTGGTCTGGTACTTTAACATTGTACCATAGGCCCATTATTGATAAATGTAAGTGGACTAGGTGGGTATACAAAAATAAATAAATAAAATAAGAGGCAACCCTTACTCTGTCTATACAATGCTTGCAACTCTACTTATATGACCACCTCTCATTGCCACGACCAATCATCTTTAAATGGGATGATAATATCTACCTCAGAGTTATTGTCTAGATTAAATGACTCAATATTTGGAAAGCATTAATAAGAGAGTTTGGTAAAGAATTCCAGCACAATGTTACACTAGGAAGTGCCAAGTTCTTGTCCCACCACAGAACATTGAAAAAACAACTCGCACCATCTAAATCAACTTTATAGGACTTCTGAAAACCAGCAAAAGAGTTACACTAACCAAGCCAGCACCCAGTCAAGAAACATCCATCTTTAAAATGATAGGAATGCTTTGTGGTGTTTTTACTTATCCTTGCTCCACACCCTCTCCAATGCAGCAATCTTGGTCTGGAACAAGTGGCAGCTGGGTTCCCAGTCCCCTTCCTGGAACCAGAGGGCATGGAGTAGACTGTTTTAATAGTTTTGGTGACTATGAAAAAGAATAATGCATGGTGTTTGTATCTGTATTGCATAACTCAGAAAACTGCTAGGAAAAGCTTCAGGAACTGATAATAAAAGATACAAGTCAGACTAAAAACTTACAGATAGCTGGGACAAGAGATTACAGTTGGAGACATATAATGGACCATCTGACTCTTGTAGTAAATGCTGGGATGAAATTCCTCAGGTAATTAATACATTCAAAACTAGCCATGTACATGTGGGAATCTAGAAAATCATGGCCAAAGAGGATGCAATCCCAGAAAAATCCTGAAAAGACCTTAAGCTTTTACCTCAGGCTGATACCTATGCTCAGATAAAGCCCAACTAAGTGGTGAAGCAGTGGTCTAGCAGATCCAATCTGTAAAGACTGTAAGAGGTGTTTTTTTTTCATTATTTTTTAATGAGAGAGAGAGAGAGAGAGAGAGAGCATGAGAGTGGGTGAAAGGTAGAGAGAATCTCAAGCAGACTCCACACTCAGCATGGGGAGCAACACGGGGCTTTATCCCATGACCCTGGGATTATGACCTGAGCCCAAATCAAGAATCAGACACTCAACCAACTGATCCACACAGGCACCTCTCCATTTTCTTTTTGTTGTTGTTGTTTGTTTGTTTGTTTCTTGGATTTCAAGGAAACAGTAGCTTAGATGAGCTAAAATACAGAAACTTAGTGATCACCCATGACAAAGAATAGTCCTTGCAAATGTAGTTTGGAAAGTAACAAGAGTGGATTAACAATGGAAAAAAAAAAAACAGCAAACACTGAGGAAGCATGGGAAGTTGATTTTCATTGTTACCACATTATAATAGTAAAATGCCCAATTTCAAAAAAAAAATACAATGCATACAAAGAAAGAGAAAAACATGAGTCATTCAAATGAACAAATAAATTGATAGAAAATATCCATGAGAAAGTCCAGATACTAGATTTGCTGTATAAACACTTTTATTATTCTTTTAATTTGCCGTTTATTTATTTTTGAGAGAGAAAGAGAGAGACAGCATGAGTGGGGGAGGGGCATAGAGAGAGGGAGACACAGAATCTGAAGCAGGCTCCAGTCTCTGGGCTGTCAGCATAGAGCCTGATGAGGAGCTCAAACCCATGAACTGTGAGACCATGACTTGAGCCGAAATCAAGAGTCAGTTGCTTAATTGACCCACCCAGACATACCCCTCTACAAACACTTTAAAAATTTTTTTTAAATATGCTCAAATTGCTAAGAGAAAACTAAAAGACATCTGGAAAATAATATATGAGGAAAATGAAACTATCAACAGAGACAGAAATTATTAAAAAGGCAAGTAGAAATTCTAGAGATGAAAATTAAATAACCTAATTAAAAATTAAAGATAGAGGTTAAACAGGGGCTCCTGGGTGGCTCAGTTGGTTAAGTGTCCGACTTCAGCTCGGGTCATGATCTCACGGTTCATGAGTTCGAGCCCCATGTCGGGCTCTGTGCTGACAGCTCAGAACCTGAAGCCTGCTTCGGATTCTGCGTCTCCCTCTCTCTCTGTCTCTCCCCCACTCGCGCTCTGTCTCTGTCTCTGTCTCTCTCTCCGCCTCACCTGCTCATGCTCTCTCTCTGTCTCTCAAAAATAAATAAAATGTAATTAAAAAAAAGATAGAGGTTAAACAGCAAGTTTGAGCAAACAAAAGAATCAGTTCACTTATATGTAGAAAAATTGAAATTTTGAGTCTGAGGAAGAGAAAGAAAAAAAGAAATCAACAGAGCACAAAGAAGTTGTAGGAAACTATAATGGGAACCAATACACATTATGGGAGTCCCAGAAGGGGAGGAGAAAGATAAATGGGCAAAAAGATTACATGAAGAAATAGGGACTAAAACATCACAGGTTTGTGGAAACACAGGAATCAACAAGTCCAAGAAGTTCAACAAACTCCAAGTAGGATAATTCCAAAAGACAGCCACATTGAGATACATTATAATCAAATTGTCAAAAGCCAAAAACAAAGAAAGAATACTGAAAGTACCAACAGATAAATGACTCATCCTGTATAAGAGATCCTCAAAAAGATTATGATCCCATTGCTCATCAGAAACATTGGAGGCCAGAAAGCAGCAGAATGATATATTTAAAATGCTGAAAGAATCAGGAATGGATCAGTTATCTGAAGACAGGGTAATACAAAGTACTTTATCTGAACAAACAACAAGTTTAAAGTTAGGACACATTGGGAGATCACTTGGACAACATCAAAACAGTAATCAAAACAGTATAGTAATGGTACAAATAATAATGCTGCAAAGACCAAAACCAAAGAAATTACATCCTACGTTTTCTTCTAGGATTTATGATTTCATGTTTCTGTTAGGTTTTAATATATTTTTAGTTTAACTTTGGGTATGGTGTAAGAAAGTAATCTAGTTTCATTATTTTGCATATAGCTGCCTAGTTTTCCTAACACCATTTATTGAAGAAACTATATTTCTGCATTTTACTTTATTTATTTTTATATGAAATTTATTGTCAAATTGGTTTCCATACAACACCCAGTGCTCATCCCAACAGGGGTCCTTCTCAATGCCCATCACCCACTTTCCCATCCCTCTCACCCTGCATTGACCCTCAGTTTATTCTCAGTTTTTAAGAGACTGTTATGGTTTGCCTCCTTCCCTGTCTGTAACTTTTTTTTCCCCTTCCCCTCCCCCATGGTCTTCTGTTAAGTTTCTCAGGATCCACATAAGAGTGAAAACATATGGTATCTGTCTTTCTCTGTATAACTTATTTCACTTAGCATAACACTCTCCAGTTCCATCCACGTTGCTAAAAAGGCCATAGTTCATTCTTTCTCATTGACACATAGTATTCCATTATATATATATATATATATATATATATATATATATATATATATATATATATCACAAGTTCTTTGTCCATTTAGCAGTTGATGGACATTTAGGCTCTTTCCATAATTTGGCGATTGTTGAGAGAGTGCTGCTATAAACATTGGTGTACAAGTGCCCCTATGCATCAGCACTCCTGTATCCCTTGGGTAAATTCCTAGTAGTGCTATTGCTGGGTCATAGGGTAGGTCTATTTTTAAGTTTTTGAGGAACCTTCACACTGTTTTGCAGAGTGGCTACACCAGTTTGCACTCCCACCAACAGTGCAAGAGGGTTCCCGTTTCTCCACATCCTCGACAGCATCTATAGGCTCCTGAGTTGTTCATTTGAGCCACTTTGACTGGCGTGAGGTGATATCTCAATGTGGTTTTAATCTGTATTTCCCTGATGAATAGTGACATTGAGCCTCTTTTCATGTGCCTGTTGACCATCTGGATGCCTTCTTTAGAGAAGTGTCTATTGATGTTTTCTTCCCATTTCTTCACTGGATTATATGGAGTTTGGTGACTTCTTTATAGATTTCAGATACCAGCTCTTTGTCCGATATGTCATTTGCAAATATCTTTTCCCATTCCGTCAGTTGCCTTTTAGTTTTGTTGATTTTTTCCTTTGCTGTGCAGAAGCTTTTTATCTTCATGAGGTCCCAATAGTTCATTTTTGCTTTTAATTCCTTTGCCTTTGGAGATGTGTCAAGTAAGAAATAGCTGCGGCTGAGGTCAGAGAGGTTTTTGCCTGCTTTCTTCTCTAGAGTTTTGATGGTTTCCTGTCTCACATTCAGGTCCTTTATCCATTTTGAGTTTATTTTTTTGAATGGTGTAAGAAAGTGGTCTAGTTTCATTCTTCTGCATGTTATTGTCCAGTTGTCCCAGAACCATTTGTTAAAGAGACTGTCTTTTTTTCCACTGGATACTCTTTCCTGCTTTGTCAAAGATTAATTGGCCATTACTTTTGTGGGTCCAATTCTGGAGTCTCTATTCTATTCCACTGGTCTATGTGTCTGTTTTTGTGCCAATACCATACTGTCTTGATGATTAAAGCTTTGTAGTAGAGACTAAAGTCTGGGATTTTGATGCCTCCCTCTTTGGTCTTATTCAAAATTACTTTGGCTATTCGGGGTCTTTGTGGTTCCATACAGAATTTAGGATTACTTGTTCTAGCTTCGAGAAGAATGCTGGTGCAATTTCGATTGGGGTTGCATTGAATGTGTAGATTACTTTGGGTAGTATTGACATTTTAACAATATTTATTCTTCCAATCCATGAGCATGGAATGCTTTTCTATTTCTTTGTATCTTCTTCAATTTCCTTCATAAGCTTTCTATGGTTTTCAGCTTTTGCATCTTTTACATCTTTGGTTAGGTTTATTCCTAGGTATTTTATGCTTCTGTGTGCAATTGTGAATGGGTTCAGTTTCTTTAATTTCTGTTGCTTCATTATTAGTGTATAAGAATGCAACTGATTTCTGTACATTGATTTTGTATCCTGCAACTTTGCTGAATTCATGTATCAGTTCTAGCAGACTTTGGGTGGAGTCTATTGGGTTTTCCATGTACAGTATCATGTCATCTGCAAAAAAGTGAAAGCTTGACTTCAATTTTGCCAATTTTGATGCCTATGATTTCCTTTGGTCTGATTGCTGTTCCTGGCATTTCCAACACTATGTTAAACAACAGCGGTGAGGGGACATCCCTGTCGTGTTCCTGATCTCAGGAAGAAATCTCTGTTTTTCCCTATTGAGGACGATATTAGCTGTGGGCTTTTCATAAATGGCTTTTATGATGTTTAACTATGTTCCTTCTATTCCGATTTTCTCCAAGGTTTTTATTAAGAAAGGATGCTGAATTTTGTCAAATGCTTTTTCTGCCTCGATTGACACAATCATGTGGTTCTTATCTTTTCTTTTATTAATGTGATGTATCACATTGACTGATTTGCGAATATTGAACCAGGCCTGGAGCACAGGAATGAATCCCACTTGATCATGGTGAAAAGTTCTTTTCATATGCTGTTGTATTCGATTTGCTAGTATCTTGCTGAGAATTTTTGCATCCATATTCATCAGGGATATTGGCCTGTAGTTCTCTTTTTCTGCTGGGTCTCTGTCTGGTTTGGGAATCAAAGTAATGCTGACTTCATAGAATGAGCTTGGAAGTTTTCCTTCGCTTTCTATATTTTTGTAACAGATTGACAAGGATACAAGAAGACATTTTTGCTTTAAATGTCTGGTAGAATTCCCCTGGGAAGCCGTCTGGTCTTGGACTCTTATTTTTTGGGGAGATTTTTGGTAACTGATTCACTGTCTTCACTGATTATGGGTCTGTTCAAATTTTTTATTTCTTCCTGTTTGAGTTTTGGAAGTGTGTGTGTGCTTAAGAATTTGTCCATTTCTTCCAGGTTGTCCAGTTTGCTGGCATAGTTTTTAATAGTATTCCATGATAATTGCTTGTATTTCTGAGCGATTGGATGTAACACTTCCATTTTCATTCATGATTTTATCTATTTGGGTCCTCTCCCTTTTCTTTTTCAGAAGCCTGGCAAGAGATTTATCAATTTTGTTTATTTTTTCAAACAACCAACTCTTGGTTTCATTGATCACCTCTACTTTTTTTTTATTTTTAGATTCTGTATTGTTTATTTCTGCTCTGATCTTTATGATTTGTCTTCTTCTGCTAGGTTTGGTGTGTCCTTGCTGTTCTGCTTCTTTTTCCTTTAGTTGTGCTGTTAGATTTTGTATTTGGGATTTTTTTTTGTTTCTTTTCTTTTTTTTTTTTTTACTTTTTAAATTTATTTATTCAAATTCAAGTTAGTTAATATACCATGAACTATTGATTTCAAGAGCAGAACCCAGCGATTCACCACTTACATATAACATCCAGTGCCCATCCCGACAGGATTTTTCTTGTTTCTTGAGATAGGCCTGGATTGCAATATATTTTCCTCTCAGAACAGCATTCACTGCATCCTAAAGCATTTGGATTGTAATATTTTCATTTTCATTTGTTTCCATATATTTTAAATTTCTTCTCTAATTGCCTGGTTGACCTCATTGACTCATTCATTATTTATTAGGTTGTTCCATGCTTTTGGAGGTTTTCCAGACTTTTTCTTGTGGTTGATTTCAAGCTTCATAGCATTGTGGTCTGAAAGTGTGCATGGTGTGATCTCAATTCTTTTATACCTATGAAGGGCTGTTTTGTGACCCAGTATGTGATCTACCTTGGAGAATGTGCACTCAAGAAGAAAGTATATTCTGTTGCTTTGGGATGCAGAGTTCTAAATATATCTGTCAAGTCCATCTGATCCAATATATCATTCAGGGCCCTTGTTTATTTATTCTCTGTCTAGATGTTCTATCCATTGTTGTAAGTGGAGTATTAAAGTCTCTTGCAATGACAGCATTCTTATCAATAAGGTTGCTTATGTGTGTGATTGTTTTATATATCTGGGGGCTTCCGTATTTGGTGCATTAACATTTATAATTGTTAGCTCTTCCTGATGGATAGACCCTGCAATTATTATATAATGCCCTTCTTCATCTCTTGTTACAACCTTTATTGTAAAGTCTAGTTTGTTTTATATAAGTGTGGCTACTCCAGCTTTCTTTTGACTTCCAGTAGTGTGATAGTTCTCCATTCCCTCACTTTCAATCTGAAGGTGTCCTCAGGTCTAAAATGTCTCTCTTCTAGACAGCAAATAGATGTGTCTTGTTTTTTATCCATTCTGATACCCTATGTCTTTTGGTTGGAGCATTTAGTCCATTTACATTCAGTGTTATTATGGGTTTAGAGTCATTGTGATGTCTGTAGGTTTCATGCTTGTAGTGATGTCTCTGGTACTTTGTGGTCCTTGCAACATTTCACTCACAGAATCCCCCTGAGGATCTCTTGTAGGGCTGGTTTAAGGGTGATGAATTCTCTTTTGTTTGTTTGGGCAGACCTTTATCTCTCCTTCTATTCTGAATGACAGACTTGCTGGATAAAGGATTCTTGGCTGCATTTTTTTCTGTTCATCACATTGAAGATTTCCTGCCATTACTTTCTGGTCTGCCAAGTTTCAGTACATAGGCCAGCTACTACCCTTAAATGTCTACCTTTGTATGTTAGGGTCCGTGTATCCCTAGCTGCTTTCAGAATTCTCTCTTTATCTTTGTATTTTGCCAGTTTCCCTATGATATGTCGTGCCAAAGATCGATCCAAGTTATGTCTGAAGGGAGTTCCCTGTGCCTCTTGGATTTCAATGCTTGTTTCCTTCCCCAGATCAGGGAAGTTCTCAGCTATGATTTGTTTAAATACACCTTCAGCCCCTTTCTCTCTTCTTCTTCTGGAATTCCTATGATATGGATATTGTTCCATTTGATTGCATCATTTAATTCTCTAATTCTCCCCTCATATTCCTGGATTTTTTAATCTCTCTTTTTCTCAGCTTCCTCTTTTTTCATAATTTTATCTTCTAATTCACCTATTCTTTCCTCTGCCTCTTCAATCCGTTCTGTGGTCACCTACATTATATTTTGCACCTCATTTATAGCATTTTTTAGTTTCTCATGACTACTTCTTAGTCCCTTGAGCTCTGTAGCAATAGATTCTATGCTGTCCTCGATGCTTTTTTCAAGTGCAGGGATTAATATTATAACTATTATTCTAAATTCTTGTTCTGTTATATTCCTTAAATAGGTTTTTATGAATTCGTTAGCTGTCACTACTTCCTGGAGTTTCTTGGGAGGAAAATTCTTCCATTTCTTCATTTTGTCTAGTCCCTGCAGTAGCTCCAAACGGCCAGGCACTTCCCCTGTGCTGTCCAGAGAAACTTGTGTTGGTGGGTGGGCCTGTAGTCAGACCCGATGTCTGCCGACAGCCCACCACTGGGGCCACAGTCAGACTGGTGTGCACCTTATCTTCCCCTCTCCCAGGGGCAGCAATCACTGTGGAGTGGTGTGGCCCCTGCCTGGGCTACTTGTACACTGCCTGGCTTGTGGTGCTGCTTCCATGGGATCTGGCCAAGGGCGTATTAGAAGGGATGGATCCTCAAAGTGCACAGGGGTGGGAGGGGCAGGCTTAGCTCGCTTTGCTGTCAATGGTACCCTGCAGAAGGGGCCCTGCATCACCTAGAGGGAGGCAGACCCCTCGTAGGGACAGATCCACAGGAGAACAGCATTGGCGTTTGCATGTTACAAGCAAGTTCGGTGAGGGGAACTGGTTCCTTTTGGCATTTCAGCTGGGGAATGGGAGAGGGAAATGGCGCTTGCCAGAGCCTTTGTTCCCCCGCTGAGCTCTGTCCTTCTGGGGCTCAATAACTTTCCCTCCTGGCATCCTCTTGCCCTGTGTGTTCTCTGAGAGCAGAGCTTTTGACATTTAACATCCCAGATGTTAAGTCCCACTGGCTGTCCGAACTCCTGGAGTCTAGCCTCTGTGCTTTTGCAAGCCAGACTTCAGGGGATCTGCCTTGTCTGGCAGGCTACCCCTCCACCACCCTGCTCCTTCCTGCCAGTCTGTGGAGCATGCACCTCCTCTCTGCCCTTCCTACCCTCTTCTGTGTGTCTCTTGTCTACTCTTGGCTCAGAGCATCTGTTCTGCTAGTCTTCTGGTGGTTTTGGGGTTGTTTAGACCAATGTAGGTGAAACCTAAGAGATCAGCAGGACGAGGTGAGCTCAGTGTCCTCCTACACCACCATATTCCCTGATCTCCCTCTTTTCTGCATTTTATATTCTTCTTCCTTTGATGTAATTGTCTAAATAAGCATGGGCTTGTTTCTGGGCTCTCTATTCTGTTCCGTTGACCTATGTCTATTTTTGTATGAGTACCATATTGTTTTGGTTACTACATCTTTGTGGTATATCTTGAAATCTGGGATTGTGATACTTCCAGTTTGGTTTCTCATTGTCAATATTGTTTTAGCTATGCAAGGTCTTCTGTGGTTCCATACACATTTTAGTATTATTTGTTCTAGTTCTGTGAAAAATGCTGTTGGTATTTTGATAGGGATTGCATTGAATTTTTATACTGGTTTGGACAGCATGGACATTTTAACAATATTAAAATTTCCAATCCATAAGCAATGTATATTCTTCCATTTGTTTGTGTCATCTTCAATTTCTTTCATCAGTGTTTCATAGTTTTCAGAATACATGTCTTTCACCTCCTTGGCAAAGTTTTTTCCCAATTCTTTTATTGTTTTTGATACAACTGTAAATAGAATTGTTTCTTTCGTTTTCTCCTAACTCATTATTAGTGTTGAGAAGTGCAATTGATTTTTGTGTGTTAACTTTGTATCCATCAAAAATTATTGAATTTTTATCATTTCTAATAGTATTTTGGTGAAGTCTTTAGGGTTTGAATGTATAATATCATGTAATCTGCAAGTAGTTACAGTTTAACATCTTCCTTACCAATTTGAATGCTTTTATTTCTTTTTCTTGCCTGATTGATGTGGCTCGACTTCCAGAACTATGTCGAATGCAGGTGATGAGAGTGGAAATCCTTGTCGTGTCCTTGTCTTAGAGGATAAGCTCCCAGTTTTTCACCATTATGTATAATTATAGCTGTGCGGGTTTTTTTTTTACTATATTGTATAACCATAACTGTGGAATCCCTCTAAACAATTTTTGTTAAGAGTTTTTAACATGAATGGAGTTGAATTTTGTTACTTTTCTGTATCTATTAAAATGAGTATATGATTTTTATTCTTCATTGTTTTACTGTGGTGTATGATGTTGTTTTAATTGCTGAAATTGAATCTACCTTGCATCCCTGGAAAAATCCCAATCAATTGTGGTGAATCATAACTTTAACATATTGTTTGGTGCAGTTTGGTAATATTTTGTAGAGGATTTTTACATCTATGTTTATCAGGGATATTGGCTATTAGTAGTGTGTGTGCATGTGCATGTGTTCGTGCGTGTGTGTGTGTATGTGTGTGTGTGGTTTTGGTATCAGGGTGATGCTGGCATCATAGAATGTATTTGGAAGCTTTCCTTTCTCTTATTATTGGACATAGTTTGAGAAAGACAGGTATTAGCTCTTCTTTAAATGTTTGGTAGAGAGGATCCTGGGAAGATGGCAGTGTAGGAGGATGCTGGGCTCACCACGCATCCTGCTGATTACTTAGATTCCACCTACACCTACCTAAATAACCCAGAAAACCGCCAGAAGACTAGCAGAACAGAGTCTTCGGAGCCAAGGGCAGACGAGAGGCCCACGGAAGAGGGTAGGAAGGGCGGCGAGGCGGTGCCCGTTACATGGAGTGGTGGGAGGGAGCTGGAGCAGAGGGGCGGCCCACCGCCCAAGCAGAGACCCCAAGTCTGGTTTGCAAAAGGGGAGGGGCCGGCAGAGTGTGTTTTGACAGCAAGAGGGACTTGACATCTGGAAGGTTATAAGCTAACAGCTCTGCTCAGAGAACGGGAGGGCTGGAGGACAAGGGGAGGGAGAGTTGTTGAGCCCCAGATGACAGAGCTTAGCTTGGCAGGGAACAAAGGTGCTTGCCATCGCCATCTCCTTCGCCCATCCCTCAGCCAAAATCCCAAAGGGAACCAGTTCCTGCCAGGGAACTTGCTCGCTCCTCGCAAACACCCAATGCTGTGTTTCTGCAGATCCATCCCTCCGGCGGGTCTGACTCCCTCCCAGGGCTGCAGGGCCCCTCCCGAAGTGAATCTCTGAAGTAAAAGCGAGTTTCCCCTTCCCCTCCTGCCCATGTGCACCTTGCTGATCCGCCCCAGCTAATATGCCAGATCCCCAGCACCAGAAGCTTGGCAGTGTGCAAGTAGCCCAGATGGGCCACACCACCCCACAGTGAATCCTGCCCCTAGGAGAGGGGAAGAGAAGGCACACACCAGTCTCACTGTGGCCCCAGCGGTGGGCTGGGGGCAGACATCAGGTCTGACTGCGGCCCCGCCCACCAACACAAGTTATTCAAGACAGCATAGGGGAAGTGCTCCACAGTTCCTCACCACTCCAGGGACTATTCAAAATGACCAAACGGAAGAATTCCCCTCAGAAAAACATCCAGGATAACAATAGCTAAAGAACTGATCAAAAACGATCTAAACAATATAACAGAAAGTGAATTTAGAATAATAGTCATAAAATTAACTGCTGGGCTTGAAAACAGTATAAAGGACAGCAGAGAATCTCTTGCTACAGAGATCAAGGGACTAAGGAACAACCAGGAGGAGCTAAAGAATGCTATCAATGAGCTGCAAAATAAAATGGAGACAACTACGGCTCAGATTGAAGAGGCACAGGAGAGAATAGGTGAATTAGAAGATAAAATTATGGAAAAAGAAGAAGCTGAGAAAAAGAGAGATAAAAAAATCCAGGAGTATGAGGGGAAAATTAGAGAACTAAGTGATGCACTAAAGAGAAATAATCTATGCATAATTGGTATTCCAGGGGAGGAAGAGAGAGGGAAAGGTGCTGAAGGGGTACTTGAAGAAATAATAACTGAGAACTTCCCAGATCTGGGGAAGGAAAAAGGCATTGAAATCCAAGAGGCACAGAGAACTCCCTTCAGACGTAACTTGAATCGATCTTCTGCACGACATATCATAGTGAAATGGGCAAAATACAAGGATAAAGAGAAAATTCTGAAAGCAGCTAGAGATAAACATGCTCTAACATATAAAGGGAGACCTATAAGACCCGTGAGCGATCTCTCTACTGAAACTTGGCAGGCCAGAAAGGAATGGCAGGAGATCTTCAATGTGATGAACAGAAAAATATGCAGCCGAGAATCCTTTATCCAGAAAGTCTGTCATTTAGAATGGAAGGAGAGATAAAGGTCTTCCCAAACAAACAAAAACTGAAGGAATTTGTCACCACTAAACCAGCCCTACAAGAGATCCTAAGGGGGGTCCTGTGAGACAAAGTACTAGAGTCATCGCTACAAGCATAAAACATACAGACATCACAATGACTCTAAACCCATATCTTTCTATAATAACACTGAATGTAAAGGGGCTAAATGCGCCAACCAAAACACATAGGGTATCAGAATGGAAAAAAGAAAAACAAAAAACAAGACCCATCTATTTGCTGTCTACAAGAGACTCATTTTAGACCTGAGGACACCTTCAGATTGAGAGTGAGGGGATGGAGAACTATTTATCATGCCACTGGAAGTCAAAAGAAAGCTGGAGTAGCAATACTTATATCAGACAAACTAGACTTTAAATTAAAGGCTGTAACAAGAGATGAAGAAGGGCATTATATAATAATCACAGGGTCTATCCATCAGGAAGACCTAACAATTATAAATGTCTATGCGCCGAATACAGGAGCCCCCAAATATATAAAATAATTACTCACAAACATAAGCAACCTTATTGATAAGAATGTGGTAATTGCAGGGGGCTTTAACACTCCACTTACAGAAATGGATAAATCATCTAGACACACGGTTAATAAAGAAACAAGGGCCCTGAATGAGACATTGGATCAGATGGAATTGACAGATATATTCAGAACTCTGCACCCCAAAGCAACAGAATACACTTTCTTCTCGAGTGCACATGGAACATTCTCCAAGAGAGATCACATACCGGGTCACCAAACAGCCCTTCATAAGTATACAAGAATTGAAATCATACCATGCATACTTTCAGACCACAATGCTCTGAAGCTTGAAATCAACCACAAGAAAAAGTCTGGAAAACCTCCAAAAGCATGGAGGTTAAAGAACACCCTACTAAAGAATGAGTGGGTCAACCAAGAAATTAGAGAAGAAATTAAAAACCATGTGGAAACAAATGAAAATGAAATTACAACAATCCAAACGCTTTGGGATGCAGCGAAGGCAGTCCTGAGAGGAAAATACATTGCAATCCAGGCCTATCTCAAGAAACAAGAAAAATCCCAAATACAAAATGGAACAGCACACCTAAAGGAAATAGAAGCAGAACAGCAAAGACAGCCTAAATCCAGAAGAGGAAGAGAAATAATAAAGATCAGAGCAGAAATAAACAATATAGAATCTAAAAGAACTGTAGAGCAGATAAACGAAACCAAGATTTGGTTTTCTGAAAAAATAAACAAAATTGACAAACCTCTAGTCAGGCTTCTCAAGAAGAAAAGGGAGAGGACCCAAATAGATAAATCATGAATGAAAATGGAATTGTTACAACCAATCCCTTAGAGATACAAGCAATGATCAGGGAATACTTTGAAAAATTATATGCCAACAAACTGGACAACCTGGAAGAAATGGACAAATTCCTGAACACCCACACTCTTCCAAAACTCAATCAGGAGTTAATAGAAAGCTTCAACAGACCCATAACCACCGAAGAAATTGAATCAGTCATCAAAAATCTCCCAAAAAATAAGAGTCTAAGGACCAGATGGCTTCCCAGGGGAGTTCTACCAGACGTTTAAAGCAGAGATAATACCTATCCTTCTCAAGCTAGTCCAAGAAATAGAAAGGGAAGGAAAACTTCCAGACTCATTCTATGAAGCCAGTATTACTTTGATTCCTAAACCAGACAGAGACCCATTAAAAAAAAGAGAGAACTACAGGCCAATATCCCTGATGAATATGGATGTAAAAATTCTCAATAAGATACTAGCAAATCCAATTCAACAGCATATAAAAAGAATGATTCACCATGATCAAGTGGGATTCATTCTTGGGATGCAGGGCTGGTTCAACATTCGCAAATCAATCAGTGTGCTACATCACATTAATAAAGAAAAGATAAGAACCCTATGATCCTGTCAATCGATGCAGAAAAGACCTTTGACAAAATTCAGCATCCTTTCTTAATAAAAACCCTTGAGAAAGTCGGGATAGAAGGAACATACTTAAAAGCCATTTATGAAAATCCCACAGCTAACATCATCCTCAATGGGGAAAAACTGAGAGCTTTTTCCCTGAGATCAGGAACACGACAGGGATGCCCACTCTCACCGCTGTTGTTGAACATAGTGTTGGAAGTTCTAGCATCAGCAGTCAACAAAAGGAAATCAAAGGCATCCAAATTGGCAAAGATGAAGTTAAGCTTTCACTTTTTGCAGATGACACATGGAAAATCCGATAGATTCTACCAGAAGTCTGCTAGAACTGATACATGAATTTAGCAAAGTTGCAGGATACAAAATCAGTGTACAGAATCAGTTGCATTCTTATACACTAATAATGAAGCAACAGAAAGACAAATAAAGAAACTGATACCATTCACAATTGCACCAAGAAGCATAAAATACCTAGGAATAAATCTAACCAAAGATGTACAAGATCTGTATGCTGAAAACTATAGAAAACTTATGAAGGAAATTGAAGAAGGTATAAAGAAATGGAAAAACATTCCATGCTCATGGATTGGAAGAATAAATATTGTCAAAATGTCAATACTACCCAAAGCTATCTACACATTCAATGCAATCCCAATCAAAATGGCACCAGCATTCTTCTCGAAACTAGAACAAGCAATCCTAAAATTCATATGGAACCACAAAAGGCCCTGAATAGCCAAAGTAATTTTGAAGAAGAAGACCAAAGCAGGAGGCATCACAATCCCAGACTTTAGCCTCTACTGCAAAGCTGTAATCATCAAGACAGCATGGTATTGGCACAAAAACAGACACATAGACCAATGGAATAGAATAGAAACCCCAGAACTAGACCCACAAACGTATGGCCAACTCATCTTTGACAAAACAGGAAAGAACATCCAATGGAAAAAAGACAGTCTCTTTAACAAATGGTGCTGGGAGAACTGGACAGCAACATGCAGAAGGTTGACACTAGACCAGTTTCTCACACCATTCACAAAAATAAACTCAAAATGGAGAAAGGACCTGAATGTGAGACAGGAAACCATCAAAACCCTAGAGGAGAAAGCAGGAAAAGACCTCTCTGACCTCAGCTGCAGCAATCTCTTACTCGACACATCCCCAAAGGCAAGGGAATTAAAAGCAAAAATGAACTACTGGGACCTTATGAAGATAAAAAGCTTCTGCACAGCAACGGAAACAACCAACAAAAGTAAAAGGCAACCAACAGATTGGGAAACGATATTTGCAAATGACATATTGGACAAAGGCTAGTATCCAAAATCTATAAAGAGCTCACCAAACTCCACACCCGAAAAACAAATAACCCAGTGAAGAAATGGGCAGAAAACATGAATAGACACTTCTCTAAAGAAGACATCCAGATGGCCAACAGGCACATGAAAAGATGCTCAACGTCGCTCCTCATCAGGGAAATACAAATCAAAACCACACTCAGATATCACCTCACGCCAGAGTGGCCAATATGAACAAATTAGGAGACTATGGATGCTGTCGAGGATGTGGAGAAACGGGAACCCTCTTGCACTGTTGGTGGGAATGCAAATTGGTGCAACCACTCTGGAAAACAGTGTGGAGGTTCCTCAAAAAATTAAAAATAGACCTACCCTATGACCCAGCAATAGCAGTGCTAGGAATTTACCCAAGGGATACAGGAGTGCTGATGCATAGGGGCACTTGTACCCCAATCTTTATGGCAGCACTCTCAACAATAGCCAAATTATGGAAAGAGCCTAAATGTCCATCAACTGATGAATGGATAAAGAAATTGTGGATTATATACACAATGGAGTACTACGTGTCAATGAGAAAGAATGAAATATGGCCCTTTGTAGCAACATGGATGGAACTGGAGAGTGTGATGCTAAGTGAAATAAGCCATACAGAGAAAGACAGTTATCATATGGTTTCACTTTTATGTGGATCCTGATAAACTTAACAGAAATCCTTGGGGGAGGGGAAGTAAAACAAAGAAAGAGGTCAGAGTGGAAGACAGCCAAAGCATAAGAGACTCTTAAGAACTGAGAACAAACTGAGGGTTGATGGGGGTTGGGAGGGAGGGAAGGGTGGGTGATGGGTATTGAGGAGGGCACGTTTTGGGATGAGCAGTGGGTGTTGTATGGAAACCAATTTGACAATAAACTTCATATATTGAAAAAAAATAAACCGTTTATGTGGTTTATTGTTTATCTCTGTTACATTTAGTTTTTGTTTTTCTGGGGTTTTGTCTTGTTTTTTTTTTGAAACATATTTCTCTGTCTCCCCATTGTGCTTCATTTTCTGTGTTTTCCCTATGTATTAAGCAGAAAAGGTACTTTTCTTAATCTTGAAGGAATAGTCTTATGGAGACTGTGCATGCTTGTTGACTTTGGCTGGCTGGTTGGAGCTGTGTCTGTCATAGCCTAGGGTTCCAGGGGCACTCCAAGCTGCGCAAGCCCTGGCGGAATAGTTGGAGCTAAAGTGAGCATGATCCTGGGGGACTGTGTGCAGGACAGCTAATGCTAAGATGAGGGCAGGTTTTGGTGGTCCCTAGGTTCTCTGTGCTGAGGGCACACTTGCAGACCAGCTCAAGGTAAAGTGGGCCCAAATAAGTGTGTTCCTCTCTGCACAGAGAGGGCACCCTGGTGAAGTGTTTGGAGGTGATGCAGAGCATGGGCCTGAGATTCTTTGGGTTCTCTGTTTCAGGAACACCATGGCAGGACACCAATAGCTGATGTGGGCTTGGACTACAGTGGTCCCAGTATTCTCCATGTAGAAGGTGCCCTGGGATGACAGCTGAAGATTAATTGGATCCAAGTCATTATGTCTCAAGCTGCTCAGCACAGGGGGTGTCCTGGTGGGGTGATTAGAGCTGAATCTGGTGTGGGCTGTGTTGTCACAGACAACCATGCAAGGGGGCACCCTGCCTGGATGGCTAGAGCTGAGGTGGGGTGAAGGCCAGGGACCCTCGAGTGTACCACATAAGGGGTTCCCTGGGGGGTGGTTGGAACTAAGGGAGGCACTGACCACAGTTTCCTGAGATACTCCATGCATAGGCCACGTTGGCAGCATGGTTAGAGCCAAAGTAGGCAGAAGTCAGGAGGTCCCAGAGTGCTCCATGCTGGGGTGCCTTGCAAGCCATCTGAAGCCAAAGTGGTTTAGACTTGGAGTGTTCTGGAGTGCTCTGTACTTGTTTTTCCTTGGCATGATGGCTGGAGCTATAGTTAGTACTGACCAGGGTTGTCCTGGTGTGTGCTACACCTAGGACACCTTGGTAGGATGGCTAGGCCTGTTGTGACCTAGGGAACTGGGGTTCACTGAGGTGGTAGGATGGCGATGACACCCAGACCCTGTTTCCATCCACCAACTCAAGGAGGAGGGGGAATGAAAACCATGGTGCTCACTAGACCCTCCAATCCAGAGTTCCAGCAACTACCCTGATGTTTGGAGGAGTTCAAAGACTGGCTCTTTTATGTTATAGTTGCTTTGTAAAGCAGTAGCTTTTTTTTCTTTGCCCCAAGTTGTTTACAGCTGTTGTGGGCTAGGGACTCAGGCTCTCTGATGTAGCAGGCTGGCTATGGTGCCTGAAATCTTGCTCTTACCTGCACTTATTAAGGTGAAGGAGGAATGTCAATCATGGTGCTTGCCAGCCTCTGTGACCTAGAAAGAATTCCAGCAGTTCCCTTGCCATGTTATAAGGTTCTAGGGATAGTTCCTTTACACTCTATTTGTTCTTTTAAACAGTTGATTTTCTTTTTCTGTACTCCAGAGGAGATTAATTCACTCACAGTCCCTCAGTACTATTGCTCTTCACTTAAATTCAGTGTTAGGGTGGGGGTTCTCTTTGTTACCATGTTGTGTTTCCATCTCTCTTGTCATTCTCGGTGTGGCATCTCTATCTTTTGTTATGCAGAAGTTGTTCAGTCACCCCTCAGTTCTTTTTCAGGAGGAATTGCTTTATAAAAAGTTGTTAGGACGCCGGTGGCTTAGTCAGTTAAGTGTATGACTCTTGGTTTTGGCTCAGATCATGATCTCGCAGTTCATGAGATCAAGCCCCATGTCAGGCTCTGTGCTGACAGCATGGACCCTGCTTGGGATTCTCTCTCTCCCTCTCGCTCTGTGCCTCCCACACTTGTGTTCTCTCTCTCTCTCTCTCTGTCTCTGTCTCTCTCTCTCTCTCTCTCTCTCTCTCAAAATAAATAAATAAATAAATATTTAAAAAAAGTTGTTGATTTGATGTGTTAATGGAGGAAGTTAGTTTAGGGTCTTCCTCCATTGTCATCTTGGGCTAGAATTCTTATCCACAGTTTAATAACAGCTTTGTTGGGATATATTTAAACAAATGTACTCTACCAAAGTGTACAATTCTGTGGCCTTGACTGTATTTACAGAGTTGTGCAACCACAGCCAGCATTAACTGTAGAACATTTTCTTCAACCCAAAAAGAAACTATCTACCTTTAACAATCATGTCCCATTTCCATCCAACCACCCCAACACAAGGCAACTATTAAACTATTTTGTGTTTCCATAGATTGGCCATTCTGGACAATGCATATAAAGGGAATCATAAATATGTGGGATTTTTTTTGTAACTTGCTTCTTTTACTTCATGTAATATTTCCAAAATACATCCACATTGTAGCATATATCAGCACCCTATTCCTTTTGATAGCTGAATAATATTCCATCATTATATATTTTATCCACCCATCAATTGAAGGACATTTAAATTGCTCCTACTTTTGAACTATTATAAATGAATCTCCTATGAACATTTTTGTGCAACTTTTAAGTCAACTATAATTAACATAAAGTGATATATTGATTTCAGGTGTGTAGTATAATGATTCTATAATTCTATACATTTCTCAGTGTTCATCAAGTTAAGTGTATTCTTACTGCCATTTATCTCTTTCACCCATCCTCACACCCATCTCCCCTCTAGCAACCACCAGTTTGTTCTCTATTTAAGAGTCTGGTTTTGTTTGTTTGTTTGTTTGCCTTTTTTTTTTTGATGTTGTTTCTTTATAAATTCCACATATGAGTGAACTCATATGTATTTTATCTCTATGACTGACATTTCATTTAGCATTATACCCCCTAGATCAATCCATGGTTTTGCAAATGGCAAGATTTCATTCTTCTTTAATTCTAATATTCCATTCTCTCTCTCTCTCTTTCTGTGTGTGTGTGTGTGTGTGTGTGTGTGTGTGTGTGTGTGTGTACCACATCTTCTTTATCCATTCATCTGTCAGTGGACACTTAGGTTGTTTCCATATCATGGCTATTGCAAATAGCAGTGCTGCAGATGTAGGGGTGCATACATATTTTTGCATTAGTATTTTCATTTGTATTGGAGGAGATTAAATGCCCACTATTTGAATTACTGGATTATATGATAATTCTATTTTTAATTTTGAGGAATCTCCATACTATTTTTCATAATGGCTCTACCAATTTGCATTCCCACTAACAGTGCATGAGGTTTCCTTTTTATTTGCATCCTTGCAAACACTTATTATTTTTTTTGTTTTTTTGGTTTTAGCGTTTCAGTGAAAGTAATGTCTCACGTGGTTTCAGTTTGCACATTCCTGGTGATAGTAATGTTGAGAATTTTTCATGGGTCTGTTGGCCATCTGTATGTCTTCTTTGGAAAATATCCCTACTACTGAAAGCAATCTACAGATTCAATTCAATCCTTATTAAAATATCAACAATATATTTTACAACGCTAGAGCTAATAATCCTAAAATTTTTATAAAACCGCAAAAGACCTTGAATAGCCAAAGCAATCTTGAAAAAGAAGAACAAACCTGGAGGTACCACAATCCCATTTTTCAAGATATACTATAATGCTGTAGCAATCAAAATAGTATAGTGCTAGGGGTGCCTGGGTGGCTCAGTCGGTTGAGCGTCCGACTTCAGCTCAGGTCATGATCTCATGGTTCATGAGTTCGAGCCCCGCGTCAGGCTCTGGGCTGATGGCTCAGAGCCTGGAGCCTGCTTCCAATTCTGTGTCTCCCTCTCTCTCTGCCCCTCCCCCATTCATGCTCTGTCTCTCTCTGTCTCAAAAATAAATAAACATTAAAAAAGTTAAAAAAAATAGTATAGTGCTAGCACACACACACACAAATCCACATAAATCAATTGAACAGAATATAAAGTCTAGAAATAATCCCATGTTTATGTGGCCAATTAACCTATGACAAAGGAGGCAAAAATATAAAATGGAGAAAAGACATTCTTTTCAACAAATGGTGCTACATGTGAAAGAATGAAACTGGATTACTTTCTTATAGCCTATACAATAATAAAATTAATATGAATTAAGGACCTAATGTAAGACTTGAAACCATTAAATTCCTAGAGGAAAGCACAGTCAGTAATTTCTCTGATATCTGTTCTAACAATATCTTTCTTGGTATTTCTCTCCTGAGGTAAGAGAAGCAAAAACAAAACTAAAATTTTGAGACTACATCAAAATGAAAAGCTTCTGAGCAGCAAAAGAAACAATCAACAAAACTAAAAGACAACCTACTGAATAGGAGAAGATATTTGCAAATGACATATCTGATAAAGCATTTGCATCTAAAATATATAAAGAACTTATACAACTCAACACCCCAAAACCAAATAATCCAATTAAAAATGAGTGCATATGTTTGTGAGTCCATTTCTGGGTTCTCTATTCCATCGATCTATGTGTCTGTTTTTGTGCCAATGTGATAGTGTCTTGATGATTACAGCTTTCTAATATAGGTTAAAGTCTGGGATTGTGATGCCTCCAGCTTTGTTTTCCTTTTCAATATTATTTTGGCTATTCAGGGTATTTTGTGGCTCAATACAAATTTTAGATTTTTTTTCTAGTTCTGTGAAGAATTCTGGTGGTATTTTGATAGAGATTGCATTGAATGTGTACATTGCTTTGAGTAGTGCAGACATTTTAACAATATTTGTTCTTCCAGTCCATGAGCATGGAATGTTTTTCCAGTTCTCTGTGTCTTCTTCAATTTCTTTCATTAGCTTTTTATACTTTTCAGCATACAGATCTTTGACCTCATTCGTTAGGTTTATTCTTTGGTGTTTTTGTGGAATTTGAGAAACATAAGAGATGAACACAGGGGAAGGAAAGAAGAAATAAGATAAAAACAAAGATGGATGCAAAGGATAAGAGACTATTAAATACAGACAACAAACTTAGGTTTGATCGGGGTTACGGAGAGTGTGGGGTGGATCAAACGAGTGACAGACATTAGGGAGGGAACTTTTCAGGATATCCACTGGCTGTTATATGTAAGAGATGAATCACTGGATTCTACTCCTGAAGCCACGACTACACTGTATGTTAACTAATTTGAGAATAAAAAAAAATTAGTGCAAGCTTTTGTGTAATCATTTGTTTTTAATTACCTTGGGTATATACTAGGAGTGGAATTGCTGGATAATATGACAGCTCTTATGTTTATCCATTTGTTGAACTGCCAAGCTGTTTTCCAAAGTGGCTGCTATATTTTACCTTCCCACCAGAATTATGCAAGATTTATATATTTTTTAGTTTATTTATTTATTTTGAAAGGGAGAGAGAGAGAGAGAGAGAGAGAGAGAGAGAGAGAGAGAGAAAAGGGCCGAGAGAGGGAGAGAGAGAGAGAGAATCTCTGCACTGACAGTGCAGAGCCCAATGCAGGGTTCAAACTCATGAACTGTGAGATCATGACCTATGCTGAAGTCAGACACTTAACCAACTGAGCCACCCAGGTGACCCCGGAAGTATACAAGGTCTTTATTTCTTCATAATCTCACCAACACTTGTTATCTTTTTTATTATAGCCATCCTAGTGAATGTGAAGTGGTACCTCCTTGTGGGTGTTTGCATTTTCATGATGGTTAATAATATTTAGCTATTTTAATGTGCTCATTAACTCTTTATATATCTACTTTGGAGAAATATCTAATAAGATGCTTTGCCTTTTTAAAAATTAGATTTTTGCTTTTTTATTATTGAAAATAATAGCACCTTACATATTCTAGATGTAAGTTCCATATCAGGTAAAATGTTTGTAATATTTTTTTTTCATTGTGTGATATGTTATTTCATTTTCTTGATGGTGTGATTTGAAGCAATTTCTCCCCAAATTTTGATGACCCTAGTTTAACTATGTTTTCTTCAGTTGCTTAAGCTCTTGGTGTCATATTTAAGACAAAATTGTATAATCCTAGGTCATGAATATTTACACTTATGTTGTCTTTTAAGAATATTATAGTTTTAGAGGTGCCTGAGTGACTCAGTCAGTTAAGGATTCGACTTTGGCTCAGGTCATGATCTCATGGTTCATGAGTTTGAGCCCTGCTGGGCTTTGTGTTGGGCTATGTGCTGACAGCTTGGAGCCTGGAGTCTGCTTCAGATTTTGTGTCTCCCTCTCTCTCTGCCCCTCCCCATATTGTTCTCTGTCTCTCTGTCTGTCAAAAATGAATAAACGTTTAAAAAATTAAAAATAAAGAATATTGTAGTTTTTGGGGTGCCTAGTGGCTCAGTCGGTTGGGTGTCTGACTCTTGACCTCAACTCAGGTCATGATTTTCATGGTTTGTGGGACCAAGCTCCATGTTGGGTCTAGCTCTGTGCTGACAATGCAGAGCCTGCTTGGGATTCTCTCTCCTTCTCTCTCTGCCTGTCCCTGCTCATTTGTGCTCTCTCTCTCTCAAAATAAATAATCATAAAAAAACAATATTATAGTTTTTGCTGTTACATCTAGGTATTTTATTTAATTTTGTATATGGTATGAGGTAAGGGTTCAACTTCATTCCTTTGCATGTTATCCAATTGCCACAGCCTTATTTGTTGAAAAGATGGTTATTTTCCCTTTAATTATATTGAGGAAAATTAATTGGCTGTAAATTTGAAGATCTATTTCTAGACTCTCAGTTCTATCCCACTAATCTATGTCTATCCTTATCCCAGTGCTATGCAGTTTTGATTACTGATGCATTGTAATAAATGTTGAAATTTAAAAAAATATGAGTTCACCAAAACTGTTTTTTTTTTCCCAGAATGACTTAGTGATTCTGGGTGCCTTGCATTTTTCTAAGAATTTCAGGAATGGGGCGCCTGGGTGGCTCAGTCGGTTAAGTGTGTGACTTTGGCTCAGGTTGTGATCTCGCCATTTTTTAGTTCGAGCCCTGCGTGGGGCTCTGTGCTGAGAGCTCAGAGCCTGCAGTCTGCTTCAGATTCTGTCTCCCTCTCTTTCTGCCCCTCCCATGCTCACGCTCTGTTTCTCTCTGTCTCTCAACAATAAATAAACATTAACAAAATTTAAAAAAAAAGAATTTCAAGACCAACTTTTCAAGTTTTTCAAATAAGTCAGCTGGGACTTTGATAAGTAGTTCCTTGAATCTCTAGATAAATTTGGGAAGCATTGCCATCTTAGCAATGTTGTCTTCCAGCCCATTAACATGGGACATTTTCCCCACTTTTTCATTTATGTACTATTTATGAAAAATGTTTTGTAGTTTTCAGAGATTTACATGGCAATATTTAAATGTATTATTAAACATTTTATTTCTTTTGATGCAATTGTTTTTTTAAGTTTTTATTTAAATTCCAGTTAGCTAATGTACAGTGTAATATTAGTTTCAGATGTACAATACAGTGATTCAACACTTCCATGTAATAGCAGTGCTCATTACAAGTGCATTTCATAATCCCCATCACCTATTTAACCAATTGTAATGAAATAATTTTCTTAAATTCATTTTTGGTTTGCTCATTAATAGCATTAACTTTGTATATTGATTTGGATCCTGCAATTTTCCTAAACTCATTCATATATTCTAATATCTTTTTGATTCCTTAGGCTATTTTATATACAATATTATGATATCTGCAAATAGACATTGATTCACTTCTTTCTCACCAATCAGGGCTATTTTTATTTCAATATGTTCCCAATTGTCAAGCTAGAAGAAGTTCCAGTACAATGATGAATAGGAGTGACATAAGAGGGTATCCTTGTCTTAGGGGAAAAGCTTTTTTAAGTTTTTTTTTTTCATCATGAAGGGATATTGAATATGGTCAACTGTTGGTTTCCTTTTTGCCATATATTGAAATGGTCATGTTATTTTTCTTTTTTATCCTATTCACGTGGTGTATTATATCAATGGGTTGTTGATATAAAGCCAACATTGCATTTCTGAGATAAATTCCAGTTGGCAATGGTGAAAGATTTTTACATTGCTGGATTTAGTTTGTTAGGGATTTTTTTTCTTTTTTTTCTTTTTAGAATCTGGGGTCTATATTCATAAGAGATATTGGTCTGTTTTTTTTTTTTCTTATGATGTCTGTTAGATGTGGTATGATGGTAGTATCAGCCTCATTGAACATGTTTTGATCATTCCTCCTCTATATTTTTAAAGAGCTCACGAGGAGTTAATATTAATTCTTCTTCAACTGTTTAGTAGAATTTGCCAGTGAATTGATGTCCTGTGCTTTTCTTTGGGGGAAGTTTTCTGATTATTAATAAAATCTCTTCACTTGCTACAACCTTATTTAGATTTTCAATTTCTTCTAAGGTTCTTTTTTATATTTTGTAAAATTCTTGGAATTTGACAGTTGTATCTAAGTCAACTAAGTTTTTCACATATAGCTGTTGTTCATAGTTTCCCTTAACAATTCTTTTTATTTCTGTCAGGTTAGTAGTTATGAAAGTTCTTTAATTTATGATTTTAGCATTTTGAGTCTGATGTCTTGTTTTTTCATCAGTGTAGCTAATGATTGCAAATTTTGTTGATTCTTTTGAAGAACAAAGTTTTAATTGATTTTCACTTTTGCTTGCCTAGTCTCTATTTCAATAACTTTTGATCCGATTTTATTTGTTCCTTTATACTGCTTGTTTTGAGATTGTTTTCACTTCTTGTTCCAGTGTCTTAAAATGGAAATACAGGTTAGTGATGAGATGTTTATTCTTTCTTAAGGTAGGGTTTTACTTGTATAAATCCCCCTGTAAGTACTGCTTTTATTGCGTCCAATTTTGTCTTCTAAATTTCTGATGTTGTTTTTCAACTTCTTTTCTTCCAATTACATTAAGTGAATATATTCTAGTGTAACATGTTAGTTTATTTTTCTTTTACACGGTATGCTTTTTCAGTTATTTTCTTAATGGTTGCTCTATTGTTCATCATATCCATCTTAACTTTTAAGAATACACTTCAGTTTTATATTAGCTTAATTAAAATATTTTATATATATTTAACACTTTATTCATATAAAACTCTATTTACTTCCCCTTTCTTTGTATTACTACTGTTATAGTTATTACATCTCTATGTATTACACATTCAACAATATATTTTAATTATCTTATGTCTACTGAAGAAGCTAAGGAATAAAAGAAAAGTATGTATTTATACATTCTGTTATATTTACCTTCTTATTGATCATTTATGATTTTCTTCATTTGTGTGGGTTTCAATTATATTCATCTCTTATTTCCTTACTCTAATACAATTTTGCTCTCACTCACCTTTTGGTGATGCTATTGTCAAATATATTACAATACTATATGCTATAGGTCCCAAAGTGCAATTACACGTATATTTTTATACAATTGCTTATTAAATCAGTTAAGGGAATAAAAAAATACTATCCTTTATAGTTACATCATTACATTTACTGTAACTCTTTATTTTTATGTAGATTAAAATTTCCATGAGGGTTTGATTGTTTTAAAACTGAAGAACTTTAGCATTTCTTGTAAGGTAGATCAGATATCAAGAAGTTCATTCAATTTCTATTCATCTGGGAATGACTTTATTTTTACTTTATTATTACAAGATAGTTTTGCTGGCTATAAAATTCTTGGTTAACAGTCGTTTTATTTCACCATTTTGAATATGTCATCTGAGTGCTTTCTAACCTCCATACTTCCTGATAAGAAGCCAATTGTTAGTATAATTAAGGTTCTTTTATCAGTGATAAGTCATTATTGCTGCTTTCAGGATCTTTTCCTTGTCTTTGATGTTCAGTATTTTTACTGTATATTTGGGTGTGGATATATTTATACTTATACTTCTTGGAGTTTATTGAGCTTCTGAATGTCTAAATTATGTGTTTCAGCAAAATTGAGAACTTTTCAACCATTATATCTGAAAACAATTGTTTTGCTCCTTTCTCTTTCTTTCCTCTTTCTAGAACTCCTATTAATTTTTTGTGGTGCACATAAGTATGCCTCACATTTCTCTAAGGCTCTGTTTATATATTTCTTCATTCTGTTTTTTCCTTTGTTAATTGGATTGCAAACTACCTACTGATCTATTTTCATATTGGATCATTCTTCTGGCATATTAAATCTACTATTGAACCTCTTTAATGAATTTTTAATTTCAATTACTGTACTTTTCAACTACAGAATTTCCATTTGTTTTTTCAGAATTTCTATCTCTTCACATATATTTTATATTTTATAAGACATTGTCTTCATACCGTCATTTATTTATTTAAGCATGGTTTAATTTGGTTGTTTTGTTAAATTGAAGTATAACTGACAAAATATTCTATTAGTTTAATGTATACAACACAGCAATCAGACATTTGTATACATTGCAAACTGATAATCAAAATAAGTTTAGTTGCCATCTATAACCAGAGAAAGTTAATAAAATATTATTAACTATACTCCCCATGCTATACATTACACCCTAATTACTTATTTTATAACTGAAAATTTGTACCTTTTGATCCTCTTCACTCGTTTTGTCCACCCCCCAACCCTTTGCCTCTGTGCAACCACCATTCTGTTCTCTGTATCTGAGTCTGGGTTTTGTTTTGTGTGTTTTACTTTTTAGATTCTATTTATAAGTGAAATCATATGGTATTTATCTTTCTTTGTCTGACTTACTTCACTTAGCACATTATCCTCAATGTCCATGCGTGTTGTCATAAATGACAAGAGTTCATTCTTATTTACAATTGGGTAGTATTGTTTTACATATCTATATCTGTATTTTCTATATCAAATCCATCTGTATATATCACATATTCTTTATTTATGCATCTATTGATGGACACTTAGGTTATTTCTGGATCAAGGTTATTGTTAGTAATGCTGCAATGAACATAAGGATTCATATACTTTTATTTTATTTTATTTTATTTTATTTTATTTTATTTTATTTTATTCTTTTGCCAATTTGGATGACTTTTATTTCTTTTTACAAATTTATTATTATTTTTTAAATATGAAATTTATTGTCAAATTGGTTTCCATACAACACCCAGTGCTCATCCCAACAGGTGACCTCCTCAATACACATCACCCACTTTCTCCTCACCCCCACCCCCATCAACCCTTTGTTTATTCTCAGTATTTAAGTCTCTAATGTTTTGCCGTCTCTGTAACTTCCCCCTCCCTTCTCCTCCCACCCTGGTCTTCTGTTGAGTTTCTCAGGATCCACATAAGAGTAAAAACATATGGTATCTGTATTTCTCTGCCTGACTTATTTCAGTTAGCATAACACTCTCCAGTTCCATCCACATTGCTAAAAATGGCGAGATTTCATTCTTTCTCATTGCCAAGTATTCCATTGTATATGTAAACCACAACTTCTTTATCCATTCATCAGTTGATGGACATTAGGCTCTTTCCATAATTTGGCAATTGTTTTTTTTTTAAATATGAAATTTACTGTTGAATTGGTCTCCATATAACCCCACATCAACCCTCAGTTTGTTATCAGTTTTTAAGAGTCACTTATGTTTTGGCTCCCTCCCTCTCTAACTTCTTTTTTTTTTCTCCCTTCCCCCATGGTCTTCTGTTAAGTTTCTCAGGATCCACATAAGAGCAAAAACAGATGGTATCTGTCTTTCTCTGTATGACTTATTTCACTTAGAATAACATTCTCCAGTTCAATCCACGTTGCTACGAAAGGCCATATTTCATTCTTTCTCATTGCCAAGTAGTATTCCATTGTGGATGTAAACCACGATTTCTTTATCCATTCATCAGTTGATGACATTTAGGCTCTTTCCATAATTTGGCTATTGTTGAAAGTGCTGCTCTAACCATTGGGTAACAAGTGCCCCTATGCATCAGCACTCCTGTATCCCTTGGATAAATTCCTAGCAGTGCTATTGCTGGGTCATAGAGTAGATCTACTTTTAATTTTTTGTGGAACCTTCACACTGTTTTCCAAAGGAGCTGCACCAGTTTACATTCCAACCAACAGTGCAAGAGGGTTCCCGTTTCTCCACATCCTCGACAGCATCTATAGTCTCCTGATTTGTTCATTTTAGCCATTCTGACTGGCGTGAGGTGATATCTGAGTGTGGTTTTGATTTGTATTTCCCTGATGAGGAGCGATGAGCATCTTTTCATGTGCCTGTTGGCCATCTGGATGTCTTCTTTAGACAAGCATCTGTCTATTCATGTCTTCTGCTCATTTCTTCACTGGATTACTTGTTTTCCGGGTGTGGAGTTTGCTGAGTTCTTTATAGCTTTTGGATACTAGGCCTTTGCCTATATGGTCATTTGCAAATATCTTCTCCCATTCCATTGGTTGCCTTTTAGTTTTGTTGATTGTTCCCTTTGCAGTGCAGAAGACTTTTATCTTCATGAGGTCCCAAAAGTTTATTTTTGCTTCTAATTCCCTTGCCCTTGGGGATGTGTCAAGTAAGAAATTGCTGCGGCTGAGGTCAGAGAGGTTTTTTCCTTCTTTCTCCTCTAGGATTTGATGGTTTCCTGTCTCAAATACAGGTTTTTTATCCATTTTGAGTTTATTTTTGTGAATGGTGTAACAAAGGGGTCTAGTTTCATCCTTCTGCATGTTGATGTCCAGTTCTCCCAGCACCATTTGTTAAAGAGACTGTCTTTTTTAATTAGATATTCTTTCCTGCTTTGTCAACGATGAGTTGGCCATACGTTTGTGGGTCTAGTTCTGGGGTTTCTATTCTATTCCATTGGTCTATGTGTCTGTTTTTGTGCCAATACCATGCTGTTTTGATGATTACAGCTTTGAAGTAGAGGCTAAAGTCTGGGATTGTGATGCCTCCTGCTTTGGTCTTCTTCTTCAAAATTACTTTGGCTATTCGGGGCCTTTTGTGGTTCCATACAAATTTTAGGATTGCTTGTTCTAGTTTCGAGAAGAATGCTGGTGCCATTTTGATTGGGATTGCATTGAATGTGTAGATAGCTTTGGGTAGTATTGACATTTTAACAATATTTATTCTTCCAATCCATGAGCACGGAATGTTTTTCCACTTCTTTCCATCTTCTTCAATTACCTTCATAAGCTTTCTATAGTTTTCAGCATACAGATCTTTTACATCTTTGGTTAGGTTTATTCCTAGGTATTTTATGCTTCTGCATGCAAATGTGAATGGGATCAGTTTCTTTATTTGTCTTTCTGTTACTTCATTATTAGTGTAGAAGAATTAAACTGACTTCTGTGCATTGACTTTGTATCCTGCAACTTCGCTGAATTCTTGTCTCAGTTCTAGCAGACGTTTGGTGGAGTCTATTGGGTTTTCCATGTATAATATCATGTCATCTGCAAAAAGTGAAAGGTTGACTTCCTTTTTGCCAACTTTGATGCCTTTGATTTCCTTTTGTTGTCTGCTGATCCAGCACTTCCAACACTATGTTATACAACAGTGGTGAGAGTGGACATCCCTGTCGTGTTCCTGATCTCAGGGAGAAAGCTCTCAGTTTTTCCCCATAGAGGATGATACTAGCTGTGGGCTTTTCATAAATGGCTTTTATGATGTTTAAGTGTGTTCCTTCTATCCCGATTTCTTGACGGTTTTTATTAAGAAACGATGCTGAATTTTGTCAAATGCTTGTTCTCATCAATTGACAGGATCACATGGTTGTTATCTTTTCTTTTATTAATGTGATGTATCACATTGATTGATTTGCAAATGTTGAACCAGTCCTGGAGCCCAGGAATGAATTCCACTTGATCATGGTGTGTAATCCTTTTTATATGCTGTTGATTTCGTTTTGATAGTATCTTCTTGAAAATTTTTGCATCCATATTCATCAGGGATATTGGCCTGTAGTTCTCTTTTTTGCTGGGTCTCTGTCTGCTTTAAGATTCCAAGTAATGCTGGCTTCATAGAATGAGACTGGAAGTTTTCCTTCCCTTTCTGTTTTTTGTAATAGCTTGAGAAGGATAGGTATTATCTCTACTTTAAATATCTGGTAGAATTCCTCTGGGAAGCCACCTGGTCCTGGACTCTTATTTGTCAGGAAATTTTTGATAACTGATTCAGTTTCTTTGCTGGTTATGGTTTTGTTCAAGTGTTCTATTTCTTCCTGTTTGAGTTTTTGAAGTGTGTGGGTGCTTAGGAATTTGTCCATTTCTTTCAGGTTGCCCAGTTTGTTGGCATAGAATTTTTCATAGTATTCCTTGATAATTGCTTGTATTTCTGAGGGATTGGTTGTAATAATTCCATTTTCATTCATGATTTTATCTATTGGGCTCATCTCCCTTTTTGTTTTGAGAAGCCTGGTAGGGGTTTATCAATTTTGTTTATTTTTTCAAAAAACCATTTCTTGGTTTCATTGATCTGCTCTACCATTTTTTTGATTCTACATTGTTCATTTCTGCTCTGATCTTTATTATTTCTCTTCTTCTGCTGGGTTTGGGGTATGTTTGCTGTTCTGCTTCTATTTCCTTTAGGTGTGCTGTTAGATTATGTATTTGGGTTTCTTCTTGTTTCTGGAGATAGGCCTGGATCGCAATGTATTTTCCTCTCAGGACTGCCTTCACTGCAACCCAAAGCATTTGGATTGTTGTATTTTCATTTTCATTTGTTTCCACATGGTTTTTAATTTCTTCTCTAATTGCCTGGTTGACCCATTCATTCCTTAGTAGGGTGTTCTCTTATGGTGGTTTTCCAGACTCCTTCCTGTGGCTGATTTCAAGCTTCACAGCATTGTGGTCTGAAAGTATGTATGGTATGATCTCAATTCTTGTATACTTATGAAGTGCTGTTTTGTGACCCAGTATGTGATCTACCTCGGAGAAGGTTCCATGTGCACTCAAGAAGAAAATACATTCTGTTGCTTTGGGATGCAGAATTCTAAATAATTGTCAAGTCCATCTGATCCAATGTATCATTCAGGGCCCTTGTTTCTTTAGTGATCCTGTGTCTAGATTATCTATCTATTACTGTAAGTGGAGTGTTAAAGTCCCCTGCAATTACCACATTCTTAACAATAAGGTTGCTTATGTTTGTGATTAATTGTTGTATATATTTGGGGGCTCCCATAATCGGCGCATAGACATTTATAATTATTAGTTCTTCCTGATGGATAGACCCTGTAATTATTACATAATGCCCTTCTTCATCTCTTGGTACAGCCTTTATTTTAAAGACTAGTTTGTCTGCTATAAGCATGTCTACTCCAGCTTTCTTTTGATTTCCAGTGTATGATAGATAGTTCTCCATCCACTCACTTTCAATCTGAAGGTGTCCTCAGGTCTAAAATGAGTCTCTTGTAGACAGATAATAGATGGGTCTTGTTTTTTTATCCCTTCTGATACCATATGTATTTTGGTTGGAGCATTTACCCATTTACATTCAGTGTTATTGTTGAAAGGTACGGGTTTAGAGTCATTATGATGTCTGTAGGTTTCATGCTTATAGTGATGTCTCTGGTACTTTGTGGTCCTTGCAACATTTCACTCACAGAATCCCTCTTAGGATCTCTTGTACGGCTGGTTGAGTGGTGATGAATTCCTTCAGTGTTTTTTTGGGAGACCTTTACCTCTCCTTCTGTTTTGAATGACAGACTTGCTGGATAAAGGATTCTTGGCTGCATTGTTTTCTGTTCCTCACATTGAAGATTTCCTGCCATTCCTTTCTGGCCTGCAAAGTTTCAGTAGATAGGTCTGTCTCTAGTCTTATCGATCTCCCTTTATATGTTAGAGTGTGATTATCCCTAGCTGCTTTCAGAATTTTCTCTTTATCCTTGTATTTTGCCAGTTTCACCATGATAGGTCATGCAGATCGATTCAAGTTATGTCTGAAGGAGTTCTCTGTGCCCCTTGGATTTCATTGCATTTTTCCTTCCCTAGATCATGGAAGTTTTCAGCTATGATTTGTTCAAGTACACCTTCAGCCCCTTTCTGTCTCTCTTCTTCTTCCGGAATTTCTAAGATACGAATATCGTTCCATTTGGTTGCATCACTTAGTTGTCTATTTCTCCCCTCATATCCTGGATTATTTTTTATCTCTTTTTTTACCTAGATTTTCTTTTTCCATAATTTTTCCCTCTAATTCACCTATTCTTTCCTCTGCCTCTTCAATCTGTGGTATGGCCACCTCTATTTTATTTTGCACCTCCTTTATAGTATTTTTTATTTCATCATGACTATTTTTTAGTCCCTTGGTCTCTGTAGCATTCAATTCTGTGGTGTCTTTTATGCTCTTTTTCAAGCCAGGGATTAATTTTATGACCACTATTCTAAATTCATGTTTCGTTATATTGCTTAAATCGTTTTTGATCAATTCGTTAGCTGTCTCTACTTCCTGGAGTTTCTTTTGATGAGAATTCTTCCATTTTGTCATTTTTGGTAGTCCCTGGGGTGGCGCGGAACTGCAGGGCACTTCTCTTGTGCTGTCTGGAGTAACTTGTGTTGGTGGGTGGGGCCGCAGTCAGACCTGATGTCTGTCCTCAGCCCACCACTAGGGCCACAGTCAGACTGGTGTGTACCTTATCTTCCCCTCTCCCAGGGACAGGATTCACTGTGGAGTGGTGTGGCCCTTGTCTGGGCTACTTGCACACAGCCAGGCTTGTGGTGCTGCTTCCATGGGATCTTTGTAATAGACAGGGTGGATCCACAAAGCACACAGGTGGGAGGGGCACAGTCAGCTAGCTTTGCCTTTGGTGAGCCCCTGCGGGAGGGGCCCTGCAGCACTGGGAGGGAGGCAGACCCGTCGAAGGGATGGATCCACAGAAGCACAGCGGTGGGTGTTTGCGTGGTGCAAGTAAGTTCGGTTAACTGGTTCCCTTTGGGGTTTCGGCTGGGAGATGAGAGAGGGAGATGGTGCTGGCCAGCACCTTTTTTCCCCTGCTGGACTGAGCTCTGTCTTCCAGGGCTCAACACCTCTCCCTCCAAGTGTCTTCTTGCCCTCCGACTTTCTGAGCAGAGCTCAGATGTTAAGATGTTAAGTAAATGATGTCCAACATCATTCCAGATGTTAAGTCCTGCTGGCTGTCAGAATTCATGTAGTCTGGCCCCTGTGCTTTTGCAAGCCAGACTCTGGGATTTTACCTTGCTGGGTGGGCTGCCCCTCCACTGCCCTGGCTCCCTCCTGCCAGTCCGTGTAGGGGCACTACCCTCTTACCTGGGCCTCTTATCTATGCTTGGCTCCAGAAAGTCCGTTTTGCTAGTCTTCTGGCAGTTTTCTGGTTTATTTAGGTAGGTGTGGATGGAATCTAAGTGATCAGCAGGACGAGGTGAGCCTAGTGTCCTCTTATGCTGCCATCTTCTCCCATTCCCTCCATATTTTGAAAACAATAGCAAAGAAATGAGAGAGGGAGTCAATCTGGTAGTGCAAATTTTCATATCATTCAAATTAATTTAGTATTAACATGAAATAGATTATTAAAAATGTTAATTGCAATTACTAATATATTTATTCAAAAATGTAAATTAATTTAAACATAAAATTAAAAAAACATTTAAAAATTAGAAACCACAAGGAAATGTCATAACAAGGCAGTGATGAAAGAATAGAGAGAAATACAACTCAAGACATATCAAAAACAAGTAACAAACTGGCAAAATAAATCTTACCCTGAGAGTGTTAACACTAAATATAAGTGGATAACACTCCAGTTAACAAGTAAAGATTTGCAGAAGGGGTAAAAGAAGATCCAATTATATCCTGTCTATAATAGACACAGTTGAATTCTAAGACAGAAATAGATTCAATCTAAAAGATGAAACAAAGGTATCTCATGAAAACAGTAACCAAGAGTACTGGAGTGACCATCATATTATCAGCCAAAATAGACTTTAAGACAAAAATTATTACTAGAGATATATAATGATGAAATAGTCACTTGATCAGGAGACATACAATGAAAACATATTCATCTAAAAAAAAAACAACCTCAAAGTACATGAGGCAAAAACTGACAATGGAAAAAGAAATATACAATTAAAGAGTAATATTTAGAAAATTTAATACCACAATTTGATAAAGGAAAGAACAACTAGGCAGAAGATCACAAAATAGAAAATGTGAGAAATACTGTATACCAACTTGAGTTCATCAAGGTTGCAGGATACTACATCAATATACCAAAATCAGTTGTATATATGTACCAGCAATGAAAACTCAAAAATAAAGTATGTAAACCATTCCATTTACAACACATCAAAAAATAAAACAAGAATAAATATTTTAAAATGGTGTAGACTTGCACATGGTTTAGTATAAAACGTTTTTGAAAAAATGAGGGATCTAAATAAGTGAACAGACAACACAAATTCATGTACTGGAAAACAATATTTTTAGATGTCTATAGTTCCCAAATTTATCTATAGATTCAAAGTAATGCCTATCAAAATTCCAGATACACATTTTCAGAAATTTAAAACTGATTCTAAAATTCATATGGTATTTAAAGGAATCCACAATTGCAAAAACACTGTCTCCAAAAAGGAAAACAAAATTGAAAGACTCAAATTACCCAATTTTAAAACTCTACAGTAAGTACAAACTTGGATCAAATCTCAATCAAACTGTCATAATTTACTTTGTGGATATGGATAAAGTAATACTAAAGTTTATATGTGGGAGTAAATGACTATAAATAATGAACACAGTATTAAAGGGGAATTGAAGAACTGACTCTACCCAATGTCTAGTTTGACTATGAGGCTATAGTAATCTAAAGAGTGTGGCAGTCACATGAAGCTGGAAATATAGGTCAATGGGATAGAATTGTGAGTACAGAATAAATTCTAATATTTATGTTCAATTGGTTTTTGACAAGAGTGTTAAAACAATTCAATAAGAGGCTCATTTTAGAACTTAGGACATCTTCAGATTGAAAATGAGGGGTTGGAGGACTATCTTTCATGCTACTGGAACTCAAAAGAAAGCTGGAGTAGCCATACTTATATCACACAAAGTAGACTTTACATTAAAGGCTGTAACAAGAGATGAAGAAGGGCATTATATAGCACTGCTAGGAATTTACCCAAAGGATACAAGAGTGCTGATGCATAGGGGAACTTGTACCCCAATGGTTATAGCAGCATTTTCAACAATAGCCATATTATGTAAAGAGCCTAAATGTCCATAAATTGATGAATGGATAAAGAAATTGTAGTTTATACACACAATGGAATACTACTTGGCAATGAGAACGAATGAAATATGGCCTTTTGTAGCAACATGGATGGAACTAGAGAGTGTTATGCTAGGTGAAATAAGTCATACAAAGACAGATACCATATATTTTCACTCTTATGTGGATTCTGAGAAATTTAACAGAAGACCATGAGGGAGGGGAAGCAAAAAGAAAAAAAAAACGTTAGAGAGGGAGGGAGCCAAACATAAGAGACTCTTAAAAACCGAGAACAAACAAACCGAGGGCTGATGGGGGGTCGGAGGGAGGGGAGGGTGGGTGATGTGTAATGAGGAGGGCACCTGTGGTGATGAGCACTGGGCATTTTATGGAAACCTATTTGACAATAAATTTCATATTTAAAGAAACCAAAATGCATGTTTATACTTTACAAGATTTTAAAGTTTTTCAATCTTTTTTTTAAATTTAAATTCCAATTATTTAACATAGAAAATAATATGAGCTTCAGGTGTACAATATAGTGATTCGAGATTTTCACACAATACCCAGTGCTCATCACAAGTGCACTCCTTAATTCCCATCACCAATATAAATTGCATCCCCTACATCCTTTCTAGTAACCACCAGTTTGTTCTCTATAGTTAGTGTCTGTTCCTTGTTTTGCCTCTTTCTATCTTTTTCCCTTTGCTCTTATGTTTTGTTTTTTTTTTTTAATTCCACATATGAGTGAAATCATATGGTATTTGTCTTTCTTTTACCTAGTTATGTCGCTTAGCATATTATTCTCTAGCCTCAACCATATGATTACAAATGGGAAGATTTCATTTTTATGGCTTATTGATATTATATTATATATATACATTATTATATATACTATATATAATGTATTGTCTGTATATTACATCGTATATTATTGTTTATATGTATATATTGTGTATATATGTATGTGTGTGGGTACAGAAATATATACACACACACACACACACACACACATATATGGTATACATATATATATGTGTGTGTATATATATATATATATATATATATATATATATACCCAATCTTCTTTTTCAGTTCAGTTGACAGACATATGGGTTGTTTCAATAATTTGGATATTTTAGATAATGCTATGGTAAACATCAGGTGCATGTATCCCTTTGAATTAGTGTTTTTGTATTCATTGGGAAACACCCATTAGTCCAGTTGCTGGGTCATAGGGTAGTTCTTTTTTTGTTTCTTGTTCCCAAGATTTTATTTAAATTCAAGATAGTTAACATAGAGTAGTATTGGTTTTAGGAGTGGAATTTAGTGATTCATCACTTACATATAACACACAGTGCTCATCACAAGTGCCCTCCTTAATGCCCATCACCCATTTAGCCCAGTCCCCACTCATCCTTCCTTAGCAATTGTCAGTTTGTTTTTATACTTAAGAGTCTCTTATTGTCTGCCTCCCTCTCTGTTTTTATCTCATTTTCCTTCCTTTTCCCTATGTTCATGTCTTTTGTTTCTTAAATTCCACATATGTGTGAAATCATATGGAATTTTTCTTTCTGTGACTGAGTTATTTCACTTAGCATAATACACTCTAGTTCTATCCACATCATTGCAGATGCAAGATTTCATTCTTTCTGATCACTGAGAAATATTCCATTATATATATATATATATATATATGTATATATATGAAATTTATTGTCAAATTGGTTGGTTATATTATCTTGTGATTACAGCTTTGTAAGACAGCTTTAAGTGAAGAATTATGATGCCTCTTGCTTTGGATTTCTTTTGCAACATTAATTTGGTTACTTGTGGTCTTTTCTTGTTCCATATAAATTTTAGAATTGTTTATTACACCCCTGTGAAAAATGTTGGTGTTATTTAATAAGGATTGCATTGAATGTGTAGATTACTTTGGACAGTATAGGCATTCTAACAATATTTGTTCTTCCAATCTATGAGTATGGAAAATTTTTCCATTTCTTTTTTTTAATATATTTTTTTAATTTTTATATTTATTTTTGAGACAGTGAGAGAGCATGAGCAGAAGAGGGGCAGAGAGAGAGGGAGACACAGAGTCCATGTTTATGAGTAATTGTTTTATATATTTGGGGCCTCCGGTATTTGGCGCATAGACATTTATAATTGTTAGCTCTTCCTGGTGGATAGACCCTGTAATTATTATATAATGCCTTTCTTCATCTCTTGTTACAGCCTTTAACTTAAAGTCTAGTTTGCCTGATATAAGTATGGCTACTCCAGCTTTCTTTTGGCTTCCAGTAGCATGATAAATAGTTCTCCATCCCCTCACTCTCCATCTATAGGTGTCCTCAGGTCTAAAATGAGTCTCTTATAGACAGCAAATAGATGGGTCTTGTTTTTTTATCCATTCTGATACCCTATGTCTTTTGGTTGGCGCATTCAATCCATTTACATTCAGTGTTATTATAGAAAGATACGGGTTTAGTCATTGTGATGTCTGTATGATTTATGCTTGTAGTGATGTCTCTGGTACTTTGTCTCACAGGATCCCCCTTAGGATCTCTTGTAGGGATGGTTTAGTGGTGACAAATTCCTTCAGTTTTTGTTTGTTTGGGAAGACCTTTATCTCTCCTTCTATTCTAAATGACAGACTTGCTGGATAAAGGATTCTCGGCTGCATATTTTTTCTGTTCATCACATTGAAGATCTCCTGCCAATCCTTTCTGGCCTGCCAAGTTTCAAAAGAGAGATCAGTCACGAGTCTTATCAGTCTCCCTTTATATGATAGGGCACGTTTATCCCTTGCTGCTTTCAGAATTTTCCTTTATCCTTGCATTTTGCCCGTTTCACTATGATATGTCGTGCAGAAGATCGATTCAAGTTACGTCTGAAGGGAGTTCTCTGTGCCTCTTGGATTTCAATGCCTTTTTCCTTCCCCAGATCTGGGAAGTTCTCAGCTATTATTTCTTCAAGTACCCTTTCAGCACCTTTCCCTCTCTCTTCCTCCTCTGGGATACCAATTATGCGTATATTATTTCTTTTTAGTGTATCACTTAGTTCTCTAATTTTCCCCTCATACTCCTGGATTTTTTTTTATCTTTCTTTTTCTCAGCTTCCTCTTTAAATTTTATCTTCTAGTTCACCTATTCTCTCCTCTGCCTCTTCAATCCAAGCCGTAGTCATTTCCATTTTGTTTTGCATTTCGTTTAAAGCGTTTTTCAGCTCCTCCTGACTGTTCTTTAGTCCCTTGATCTCTGTAGCAAGAGATTCTCTGCTGTCCTCTATACTGTTTTCTAGCCTAGCAATTAATTTTATGACTATTATTCTAAATTCACTTTCTGTTATATTATTTAAATCCTTTTTGATCAGTTCATTAGCTGTTGTTATTTCCTGGAGATTCTTCTGAGGGGAATTCTTCCGTTTGGTCATTTTGGATAGTCCCTGGAGTGGTGAGGACCTGTAGGGCACTTCCCCTGTGCTGTGGTGTATAACTTGCGTTGGTGGGCGGGACCACAGTCAGACCTGATGTCTGCCCCCAGCCCACCGCTGGGGCCACAGTCAGACTGGTGTGTGCCTTCTCTTCCCCTCTCCTAGGGGCGGGATTCACTGTGGGGTGGCGTGGCCTGTCTGGGCTACTTGCACACTGCCAGGCTTGTGGTGCTGGGGATCTGGCGTATTAGCTGGGGTGGGTAGGCAAGGTGCACGGGGGCAGGAGGGGCAGGCTTAGCTCATTTTCCTTTGGTGATCCACTTCAGGAGGGGCCCTGTGGCAGTGGGAGGGAGTCAGACCCACTGCTGGAGGGGTGGCTCCACAGAAGCACAGTGTTGGGTGTTTGGGCAGAACAAGCAAGTTCCCTGGCAGGGACTGGTTCCCTTTGGGATTTTGGTTGGGGGATGGGCGAGGGAGATGGCGCTGGTGAGCACCTTTGTTCCCCGCCAAACAGTTCTGTCGTCCCGGGGCTCAGCAACTCTCCCTCCCTTTGTCCTCCAGCATTCCCGCTTTCTGAGCAGAGCTGTTCACTTATGACCTCCCAGATGCTAAGTCGTGCTTGCTGTGGGAACACACTCCGTCTGGCCCCTCCGCTTTTGCAAGCCAGACTCGGGGGCTCTGCTTGGCCGGCTCCCTCCCGCCAGTCCGTGGAGTGTGCACCACCTCGCCACCCTTCCTAACCTCTTCCATGGGCCTCTCATCTGCATTTGGCTCCAGAGACTCCGTTCTGCTAGTCTTCTGGCGGTTTTCTGGGTTAGTTAGGCAGATGTAGGTGGAATCTAAGTGATCAGCAGGACGCGTGGTGAGCCCAGTGTCCTCCTATGCCGCCATCTTTCTGAACCCCCTGGAGACACAGAGTCTAAAGCAGGCTCCAGGCTATCAGCTGTCAGCACAGAGCCTGACCCAGGGCTCAAACTCGTCAACCGTGAGATCATGACCTGAGCCAAAGTCTGATGTTCAACTGACTGAGGCACCCAGGAGCCCGTTTTTCCATTGTTTTGTGCCTTCAATTTCTTTCATAAGTGTTCCATAATTTTCAGAGTACAGATTTTTTTACCTCTTTGGTTAGCTTTATTCCTAGGTATCTTATGGCTTTTGGTGCAATTGTAAATAAGATCGATTCCTTGATTTCTCTCAGCTCCCTCATTTTTGGTGTATAGAAATGCAGTTTCTGTACATTGAATTTACATCCTGCGACATTGCTGAATTTATGTAACAATTCTAGCGATTTTATGCTGGAATCTTTCAGGTTTTTCACATAGAGAAAGACGTTGTGAAAGTTTGACTTCTTCCTTTCTGTTATGTATGGCTTTTATTTCTTTTTGTTGCCCAATTGCTGACAGTAGGACTTCCAGTACTATGCTGAACAGCAATGGTGATATTGGAAATCTCTGTCGTGTTATTGACCTTAGGGGAAAAGCTCTTAGTTTTCCCCATTGAAGATGATAATAGCTGTGGTCTTTTGTATGTGGCCTTTATGATGTTGAGGTATGTTCCTTATATAGTTCCTTTTTGATGGTTTTTATCAAGAAAGGATGCTGAATCTACACATTCAATGCAATGGAAGAAAGACAGTCTCTTTAACAAATGGTGCTGGGAGAACTGGACAGCAACATGCAGGAGAACGAAACTAGACCAATTTCTTACACCATATACAAAAATAAACTCAAAACTGATGAAGGACCTGAATGTGAGACAGGAAACCATCAAATCCCTAGAGGAGAAAGCAGGAAAAAAACCTCTTTAACCTCAGCCACAACAATTTCTTACACGACACATCTCCAAAGGCAAGGGAATTAAAAGCAAAAAATGAACTATTGGGACCTCATGAAGATAAAAAGCTTCTTCACTGCAAAGGAAACAATCAACAAAACTAAAAGGTAACCTACAGAATGGGAAAAGATATTTGCAAATGACATATTGGATGGTATCCAAAATCTATAAAGAACTCACCAAACTCCACACCTGAAAAATAAAAATCCAGTAAAGAAATGGTCAGAAGACATGAATAGACACTTCTCTAAAGAAAACATCCAGATGGCCAACAGACACATGAAAAGATGCTCAACGTCACTCCTCATCAGGGAAATACAAATCAAAACTACACTCAGATATCACCACACGCCAGTCAGAGTGGCTAAAATGAACAAATCAGGAGACTATAGATGCTGGAGAGGATGTGGAGAAACGGGAATCCTCTTGCACTGTTGGTGGGAATACAAACTGGTGCAGTCGCTCTGGAAAACAGTGTGGAGGTTTCTCAAAAAATTAAAAATAGACCTACCCTATGACCCAGCAATAGCACTGCTAGGATATCACCCAAGGGATACGGGAGTGCTGATGCATAGGGGCACACATACCCCAATATTTATAGCAGTACTTTCAACAATAGCCACATTATGGAAAAAGGCTAAATGTCCATCAACCTATGAATGGAAAAAGAAGATGTGGTTTATACATACAACGGAATACTACTTGGCAATGAGAAAGAATGAAATCTGGCCATTTGCAGCAATATGGATGGAACTGTAAGATATTATGCTAAGTGAAATAAATCAGGCAGAGAAAGACAGATACCATATGTTTTCACTCATATGTGGATCCTGAGAAACTTAACAGAAGACCATGGGGGAGGTGACAGCTGAAAAAGTTACAGACAGGGAGGGAGGGAAACCATAAGAGACTCTTAAATACTGAGAATAAACTGAGGGTTGAGGGGGGTTGGAAGAGAGGGGAAAGTGGGTGATAGGCATTGAGGAGGGCACTTGTTGGGATGAGCACTGGATGTTGTATGGAAACCAATTTGACAATAAATTATATTTAATTAAAAAAAGAATGGCAAAAAAAAAGAAAGGATGCTGAATTTGGTCAAATATTTTTTTCTGTAACTATTGAGAGGATCTTATCTTTTATTAATGTAGTGTATCACATTGATTAATTTGTGGATATTGAACTACCATGATCAATCCCAGTTGATCATGGTGAAGAATTCTTTCAATGTACTGTTGCATTCGTTTTACTAGTATCTTGTTGAGAATTTTTGCATCCATGTTCATCAGGGAAATTGGTCTGTAGTTCTCCCTTTTAGTGGGGTCTTTGGCTGTGGAATCAAGGTAATGCTGGACACATAGAATGAGTTTGGATATTTTCCTTCTATTTCTATTTTTTGGAGCAGTTTCAAAAGAATAGGTATTAATTCTAGTTTAAATAGTTGGTACAATTCCCCTGGGAAGCCATCCAGCCATGGTCTCTTCCTTGTTGGGAGATTTTTGATTACTGGTTCAATTTCTTTACTGGTAATGCATTTGTTCAGATTTTCTATTTCTTCCTTTTTCAGCTTTGGTAGTTAATATGTTTTTAGGAAGTTATCCATTTCCTCCAGATTGACAAATTTGTTGTCATATGAATCCTCATAATATTCTGTTACAATTGTTTGTATTTCTGTGGTATTGGTTGTGATTTCCCCTTTTTCATTCATGATTGTATTTATTTAGGTCTTTTCCTTTTTCTTTTAGATAAGTCTGTCTAGGGCTTTATCAATTTGTTAAGTCTTTCAAAGAAATATCTCCTTTTTTCCTTGATCTGTTCTACATTTGTTTTTGTTTTTGTTTTCTTCCTTTGCATTGATTTCTGCTCTAATCTTTATTATTTCCCTTCTTCTACTGGTTTGGCCTTTATTTGTTGTTCTTCTCCCAGTTTCTTTATGTATAAGGTTAGGTAGTGTATTTGAAACTTTTATTCCTTCTTTAGGAAGGCCTGGCTTGCTATATACTTTGCTTTATGGCTGTCTTTATGGCTGCTTCCCAAAGGTTTTGGACTGTCATGTTTTCATTTTCATTGGCTTCCATATATATTTATTTATTTTTCCTGTAATTTCATGGTTCACCCATTCATTGGTTAGTAGGATGTTCTTTAATCTCCATGTATAAGTGGTCTTTCCAATTTTTTCTTGTGGTTGACTTCAGGTTTTGTAGCATTGAGGTGCTAAAATATGCATGCTATGATCTCAATATTTTTATACTTATTGAGGCCTGATTTGTGACCATGTATGTGATGTAGTCTGGAGAATGTTCCACGTACACTCAATAAAAATGTGTATTCTGCTGCTTTTCTTCTGCTTCAGGTGAAATGTTTTGAATATTTTTCTGCTAAGTCTATCTGGTCCAGTATGTCATCAAAACCATTGTTTCCTTCTTGATCTTCTGCTTAGATGATCTGTCCATTGTTGTAAGTGGGGTGTTAAAGTCCTATATTATTACTGTATTATCATGAGTTTTCTGAAGTTTGTTAATAATTGTTTTATTTATTTGGCTGCCCCCAAGTTGGGAGATAATATTTAAAATTGTTAGACCTTCTTGTGGGGTTGACCTCTTTATTAGGATACAGTGACCTTCTTTATCTCTTATTACAGTCTTTTGTTTAAATTTTAGTTTGTCTGATATAAGTATGGCCATCCCAGCTTTCTTTTTATGTCCATCAGCATGATAAATTGTTCTCCACCCCATCATTTTCAATCTGGAGGTATCTCTGTGTCTAAAATGAGTCTTTTGAAAGCAGCATATCAATGGGCCTTTTAAGAAATCTGTTCTGATACCGTGTATCTTTTGACTGAAGCATTCAGTGCAGCATTTACAGTCAGAGTCAGTATTGATAGATATAAATTTAGTGCTATTTTATTACCTGTAAAGTCACTGTTTTTGAGAGAGAGAGAGAGAGGAGAGAGAGAGAGAGAGAGCAAACAGGGGAGAGGCAGAGAGAGAGGGAGACACAGAATCCAATGTAGGCTCCAAGCTCTGAGTTGTCAGCATACAGTCCGATGCAGGGCTCGAACTCATGAGCCACGAGATCCTGACCTGAGCCAAAGTCGGACGCTCAACCAACTGAGCCACCCAGGCGCCCCACTTTTAGTAGTTTTTTAGTTGAGTTGTTAGTGTTTTCTATAAAGAGCATCATGTCATCTGCAAATAGTGAAAATATGACTTCTTCCTTGCCAATTTGGATGACTTTTATTTCTTTTTCCTGTCTGCTTGCTGTGGCTAGGACTAACAGTATTATGTTAAATAACAGGGGTGAAAGTGGACATCACTGTCTTGTTCATAACCATAGAGGAAAAGCTCTGTTTTTCCCCATCGAACATAATGTTTGCTGTGGGTTTTTCAGATATGGCCTTTATTATGTTGAGGTATGTGCCCTCCAAATCTACTTTATTGAGAGGTTTTTATTCATGAATGGATGTTGTATATTGTCAGATGCTTTTTTACATCTAATGACATGACCATATCGGTTTTACCTTTTGTTTTATTGATGTGATATATCATGTTCATTTATTTGCAAGTATTTAGCCACCCTTATAATAACAGGAATAAATCCCATTTGATCGTGGTTTCTGACTGTTTTAACGCATTTTTTGGATTAGGCTTGCTAGTGTTTTCCTGAGGATTTTTGCATTTATGTTTTTCAATGGTATTTGTTTGTAGTTCTTTTTTAGTAATGTTTTTATCTCATTTTATTATCAGGATAATGTTGGCATATAGAATGAATTCAGAAGTTTTCCCTCCTTTTCTATTTTTTGGAATAGTTTTAGAAGAATAGGTATTAACTCTTTTTTAAATGTTTGGTAGAATTTGCCTGTGAAGCCATCTTGTTGGCGTTAATTTGTCCACAGCATCTTATTTTAATCCCTTTAATTTCTGTGATACCAGTAGTAATGTACCCAGATTTATTTCTAATTTGAGTAATTTGATATTTCTTATTTTCTTAGTCAATCTAGCTCAATTTCAATTTTGTTGATATTTTCAAATAAACCACACTTGATTTCACTTATTTTCTATATTGTTTTCTATACTCAGTTTTATTTTTCTCCCCTCTAATTTTTAGTGTTTCCTTCTTTCTGACAGCTTTGGGTTTAGTTGCTGTTCTTTATCTAGTACCCTAATGTGCAAAGTTTGGTACTGATTTGAAACAGATCAAAACACACCAGGTTAAAGGTCCAAACACTCTCCATTGCAAGCAAGGAGGAGCTCTCCAGTGGACTTACCAGTGGAAAAGAGCAGCCAAAATGCAACAGCAGAGTGCACACAGCATACACCAGTAACACTTCCTGAAGTTCCAGGCCCTGGACATCATTTTCCATTCTTAATGTATGTGTTTACAACTATAAATTTATCTTTAGCACTGTTTTTGTGGTTGTGTTGTGGTTTTATTTTGATTTGTCTCAAGGTATATTTTAATTTCTCTTTTAATTTACTTTTTGTTTCATCCTTTGTTTCAGAGTGTGTAATGTAATTTCCAAAAATTTGTGAACTTTACAGTTTTCCATCTGTCATATATTTTAAGCTTCAATTCATTGTGATAAGCGAAGATAGTTTGCATAATTTTAATATTTTCAAATTAGTTAGTACTTGTCTTGTGGCCTTAACATATTGTCTATCCTGAATAATGTTCTATATGTACTCTAGAAAAATGTGTATTCTGCTGTTGTTGATGGAGTGTTCCACATATGTCTTTTAGGTTTGATTGCTTTATAGTGTTATCAGGTCTTTCTTCTAATTCCTTATTTATCTTTTGTCTGATTTTTATCCACTATTGAAACTGATGTATTGAAGTGTAGCTCTATTATGGTAGAATTGTTTATTTCTCTATTTAAGTTCTTTACAGATTATTAGTGTTTGCTTCATATATTTTGTAGTGCTTATATAGGTATATATGTATAAAATCCCTTGTATGGGATGAGTTATTTCTTTGTTGACATTTTCAAGATTGTCTCTTTGTTTTTGCTTACCAACAATTTGCTTATAATGTATCTTTGTGTAGTTATCTTTGGTTTATCCTACTTTGAATTTGTTGAGCATCTTGAACTTGTACATTTGATTTTTCCTAAAATTTGGGAAATTTTAAACCATTGTTTCTCCAAATAATCTGTCCTCTTCTCTCTATTTTCTGTGACTGCCACCACAATGTATATTTTAGTCTTTTTGATGGTTTCCTACAAATACCTTAGACTCTTTTCCTTTTTCTTGATTCCTATATTCTCTGATCCTCTGATTTGATCATTTCAATGTTTTTTTCAAGTTCACTGATATTTATACGTTTTTTGCTTGCTATATGTGCTATTGAACTCCTCTAGTGAATATTTAATTTTAGTCATAATTTTCAGCATTAGAATTTTTGTTAGCTTCCTTATTATAATTTCTACCTATTTGTCAATACTCTTATTTTGTTCATAGAATGCTTTATGAAATTCCTTTAGTATTTTTTTAAATAAAATTCAACTTACTTAACATATAGTGTAGTACTGGTTTCATGAGTAGAACCCAGTGATTCATCACTTACATACAATATCCAGCACTCATCCGAATAAGTGACCTCCTTAATGTCCATCACCCATTTAGCCCATCACCCACCTCTCATCCAGCAACCCTTCGTTTGTTCTCTGTATTTAAGGGTCTCTTATAGCTTGCCTCTCTCTCTGCTTTTTATCTTATTTTATTCTTCCTGCCCTTCCCCTATGTTCATCTGTTTTGTTTTTTAAATTCCACATATGAGTGAAATCATATATTTGTCTTTCTTTGACATATTTTGTTTAGCATAATGCACTCTAGTTCCATCTATGTTGTTGCAAATGGCAAGATTTTATATTTTTGATAATGCAGTTATATATATATATATATATATATATATATATATATATATACCACATCTTCTTCATTCATCAGTCAATGGACATTTGGGCTCTTCCCATAATTTGACTATTGTTGACAGCACTGCTATAAACATTGGGGTGCATGTGCCCCTTCATCAGCATTTTTTATCTTTTGGATAGTATAGCAATTGCATAGTAGTGCAATTGCTGGGTCATAGTGTAATTTTATTTTTAGCTTTTTGAGGAATCTCCATACTGTTTTCCAGAGTAGCTGCACCAGTTTGCATTCCCCAAAACAGTGCAAAAGTGTTCCCTTTTCTCAGTATCCTCGCCGACACCTGTTGTTTCCTGAGTTCTTGATTTTAGCCGTTCTGACAGGTATGAGGTGGTATCTCATTGTGGTTTTGAGTTGTATTTTCCTGATGATGAGTGATGCTGAGCAAAAAATCCAGTGAAGAAATGGATAGAAGACATGAATAGACACTTTCCCAAAGAAGAAATCCAGATGGCTAACAAACACATGAAAAGATCCTTTTTTTTATTTGTTTATAGTTTACACATAACGTTATATTAGTTTTAGGTATACAACTCTACACATTATTTTATACTCACAATCCTATACATTATTCTATGCTCATCATAAGTGTAGCTACCATCTATCACCATGCAATACTATTACAATAGCATTGTCTGAATTCCCTATCTTGTGCCTTTTATTTCTGTGACTTATTTATTCTATAACTAGAAGCTTGTATCTATCTATATCTATACATTTGGTCTTTTTGATGGCTTCCTACAAATACCTTAGACTTTTTTCCTTTTTCTTGATTCCTATATTCTCTGATCCTCTGATTTGATCATTTCAATGTTTTTTTTCAAGTTCACTGATTTTTTTACGTTTGATCATTTTTTACGTTTTTTGCTTGCTCATATGTGCTCTTGAACTCCTCTAGTTCAATATATATATATATGTGTGTGTGTGTGTGTGTGTGTGTGTGTTGGCCTTCTTTGGGAAAAATATCTATTAGATCTTCTGTTCATTTTTAATTGGATTATTTGTGGTTTTGGTGTTGATTTCCTTTAGTTCTTTAGTTTTTTAATGTATGTTTTCCCTTAGTTCTTTGGGTATATTTAAAGTTGAGTTTAGTAAGTCCATTGTCTAGGCTCTCTTGCAAATGGTAGCTGTCAATTTATGTTGTTCCTTTGAGTGTGCCACGTTTTCTATGTTTCTTTATATGTTTGGTAATTTTTTTGAAAATTGGACATTTGTTAATATAATTAAGTAACTGAAAAATAGGTTCCCTTGTCATCATTTAATTTCTTTATTGTTTAACTCTCTATATTCCATTTATTTTGAAACTTTTTGAAACTACTTATGCAAGAAAAATATCTTTCATGTGTGCCTCTGGACATCTAAAATATCAGAGGCAGTTTTCCAAGGATGTCACACAAATGGCAAATAAGTACATTAAAAGGTATTCTACATCACTAATCAGGGAAATACAAGCCAAAACCACAATGAAATAGTACCTCACACCTGTTAGAATCGCTAAGATAAATATGACAAGAAAAAACAAGTGTTGTTGAGGATGTGGAGAAAAAGAAACCCTTATGCACTGTTAGTGGGAATGCAAATTAGTACAGCCAATTAGTATGGGGATTACTCAGAAAATTAAAAATAGAAATACAGTAAAACCCTGGTTTGTGAGCATAACTCCTTCTAGTAACATGCTTGTAATCGAAAACACTTGTATATCAAAGCAAATGTCCTCATAAGAAATAATGGAAACTGGAGAAGATGGTGGCATAGGAGGACTCTGGGTTCACTTCATCCCACTGATCACTTAGATTTCACCCACATCTGCCTAAATAACCTCCAAAAAACACCAGAAGACTAGCAGAGTGGACACTCCAGAGCCAAGCGTAGACAAGAGGCCCATGGAAAGGGTAGGAAGGGCAGAGAGGCAGTGTATGCTACATGGACTGGTGGGAGGGAGCCAGGGTGGTGGAGGGACAGTCGACCAGATAAGGCAGAAGACTGGCTTGCAACAGCAGAGGGGCTGGGCTCTGTGAGATCTGACAGCCAGTGGACTTAACATCTGGAATGTTAAAAGTCAACAGCACTGATCTTGGAGAGTGGGGAGGGTAACAGGACACTGGAAGTGAAAGTTGTTGAGCCCCAGAAGGACAGAGCTCAGAGGGGGAAAAAAGGCTCTGGTAAGCGCCATTTCCCTTTCCCATCCCCCAGCCAAAATTACAAAGAGAACCAGTTCCCATCACGAAATTGCTTGCACTGCACAAATACCCAATGCTGTGCTCCTGTGGACCATCCCTCTGAGGGTCTGCCTCCCTCCCAGTGTTGCAGGACCACTGACAGCAAAGCTAGCTAAGCCTTCCCCTTCTGCCCCTGTACACTTTGAGGATCCTTCCCTTCTAATACGCCCTTGGCCAGATCCCATGGAAGCAGCACCACAAGCCAGGCAGTATACAAGCAGCCCAGACAGGGGCCATCCCACTCTGAGGTGAGTCCTGCCCCTGGGAGAAGAGAATATAAGGTACACACCAGTGTGACTGTGGCCCCAGTGGTGGGCTGGGGGCAGACATAAGGTCTGACTGCAGCCCTGCCCACCAAAACAAGTTCCTCCAGAAAGCACAGGGGAAGTGCCCTGCAGTTGGGAGTTACTGCAGGGACTAGACAAAATGATGAAATGGAAGAATTTTCCTCAAAAGTACGTCCAGGAAGTAGCGACAGCTAACGAAAGAATCAAAACCGATTTAAACAATACAATGGAACAAGGATTTAGAATAATAGTCATAATACTAATCCCTGCGCTTGAAAAAAGCATAGAGGACAGCAGAGAATCTATTGCTACAGGGCTCAAGGGACTAAAAAATAGTCATGAGGAACTAAAAAATGCTGTAAATAAGGTGCAAAATAAAATGGAGGTGGCCATAGCATGGATTGAAGAGGCAGAGGAAAGAATAGGTGAATTAGGAGATAAAATTATGGAAAAAGAGGAAGCTGAGAAAAAGAGAGATAAAAAAAATCCAGGAGTACGAGGGGAGAATTAGGAAACTAAGTGATGCAATCAAACAGAACAATCTCCATATCATAGGAATTCCAGAAGAAGAAGAGAGAGAAAGGGGCAGAAGGTGTACATGAACAAATCATAGCTGAGAACTTCCCTGATCTGGGGAAGGAAACGAGCATTGAAATCCAAGAGGCAGAGAAAACTCCCTTCAGACATAACTTGAATCAATCTTTGGCACGACATATCATAAGGAAACTGGCAAAATACAAGGATAAAGAGAGAATTCTGAAAGCAGCTAGGGTTACATGGGCCCTAACATAAAAAGGTAGACACATAAGGGTAGTAGCAGACCTATGTGCTGAAAATTGGCAGGCCAGAAAGTAATGGCAGGAAATCTTCAATGTGATGAACAGAAAAAATATGCGGCCAAGAATCCTTTATCCTGCAAATCTGTCATTCAGAATAGAAGGAGAGATAAAGGATTTCCCAAACACAAACTGAAGGAATTCATCACCACTTAACCAGCCCTACAAGAGATCCTCAAGGGGACACTGTGAGTGAAATGTTGCAAGGACCACAAAGTACCAGAGACATCACTATAAGCATGAAACCTACAGAGATCACGATGACTCTAAACCCATATCTTTCAATAATATCACTGAATGGAAATGGGCTAAATGCTCCAACCAAAAGACATAGGGTATCAAAATGGATATAAACAAAATACCCATCTATTTGCTGTCTACAAGAGACTCATTTTAGACCTGAAGACACCTTCAGATTGAAAGTGATGGAGAACTATCTATCATACTACTGGAAATCAAAAGAAAGCTGGAGTAGCCACTTAGACAAACTAGACTTTACATTAAAGGTTGTAACAAGAGATGAAGAAAGGCTTTATATAATAATCACAGGGTCTACCCATCAGGAAGAGCTAACAATTATAAATGTTTATGCACTGAATACAGAGGCCCCAAAATGTATAAAACAATTAATCACAAACATAAGCAACCTTATTGTTAAGAATGTGGTAATTTCAGGGGACTTTAGTACTCCACTTACAACAATAAACAGATCATCTAGACAGCGGTCAATAAAGAAACAAGGGCCCTGAATGATACATTGGATCAGATGGACTTGACAGATATATTTAGAACTCTGCATCCCAAAGCAACAGAATGTACTTTCTTCTCGAGTGCACATGGAACATTCTCCAAGATAGATCACATACTGGGTCACAAAGCATCCCTTCATAGGTATAAAAGAACTGAGATCATACCATGCACACTTTCAGACCACAATGCTATGAAACTTGAAATCAACCACAGGAAAAAGTCTGGAAAAATTCAAAAGTATGGAGCTTAAAGAAGACCCTACTAAAGAATGAATGAGTCAACCAGGTAATTAGGTAATAGATTTTAAAAAAAATATGTGAAAACAAATGAAAATGAAAAGACAACAATCCAAATGCTTTGGGTTGCACGAAGGCAGTCCTGAGAGGAAAATATATTGCAATCCAGGCCTATCTCAAGAAACAAGAAAAATCCCAAATACAAAATCTAACAGCACACCAAAGGAAATAGAAGCAAAACAGCAAAGACACCCCAAACCCAGCAGAAGAAGAGAAATAATAAAGATCAGAGCAGAAATCAACAATATAGAATCTAAACAAAACAGTAGAGCAGATCAATGAAACCAAGAGTTGTTTTTTTGAAAAAATAAACAAAATTGATAAACCTCTAGCCAGGATTCTCAAAAAGAAAAGGGAGATGACCCAAATAGATAAAATCATGAATGAAAATGGAAGTACTACAACCAATCCTTCAGAAGTACAAGCAATTATCAGGGAATACTATGAAAAATTCTAATACTATGAAAAATTACTATTGTCCAACAAACTGGACAACCTGGAAGAAATGGACAAATTCCTAAGCATGCACACACTTCCAAAACTCAAACAGAAAGAAATAGAAAATTTGAACAGACCCATAGCCAGTGAAGAAATTGAATCCGTTATCAAAAATCTCCCAATAAATATGAGTTCAGGACCAGATGTCTCCCCTGGGGTATTCTACCAGACATTCAAAGCAGAGCTAATACCTATCCTTCTCAAACTGTTCCAAAAAATAGGAAGAGATGGAAAACTTCCTTCCATTCTATGAAGCCAGCATTACTTTGATTCCCAAACCAGACAGATACCTAGCAAAGAAAAAAGAGAGAGAGAGAGAGAGAGAGAGAACTATTGGTCAATATACTTGATGAATATGGATGCAAAAATTCTCAACAAGATACCAGCAAATCGAATTCAACAGCATATAAAAAGAATTATTCACCATGATCAAGTGGGATTCATTCCTGGGCTGCAGGGATGGTTCAATATTTGCAAGTCAATCAATGTGATACATCATATTAATAAAATAAAAGATAAGAACCATATGGTCCTGTCAATTGATGCAGAAAAAGCAGTTAGCAAAATTCAGCATCCTTTCTTAATAAAAACCCTCGAGAAAGTCTGAATAGAAGGAACATACTTAACCATCATAAAGCGATTTATGAAAAGCCCACAGCTAATATCATCCTCAATGGGGAAAAAATGAGAACTTTCCTTCTGAGATCAGGAACCCGACAGGGATGTCCACTCTCACCGCTGTTGGTTAACATAGTTTTGGAAATGCTAGCATCAGAAATCAGACAACAAAAGGAAATCAAAGGCATCAAAATTGCCAAAGATGAAGTCAACCTTTCACTTTTTGCAGATGGCATGATACTATACATGGAAAATCTGATAGACTCCACCCAAAGTCTCATAGAACTGATACATGAATTCAGCAAAGTCACAGAATACAAAATCAATGTACAGAAATCAGTTGTGTTCTTATGCACTAATAATAAAACAACAGAAAGACAAAGAAACTTATCCCATTCACAATTGCACCAAGAAGCATAAAATACCTAGGAATAAACCTAACCAAAGATGTAAAAGATACAAAATCTGAAAACTATAGAAAGCTTATGAAGGAAATTGAAGAAGATACAAAGAAATGGAAAAACATTCCGTGCTCAAGGATTGGAAGAATAGATATTGTTAAAATGTCAATACTCCCCAAAGCAATCTACACATTTAATGCAACCCCAATCGAACTTGCACCAGCATTATTCTCGAAGCTAGAACAAGCAATCTTAAAATCTGTATGGAACCACAAAAACCCCGAATAGCTAAAGTAATATTGAAGAAGAAGACCAAAGCGGGAGGCATCACAATCCCAGACTTTAGCCTGTACTACAAAGCTGTAATCATCAAGACAGCATGGTATTGGCACAAAAACGGACACATAGACCAATGGAGTAGAATAGAGACTCCAGAATTGGACCCACAAATATATGACCAACTAATCTTTGACAAAGCAGGAAAGAATATCCAATGGAAAGAAGACAGTCCCTTTAACAAATGGTGCTGGGAGAACTGGACAGCAACATGCAGAAGGATGAAACTAGACCCCTTTCTTACACCATTCACAAAAATAAACTCAAAATGGATAAAGGACCTGAATATCAGACAGGAAACCATCAAAACCCTAGAGGAGAAAGCAAGAAACAATCTCTCTGACCTCAGCCGCAGGATTTTCTTGCTTGACACATCCCCAAAGGCAAGGGGATTGAAAGCAAAAATGTACTATTGGGACCTCATCAAGGTAAAAATCTTCTGCACTGCAACGGAAACAATCAACAAAACTAAAAGGCAAGCAACAGAATGGGAAAAGATATTTTCAAATGACATATCGGACAAAGGGCTATATTCGAAATCTATAAAAAAGTCACAAAACTCCACACCCGAAAAACAAATAATCCAGTGAAGATATGGGCAGAAGACATGAATAGACACTTCTCTAAAGAAGACATCCAGATGGCCAACAGGCACATGAAAAGATGCAATGTCGCTCCTCATCAGGGATATATAAATCAAAACCACACTCAGATATCACCCCAGGCTGGTCAGTTTGCCTAAAATGAACAAATCAGGAGACTATAGATGCTGGCATGGATGCGGAGAAATGGGAACCCTCTTGCATTGTTGGTGGGAATGCAAACTGATGTAGCCACTCTGGAAAATAGTGTGGAGGTTCCTCAAAAAATTAAAAATATATCTACCCTATGACCCAGCAATAGCACTGCTAGGAGTTTACCCAAGGGACACAGGAGTGCTGATGCATAGGGGAACTTGTACCCCAATGTTTATAGCAGCACTTTCAACAATGGCCAAATTATGGAGAGAGCCTAAATGTCCATCAAGTGATGGATGGATAAAGAAGTTGTAGTTTATATATACAATGGAATAGTGCTTGGCTTGAGAAAGAATAAGATATGGCCTTTTGTAGCAATGTGGATGGAACTGGAGAGTGTTATGCTGTGTGAAATAAGTCTTACAGAGAAAGAGAGATCTCATCTATTTTCACTCTTATGTGGATCCTGAGAAACTTAACAGAAGACCATGGGGTAGGGGTAGGAGACAAAAAAAGTTAGAGAGGGAGGGAGCTAAGCCATAAGATACTTTTCAAACTGGGAAGATACTGAGGTTTGAAGGGGCATGGGAAGGAAGGGAAAGTGGGTTATGGGCATTGAGGAGGGCACCTGTTGGGATGAGCACTGGGCGTTGTATGGAAACCAATCTGACAATAAATTTCATATTAAAAAAGAAGCCAATTTGACAATAAATTTAATTTTTAGAAAAATACGAAATAATGAGAATCAGATGATTCATTCCACAACCTACCAATATTCATATAAAATTATTATAATACCATAATATTATACAAAATAATTTTAAAAGTAAAAATATAAAGAATAAGAAACAAATGAACCTGCACATACCTTTGAAAACCTTCGTGGCTGGTGTGAGAGAAACAAGAGAGAGGAGAGTTTTTGTATAGCACAACTTACACTATCACTAACAGAATCACTGCTATCTGTTGGTTCAAGGAATATTTTTCTGCATGGGGGATATTGTATACACTCAAACTAATTTGACTATAGTACAGTATTAATAAACTCCTGTCATGTACTGTATGTAATGTAACTGGCAGTAAGGCAGCAGAGGAAATGCTCTGTTTCACCCGACAACCTGTCATAAAATGAAACAAAGAATTCCTCAGCTTATTCTTGTATGGAAAAGCAAAGGACTGTCCATTGGTGCTTTGAAGTGCTAAGAAATACACTAGTGCCAGTTGTGGGCACATTCCAACATCCTGAAAATTCACTGATTTCTGCTAAACATCATAGCCTGAAACTGAGCATCCAGTCATGGGAGATGATCACCCACCATCCCACAGTGAAAAGGAAAGAAGAACCATTGGCTCAGTTGTTATCATGTGACATTTGGTGTCATGTGCTACTCATATTGCAAGAAGTCACTCATTTATTAAGTTAAAATTTATTAGAAATGTTTGCTCATCTTGCAAGAAGTCACTCATTTATTAAGTTAAAATTTATTAGAAATGTTTGCTCATCTTGCAGAACACTCACAGAACAAGTTACTCACAATCCAATATTTTACTGTACCATGTGATCCAATAATTCCAAAGAAAATGAAAAAAAACTAATTTGAAAAAGTATATGCACCCTTATGTTTATTGAATCATTATTTGCAATAATCTAGGGTACTTTTTTGACCTAATAGTTCCCACCAGAATTGTGTCAGTAAGACCTGAATATTTCAACCCCAGTTCAAAAGATATGCTATAGATTTAGCCTATATGTTTCAAAAGGCATATAGAAGCCGGTTTAAGTTTTTATTCAGCTGAATTATTTTAAATAGCCTCCCAGTTTCACCTCTCTACCAGTCCAACCTCCTCATTTATAATTCATATTCTATATAAAGTAGCATGATAATATTTAGGGACATGGGAAAAGCAAGCCAGTTGACCAATGTAGCTTTTTCTTCCAACTACAATATATTTGTTTTGGAGAGCTCATTTCATGTTTATTTTTGTTTTTCTCATGTAATACTTTTTATTAAGTTTTTTTATTTTTATTCCAGCATTGTTACCATACAGTGTTATATTTTGTTGAATTACCGTATTGTACACAGGGAACTAATATAAGACTGTATGGAGAGCTCATTTTATCTTCTGAATTCTTAACATTTTGTAGAATATAGCATTTTTCTATGAGCAATGAGTTCCAGAAAGACCCAGAATTTTTTAGTGTGTGGTTTGGAGTAGCAGTATGACTTGAGACCATCCTGAGTCATCCCCAGTATTTTATAAGATTTAGGTGCTTAGTAAATACTTGTAGAATAAATGAAAATAAATAGAAAGAGGTAGAAGAAATAGCACTTGTCAACGGAGCTAACTTTCCTACCCATCTTCTAATGCCAAACTCAAATCTCATCTCCTTTGTAAACTTTCCTTATTCTCCAAGCTTAAAATGGATTTTTCCTTAGTTAAGTTCCTTTAGAACTTCAAACCATTCAAATAATACCTAGTAGCTACACTTGTGGTAAGTATAGCATAGAGAAGTTGAATCACTATGTTGTATACCTGAAACTAATGTAACATTGTGTCCTAACTATAGTCAAATAAAAAAGGAAAAGTGTTAGAAATTTCCCAAGTCCATAATTAGTGAAGTATGTAATCCCAAAAGAGATATCGTTTTTTGAATGCTTATTTTTATTTTTGAGAGAGAGTGGGAGAGGGGCAGAGAGAGAGGGGTACAGAAGATCTGAAGCAGTCTCTGCGCTAATAACAGTGAACCTGATGTGGGGCTCAAACTCGATGAACCATGCGATTGTGACTGAGCCAAAGTCAGATGTTCAACCAACTGAGCTGCCCAAGGTCCCCAAAGGAGATATCTTTTAATATGTAAATGTTTCTTCTATAATTAAAACTTTCATTAACATATATGTTATATAAGTGTATATGTGTGATCATGTGTATATATATACACACATATGTATATGTGTGTGTGTATATATGTGTGTATATATATATATATATATATATACATGCTTTTTTTTTTTTACCATATGTAACCTACAAACCAATGAATCCCTGCTTAAATAATCAAGGGAAGACTAACAGTTATTTTAGTGCTCTTGAAACTTACAGGCAAATTTTGCATAATTCAAATTTGACTCATACACTCCATGATATGAGAAAAGCAGGTATTACTTATATCTCACAAATGAGGAATTTCAGGCTTAATGTGACAGAACTAATACTGCATTCCAGGTCTTCACACCTAAAAGTGCTTGGGAAAAAACAACAAACAAAACCCCAAACCAGCAAAAGGAAGGAAATAATATTAGATCAGAAATATATGGTACAGAGAATTTTAAAAAACTGAAAAATTAAAACTGAAAAACTGAAAAATAGAACTATGCTACAATCCAGCAATTTCACTATTGAGAATTTACCCCCAGAATACAAAAAAAAAATATTTCAAAGGGATACATGCACCTTTCCTTTATGATTATTGAAACATTATTTACAACAGCCAAAATATGGAAGCAAAGTGCTCATTGATAAACAAATGGACAAGAATGCGATATTATTCAACCATGAAAAAGAAAATCTTTCCATTTGCAACAACATGGATGGAGCTAGAGAGTATGATGCTGAGTAAAAGAAGTTATTAAGAGAAAGACAAATACCATATGATTTCACTTGTATGTGGAATTTAAGGAACAAAACAGAGGGAAAAAAGGGTCAAACAAAAACAGACTCTTCACCATAGAGAAAAAATTGATGCTTACTAAAAAGATGGTGGGTAGGGAGATGGGTGAAATAAGTGATGGGATTAAAGAGTGCCCTTATCATGATGAGCACTGAGAAAAATATAGAAGTGTTGACTCACTATGTTGCACACCTGAAACTAATATAACACTGTACATTAACTATACTGGAATTAAAATAAAAATGAATAAGATTAAAAAATTAGATTGAGATAATTTCCAAGGAACTTACTATATAAATTTAACTACATTTGTGTTTGTAGTAAATGCAAGGATGTCCTTTAAGTTTTACTTTAAATCCTTAACAAAACAAAAATGAAAACAAAACCAAAAACAAACAAAATACCTAACAACATCTTATTGAAAAATGAGTTGGAGTTTCGAAATCAGATAGACCTGAATTCAGTTTTCAGTTCTGTCAGTTCTGTCATCTCCAGTGTTAACTGTTGAATCATTGACCAAGGATCTGTACCTCAGTTTCAACATCTATAAAATGGTTAACCTTATCTGTAGTGATCTCACAGTATTGTTGTAGGGATTAAATAAGATAGTGTAGATGATAATACCTAACATAGTATCTGGTTGAATAGTTTATTTATTTTCAGTTTTTGTTTGATATTGACATGAACAATAGGAATTTTTTAAGTGAGAGTAAAATAATATGACATTCTGTTATGTTTTGCATTGCTACATATTGGAGGGTATGCAATGTGGATTCCCAGGTAGATTGTGTGGTAAGGAGCTGAGTGCTATCACTGGTGTACTGTGCATGGACTTTGTTTTCCCTGATAATTTCTCTCTTCTCAATCCTTCTCAAATTACTCTAAGAAAAGAAGCTACCAAGTATTGAGCCTTGTTCTGGGAGCTTTATACAGGTTTGCTTTGCCTTAATAATACCTTCCTCTTTATCCTAATGTGGTAAGGAATGGAAGCATAGCAATGGAAGTAAGGTAACACTTACTAATCACACAGCTTAAAAGTTGCAGAAACAGTATTCAATAGATATTCTGGTAGATATAGGCTAGGCATAGATAGATGATAGATAGATAGATAGATAGATAGATAATAGATGATTGATAGATAGATGATAAATCATAGATAGATAGATAAATATATAGGTAGATGGAGATAGAGGTATAAGTCTAAAGTATAGGTGTAAATGGGTCTTACTGCTGTTTCTATGGCAAACAATTCTCATTTAGTAAACAGGATGGTCAGATGGCAATATTAAAGAATCAAAGAATGTCAGAGCAGTAAAGTATATCAGGGGTTCTTGAGTCCAATTTCCTCTTTGAAGGCTAAAGAAGGAACATATACACAAATAAGTGGCCAAAAAAGGATACCAATCCAAGGTTTGCTAGACAAAGTTCAAGGCCCTCTCCAATTGTAGTCTCCCTAACACTATGATATTTATTTTTTTTATTTTTTTTCAACGTTTTTTTCTTTATTTTTGGGACAGAGAGAGACAGAGCATGAACGGGGGAGGGGCAGAGAGAGAGGGAGACACAGAAAAGGAAACAGGCTCCAGGCTCTGAGCCATCAGCCCAGAGCCTGACGCGGGGCTCGAACTCACGGACCGCAAGATCGTGACCTGGCTGAAGTCAGACGCTTAACCGACTGCGCCACCCAGGCGCCCCAACACTATGATATTTAAATAGATGACAGAGTAGCTTGGATATGGGAGAGACAAAGCTGGCTTGGAGACCCAAGATAAGGTTTACTTGTTGGTGAACTCTAGAACCCTTATTATTACCAGCATGGCACACATGGGGTTTCCAGTAGGAGGGCTGTTCATAGTGACTTAACCCTACACTCTTAGTCCATCTTATGGCCAGCACCTCCACAGGCTGGAGGGACTGCTAGAAATCTTCAGTCCTGGGGTGCAGGTGGAGGAAGTGCTGAATAAAAGGTCCTGGTGAGTGACAAGCTCACCACTGTGGCTTCAGTGATACAAGTGCTTAAATCAGTTAAACAATCCCTTATCCATGATTTTTTCTGTTGCCTGACACTAATGGAATGACTTCATAAATGGGTTTTGGTGTTACGTAGTACTGGTTTTCAATCGCATACCACTTGCCAAAGATGTGGCCTCAGGCAAGTTAATCTCTTTGAGGCCCAGCATCCTCTCTCTTCAAATGGGGATCATGATGATTTTCTTGAAAAGTCTTCATTAGGATTAAATAAAAGAATGTAAGCAAAGCCCTATGCCACATTATCAAGGACTTATTAAACACTTAGTAAATGAAAGTTATTATAATTATAGCATTAATATTAACAAGTGACACTGAGAAACAAAGTTCTGTTTATAGAAAAATTTAATATGCTTTGCCTTATATTGAAGTGTGTAAACTTCCCTTTTTATTAACAATCAATGGAGAGGAGAGGGACCAGGATGGCAGAACAGCATTGAAGTAGTTTTTTGTATCTCTCATCCCTGAAATGCAACCAGATCAGCACTAAACCATCTTGCACAACTAGAAAACTGATTTGAGGATTAACACAACAATCTGCATAGCCTTAACCACAGAACTCAGCAGGTACTCAGCAAGGAGAAGTGAACTGGGGGAGAAGGAAGTTGCAGAGGGCAGGAAGCTATGTTTGCTTATGGAGAGAGGACAGAGATGGGGGACAGTATGGGAAAAGCACCCCCTCCACTGAAAGCAGCTGGAGAGAAAAAGGAAGAGTAGAAACAGCCACAGGGACTGAACAAAAATGGGAGAAAGGAGAAAGGAGAGAGTTTAAATTCCATTAAGACTCTGTAAACAGGAGGAGTACAGAGTCTGAAATTCCACAGCTCTATACCTGGAAGCGCTCTGGTGAGAAGGGTGAATCACCAGGAGTGGAGAGTGAGGTATGAGGGGGCCCTTGGGCCACGTGGGGAGAGGCAGTTCCCTTGCTGGGGGTACATTTGGTAGAGGTGGTGCAGCCTCCCCACAGGCAAAGGTCTCAGCAGACCCCAGAGAATGGCCACATTCACTGGTGTTGGAGCGAGGAAGTTAAGGGTGAAGCCTGGCACCGGATGTGTATTGTGATTTGCCATAATCCCTGAAACGCTGCTGCTAAACGATCACATGAACTTTTTCTGGGTCAGGCTGGCACCCAGTTGCAGTCTCAGGGCATCAGCAGAAGCACGGTCTTATGAACATTCCTGGGGGTAGGCTGACACCTGGCCATTGCTCAGGGAGACCCTCCCATAGATGGTCAGAATGAGTCAAAGCCACAGTCCCTCAGATGTGAGGGGATGGGAAACACAGCCCCATCTGAGGTAAAAGTCAGGAGAGAGGTGCCGCCTGAGAGACTGATGGCTTAATCACAGGCAGTGTAGAAGCAGGGAGTGGATGGAAGCCAGAGACAAAGGAGGAGTTCTTGCTTGATTGCCGGTAGGGGGAGAGCACAGAGTTATGATACTAGAGACTGGGAACCAGGGTGACACCATTTTCATCCCTCTCCCACGTGTCAATACACACGTACATGGGCCACAACAATCCACTCCAGTAAGCTAAGCAGTGCCTCCTAGTGGAGAACGGAGTCATTATACTAAGCCCCGCCCAACTGTGCCAACTGCGCTCTTGAGGAACACAAGTGTCTCCACCTGCTTAGTTTATAGAATATAAAGTGCTTCATAGTTTGACTTCTAGGGGAAACCAGATGTAATTTCAATCATATTTGATTCTTTTCACTGGGCCATCTATTCAATTATTTTCTTTTTCTTTTCTTATTCTTGAATACAGGAAGAGAAAAATTTTATTTTTATTTTCCATTTTTATTAAAAAGATTTTTAAAAATTTTTTCCATTATATGTTTTCCTTTTTGTAAAGATTTTATGTTCTATTTTACTTCCATCATTTCATTTTATTCTATTTGATTGTATTCATTTTTTCAAATTTTAAAGGTTTTCTTTTATCCTTTTTTTTTTCCTATGATTCCCTTTTTTCTCTAATGTAGCAAGTTTATTTCAACAACCAGAGCATAAAACAGCTAAGATCTAGCATCCTTTATTTGATTTTTTTTGTTTTTTAATTGTTTAATTTATATATATATATTTACATTATTAATTCCTTTTCTTCCTTCAAAATTATTAAAGGAAGGAATTCACCACAAAAGAAAGAACAAGAAGAAATGATAGCCAGGGATTTAACCAAGACAGATACAAGTAAGATGTCTGAACCATAATTTAGAGTCACAATAATAAAAATACTAGTTGGGGTCTAAAATAGATTAAAATTCCTTTTTGCAAAGATTAAAAAAAGTAAAAGCTAGTCAGGATGAAATAAAAAATGCTATAACTGAGCTGCAATTTCAAATGGATACCATGGCAGCAAGGGTGGATGAAGCAGAGCAGTGAGTCAGTGATATAGAGGACAAACTTATGGAGAATAGTGAAGCAGAAAAAAGGCAAAAAAGCATGATATAAGAATTAGAAAACTCAGTGACTCATTAAAAACTAATAATATCAGAATCACAGGGATCCCAGAAGATGAAGAGAGAGAAAAAGGGGTACATGGTTTATGTGAGCAAATAATAGTGGAAAACTTTCCTAACCTGGGGAATGACACAGACTTCAAAATCCAGGAAGGACAAAGAACTTCCATTAGATTCAACAAAAACCAACCATCAACAAGGCATATCAAATTCACAAAATACTCAGGAAGTAAAGAATCATGAAGGCAACAAGGGAAAAAGAGTCCTTACCTACAAGGGAAGGCAGATCAGGTTCACAGCAGAACTATCCACTGACATTTGGCAGGCCAGAAAGGAGTGTCAGGATATATTCAATGTGCTGAATTAGAAAAAATATGCAGCCAAGAATTCTTTATCCATCAAGGCTGCCATTCAAAATAGAAGGAGAAATAAAAAGTTTCCCAGACAACAAAAAGTTAAAGGAGTTCATGACCACCAAACCAGCCCTGAAATAAATTTAAGGGTGACTCTCTGGGGAAGAAAAGACGAAAAGAAAAAAAAGAAGAAGAAGAAGAAGACCAAAAGCAACAAAAACTAGAAAGGACCAGAGAACACTACCGGAACTCCAATTCTACAGGCAACTTAATAGAAATAAATTCATATCTTTCAGTAATCACTCTAAATGTCAATTGACTAAATGTTCCAATCAAAAGACATAACCGAATGGATAAGAAAACAAGTTCCGTCTATATGTTGTTTACAAGAGACCTATTTTAGACCTAAAGTCACCTTCAGATCGAAAATAAGGGGATGGAGAACCATCTATCATGCTAATAGTCTCCAAAAGAAAGCCAGAGTTGCCATACTTATATCAGAAAATCTAGATTTTAAAATAAAGACTGTCAAAAGGGATGAAGAAGAGCATTATATCAACATTAAGGGTCTACCCACAAAGAAGATCTAACAATTGTAAACGTTTGTGCTCCAAATGTGAGAGCACCCAAATATATAAATCAATCCCAAACATAAAGAAACTCATTGATAATAATACCACAATAATAGGGCACTTCAACACCCTACTTACAGCAATGGACAGATCATCTAAACAGAAAATCAACAAGGAAACAATAGCTTTGAATGGCACACTGGACTGAATGGACTTAACAGATATATTCAGAACATTTCATCCTAAAGCAGCAGAATACATGTTCTTCTCCAGTGCACATGGAACATTCTCCAGGATAGATCATATACTGGGACACAAATCATCCCTCAACAAGTGTAAAAAGATTAAGATCGTACTATGCATATTTTCAGACCACAGAGCCATGAAACTTGAAATCAACTACAAGAAAAAAAATTGAAAAGATAACAAACACTTGGAGATTAAAGAACATTCTACTAAAGAATGAGTGGGCTAAACAGGAAGTTAAAGAGGAAATTAAAAAGTACATGGAAGTCAATGAAAATAATAACAACACAGCCCAAAACCTCTGGAATGCAGCAAAGGCAGTTACAGAGGGAAGAATATAGCAATCCAGGCCTTCCTAAATAAGGAAGAAAGATCTCAGATACACAACCTAACCTTAAACTTTAAAGGGCTTGAAAAGAACAGCAAGTAATACCCAAAACCAGCAGAAGGAAGCAAATAATAAAGATTATAGCAGAAATCAATGCTATCGAAACCAAAACCAAAACCAAAACTAAAACCAAAACCAAACAAACAAACAACCAGTAGAACAGATCAATGAAACCAGAAGCTGGTTCTTTGAAAGAATTAACAAAATTGATAACCCCCTAGCCAGTTTGATCACAAAGAAAAAGGATATGACCCAAAGAAATAAAAAAAAAAAACAAGAATGAAAGAGAAGAGATCATAAACAACACAGCAGAGATACAAAAAATAATAAGAGAATATTATTAGCAGATATACAACAAATAAAATGGGCAATCTGGAAGAAATGGACAAATTCCTACAAAAATATAAACTACCAAATTGAAAAAAGAAGAAATAGAAAATTTAAACAGATACATAGCCAGTAAATAAATCTAATTAGTAATAAAAAATATCCCCCAAAACAAGAGCCCAGAGCCAGATGGCTTTCCAGGGGAATTCTACCAAACATTTAAAGAAGATTTTACACCTATTCTTTTGAAGGTGTTCAAAAAAATAGAAAGGGAAGGAAAACTTCCAAACTCTTTCTATGAATCCAGCATTATCTTGATTCCAAAACCAGACAAAGACCCCACTAAAAGGAAAAATATAAACAAATTTCCCTGATGAACATGGAGCAAAAATCCTTCACAAGATACTAGCCAACTGGATCTAACAATACACTCAAAGAATCATTCACCACGACCAAGTGAGATTTATACCTGGGATGCAGGGCTGGTTCAATATTCACAAAATAATGTGACACATCACATCAATAAAAGAAAGGAGAAGAACCACATGATCCTCTCAATAGATGCAGAGAAAACATGACAAAATACAGCATCCTTTCTTAACAAAACCCTCCAGAAAGTAGGGATAAAGGTATCTTCAAGATCATAAAAACTATATATGGAAGACCCATCAACAATATCATTCTCAATGGGGAAAAAATGAGAACTTTCCCCCTAAGGTCAGGAAGGCCACCTGGATGTCCACTGTTGCCACTGTTATTCAACATAGTATTGGAAGTCTTAGCCTCAGCAATAAGACAACACAAAGTAATAAAAGGCATCCAGATCAGCCAGGAGGAAGTCAAAGTTTCACTCTTCACAGATGACATGATATTCTACACAGAAATCCCAAAAGATCCCTCAAAAAAACCTGTAAGAACTAATCCATGAATTCAGCAAGGTTGCAGGATATAAAATCAATGCACAGAAATAGGTTCCATTCCTATACAACAATAATGATGCAACAGAAAGTGAAATCAATGAATTTACAATTTACACCCATTTACAATTTCACCAAAAACCATGAAATACCTAGTAATAAACCTAACCAAAGAGGTGAAAAATCTATACACTGAAAACTATGGAAAGCTTAAGAAAGAAATTGAAGAAGACACAAAAAAAAATGGAAAAAAAAATCCATGCTCCTGGATAGGAAGAACAAATATTGTTAAAATGTCAATACTACACAAAGCAGTCTCCATAATCAATGCAATCCCTATCAAAATAACACTAGCATTCTTCACAGAGCTACAAGAAACAATCCTAAAATTTGTATGGAACCAGGAAAGGCCCCAGATAGCCAAACCAATCTTGAAAAAGAAAACCAATGCTGGAGGCATCACAATCCCAGACTTCAAGATGTATTACAAGGCTGTAATCATCAATCCAGTATGGTACTAGCACAAAAACAGACACATCAATGAAACAGAATAGAGAATCCAGAAATGGACCCACAAACGTATGCCCAACTAATCTTTGACAAAACAGGAAAGAATATCCAATGGAATAAAGTCAGTCTCTTGAGCAAATGATTCTGGGAAAACTGGACAGCGACATGCAGAAAAATGAACCTGGACCACGTTCTTACACCATACACAAAAATAAACTCAAAATGGATGAAAGACTTAAATGTAAGACAGGAAGCCATCAAAATACTCGAGGAGAAAGCAGGCAAAACCCTGTTTGATCCAAGCCACAGCAACTTCTTACTCAACACATCTCCAGAGGCAAGGGAAACAAAAACAAAAATGAACTATTGGGACCTCCTCAAAATAGAAACTTCTGCACAGCGAAGGAAACAATAAGCAAAGCTAAAATGCAACTGATGGAATGGGAGACGATATTTTCAAAAGAAATATCAGATAAAGAGTTAGTATCCAAAATGTATAAAGAGCTTATAAAACTCAACACCCAAAAAACAAATAATCGAGTGAAGAAATGAGCAAAAGACATGAATAGACACTTCTCCAAAGAGATCCAGATGGCTGACAGACACATGAAAAAATGCTCAACATCACTCATCATCAGGGAAATAAAAATCAAAACCACAGTGAGATACCACCTTACACCTGTCACAATGGCTAAAATTAACAACTCAGTCAATGACAGCTCTTGGTGAGGATGCAGAGAAAGAGGATCTCTTTGGCACTGCTGGTGGGAATTCAAACTGCTGCAGTCACTGTGGAAAATATTATGGAGGTTCCTCAAAAAGTGAAAAAGAGGACTACTCTACAACCCTGCAATTGCACTACTAGGTATTTATCCAAGTGATACAGGTGTGCTGTTTTGAAGGGGAACATGCACCCCAGTGTTTATAGTGGTGTTATCGACAGTAGCCAAAGTATGGAAAGAGGCCAAATGTCCATCGACAGATGAATGGATAAAGAAGAAGTGATATATATATATATATATATATATATATATATATATATATATATATATATTGGAGTATTACTCCACAATCAAAATGAATGAAATTTTGCCATTTGCAACTATGCAGATGGAACTAGAGGGTATTATGCTAAGCAAAATTAGTCAGAGAAACACAAATATCATGACTTCACACATATGAGTAATTTAAGATACAAAACAGATGAACATAAAGGAAGCAAAAAAATAATATAAAAACAGGGAGGTGGACAAAACGTAAAAGATTCTTAAATATAGAGAACAAACAGAGAGTTGCTTGAGGGATTGTGGGAGGGGGGATGGGCTGAATGAGTAAGGGGCGTTAAGGAATCTACTCCTGAAATCATTGTTGCACTATATGCTAACTTACTTGGATGTGAATTAAAAAAAATAAAAGAAGTCTTAATGAAAAAAAAAAAAGAATCAATGGAGCGATAAACTTGGTGTTGTCATCATAATAACCCCATTATGTTGGAAGACTGTTACCAAGTCCCTCTAATCCTTGTTTTCCCTGGATTGAATCTTAAAGCAATTCTAAGTTCTATTTTCTATTTCATTAAGTCTCCTTATAGATGACAGCTTCAACAAAGGCAAATGGTACCTTTATAAGCCCTTTGGAATTCCCAGGCAACTGCCTCCCTTTGTGCCAACACCCACTTTTTTTGTGAGCTAAATAAAGAGGTATAGCAGTTACAAGACCTAAAGCCATCAGTTCTCCTGCAAGAAACGCTGGCTTTTGATTTGCCAAGTTGAGGCTTTTTGTGCCACAAGGGCAAAACTCAGTGCTGTGTGGGCTTGAGCCAATTACATCACCTTTCTGAGCTTCAGTTTTTATTTATAATATGGGGGATGCAGGACACAGATGGCTCACTCGAACTGGATAAGTGAGGATAGTTAAATGGAAGATACATTTCCAAAACTGTAGGCAGGGTAAAGAGAAACAACAAGGAATGTTGAAATACACTGGTACTAGAATAGCTGGCTGATTTATTACTCCTAAGGGAAGAGGTAGAACAGTTACCATAAAAAAAGACATACATAGACACGCAGATACACACACACACACACACCTACAGAGATGGAACTAGAGACAGAGATACAGAAAGGCAGAAAGAGACAGAAACAGAGAGAGAGAGAGAGAGAGAGAGAGAGAGAGAGAGAGAGAGAATAGAAAAAGACAGTCCTACCAGAGCTTTGGCCTTCTTAGAGGAACGTAGTCACTGCCAACATGCAGTTTGGCAAAGAGGAACCTGAAGGAATAAAGGTCTTGATATCTTTCTTCTCCCACCCTTCTATTATTTTCTTCTATTAATGAACCGTAAAGGAAACCAAAAGTCAAAGGGAGCTCACTTGACTTATTTCATATGGGTCAACTTTACAGACAACAGAAGTGTATGAAGAAAATTAGAGCGTGAATCTGGATGGGTAAAGGGAGAATACTACCATTCTGAAGTGACTATTTTGTGCCTAGAACTGTGTTAGACCCTTCATTTCCATTACCTTACCTGATCTTCATGGTAGTCTTGCAAGTTGGGGATTACTGTCCTTACTTCATAGATGAGAAAAGTGAACCTCAGAAATTAAAATTCTCATACTGGATTGTTGCATAAATTACAGGAGATAACCTGTATATAGTGCCTCTGATACTTAGATTCACATATGCAGTCCCAGGTGTGGATAAATAAGATGTGGTATATATATGCAATGGAATATTACTCATCCATAAAAATATGAAATCTTGCCATTTGTAACAACATGGATGGAGCTAGAGTGATATAAGTCTGTAAAAGAAAGATAAATATCATATAGTTTCACCCGTATGTGGAATTAAGAAACAAAACAAATGAGCAAAAGGAAAGAGAGAGAGAGAGACAGAGACAGAGAGAAACCAAAATATAATCATTTTAGGTTCCAGAAAAAGGGTTTCACAGGGCATTTTTGCACTAATTGCTCAAGAAACCGCAGACATTTTAAAAGTTTTTTCTATGAAACTTTCAAATGTATGCATACACACTCAGTACTCACAGACACACTCCACTCTCACATCTACCTAGGCCTGGCCTCAGTTTGAACACAACGTTTAGATGTACTGTGCCAAGAGAGTGAAGTGAGCATCCCAAATAATACACATACAATAAAATGGGGTGCTTGTTGTTTACAAGGTTTCGAGGTTGGAAAGAACCTACCCACACCTGAGGCTTGAATCCTGTCTACTGAACTACCTCCAGGTGAGCCAACAGCATTGGTTCCCTTATCACTTCTTCTTGAGGCCACTTCTACCATATCAGAAGAAATGACTCTTCAGAACTTTTTTCGTGGGTTGGGCTGAAATTTTTTCCCTATGGCTTCCACCTCCTGGTCTCAGGTCTATCTCCTAGGGCTACATAGGAATTGTTTGCTGCTCTGCTCTGTGAAAGTTTTTCAGAGGTCTGAAGACACAGACACAGTCCACTTTAGTCTTCTCTTCTTCAGGCTTATAACTATACCCCTTCACAAATAAAGGGAATCCAGGTTCAGGCTCAAGCCCAGGCCCAGACCAACATTTCAGCCTATTCAGTATAAACCTTTCTTATAACTATTACCTGGTAGTTCAGCCATTTCTTCTGAATCCTAACCTTCAGTTTGTATGGAGAAGTGGTGATGAAATACAGCAACTTCAGAGCCAGTGAGTCAGACTAGAGTTGGAATCCAAGCTTTGCCACTTCCTAGCTAAGAGACCTTGGGCAAGCTGCTTCAATCCTCTGAGCTTAAGTTTCCACATCTGTAAAATATGCTGATGTTACCCGCTTGTGGGGAGAGACTACTAATTATCCCCTAATATCTTCTCTGACTATATAGTAGTAGAAATTTTAGTGGGTACATAGTCACTCAGATAAATTCTAGATTTTCTAACCTTTCTTTGATGTAGGTGTGGCTATGTGAGTAATATTTGGCAAATGGATATGAACAGGAATGACATTAAGTGGTTTCTAGATGGTGCCTTCTGCTGGCTACAATACATATGTGATGCATATGTGATGGTGGTGACTGGTGAAGCTGCCTTAAATCATGATTACAGTTTTTACTCTACCAAGCACATGACAAGTCTTCTTCCAGTTTCTGCATGTATAAAATAGGGACAACAATGTTGAACTTTTAGAGATATTAAAAATGTTCAGTAAAAGAATTAATTTTAAAATACTTTGGACATGGTCAAGTAATTATTTTTAGGGATGTAAAACAGATTGAATACATGAAAAAAGGGATACCAACTTCTAATCTCAGCCAAGTCACTTAGTTGCTGTGTGATATTGTGGAGAATCTGTAATATTTCTCAGCCTCAGTTTCTTCAACTGTAAAATGGAGAAAGTCACACTTACTCTTAGAGGTATTGAGAGGATTAATTGACATAGTATCTGTGAAGGTGCTTGGCACATAGTAAGTGTTCATTTTTTTTTTTCTTTTCCCCTTTTCTTTCATAGGCATCTACTGTCACCCAACCCTGTTATGAGTGAAAACATCTGTGAGCATTATGAAGAAAGTTAGCTACTGGTAGTGAAGGGAGAAGTTTGGAAATTGAACTAACTGCAATTTTAACAGGAGTTTATTCTGTTTTCTTTTCTATCATTCCCCTTTAGCATTTGTTTTGTTCTCTTCACCATGGTTTGATTATTAAACTGGTAAATAATTTTCTTAGTTATTTTATGCCATTGACACTTTTAGAAGTCTGCTGAAGCCTATTTGCCCTTATTAGAATAATATTTAAAATGCTTAAAATATAGAAGATTGCAACGGAAACAAATTGTATTGAAATACAGTTATCAACTCATGCAAAAAACAAAATATGTGACATTGAAATACATGTGCTTCTTTATTACTAACATTAAATAACATGATGTAATTGAAGTTTAATAACTACCATAATTTCAAGTAATGGACATAAACGTATTCCAAAATATCTGCAATGTAATATGATTATTTTGTGATTTCTACTGGCTAAAAGACCTACATACTGTGAAAATCACTGTAGTTTTTTCTTGCATCTATAATTGAAAGGAACACTAAATTTTACTTAGTAGCTAGTGCAAATAAAATGTAATTTTTCATCTAAGCTTATGGATACCTGTCTTAGACCATGCACGAAAGAAAGAACTCTGATAGCAAAGGTTTTATGATATGAAAACATCATTGACAGATAAAATTTTAGTAAGCCAAATTTAGAACTACATACACTAAGTTGATTGATGCAAAGCATACTCAAAATAAAAAAGACCTTAGAAGTTATGTGTTCTAGGGAGGAGTTCAGAAGATGGTGGCATAGGAGGAGGCTGGACTCATTGCACATCCTGCTGATCACTTAGATTCCACCTACACCTGCCTAAATAACCCAGAAAATCGCCAGAGGATTAGCAGAAAGGAGTCTCTGGAGCCAAGCGCAGACGGGAGGTCCACAGAAGAGGGTAGGAAGGGCAGCTAGGCGGTGCGCGCGCTCCCCGGACTGGCGGGAGGGAGCCGGGGCAGAGGGGCAGCCTCAGGCCAAGCAGAGCCCCCGAGTCTGGCTTGCAAAAGCAGAGGGGTCGGAAGGAGTGTGTTTCCACAGCAAGCGTGACTTAGCATCTGGGAGGTCATAAGTGAACAGCTCTGCTCAGAAAGCTGGAAGGCTGGAGGACAAAGGGAGGGAGACTGCTGAGCCCCGGGCCAACAGAGCTTACTTTGGCGGGGAACAAAGGCGCTCACCAGTGCCATCTCCCTCACCCATCCCCCAGCCAAAATCCCAAAGGGAACCAGTTCCTGCCAGGGAACTTGCTTGCTCCACGCAAACACCCAACGCGATGCTTCTGCGAGCCACCCTTCCGGCAGCGGGTCTGACTCCCTCCCACTGCCACAGGGCCCCTCCTGAAGTGGATAACCGAAGGAGAAGCGAGCTAAGCCTGCCCCTCCTGCCCCCGTGCACCTTGCCTACCCACCCCACCTAATACACCAGATTCCTAGCACCACAAGCTTGGGAGTGTGCAAGTAGACCAGACGGCCATGCCACCCCACAGTGAATCCTGCCCCTAGGAGAGGGGAAGAGAAGGCACACACCAGTCTGACTGTGCCCCAGCAGTGGGCTGGGGGCAGACATCAGGTCAGAATGTGGCCCTGCCCACCAACTCCAGTTATACACCACAGCACAGGGGAAGTGCCCTGCAGGTCTGCACCACTCCAGGGACTATCCAAAATGACCAAACGGAAGAATTCCCCTCAAAAGAATCTCCAGGAAATAACAACAGCTAATGAACTGATCAAAAAGGATTTAAATAATATAACAGAAAGTGAATTTAGAATAATAGTCATAGAATTAATCGTTGGGCGTGAAAACAGTATAGAGGACAGCAGAGAATCTCTTGCTACAGAGATCAAGGGACTAAGAAACAGTCAGGAGTAGCTCAAAAACGATTTAAACGAGATGCAAAATAAAATGGAAATGACCGCGGCTCAGATTGAAGAGGCAGAGGAGAGAATAGGTGAACTAGAAGATAAAATTATGGAAAAAGAGGAAGCTGAGAAAAAGAGAGATAAAAAAAATCGAGGAGTATGAGGGGAAAATTAGAGAACTAAGTGATACACTAAAAAGAAATAATATACGCATAATTGGTATCTCAGAGGAGGAAGAGAGAGGGAAAGGTGCTGAAGGGGTACTTGAAGAAATAATAGCTGAGAACTTCCCAGAACTGGGGAAGGAAAAAGGCATTGAAATCCAAGAGGCACAGAGAACTCCCTTCAGACATAACTTGAATCGATCTTCTGCACGACATATAATAGTGAAACGGGCAAAATACAAGGATAAAGAGAAAATTCTGAAAGCAGCAAGGGGTAAACGTTCCCTCACATATAAAGGGAGACCTATAAGACTCGTGACTGATCTCTCTTTTGAAACTTGGCAGGCCAGAAAGGATTGGCAGGAGATCTTCAATGTGCTGACCAGAAAAACTATGCAGCCGAGAATCTTTTATCCAGCAAGTCTGTCATTTAGAATAGAAGGAGAGATAAAGGTCTTCCCAAACAAACAACAACTGAAGGAATTCGTCAACACTAAACCAGCCCTATAAGAGATCCTAAGGGGTATCCTGTGAGACAAAGTACCAGAGACATCGCTACAGGCATAAAAATACAGACATCACAATGACTATAAACCCGTATCTTTCTATAACAAGGAATGTAAATGGATTAAATGCGCCAAAAGACATAGGGTATCAGAATGGATAAAAAAACAAGACCCATCTATTTGCTGTCTACAAGAGACTCATTTGAGACCTGAGGACACCTTCAGATTGAGAGTGAGGGGATGGGGAACTATTTATCATGCTACTGGAAGCCAAAAGAAAGCTGGAGTAGCCATACTTATATCAGACAAACTAGACTTTAAATTAAAGCTGTAACAAGAGATGAAGAAGGGCATTATATAATAATTACAGGGCCTATCCATCAGGAAGAGCTAACAGTTATAAATGTCTATGCGCCAAATACCAGAGCCCCCAAATATATAAAACAATTACTAATAAACATAAGCAACCTTATTGATAAGAATGTGGCAATTGCAGGGGACTTTAACACTCCACTTACAGAAATGGATAGATCATCTAGACACACAGTCAATAAAGAAACAAGGGCCCTGAATGATACATTGGATCAGATGGGCTTGACAGATCTATTTAGAACTCTGCATCCCAAAGCAACAGAATATACTTTCTTCTCGAGTGCACATGGAACATTCTCCACGATAGATCATATACTGGGTCAAAAAACAGCCCTTCATAAGTATACAAGAATTGAAATTATACCATGCATACTTTCAGACCACAATGCTATGAAGCTTGAAATCAACCACAGGAAAAAGTCTGGAAAACCTCCAAAAGCATGGAGGTTAAAGAACACCCTACTAAAGGATGAGTGGGTCAACCAGGCAATTAGAGAAGAAATTAAAAAATATATGGAAACAAATGAAAATGAAAATACAACAATCCAAATGCTTTGGGATGCAGCAAAGGCAGTCCTAAGAGGAAAATACATTCCAATTCAGGCCTATCTCAAGAAACAAGAAAAATCCCAAACACAAAATCTAACAGCACACCTAAAGGAAATAGAAGCAGAACAGCAAAGGCAGCCTAAACCCAGCAGAAGAAGAGAAATTATAAAGATCAGAGCAGAAATAAACAATATAGAATCTAAAAAAAACTGTAGAGCAGATCAACGAAACCAAGAGTAGATTTTATGAAAAAATAAACAAAATTGACAAACCTCTAGCCAGGCTTCTCAAAAAGAAAAGGGAGATGACCCAAATAGATAAAATCATGAATGAAAATGGAATTATTACAACCAATCCCTCAGAGATACAAGCAATTATCAGGAAATACTATGAAAAACTATATGCCAACAAACTGGACAACCTGGAAGAAATGGACAAATTCCTGAACACCCACACACTTCCAAAACTGAATCAGGGGGAAATATAAAGCTTGAATAGACCCATAACCAGCGAACAAATCGGATCGGTTATCAAAAATCTCCCAACAAATAAGAATCCAGGACCAGATGGCTTCCCAGGGGAGTTCTACCAGACGTTTAAAGCAGAAATAATACCTAATCTTTTCAAGCCATTCCAAGAAATAGAAAAGGAAGGAAAACTTCCAGACTCATTCTATGAAGCCAGTATTCCTTTGATTTCTAAACCAGACAAGACCCAGTAAAAAAAGAGAACTACAGGCCAATATCCCTGATGAATATGGATGCAAAAATTCTCAATAAGATTCTAGCAAATCGAATTCAACAGCATATAAAAAGAATGATTCACCATGATCAAGTGGGATTCATTCCTGGGATGCAGGGCTGGTTCAACATTCGCAAATCAATCAACGTGATACATCACATTAATAAAAGAAAAGAGAAGAACCATATGATCCTGTCAATCGATGCAGAAAAGGCCTTTGACAAAATCCAGCACCCTTTCTTAACAAAAACCCTTGAGAAAGTCGGGATAGAAGGAACATACTTAAGGGTCATAAAAGCCTTTTATGAAAAGCCCACAGCTAATATCATCCTCAATGGGGAAAAACTGAGAGCTTTTTCCCTGAGATCAGGAACACGACAGGGATGCCCACTCTCACCGCTGTTGTTTAACATAGTGTTGGATGTTCTAGCATCAGCAATCAGACAACCAAAGGAAATCAAAGGCATCAACATTGCCAAAGATGAAGTCAAGCTTTCACTTTTTGCAGATGACATGATACTATACATGGAGAATCTGATAGACTCCAGCAGAAGTCTGCTAGAACTGATGCATGAATTCAGCAAAGTTGCAGGATACAAAACCAATGTACAGAAGTCAGTTGCACTCTTATACCCTAACAATGAAGCAACAGAAAGACAAATAAAGAAACTGATCCCATTCACAATTGCACCAAGAGGCATAAAATACCTAGGAATAAACCTGACCAAAGATTTAAAATATCTTTGTGCTGAAAACTATAGAAAGCTTATGAAGGTAATTGAAGAAGATATAAAGAAATTGAAAGACATTCCCTGCTCATGGATTGGAAGAATACATATTGTCAAAATGTCAATACTACCCAAAGCTATCTACACATTCAATGCAATCCCAATCAAAATTGCACCAGCATTCTTCTCGAAACTAGAACAAGCAATCCTAAAATTCATATGGAACCACAAAAGGCCCCAAATAGCCAAAGTAATTTTGAAGAAGAAGACCAAAGCAGGACCATCACAATCCCAGACTTTAGCCTCTACTACAAAGCTGTAATCATCAAGACAGTATGGTATTGGCACAAAAACAGACACATAGACCAATGGAATAGAATAGAAACCCCAGAACTAGACCCACAAACGTATGGCCAGCTAATCTTTGACAAAGCAGGAAAGAACATCCAATGAAAAAAGACAGTCTCTTTAACAAATGGTGCTGGGAGAACTGGACAGCAACATGCAGAAGGTTGAAACTAGACCACTTTCTCACACCATTCACAAAAATAAACTCAAAATGGAGAAAGGACTGAATGTGAGACAGGAAACCATCACAACCCTAGAGGAGAAAGCAGGAAAAGACCTCTCTGACCTCAGCTGTAGCAATCTCTTACTCGATACATCCCCAAAGGCAAGGGAATTAAAAGCAAAAATGAATTACTGGGACCTTATGAAGATAAAAAGCTTCTGCACAGCAAAGGAAACAACCACCAAAACTAAAAGGCAACCAACGGAATGGGAAAAGATATTTGCAAATGACATATCGGACAAAGGGCTAGTATCCAAAATCTATAAAGAGCTCACCAAACTCTACACCCAAAAAACAAATAACCCAGTGAAGAAATGGGCAGAAAACATGAATAGACACTTGTCTAAAGAAGACATCTGGATGGCCTACAGGCACATGAAACGATGCTCAACATCGCTCCTCATCAGGGAAATACAAATCAAAACCACACTCATATATCACCTCATGCCAGTCAGAGTGGCCAAAATGAACAAGTCACTAGGCTATAGATGCTGGCGAGGATGTGGAGAAAGGGGAACCCTCTTGCACTGTTGGTGGGAATGCAAATTGGTGCAGCCACTCTGGAAAACGGTGTGGAGGTTCCTCAGAAAATTAAAAAATAGACCTACCCTATGACCCAGCAATATCACTGCTAGGATTTTACCTATGGGATACAGGAGTACTGATGCATAGGGGAACTTGTACCCCAATGTTTATAGCAGTATTCTCAACAATAGCCAAATTATGGAAAGAGCCTAAATGTCCATCAACTGAGGAATGGATAAAGAAATTGTGGTTTATATACACAATGGAGTACTACATGGCAATGAGAAAGAACGAAATATGGCCCTTTCTAGCAACGTGGATGGAACTGGAGAGTGTGATGCTAAGTGAAATAAGCAATACAGAGAAAGACAGCTACCATATGGTTTCACTCTTATGTGGATCCTGAGAAACTTAACAGAAACCCATGGGGGAGGGGAAGGAAAAAAAAAGAGGTTAGAGTGGGAGAGAGCCAAAGCATAAGAGACTCTTAAAAACTGAGAACAAACTGAGGGTTGTTGGGGGGTGGGAGGGAGGGGAGGGTGGGCGATGGGTATTGAGAAGGGCACCTTTTGGGATGAGCACTGGGTGTTGTATGGAAACCAATTTGACAATAAATTTCATATATTGAAAGAAAAAGAAATAAAAGTTTGCTTGAATCCAAAAAAAAAAAAAGTTACGTATTCTATCCGCTGTATTCCACAACTTGATAATGCAAAGGTTAAATGGTTTGTTCAAGGTCACATAGATATGGGTGACAACACTAGAACCCAGGTCTCTTGACTAGCAGTTCAATGTTTTAATTCAACCAAACTAATTTTGAGGTATACACATGTGATAGTTTTGAAAACTTAGAAAGGTAAGTGATCCATATGAAAAGCTAGCATAACCTCTATGCATGTCATGCTAGACTTAAATGATTTTATTTCTTATTATTAGGATTACCAGACAGAAAGTTTAATAAAATAATTTACTAGATCGTATCTAAATTTTGGCTTTGTGTTTGACAAAATTTCTAAGGATATCCCTATAAATATGGCTGAGAAATGAGAATGCAGTTGACAGTAGAGTTAAAGAGATTTGTAAATGACTGAAGCCTCCTAACCAAAAAAAGTGTCAATTGGGTCAACCTTGGTGTAATTATCTATGATGTGCTGCAAGTGTGGGACCTTAGCCCAGACTCATTCAACATTTTTATTAATGGGTTTGATGAGAAATCTAATAGTATGTCACAATTGCAAATGACAGGAAACTGGAATGGGGAGTGATGAATAAATTAATTAGGAGATAAAGTCAAGATCCCAGAAGATGTTCACAAGCTGCAATGATGGACTGGATAGAGTCAGATGGAACTGAAGTTAGATTTATGTAAAGCTCTCAATTTGTTCTTGAAAATTACACATCATAAAATAAAAATCCTGGCTTGTGGGAAGAGTGAAGGAAGGAGTTATTTCAGCTTGTCTGTGAATGATAATCCTTAAAATATCAGTCACTTAATAAAGTTGAATTTTCTCACTAATGGAAAGTTTAATAATTGGTTGATAGAAAGAGGTACTGATTTCTACACAGTCCTTGAGGGACTCTCACTGATAGAGGTTTTGGCATGCTTAAAGTATGGCTTTCAAGATATTACTGGAACTCAATTACCAGCTGGAAGAAGAAGGAAAAGAGTGGAGATACTTATTTGCTAGAAATAGAAGTACTACATATTGCTTCCACTTATTTTCTATAATTAGGTTAAATGGTCAGATACAGCAGCAAAGGAGGCTAATGAATGTCGTCTCAATTTGTGATGAAGAGGAAAGCAAAACATTAAATGAACAGCCAGTCAACATCTACCTCAGAACTTTAGGACAAAATGGTCGGAAAGGGGGTATGATAGTGCTATTCTCTTTTTTCCTGGATCCACACTTCAAAGAAGAAACAGACTAACTGGGGAGGATGGAGTGAGTAGGCTGGGGAAGGAGCTAGATTCCAGGTTCCACAATGTGGTTGAAGGAGATGGAACTGTTCAGCCTGGAGAAGAGAAGGATCAAGGACATGCTGTCTTTCTTCATACCTGTGAAGAGCTGTCACAGGGAAGGAGAAAATGGGGTCTGTGTGGTTCCAGGAGATAGAGCTGGGACTTATGGGTGAAAGTCACAAAGAAGGCCAGTTTCAGCTCAATAAAAGGAACTGTTCTCTGTGGATGGGATAAACTATTTTTAGAGATAGATGTTCATCACCAGAGGTGTGCAAAGGATGGATAAGCCATCTTTCAGGTATAATGTTGAAGTGATTCCTTCATTGTGTGAAAGGTTACACTTGATCTAAGATTCTTTCCAAGTCTGAGATGCCATAATTGTACATTCTTTCCCTGTTGTAATCTCAGGCTTATATCTTTGATTCTAGTCTTTAAAGGAGAATACAAACCGAAAAGAGAGAAGTTGAACCCTTATGAAAAATAAAAATCAGGACAAGGAAATACTAACTTACTATAAAGCTGTGCAGAAATTGCACTAACACAAACTACGAATAACAATAGTGTGTCTTTCAATGTACAACTTCATTGCAAAATTTAAAATGAACATACCCAAGTGTGGAATTATTTTATCAGTATATTGTACACCTAAAACTAACATAACACTGTATGTTAACTATATTGGAATTAAAATAAAATAGGAAAATACCCAATGACTAATCTTTGAGAAATATGGCCATTTAAGGGATATAGTCATACCAAGTAGCTACTATGGGATGTAATTGTCTGAGGGTGTCAAATTTTGGATACTGAATTTAGTCTTGTGGTTTCTGATCTACATTATCCTGCAAAAATACAATCACAGCACAAGGCTTATTCAAAGCAAAATTTTAGAGAAATAAGTTCCTACCACATTATCAAAATAAATTAATCTGGTCATAATGAAATGATGCCAGCAAAAACTTCTGAAGTTATATTTTTAGCATGTCAGGACCTCTTGGAAGCCTAGTTATCATGGAGTACAACCCTTTCATTGTAAACAAAGACCGATGGGCATTTAGGGGAGGGGGAGATAACAGGAAATTCAGGAATATCTTCATGAAAGAGGTGGCATTTGACTTGCATCTAAAAGATGGGTTTAATTTTGTCAAGCAGTAAAAAAAAGTCCTCAGGCAGTAATAAGAAGACACATTCATTCATTCATTCATTCTTGTATTTATTCATTCAGTAATTCAGCAAAAATTTAACTACCAGACACTGTTTTAAACTCTAGGGATATAGGTTGTCCTTGTGGAGCTCACATTCTAGAGTAGACAGGCAAGAAAGACTTGAACAAACAAATCCCAAAGTTAATACATGTTTTGAATAAGGAAAAATAGGGTAATGGGTGGGAGACCATACCAGATAGGATTTTATAGGCCATTGAAAAGAGCTTGGATATTACTCTAATTGCAGTGGGAAGCCATTGGAGGATTTAAAGACATATTATCCATGCTGTTATTTGGAAAGCTTGTTGGGACTAAGAAAAAGTGGAAGAAAGGGACCAGTTAGGATACTATGGTAGTAGACCAGAGAAGTGGCAGAAGAGATGGAGAGAAGCATTCAGACTCAGTATATGATTTGGGGTAGACATCACAGGACACATTGGTAGATAGCAATAGGGGAAAAAAAACCCTCTTATTTCGATACCTACTTTTTATTAAAGTTATAAACAACCCTGTGATTATCTCCTGGATGATTTTCAGCGGGGGACTGATAGACTCTAACTTACATTGTTTAAAAGTCCTTTCACTTCCATTATCTCAACATCTATAAAGATCTCTGCAGTAGGTAAGGTCAGGACTTTGCCCCCTCATAATAGAGGTAGGGAAACTAAGATTCGAGTTCTAATCCTAATTTGTAACTCTGATCACTGATTCTAAATACAGGAATCATATCCATTTCTGTTGCTGGAGTTACCACTCAGCTTCCCAAGAGGTAGCTGCATTCAATTTCCTGATTGTTGCAAATCTCCAGGATCCATGGGGGCACTGAAATCACAGCCTAGTAATCATTCCAGGGACCAATTCAGGAAATATTTGCAAGCACCTGTGTTTAGCTTTTTTCCCCCTAAGAATACAGGGTTTACCTGGGAGAATGCCTGATTAACTTACCTGGGTTAGGAACATGGAAACACATGTGAATGAAGGGAAATGTGGGTACCAAGGTTCTGCAAGTCCCTACAGTTTCCACAATTCCCTGTGCCTCCCTCTCTCAGGGCACTGATCATGTTATTCAGTTATCTTTTGTTTCCTAACCGGTCTTGCCCCACTGAAGGGTCAGCCCTCACACAGGACCTAACTCAGTACATATTTGTTGAGGATGTATATAAAATCTATAAAGCAGTCTTGAAATTTAACCTGACACTTCCACTTTGTAGACTATTGTCTACACTGGTATGATTTGCATCATAAGAACTTTGCAAATGTAGCCATTGATTTCTACCTCAATATTACAGCTGTTTCCTCAACTTCCCAACTCTGTAGCAAGCTGTGAGCAATTTTTTTTTAATCACCAGCATTGTTTTACTGAAGTAGCCAAGTTATGGGGTATATCACCTGAGCCAGCTCACTTTCCCCTTTTTTCTGCTTATCCCCATTAAACCACTCACTAGCCTGTACTGTAATTGTATATTTACTTGGAATTTCCCCACTCAAATTTATATTTTACACTGCTCTCAAGAGGTAGGACAATGCCACTCATATGCACCTCTCCAGAGGCCTCATGGCCTGGAGAAGATGAGGCACTTAGTGTTTTTTGCATACACTCCCATATTGCTGAAATGCATCTCCTAGCATTATTTCTATTTCCTCCAGTGTCTCCAATTTTCCACTCACACTGACTCTTGGTCCTTTGACTTCACCTATGATTTGATATCCTCCATGCTAGGCCAACATATTTTCTCCTTTGGATCCTGAGAAACTTAACAGAAGACCATGGGCGAGGGAAAGGAAAAAAAAAAAAGAAGTTAGAGATGGAGGGAGCCAAACCATAAGAGACCCTTAAAAACTGAGAATAAACGGAGGGTTGAGGGGAGTGGTGGGAGGGAGGGAAAAGTGGGTGATGGGCATTGAGGAGGGCAACTGTTGGGATGAGCACTGGGTGTCGTATGGAAATTTGACAATAAATTTCATTAAAAAAAATTCATAAAAAAAAAGAATCCCCAACTTGCTGTATCTATTTCGCACCACTTGTGTTCTTCCCGTTATAGAATCTAGGTGTGAGCTCCACTAATCTAATGGATCATCATTCTTTTTCTTTAATGTTTACCTATTTTTGAGAGAGAGAGGGAGAGCACAGGGGAGAGGCAGAGAGAGAAGGAGACAGAGAATCTGAAGCAGGCTTTGCGCTGACAGCAAAGATACTGATGTGGGACTTGAATGCATGAACCATGAGATCATGACCTGAACTAAGGTTGGACGCTTAACAGCCTGGGCCACCCAGGTGCCCCATGAATCATCATTTTTGAAGGTTGTATTTAAAATCTTTTTGCCAAGTTCAGCATCATATTTTGATCCCCTTTATCTTTGAGTTCTTTGCAGTATGTGACAGTGTGGAAAACACTTGTCCTTCAAAATTTCTTCCCATATAAAATGTAAAAAGATTACTAACTCTTAGTTGCATAGCATAGTAGGTTATGAGGTTTAAATGAAATCACATATATTCACAGGCTCTTATATAACAGGTGCTGTGCCTTTAACATTTGTAAAACCTGGGGCAAGAATAGAAATTGAGGCCCATATATCATATGCCTAAATATATACAAGTTATTAATCAAGCTGACTGTTAACTAAAATGTTAGTCTCCTACTTTGACAAATATATCTTTAAAACAAGCAGAATTCTCAGACTTGTGAGAGTTCCATGCCAAAATGTGCTGGCATAAAGAAGAGCTCTACCCCAATCTTCAGTAAATTCCTGTTGTTTTCCCATTAATGCCTTTGCTCTCTACTGAGAGAGGCCTTTCATGTGCCTACATGGGCTCCTGGAATGTGTTCTGGAAATGAAGGTATAAGCTCTCAGTGGACATGCACTCTTGGCCTTATAGAATCTCCACACTGTGGGGAAGAGTGCAGCTAGAGGAGGGCTAGAGTGAGGCCTCAAAGGTTGGGTGATATTTCCTGGCCCTTTGTAGATATTCAATAAAGGTAGTTAATATCAGTATCATACTTTACTATTTTATGGTGAATTTGCTATTTAATACAATGGTGAATTTTATTTTAAAACCACTTTATTGAGGCATGATTGATAAGTTAAAAAACTGTACATATTTAATATACACAACTAAATGAATTTGGAGGTAAATACATACCTCTAAGACTATTACTGCCATAATTCCATAGACCTTTCCATCACCTCACAAAGTTTCTTCCCACCCCCTTTATTATTACTATTTTTACTTTCTGTATAAGAGCACTTAACATAAAATCTATCCTCTTAGTAGTTTTTAAGTGTACAATATGGTATTATCTCTGGTACCATCGGTATAGTAGATCTCCAGAACTTATTTATCTTACATAACTGGAACTTTGTAACCATTAACCTTTACCTGTCCATTTCCTCCTTCCCCAGCCCCTCGCAACAACCATGCTACTCTCTGCTTCTGAGTTTGACTATTTTGGTTATTTGCTTTTAATTCAGCATGCTCCAAACCATATTAATATTCTGTCCTCCTTACCATCATCCTTGTTTTTGCCAGTAGCACAAATCACTCAGTCACTTAGGCTAACATTTTTTTAGTATTTCATCACCTGTATCTGGTTAGTCTTTTTAAGTCTTGTCCACTCTACTTTCTACCTGTAGATTCTCATGTTTGGCCATATCATTTTTGGCCTTCTCTTTTGACTAACTTATTGCCTTAATCCAAGATTATTTTAATAGGTGTACCCAGCATTTACTGTTTACTTGATATCTCTCCTACCTGACTGGAATCCTAAGATCTAGGGCCTAAGATCTAGATGTTCATATCTATATCCCCAGAAACTGGGCATATAGTGCATGTCCAGAGTGCTGGTGGAATGGCCTGCCAGAGGTCTCATTTCATGACAATTCAAGAAGTTTGTGGAAAAAAAAAACAAAAAAACAAAAAACACTGAAGATTTCTAGGCTTGAGAGCCAGACCATGTGGCTAAGCATTTTCAAACATTAGGATCTGGAGTCACACTTTACATCTTCCCATGACCCCTGTACTGCCTCCTCAGCGGAGATGTGGACAGGAAATTATTTAACCATTTTGATATAGCCAAGTGCACAAGTTGTAATTGGAATACAATATTCTGCAATGTAGGAGAGGTTCTATTGGCTGTTTCATGGTGAACAGCTGTCTTTGAACTAGTGTCAGTTAATCTTGAGAAAAGAACTGACAAAAAAGAGGTGACATAAAAGGTACCTCATTTGATCATGTGAGTGAAATGAAAAGAATGCCAAGCATTGCGTCATAGTTTTTTTCTAAAGTTTTTAAAGTATTTTCTTTTTTTTTTAGTTTTTAAAAAGTAATTTATAATTAAACTCTTTTCTTTTTTAAAAGTTTTATTTTAATCCCAGTCGGTTAACATACAATGTTATGTTAGTTTCAGGCGTACAATATAGTGATTCAACAATTCTAATCACCAAGTGCTCATCATGACAGGTGTACTCCTTAATCCCCAACACCTATTTCACCTACCACTCCACCCACCTGTCCACTGGTAACCATCAGTTTTTTCTCTGTAATTCAGAGTCTGTTTCTTGATTTCTCTCTTTCTTTTTTCATTTGTCTGTTTTGTTTCTTACATTCTGCATATAAGTGAAATCATGGTATTTGTCATTTTCTGACTTATATATTTCACTTAATATTATACTCTCTGGCTCCATCCATGTGGTTGCAAAAGGCAATATTTCATTTTTATGGCTGGATAATATTACATTGTGTATATGATATATACCACTTCTTCTTTATTCACTCATGAACCAATGGACACTTGGGGTGTTGCCATTGTTTGGCTTTTATCAATAATGCTGCTATAAACATAGGAGTGCATGCATCCCTTTGAATTAGTGTTTTTGTATTCCTTGGGTAAACACCCAGTAGTTTAATTACTGGACTGTAGGGTATCTCTATTTTGAATTTTTTGAGGAACCTCCATACTGTTTTCCAGAGTGGCTGCACCAGTATGCATTCTCAGTAACAGTGCATGGGTGTTGCTTTTCCTTCACATCCTTGCCAACACCTGTTGTTTCCTGTGTTGTTGATTTCAGCCTTTCTGACAGGTGTGAGGTGAACTCTCTTTGTAATTTTGATTTCCATTTCCCTGATGATAAGTGACGTTGGGCATCTTTTCATGTGTCTGTTGGCCATCTGCATATCTTATTTGGAGAGATGTCTGTTTATGTTTTCTTCCCATTTTTAATTGGATTATTAGTTTTTTGGGTATTGAGTTTTATAACGTTCTTATATATTTTGAATACTAACACTTTATTGAATATGTCATTTGCAAATATCATCTCTCATTCCATTGGTTGTCTTTAAGTTTTGTTGAGTTTTTCCTTCTTTATGCAGAAGCTTTTTATTTTGATGTAGTCCCAATAGTTTATTTTTGCTTTTATTTCCCTTTCCTCAGGAGACATATCTAGAAAGAAGTTGCTATGGCCAATATCAAAGAGGTTACTGCTTGTGTTCTTTTCTAGGGTTTTTATGGTTTCAGGTTGAATAATTAATCCATTTTGAGTTTGTTTTTGTGTATAGTGTAAGAAAATGGTCCAGTTTAATTCTTTTGCACATTGCTGTTGAGTATTCCCAACACCATGTGTTGAAGATACTGTCTTTTCCCCATTGGATATTCTTTTCTGTTTGTATTGTTATCAATTAGTTTATGTATGTTAGTAATTATTTTATGTATTTGGGTGTTCCCATGTCGAGTGCATAAATATTTACAATTGCTCTATCTTGTTGGATTTTCCCTTTATTATTATACATGTCTTTCTTTTTCTCTTGTTATAGTCTTGGTTGTAAAGTTATTTTGTCCAATCTAAGTACTGTAACTCCATATTTCTTTTGACAACCTTTTGCATGATAGATGTTTCTCAATCCCCTCAATTTCAAATCTGCAGTTGTCTTTAGGTCTAAAATGTGTCTTTTGTAAGCAGCATATAGATGGAAATTATTGTTTACTTATCCACTCTGTTATCCTATGTCCTTTGATTGGAGCATTTATTCTATTTACATTCAAAGTAATTATTTATATATATCTATATATCTATATATCACCATTTTATTACCTGTTTTATGGTTATTTATGAAGATTTTCTTTGATCTATTCTTGTCTTTCAATCTTTTATGGATTGCCGGTTTGTATATAGCATTTACTGCATATAGAAGTCTAAATGAAGTTGAGGTTCACTTAAGATTAAATCCATTTTTACCAGTCTCCTCCCCACATTTTAGGTATATGTTGTCATAATTTATATCCTTTTATTTTGAGAATTACTTGACTAATTCTACAGACATTCATTTTTAATGCTTTTGTGTCTCCTATGTTGAACTGTCACTTTTGGTCCTTCATTTCCACTCAAAGAATCCTCTTTAATATTTCTTTCAGGACTGGTATAGTGGTCACAAACTCCATTAGTTTGTCTGGGAAACTATTTTTCTATTCTGAATGATAACCTTGCTGGATGGAGTATTTTGCCTGCAGATTTTTCCCATTTGTCACTGAATATTTTATGTCATTTCCTTATGGCTTGGAAAGTTTCTGCTGAAAAATTTCCTGCTAGACTTATGGGTTTTTATTGTACATAACCATTGTCTTTTGTATTTCTGTTCTTAGATTTTTTTCTTTATCACTACATTTTGCCATTTTAATTATAATATTTCTTGATGTGGATATGCTTTTGATGATTTTGTTGGAGGTTTTCTATGCCTCTGAGATCTAATTCTTTTAAATGTTTATTTCTTTTTGAGAGAGAGGGGCAGAGGGAGACACTGCAAGTAGGGAAAGGGCAGAGAGAAAGGGAGACACAGAATCCAAAGCAGGCTCCAGGCTCTGAGCTGTCAGCACAGAGCCCAGTGCGGGGCTCAAACTCATGAACTGTGAGATCATGACCTGAGCCAAAGTCAGACACTTAACCAACTGAGCCACCCAGGTGCCCCTATGCCTCTGGAATCTAGATATCTGTCCTCTTTCCCCAGATTAGGGAAGTTTGCAGCTACTACTTCAAATAAATTTTCTGCCTCCTTTTCTCTCTCTTCTTCTAGGACTCCTATAATGTGAATTTTATTATGTTTGATGCAGTCACGGAGTTCCTTAAATCTATTTATGTTTTGCATAATTATTTTTTCTCTCTTTTGTTTAGCTTGCTTACTTTCCATTTCTATGACTTCTAGGACATTAATTAGTTCCTCTGCTTTTTCCAGCTTGCTGTTCATTCCATCCAGTTTGTTTCTCATAATGCTTATTGAACTCATTATGTCTGGTATGTTATTCCTTATCTCTATCTTAAGGGTCTCACTCATGTCTCCCACTCTTTTCTCAAGTCCACTGAGTATCTTTATGATAATTACATTAAATTCTCTATCAGACATGTTAGTTATATATGTTTCACTTAGATCTCTAGCCATTGCCTTGTCTTTTTCTTTAATTTAGGACAAATTCCTTTGCCTTTTCATTTTGCCTAAGTCCCTGGGCCTGTTACTGTGTGTTAGGAAAGTCTGCTATGTCTCCTGTTCTTGAAGAAGAGGTCCTGTAGTGCCCTGCCTTGTAGAATGCCCTGTTCCCCAGGTTCTGTCACTTCAAGGAGTATCTCCAATGTGTGTTGTGTGTACTCTGTTATTGTGTCCTGGCTGCTTTATCCTTCAGGCCAGTCATCTGAAGAGATTAACTTTGCCTATTTTGGGCAGTGTTTAGTCCCTGGGTTAAATATGGTGCATTTTAACTAGGTGTACTCTGGTGTGCTTGTGAAATGAGACCTGTTGCCACTGCCACTGGAACTAAGGCACTGCAAAACTCCCAGGTCTGAAGAAATGCTGTGGGCAGGGGTTTGGGCTAATCTTCTGGGGGAAGGGGACCATGATGCTGGGACTGAAGCATGCATGACTGTGGGAAGGGGTGGTGCTTGGTGTGAATAAGGTAAGTAGTGAGTGTGGGCATTGAACTGGTTCCCAAAATGGCTCTGTGTTTATGCTGAAGGCTGGGGGAGGCAAACTGTGCCTGCTAGTTCCAGGAGGGATTTCTCTGGGACACGTTCCAGGATGAGAAATTAACCCCCCACTGTGGATTTTGATAGGTTCAGATATCACATTTAGGTCTTAAATCTGTTTGGACTGTATTTTTGCGTTTGATGTAAGCAAACCAACTTCATTCTTTTGTGTGTTGCTGTCCAGTTTTTTCCAAAACCATTTTTAGAAGAGACAGCATTTTTCCCATTGGATATTATTTTCTGCTTTGTCTAAGTTTAATGGACCATATAATTATGGGTTTATTTCTTAATTTTCTATTCTGTTCCTTTGATCTATAGGTCTGTTTTTGTATCAGTACCATATTGTTTTGATCACCACAGCTTTGTAATATAACTTGAAGTTCAGAATTGTAAAGTCTGCAGCTTTGTTTTTCTTTTTCAAGTCTGCTTTGGATATTTGAGGCCTTTTGTCATTCCATAAAATTATGATTGTTTATTCTAGCTCTGTGAAAAATGCTATTGGTATTTTGATAGGGATTGTGTTGAAAGTGTAGATTCCTTTGGATAGTATAGAAATTTTAACAATATTTGTCTTTCCAATCCATGAGCATGGGATATCTTGACATTTCTTTGTGTCATCTTCAATTTCTTTCATCAGTGTTGTATAGTTGTTAGAGTACAAGTCTTTTACCTTTTTGGATGGGTTTATTCCTAAGTATCTTTTTAGTTTTGGTATAATTGTAAATGGGGTTGTTTCTTAGTTTCTCTTTCTGCTGCTTCATCATTGGTGGAGAAAAATGCAGTGGATTTTGCATATTGATTCTGTATCCTGCAACCTTACTGAATTTGTGTATCAGTGTTAGCAGTATTTTGGTGGAGTCTTTCAAGTTTTCTATATAGAGTGTCATGTCATCTGCAAATAGTGGAAGTTTTACTTGTTCTTTGCTGATTTGGAAGTCTTTTTATTTCTTTTTGTCATCTGATTGCTGTGGCTAGGATCTCTAGTATTTTAAATAACAGTAATGTCAGTGGACATCCCTGTCTTGTTCCTGATCATAAAGGAAAAGCTCTCAGTTTTTCTTCAGTGAAGATGATATTAGCTGTGGGTTTTTTTATAGATGGCCTTATTGATGTTGAAGTATATTCCCTCTAAACATGCTTTGTTGAGGGATTTTATCATGAATCAATGTTGTACTTTGTCAAATGTTTTTTTCTGCATCTATTGAAATGATCATATTGTTTTTGTCATTTCTTTTATTAACATGGTGTATTATGTTAGTTGATTTGTGAATATTAAACTACACTTGCAACCCAGGAATAAATCCCACTTGATCATGGTGAATGATTATTTTAATATATTGTTGGATTTGGTTGGTAGTATTTTATTGAGAATGTTTGTATCCATGTTCATGAAGAATATTGGCCTGTAGTTCTCTTTTGTAGTGGAGTCTTTATCTGGTTTTAGTAGCAGGGTAATGCAGGCCTCATAGAATGAATTTGGGTTTTCCTTCCATTTCTTTTTTTTTTTTTTTTTGATTAGTTTGAGAAGAATGAGTATTAACTCTTCTATACATGTTCAGTAGAATTTTCCTGTGAAGCCATCTGGCCCTGGGCTTTTGTTTGTTGGGAGACTTTTTTGTTTACTTATTCAATTTCTTTGCTGGTTATCAGTGTGTTCAAGTTTTCTATTTTTTCCTGTTTCAGTTTTGATAGATTATCTTTCTAGGAATTTATCCATTTCTTATAGGATGTCCACTTTATTGGCATATAGTTTTTCATAATATTCTCTTATAATTGTTTTATTTTTGTATTGTTGGTAGTTATTTCTCCTCTCATTTTTAATTTTGTTTATTTGGGTCCTTTCTCTTTTCTTTTTGATAAGTCTGGCTGGATGTTTACCAACTTTATTAATTTTGCAAACCAACAGATCCTGGTTTCATTGATCTGCTCTATTTTTGTTTGTTTTTTTTTAATTTCTATATTATTTATTTCTATCTAATTTTTATTATTTCCTTCCTTCTGCTGGGTTGAGACTTTGTTTCTTGTTCTTTTTCTAGCTCCTTTAGTTTGTTTATTTGATATTTTTAGTGGTTTTTGATGTAGGTTTTTCTAGGTTTTTGCTTTATATTTCTCTCTTTGGACTGCTTTTGATGCATCCCAAATGTTTTGGACTGTTGTGTTTTCCTTTCATTTGATTCCATGCATTTTTAATTTCTTTTTTTATTTCCTGATAGACCCATCCATTATTTGGTATCAAGGTGTTTAACCTACATGTATTTGTTGCCTTCTCTAATTTTTTCTTGTGGTTGACTTCTAGTATCATAGCATTGTGTTTAGAAAAAGTGCATGGTATATGTTCAATCATTCTGTATTTATTGAGGCCTATTTTGTGACTGAATATGTTGTGGAGAATCTGTTCTGGAGAATATTCCCTATGCACTTGAAAGGAATGTGTGTTCTGCTGTTTTAGGGTGGAATGTTCTGAGTATATTTGTTAAGTCCATGTGGTCTAGTGTGTCATTCAAAGCCGTTATGTCATTGTTTATTGTCTGTTTAGATGATCTGCCCATTGATGTATGTGGGGTATTAAGTATTCTACTATAAATTTGTTATAAATTTAGCTCCTTTTAGTTATTAATTGTTTTATATATTTGGGTGATCCCATGTTGGCTACATAAATATTTATAATTGTTATATCTTCTCTTTGGATTGTCCCCTTTATATACTTGATTTTAGCCAAAAGGCCAAGAAAGTATGGATTGTCCCAGTTATGATCATATAATAACCTTCTTTGTCTCTTTTTACAGTCTTTACTTAAAATTTTTTAACATTTATTTATTTTTGAGAGACAGAGTGTGAGTGGGGGAGGGGTAGAGACAGAGGGAGACATAAAATATGAAGCAGGATCCAGGCTCTGAACTGTCAGCACAGAGCCTGATGCCAGGGCTCAAACCCATGGACTATGAGTTCATGACCTGAAGTGAAGTCAGATGCTTAACTGACTGAGCCACCCAGGCACCCCACAGTCTTTATTTTAACATCTAGTTTATCCAGCAACACCTGCATGGCTCAGTTGGTTAAGCATCCAACTCTTGATTTCGACTCAGGTCACGATGTCATGATTCATGAGATTAAACCCTGTGTCGTGCTCTGCATTGACAGTGTGGAGCCTGCCTGGGATTCTCTCTCTCTCTCTCTCTCTCTCTCTGCCCCACACTGGCTCATTCTCTCTCAATCTCTCTCTCTCTCTCTTTCTTTGTCTGTCTCTTTCTCTCTCAAATAATAAATAAATAAACTTAAAAATGAATTCTAGTTTGTCTTATATAAATATTGGTACTCTGGCTTTCTTTTGACATTCATTTGCATGATAAATGTTTCCCTTCCCCCTCACTTTTAATTTTTCAGTTACCTTTAGGTCTAAAATGAGTCTCTTTTAGGCAACATATATAGAACAATTGGACTTTATTAGAATTAAAGACTTTTTAAAAGTGTATTTATTTTGAGAAAGAGAGAATGAGTGAGAGACAACATGGAAGAGGAAGAGATAAAGGGAGAGAGCGAAAATCCCAAGCAGGGTCTGCACTGTCATAGCAGAGCCTGATGTGGGGCTCAAACTCACAAACTGTGAGATCATGACCTGAGCTGAAACCAAGAGTTGGACACTTAACTTACTCAACCACTCTGGCACCCCATCTTCTAGGCAATGTGTAGATGAGTCTTGTTTTTTCAACCATCCTGACAACCTATGTATTTTGCTCGGAGCATTGAGTCCATTTATATTCAAATTAATTACTGATAGGTATGTATTTAGTGCAATTTCATTATTTGTTTTGGCATTGTTTCTTGAGATTTTCTCTGGTACTTCCTTTTTTTGTCACTTTTGGACTCTCCTTTGCACTTAAAGAATCCCCTTCAATATTTCTTGCAGGGAAGGTTTAGTGGTCAGGATCTCATTTACTTTTTGTTTGTCTGTGAAAGTCTTTATCTCTCCTTTTATTCTGAATGATAGCCCTGCTGGATAGTGTATTCTTGCTTGCAAATTTTTTTCCCCATTCAGTATTTTGAAAATATGCCACTCACTTGCAGCTTGCCAAGTTTCTATTGAAAAATCTCCAGTTAGCCTTATTGGTATTCTCTTGTAATTTAAGGACTTCTTTTGTCTTGTTGCTTTTAAGATTTTTTCTTTATCACTATATTATGCACATTTATTTACAATATGGCTTGGTATTGGCCTGCTTTTGCTGATTTTAATGGGAGTTCTCCGCATCTCCTGGATCTTGATGTCCATTTCCTTCCCCAGAATAAAGAAGTTTACATTTAGTATTATTACTTCAAATAAATTTTCTCCCTCTTTCTTCTTTCTTCTTCTTCTGAGACTCCTATAATATGTTATTATGTTTGATGGAGTCACTGTGTTCTCTAAGTCTATGCTCATGTTCCATAATTCGTCTTTCTGTCTTTTGTTCAGCTTCATTAGTTTCCATTATTTTGTCTTCTGAATCTCTAGCAATATCACTACTTCTTCCAGCTCACCGTAGATTACATCAAGCCTGTTTCCATTCTCATTTATTGCATTCTTCATTTCTGATCTATTCTTTTTTAACTTTTTTAGCTATGTGGTAATTGTGTTTCTGATCTCTTCTATTCTTTTCTTATGCCCAATGAGAATCCTTATGATTGTTGCTTTAAATTGTTTATCAGGCATGTTACTTTATATCTGTTTAGCTCTGGCTATGCCCTTATCTTGTTCTTTCATTTGGGATAAATTCCTCAATCTTGACCTTTTGTCTAAGTCCCTGTTTCTTTCTCTGTGTTAGAAATGCCAGTTATATCTCCTGCTCCTGAATGTAATGGATTTATGAAGAAGCGGTCATTTAATGCCCAGGGCCTGGTGCTTCAGGGAGTGTCTCTCATGTGTATGTTCTGTTGTCATGTTTTTATCCTTCAGGCAAGACATCTGCAGAGGCTCTCTTTGCCTGCTCTGTGCATTTTTTGATCCCTGGCGTGAATTTGTTGAGTTTTAACTAAGTGTACTCTGGTCTGTTTATGAAATGACTTGACAACTCCACCAGAATTGAGGCCCTGTAGAACTCCCTGGTCAGGAGACATGGTGGGGGCAGAGGTTTCTGCTGGTATTCTAGCCCACCCTGCTGGAACTGAGGCAAGCTTGACTTAGAAGGGTAGGTAGTCCTGCCAGATCACAGAGGGGTGGGGTGTAGGGTAAGCTAGTTAAGCAGCCAGTGTCAGTGCTGATTTTCTTCTCTCATGTGTCTCTGTGTTTATGCTGAGCAGCAGGGGAGGAAAATGGCAGCAGCCAGCTTCTAGGTTCCTTGAGAGGTTTCTCCTGGAATGCTGCCTGTCAGGAATGTGCTCTTAGAAGAGCAAATGATCTCCCCTTAGTATGCTTCAAGCATTTTTGAGATCATTGTTTCTATGGTGTCTGCCCCTGGGTTGTTTGCCAGCCTTTTCTCCAAGAGCAGCACAGTGCCCTCCTGGCAGTATCCCAGCCAAGCCTGCTGACCTTTAAAACTCCCGGTTTTAAGCACCGGTTGCAGGAAATCAGGAAATTCAACCCCTTTCGTTTTCTAAGCCAATAGCTTTGGGGAATATTTTCCTTGTGCATTCCCTGTGTGCTCCTCTCTCTCTTGGCTTTCTCTGCTACCATAACTCCCTTACCTCTGCAGAAATTCTGTTTCCTTTTTTAAACCATATCTCTGCACTTCCTAGGTAGGAAGTAGCCTTTGATGTAGCCTCTTCTTTCCTTTTAGAAGTGGAGTTTGTTCTGTGAGCCTTCAGGTCAATTTCTGCGGTATTTAGGATGATTTGATAGTTACCTAGCTGTGTTCATGGGATGAGATGAGCCTAGTGTCCTACCCTGCTTCCATCTTCTGTTTTCACAAACTTTAGATTACATTACAATTAATATTTGAGGTAGGGAAGCCAAGTGACTTTTTAGCAACATGGCAAAATAGTTTTCAACCATTACCTTCCCATGGAACATTAATGTTGACAGCATCTCATTGGTGAAAGTACCTTTGTGGACAAGTTGCAGGACACCAGTGGAGCAAAAATTCCAAGAATGTATTGAAAAGGGTAGGAAGAACAGTTTTACTTAATTTACATCACCTCTCAAGGTGGCATTACTCAGTGCCAAGATAGACTCCTTTGGCCCATGATTTTCCCTATGAGAAAAAGTATAGCAAGGTGAGTAATTTTCTTACCCAGCCATGTAGGATGTTGCCCAAGAATCCACTTTTTTTTTTCTCATTTCACACAGAATAGTGAGGTAATGGAGATGGCAAAGGGGTTGAGAGATAATGGTGGTAATAGCAACCAGGGCTCAGAATTTATCAAAGGGATACAGATCACTCCTTACTGCTTCATTGACTTCATCATGAAGGCCACCCATTGGCTGTTTGTTACACCTCACCTGTGACCCCCCCAACTAACCCATGAGCACCACCAGTGGTCCATGAATCTTACCCATCTCCTTGGGGTTGGCTCCCTGTGTGCACCTCCACAGATATCAAGTGAAAGTCACTGCAAATAGGTTGCAAACCTGTACAGAGCCATCCTGACTCTGTGGGATGGGTAGAAGGCACACAAACTTGAACATTTCAGGGTACCACCCTAAGGAAACCAAATGGGTGATAGCACACAGCTTGGCTTTCCAGGATTAAGAAAAGGCATACAATGTCAAGAATTCCTCCCTAGGAAGAAAAAAGAAGTGTAGAGCAGGCATATCCATAGAATATATCTATGAAACCTCAGAATCCCTAGCCAGGTGGAATAATGAAGCTATTACTATGTTGAAGCCAGTCAGTAAAGATGAAAAAATGCTTCTACAAATGCAAAGACAGTAACACAGGGCTTCAAAGAACATAAAAATTAAGGAAACATGACCCCAAAGAAATTGATATTTACAAATTGTCAAAGAATTCGAAATAAGTGTTTTAAGGAAGCTCAGAGAGTTACAACAGAACACAGTTAGACAACTCAATTAAATCACGAAAACAATCTATGAACAAGTGTTAAGTTCAGTAAATAAGCATCATGAAAAGAAGACATAAATTTGGGAGTTGAACTATACAATGAATAAAATAAAAATGCAATACAGAACATAAACAGTAGACTTGATCAAGCAGAAATATGAATCTGTGGGCCCTAACACAGTTCATTTTAATTATCTAGTCAGAAACAAAAAAGAAATAAGAAATAGTGGAAAGTAATGAAGAAAGCCTATGGGATTTATTGGACACCATTAAAAGAATTAATACAGACACAATGGTACTCCAAGAAGGAGAAGAAACAGAGAGAAGAAGCAGAAAGCTTATTTAAAAAGTAATGGCTGAAACATTCCCAAATCTGAAGACAGACATGGACATATAGTTACATGAAGCTCAAAGATATCTAAGCATTTTAATCAAATTTTCAAAAAGCAAAGGAAAGGAAAATTTTGAAATCACCAAGAGAAAAGAGATGTCACATACAAGGAAACTCCCATAAGGGATTTCTCAGTGGAAATCTTGCAGGTCAAGAGACAGTGACTGATATATTCAAATGCCAGAAAAAATTAAAAAATAATAATAGTTTAACTGGAAAAGCTGACCTTCAGAAATAAAAAAGAAATAAAAACTCCCAGACAAATAAAACCTGAAAAAACTCATTACTAGATCTGCTTTACTAGAAATTAATTTTAAAGAGACTTCTTCAAGCTGAATTGAGAGGATGCTAATTAGTAACATGAAAACATGAAATTATAAAACTCACTCATAAAGTTAGGTATATAATCAGATTCAGAATACTCTAATAGTGTAATAGCAGTGTGTAAATCACTTTTAATTCTCATATAAAGTTTAAAACACAAAAGTATTTAAAAAATTGGGTACCTGGCTGACTCATTTGGTAGAGCATGTGACTTTCAATCTCAGGGTTGTTAGTTCAAGCCCCATGTTGTACATTAATCCTATTTTAAAATAATTAAGCTACAATAATTTGTTAATGAATATACAATACAAAAAGATGTAAATTGTGACATCAAAAAAAAGTGGATGGGAGGAAGTAATAAGGTAGTTTGTGTATGCAATTAAAATTAAATTGTTATCAGCTTAAAATAGACTGTTATAAGATGTTTTATGTAAGCCTCATGCTAACCACAAAGCAAAAACTTATAGTAGATACAAAGATAAAGGCACTGGAATCCGTGCATAGCATTACAAAAAAAAAAAAAAATCAAACCACAAAGGAAACACAAGAGAGAAAAAGGGAACAAAAGAGGTACAAAACAACCAAAAAAATTTGAACAAAATGGCAATAGTAAGCCCTTATTTATCAATAATTACTTTAAATATAAATGTATTATACTTTCTAATCAAAATACATAAAGTAGCTGAATGGATTAAAAAAACAACAAGATCCAACTAAATGCTAGTTACAGGAGACTCACTTCAGACTTAAGGACACCTATAAGCGTTCAGCTGTGAAAAGAAGGAAAAAAAATAAGGAAAGAATGGGAAAAAAGGTAAACTATGAAATGGTAACAAAGAGAGTAGGGATAGTTATACTTATAATAGACAAAAAAAAAGGCCTTAAGACAAAAATTATCACAAGAGACAAAAAGGTAATTACATAATGGTAATTATTAATCAACAGGATATAACCGTTGTAAATATGTGTTCCTAATATTTGAGCATCTAATTATATGAAACGAATATTAATATAAACGAAGAAATATATACACAGCAATAAAACAATAGCAGAGGACTTCAATACACCAGTTTCAACAATGTATAGATCATCCAGAACATCAATACAGACACGTTGGACTTGAACTAAGCATTAAACCACTGTACTTAATAGATATATACAGACATTCAATCTAACAGCACTAGTATATGCATTCTTCTCAAGTGCACACAGAACATTTTCCAGGACAGATAATATGTTAGATCTCAAAACACATCTTAAAAATTTAAACAGACTGATATTGTATCAAATATCTTTTTCCAACAACAATGTCATAAAATAAAAATTAGTAACACAAATAAAACTGAAAGGTTCACAAATACTTGGAACTTAAACAACATACTTCTGAAAGAGCAATGATTCAAAGAAGAAATTTTAAAAATAAATCAAATATATCTTGAGACAAACAAAGAAACGGAAGCACAGCATACTAAAACTTAAGTGATGCAGCAAAATCAGTTCTAATAACTTGTGGTGAGCACTAGTTTTGTATGTAAGTGATGAATCACTGAATTTTACTTTGAAGCCAATATTGCACTGGATGTTAACTAAAATTTAATTTAAAATGCAAAATAAAATAATTATAAGAAAATTTTATTAAGAAAAAACTCAAACAACCTAACTTGCACAACTTAAAAAATTAGAAAATGGAGAACAAGCTAAGCCCAAAGTTTGAAGAAGGAAACAATTAAAAAAAAATCAGAGCAGATATAAAAATAATAAAGACTAGAAAAATAGAAAAATAAACTAAATTTAGAGTAGATTTTTTGAAAGATAAACAAAATTGATAAAGCTGTAGCTAGATTAACAAAAAAAGGAAAGAAGATTAAATAATATCAGAAATGTAAGAGGAAACATTATACTTGATACAACTGGAATAAAAAAGATTATAAAGTTTATTATGAATAATTATATGCCAAAAAATTATACAACATAGAAGAAATGGATAAATTCCTGGAAACATATAACATACTGAAGTTGAATCATAAGAAAGTTACAGTTTTCACAGAAAGGAACTTATAGGCCAATATCTCTGATAAACATAGATGAAAAAATCATCAACAAAATATTAGTAAGCCAAATTCAACAATACATTGAAAAGATCATACACACTGATCAAATGAAATTTATCCCTGGAATTGTTCAAGACAGGCAAGTCGATAAAGTTGAAAGAAAGTGACATTAACAGAATAAAATATAAAAATCATATGATTAACTCAGATTGTAGGAATAAAAGGTACAGCATAGGGAATATAGTCAGTGGTATTGTAATAATGTTGCATGGTGAAAGATGCTTGCTACACTTTTGAGCATAGCACAACATATTGAGTTGAATTATTACATTGTATAGCTGAAATTAATGCAACATTGTGTATCAGTTATACTAAAATCATGATTATCTCAATAGATGCAGAAAAAACGTTGCACAAAATTTAATATCATTTCATTACAAATACTCTCAAAAATTAGTTACAAAAAGAATGTGCATTAACACAATAAAGGCTATATATGACAAGCTTAACATTATATTCAATAATGAAAAGCTAGTTGAAAGCTTTTCCTATTAGAGCAGAAACAAGACAAGGATGCCTACTTTTTTTCAGTTCTATTCAACATTATACTTGAAGTTCTAGCTAGAGCAATTAAGAAAAAAAGAAAAGCTATAAAAGGAATCCAAATCAGAAATGAAGAAGTAAAATTGTCTTTCTTTGCAGATGACATGATTTTTTACATAGTAAATCCTAAAGACTACTAAAAATTGTTAAAACTAAAAAATAAATTCAGTAATTTGCAAGATTCAAAATCAACACACAAAAATCAGTTGCATTTCTATACATCAAGAGTAAATTATATGAAAAATAAAGAAAGCAATCTTCTTTAACATAGAATCAAAACAAATAAAGTACTTATAAATAAATTTAACCAAGAAGGTGAAAAAAATTAACGAAGACACAAAAAGTTGAAGAGATAGCCTGTGTTCACCGATTGGAAGAATAATTATTGTTAAAATGTCCATACTACTTAAAGCTATCTACAGATTCAATGCAATCTTTATAAAAATTCGAATAGCGTTTTTCACAATAGAAAATTTGAATAGCGTCTTTCACAATAGAAAGAACAATCTTAAAATTTGTACAGAACCATAAGAGACCCAGAATAGACAATGCAATCTTGAGAAAGAAGAACAAAACAGAAACCAATCTGCTCTCTGCTTTCAACTTACATTAGAAAGCTATAGCAATTAAAACAATGTGGTACCAACATAAAAACAAACAACCTGAAGGAACAGGATAAATAACCCAGGAATAAACAAACCTAAGCATATTTAGTCAACTAATTTTCAACAAAGACACCAAAAATACACAATGAGGAAAGGATGGTCTCTTCAGTAAAATATGTTGGGAAAACTGGTAATCCATATAAAGAAGAATAAAATTAGACTCTAATCTTACACTGTACACACAAATCAACTCAAAATAAAGACCTAAACATAAACCATAAAACACCTGGAAGAAAATATAGGAAAAAAGCTACTTGTCACTGGTCTTGGCAATGATTCTTTGTATTTGACACCAAAAACACAGGCAACAACAGCAAAAATAAATGGAATGGGACTACCTCAAACTGAAAAACACCTGCACAGCAAAGAAAGCAATCAGTGAAATTAAAGGGCAATCTGTGGAAGGGAGAAACTATTGGCAAACCACACAACTGATAAAAGTATATAATATCAAAAATATATAAAGAATGTATACAAATCAATCCTTATAAAACAAATAATTAAAAAATGGACAAAGGACATGAATGGACAGTTTTGCAAAAAAGACATTCAAATGGCCAACAGATATGATGAAATGCTCAGCATCAATCATCAGAGAAATGCAAATCAAAACCAAAATGAGATATCATATCATACCAGTTAGGATGACTATAATAGAAATTCAAATAATAGGTTTTAGTGAGTATGTGGAAAAAAGGGAACACTTGTACACTGTTGGTGAGAATATAAATTGGTACAGCCATTATGGAAAACAGTATGGAGGTTACTCAAAAAAGCTTAAACTAGAACAACTATATTCCCATTTTAGTTTTATATACAAAGGAGATGATATCACTGTATTGAAGAGCTATGTGCATTCCTATGTTTATCACAGCATTATTCACAGTAGCCACAATATAGAAACAATCTAACTGTTCATTGATGAATGAATGGGTGAAGAAAGTGTGAGTGTATATATATATATATATATATATATATATATATATATATATATGCGTGTGTGTAATTTACCCTTTAAAACAATATAATTATGCCATTTGAAAAAGTGATAAACCTATAAGACATCATGCTAAGCAAAATAAGACAAACACAGAAAGACAAACACTTTATGATCTCACTTATATGTGGAATCTAAAGAAAAAAAAAAACAAAGCAAACAAACAAAAACCATCCTAGACTCCTGTGTTCTCCTTTAGGATTTTAATGGTTTCATGTCTCACATTTAGGTCTTTAATCCATTTTGAATTGATTTTTGTGCGCAGTGTAATAAAGTTGCCCAGTTTTTCCAACACCATTTATTGAAGAGAATCTCTTTCCCCCATTGTATATTCTTGCCTCCTTTGTCATAGATTAATTGACCATACAATTACAGGTTTATTACTGAGTTCTCTCTTTTATTCCATTGATCTACATATCTGTTTTCTGTCTTGACTACTATAGCTTTATAGTATAGCATGAAATCAGGGTGCGTACTTCCAGCTTTGTTTTCTCCCAAGATTGCTGTGGCTATTCATGGCCTTTTGTGGTTTCATACAAATTTTAGGATTCTTTGTTCTAGAGCTGTGAAAAATGCCATCAGTATTTTGATGGTGATTTCACTGAAAATGTAGATTGCTTTGAGTAGTATCAACATTTTAACAATATTAATTCCCCTAATCCATAAGCACAGTATATCTTTCCATTTATTTGTGCTGTCTTCAATGTCTTTCATCAATGTCTTAACAGTTTTCAGAGTAACAGGTCTTTCACTTACTTGGTTAAATTTATCCCCAGACATTTTATTCTTTTTGCTGCAGTTGTAAACTTGGTTGTTTTCTTAATTTCTCTTTTTGATAGTTTGTTATTAGTGTATAGGAACACAATTGATTTCTGTATGTTAATTTGTATCCTACAACTTTACTGAATTCATTTATAAGTTCTCATAGTTTTTTGGTGGAGTCTTCAGGGTTTTCTATATAAAGGATCATGTAATCTGTAAATAATAAGTTTTACTTCTTCCTATCTAACATGGATGCTTTTTATTCCTTTTCTTGCCTAATTGCTGAGACTAGGACTTCCAAAAACATATTGTATAAAAGTGGAAAGAGTGGGCTTCCTTGTCTTGTTCCTGATCTTAGAGAAAAAGCTTTTAGGTATTTACCATTGAGTATGATGTTAGTTGTAGACTTGTCATATAGGGCCTTTATCATGTTAAGGTACATTCCTTCTCTACTTATTTGTTGAAAGTTTTAAAATGATAAATGGATGTTGAATTTATTTTCAAGTGAACATGGAACATTTAAATGATATGTTAAGCCATAAAACATTAAGTCTCAATAAATTCAACAAGATTGAAATCATATCAAGTGTCTTTTCCAACTGCAATGGTATAAAACTATAAGTCAATTCCAAAAAGAAAACTGGAAAAAAACCCACAAACATGTGGAGACTAAACATCATGTTACTAAAACAATTACTAAACAATTAATGAAAAGATCAAAGAGGAAATCAAAACATATATTAAAACAAATTAAAATGTAAACACAACTTTCCAAATTCTGTGGGCACAACAAAAACAGACCTAAGAAGGAAGTTCATACCAATCAACACAGGCTTACATCAAAAAACAAGAAAAATCCAAAATAAAAGATCCAACTTCACACCTGAAGGATCTAGAAAAAGCAGAAAAAATGAAACCAAAATTAGTAGAAGGAAGGAAATAATAAAGATCATAATTGAAATAGAGACTAAAAAAAATAGAGAAGACCAATAAAACTAAAATCTGATTCTTTGAAAAAATTAACAACATTGATAAATCTCTAAGGAGACTCATTAAGAAAAAAATGAGAGAAGGCCAAAATAAATCAGAAATGAAAAGAAGTTACAACTGATACCACAGAAACACAAAGGATCATAAGAGACTACTGAAACAATTATACACCAACAAATAAGAAAACATAGAAAAAATGGATGCCTACCAAGGCTGGATCATGAAGAAATAGATAATCTAAATAGACCAGCTACAAGTAATAAAATTGAATCAGTAATTAAAAAAATTTCCCCCAAAATTTCAGGACCAGATGGCTTCACAGGTTAATTATATCAAACATTTAAATGTTTATTTATTTTCAGAGACTGACAGAGAGAGAGAGAGAGAGAGAGAGAGAGAGAGAGAATGCATGAGCAGGGGTGGGGCAGAGAGGGAGAGAGAGAATCCCAGGTAGGCCCTGCACTGTTAGCACAGAGCCCCACACAGAGCTCAATCTCATGAACCCTGAGATTATGACCTTAGCCAAAATCAAAAGTCGGATGCTTAACTGACTGAGCCACCCACGTGCCCCTCTATCAAACATTTAAAGAAGAGTTAGTTCCTATCCTTATCAGATTATTAAAGAAATTGAGGAAGAAACACTTCCACTCTCATTTGTTGAGGCCAGCATTTCCCTGATACAAAACCCAGTCAAGAACACTACAAAAAAAAAAAAAAAAAAAAGAAAAGAAACTTACAGGCCAATATCCTTGATGAACATAAATACAAAAATCCTCAAAAAATATTAAAAAAGCAAATGTAACAGTACATTAAAAGGACTATGCACCATGATCAAGTGGGATTTGTTCTAGGGATGCAAATGGTTTAACATTCACAAATCAGTTAACATGATATGCCATATTAATAAAACGAGGGTAAAAATTATATGATTATCCCAATAGATACAAAAAACGTAGTTTTTTTTTGTTTGTTTGTCCAAGGCCCAAAAGAGAACCATGTATAATCAGAAAACTAATGTTGTTTAATGATGTTTGTGTTACAAACTATGAAAGCATCCATATACCCATTTTTCCAACCATTTATTGAACCCCTACTATATGTTGCACATTTAGACCTGGAATATTTACCATATATTTTTTATTTCATTTTTCTGCTGAAACAAGTATTTTCTTTTTCAGTGATGAATTATTCAAATTTACCTACCACTTTCTTATCTTCAGTATGAAATTTTAGTGAAGTATAATGAGTTTTACTAAACTTGCCTTTAAATTTTCACTTGAAAATTTTCACTGAAAAGGATTCAAAAAGGTAACCTTCCAGCTCAATACAGTGAAATCTTGTTAATATTTGCTCTATTAATTTAAATGTGCCTCTTTTTTTCCTGTGAACAAATGAAACAATAATTGGCAGTAAATTAGGTGAATACCACAAATCTGGGAGGACCCAATAGGCATATGGAGTACAAAACCAGGATGTACCAAAAGAGTCTCAGCAATTTTAAGCAATAGCTAATTCTAACAAAATAAAATGTATTCAAGGCCTATGTAAAATAAATTACATGGGCCCAAATATCTTTCAAAAAATGAGAGATGTTAACTAAAAGCAGCATATGTGAAACTGGAAGGGAGACAGATGGGACAAAAATTGTTCATCTACGTTTTAAGAGAGATAACCAGTTGGACTTTCTCGTTCTTTTTTTTAATTTATTTTAGCCATTCTGATAGGTGTGAAGTGATATTTTAGTTTTGATTTGCCTTTTCCTGATGATGAGTACTGTTGAGCATCCTTTCATATGTCCTTGGCCTTCTGTATATCTTCTTTGGAGAAATGTCTACTCATGTCTGCTGCCCATTTTTAATTGGATTATTTGTTTTTTGGGTGCTGAATTTTATAAATTCTTTATATATTTTGGATACTAACCCTTTATTACATATGCCATTTGCAAATATTTTCTCCTATTCAGTATGTTGTTTTTAGGTTTGTTGATTATTTCCTTTATTGTGCATAAGCTTTTATTTTAATGTAGTTCCAGTAGTTTATTTTTTGCCTTTTTTCCTCTTGACATGTTTGAAAAAAAAATCTCAGAGACATATCTAGACAGAAGTCGCTACGGTTGATGTCAAAGAAGTTACTGCTAGTGCTCTCTTCTAGGATTTTTGTGGTTTCAGGTCTCATATTAGGTTTTAAATCCATTTGAAGTTTATTTTTGTGTATAGTGTAGGAAAGTGGTCCAGTTTCATTCTTTTGTATGTTGCTCTCTAGTCTAACTTGCTCGAAATATAGGGTACACTTGGGAATAGTTGGTTACCAGCTACAAAATATCTTTTAGTGTCAGATTATTGGGTCTTTAAAAGACCAAAGAGTTTGAACTTTAATCTTAAAGTTGGTGAGAATTCTTTGACATTTTAAACTTTCTAAGCTTTTGAAAAAATAACATGCATATAATAAATATAACCAGTAAAAAGAAAATTTATGGCAAATATTTGACACCCAAGGCTGCCAGTTTCCTTTCCATACTTATTCAAAAATATATTTAATATCACCTCCTATTTAAAATATAAATGGTTGCATACTCTATACTCTGCTATGCACATTATTATTATTTTACTTACAATGTCTTGAAAATTATTCCATATAATTACATATAAAATCATTTCTTTCATTTTCATGACCACATGGCATTTTATTGTTATAGATATATCATACTTTATTTATTAATTTATTTTATTTTTTCTATTTTCAACAAATTTTATTGCATCTGAATTTCATATGCACAAAAATATTACATGCTTAAACATGTTGTTCAAATAGAAATTTCTTTCAGTTCTTGGGGCCACCCTCCTTCAAAGGCAAATAAATAAATAATATGTTATGTAGAGCATACATAGAAAATTTTCTTTCACAAGAATAAAAATATTTGTACATTTTGTACTTAGTGTAGTTCAGCAATCCATTTTATGTTAACAAATTTAGTTAACTGTTAGGAGTTACAGTACATATACAAAAGAACTCAATAGAAGGCAGATATTTTAACTCTTAAGAATATGTGTGATTTAATTTTTTCTTATATTTTTTAAGAAGATACTCCATTTGTGAATTCAGGTTTGGTTAGCCCGTTTTTAAGACTTTTTGCTATGTATTTTGAATACCTCCATTTTCTTCTTTTTATAGAGCCTTTGAGCGTCTTCTTTCTTGTTTTCTCAAGTTCTTGCTTCTTAGCACACTCTGCTTGTGCTTGTTCATATTCATACAATTTTTGATTTGATGTTTTCTTTTTCTTTGGAGTAGTAATGGAGTTTATTCTTATGCTACCTTGTTCTGCTGCTTAACATTACAATGTTCTTCATACAAAGCTTGGTCAATGCCATTTTTTTTTTTTTTTTTTGGCAAAGTTTGATCAGCTTGCTCTTCTGACAGAGGCTGTTCAACTTTTCTAGGTTGCTTCCTGAGTCTGCTCTTCAGCTAAATAAAGATGTTTCAGATGACCAGGGTATCGATCTGTGGATTGGGATTCCTGTGAGGTTTGAGCCTTCTTTTCCCTCCATAGCAATTTCTTGAAATTTTGCTGAATCTTCAGTTTTATTCAGAATGCAAAGCCTGGTCCCTCATGAACTCTTCCCACGATGGCCTGCAGATGATTGGATTGCCCTGTCCTCTTCTTCACATTCTTATTCCTGAATCTTACCAGAGAAAATCCTTTGCTACATGTCCAAACATTCCCTGGTGGCCACCCTGCTGCTGGCCTCACTGATGCCATGGTGCACCAGCCAAGTCATACTTTATAATATTTAATCAGTAGTAGGGTGCCCTTGAAGAGTTTAGAATATGGATGGGTCTGTGTTTCAAAAAGTTTACTCTGGCTGGAGGGTTTTGAGCATTGAGAGCTTGAAACAGGGAAGCCAATTGAGTGGATCAGTGAGAGAACATATGTGAAAGCATTTTTCAGCTGTAATGTGTTATATAAATCTGAGTTATTGTGTCAGAGCTAATGAGAGCCTTGATCTTAGGATTTCTGACTCCAAGTCCTGGCCCTTCTTTCCACGTCATGTTATTTTGGCAACAACATCTATGTAGCTTTGCCATTTGTACTTGTGTTGACAATTAAGACTCTTAAAGTACTTCACCATTTTCTGAGGACTTGATATTAAGGATGTTTTACTCTTTCCAACAACACCCTGGTGAGGGCAGGACTCAGCCCTGATTTATAACTGCTGAAGTGACAGTTAAATTTGGAAAGAAAAATCAGTTGGTTGAGTAAGAAAACAAGTATAAAGCTGAGAAACAGTCCCTCATGGGGCCTAGCAGGAGGAAGTGAAAATCAGTAAAGGTAATAGTTAGAAAAGTAATAGTCCAAGAGGTAACAGTAAACAAACACACAGACACATAGACACACACACACACACACACACACACACACACACGTGTTAGAGAATCATGGCACATAATTAATCTTTTGTGCATAGCACCTTATAGTTTACAAAGTGCTTTCCATTTTAACCTCAAATTCAGCTTCAGAAAACCAGATAACGTTTTCTTACCCTTTTTCTCAAAATGTAATAGGGAAAGTGAATATGGGAATGAGCTAGGGAATTATTTATAATGCCTCTGTCATGTTATAGCATCTAAGTTAGTGCATTACAAGCATGAGCTCTTTGAATTATCCTTGTAAAATAGATACCATACACTTGTTTTATAGAGAAGGACACTGAAACTCAGTGTGGTTAAGTGACCTGCCTAGTGTCACACAGTTGAAACATGGCAGAACTGGGAGTCTGACTTCTGTCTCTCTGACTCTAGATCTAGAGCTCCATTCATTCCATGTACCATATCTGAAGCACTGACACTTTTAGATTGCTCACAGAAGTCCAAACTCAGTCTTGAAGAGAAAAAATAAGATGCCAAAGCCCCACACATAAAAGAGAGGTTCATAAGTCTCACATAGACCACAGATTAAATTTGACTTTGAACTTTGATATTTTGGAAAGCTGGAGTCTATTACATTGCTTGGTAGGTAAATAGCATGACTCAAGGGGATGGGCAATTTCAGCCATACGATCTGAGAAGAGAAATACAAAGAGGATTCTACTAGATAATATGAAAGTTGGGGCTGTGATTTCTTCAACTTTATCATCTTCAAAGTTTACAGTGAATTGTCTGCTACATAGTAAGTACTCAATATAAATTGATTAAATTTGTCAAATAGTTGGGTTCAGCTGGAAGGTAGAAGAAGAAGAATTTGAGTACTCTTTTTTCCCAGTGTCCCCTTTTCATTGATTTTGTAGGGAGTCAGTCTTTCTCAATATTTTCTCTATTCATATAATCTCTGTAATGTTCCCACTAAATTAATTAGCCATCTGTGCCTAAGTACTTTGCAGCTTGTACTACACTGGCTGTAGAAAAATTGTATAGCTAGCTTTTCTACTCTTAATGAAGAGTCCAGTGCCACAGAAAATTCAGCCAGCTAGAATGAAACTTCCAAACGAGTCCCAAGTGCCTTGGAGATATTCTAGGCCCAAACCTTATTCCAAATTCAAACTTCATTCGTTTCTCTTCTAGAAATGGAGGCAAATTTATGTAGGAATGAGCTTTATTGCTTGTGCCCAGGACATGCAAATATTTTAAGTAGGGGAAGTCATGGGATGTCCATTTTTCACCTCAGAAGACCAGATGAAACAAGAATGGAGTCTTGAGCAGATAATTAACTGGAGGGAGAGGAGATGCTGCCTGTCTCAGACTGTCTCAGACCATGAAATGGGGGCACAATGACCTTAGGAAGGCTCTTATAAGGTTCTTTTAAACAAATCATTAATGAATGACTTAGTTATCTGCTGGGCATTGTGATAGTCACTCTGATGGGGAAGTAGGGATAAAAAAGATATGAAGAAACCACAAAACATGTTTATAAAGGCAGAGAACAAACTGGTGGTTGCTAGAAGGGAGGGGAGTGATTATATGGGCAAAATAAATGAAGGGGATTAAGAGGTACAAATTTACAGTCATAAAATATGTCAAGGGTATGAAAAGTACAGCATAGGGAATATAGTCAATAATATTGTAACATCATTGTTTGCTTATAAATGCTAACTACACTTATGGTGCTGCACATTGTGTAATGTATAGAATTGTCAATTCACTATGTTGCACACCTGGAACTAATATAACATTGTATGCCAGCCATACTTCAGTTAAAAAGGTGGAATTTAAGAAATAAAACAAATTAACAAAGGGAAACAAAGAGAGAGAGGGGAAACCAAGAAACAGATTCTTAACTATAGAGAACAAACTGATGGTTACCAGAGGGGAGTAGATGGGAGGATGAGTTAAAGAGGTGATGGGGATTAAGGAAAGCACTTGTTGTGATGGGCACTGGATGTTATATGGAAGTGTTGAATCACTATATTGTACACCTGAAACTAATATTACACTGTATATTAACTAATTGGAATAATAAAAAAAAACTAAAGCAAATGAGATATGCCTCAGAGAGCTCACACCAGGAAAGGAGTAATTGAGAGTCAAATTCTGGCTGAGTCTAGGTAGATGGTGGTCAGCAAGAGCTTTAAGGGCTTCCTATAGGAAGTGGGTTTTGAGCTCGGTCTTGAAGATGCTTAACAATTTGGGGAAATAACTGCAAGGAATGGTGGAAGCAGAGTTGCTGAGGTGAGTGAGTGTAATTCACTCCAGATGGTAGCAACTAAGCTAAAGGGGCCTGGTGAGTAGAAAAAATAGTTGCTTACAGAAGGCTGGCTTGGTTGTAACTGTCCCCTTTGAGCAAAGAGCACCCTTGAACAAAAGATGAGATCCTAAGAGATGCCATGAGGAAGAGAACTCTGCTTTACAAACCAGATAAAATATAAGCTCTACATCACACTAATCCTAGAAAGGCAGAGACAACTTAGCCAAGTCTCTTCTTTTGGCAAGTGAGAAAACTGAGAGGGAAAAGGAATTGCACAAGTCAACACAACAACTCTGAAGCAGAGCCACCACTAGAACCCAAGCCTTCTGAGTACACTTTCAGGTTTAGAGATTCTATGAATAAAAATTTGTGAAAAGCATAATATTGTCAAAGACTATTTATGGAAATCATCTAACAGAGTACTTGGCACATGGCAACTATTAAATGGAGAGAGAAGGTAGTATAGTGCTTAAGAGCACACATCCCAAAGCCAAATTGCTTGTATTTGAACCCAGGCTCTGCCACTTCCTATCTGTGATTCTGGGCTCTTGTATCTCAGTTGTGATGGTTATCATGAGGATTAAATTATTATTTACTATCTGTAAGGTGCTTAGAAAAATTCCTGAAACAAAGTTGCTATGTAAATATCTGATGATAAATAAAGTTTTAAAGTTCCGTTTCCCTTTCCACTATCGCTGCTACTCAGGGGATGATTTCAGAGGGAAAGCACAAAGCAGTTTTACCTCATCTCTATTTCCTTTTTATTATTATTATTATTATTTTTAATATATGAAATTTATTGTCAAATTGGTTTCCATACAACACCCAGTGCTCATCCCAAAAGGTGCCCTCCTCAATACCTATCACCCACCCTCTCCTCCATCCCACCCCCCATCAACCCTCAGGTTGTTCTCAGTTTTTAAGAGTCTCTTATGCTTTGGATCTCTCCCACTCTAACCTCTTTTTTTTTTCTTTTTTCCTCCCCCTCCCCCATGGGTTCCTGTTAAGTTTCTCAGGATCCACATAACAGTGAAACCATATGGTATCTGTCTTTCTCTGTATGGCTTATTTCACTTAGCATCACACTCTCCAGTTCCATCCACGTTGCTACAAAAGGCCATATTTCATTTTTTCTCATTGCCACGTAGGATTCCATTGTGTATATAAACCACAATTTCTTTATCCATTCATCAGTTGATGGACATTTAGGCTCTTTCCATAATTTGGCTATTGTTGAGAGTTCTGCTATGAACATTGGGGTACAAGTGCCCCTATGCATCAGTACTCCTGTATCCCTTGGATAAATTCCTAGCAGTGCTATTGCTGGGTCATAGGGTAGGTCTATTTTTAATTTTCTGAGGAACCTCCACACTGCTTTCCAGAGCGGCTGCACCAATTTGCATTCCCACCAACAGTGCAAGAGGGTTCCCGTTTCTCCACATCCTCTCCAGCATCTATAGTCTCCTGATTTGTTCATTTTGGCCACTCTGACTGGCGTGAGGTGATACCTGAGTGTGGTTTTGATTTGTATTTCCCTGATAAGGAGCGACGCTGAACATCTTTTCATGTGCCTGTTGGCCATCCAGATGTCTTCTTTAGAGAAGTGTCTATTCATGTTTTCTGCCCATTTCTTCACTGGGTTGTTTTTCGGGTGTGGAGTTTGGTGAGCTCTTTATAGATTTTGGATAGTAGCCCTTTGTCCGATATGTGATTTGCAAATATCTTTTCCCATTCCTTTGGTTGCCTTTTAGTTTTGTTGGTTGTTTCCTTTGCTGTGCAGAAGCTTTTTATCTTCATAAGAACCCAGTAATTCACTTTTGCTTTTAATTCCCTTGCCTTTGGGGATGGGTCAAGTAAGAGATTGCTGCAGCTGAGGTCAGAGAGGTCTTTTCCTGCTTTCTCCTCTAGGGTTTGGATGGTTTCCTGTCTCACATTCAGGTCCTTTATCCATTTTGAGTTTCTTTTTGTGAATGGTGTGAGAAAGTGGTCTAGTTTCAACCTTCAGCATGTTGCTGTCCAGTTCTCCCAGCACCATTTGTTAAAGAGGCTGTCTTTTTTCCATTGGATGTTCTTTCCTGCTTTGTCAAAGATTAGTTGGCCATACGTTTGTGGGTCTAGTTCTGGGGTTTCTATTCTATTCCATTGATGTATGTGTCTGTTTTTGTGCCAACACCATGCTGTCTTGATGATTACAGCTTTGTAGTAGAGGCTAAAGTCTGGGATTGTGATGTCTCTTGCTTTGGTCTTCTTCTTCAAAATTACTTTGGCTATTAGGGGCCTTTTGTGGTTCCATATGAATTTTAGGATTGCTTGTTCTAGTTTCGAGAAGAATGCTGGTGCAATTTTGACTGGGATTGCATTGAATGTGTAGATAGCTTTGGGTAGTATTGACATTTTGACAATATTTATTCTTCCAATCCATGAGCAGGGAATGTCTTTCCATTTCTTTAAATCTTCTTCAATTACCTTCATAAGCTTTCTATAGTTTTCAGCATACAGATCCTTTACATCTTTGGTTAGATTTATTCCTAGGTATTTTATACTTCTTGGTGCAATTGTGAATGGGATCAGTTTCTTTATTTGTCTTTCTGTTGCTTCATTGTTAGTGTATAAGAATGCAACTGATTTCTGTACATTGATTTTGTATCCTGCAACTTTGCTGAATTCATGTATCAGTTCTAGCAGACTTTTGGTGGAGTCTATCGGATTTTCCCTGTATAATATCATGTCATCTGCAAAAAGTGAAAGCTTGACTTCATCTTTGCCAGTTTTGATGCCTTTGATTTCCTTTTGTTGTCTGATTGCTGATGCTAGAACTTCCAGCACTGTGTGAAACAACAGCGGTGAGAGTGGGCATCCCTGTCGTGTTCCTGATCTCAGGGAAAAAGCTCTCAGTTTTTCCCCGTTGAGGATGATGTTAGCTGTGGGCTTTTCATAAATGGCTTTTATGATGTTTAAGTATGTTCCTTCTATCCCGACTTTCTCAAGGGTTTTTATTAAGAAAGGGTGCTGGATTTTGTCAAATGCTTTTTCTGCATCGATTGACAGGATCATATGGTTCTTCTCTTTTTTTTTGTTAATGTGATGTATCACGTTGATTGATTTGCGAATGTTGAACCAGCCCTGCATCCCAGGAATGAATCCCACTTGATCATGATGAATAATTCTTTTTATATGCTGTTGAGTTCGATTTGCTAGTACCTTATTGAGAATTTTTGCATCCATATTCATCAGGGATATTGGCCTGTAGTTCTCTTTTTTTACTGGGTCTCTGTCTGGTTTAGGAATCAAAGTAACACTGGCTTCATAGAATGAGTCTGGAAGTTTTCCTTCCCCTTCCATTTCTTGGAATAGCTTGAGAAGGATAGATATTATCTCTGCTTTAAACGTCTGGTAGAACTCCCCTGGGAAGCCATCTGGTCCTGGACTCTTATTTATTGGGAGATTTTTGATAACCGATTCAATTTCTTAGCTGGTTATGGGTCTGTTCAAGCTTTCTATTTCCTCCTGATTGAGTTTTGGAGGAGTGTGGGTGTTCAGGAATTTGTCCATGTCTTCCAGGTTGTCCAATTTGTTGGCATATAATTTTCATAGTATTCCCTGATAATTGTTTGTATCTCTGAGGGATTGGTTGTAATAATTCCATTTTCATTCATGATTTTATCTATTTGGGTCATCTCCCTTTTCTTTTTGAGAAGCCTGGCTAGAGGTTTGTCAATTTTGTTTATTTATTCAAAAAACCTACTCTTGGTTTCGTTGATCTGCTCTACAGTTTTTTTAGATTCTATATTGTTTATTTCTGCTCTGATCTTTATTATTTCTCTTCTTCTGCTGGGTTTAGGCTGCCTTTGCTGTTCTGCTTCTATTTCCTTTAGGTGTGCTGTTAGATTTTGTATTTGGGATTTTTCTTGTTTCTTAAGACAGGCCTGGATTGCAATGTATTTTCCTCTCAGGACTGCCTTCGCTGCGTCCCAAAGCATTTGGATTGTTGTGTTTTCATTTTCGTTTGTTTCCACATGGTTTTTAATTTCTTCTCTAATTTCCTGGTTGACCCATTCATTCTTTAGCAGGGTGTTCTTTAACCTCCATGCTTTTGGAGGTTTTCCAGACTTTTTCCTGTGGTTGCTTTCAAGCTTCATAGCATTGTGGTCTGAAAGTATGCATGGTATAATTTCAATTCTTGTAAACTTATGAAGGACTGTTTTGTGACCCAGTATATGATCTATCTTGGAGAATGTTCCATGTGCACTCGAGAAGAAAGTATATTCTGTTGCTTTGGGATGCAGAGTTCTAAATATATCTGTCAAGTCCATCTGATCCAATGTCTCATTCAGGGCCCTTGTTTCTTTATTGACCGTGTGTCTAGATGATCTATCCATTTCTGTAAGTGGGGTGTTAAAGTCCCCTGCAATTGCCACATTCTTATCAATAAGGTTGCTTATGTTTATGAGTAGTTGTTTTATATATTTGGGGGCTCCGGTATTCGGCGCATAGACATTTATAATTGTTAGCTCTTCCTGATGTATAGACCCTGTAACTATTATATAATGCCCTTCTTCATCTCTTGTTACAGCCTTTAATTTAAAGTCTAGTTTGTCTGATATAAGTATGGCTACTCCAGCTTTCTTTTGGCTTCCAGTAGCATGATAAATAGTTCTCCATCCCCTCACTCTCAATCTAAAGGTGTCCTCAGGTCTAAAATGAGTCTCTTGTAGACAGCAAATAGATGCGTCTTGTTTTTTTATCCATTCTGATACCCTATGTGTTTTGGTTGGCGCATTTAGTCCATTTACATTCAGTGTTATTATAGAAAGATACGGGTTTAGAGTCATTTGATGTCTGTATGTTTTGGCTTGTAGTGATGTCTCTGGTACTTTGTCTCACAGGATCCCCCTTAGGATCTCTTGTAGGGCTGGTTTAGTGGTGACAAATTCCTTCAGTTTTTGTTTGTTTGGGAAGACCTTTATCTCTCCTTCTATTCTAAATGACAGACTTGCTGGATAAAGGATTCTCGGCTGCATATTTTTTCTGTCTAGCACACTGAAAATCTCGTGCCAATTCTTTCTGGCCTGCCAAGTTTCAAAAGAGAGATCAGTCACGAGTCTTATAGGTCTCCCTTTATATGTGACGGCAGGTTTACCCCTTGCTGTTTTCAGAATTTTCTCTTTATCCTTGTATTTTGCCAGTTTCACTATGATATGTCATGCAGAAGATCGATTCAAGTTACGTCTGAAGGGAGTTCTCTGTGCCTCTTGGATTTCAATGCCTTTTTCCTTCCCCAGTTCAGGGAAGTTCTCAGCTATTATTTCTTCAAGTACCTCTTCAGCACCTTTCCCTCTCTCTTCCTCCTCTGGGATACCAATTATGCGTATATTATTTCTTTTAGTGTATCACTTAGTTCTCTAATTTTCCCCTCATACTCCTGGATTTTTTTATCTCTCTTTTTCTCAGCTTCCTCTTTTTCCATAACTTTATCTTCTAGTTCACCTATTCTCTCCTCTGCCTCTTCTGTCTGAGCCATGGTGGTTTCCATTTTGTTTTGCATTTCGTTTAAAGTGCTTTTCAGCTCCTTATGACTGTTCCTTAGTCCCTTGATCTCTGTAGCAAGAGATTCTCTGCTGTCCTCTATACTGTTTTCAGGCCCAGCGATTAATTTTATGACTACTATTCTAAATTCACTTTCTGTTATATTATTTAAATCCTTTTTGATCAGTTCATTAGTTGTTGTTATTTCCTGGAGATTCTTCTGAGGGGAATTCTTCCACTTGGTCATTTTGGATAGTCCCTGGCGTGGTGAGGACCTGCAGGGCACTTCCCCTGTGCTGTGGTGTATAACTGGAGTTGGTGGGCGGAGCTGCAGTCAGACCTGATGTCTGCCCCCAGCCCACCACTGAGGCCACAGTCAGACTGGTGTGTGCCTTCTCTTCCCCTCTCCTAGGGGCAGGATTCACTGTGGGGTGGTGTGGCCTGTCTGGGCTTCTTGCACACTGCCAGGCTTGTGATGCTGGGGATCTGGCATATTAGCTGGGGTGGGTAGGCAAAGTGCACGGGGGCAGGAGGGGCAGGCTTAGCTTGCTTCTCCTTAGGTGATCCACTTCAGGAGGGGCCCTGTGGCAGCGGGAGGGAGTCAGATCCGCTGCCGGAGGTTTGGCTCCGCAGAAGCACAGAGTTGGGTGTTTGCGTGGAGTGAGCAAGTTCCCTGGCAGGAACTGGTTCCCTTTGGGATTTTGGCTGGGGGATGGGCCGGGGAGATGGCGCTGGCAAGTGCCTTTGTTCCCCACCAAACTGAGCTCTGTCGTCTGGGGGCTCAGCAGCTCTCCCTCCCTTTGTCCTCCAGCCTTCCCACTTTCCGAGCAGAGTTGTTAACTTATGACCTCCCAGATGCTAAGTCACGCTTGCTGTGGGAACACAGTCCATCAGGCCCCTCCGCTTTTGCAAGCCAGACTCAGGGGCTCTGCTTGGCCGGCGACCTGCCCCTCTGCCCCGGCTGCCTCCCGCCAGTCCGTGGAGCGTGCACTGCCTCGCCGCCCTTCCTACCCTCTTCCGTGGGGTCTCGTCTGAGCTTGGCTCCGGAGACTCAGTTCTGCTAATCCTCTGGCGGTTTTCTGGGTTATTTAGGCAGGTGTAGGTGGAATCTAAGTTATCAGCAGGATGCGCGGTGAGCCCAGTGTCTTCCTAAGCCGCCATCTTCCCTCCAATCAAACTATGTCTTCTTAATCTGACAGAGCCTAGTTCATGTCGTTAGTAAATATTTAATACTTTAATACATGATTGAATTCAATTGCTACTTGATCTTCAGAGTCACTACTTGGGAAAGGTAGCAAGGATGATATTACTAAAGCAATGGATATCACACTTTAGTATTCATTAGAACATTTGGCATGTTTGTTGAATTTTTGATTTTTGAAAAAAAATTAGCACAGGCAGAAAAAAAGAGCTTTTCAAATTAGGAAAAAGAGCAATAAAATTGGCAAGATGTAGAATCTTTTCTTTAGCATGGTCTTTATTACATTTTAGTACTTTTTAAAAAAGTTTATTTATTTATTTTGAGAGATAGAGAAAGAGAGAGGGAGAACTCTCAGGGGATAAGCAGAGAGAGAGGGAGAGAAAACATATTAAGCAAGCTCTGCACTGATAGCACAGAGCCCAATGTGGGGCTCAATTTCATGAATGATGAGATAGTGAGCTAAGTTGAAATCAAGAGTCAGACACTTAACCAACTCAGCCACCAGGCACCCCATTTTTAGTATTTTTTTTATAAGAGATGGACTGGTTGGTGTTTCAGAGCCTCCCATATTTGTCTTGGTAGTTGCATTGAATATTAACTTTGACATAATTCAGGGAATAAGATAGAAGGAAAGTCAGTAAAGAGTGGGCAGTTTAGTTTGTTTTTTGTTTTATAGCTGAAAACAGGAAGAGGGTCAGCATTTCCATGACACACTCCTCAAAAGGATGACATTGCTACATAATACTAATATTAGACAACACTAAATTTTTACAGTGCTTACTCTGTTGCAGACACAAGTCTTAATATATTTCACTCTTCACTCTTTCAAACCTTATAATAATCTATGGAGTAAGTAGTATTATCACTTGCACTTTTAGATAAAGAAACTAAGCCACAGAGACCTCAGGTGACTTGCTCAGGGTCACATATACATTATGTGACAGGATCTAGATTCATTTTAGGATGTCTGGTTCTAGAATATGTGCTATTGCCACTGTTCTTCATTGACCCTTAGGTTTGAGTAAAACCTCTCAGGAGGCAGGAAGATGATATATCTCTGTTTTGTGGTAATTTTAATCCTTGATAAGGTCCAGGTATCCTCTGTCATATTTTGAATAAAATTTATAATCTGAGAAATTCAGATTGTTATTAACTAGCTTTTATTGTCCGTTCCTTCTTCCTACTCTCCCTCCATATAACCCTTGTTATGCTAGTAGATTTGAAGTTTTTACTTTCTCTTGGGGAATTTCTATAACATAGAATCTCTAAATGCAACAATAATTACCTCTAACAGGTACACAGCATTTCCATACCCATTTTCTCATGTAGTCCTCAGCAGTTTTGTGGGGTAGGCTTGGCATGGATTATTTTCATAGTTTTATAGATGGGAAATTTGAGGCCCAGAGAAGGTAGGTGACTTGCCCAAGGTTACACAATAAGTTAAGATCAGAATCTAGATCAGTTAGTCCACATATATTTATTGGACACCTATTAGGTAGAAGGCATTGTTCTAGGCATGATTCTAAAACTTTCTGATTCTAACTCTGGTGCTCTAGCAAATATACCACTATTTGCTTTCATGGAAGCTATGAAGAATGTTTACCTAGGTTCCATGAGTAGGAGAATAAGCATTTGTTGAGTTCATGCACCAGGGTAAGAATTTTATTTGCTTTGATATTACTGAATCCTTCTACCAACACGGAAAGTTTGGGACTTGTAAGTATATTTAGAACAAAACAGCAGAGTAGTGAGACAAATCCCAGTTTGAGTTGGCTCCCTTTATCCTCTCTAGAGTTCAATGTCAATCTTGGGCTGTAGCACTGGAATGTTCCTCTGGCATACTTTACTAAAAGCATTTCCAGGAATGCTGAACTCAACATGAACACATCTTTTCATTTGTCTTTTGCTGCTTCCCTGGGTCTCTCCATAGAACCATAAATAAACAAGTGGAAAACAGCCAGGTTAATGAAGAAGAAAGGAAATGCGAGGGACGCCTGGGTGGCTCAGTCGGTTGAGCGGCCGACTTCGGCTCAGGTCATGATCTTGCAGTCCATGAATACGAGCCCCGCGTCAGGCTCTGTGCTGACAGCTCAGAGCCTGAAGCCTGTTTCAGATTCTGTGTCTCCCTCTCTCTGACCCTTCCCCGTTCATGCTCTGTCTCTCTCTGTCTCAAAAATAAATAAACATTTAAAAAAATTAAAAAAAAAAAGAAGAAAGGAAATGGGGCCTAGATTTTGGATTATATTTTGGGTTCTTAGTCCCACTAATGCCCAATGTGTCTTCCAATTCCAGGTCATAGATGGATAGATAGGGTCTCTTGCAACAGTCCTCTGAGACATGACCTAGTTCTTATGCTCATGTTCTGCTGGCTACTCCAGCTGCTGCTTCTAATTCCACAGGCCCTGCATCACTCAGAGAATGAAAGTTTGAGAAAGACAAAAGGGTGTGGAAGAGGAAGCTTTCTCAGAACTATATTATGAATCTTAAGGGAACTTAGTTCATTTCTGTTGAGGTAGCTTCTCCTGTTACCTTTTGGGGAAGGCCTGAGTATCAGTGTTTTGCTGAAATTTTATTTGGTGGTGGCCAAGACTAAGTGGATGACATAATATAGTATTTAGTAAATGACATGTCTTGGGTCAGCCTGCTTACTTGCCTTAAGTCACAGGCAAAAGGACTTCTCACTCTGGGCCATCTTACCTCTCAGTCCTGGGCTTTAGCACCCAAGGACCTTAGTAATTGAGGAGAATTTTATAAATGTGGAGTCTTTTGGATAGAAAAATATGCTAGAGTCATTCATCTTTTCATAAAGATTCTTTGGGAAAGAGATTCCACAACATGTCTGATTAATCCAATTAAATGAGACAACAAAAAGAAATAAATTGCATCCAAATTTTCACTATTTGCAGATGACATGATGCTCTGTATACAAAACACTAACAACTCCACCAAAAACTTGCCGGAACTGATAAATTAATTATGTAAAGTCACAGGATACAAAACCAATATGCCAAAATCTATTGCATTTCTATACACTAATAATGAAGAAGCAGAAAGAGAAATTAAGAAAACCCCATTTTCTTTTTTTATGTCTTTGAATTCTTATGTATATTTTTAAATATGAAATTTATTGTCAAACTGGTATCCAAACAACACCCAGTGCTCATCCCAACAGGTGCCCTCCTCAATACCACCACCTCCCCTCCCTTCCCTCCCACCCCAAGAGAAAATTCTGAAAGCAGATAGGGATAAACACTCTCTAACATATAAAGGGAAACCAATAATACTAGTGACGGATCTATTTACTGAAACTTGGCAGGCCAGAAAGGAATGGCAGGAAATCGTCAATGTGATGAACAGAAAAATATGCAGCCAAGAATCTTTTATCCAGCAAGTCTGTCATTCAGAATGGAAGGAGAGATAAAGGTCTTCCCAAACAAACAAAAACTGAAGGAATTCATCACCACTATACCAATCCTATAAGACATCCTCAGGGGGACTCTGTGAGTGAAATGTTGCAAAGACCACAAAGTACCAGAGACATCACTACAAGCATGAAACCTACAGACATCACAATGACTCTAAACCCATAATAACACTGAATGTAAATGGACTAAATGCTCCAACCAAAAGACATAGGGCATCAGAATGGATAAAAAAAAACAAAAAAAAAACCAAAAACATAAAAAAACAAGACCCCATCTATTTGCTGTCTACAAGAGACTCATTTTAGACCTGAGGACACCTTCAGATTGAAAGTGAGGGGATGGAGAACTATCTATCATGCTACGGGAACTCAAAAGAAAGTTGGAGTAGCCATACTTATATCAGACAAACTAGTCTTTAAATTAAAGGCTGTAACAAGAGATGAAGAAGGGCATTATATAATACTTACAGAGTCTATCCATCAGGAAGAGCTAACAATATTAAATGTCTATGTGCCGAATACAGGAGCCCCCAAATATATAAAACAATTACTCACAAACATAAGCAACCTTATTGATGAGAATGGCTTCATAGAATGAGTCTGGAAGTTTTCTTTCCCTTTCTATTTTTTGGAACAGCTTGAGGATAGGTATATCTCTGCTTTAAATATCTAGGAGAATTTCCCAGGGAAGCCATCTGGTCCTGGACTCTTATTTTTTGGCAGATTTTTGATAACTGATTCAGTTTCTTTGCTGGTTATGGTTCTGTTCAAGTGTTCTATGTCTTCCTGTTTGAGTTTTTGAAGTGTGTGGGTGCTTAGGAATTTTTCCATTTCTTCCAGGTTGTCCAGTTCATTGGCATATATTTTTTCATAGTATTCCCTGATAATTGTTTGTATTTCTGAAGGATTGGTTATAATAATTCCATTTTCATTCTAGATTTTATCTATAGGGCTCATCTTCCTTTTTTTTTTTTTGAGAAGTCTGGCTAAAGGTTTATCAATTTTGTTTAATTTCTGAAAAAAACAACTCTTGGTTTCATCGTCTGCTGTAGTTTTTTTTTTAGATTCTATATTGTTTATTTCTGCTCTGATCTGTATTATTTCTTTTCTTCTGCTGGGTTTGGGGTGTCTTTGCTGTTCTGCTTCTATTTCCTTTAGGTGTGCTGTTAGATTTTGTATTGGGGATTTTTCTTGTTTCTTGAGATAGACCTGGATTACAATGTATTTTCCTCTCAGGACTGCCTTAACTGCATCTCTTGGGATATATTTAAAGAAAACAAAAACACCATGTGAAAGTAATGTTTGTACCCCAATTTTTTGTAGCAACATTATTTTTTCATTTATTTTTATTTTTTACATGTGAATTTTATTGTCAGATTGGTTTCCATACAATCCCAGTGCTCATCACAAGAGGTACCCTCCTCAATGTCCATCACCCACTTCCCCCTCCCTCCCACCCCCCATCAACTTTCAGCTCATTCTCAGTTTTTAAGAGTCTCTTATGGTTTGCCTCCCTCCCTCTCTAACCTTGCAACATTATTTTTAATAACCAGAATATGGAAACAACCTAAGTGCCCATCGATGGATGCATAGACAGGATGTGATCACACACACACACACACACACACATGCACACGCACATGCACACATGCATGCACATACACAATCACAATAAAATGTTATTTAGCCATAAAAATAGGGAGATATTGCCATTTGAAACAACGTGGATGGGCCTTTAGGACAAAAAAATGTCATGTACTGTATGATCTCACTTATATGTGGAATCTTAAAAAAAAATAAACTCATATAAAAAGAGATCAGATTGGGGCGCCTGGGTGGCTCAGTCAGTTACACATTCGACTTTGGGTCAGGTCATGATCTTGCAATTCCTTAGTTCATGTCCCGTGTCAGGCCCTGTACCGACAGCTCAGAGCCTGCAGTCTGCTTCAAATTGTGTCTCCCTCTCTCCCTGCCCCTCCTCCACTCACACTGTCTCTCTCTCTCTCTCTCTCTCTCTCTCTCTCTCTCTCTCTCTCTGTCAAAGATAATTAAACATTAAAAAAATTGAAAAAAGAGATCATGTTTCTGGTTACCAGAGATGGGGATTAGGGGAAGGGGCAATTGGATGAAGATAGTCATAAGGTACAAATTTCCATTTACAAAGTAAATAAGTACTGGAGATGCAATGTACAAAGTGATGACTATAGTTAATTTTTCTGTGTGTATCTATAGATAGATACATGATAGATATGGTTTTTCCTGTATCCATTTGATATATATATATCTATATCTATCTATCTATCTATCTATCTATCTATCTATATATAATTCTGTATACATTTATCCATCGGTGGACCATTTATAATTCCTTTATTTCACTTATATTTATATGCCTTATTTCCTCTGCCTAATGAAATTGTAACATTTCAAAATTGAATATCACCTCTTCTATGAAGTCTTTCTTAACGTAAATCAGTTAGTCATTCTCTCCTCTGAGATTCCATAGCACTCTATTATAATTTTGTCATGGGAATTATTACATTGTGTTTATAATTAGTTTTCCCAGGTCTTACCAACCTGTGGGTTACATAGGGTAACATAACAAACATTTCACTGCTTTTTCCCCTATCTGCTCATATTGGACCTCAAATCCCCACAAACTATGCTTCTCTCACACATATCCAACAAACATTTCTGTGTATCCACAAGGTGTGGTTCAAATATGCTTTCAAACATGTCTCCTACCATGTACCGATCCAGCTCTGTCATCCACTTCAATTCTGGTATCTGTTGTCAATTTTTTGGGAACCACAGTCCCTCATTTAGTGAACACACTGCTCTGCTTACACCGAAGTGACCTTCAGTGTTTTTGAAAGGATTGTTTTGTTGTTGTTTTTGTTGTTGTTGCTGTTTTTTTGGGTAAAAGACAACAAGTTCAAATTTTGAAGACGGGATGTTGAGAAGGAACTCTTGTGCACTGTTGATGGAAATGCAAATTGGTGCAGCCACTGTAGAAAACAGTATGGAGGCTCCTCAAAAAAAATTAAAAATAGAAGTACCATATGATGCAGTAATTCCACTACTTGGTATTTACTCCCCCCCCAAAAAAAACCCTTAAAATACTAATTATAAAAGTCATATGTATCTCCATGTTTATTGCAACATTATTGACATTTATTGACAATAACCAGGGTATGGAAGAAACCTAAATGTTCATCGATAGAAGAATGGATAAAGATGTGATCTATACATACATACATGATAGAATATTACTCAGCTATAAACAAGGAATAACATTTTGTCATTTGCGTCAACATGAATGGACCTAGAGTGTATAATGCTAACTGAAATAAGTCAGAGAAAGGCAAAAACTGTAAGATTTAACTTATATGTGGAGTTTAAGAAACAAAGAAAATGAACAAAGGACAAAAGAAACAGACAAAAAAAAAGAGACTCTGAAATATAGAGAACAAACTGGTTGTTGCCAGAAGGGAGTTGGGGGAGGCAGATTGGTGAAATAGATAAAGGGCATCAAGAGTACACTCACCAATACAAGCACTGAGTAATGTATAGAATCACTATATTGTACACCTTAAACTAATATAACACTGTACATTAATTATATATGAATTAAAAATAGAAAAATAAATAAAACCACAAAAGAGATTTTTTTTATTTTGAAAGGATTATATAATTACAAGAAGTTACATGTACCCTTCACTCAGTTCCCTAAATTGTTATATTTTATATAAGTACAGAACAACATAAAAACAAGGAAATTGACACTGGTACGATGTGTGTGTGTAGATATGTACCATTTTATCACATGAGTAAACTCAAATAATCATTGCCATCGTTATACAAAACTGTTTCATCATCACAAAAATTTCCCTGATGCTACTTCTTTATAATCACACCTACTCCCCTCTAATATGCCTTCACTAAGTCCTGGAAATCACTAGTTTATTTTACATCTTTGTAATTTTTGCATTTTGAAAATGCTATATAAATGGAATTACACAGTTTGTAACCTTCCAATACAGTAGTCCCCCCTTATCCTTGGGGGTTATGTTCCAAGGGGATCTTTGAGACTAGATAGTACCAAATCCTATATATCTTATTTTTCCCTATAATTCATACCTATGATAAGTTTAATTTATAAATTAGGTGCAGTAATAGAAGGAAAAATGAGATGAAAGCAGAGAGGAAGGCAAACAATAAGACTCTTAAATACAGAGAACAAACTGAGGGTTGTTGTAGGGGAGGTGGGTGATGGGATGGGTTAAATAGGTGATGAGCATGAAGGAGAGCACTTTTTGGGATGAACACTGGGTCCTGAAGCCAAGACTACACTGTATATTAACTAACTTGAATTTCAAAAAAAATTAAGCACAGTAGGTAATTAACAATAACTTTTATTAAAATTAGAATAATTATAACAATATACTATAATAAGTTATGTGAATATAATCTTTCTTCTCAAAGTATCTTATTGCACTGTACTCACTATTCTTGTGATGATGTGAAATGATAAAATGCCTACATGATTGGATGAAATGAAGTGAATAATATAGATATTGTGATTTGGTGTTAGGCTACTATTGACCTTCTGGTGATGTCAGTAAGATTATCTTCTTTTGGATCTTGGTTAAACACAGGTAAATGAAACTGTGGAAAGAGAAACCATGGGTAAGGGGGTTATATGGCATTTGCTTTTTATTCCACTCAGGTAACGCACCTAAGATCTAATCAAACTGTGTGTATCTATAGTGCGCTATTTTTGTTACTGAGTAGTATTCCATGGTTTCTATGCACCATATTTTGTTTGACTGTCACATGTAGGACATTTTGGTTGTTTTATGGGTTGCATTGTGTTCTCCAAGAGATATGCTGAAGTTCTAATTCCCAGTAACTGAGAAGGTGACTTTATTTGGAAAGAGGGTCATTACAAAGGCAATCAAGCTGAAATGCGATCATTAGCATGTTCCATAATCCATTAAGACTGGTATTCTTACCAAAAGGGAAATTTAGACACAGAGATATGCACAGATGGAAGACTATGTGAAAAGACACAGAGAGAATGCCACATGGAGTTGGAGGACTTGAGTGATGCACCTTTAAGCCAAGAAATACCAAACATTGCCAGTAAATCACCAGAATCTATGAAGAGACATGAAACAGATTCTCCCTCAGAACCCTCAGAAAAAAATCAATCGTGCTTATTTTGGAGTTACAGACAATAAATATCTATTATTTTAAGCCATTTATTTTGTGGCAATTTGTGCTGTCATCCCTAGAAACTGAATACAGGTTTTTTCTAGTTTGGAAATATTATGAACAATTATGTACAGGTTTTGTGTGGACACATGTTTTTAATTTGGAGTGATTAATTGAAAAACTTCAGGTAAGGTCACTTGCTCCAAGATGCTACATCACTTTACACTGATAATATATTTTTGAATACATTGTCCCTTTCCAAACACAGGAACTTTCCTATCTCCTTTGTCCCTAGCATAGAAGAACTCTCCTACCTCTGGTCAAATATAATAATTATCTCTGAAGACATGTAACTCAGCCTCTTTGGTGGTGGCAAGAATTCATACAATTAGGCCAAGCAATTTGGCTCAAGTATCTCGACTTCTCTGCTTCAGAACGGTATCTGACTTTCATCTGTACATATTTAACAAAGACCCATGGGGGGCAACTGGGTGGCTCAGTCAGTTAAGCAGCCAACTCTTGAGTTTGGCTCAGGTCATGATCTCATGGTTCGTGAGTTCTCGACCCATGTAGGGTTCTGTGCTAATGGCTTGAAGCCTGTTTAGAACTCTCTCTCCCTCTCTTTCTGCCACTACCCTGTCTGCTCTCTCTCTCTCTCAAAAATAAATAAATAAACATTAAAAAAAACACAAAGACCCATGGTAAACAAACAAACAAACATGGTGCTGAATAATTGTAACTTAGATATATATAAAATTCTATGAGTTCATACTGGTGCTCAAAAATAAAAAAAGTTAAAATATAAAAAAAACTAAACAAAGACTTATTGTGAATATTGACCTAAACTTCACATCTGATACAAAATAAATAAATAAATAAATAGGGCATATATTTAAATATAAGACTATAATATTTAGAATAAAAAAATAAAAGAAAACCTTTGTACTCAGAAATCTGGGTTTAAATTCTGGTTCTGCTCCTTGCCAGCTGATTGATCTGTTAATTACTTCATCAATAGCAATATTTTTTTTATCTGTCAAATGGGCTGGTTAATAATGTTTCTTATAATGTCTCAAGTATTAGACTTGTTTACAAGGTAACAAATGTAAAAAGTACCTTGTACAGGGGTTGGCATATAGTGAGCACTCCGTAAATGTTCCATACTTTCCCTTACACTTTGAGCTTAAATCTGCCTTCTTATGATCTACACTCACTTGACCAATTTCTATCATTGAGGGCTGTTCTGGACCAAGACAATCCATCTTGCATGTAGTAAAGGATACTGTGAATCTAGAAGCACTGTCACATGGGGCAACCTAAAATATTCCCATGGAATGAGGTGGGTGGTTTTGTCGTGTCTTTAAAGTTTCAAGTCTCTAAAACCTTTAGGTAGTGAATATTGGGGAAGAAGGGAGGAGGAAAACCATAGGCACCTTGTGGGGTCTGCTTAGAGAATGACTTCTGTGGGCTACCAGGATGTCCTTCATAACAGGAACAAATATGGCTGCTGGTTGACTCTGCTTCTTTTTGGATTAGGGACCTTCTCCATATAATAAATCTCCACTCCTCTTAGTGTAATGAAGTCACCCTAATCTTAAGGCTGAGCCAAAGCAGGGTTGCCATGGAGGCAAACTGTTGGCCACAACACTTTGGACAAAATCAGGAGAAGTCTGGGGTCGATTATGCTTTCAGAGGCACAGTCTATGTACCAAACTTGATTTTAAGAATTCTTGATCAGGTTTAGAGTGTAGCATGCTATCAGGCAGCCCTGTGATGTGTGGTAGTCAGACAGGAGGAGCCTCATGTAGATCTCTCATCACTTAGGAGCCATAAGTGGGAAACTTGAAATACTTTAATCCAAGCCTTCTCTCTCTCTAGAAGTCTAGGTGACTTTTATCTAAACCCTTTTACCTATATTGAAAACACTATATATTCTTCTACTTCTAAGTCAATGGGATACTGAATATTGTTCAAAATGGAAGATCTTACTGAATAAGAGCTCTAGACAATAGTATTCCCTGATTTTTCCTCACATGACAAGCCCTGCATTTCATTCCTGAGTTTCATTGAACTTTTTCCTGTTTTAGGCACATCCCTTATCATTAGCTAAGGCTTTTAGAGCTGTGGGCACTTTCAATGTACTGAGTAAAGTGTCTGAGGATCTTAGTAAGCTGAATGGCCCATTTGTATGCTAACATTTCTTTAGAAGATAACAATTTCTTGATTTTTAGATAGGGACAGAAGTTTAGAGAGCATTTAGCTCAGTGGTGTCCATTAGAGTCACCTGGGAAGCTTACCAAAAACTAGGTTCCAGACTTATACCCCAGGCCTAATAAATCAGAATCAATATGGCTCATGCTTAGGCATGTGTATATTTAACATGCTCCTCCAGTAATTCTGATGTACATGAAGCCTGAAAACAATTGATTTAATCCACCTTTTTTTCTCTCATTTTATATAAATGATAACTGAGGCTTAGAAAGAGCATGTAACTTCATCAATTTCACACATATAACTGAAGAAATGTTCAGAAGGAGAATTATGAATATAATTGTAATTTATAAAAGTTATGTCTGTCTAAAAATTAATTTTAAACATAAAAAAATTAGACTTGACTTACAGTAGCTAGTTCGATTAGGTCAGCCTTCATCATTAAAGGATAGGGGGCTTTGACTGAGGGGGCCCAAAAGCCATTGAACTTTTCTCCAGGGAAACCCTTAGGCCACAGCCCAGTTAATGGCTCTGGAAGTTAATTAAGCTAAAAATAAAACAAATTGGATTTGAGGTGCTTTCTTCCCCCTTTTTATTTACTCAGAATTTATTAAAAGATGTGTTTCTTGAAGGATGAGATTAGATCTGCGTGGGATTAGATAAAAATGGGCAAGAATTTTGCATTTTCCCTGTAGCTCTCCAGTTGCCTCTGTAAAAGTCATCTCCCAGGGCTTGGGTCCTGAGCTCATATTCTTTTGAAATTTCGAGTGGGTTCAGATATTTTTGAGATGGGTCCTTTCATCCATGTCAGAAGAACAGTTTGGTTCTTTGGTTCCTCTCCAAGTTAAGGACAGATTCTGTGAGGCCATTTTAATTTGCTTATTCTGAAACATAAACCAGTGGTTGCAAAAAATATTTTTCAGTCAATCAGTAGCCAGACATACACACAAGCCCTAGAGTTAAGATAAAATTTCTGACAGTGTTGAATCCCAAACTTTAGTGATTTATTAGTGAGTATGGTTTGCTAACATAGAGAACATTATTGGATAAACTTCTGGGAATCTGTAGACTAAGAGAGGGAAAGGAACAAGAAGAGAAAAAACAAGGGAGGCAACAGAGATCATTCCTGGAACTTCAAGATTCATCTACAAAGAAACTACTCTCATTTTTTTTTCAAATCGACATTTATTTTTTAAAATTAAAAAAAAAAGCTATCAAAATAAAATATGGTCTTATAAAAAGGAATAAATGTTCTCATCTGTCTTATTAAAGTTAACACCAAATCTGTCCATTTGTCATCATCTGGGTCTTATTTTATTGAAGAACTCCCTAGTCCTTATTGAATCTGGGTACTTTTGAAGATAGAATCAGGAAGTATTTTGATTGCATATTATTCTGAGGATTCACTAGGGAAGTGATCCTGACCCACAACTTCTCAATTCCTCTGAAGAAGGAAAAGTTAGGATTACTCATCAGGTGCTTTGAAGAGGTTTTGTAGTAAAAAAAATTCTCAGTGTGTCTTGGTTTGGTAAAAATCATTACTTGCTGCTGCCCATGAAAAAGGCAAGACTGTGGACCCTGCATTTTATTGGAAAGAGTTCTGGCTGTGAAGAAGAAAGTCAATATCAAGTCTTAGTTCTTCCATGGACCCATGGCAGAATATGTGGCTTGGAGCAATTTGTATGACCATTTCATGTTTTTCTTCACAGAGTAATTGAATACTAGGGTCTCACGGGAGTTAAACAACCTGTCATTCCAGGACTTCCAACACTTAAATTCACCCAAATGTTCGAATGTTTCTCTACCAAATCATCTGGCTCTGTTTTTTAAACATGCCTTGAGCATATTTTTTCTCTAGTTCTCACATTATTCTTCCTATTTAGAAGTCTTACCCCGTTTCTTTCATCCCATCCAAACCTTCCACAGGCCCAATAAAAATCCCACTTCTTCAAAGGAATACTTCTTTTGTGTCCTTCCAGGGCTCTTTCCCTTTCCTCTACTCTCACTGTGTACAACTCATTTGTTGCTTTTCATCAGTATGTTTATATCTTGCTTCCCCAACTAGACTATAATTTTCTTCAGTGTAGAAAGAGCATTCTATTCAATTAATTCAGCCAATAGATCGAAAACCTCTTTATAAATTGTTGATTCTGGCACTTATTGCATGTCAATTATTTTAAAAGGTAACTATGAAATAGTAAAAAATATTTGGATTAAGATACATTTGAGTGCTGGTTTTGGCCACTTCACATTAATAAGTGAAGGTATATCACAGCCAGTGTTGTCTTCTTTTAGGAAAATCATCAAATCACTTCAAACTTAGTTTGATCATCTGAAAAATGGAGATAAGAATAAATATCACCACAAATAAATTGCTATGGATATAAAATTAGATTAATAGATGTAGATATTTTATACATTTCATACGTTGTAAATTGCAACCAATTATAAGTAGGATATATATATATATATATATATATACACCAAATGTGAATCTTCCTAACCATAACTCACACAAAATAGACCACAGAAAATTTTTCTTGGTGACCATGATGATAATAATGATGATTGATGACACTATGTATTCCTTCCCAGACCAAGGAAGGAAACAACGATAATGGGAGCCTCCCAAACTGCCCACTGACTTCTTTGGGGAAAACAACCACCCTGTCTTATCATATATATATATATCTCCACAGCGTATCAGAGTGTAAGGGCCCTTTAGAGAATATCCAGGTGAACTTCTTCATGTCACTGTTATGGACAGTGATGTCCAAAAAGAAGAAAGAGCTTGTTCAAGGCTGCACAGCTGGTCAGATATAATCCCAGGAATGATGTGGATTCTGATACGGATATAGACACAAAATTAGAGATTTTTCTCGACAGATTTATACATTTAAGAACAAATTTCCACGTTAACATTCCAGCCTAATTACTAAGGCTTAGCAGAGATGTTGCCAAAGCTTACACATCCAGGAAGTAAAGGAGCCAAGGCATAAAGTCCTGTCTGCCTCTCAAGCTCCAGTGGAAATCATACTCTCAAATCATGACCTGTTCTGATATTCTCACCTTCCTCTTTCCTATAACCCCCAGGAAAATCAGACTCAACTCTTCCCCTCCTGGTCCCAGCTTCAAGTCATGGTGTGAGGATTTCTGAGGTAGGGTTGTAATAAAGTACATATTGGCCCATACCTAGGCACTGTAGTCCAGACAGGGGCATGAGACAAGCAAAAGTAACATGTCTTAGGCCTACCAACTTATTTTCCTCTACATGTATCCTTTATTGGGAAAATCACTTGATGGTTCTGTGTATAATTAAGCAAAATATTTACTATCTCAAGTTCTCAAGCCTTGAGTTCCTTATCTGTAAAATGGGGATAATAATAGTACCTACCTCATGAGATGTGTATATATTTATAGAATAAATAAAATAATACGTGTAAAATATTTATAATAGTAGCTAACACATAATAAATATTCAAAAAATTTAACTGTGTTGTTACTATACAAGCTAGACAGTCATAAAAATTATTTTTAAAATACAAATGAAGTACTCCGGCTAGGAAGACGTTGTCAGGCAGGATGCATTTTTAAAGCAAACCCAAATGTATCTTGTCTATAAGAAACTTTCAGGGCTGGTTTAGTGGTCTTTTAAATATAAATGAAGATATGTCGAATTAAAAGATATGTAAAAAATATATGACTTGCAAACACTAATAAAAAATACGAATACAGTTTTTAGAAGAAAAGAAATCCTCTAGAAAGTAATGGAGAGGGGGAGGATTTATGATGGACTTTATAAGAGAGATATCATTTTAGCTGTTACTTGAAGGATAGATATGAAATTTAGACAGCAAGAGACAGAAAAGGGGAAAAAGAAAACAATAGGGCTTGTTCTGGGAGCATCCCATATTATAGTTTGACTGGAGAAGTGTTACCATGCAGAGAAGTAGAGGGAGATGAAGCTGGGCAGGTAGGTCACTACAGGACTTTGGAGGACTTCTGAACATGGGAGTAATATGCTTAGAAGTTTTGAATATGGGAGTAATATGATTATAATTATATTTTAGAATTATTATTCTGATGGCTATGGCCAGGAGTTAGGAAAAGTCAGTTGCAATGACCCAAGGAAGAGGTAAAGAACATCTGAATTAAGGCAAGGTCAATGTGGATGTAGTGAGAGATTCAAGAGATGATATGATGATGCAAAGGTAGAATCTATAGAATTTAGTAACTGAAAAAAACTGGGATAAGGTGATAGATGAATATATGATTCTATGTTTTTCAGCCTGAGATGGAGATAAGGGTGACAGTACCATTAACAAATACAGAGACAGCTAGAATAGGAAAAGGTTTAGGAGGAGAATATGTTTCAGTCCTATTCGATTCCATCTTGCTTTAATGAATACATTCTAGAGGAACTTTAAAGGCTATTCAATCTAACTCTGCCATATGATAGTTTAAATCTTCTCTGTAATGTTTTCTCCAAGTAGCTGCTCTGCTACTGCTCTCATGCCTTCAGTCACAGGAAACTCAGTACTTCTAAGAGCAGCCTATTTCCCCTTTGGTAGTGTTAGTAGCTCTTATTTCCCTTAAGCTGAAATCTATTTCCCTATAGCTTCTTACATGGCTTTTGTAATCACAGAGACTAATACAATGTTGTTCATTCTTAAGAAGGAAGCTTTTTAAATATTTTAAGGCATCCATGGTATCTTTAATCCAATAATGTGTTTGAGAGTGGATGGGTGTCTTCCTCCCAGTCCTTGGAGAAGAGTATACAAGGCCTCAGATCTTAGAAACACCTTCCACTTTTGGAAAAGTGCATAAACATTCAACTCAACAAATACTGTGCCTTGCACTGGAGACCCAGAGATGAACAGTCCACTGAAATAAAAAAGCTCTTTGTCTAATAGGAAAGGCAAGCATTAATTGAATAAATAACAATGCAGAACATTAACCACAAAGACAAGCATAGGTATACAATTCATAAATACATCTATGGTGGGAGGAGGGGGCATTAGGTAAGGAAAATATTTTCAGAAGAAATGAGATGTATGTGAAAGTTTAAAAAATTAAAGAAAGTCTAGGGGTTGGCAAGCAGACTATGGGACTAAAAACACTTTAGAAAGAGTACAGTGTTTACTAAGCTTAAAGGAAATAAAATAGTCAAGGATAACTTTAGTATTTCCAGCTAGAGTGGCTACATAAATGATAATGTCATTAACCAAGACGGGAATAAAGGAATAGCAGGTCTGACAGGTGGGGATTGGAGGTAAATGAGTTCCATTTCAAACATTTTAAGTCTGAAGGGCACACAAAAATAAGGATCACTATATATGAAAAACACATAAATTGTGTTTGTGTGTGTGTGTGTGTGTGTGTGTGTGTGTGTGTGTGAGTAACTGCTGTCCAACACTACATGATCCCCGTCTGTAATGTGTGCTCAAACAACTTCAGGATCTATACCTTATAGCCACACTTCCTAAAATGTAATCAGTGGATTATCTTAGAATCACTAAGTCACTTCTTAAAATAGAGCTCTAGGCACCAACATTATGAAATATTTTGATAAACACTGTTTTAAAGGCTAAGGTTTATAAAAACCTTTGGCAAGCCACTTCCATAGTTACCAACAGAATAAACTCAAAGAGCATCAGAACTGGAATAAACCTTTGGGATTAGAGTAGCATAACCCTAAAAGTTTCAATTTCTCTCTCTACATATAAGCATGAATAAATTATACATATATAAATATAAAAAATACATGTTTTACTCCATTTCAATATCAAAAATATGCCTTGAAAATGGCTCAGTGTGTGTGTGTGTGTGTGTGTTTACATTAGGCAATTATCATTGGTGTCACTCAGTTTACAAACACACACTACCTTGCATTGCACACACATTGTGAAACCAGGCTTCTTTAAATAATCAAATTTGCACCCCACAATGGGCACAGGCTCAAGCCAGAGATGGAATTTTCTGCATTTGGCTGTTCCAACAATTGAATACTGCAATATCTGATTACAGCATTTCTAAAGTATATTTAAACTATGCTGATATGAATTTCAATAAAGAAACCCAAAAAGTCTCAAGACACCAAACCTTGTTCATTTTCTCTCCTTACCCAGGACAAGATTTTAGTGAGTCTAGTACTATTTGAATAATTACCCAATTTCAAAACAATCCACAAATGACATATAACAATTTTAAATATGTATGTAAAAAAATAAACACTGCAAAATATGTGAAGCAACATTTAATAGAACTGAAAGGAGAAATAGGCAAACATTATGGTTGGAGACTTCAATACTCTTTTCTTACCAATTGACAAAACAACTAAAGAGAAAATCAGCAAAGATATAGAATTCAACCTTATCAACTAACAGGTTGATCTAATCAATATTTATATAAACTCCAACTGATTAACAACAGAATACACATTTTTTACAAAACTCCAGAGAATGTATATCAAGATAGACCATATCCTGGGTCAAAAATAAACCTAAATAAGTTATAAATAACTGAGATCATAGCAATTGTATTCTCTCATCACAATGGAATCAAACTAAAAATCAGTAAGATAAAGATGACATAAAAATCTCGAAACATTTAGTTACAAACAAACAAACTACTAAATAATACATGGGTCAAAAAGGCAGTCTTAAGGGAAGTTAAATAATACACTTAACTGAATTTAAATTAAAATATTTTAGGCTAAAACGTATGGGACACATCCAAAGCAGTGTTGAGAAGAAATTTTATTGTGCGAAATGTATTTATGAGAAAAGAGGAAAAGTCTCAAATCCATAACCTAAGTTCCCACCTCAAAAATTTATTAACAAAGGAGAAAATATATAAACATCAAGCAAACAGAAGGTAGGAGATAATGAAGATAAGAGTAAAATTCACAAGATTTTAAGCATAAAAAACAATAAAAAAATAAATAAAAAAAGAGCTAGGTCTTTAAAAGGGTAAATACAAAATGACAAATCCCTGCAAGACAAATGAAGACACAAATTACCAATATCAGGAATTTAAAATAGTATATAACTACAGATCCTGCAGACATCAAAAGGATAATAAGGGCATATTACAAACAACTCTACACACATAAATTTGGGAATTTTGGTGATAGACTGGTTTAATATTAGAAAAATTAATCAATGTTATTCACCATATTAATAGAAAAAGAAGAAAAATCACACATGATCATATTAAATTACACAGAAAAAGCATTTGACAAAATTCTGAAGTCACTCATGATAAAAATTCTCAAAAAAGTAGGAATAGAAGGGAACTTACTTAGGTTAATTAAGCATCTACAGAAAATCTATAGCTAACATCTTAATAGTGAAAGATAATGCTTTCCACTTAGGGAATGAACTAAGGATGTATGCTCTTCTCACTCTTATTCAACATAGTGTTGGAAATTCTACTCAGTCAAAAAAAAAGTAAGAAAAGTAAATAAATGGTATGCAGATTGGAAAGGAAGATACAAAACTGTCCTTATTTGCAGATGACATGATAGGCTACATAGAAAATTCCAAGGAATCTATAAAAAGAATTAATACTTGAGTTCAGCAAGGTCTCAGGATGTGAGAACAATGTAAAAATCAATTGCACCCCTATGGATGCATGCACACTGAAATTAAAAATATAATACCATTTACAGTCACCCAAAACTTAAAACAATTAGGTACAAAAAAATAAAACATATTTAAAACTACAAAAATCTCATGACAGAAATTGAAGATGATTTAAATGAATGAAGAGACATGCCATATTCATTTATTGTAAGACTTAACAGTGAAGAAGTAAATTCTCACCAAATTAATCTATAGGCTTATTGCAATTCCTATAAAAATTTCAGCAAGTCTTTTATAGATATAAAGATAATTCTGAAACTTATATGGAAAGCTAAAGGAACTAGAATTGCTAGAATAATTTGAAAGAAAATACAGTGAGAGGTATCAGTGTACCCAATTTCAAAACTTATATTCAAGTATGTCTTCTTTGGGACATATGAATGTCTATTCATTCCCATTTCTTAATGGGATTATTTGCTTGTTTGGGTGATTATTCAGCCATCAAAACAGAATGAAATCTTGGGGCGCCTGGGTGGCTCAGTTGGTTAAATGTCTGACTCTTGGTTTTTGGCACAGGTCATGATTTCCTGGTTAGTGAGTTTAAGCCCCATGTTGGGCAGTGTGGAGCCTCCTTGAGATTCTCTCTTTCCCTCTCTCTCTCTACCTGTCCCCCGCCCACACTCTTTCTCTTTCAAAAATAAATAAACATTCAAAAAAGAGTAAAATCTTGCCATTTGTAATGATATGGATGAACTACAGTATTTTCCTCAGTATTATGCTAATCAAAATAAGTCAGAGAAAAGACAAATAACATATGATTTCACTCATATGTGGAATTTAAGAAACAAAACAGATGAATATAGGGGAAGGGGAAAAAATAGAGAGGGAGGCAAATCATAAGAGACTATTAACTATAGAAAACAAACTGAGGGTTGCTGGAGGAGAGGTGAACAGGGGATGGCCTAAATGGGTGGTGAGTATTAAGGAGGGCACTTGTTACAATAAACACTGTGTGTTATATGTAAGTGATGAATCACTAAATTCTACCCCTGAAACCAATATTACAATATATGTTAACCAACTAGAATTTAAATAAAAGCTTGAAACAAAAATAAACATATTAAATATGTATTTCTGAACAAAAATAAAAATACAGAGGCCTTAAAATAATTTGTGTTCTTGCTAAATAATCACTACTTATGCTTTAGATAATACGATTGGAGAAATTGAATAAATACTGCTTTAACTTCTATATCTATCTATCTATCTATCTATCTATAGCTACTGAAATCAAGACTGTGGTATTGACATGGGGAATAGATAGATCATTGAAATAGAGTAGAGAATGCATAAATATAGCCAATTGATTTTTCACACAGGTACAAAAGCAATTCAATGAAAAAAATATAACATTGTCAATTCATGATGCTGGAAAAATTGGACATCAATAGCCCTAAGAAGAACCATAACCAGAACCTCACATCTTATACAATGACTTCAAAAAGGACCACAAACTAAAATATAAAACGTAAAACTATAAAACTCTTGGAAGATAACACAGAAGAAAATCTTTGAGACTTAGGGCGTGTTGAAGTTATGAACATGATATAAGAGCATACTCCACCAAAAAATTAAGAAATTAGGTGTCATCACAATTTAAAAAAATAACACGAAAATTTTGTTGCCTTAAAGACTCCTATGAAGAGTATGAAGTCAAACTACAGACTAAGAGAAAATATTTGAAAGCCACTTGTTTGACAAAAGTCTCATATCTGGAATATATAAAGAACTTTCAAAAACTCTAGAGTAACAAAACAAACAATCCACATAGAAGATAGGCATAAGACATGAGCTGACATTTCACCAAAGATGTCAAATCCATGAAAATTTTTTCAACATCAATAGCCATTAGGGAAATGCAACTTAATATCAACGTTAGATATCAATACAGACCTGTCAGAATGACTAAAAAAATAGTGACAACATTAAATACTAGTGAGGATGCAGAAAAACTGGATGACTCACATTGCTGGTGAAAAATTAAAATGGTAGAAACACAACTACCACATGGCCCAGCAATTTCTCTCTTGGTCATTAATCTTAGAGAAATGGAAATTTATGCTCACAGAAAATTTTTACACAAATGTTTATAGTAGCATTACTAAAAATAGTAAAATGTAAACAATATAAATGCCCTAATCCAAATGTCTTATAAATTAGTAAACACACCCTGGTGCATCCATACCATAAAATACTACTGAGCAATACAAGTTAATAAACTATTGATACATGCAGCAACCTGGATGAATCTTCAGAGAATTATGCTGAGTTAAACAAGCCATTCTCTAAAGGTTACATAATGTATAATTTCATATGTAATATTCTTGAAATCACAAAATTATAGAAATGGAGAACATGTTAGTGGCAACCAGGTGTTAAGAAGGGCGTGGGAACTACAGGGAAGTGGGTGTGTTTATAAAAGGGTAATATGATTGATCCTTGTGGTAACGTTCTGTATCTTGACTATATCAGGTCATTATCTTATTTGCGACATATTAGTTGTGCAAGGTGTTATTATTGAGGAATCAGCATAGAGATTATACAGGATCTCTCTGTATTATTTATTATAATTCATTGTGAATCCAAAATTATCTCAAAATAAATCATACAATTATAAAGAAGAGATATAAGCATATTATTTCCATCCTAAAAACCCTTTGATAGTTGTCTAGTAGCTTTGTATATTACAAAGTTCTTCAAGATCCAACTCTTGCTCAATTATCTCTCTAGTCCCACTTCCCACCACTGCCTCCCCATTTCCTCTTTCCTCCCCTCCTCAACACCATTAAATGTTCAGAGCAGCAAACCTATATATATATTTTTATATTTTTTTGTCAAACTTTTAAAAAGGCATGACTTAGCACTGTTGTGAAAATTAAAGATGTTCCTACTTCATTAAGTTAGAGGCAGCCATATGTTGGGGATCAGAGCTAGGTAGACAGAGAAAGAGCTATATTTTCATCAGTAATTAGGCCTTCATTGATTCTTTCCTGGACCATGGCAATATTTTCCTTACTGTTCTCAAATACTGGAAATTTTATCTTCTGAATTTTTTTTCTCATCACCATTCGTGACTGAGCGCCTAATCCCTTCAACCTCTATTATAACTGTATTATTTTATGGCAGTCTACCCTACTATATTATAAACTGCTTGTGGACAGAAATATGTCTATTTTATCAGTCTGATCATGACACAACACAAGGCCTGGCACAGAGTAGGTGCTCAGGAAGTGTTTAGTGAACTGAACAAAATTTGCTGAGCCCCTCAACTAAGTCCTCCCCCTTCCCCCAGCTTCCTTTGACTCTCAGAAGTAAAGGGCTTAAATGTCACTCTATGGATCTAGATGAGTGGAAAACAACCTGTTCAACCCATAAAAGTGCTTAGATAATTATTCTGTAGCCAAATCAGCTGCTTATTAATGTGCTATGGATTTAAGACAGGGTAGGCAGGCAGAACTATCACTCAGAGCTCCTGACATGAAGAAGACTGAGATAAAGCTATGGGTGCACTAGGCCCTTCCCCTCCCTTTTGGTAACCACAATGGGCTGTGTCATTTTCTGCTTTGGGTTTGAATTTCTATTCCTTCATTTGAGGAGCACTTTAATGCTTGGCCCCTTATTTATTATTTAGTTCTTCTTTGATTTTTAGAAACATGTCTTCAGTCTTAAATGCTTGAGGGCAGAAGTCCAAAAAAAGTATCAATAAAGATATTTAAAATAATGGACAGAAAACATAATAAATGAGAAAAAGAAGAAATGTAATCTAGCCACTTCGTGTGTTGCACCTTTTTGCCAACAAATTCAAAACTGTTTTTGGGATTCTTTGGCATACAGGCATTGAGCTCCTCCTGTTTACAGAGTCTATGAGGGGCTTTTGGTGTAGTTGACAAAAATTACTGCAGGCACACAGAAGGAATAATTCAATAACCAGTTGTACATTGTGGTCTTTAATGACCTAGCCTCCCTACATAAATTAATTAATAATTTATTTTCTCAAAGCTGGGAGTGACAGTGGAATATGATTCCCAGCTATCAACTTCCATCAGGAGTTGTCTCATTTGAAAAGAGATACCTTGCTCAAGGTTGTGCCTCCTTTCCAGAGCAAAGGCAGAGAGATATGCCTCCAGTGAGCAATAAATATGGGAATATGAAGGCTTGGACAATTTGAGGCAACTCTGAAGGATCATTACAATTTCAGAATTCCCTGTATGGTGAACTGAGGCCTCTTGATACTGTATTATGAGCCATTGCCCAATTCTACTTACTATGCCAAATTCTACTTACTTCCTTTCATTTACATAGGTATTGATCTCAAGGGCACTCACAATATTTCTCCTGCATGCTAATCTCTGTCTCTGATTTCCAAGGAACCCAATATCTGACAATTTTCTTCAGGGTTCCCAGAGTGTATCTTGAACATATTGGGCTCATCTGCTAGGCTGCGAGATTCCCATAGGCAATGACTTTGGGGTTTTAGCTACATCTAGCCCAATGTCTGGCAGGTACATAACATATGTTCAGGAAATGTTGGTAGAATTTAATTTAATAGCTCTAGTAAAGAAATAAATGACAGGGAAAAGAGTTCTAAGAAATTCTGTGATTCAGAAAATGGTAAACTCTCTCTCATATCTATATCTATCATAAATTTTAGTTAAGCAATCCTAAAACATACTGTTATCCCGATTTTTCAAATGTGAAAACTAAGATTCAGTATGATTAGGTACCTTTGCCCAAGTTCCCCTAGTTAGTAAGTGGCAGGGCCCAGATTTAAAGTGAGGTGCGCATGACATTTAAACTGACTCCAAAGCCTGTCTTTTACATAGACCCAAAGGGATGGCTTTACAAGAAAAATGTGTTTGGAGTTCATGTCTTTTCCCTCCCAATTGCTTGCAATTATCTTTTTTCATTCCTTGCCAAATTTTAAATGAGAATATTCTTGTGGATCCATCTGAAAGGGAGTACTAAGCTGTAAGACTTTTTAAATGTACCAAAGAATAGTGTAAAAGGCATTATTTTTTTTTATCTTTGTATTGATAGGTCATTTTACTTCCAATCAGTTTGGATTAAGTCTACAGTCAACAAGATGAGTACTGAGTAATGTACAGAATTGATGACTCATTATATTGTGCACCTGAAACCAATATAACACTGTATGTTATTTATACTTGAATAAGAATAACCTAAACACAGAGCACAGAAAAGAGTATAAAACATATGTGTAAAATGTAACCTGTTTGTACAGTGAATAACTATGTAATAACCACTGAAGTCAAGAAATGAAATATTAATGTATTCTTAGACTTACCCAGTGTATCCCAAGCCAATCCTAATACCTGCCTCTGTTCCAGTGGTAACCAGAGCTTGTATTTTACAGCAATGATTTATATGTTTTTAATTGTAGTGATACATTTGTGTATGCATCCCTAAACAATTTAGAGCAGGACTGGCAAACTATGGCTTCTAGGCCCAATGCAGCTCACAGCTTTTTTTATAAATAGAGTTTTATGGGGCACATTCATGTACATTCATTTATTTGTTTATTCATTTATGCACAAAGCATAATGCACAAAGCATTTATGCACAAAGCAGCATAGTTGAAAAGCTGCAAGAGACCACGTATGGCCTGAAAAGTTTAAAATGTTTACCAAATGGCCCTTTACAGAAAAAGTTTGCCATTCTCTGGTGTACATTAGTTTTTTTTTCTTTTTTAAAGGAATCATAAAATAAGCACTCTTTTGTGACTTGCTTTTTCTCCCCTCAATATTATATTTGTAAGATTCATCCACAATGAATTTTCTTAATTTCTAAGTATCAAATACTAATAACATACATAGAGAGCAGCAATGAATATCATACTCCTATTTTAACTTATTTTATTAAATTGTTTTATATGTTTTGATTTTAAAAATATGTACACTCTAGACAATATGAAAAAAATTAAAAATGGAAATAAGAAAAATAATTTTCCCACAAATGCATTGCCCTCCTTTCCATCAGATAAAGGCAGCAACCTATGATGTATATTTGCAAAATCTCATTTTTTTTAAGATGCCAGTGTTTTTATTTTTTTCATGTAGTTATTTAACATACAGTGTTCTATTAGTTAAAGATGTATTATATAGTGATTATACAACCCAATACATCATCCAGTTTTCATCACCATAAGTGCACTCCTTAAATGCATCACCTGTTTCACCCATCTCCTTACACACTTCACCTCTGGTAACATCAGTTTGTTCTCTACAGTTGAGTATGCTTCTTGGTTTGACTCTTTTTTTATTTTCCCTTTGCTCTTTTTTTTCTTAAATTCCACATATGAGTGAAATTATATGGTATTTATCTTTCTCTGACATTTAAATTAGCATTATATACTCTAGCTCCATTTATGTCCATGAAAATGGCAAGATTTCATTTTTTATGGGTGAATAATATTCTGTTATATCATCTATATCTATCTATCTATCTATCTATCATCTATATCTGTATCTATCTATCTATCTATCTATCTACTACTTATTCATTATCTATTAATTAATCGATAGATGTTTGGGCTTCTTTTATATTTGGCTCTTGCAAATAATGCTGTTATAAAAATATGGGTGCATGTATCCCTTTGAACTAATCTTCTCATACTCTATGGGTGAATATACAATAGTGTGATTGCTGGGTCATAGGGAGTTCTATTTATAACCTTTTGAAGAACTTCCTTATTGTTTTCCAGAGTGGCTACACCACTATGCATTACAACCAATAGGGTATGTGTTCCTTTTTCTCTGCACCCTCACAAACATGGGTTATATCTTGTATTGTTGATTTTAGCTATTCTGAAAGGTGTGAGGTTATATCTCATTGTAATTATGATTTGCATTTCCCTGAGGTTAAGTGATGATGAACATCTTTCATGTATCTGTTGGCTATCTGTATGGCTTCTTTGGGAAAATATCTATTCATGTCTTCTGCCCATTTTTAGACTATTTGATTTTTGGTTGTTGAGTTTTATAAGTTTTTTTAAATAAAATTTGAATACTAATGTTTTATGAGAGATATAATTTGCAAATATCTTCTTCTATTCCATAGGTTGCCTTTTAGATTTGTTGATTGCTTCTTTCACTGTACAGAAGCATTTTTATTTTGATGCAGTCCCAATAGTTTATCTTTATGCTTTTGTTTCCCTTGCTTCAGGAGACATATCAAAACAAAAGTTGCTATGGCTGATGTCAAAGAGGATGCTGCCTGTGTGCGTTTCTATGATTTTTATGGATTCAGGCCTCACATTCAGGCCTTTAATCCATTTTGAATTTATGTTTGTGTATGGTGTTAGAAAGTGGCCCAGTTTCATTCTTTTGCATGTTGCTCTCCAATTTTCCCAATGTTATTTGTTGAAGACTGTTTTTTTCCCATTAGATATTCTTTCCTGCCTTGCAAAGATTAATTGATCATATAATTGTGGGTTTATTTCTGGGTCCTCTTCTGTTCTATTGATACATGTGTCAATTTTTAGGTTAGTACAATACTGTTTTGATCACTACAGGTTTGTAATATAATTTTAAATCCAGAATTGTGATGCCTCCAGCTTTGCTTTTCTATTTCAAGATTGCTTTGGCTATTTGGGGTATTTTGTGGTATCGGACAAATTTTAAGAATGTTTGTTCTAGCTCTGTGAAAAATGTGGTTGGTATTTTGATAAGGATTATGTTAAATGTGTAGACTACTTTGGGTAGTATAGACAGTTTAACAATATGTGTTATTCCAAACCATGAGGTTGGGATGTCTTTCCAATTGTTTTGAAACATCTTCAATTTCTTTTGTTTATGTTTTATACTTTGTAGAGTACAGATGTTTCACATCTTTGGTTAAGTTTATTGCTAGGTATTATATTATTTTTGGTTCCATTGTAAATGAGATTGTTTTCTTAATTTTTCTTTGTGCCATATCATTGTTAGTGTATAGAAATGCAACATATTTCTGTACGTTGATTTTGTATCCTACAACTTTACTGAATTCATTTACTGAATTCATTGTTTGTATTTCTGCGACATTTGTTGTTATTTATCCTAATTTGTTATTTTATATATTTGTTTCCTTTCTCTTTTTTTTCTTCATAAGTCTGGGTAAAGATTTTTTCAATTTTATTCATTTTTTCAAAGAGCCACTTGCTTTGATTGACTTGTTATACTTTTTGTAGTTTTTATATCATATTTTCTGCTCTAGTCTTTATTATTTCCTTCCTTCTGCTGGTTTTAAGTTTTGTTTGTTGTTCTTTTTTCAGCTATTTTAAAATTTTTAAACATTTATTTATTTTTGAGAGACAGAGAAACAGAAACAGGGGACAGAGAGAGATACACACAGAATCTGAAGTGGGCCCCAGGCTCTGAGCTGTCAGTACAGAGCCTGACATGGGGCTTGAGTTCACTGGACCTTAGATAAAGTAGGATGCTTAACCTATTGAGCCACCCAGGTGCCCCTTCCGGCTGTTTTGGATGTAAGGTTAGGTTGTTTATTTGAGATTTTTCTTACTGCTAGAGGTAGGCATTTATTGCTGTAAACTTCCCTCTGACAGCCACTTTTGCTGCATCTGAAAGGTTTTGAACGATTGTGTTTTCATTTTCATTTGCATCCATGTACTTTTCTATTTATTCTTTGAGTCTGGTGGACCCATTCATTGTTTAGTAGCATTTTGTTTAACTTCCACATATTTGTGGTCTTTCCAGATTGTGGGAAATAAACATAGGAATTCCCTGAACCTGCACTGATGGGTTAACAAGGCATAAAGAATTACAAATCCATAGGATGCTCACACCCAAGTTTGGGTAAACAAGATTAGGTAAATAAATATAGAGAGGGCAGGGCAAAGGCCCCAATAATGAGAGGACAGGACCTAGGTCCCAGTATACAGAGGGCAGGGCAAAGGCCCCTATACAAAGGTATATGAGGTTAGGTATTCAGGGCGAAAATGCCCCCCAATTTATTACTATAGCAGAAAGCTGCTTTCACAGGAAGGAAGAACAAAATTAAATAAACAGGTAAATAGGGCTATAGACTCCTGTGGGGTAAAGTTGCCTAGAGTGGAGCTAGTTAACAAAATAAAGGTGCCTTGTTAACCCTGAGGTTGCAGGTTCTATCTGTCTTATCCCCTAGGCTGGCTAAGATAAGCAGACACCGGGCCTCATGTCTGCCATTAAAATCATTGGCCTGGCGCCAGAATTTTAGTTTATATTGACCCAAACCCCTAACACTGTAAATCTTCAAAACCCCCTTTCCATCACGCCCATGAGTTAATGTTCACAGATTCATTGTCTCTTTGTGCATGCCCATCACATTTGTAAGCCTTCTGATCTTAATAAATATGGAGCAAGGACCCTTATTCAGGGATCTTGTCTTTTTCTGGACATTAGCCATTTCTTGCATTTTAATCCTGCATCCACTCTCTTGCTGGACAAGAGAGAACTTTAGACTCAGAGTCTATGACACCAGATTTTTTCTTATGGTTGACTTCTATCTTCATAGCATTGTGAGTAGGAAAGATGCATGGTATGACTTTGACCTTAAATTTGTTGGGGCTTGTTTTGTGACCTATTATGTGATCTATTCTGGATAATGTTCCAATGCTCTTGAGAAAAATGTGTATTCTGCTGTTTTAGGATGGAATCTTCTGAATATATCTGTTAAGTCCATCTGATCCAGTGTGTCATTGAAAGCCATTATTTTCTTATTTATTTTCTGTTTAGATGACCTGTCCATAGATGTAAGTGGCATATTAAAATTCCCTACTATTATTATATTATTATCAATTAGTTCTTTTTTCTAATTAGTTTCCTGATATTTGTTATTAATTGTTTATATATTTGGGTGGTCTCATGTTGGATAAATAAATATTTACAATTCCTATATCTTCTGTTGGATTTTCCCCTTTATTATTATATATGTTCTTCTTTCTCTCTTGTTACAGTCTTTTTTAATTTTAATTTGTTGAAAAACAAATAAAGTTAATTTGCTTGATATAACTGAAGTATTGCTACCCTAGCTTTCTTTTGATATCCATTTGCATGATAGATATTTTTCCATCCCCTAGTTTCAATTGGCATATATCTCTAGGTCTAAAATGTGTCTCTTATAAGCAGCATATTGATGGGTATTGTATTTTAATCAAGTTTGTCACTTTATGTGTTTTGATTGGGCATTTAGTCCATTTACATTCAAAATAATTATAGATAGATATGTATTTATTGCTATTTTATTGCCTGTGTTGTGGTCGTTTCTGAAGTTATTCTCTGATCCATTATTGCCTTTCTCTTTCATGGATTGCTGGTTTTCTTTGGTGATATATATGGATTTCTTTCTATTTATTCTTTGCACATTTATTAGTGGTTTTTCATATATGGTTGCCATTAGGTTTGCATATAATCTCTTCTTCATGTAGAAGTCTACATTATGTTTATCATCATTTAAGTTTGAACCTATTGTTTATTTCTCTCCTCACCACATTTTAGATACAGGCTGTCATACTTTACATCCTTTTATTTTGTGAGTTATTGGACTGATTTTTTTCCAGAAATATTCACTTTTCTTCTACTACTTTTGTGTTACCTATGATCATGTCACATTTGTCTCTCATTTCCAATCAGAGTACCCTTTAATATTTCTTGCAAAGCTGGTTTAGTAGTCATGAATTAATTTGTTTTTATTTGTCTGAGAAATTCTTTATCTCTCATTCTATTCTGGATGGTAGCTTTGCTGGAGAGAGTATTATTGGGTGCAGACTTTTCTCATTGAGCACATTGAGTATATCATGCCACTCCTTTCTGGCATTTAAAGTTTCTCCTGAGAAATATCCTTGTAGCCTTATGGATTTTCCTTAATATGTTACTATCTTCTTTTTTTTCTTGCTGTTTAAAATTTTTCCTTTATCATTATATTTTTCCAACTCAATTACAATATTTCCTGGTGTAGATTTGCTTCTGTTGATTTTGTTGGGGGTCCTCTGTGCATCCTGGATCCAGATATCTGTTTATTTCCACAGATTAGGGAATTTGGGGGCTATTATTTCTTCAAATAAATATTTTTATTATTGTTTTAATTACTTCTTCAAATAAATATTTTATCTGTCTTCTTCTTCTGGGACTCCTCTAATATGAATGTGATTACATTTTTTAATTAAAATAATTTTTTTACATTTATTTATTTTTGATAGAGAGAGACAGAGGAGGAGGGGCAGAGAGAGGAGACACAGAATCCTAAGCAGGCTCCAGGCTCTGAGCTGTCAGCACAGAGCCCAACGTGGGGCTCGAATTCACAAACCACGATATCATGACCTAAGCCGAAATCGGACGCTCAACTGACAGAACCACCCAGGTGCCCCATGATTACATTTCATGGAGTCACTGAGTTCCCTATGTTTATTCTCATTTTGCATAATTCTTTTTCCTCTTTTGTTCACCTTGATTACTTTCCATTTCTGTCTTCTAGGTCATTTCTTCTTTCCTGTGTTTCTTCCAGTCTGCTGCTCATTTCATCATGCATGTTTCCCATTTAATTTATTTAGCCCTTTATCTCTGCTATGTTATTCCTTATCCCTTTGTTAAGGGTATCACTCATGTCTTCCACTATTTTGTCAAGTCCAGTGAGAATCCTTATGATCATTCCTTTTAATAGTCCATCAGGCAGTATCTTATATATGTTGCACTTAGCTCTCTGGCCGTGGCCTTGTCCTGTTCTTCCAGTTGTGATAAATTTATCTGTCTTCTCATTTTCTCTAAGTTTCTTTGCCTGTTTCAACTTGTTTTAATAGTCAGCTATGTCTCCCTTTCTTGAGGGTAATGGCTTTATAAAGAAGAGGTCCTGTACTGCCCTGCCATGTATTGCCACTGCTCCCCAGCACCTGGCACTTAAGGGATTATCTCTTTTGGGTTTCCTGTTGGTCCCTGGCCTGTTTGTGATGTGTTTTAACTAGGTTTGCTCTTATCTAGTTGTGAAATGAGAACAGTCACCACTGCCACCAGAACAAAGGCTCTGCAAAACTCCTGAGTGGGCAGACATAGTGTAATTAGGGGTTTGGGCTGGTCTTTGAGAGGAAGCCCACCTTGCTGGAACTAAGGCAAAGGAGACTGGGAACTGTGGTTCCACCAGAGTGCAGCAGAGGCAAGGCTTGGTGTAAGCAAGTTAGGTAGTGTCAGTGCTGAGCTTGTTCCAGCAGGTGGCCCTGTGCTTATGCTGATGTACTGAGGAAGGAAATGGCACTGGCCAGTTTGTTCCTGAAGGGGTCTGTCTGTGAATGCTGCCCCTCTGGGATGTACTCCAAAATGAACAAATAATCTCCCACTGTGTTCCCCGGGTGTTCTTCAGATTGCTGTTTCCATGCTGTATGCCCTTGGGTTGTTTGCCTACCTCCTCTTCATGAGAAGTGAAATTCCCTCCAGGGTCTATCCCAGCCAAGCCTGCTGTCCTTTAAAACTCCAGACTTTAAGCCCCACAGTTGTGAGAAATCAAGAAATTTAGCTTCTCACTTTTCAAGCCAGTTGCTACCGAGATTCATTTTTCCCATGTACTCCCCTGTGTGTTAGTCTGTCACTCCTTTTCCACTACTGTGGCTCCCTTGCCACTGCTGAGGCCATGATCTGTTTGATTCTCAAACCACATTTCCACACATTATCCCTTTTTTGATGTGGCCTCTTGTCTACATTAGTTGCACAGTTTTTTTCTGCAGTCTTCAGGTGAATTTGTTAGGTATTTAGGATGTTAATAGTTTTTCAGTTGTGTTCGTGGGGCAAGGCAAGCCTAGGGTCCTCTATTCTGCCTCCATCTTCCCCTATCCTCTAAAAACCCTTGATTTTTACCACGTTAAAATTAATACCAGCTCTTTTGAAGAATTAGAGGGGAAAAAAAACAAAATGGAAAAAAAATAACCTAAAATCTACCAAATAAGCCATTATTAATATTTTGGTAACTCTCTTTTCATTTATATTCTCTCCATCTCTTAAATCTATTTGAAATTGCACAAATGCTTTACATGTCAAAATCTGGATGATGTAGACAAAGGAATACTCTGAGGAAAATGTTCAGCTTTAACTGTATTAGATAAAAAAGGAAAATGTACAATATATAAACTTAACTTTTAACTTAGAATGCTGAAATATAATTGCAAAACTAATATTTATTTTCCAATTATATGTGTGTGCAATCTTTAGATACCAATCCCTCCTTTCAATATATTGTAGTTTTTTATCCTTCTGAGATATTTATATCATGACCTTCCCTATGTCTTTGCATAAGTTTATTGTTCATTGCATCTTTAGCAGTTTGGCTTGCCGATTACAAAACAATGTCATTAGGTAAATAGACAATCATATCTGTCACAGTTTCATTTTTCTTTTTTTTAATCTTTTTTCTTTTTTTCTTAATTCCTTTTATCTATTTTGTCACAACCTAGTACCTTTCATCTTCATTTTCATTCTCCTCATTGGTATGTTATTGTTTATTCTTCTGACTTCCTTTTTGCATGTTTACTGTGGATGCCAGCATTTCTTAACCTTTTCTTCTTGATTGTTTTCAGTGGAATATTTTCAGAGATAATTTTTTTCTTTGAATCACTGAATACTCTGCTTTTACAGGCTTCATATTACTTTTCTCTGTTTACTCATGTTAAAAAAAATTACATTTATAAGTGTATTTATTTTGATGGAAAGAGAGAGAGTATGAGCAGGGGAGGAGCAGAGGAAGAGGAAGACAGAGAGAGAATCCCAAGCAGGCTCTGCACTGTCATCATAGAGCCTAACATGTGAATCTATCCCATAAACCGTGAGATCATGTCCTGAGCCAAAATCAAGAGCCAAATGCTTAACTTATTGGGCTACTCAGGCACCCCTCTTTAAACAAATTTCTTTAAACAAGGTAAGGGGACTTTATATTCCATAAATGTTTTAAAAAGAAAACAACACAAAACAAAAATCTACTTGTGCAGCTTTTCCTTCATGCTACTGTTATTGCTTGTGTGTGTGTGTGTATGTGTGTGTGTTTCTGTTCTTTTTTTAAAATAAAATTTATTGTCATATTGGTTTCCATACAACACCCAGTGCTCATCCCAACCAGTGCCCTCCTCAATACCCATCACCCACCCTCCCCTCCCACCCACCCCCATCTACCCTAAGTTTGTTCTCAGTTTTGAAGAGTCTCTTAGGGTTTGCCTCCTTCTCTCTCTACCCTTTTTTTTCTTCCCCTCCCCCATGGTCTTCTGTTATGTTTCTCAGGATCCACATAAGAGTGAAAACATATGGTATCTGTCTTCCTCTGTATGACTTATTTCACTTAACATAACACTCTCCAGTTCCATACACGTTGCTACAAAAGCCCAGATTTCATTCTTTCCCATTGCCACATAGTATTCCATTGTGGGTATAAACCACAAATTCTTTATCCATTCATCAGTTGATGGACATTTAGGCTCTTTCCATAATTTGGCTATTGTTGAAAGTGCTGCTATAAACATTGGGGTACAAGTGCCCCTTTGCATCAGCACTCCTATAACCCTTGGGTAGAGTCCTATCAGTGCTATTGCTGGGTCATAGGGTAGGTCTATTTTTAATTTTTGGAGGAACCTTCACACTGTTTTCCAGAGTGGCTGCACCAGTTTGCATTCCCACCAACAGTGCAAGGGTGTTCCCTTTTCTCCACATCCTCATCAGCATCTATAGTCTCCTGATTTGTTCATTTTAGCCAGTCTGGCTGGCGTGAGGTGGTATCTGAGTGTGGTTTTATTTGTATTTCCCTGATGAGGAGTGACGTTGAGCATCTTTTCATGTGCCTGTTAGCCATCCGGATATCTTCTTTAGAGAAGTGTCTATTCATGTTTTCTGCCCATTTCTTCACTGGATTATTCGCTTTTTGGGTGTGGAGTTTGGTGATTTCTTTATAGATTTTGGATACCAGGCCTTTGTCTGATATGTCATTTGAAAATATCATTTCCATTTCCATCAGTTGCCTTTTAGTTTTATAGATTGTTTCTTTTGCAGTGTAGAAGCTTTTCATCTTCATGAGGTCCCAATAGCTAATTTTTGCTTTTAATTCCCTTGCCTTTGGAGATGTGTCAAGTGAGAAATTGCTGCAGCTGAAGTCAGAGAGGTTTTTTTCCTGCCTTCTCCTCTAGGGTTTTGATGGTTTCCTATCTCACATTCAGGTGCTTTATCCATTTTGAGTTTATTTTGTGAATGGTGTAAGAAGGTGGTCTAGATTCATTCTTCTGCACGTTGCTGCCCCAGTTCTCCCAGAACCATTTGTTACAAAGACTGTCTTTTTTTCCATTGGATATTCTTTCCTGCTTTGTCAAAGATTAGTTGGACATACTTTTGTGGGTCTAGTTCTAGAGTTTCTATTCTATTCCATTGGTCTATGTGTCTGTTTTTGTGCCAATACCATGCTATCTTGATGATTACAGCTTTGGAGTAGAGGCTAATGTCTGGAATTGTGATGCCTCCCACATTGGTCTTCTTCTTCAAAATTACATTGGCTATACAGGGCTTTTGTCGTTCCATACAAATTTTAGGATTGCTTGCTCTAGCTTCAAAAAGAATGCTGGTGCAATTTTGATTGGGATTGCATTGAATGTGTACATAGCTTTGAGTAGTATTGACATTTTGACAATATTTATTCTTCCAATCCATGAGCATGGAATGTTTTTCCATTTCTTTCTATCTTCTTCAATTTCCTTCATCAGCTTTCTCTAGTTTTCAGCATACAGATCTTTTACATATTTGGTTAGCTTTATTCCTAGGTATTTTATGCTTCTTGCAATTGTGAATGGGATCAGTTTATTTGTCTTTCTGTTGCTTTATTATTAGTGTATAAGAATGCAACTGATTTCTGAATATTCATTTTGTATCCTGCGACTTTGCAGAATTCATGTATCAGTTCTAGCAGACTTTTGGTGGAGTCTATCGGATTTTCCCTGTATAGTATCATGTCATCTGCAAAAAGTGAAAGCTTGACTTCATCTTTGCCAGTTTTGATGCCTTTGATTTCCTTTTGTTGTCTGATTGCTGATGCTAGCACTGACAACACTATGTTAAGCAACAGTGGTGAGAGTGGACATCCCTGTTGTGTTCCTGATCTCAGGGGGAAAGCCCTTAGTTTTTCCACATTGAGGATGATATTAGCTGTGGGCTTTTCATAAATGGCTTTTATGATGTTTAAGTATGTTCCTTCTATCCAGACTTTGTCGAGGGTTTTTATTAAAAAAGGACGCTGAATTTTGTCAAATGCTTTTTCTGCATCGATTGGCAGGATCATATGGTTCTTATCTTTTCTTTTATTAATGTGATGTAGCACACTGATTGATTTGCTAATGTTGAACAATCCCTGCATCCCAGGAATGAATCCCACTTGATCATGGTGAATATTTCTTTTTATATGCTGTTCAATTCAATTTGTTACTATCTTAATGAGAATTTTTGCATTCATATTCATCAGGGACATTGGCCTGTAGTTCTCTTTTCTTTTACTGGGTCTCTGTCTAGTTTGGGAATCAAAGGAATGTTGGTTTCATAGAATGAGTCTGGAAGTTTTCCTTCCCTTTCTCTTTTTTGGAACAGCTTGAGAAGGATAGGTATTATTTCTACTTTAAATGTCTGGTAGAATTCCCCTGGGAAGCCATCTGGTCCTGGACTCTTATTTGTTGGGAGATTTTTGATAACTGATTCAATTTCTTCGCTGGTTATATGTATGTTTAAGCTTTCTATTTCTTCATGTTTGAGTTTTGGAGTGTGTGGGTGTTTAGGAATTTGTCCATTTCTTCAAGGCCATCCAGCTTGTTGGCATATAAGTTTTCATAGTATTCCCTGATCATTGCTTGTATTTCTGAGGGATTGGTTGTAATCATTCCATTTTCATTCATGATTTTATCTATTTGGGTCATCTCCTTTTCTTTTTTGAGACTCTTAGCTAGAGGTTTATCAATTTTGTTTATTTATTTTAAAAAACAACTCTTGGTTTCATTGATCTGCTTTCAGTTTTTTAGATTCTATATTGTTTATTTCTGGTCTTATCTTTATCATTTCTCTTCTTCTGCTGGGTTTGAATGGCTTTGCTGTTCTGCTTCTATTTCCTTTAGGTGTGCTGTTAGATTTTGTATTTGGGATTTTTTTTTTTTGTTTTTTGAGATAGCCCTCGACTGCAATGTATTTTCCTCTCAGGACTGCCTTCGATGCATCCCAAAGCGTTTGGATTGTTGTATTTTCATTTTCATTTGTTTCCAAATATTTCTTAACTTCACATCTAATTGCTTGGTTGACCCATTCATTCTTTAGTAGGGTGTTCTTTAACCTCCATGCTTTTGGAGGATTTCCAGACTTTTTCCTGTGGTTGCTTTCAAGCTTCATAGCATTGTGGTCTGAAAGTATGCATGGTATAATATCAATTCTGGTAAACTTATGAAGGGCTGTTTTGTGACCCAGTATGTGATCTGTCTTGGAGAATGTTCCGTGTGCACTCGAGAAGAAAGTATATTTTGCTGCTTCAGGATGCAGAGTTCTAAAAATATCTGTCAAGTCCATCTGATCCAATGTATCATTCAGGGCCCTTGTTTCTTTATTGATCCTGTATCTAGATGATCTATCCATTGTTGTAAGTGGAGTATTAAATTCCCCTGCAATTACCGCATTCTTATCAATAAGGTTGCTTATGTTTGTGAGTAATTGTTTTACATATTTAGGGGCTCCTGTATTCGGCACATAGACACTTATAATTGTTAGCTCTTCCTGATGGATAGACCCTGTAATTATTATATAATGCCCTTCTTCGTCTCTTGTTACAGCCTTTAATTTAAAATCTAGTTTGTGTAATATAACTATGGCTACTCCAGCTTTCTTTTGACTTCCAGTAGCATGACAGATAGTTCTTCCATTCCCTCACTTTCAATCTGAAGGTGTTCTCAGGTCTAAAATGAGTCGTGTAGTTAGCAAATAGATTGGTCTTGTTTTTTTTATCCATTCTGATACACTATGTCATTTGGTTGGGGCATTTAGTCCATTTTTTTTTCAGTGTTACTATTGAAAGATATGGGTTTAGAGTCATTGTGATGTCTGTAGGTTTCATTCTTGTAATGATGTCTCTGCTACTTTGTCTCACAGAATCCCCCTTAGGATCTCTTGTAGGGCTGCTTTAATGGTGATGAATTACTTCAGTTTTTGTTTTGTTTGTTTGTTTGGGGAAGAACTTTATCTCTCCTTCTATTCTAAATGACAGACTTGCTGGATAAAGGATTCTTGGCTGCATATTTTTTCTGTGCATCACATTGAAGATTTCCTGCCATTCCTTTCTGGCCTGCCAAGTTTCAGTAGATAGACCTGTCACGAGTCTTATCGGTCTCCGTTTATATGTTAGAGCATGTTTATCCCTAGCTGCTTTCCGAAATCTCTCTTTATCCTTGTATTTTGCCAGTTTCACTATATGTTGTGCAGAAGATCAATTCAAGTTACGTCTGAAGGGAGTTCTCTGTGCCTCTTGGATTTCAATGCCTTTTTCCTTCCCCTGATCCGGGAAGTTCTCAGCTATTATTTCTTCCAGTACACCTTCAGCACCTTTCCCAATTATGCGTATATTATTACATTTAATTGTGTCACTTAGTTTTCTAGTTTTCCCCTCATTCTCCTGGATTTTTTTATCTCTCTTTTTCTCAGCTTCTTCTTTTTCCATAATTTTATCTTCTAGTTCACTTATTCTCTCCTCTGCCTCTTCAATCCGAGCCGTGGTTGCCTCCATTTTATTTTGCAGCTTTTTTTTATAGCTTTTTTTAGCTCCTCCTGACTGTTTCTTAGTCCCTTGATCTCTGTAGTAATAGATTCTCTGCTGTCCTGTATACATTTTTTTTACCCCAGCGATTAATTTATGACTATTATCTTAAATTCATTTTCTGTTACATTGCTTAAATAGTTTTTGATCAGTTCGTTAGGTGTGGCTACTTCCTGGAGTTTCTTTTGAAGAAAATTCTTCCATTTCAACATTTTGGATAGTCCCTGGAGTGGAGGGGAACTGCAAGGCTCTTCCCCTGTGCTGTCTGGAGTAACTTGCGTTGGTGGGCGAGGCCACAGTCAGACCTGATGTCTGCCCCCAGCCCACAGCTGGCGCCACAGTCAGATTGGTGTGTACCTTATCTTCCCCTCTCTCAGGGGCAGGACTCACTGTTGAGTGGCGTGGCCCCTCTCTGGGATACTTGCACACTGCCAGGCTTGTGGTGCTACTTCTATGGAATCTGGCATATTAGCCGGGGTGGATCCACAAGGTGCACAGGGGATGGAGGCGCAGACAGCTCGCTTTGCCTTCAGTGGTCCAGTTCAGGAGGGTCCCTGTGGCACCGGGAGGGAGGCTGTCCCGTCTGAGGGATGGATTCACAGTAGCACAGCATTGGGAGTTTGTGTGGTGCAAGAACAATCCGTGATGGGAACTGGTTCCCTTTGCGATTTTGGCTGGGGGATGTGCGAGGGAAATGGCACTGGCAAGCGCCTTTGTTCCACACCAAGCTGAGCTCTGTCCTCCTGGGCTCAACAGCTCTCTCTCCCATTGTCCTCTAGCCCTCCTTTTCTCCGAGCAGAGCTGTTGACTTATAACATTCCAGATGTTAAGTCCCGCTGGCTATCAGAACACACTCCATCTGGCTCCTTCGCTTTTGCAAGCCAGACTCAGGCGCTCTGCCTTGCCAAGTGGGCTGGCTGCCCCTCCACTGCCCCGGCTCCCTCCCACCAGTCCGTGTAGCACACACCGCCTCTCTGTCCTTTCTACCCTCTTCCGTGGGCCTCTCGTCTATGCTTGGCTCTGGAGAGTCTGTTCTGCTAGTCTTCTGGAGGTTTTCTGGGTTATATAGGCAGATGTGGGTGGAATCTAAGTGGTCAGCAGGAGGCGGTGAGCCCAGTGTCTACCTACGCTGCCATCTTCCTCTTTCGGGTGTGTGTTTCTGTTCTAAAGCTAGAACATCGGCTAATACACTTGCAAAATTCTTAGTCCAGTTACCAGTTCCTAGTTCACATTCACCATGAGACAGTGTATTTTCCTATCTTCACTCTCTGATTATTCGGTGGGGTAAAATAAGAACTACAATTCCAAGAATTACATGCCACCAGTGTTTTTACTGTTTCCCTGCCTAGAGTTTTGTTTCTGGGAAACAAAGTGCTCAGAATACAAGAAACTAATCATTCTCATCACCACTTCATTGGTTGTGCATTTATTCTCTGGAAGTCACTTTTTCTGATTTTCTACAGAAAAAGTGATATATGAAGGATAGTTGGTATTCCTTTGATTTCTGCACTTTTTGGGTAAAGGAAGTGTTTAACTTTCTATTAGGCAGACACATTTAAAATTCCTTTTTAAAAGGTTAAAGACAGTTAAATTGATCATTGCACATGGTTCAACTTAATAGATGTTATAAGAAGTAAGTATCTGAATCACAAAAATAAAGAAGGGAAACCTGAAGCATGTTCATAAGGTAATAGCTAAGTAGATTATTCTTGTGCTTGTAAATGTTTGTTTATTTTTTTTATTTTTATTTTTATTTATAGAGAGAGAGCAGGAGCAGGGGAGGGACAGGGAGAAGGAGACAGAGGATCTGAAGTGGGCTTTGCCCTGACAGCCTGATGCAGGGCTCAAACTCACAAACCATGGGATCATGACCTGAGTCAAAGTCGGATGCTTAATGGATGAAGCCATCAGGGTGCCCCCCATAAGTAGATTATCCTTAAATTAATCATGTGCTTAGTAGAATTTGCTGCCAGATTCTGAAATTAAGTAGATACCTATTTTTATTGTGAACGAGAGGTTTCATCTTTCTTCTTAGTATTTATAGGTATATTAGGAGAAGGTTGACAGAAGTTCTATTGGGGGCAACTGTTAGATATATCCCTGCCACCCTTACAAAAGCTTTATTGAAGTATGATTGTTGTACAATAAAATATACATACTTAAACTGTGCATTTTGATGAGTTATAATGTAAGCACTTACAGAATCATTGCATTCAAGACAATGAATACATCTTTATCTAATCCTCTGTTATTGCCAGTCTCTGTCACAACTCCATTCCTTTTGACAAAGGAAGGAAGAATATGCAATAGGAAAAAAAAAGTCTTTTCAAATGAGATGTTGGGAAAACTAGTCAGCTACATGCAAAACGATGCAACTGGACCACTTTCTTACATGATACACAAGAACAAAGTCTACGTAGATAAAGGACCTATATGTGAGATCTGAAACCATAAAATCTTAGAAGAAAGCACAGGCAGTAATGTCTCTGACATTGGTCATAGCAACATTTGTCTAGATATGTCACCTAAGGCAAGGGAAATAAAAGGAAAAATAAACTATTGGGACTACATCAAAATAAAAAGCTTCTGCACAGTGAAAGAAACAGTCAACAAAACTAAAAGACAACCTACTGAACGGGAGAAGATATTTGCAAATTCCATGTCCAAAGAAGCATTAGTATCCAAAATATACAGAGCACGTTTATACAACTTAACACTCCCAAAATAAATAATCCAATTAAACATGGGCAGAAGATATGAGCAGACAATTCTCCAAAGAAAACATCCAGATGGCCAACAGACACATAAAAAGATGTCAAAAATAACTCATCATCAGGGAAATGCAAATCAAACCTACAATGAGATATGACCTCACACCTGTCAGAATGGCTAATGTTAAACACACAAGAAACAACAAGTGTTGGTGACGGTGTGGAGAAAAAGGAACCCTAATACATTGTTGGTGGGAATGAAAATTGATGCAGCCACTGTAGAAAAGATTATGGAAGTTCCACAAAAAATTAAAAATAGAATTACCATAGATTCCAGTAATTCCACTACTGAATACTAATCCAAAAGATACAATAACACTAATTCAAAAAGATATATGCACCTCTATGCTTATTGCAGCATTATGTATAATAGACAAATTATAGAAGCAAGCCATGTGTCCTTCCATTGATATATATATATATATATATATATATATCTCACATATATCACATATATATAGACACACGCACACACACAAGTGTTATATATTGTATGTATATGCATATATATATATATATATATATATAGTGAAATACTTCTCAGCAATAAAGAAAGAATAAAATATTTCCATTTTCAATGACATGGATGGAGCTAGAATGTATTATGCTAAGCAAAATATGTCAGCCAGAGAAAGACAAATATCATATGATTTCATTCATATGTGGGATTTAAGAAACAAAACAAATGAACTGATGGTTGCTAGAGTAAAAGTGTGCATGAGGGGGGGAATGGGTGAACTATGTGAAAGGGATTAACACTACATTTATCATGATGAGCACGGAGTAATGTTGAATCACTATACTGTCCACCTGAAACTAATATAACACTACATATTAATTATACTGAAATTAAAATAAAACCACAATAAAAAATGGAAAAATATGTTTTTCCTTTCTTCTGCTTTGTTTCAAGTTTTTATTTAAATGGCAGTTAGTTAACATATAGTGTAATATTAGCTTCAGAAGTAGAATTTAGCGATTTGTAACTTACATATAACACTCAGTGCTCATCACAAGAGCCTTCCTTAATACCTTTCTCCCATATACCCACCAATCTACCCTCCAGTAACCCTCAATTTGTTTTCTATAGGTAAGAGCCCATTTTATGATTTGCCTCTATTTCTTTTGCTCATGTTCACCTGTTTCATTTTCTAAATTCCACATATGAGTGAAATCATCTATTTCTCCTTCTCTGACTTAATTTGCTTAGCATAATACTTTCTACCGCCACCCACATCATTGCAAATAGCAAGACTCATTCCTTTTTATAGCTGAGTAATATTCCATTGTGTGTGTATATTTAAGTATATATATATATATATATATATAGTAATGGATATAGTAATATACATATATACATATATATATATATATATATATATATACATACATATGTATCCCACATCTCCCTCATATTCTTTATCCATTCCTCAGTCTATGAACATTTAAACTCTGCATAATTTGGCTACTGTTGATAACGTTTCTATAAAAATTGGCGTGTCTGTGTCCCTTTGCATCTGTAATTTTGTATCCTTTGGTTAAATACTAACTAGTGCAATTGCTCAGTCATTGGGTAGTTACATTTTTACCTTTTTGAGGAACCTCCATACTGTTTTCCAGAGTGACTGCACTAGTTTGCATTCCTACCAACAATGCAAGAGGATTCCCTTTTCTCCACATCCTCGCCAACATCTGGGGTTTCCTGTGTTGTTAATTTAGCCTTTCAGACTTGTTTTAGGGGATATTTCATTGTAGTTTTTGATTTGTGTTTCTCTGATGATAAGTGGTGTTGAGAAAATTCACATGTGTCTGTTTGTCATGTGTATGTCTTCTTTGGAAAATTTATTCATGCTTCTTGTCTATTTCTTCACTGGATTATTTGTTTCTTGGGTGTTCAGTTTTAAGGGTTACTTATAGATTTTGGATACTAACCCTTTATCAGTTAAAGCATTTGCGAATATCTTCTCCTATTTCAAGATTATATTCTTGATATATATATATGTGTATATATATATGTATATATATACACATATATATATATATAAACATCTTTATTCATTCAGCTGTTGATGAACCTTTGGGGTCTCTCCATAGTTTGGTTATTGTTGATAATGCTGCTATAAACATTGAGGTACATGTACCCCTTCAAATCTGTATTTTTGTATCCTTTAGGTAAATACCTAATAGTGAAATTGGTGGATTGAAGAGTAGTTATATTTTTAGGTTTTTGAGGAAGTTTCATACTGTTTTCCAGAGTGGCTGAACCAGTTTGCATTCCAACCAACAATGTAAGAGAGTTCCCTTTTCTCTGCATCCTCACCAACACCTGTTATTTTTTGTGTTGTTAATTTTAGACATTCTGACAGGTGTGAGGTGATGGTTTGGATTTGTGTTTCCTTAATGATGAGTGATGTTGAACATCTTTTCATGTGTATGTTAAGCATCTGGATGTTTTATTTGGAAAAGTGTCATTCATGCCTTCTGCCCATCACTTAACTGGGTTGTTTTTTGGGTGTTGACTTTGATAAGTTCCTTATAGATTTGGATACTAAACTTTTTTTCAGATATGTTTCTTTCAAATATCTTCTCCCACTCCATAGGCTTCCTTTTAGTTTCATTGATTGTTTCCTTTGTTGTGCATGATTTTTATCTTGATGAAGTACCAATAGTTCATGCATGCTTTTATTCCCTTGTCTTCAGAGATGTGTCTAGTAAGAAGTTGTTGTGACCTAGGTCAAAGAAGTTGCTGCCTGTGTTCCCCTTTAGGATTTTCATGGTTTCCTGTCTCACATTTAGGATTCTCTTCCATTTTATTTTTTATTTTTTGTATTGTATAAGAGAGTGGTTGAGATTCATATTTCTGCATGTTACTGTCCAGTGTTACCTACACCATTTGTTGAAGAGATTATCTTGTTTCCAATGTATGTTCCTTCCTGTTTTGTTGAACATTACTTGTCCATATAGTTATGGGTCCATTTATGTGTTTTCTCTTCTGTTCCATTGATCTATGTGTCTGTTTTTGTGCCACTACAATACTGTCTTGATGACTATAACTTTGTAATATAGGTAGTCCAGAATTGTGATGTCTTCTGCTTGGCTTTTCCTTTTCAAGAATGCTTTGGCTATTTGGGATCCTTTCTGATTCCATACAAATTTCAGGATTATTTTTTCTATCTCTGTGAAACATGCTGCTGGTATTTTGATAGGGATTGTATTAAATGTGTAGATTCTTTTGGGTAGCATAAACATTTTAACATTATTTTTCTTCTAATTCATAAGCATGGAATGTCTTTCCATGTGTTCGTGTTCTCTTCAATTTCATTCATATGGGCTGTATAGTTTTCAGAGTACATGACTTTCACCTCTTTGGTGAGGTTTATTCCTAGGTATATTGTGGGTTTTGGTACAATTGTAAATGGGATCAATTTCTTGATTTCTATCTCTGCTGCTTCATTGTTGGTATAGAGATGGTCCAGACTTCTGTATCTTTTTTAATATCTTCAACTTTACTGAAATCATATATGAGTTCCAGCAATATTGTGGTGGAGTCTTTCAGGTTTTCCACATAAAGAATCATGTGAATACTGAAAGTTTGATTTCTCCCTTGCCAATTTGGATGCCTTCTATTTCTCTTTGTTGTCTGATTGATGAGGCTAGAACTTACAGTATTGTGTTAAATAACAATGGTGAAAGTGGAAATCCGTGTCTTGTTCTTAATAATAGAGGAAAAGCTCTCAATTTTAACTCATTGAGGATGATATTAGCTGTGGGTGTTTTGTATATGGCCTTTATGATGTTGAGGTATGTTCCCTCTATCCCCACTTTCTTGAAAATTTTTAAAAATCAAGAGTGGATGCTATACTTCATTAAATGTTTTTCTGCATCTATTCAAATGATCACATGGTTCTTATCATTTCTTTTATTAATGTGGTATATCACGTTGATTTATTTGTAAATTTTGAATCACCCTTGCAAGCCAGGGATAAATCCCACTTGATCTTGTTGAATGATTCTTTTAATATATTGTTGGATTTGATTTGGTATTATTTTGTTGAGAACTTTTGTATCCATATTCATTAAGAATATTGACCTGTAATTCTCCTTTTTAGAGGATTATTTGCCTGGTTTTGGAATCAAGGTAATGCTGACCTTTTAGAATGAGTTTTGAAAGTTTTCCTTCTGTTTCTATTTTCTGGAACAGTTTGAGAAGAATCAGTATTAGCTCTTATTTAAATGTTTGGTAGAATTCCCATGAAAACCCATCTGGCACTGGACTTTTGTTTTTGGGCAGATTTCTGATTATTAATTTATTTGCTGGTTATAGGTCTGTTCAAATTTTCTATTTCTTTCTTTCTCAGTTTTGGTAATTTATATGTTGCTAAAAATTTATGCATTTTACCCAGATTGTCCAATTTGTTGGCATAAAAATGTTCATAATATTCTGTTATAATTTTTTTTTTGGTTTTGCTTGTGACCTCTCTTCTCTCATTTGTGATTTTATTTATTTGGTCCTTTTTATTTTCTTTTTGATAAGCCTAGATAAGGCTTTATCAATTTATTTTGTGAAAGAACCAACTAATGGTTTCATTGATCTCTTTTACTGTTTGTTCATTTATATATCATTTATTTTTGCTCTAATATTTATCATTTCCCTTCTTCTACTGGCCTTAGGTTTCAATTGTTCTTTTCCTAGCTCTTTTAGGTGTAAGGTTGAGTTGTTTATTTGATATTTTTCTTGCTTCTTGAGATAAGCCTCTATTGCTATATATTTCCATCTTAGGATAGTTTTGCTGCATCCCCAAAATTTTGGACTATCATGTTTTCTTATCATTTGTTTCCATGTATTTTTATTTGTTTCCTGTTTGACCCATTCATTATTTAGTAGGATATTGTTTAAGTTCTATCTATTTTTGGTCTTTCCAAATTTTTTTGTCATTGACTTCAAGTTTCATAACAATGTCATTAGAAAATATGCATGGTATGATCTCAGTCTTTTTGTACTTGGTGAGGCCTTATTTGTGACCTAGTGTGTATTCTGGAGCATGCCCCATTTACATTCAAAAAGAATGTGTATTCTGTTGCTTTAGGATGAAATATTCTGAATATACTTGTTAAGTCCATCTGGTCCAGTGTGTCATTCAAAGTTATTATTTCTTTGTTGAATTTCTGCTTAGATGATCTATCCACGGTGTATGTAGGGGGTTAAAGTTTTCTAATATTGAAATATTATTATGAATGAGTTCCTTTATGTTTGTTATTAACTGATTTACATATTTGGGTGTTTTGTGTTGGGGGAATAAATATGTACAATTATTAGGACTTCTTGTTGGATAGACACCTTAATTATGATATAATACTCTTCTTTATCTCTTGTTATAGTCTTCAGTTTAAAATCTAATTTAATATAAGTATTGCTAGTCTAGCTTTCTTTTGATGTCTATTAACATGAGAAATGGTTCTATATCCCCTCACTTTCAATCTGCAGGTGCCTTTAGGTGTGAAATTAGTCTCTTGTTCTCTTGTTGGCAGGGTACAGATAGGTTTTGTTTTTTAATCCATTCTGACACCATATGTCTTTTGATTAGAGCATTTAGTCCATTTACATTCAGAGCGATTATTTGTAGATATGAATTTAGTACCAGTTTATTGCTTGTTTTATTGTTGTTTCTTGAAATTTTCTCTTTTCTTTTCTAGTCATTTTCACAATCAAAAATTTCCTTTAATATTTCTCACAGGGCTGGTTTAGTGATCACAATGTCCTTTTAGTTTGGATTCTAGGGAAGATGGCAGCGTAGGAGGAGGCTGGGCTCACCACACGTCCTGCTGATCACTTAGATTCACCTACACCTGCCTAAATAACCCAGAAAACCACCAGAAGACTAGAAGAATGGAGTCTCTGGAGCCAAGCGCAGACGAGAGGCCCACGGAAGAGGGTAGGAAGGGCTGAGAGGCGGTGAGCTCTACATGGACTGGCGGGAGGGAGCTGGGGTGGAGGGGCTGCCCGCAAGGTGGGCATAGCCCCTGAGTCTGGCTTGCAAAAGCGGAGGGGCCAGACAGAGTGTGTTCCGACAGCAAGCAGGACTTACCATCTGGGAGGTCATAGGTTAACAGCTCTGCTCCGAGAGCAGGAAGGCTGGAGGACAACGGGAGGGAGAGTTGCTGAGCCCCTGGACGACAGAGCTCAGTTTGGCAAGGAACAAAGGCGCTCACCAGTGCCATCTCCCTCGCCCATCCCCCAGCCAAAATCTCAAAGGGAACCAGTTCCTGCCAGGGAACTTGCCTGCACCTTGCAAACACCCAAGACTGTGCTTCTGTGGAACCACATCACCAGCGGAGGGTCTGACTCCCTCCCGCTGCCGCAGGGCCCCTCCTGAAGTGGATCACCGAACGGAGAAGCAAACTGAGCCTGCCCCTCTTGCCCCCATGCATCTTGCCTACCTACCCCAGATAATCCGCCAGATCCCCAGCACCACAAGCCTGGCAGTGTGCAAGTAGCCTAGATGGGCCACGCCACACCACAGTGAATCCTGCCCCTAGGAGAGGGGAAGAGAAGGTACACACCAGTCTGACTGTGGCCCCAGCGGTGGGCAGGGGGCAGACATCAGGTCTGACTTCGGCCCGCCCACCAACTCCAGTTATACAGCACAGCACAGGGGAAGTGCCCTGCAGGTCTACACCTTTCCAGGGACTATCCAAAATGACCAAACGGAAGAATTCCCCTCAAAAGAATCTCCAGGAAATAACAACAGCTAAGGAACTGATCAAAAAGGATTTAAATAATATAACACAAAGTGAATTTAGAATAACAGTCATAAAATTAATCACTGGGCTTGAAAACAGTATATAGTACAGCAGAGAATCTATTGGTACAGAGATCAAGGAACTAAGGAACAGTCAGGAGGAGCTGAAGAACGCTTTAAACGAAATGCAAAACAAAATGGAAACCACGACGGCTCGGATTGAAGAGGCAGAGGAGAGAATAGGTGAACTAGAAGATAAAATTATGGAAAAAGAAGAAGCTGAGAAAAAAAGAGATAAAAAAAAATCCAGGAGTATGAGGGGAAAATTAGAGAACTAAGTGATACACGAAAAAGAAATAATATATGCATAATTGGTATTCCAGAGGAGGAAGAGAGCGGGAAAGGTGCTGAAGGTGTACTTGAAGAAATAATAGCTTTGAACTTCCCAGATCTGGGGAAGGAAAAAGGCATTGAAGTCCAAGAGGCACAGAGAACTCCCTTCAGACGTAACTTGAATCGATCTTCTGTAGGACATATCATAATGAAACTGGCAAAAATACAAGGATAAAGAGAAAATTCTGAAAGCAGCGAGGGATAAACGTGCCCTAACATATAAAGGGAGACCTATAAGACTCCTGACCGATCTCTCTTCTGAAACGTGACAGGCCAGAAAGGATTGGCAAGAGATCTTCAATGTGATGAACAGAAAAAAACATGCAGCCGAGAATCCTTTATCCAGCAAGTCTGTCATTTAGAATAAAAGGAGAGATAAAGGTCTTCCCAAACAAAAGATGAAGGAATTCATCACCACTAAAACAGCCCTACAAGACATCCTAAGGGGGATCCTGTGAGACAAAATACCAGAGACATCGCTACAGGCATAAAACATACAGACATCACAATGACTCTAAGCCCATATCTTTCTATAATAACACTGAATGTAAATGGACTAAATGGGCCAACCAAAAGACATAGGGTATCACAATGGATAAAAACCCAAGACCCATCTATTTGCTGTCTACAAGAGACTCATTTTAGACCTGAGGACACCTTCAGATTGAGAGTGAGGGGGTGGAGAACTGTTTATCATGCTGGTAGAAGCCAAAAGAAAGCTGGAGTAGCCATACTTATGTTAGACAAAGTAGACTTTAAATAAAAGGCTGTAACAAGAGATGAAGAAGGGCATTATATAACAATTACAGGGTCTATCCATCAGGAAGAGCTAACAATTATAAATGTCTATGCACCGAATACAGGAGCCCCCAAATATATAAAACAATTACTCACAAACATAAGCAACCTTATTGATAAGAATGTGGTAATTGCAGGGGCATTAACACTCCACTTACAGAAATGGATAGATCATCTAGACACATGGTCAATAAAGAAACAAGGGCCCTGAATGATATATTGGATCAGTTGGACTTGACAGATATATTTAGAACTCTGCATCCCAAACCAAGAGAATATACTTTCTTCTCGAGTGCACATGGAACATTCTCCAAGATAGATCACATACTAATTGGGTCACAAAACAGCCCTTCATAAGTATACAAGAATTGAAATCATACCATGCATACTTTCAGACCACAAAGCTATGAAGCTTGAAATCAACCACAGGAAAAAGTCTGGAAAACGTCCAAAAGCATGGAGGTTAAAGAACACCCTACTAAAGAATGGGTCAACCATGCAATTAGAGAATAAATTTTAAAAAATTGTGGAAACAAACAAAATGAAAATACAACAATCCAAATGCTTTGGGATGCAGCAAAGGCTGTCCTGAGAGAAAAATGCATTGCAATCCAGGGCTATCTCAAGAAACAAGAAAAATCCCAAATATAAAATCTAACAGCACACCTAAAGGAAATAGAAGCAGAACAGCAAAGACAGCCTAAACCTAGCAGAAGAAGAGAAATAATAAAGATCAGAGCATGAATAAACAATATATAATCTAAAAAGACGGTAGAGCAGATCAACGAAACCAAGAGTTGGGTTTTTGAAAAAACAAACAAAATTCACAAACCTCTAGCCAGGCTTCTCAAAAAGAAAAGGGAGATGACCCAAGTAGATAAAATCATGAAAGAAAATGGAATTATTACAACCAATCCTTCAGAGATACAAGCAATGATCAGGGAATACTATGAAAAATTATATGCCAGCAAACAGGACAACCTGGAAGAAATAGAAAAATTCCTAAACACCCACACCCTTCCAAAACTCAATCAGGAGGAAGTAGAAAGCTTGAACAGGCCCACAACCAGCGAAGAAATTGAATCAGTCATCAAAAATCTCCCAACAAATAAGAGTCCAGGACCAGATGGCTTCCCAGGGGAGTTCTACCAGACATTTAAAGCAGAGATAATACCTATCCTTCTCAAGCTACTCCAAGAAATAGAAAGGGAAGGAAAATTTCCGGACTCATTCTATGAAGCCAGCATTACTTTAATTTCCAAGACAGACAGAGACCCAGTAAATGAGAGAACTACAGGCCAATATCCCTGATGAATATGGATGCAAAAATTCTCAATAAGATTCTAGCAAATCGAATTCAACAGCATATAAAAAGAAGATTCACCATGATCAAGTGGGATTCATTCCTGGGATGCAGGGCTGGTTCAACATTCGCAAATCAATCAACATGATACATCACATTAATAAAAGAAAAGATAAGAACCCTATGATCCTGTCAATCGATGCAGAAAAGGCCTCTGACAAAATTCAGCAAACTTTCTTAATAAAAACCCTTCAAAGAGTCGGGATAGAAGGAACATAGTTAAAGATCATAAAAGCCATTTATGAAAAGCCCACAGCTAACATCATCCTCAATGGGGAAAAACTGAGACCTTTTTCCCTGTGATCAGGAACACGACAGGGATGCCCACCCTCACCACTGTTGTTTAACATAGTGTTGGAAGTTCTAGAATCAGCAACCAGACAACAAAAGGAAATCAAAGGCATCAAAACTGGCAAAGATGAAGTCAAGCTTTCACTTTTTGCAGATGACATGATACTATACAGGGAAAATCCGATAGACTCCACCAAAAGTCTGCTAGAACTGATACATGAATTCAGCAAAGTTGCAGGGTACAAAAGGAATGTGCAGAAATCAGTTGCATTCTTATACACTAATAATGAAGTCAACAGAAAGACAAATAAAGAAACCGATCCCATTCACAATTGCACCAAGAAGCATAAAATACCTAGGAATAAATCTAACCAAAGATGTAACAGATATGTATGCTGAAAACTATACAAAGCTGATGAAGGAAATCAGAGAAGATATAAAGAAATGGAAAACATTCCCTGCTCATGGATTGGAAGAATAAATATTGTCAAAATATCAATACTACCCAAAGCTATCTACACATTCTATGCAATACCAATCAAAATTGCACCAGCATTCTTCTTGAAACTAGAACAAGCAATACTAAAATTCATATGGAACCACAAAATGCCCCGAATAGCCAAAGTAATTTTGAAGTAGAAGACCAAAGCAGGAGGCATCACAATCCCAGACTTTAGCCTCTACTGCAAAGCTGTAATCATCAAGACAGCATGGTATTGGCACAAAAACAGACACATAGACCAATGTAATAGAATAGAAACCCCAGAACTAGACCCACAAACATATGGCCAACTAATCTTTCACAAAGCAGGAAAGAACATCCAATGGAAAAAAGACAGTCTCTTTAACAAATGCTGCTGGGAGAACTGGACAGCAACATGCAGAAGGATGAAACTAGACCACTTTCTGACACCATTCACAAAAATAAACACAAAATGGATAAAGGACCTGAATGTGAGACAGGAAACCATCACAACCCTAGAGGAGAAAGCAGGAAAAGTCCTCTCTGACCTCAGCCTTAGCAATGTCTTACTCGACACATCCCCAAAGGTAAGGGAATTAAAAGCAAAAATGAATTACTGGGACCTTATGAAGATAAGAAGCTTCTGCACTACAAAGGAAACAACCACCAAAGCTAAAAGGCAACCAACGGAATGGGAAAAGATATTTGCAAATGACATATGGGACAAAGGGCTAGTATCCAAAATCTATAAAGAGCTCACCAAACCACACACCCGAAAAACAAATAACCCAGTGAAGAAATGGGCAGAAAACATGAATAGACATTTCTCTAAAGAGGACATCTGGATGGCCAACAGACACATGAAAAGATGCTCAAGGTCACTCCTCATCAGGGAAATACAAATCAAAACCACACTCAGATATCACCTCACACCAGTCAGAGTGGCCAAAATGAACAAATCAGGAGACTATAGATGCTGGAGAGGATGTGGAGAAACGGGAACCCTCTCGCACTGTTGGTGGGAATGCAAATTGGTGCAGCCACTCTGGAAAACAGTGTGAAGGTTCCTCAAAAAATTAAAAATAGACCTACCCTATGACCCAGCTATAGCACTGCTAGGAATTTACCCACGTGATACAGAAGTACTGATGCATAGAGGCACTTGTACCCCAATGTTTATAGCAGCACTCTCAACAATAGCCAAATTATGGAAAGAGTCTAAATGTCCATCAACTAATGAATGGATAAAGAAATTGTGGTTTGTATACACAATGGAGTACTACATGGCAATGAGAAAGAATGAAATATGGCCCTTTATAGCAACGTGGTTGGAACTGGAGAGTGTGATGCTAAGTGAAATAAGCCATACAGAGAAAGACAGATATCATATGCTTTCACTCTTATGTGGATCCTGAGAAACTTAACAGAAACTCATGGAGGAGGGGAAGGGGAAAAAAAGAGGTTAGAGTGGGAGAGAGTGAAAGCATAATAGACTCTTAAAAACTGAGAACAAACTGAGGGTTGGTGGTGGGTGGGAGGGAGCGGAGGGTGGGTGATGGGTATTGAGAAGGGCACCTTTTGGGATGAGCACTGGGTGTTGTATGGAAACCAATTTGACAATCAATTTCATATAGTGTAAAATTAAAAAAAATAAAAAAAAAACAATGTACTTTTAGTTTTTGTTTGGGAAACTCCTTATCTTTATTTCTATTCTGAATAATTTCTTTGCTGGATAGAGTTTTCTTGGCTGCATATTTTTCCCATTCATCAAATTGAATATATCGTGCCACTCCCTTCTTGCCTGCCATGTTTCTGAGGAGAGATCTGCTGCTCACCACATTTGTCTTCTCTTAGAGTTAGGGACTTTTTTTTGTCTTGCAGTTTATAGGACTTTTTCTTCTTCTCTATATTTTATAAACTTAACTGTAATATGTTTTGGTGCTGGTCTATTTTTGTTGATTTTGATGAGTGTTTTCTATGCCCCTGGACCTTGATGTCTGTTTTCTTCCCAGATTAAGGACGTTTTCAGCTATAATTTCCTCAAACAAACCTTCTACCCTCTTTTTAATCTCTTCTTCTTCTGGGTCTCCTGTCTTAGGAATGCTATTACATGTAATGATTTCATGCATTCACTGTGTCCTTATGTCTAGTTTTGTGAACCATGCTTTTTCTTTTCCTCTTTTGATCAGCTTCATTATTTTCCATAATTCTCTTTTCTATATCACTAATTCATTCCTTTGCTTATTCCATCCCTGTGGTCATTGCATCAATTGGTTTTAAATATAAGTTGTTGCATTTTTCATTTTGGTCTGATTGGTTCTAAGCTCTTTTACCTAGGGAGTAATCAACTTCCTGGTGTCTTCCTTGCTTATCTCAAGCCCAGCTAGTTTCCTTATGACTATTGCCTTAAATTCTGGATAAAGCGTAATACTCATAGGTGTTTTTATTAGATCCCTGGCCATGGCCTTTTCTTGTTCTTTCTTTTGAAAGGAATTCCTAAGTCAGCATTTTGTCTAGATCTGTGTCTTCCTCAGTGTGTTAGGAAAGCCTGTTATATTCCCTGCTCTTAAGAATAATGGCTTTATGAAGAAGAGTTTATACAATGTCCATGGCCTGAAACTTCAGGATGTTTCTCTGGTGTATGCTGTGTGCACTCTACTGTTGTCTTATATCTGCTCTATTCCTCCTGTATGTCCTCTGCAGAGTTCCTCCTTGCCTACATTGGGAATTGTTTTGGCCTTGGCCAGAATGCGGCAAGTTTTAACAAGGTATGCTTTGGCCTGTTTGTTAAAATAAACCTGATGCTATTTCCACTAGAGCTGGAGTTCTGCAGAGCTCTATGTTCAGTAGATGTGGTGCATGCTGGTTTGTGCTGGTCTTCTGGGGAAGGCACTGTTGCTCTGGTCCTCAGGCTCATTTGCTGGAGAAAAGCAGCACCTGCAGAGTCCAGGGTGTTAAGCTTTGTGTAACTAGTTAAGCTTCCCCTGTTGACACTGTGTTGTTTACTTAATCTAGTTTATGTTAAGGAGCAGAGGATAGAAATGGTGTCAGCCTTGTCATCCCAGAGAGGGGACTTTGCACCCAATGTTGTCCAGGAAGCTCTCCCATAAGAATGAAGATTCTCACCTCGTGTGTTCCAGCCTTTTCTCGGATCCCTGATTTCACTGTATGTCCAGGCTGTCTGCCTTCCCAGAAGTTCATTGCACCTGTGTTTTATCCCATGCATGGTGGCTAAGTTTTAAAACTCCAAATTTAGGGACCCGTCATGGTGTGGACCCATGGTGGTCCTCATGCAGGTTTGTCCCAGAAGAGCAGTCACACCAAAGTGCAGGTGTGTGGATTTTGGTGTGTAGCACAGCAAAGAGCCAGTGTCCAGGTTCACTACTCTCAGCAGGTGTCTCTGTACCTATCTTGAGGTACAGGGGTTGGTAATGTTGCTAGCCAACACTTTTGTCCCTGGAAAGGCAATGCCACCTCTCCAGATATGCTCCAAAAAAGGAGAATCGTCTCTCCCAGTACATCCCACTAGATCCTCAGGTTGTGCCATGTATTCCTGAACTATCTACCCTCCTTCTGTACAGAAGAACTGTAGCACCAGCTGGGCTCCACACTGGCCATACTATGGACCTCTAAAACTCCAGTTTTGAGCACTGCTTGTTTAAAAACAAAAACTCACAAAAATCAGCTCCTCTTGTTTTCCCAGTCAATGGCTTTGAAGAAGTGTTCTCCTTGTGATATCTCCTATGCACACTTATCTCTCTCTCTCCCACTTCTATCTGTGACCAAGGCTTTCTCCTGTCCACAACATCAGCAATCTTTTTCTCCCCCAAATCACATCTCCTCACCTCCTACCTTTCACAATGTGGACCCTTCTGTCCCTCTAATTTTACAGTTATGTCAGTACTCAGATAAATTTCTTGGGTATTCAGAATTATTTGATATTTATCTAGTTGTGTTTAAGGGGTGAGGCAAGCCTAGGATCCTCCTAGTACTCTGCCATCATAGCTCCTCCCAAAATGGAAACAATTTTAATGTCAATCAACTAACGAATTCATAAAACTGAATTTTATTCACCAATAACATGAAAATAATTATCAATACAGGCTACAACATTGATCAGATTTGAAGATATTATGCTAAGTGAAAAGAGGAAGATATGAAAGGGCACATATTGCATGATTTCATGAAATTATATAAGGAATGTCCATTATATGCAAATCCATAGAGACACACATTACATCAGTGAGGGTTGAGGGAATTAGGAGTGACAACTGGTGGATATACATTTCCTTTTCCAGATGGTAGAATGTACAATAATTGTGTCGCTTGTTGCACAACGTTATCTGGTTGGTAGTATTTTTTTTATTCAGCACTTTGAATATATCATCCCACTCCTTTCTGCATTGCAATATTTGTGGTGGAAAATCTACTGATAGCTTTATAGAGGTTTTCTTGTATGCAACAAGTTGCATTTCTATTGCTGCTTTTAAGATTCTGTCCATGTCTTTAACCTTATACAATGCAGTTAATATATCTCATTTGGGTCTCTTTGGCTTTTTTTGTTTGTTTGTTTTCTTTTTCCTTGATCCAGATGTCTCTTTTTTCCTCAAGTTAAGGATGTTGTAAGGCACCAGTTTCTTTGTCTGTTTTTCTTTTTTTTAATTTTTTTAATATGAAATTTATTGTAAAGTTGTTTTCCATACAACACCCATTGTTCATCCCAAAGGGTGCCCTCCTCAATGCCCATCAATCACTTTCCCCTCCCTCCCATACCCATCTAACATAACTTTATTTTCAGTATTTAAGAGTCTCTTATGGTTTGCCTCCTTCCCTCTCTGTAACTATTTTTCCTCCTTCCCCTCCAGCATGGTCTTCTGTTAAGTTTCTCAAGATCCACATAAGAGTGAAAACATATGATATCTGTCTTTTTCTGTATGACTTATTTCACTTAGCATAACACTCTCCTGTTCCATCCACGTTGCTACAAAAGGCCAGATTTCACTCTTTCTCTTTGCCAAGTTGTATTCCATTGTATATATAAACCACAATTTCTTTATCCACTCATCAGTTGATGGACATTTAGGCTCTTTCCATAATTTGGCTATTGTTGTGCTGCTATAAACATTGGGGCACAAGTGCCCTTATGCAACAGCACTCCTGTATCCGTTGGGTAAATTCCTAGCAGTGCTATTGCTGAGTCATAAGGTAGTTCTATTTCTAATTTTTTGAGGAACCTCCACACTGTTTTCCAGAGCTGCTGCATCAGTTTGCATTCCCACCAACAGTGCAAGAAGGTTCCCGTTTCTCCACATCCTCACCAGCACCTATAGTCTCCTGATTTCTTCATTTTGCCACTCTGACTGGCAGGAGGTGATATCTGAGTGTGGTTTTGATTTGTATTTCCCTGATGAGGAGCAACGTTTAGCATCTTTTCATGTGCCTGTTGGCCATCTGGATGCCTTCTTTACAGAAGTGTCTATTCATGTTTCCTTCCTATTTCTTCACTGGATTATTTGTTTTCCAGGTGTGGAGTTTGGTGAGTTCTTTATAGATTTTGGATATTAGCCCTTTTTCTGATATGTCATTTGTAAATACCTTCTCCCATTCCGTCGGTTGCCTTTTAGTTTCATTGATTGTTTCCTTGGCAGTGCAGAAGCTTTTAATCTTCATGAGGTCCCAATAGTTCATTTTTGCTTTTAATTCCCTTGCCTTTGGGATGTGTCAAGTAAGAAATTGCTGCGGTTGAGGTCAGAGAGGTTTTTCCTGCTTTCTCCTCTAGGGTTTTGATGGTTTCCTGTCTCACATTCAGGTCCTTTATCCATTTGAGTTTATTTTTGCATATGGTGTAAGAAAGTGGTCTAGTTTCATTGTTCTGCATGTTTCTGACCAGTACACCCAGCACCATTTGTTAAATAGACTGTCTTTTTACCATTGGATATTCTTTCCTGCTTTGTCAAAGATTAGTTGGACATACTTTTGTGGGTCCAATTCTGGAGTCTCTATTCTATTCCATTGGTCTATGTGTCGGTTTTTGTGCCAATACCATGCTGTCTTGATGATTACAGCTTTGGAGTAGAGGCTAAAGTCTGGGATTGTGATGTCTCCTGCTTTGGTCTTCTTCTTCAAAATTACTTTGGCTATTCGGGGCCTTTTGTGGTTCCATACAAATTTTACGATTGCTTGTTCTAGGTTCGAGAAGAATGCTGGTGCAATTTTGATTGGTATTGCATAGAATGTGTAGATAGCTTTGGGTAGTATTGACATTTTGACAATATTTATTCTTCCAATCCATGAGCATGGAATGTTTTTCTATTTCTTTATATCTTCTCTGATTTCCTTCATAAGCTTTCTATAGTTTTCAGCATACAGATCTTTTACATCTTTGGTTAGATTTATTCCTAGATTTATTTAGTATTTTATGCTTCTTGGTGCAATTGTGAATGGGATCAGTTTCTTTATTTGTCTTTCTGTTGACTTCATTATTAGTGTATAAGAATGCAACTGATTTCTGTACATTGAATTTGTATCCTACGACTTTGCTGAATTCATGGATCAGTTCTAGCAGACTTTTGGTGGAGTCTATCGGATTTTCCATGTATAATATCATGTCATCTGCAAAAAGTGAAAGCTTGACTTCATCTTTGCCAGTTTTGATGCCTTTGATTTCCTTTTGTTGTCTGATTGCTGATTCTAGAACTTCCAACACTATGTGAAACAACAGCAGTGAGAGTGCACATCCCTGTCATGTTCCTGATCTCAGGGAGAAAGCTCTCAGTTTTTTCCCATTGAGGAAGATATTAGCCGTGGGCATTTCATAAATGGCTTTGATGATGTTTATGTATGTTCATTCTATGCCAACTTTGTCGAGGGTTTTTATTAAGAAAGGATGCTGAATTTTGTCAAATGCTTTTTCTGCATTGATTGACAGGATCATACGTTCTTATCTTTTATTAATGTGATGTATCACATTGATTGATATGCGAATTTTGAACCATCCCTGCAGCCAAGGAATGAATCCCACTTGATCATGGTGTATAATTCTTTTTATATTAGCTGTTGAATTTGATTTGCTAGTATCTTGAGAATTTTTGCATCCATATTCATAAGGGATATTGGCCTGTAGTTCTCTCATTTACTGGGTCTCTGTCTGGTTTGGGAATCAATGTAATGCTGGCTTCATAGAATGAGTCTGGAAGTTTTCCTTCCCTTTCTATTTCTTGGAATAGCTTGAGAAGGAAAGGTATTATCTCTGCTTTAAAAGTCTGGTACAACTCTCATGGGAAGCCATCTGGTCCTGGACTCTTATTTGTTGGGAGATTTTTGATAACTGTTTCAATATCTTCGCTGGTTATGGGTCTGTTCAAGTGTTCTATTTCTTCCTGTTTGAGTTTTGGAAGTGTGTGTGTGCTTAAGAATTTGTCCATTTCTCCCAGGTTGTCCATTTTTTTGGCATCTATCTTTTATAGTATTCTCTGATAATACTTGTATTATTCTCTGATAAACCTTGTATTTCTGAGTCATCCGTTGTAATAATTCCATTTTCATTCATGATTTTTCTACTTGGGTCATCTTCCTTTTCTTTGAGAAACCTGGCTAGAAGTTTATCAATTTTGTGTATTTTTTGAAGAAAAAAAAAAAAACAACTCTTGATTTCATTGATCTGCTCTACAGTTTTTTGGTTTTTTTTTTTTAGATTCTATATAGTTTATTTCTGTTCTGATCTTTTTTATTTCTCTTCTTCTGCTGGGTTTGGGGTGTCTTTGCTGTTCTTCTATTTCCTTTAGGTGTGCTGTTATATTTTGTATTTGGGAGTTTTCTTGTTTCTTGAGATAGGCCTGGATTGCAATGTATTTTCTTCTCGGGACTGCCTTTGCTGCATCCCAAAGCATTTGGATTGTTGTGTTTTCATTTTCATTTGTTTCCATATATATTTTAATTTCTTCTCTAATTGCCTGGTTAATCCATTCATTCTTTAGTAGGGTGTTCTTTAACCTCCATGTTTTTGGAGGTTTTCCAGACTTTTTCCTGAAGTATACCTTCAGCCCCTTTCTCTTCTTCTTCTGGAATTCCAGTATTACGGATATTGTTCTGTTTGATTGCATCACTTATGTCTCTTATTCTCCTCTCATACTCCTAGATTTTTTTATCTCTCTTTTTCTATGTTTCCTCTTTTTCCATATTTTTATCTTCTAATTCACCTATTCTCTCCTCTGTCTCTTCAGTCCATGCTATGGCCGCTTCCATTTTATTTTGCACCTCATTTATAGCATTTCTCAATTCATCATGACTGTTTTTTAGTCCCTTGATCTCTGCAGTAATAGATTGTCTGCTATCCTCTATGCTTTTTTTTTAAGCCCAGTGATTAATTTTATGACTATTATTCTAAATTCTTATTCTGTTATATTGCTTAAATCAGTTTTGATAAATTCGATAGCTGTTGCTACTTCTTGGAGTTTCTTTTGAGTAGCATTCTTCCTTTTTGTCATTTTGGCTAGTTTTCTGTCCCTTATGCATATTAAAAGCTTGTGTGCTCTGCACCTGTGAGCACTGCTATATTAAAGGAGGGTCATACACTGTCCAGGGCCCAGCCCTTCAGGAGGTGTTTTTTTTCAGGGATTGTTGCTCTCTGTTGTTGTGACTTTGGTTATTTTATTACCCTAGTCATAGTAATATTTTGTATCCTCCATCAGGTGTGCTTTGATTTGTTCCTTGGAGTAGCCCTGTAAAGGAAAACAGATAGACAAACAGGAGACAAAACACACAAACACACAAACAAATAAACCAAACCAAAAACCTAAAGACTAAAAACAAAAAACCCCAAAACACTGATTACAAGCAAAGAAGAGGGTGGAGGCAGTGCTGATGGAAGAGCAATACAAAGAGACAAATGACAGAAGCAGGTGGGTGGTGCGGTCGTGGTGGAATAAAGGTTGATTAGGCAGATAGACTAAAAGGCTTAATCGAGACAGAGTGAAAGGAAAATAAAGAAGGAGGCAGAGAAAAATAATAAAAGATAAAATTACCCAGAGAAACTATATGGCTTGATTATTCCAGAGAGAGAGAAAGGAGTGTAGTGATGGAGGTGTAAAACATGTATCAAGAAAATGGATTAAATATGCCTGTTTAGACAGACCAATAACCAGAGTAACCAGCCTAGGGGAGGGAAGAGAGAAGGAGAAATGGTGGGCAGAATATATCTATATATCCAGAATTGACCTAGAATTAATCCAGGCAATGCTGCATCACTTACAGGTAGCAGGTGTCTGCGGGTCTGTGCTGCTCTGGTGGATTTGTAGCTACCCAGTACAAGGGGACGTGGTTTGGCGTTTTGTGGACCTACCTCCTCTATGGGCCTAGGGAGTGACCCCTGAGGCCCCATCTTGGTAGTGGTGGGGGTGGGGGAATGGTGATCTCCCAGTCTCTTCTCCATGGAGCCTGACCGGTGGGCTCTGTTTGAGTCATCCTCACTGTGCTGCGGGCACAGACGGGGGCAGTCCCTTTCGCTCCACCAACTCCCCTGACTCTGTGCTTGTCTAGGAATCAAAGTCCTGCTCCTTGTGCTCTGGCGCTGGGGAAATACCTCTCAGTGCAGTGATGTGTGGTCCCGGTGGGCTTTGTCTGTGCCTCTGCACTACATGGAGAACCGATTTTTATTGCGGACCGGGAGCCACTGCCCTCGAGGTGAGCCCCAGGGGTGGGGTCCCAGGCAGGCTTTGTCTTTTTCCACAGCACTCCAGGGATAAGGCCACCTTATCCACCTGCAGACTGAGCCCTGGGCCCAGCCAGTGCACCCGGGGTGGCAGACGCAGGCAGGTTCTATGCTATCACGAAGCCCTCCAGGGAGGGAACCACTTTCTCCAGCTGCAGACTCAGCCTCTGACCTACCACCGCACCCAGGCCTGGCTCCCCACCTCCCCAGGTGCGCGAACTGGGAGCCTGCCCAAATTAGAAGAAAGCCCCACAGCTTTAGAGATCAGATCCCTCTCACTCAATCCGAGGTCTTTCTCCTGTCCAGCCATGGTCCTGCACTTCCCTACACGCTCTTTCTCTTCCCTTTGTCTTTCTGCAGAAGGGGGTCCCTCCCCTCCGTGCCCATGCAGCCTTTTCTATCTCCTCCAGTTCGCAGTTACCAACCTATCTTTTTTCCAGCTTTCCCATTTTCTTTCCAGTAGATTCAGTATCTTTTCCTCCTAGGTCTGGTGTTCAAAGTCCTTTGGCTTCTACAGTTCTTTGTTTGAGAGACGTGGGACTATGAGTCCCCCTACATCTCCACTATGTTGGCCCTTATCTCTCTGTTAGTCTGTATTTGAATAAATTTTCTATCCCTTTCTCTTTCCTCTTGGAACCCAATAGTGCATAAATTGGTTTACTCATTGTTGTCCCATAAGTACCTTAAACTATTTCCATTATTTTATTTTTGTTTTTTGTTTGGATGAGTTTCACTTTCCTGATTTGGAGTTCATGGATCTTTTTGTAAACCTGATCTAGTGGTTGTTGAACTCCTCTATTGAATTTTCCAGCTTTTAAAAGAAAAAATATTTATTTATTTGTTTGTTTGTTTATTTATTTATTTATTTATTTATTTATTTATTTTTGGGAGAGAGAGAGAGAGAGAGAGAGAATGAGCAGGGGAGGAACAGAGAGAGAGGGAGACACCGAATCCATAGCAGGCTTCAGGCTCTGAGCTGTCAACACAAAGCCTGATGGGGGACTCGAAGTCATAAACCATGACATCATGACCTGAGCTGAAGTCAGACACTTAACTGACTGAGCCACCCTTGCACCCCTTGAATTTTCCAGTTTAATTATTGTATTCTTCAGCTCTATGATTTCTGTTTGATACTTTTTTTAATATTTTATTTTTGTTGAATTTCTGACTTTGTTTATATGTTGTTCTTCTGCCCTCAGTGAACACCTTTATGACTGTTACTTTTAATTCTTCCAGTAAAAGCACTTATCTTCATTTCATTAAGATCTGTTTCTGGAGGTTTATTTTGTTCTTTTGTTTGGAACAAATTCCTTTTTTTTTTTTTTTTCATTTTCCTTCACTGTCTGTTGGTCTGTGCATTAACATAAAATGCCCACTTCTCCCAGTATTCACAGAGTGGTCTCCTGTAGGAAATGAACTTTGTCATATCAGCTGAATCTGAGCTTCTATTTGTCTCTTGAACATTTGTGATTGTCCAGGCCAACTTCTTTGTTCTTACTGGCTCCTAGTATTTGAGGGTGTGTCAAGACCCATGGTTTTCCCAAAGTGGATGATTGAAGTTAGCATTTAGATGCAAGCTGATTAAAAGCTGGACTCTCAGACAGTAGCTGAGAAAATATGCTGTTAAGCCCTTTCCAGGGAGAAACTTTGAAATGAGCTTCTTTGCTCCCTCTGTGCTGGGCTCAATTATATATCTGTTGAGTAGGCGGTACTCCTGCACGTGTTTTTTTTTTTTTTCTTTCCACAGTCCTGTTGGACTTGTAAATGCAAACTCTATTGGCTATCAGAGCCAGGCTACCCAGAGGCTCATTCCATGAGCAGTATACATAAAATCTGGGGTTTCAGACACCCATGTAACCTCTGTCCAGGGAGATACTGGTGACTTGGTTTTATTGTTGGAGCAGGCTGGAAACAGAAGGCAAGGAAAGTATCCACCATCTTCCCTGTTCTCCAGGGAGGATCTCGACCAGCACCTAGATGTATGCTAAATTGAGAACCTGACCCTCAGCCAGCTGTTTCTAAAATATGTAGATAAACTTCTTTCAGGGATAGACTAGGAGATGACCATTTTTTCCTACTCCCTCCATGCTGAGTTCTGAAGCGATCATTATGGCAAATGTTTGCACATCCATTAAGAACTGATTGATATTCTCTTGTGGACATAAGCCCAGTTGCATTTCAGATATAGGTCCCTTGGATGAGACCTTGGGTGTGAGTCTTAAAAGTTAAAGGCTATCGGTAAGGTCCAAACCCTTCACTCCACAGAGAGAACTTCGGAGTTGAAGATTCCCTCCTGGTGGTATGGTGTTGTACCGTGGCTAATGTTCATGGCTCGAATGTATCGTAGCCATTTTACCTGTTTTATTGTGGGCATTTTATCAGTGTGTATGAGCCACTGAGCTAATTTTGGATCTCTTTTCAGTATGTAGTGGTGCATTTGGTGTATTTGTGGGAGGCGGGCTCAGGTGCCTCCTATTTTGCCATCTTGGTTTACTTCTTTGTTTTAAAGTTTATTTTGAGAGAGAGAGAGAGAGAGAGAGAGAGTAGGGGAGGGACAGAAAGAGAGAGTGAAAGAAAATCTCAAGCAGGCTCTATGCTGTCAGTGTGAAGCCCAATGTAGAGTTCAGTCTCATGCACCATGAGATCATGACCTGAGCTGAAATCAAAAGTTGAATGCTTAACCAACTGAGCCACCCAGCTGCCCAGTTGACTTTTTATTTTTCATTTTTGAAGGATAGTTTTGGGGGTATAGAATTATTTTTTTCCATTGTCGAGTTTTTTTGTTTGTTTTTTTGTGTGTTTGTTTGTTTGTTTTTTTAGAGAAATAGAGTGTGAGTGCGGGAGAGGAGCAGAGGGAGAGAGAAAATCTTAGGCTGGCTTTCACGCACAGCCTGAAGTCCAACACAGGTCTTGATTCAAAGACTGTGGGATCATGACCCTAGCTGAAATCAAGAGTCAGACACTCAACCAACTGAGTCATCCAGGTGTCCCCAGAATTCTATATTGACATTTTTAAGTAAATATGTCATTCTAATGTCTTCTGATCTCTATGATTTCTGATGAGAAATCAGCTGCTATTCTTTCTGAAGATCTTTTGCATGTGATGAGTCACTTCTGTTTAACTGCTTTCAAGAATTCTTGCATTTTGGTAGCTTGACTATTTGTCTAGTTGTAAATCTCTTTGATTTTATCCCACTAGACATTTTTTAAAAAACTACTTGGATGTGTACATCAATAAATTTGGGAACATTTCTATATCCTCCATTTATTACTCTCCTTATGAGAATTCCAATACATGTATGTTGATGTTTTGATGGTGTCCTATGGGTTTCTAAGATTCTGTTTAGTTTTCTTCTTTTTTCTCTCTTCCTCAAAGTGAATAATCTTAATTAACCTGTCTTTAAATTTACTCATTCTTCCTTCATTCAAATCATGTTGAGTCTGTTTATTGAGTTTTTCATTTCAGTTATTGTACTTTCCAATTTCATAATTTCCAGATATTCAAAATAGTCTAGGTATACTTTATCAAGATGAGAAACTTCCCTTCCATTCCTAAGAACAAATTTTTTTATCCTGTAAAATTTATTTTCTCTATTGGGATAATTACTCCCTTATTATCTTAATATTGTGTGCAATATTGTTTGGTTTTCATATATTGAATCAACTTTTCATTCCTTGTGGCATTAGTGAGTAAGCATATTAATAAGTGGTTCTATCCAGTTTCTTAGTATTTTGTTGAAGAATTTTGCATCTATTTTAATAAGAGATGTGGGTCTGTTGTCTTTTTTTCTTGTGTTTCCTGGTTTTGATATCAGGGTAATACTAGCCTCACATAGAAAGTTAGAAGATGTTTCATTTTTTTGCAAATGTTTGTAATAGATTTGTATTAATTGAATTTTTGGTAGTATTCACCAGTGAAGTCATCTGGCTCAGGCTTTCGTTTGTGATCTATTTTGATTTACTTAACGAATATCGTTTTTTTCTTAATGAATATCTTAACTTGTTAAATATTTATTCAGATTTTCTATATCTTCATTTGTTAGCTCAGTAGTTTTTATGTTCCTAGGTATTTGTTCATTCATTTAATTTGTCTAATTTTTCGCATATCATTGTCCATAGTATTTTCTTATTTTTTTTAAGGTTGGTAATAATGTCTTCTCTTTCATTCCTGATTTTGATAAGTTGAATCTCATCTGTTTTTTTATGATCAGTCTAGCTCAAGATCTGTCAATTTTGTTGATTTTTTAAAGGCAACTTATAGTTTTGCTGATTTTTTCCATTATTTCTCTGTTCTTCATTTTATTTTGAGTTTATTTATTTTGAGAGAGAGAGAGCACGTGTGCTAGCAGGAGAGGGAGAGGGAGCCCGATGATGGGCATGAATTCATGAACCATGAAATCATGACTTGAGCCAAAATCGAGTCGGATACTTAACCAATTGAGCCACCCAGGCGCCCCTTCTTTATTTTATTTATTAGCTCCACTATAATATTTATTACTTTTATCTTGCTTGCTCTGCATTTAGTTTGTTCTTCTTTTAGTAGTTTCTTTATGTGAGATGATAGGTTTTTGATTTGATATCAATTTTCTTTTTTAATGTAGGCATTTTCAGCTATAAATTTGCCTCTGACCATTGCTTTAGCTTTATTCCAAAAGATTGTTGTGTAGCTTTGTTTTCATTTCTCAAGGTGTTTTCTTATTTCCCTTGTGATTTCCTCTTGGACCCATTTGTTATTTGGACAGTGTTGTTTAATTTCCTCATATTTGTGCAGTTGTTCAAGTTCTCTTTTATTAATGATTTCTAATATCATTTCAGTGTGATTGGACACTGTGCTTTTATAATTTCAATAAATTTAATTTTATTGAATATATTTTTATGGTCCTTCATATAGTATATCATTAATAATGTTTCATGTGTGTCTGAAAATATTTTGTATTATATTTGTTTGTTTTAAATATTCTATACATTGAGTCTAGCTTGAATATAGTGCTAATCAAATCTTCAATTTTCTTATAAATCTCTGATTCGTTATTGTATCCTATTATTGAAAGCGAGATATATAATTCTCTAACTCCTGCTGGTGAATTGTCTATTTCTATTTTCAGTGTGTCTGTTTTTGCTTCATGCAATCTGAGACTATGTTGTTAGTCACACCTATGCTTACAATTGTTATATCTTTCTGAGGAACTCATTTCCCTTATCATTACAGTATGTCTTTTACTATATATAATAATTTTGGGGGTGCCCGGGTGACTCAGTCAATTAAGCATCTGACTCTTCATTTGTCTTAGGTCATGATCTTGTGGTTCCTGAGTTTTAGCCCCGTGTTGGACTCTGCGCTGGGAGTGCAGAGCATGCTTTAGATTCTCTGTCTCCTGTCTCCCTCTTTGCCCCTCCTCTGCTCATGCTCAATCTCTCTCTCTCTGTCTCTCAAAAATACATAAATAGACATTTAAAAACTAATTTTTGTGTTAAAGCTTATTTTATATTATTAGTATAGCCACTCCAGCTTTCTTTTTGTTACTGTTTGCATGGTATAACTTTTCCCAACCTTTTACTTTCAACAATAAATCTAAACTGTGTCTTATAAACAGCCTATAGTTGTATGCTGTTTTTATATTTTTATGGTTGTGTGGTGTTTCAAAAATCCATTCTGCCATTCTCACTTTTATATTGGTGTGTTAAATTCATTAAAATTTCATGTAATTACTGACAGTGTTGGCTTTATATCTGTCATTCTATTATTTATATTCGATATGTTTTATTTCTTTTTTGTTCTATTTTTCTGTTGCTGACTTCTTTTTGATTAAACAGGTATTTTGTAGTGTACCATTCTATTTTTTAATTAATTGACTTTTATTTAGTTATTTATTTATTTAGCCAAACAAAAGATAGCATATTTATTTGGAAAACAATCATTTCACAATTATCTCCCAAACTCAGAATCCGTGGGCCAAGGTACAAATGAGTGAGGTCATCATTAATTTTTCAATAATTAATAAAAGTTTAAAGTAACTGATTTTGTGCAGTAGTGTTTTTAAAACCACATTTCTGTGATAAGAATCACTTGGGAGTGCTGGAGATTAATTCTACTAATTAATAGAGTGGGCCTGGAATAAGCCAGTGAATACAGACATTTTTATTTTTACAAATATTCCAGATGATTATTATGATTAAGGAAATTTAGGAAACGTGATTTTCAATTTCCTTTGAAGATTTTAAGTTTTCAATTAAGTTTTGAGTTATTTTCTTAGTGGTTGCCCTGGTTAAATTCTTAGCTTGAAACAATCTAGTTTGCATTGAATTAATTTTATTTTGACATTTTATTTAACAACTTTGCTCCAATACACCTCCATTCCCCCATCCTTCCTTTTATGCTATTATTATCATACACATTAAGCTTTTAAATAGACTATTAACACATCTTGTTGCTTATTATTTAATGGTAATGTCTTTTTAAAAACATAGAACAATAAAGTTACAAATGAAATTTATTTTATACTCTTTCTATAGGTCTATGTAGTTACCTTTATCAGTGCCCTTTATTTTTTCATACAGGTTTGAGTTTCTGTCCAGTGTCCTGTCTTTCTTGCCTGAAAGATTATCTTTAGCAATTCTCATAGATCTTCTAGTAACATTTTTCTGTATTCTGGTATATCTTGAAATGGCTTAATTTCTGCTTTATTTTAAAATATTCGAGACTATAAATTTCCTGCTAAGCACTGTTTTACCTACATCTTGTATATTTTGGTATTTGTGTTTTCTATCTCATGCATTTCAAAGTATTTTCTAATTTCCTTTGTGATTTCTTATTAGGACAATTGGTTATTGAGAAGTGTGTTGTTTAATTTCCACATATTTGTGAATTCCCCAAATATCTTTTCCTATATATTTCTAATTTAATGGCATCATGTTCAGGGCCATATTCAATATGCTTCCAGCCCTTTTAAACTAAACTGTTTTAAACATTATTTTTTCCAGTATTTCTTGTAAGATAGGTCTCTAACTATAATTCTTTTTTTTTGTTTGTTTGTTTGTTTATCTGGGAATGTTTTAATTTTTTCTCGATGTTTTGAAGGATAGTTTTGTGGGATATAGTTTTTCACTGCCAGTCTTTTCCTTTTCCTTTAAGTTCATTAAATATCTCATACTACTTTCTTTTGGCCTCCAAGTTTTCTGAACAGAAATCAGCTATTAAATATTTGAGAATTATTTGTATGTGATTAGTAATTTTTCTCTTGCTGCTTTCTTTTCTCTTTCTGTCATTTGGCAGTTTGACTATTACATACATAGGTGTGGATCTCTTTGTCCAACTTAGACTTTGTTGAATTTCTTGGATGTATAATTTAATTCTTTTAATCAAATTTGAGAAGATTTGGTAATTATTTCTTCAAAAATTATTTGCTCTTTCATCTCTCCTCTTTTTCTGGATTGTTCTTTTATTGAAAAAATTCTCCTTGGGTTGCTGCAAAGCTTTGCTTAGTAATAGAATTCTTAAAAAAATATTGATTTTTACAATTTTGCTAGTGCTTTAAATGGCTTTATAGAACAGCGGATTTTTAGAGATGTTCGATTTATCAGCCCAGAGATCACATGCTTATCTCATCTTTTATTTTTTACGTTTGTTCTGCAAAATTAATACAGAATAATAGTTTGAATACCACTAATACAATTCTCCAGATAATACCTTTTTATTAGTTTAATTACATGAGGATTATATTTAAATAACTTTAAATAAATCAAGCATATCAGTTTAAAATTGAAGAATATACCTTTAGCAAATACACAAGGACTTTCATAAGTAATCATTATCTCATTATTTCTTATGAAAACCTGGGGACAGTTTTACTACTTTTATTTTGAATATAAAAAAATCAAAACAACATTAATAAAAAAGCAAGAAAAATAACCCACCTCAAACCTACTGTTATTCTGACAACTCAAATTTCCATTTTTTCTTGCTTTCTTACATCCTTATCCACAAATATCATTTTTATATAGTTGTGATTATAGGAAAAGTTTCATTTTATATGTTTCAATCAATGAACCTTATAAGAATTTACCATGTTTGCTAAACACTCTTGCTAATTATAGATTTAATGAATAACTGATATTTTATCCAGGATGTATATCATAATCTACTACATGTATTATTGGACATTGTTTTAAATAGTACTAAAATGAGCAAATTCGTGCATTTATATATATTTTTTCATTGGCTTACATTCTTTGCCTAAATTTATAGGATGATAGCTATCAGGTGAAAGAGTAAGAACATTTATATGTTTCTACATAATTATTGCATTATTTTTTTTAATTTTTTAAATTTTATTTTTATTTTTTTAAGCAAAGACTATTTTTAAGAAAAATGTGTTTTCTCATTTTCTATTCTTGGCATAAGTTTTAATTCTTCCCAAAACCTCCTGAACCCCTTTCAGTGTCATCCAAAACCTGAACTTCCTCTATTTCTGGATCAAAAATCCGTTCACAAATGAGCTGTGCAATTCGATCACCCTTTTTTACTTCTAACTTTTCTTTGCCAGAATTAAATAGTACAACACCCACATTTCGTCTATAATCTTCATCTATGACGCCAGCTCCTACATCTATGAAGTGTTTCGCAGCCAAGCCAGAACGGGGAGCTACTCTTCCACAACACCCAGAAGGAAGAGCTATCTGAATGTCTATTTTCACAAGGGCTTTTTCCATAGGTGGTACTGTATAATCATAGGCACTGTACAGGTCGTAGCCCGAGCCCCGCGCGGACTCCTTACTCGGGGCGGTGGCGTGCTCAGAGAGCCGGACAAAGCCAGGCCGCTTAGCGTCCTCCGCAGGCGGAGGCCGCTTTCTGGGGGTGATGGTGGGTGTCGCTTCAGAGCAGGGCATGGCAGAGCAGAACGAGAGAAAAGAGGGAACAAGTGGACTCCTTGCATTATATTTTTTTTAAAGTAATATCAATTCGAAGGCCAAGTTTCAATTAATTACTCTAACAGTTTCAAACCATTATCATTATGTATTCTAGTGTTTGGCCTAATTTAATGTATATGTAACATGATACTCAAAGAAGTGGTTTTTGATTTTATGATTGCTAGGGAGATCACATATATGTTTGTGCAATCTGTTTGAGATGATTTTTGCTGTCATGGTCATTAAAAGCTGGTTTAGATAATTAGATGAAAATATTTTTATATATGTGTTCTTTTATGTAAACCCAGATTTCCATCTGACACTGTAAATACTCAGTTGAAAGGATAATACTTTAACATTTCTTAGAGGCAGGTCTGCTTACTCTGAATTCTTTCTGCTTTTATATATCTGAAAGTGTCTATTTCACCTTTGTTTTTAATATGTATTTTTGCTGTGTGAAGAATTCTAGATGACAGTATTTTTCTTTGAGTATTTTAAACGTTTTCCTTCTCACTTACATTGCTTCTGATTGAAAAAAATCTCATGTCAAGCTTTTTTAATTTTTATTTGTCGTGTCAAACTTTTCTTTCTTACTCTGCATGTGATCTGTCTTTATTCTCTGGCTGCTTTTAAGACTTTTATACCACTGGTTTTAGGCAATTTGATTATGATGTGCTTTGGTGTGGTTTCTTTTTATATCTGTATTTTGGGTTGGTTAAACTTCTGGGAAATGAGCTATTACAGTTTTCATCATTTTTTGAAAAGTTTCAGCCATATTTCTTTAAATATTTTTCTGTATCCTCCATCCCTTATCTTCTTCAGGGAATCTAATTACATGCATTTATGGCTACTTGAAGTAGTCCTGAAGTTCACTGATGCTTTGTTCATATATATATATATATATATATATACACATACATATATATATTCTATCTATCTATATCTATATCTATATATAATTATTTTAGATAGTTTCTTCCTATGCCCATTTTATAGATAATGTTAAGGGGAAGTAATTCAAGGTCACTGAAAAAGACAGGATTACAACCCATATATCTTGGGTCTCACTCCAGTGTTTTTTATTTTTACTTTTTTAACTTAAATCAAGATTTAGGCTTACAGAATCAAAATATCATTCAGACAAAAATAAAATTTAAACAAGTTTCTTTGTGTCATATATACAAAAGCATATTTCTTACTCTTCAAACTGAATTTTTGGTGTTGGGAAGTTATAACTGGATACATAAACTTAAGCCCTGTCTTAATTATTTACTGTTAGGCTTTTATGTGGCAGCACCCAAACATAATTCTTGTAGAAAACTTAAAGCATCTAATTTCCACACCCTAATCTTACAGATAGTAGAGCGGCTTCACTCTGTATGGCCCAAAATAATAGAAATCTGGTGTTTTATCTGTTAAGAGACCATGTACAAAGTTGTGACCAAAAAAAAAAAAAAAGCCAAGGTTGGAGGTTGATAAGGATTCTCTGCCCATTTGCTTACTTCTGGGCCAACTACCCCCTTTATATAGGTCATCTATGCCATCCTACTTCCTGATCCCATCGCATACTCACATAACTTATTTAGCTTCCTCCTGGAAATTGAAATTTTACTCATAAAAAACTGACCTCATTCTGGGTTTAAACCGATTCATTAATGACAGCAGAGGGATTAAAATAATCATAAAAACCAATTTTTATACTAGATTTGTGCTACAGATATTTTAGACATTGTTTCATTTAAATTAATCCTTACAAAAATAAGAGGAAGATACTATTAGCTTGTTTGCAGATGAGGAACCAAAGCTCATAGAGGTGAATTGAAGTGATGGAGTTAGGATTTGAAGTGCAGCATTTGGACTAGAGTGTGCCACTTTTCCCATTCAACTACATTTTATCTTAAAGATAAAGATGAGACTGCACTATTTTAAATCATTTATGTTAACCTTATTAATGATCTCATGGTAGGAGTATATATTATTACAGGGAATAAGCTTTAATTTAAGTGGATGCAGTTCTGATTGATCTTAGATAATAGTCAGGAACTGGTAATGTTTATGAAGAATCAGGAAAGACCAGACTCTGTGTAAGGTGTCCTATCCCACGAAAAACCACCTTAGGAAAGCCTATACTCCTATTGTCCTTCAAGACTTTCCCTCAAGCCCTGCCTCAGCCTCAGAATATGTCTTCTGGCACAGGTGAAAATGACCAGGCATCCCCCTCTAAGCTATCACGACAATGAAACAGAGCATTTAGACACAGGTTTCAACATGTAAAAACACTATTGTTAGTGCATATGAAAGACATCCTTCACCTTTATTCCACCTCTTATTCTTACTTTATCCCACTTCTCACCCATCCTTCACAGAAACCCTATTTCTGTTTATCATTTCACCCCTCACCTTGTCTCCTTTCTTCACCCAATCCACAGGTGTGAGAAGGCCCAAAGATGGAAAAGGGATCAAGGATAAGTTGAGACAATCTGATGTTTATGTCTTAGGTAAAAGTTCATATTTAATGGTTTTTGTTTGTTTTTGTGCTTCAGGATACATGTCAAAATACTAATCAAATATAACTGAGAAAACAACCATTTCAAAAAGTTGTGTTCCATAATTTAAAAGCTCTGGTATGTTCCTTCTAAGACACTGGCACTCTAGCTTTTTTGGGGGGAGGTTATGGGACCATGGACATGATTAATTTCTTCAATAAACACTAAGGGAAAGCTGCTTTTGTGCCTATAGTTGTGCAAGTAGTGGTATAAATAGAGAGTTCAACACCATTCCTTACCTATAGAGAGTTTCCAATGCAGTGTGAGAGATAAGCGTTGAACAAGTAGATCTGCAGACAAATACACATTTACAGATTGCATAAATGTTTCCAAAGACATGAATAGAGCATTTGTAGATGCTGGATGAAGCAACATGATGATGGTGGAAAAGTGGTGGTAATTGTGAAAATCTGGGAGCAGAAGATAAAACATTGACAACCATCCATGATCTATAGCCTTTATCACATGCAGGCTTCCTCACATTTTCCCTCTCCCTTTGCTAATCGTCATGAGATCTTCCAGCTTGTTCAGGCCATATCCTACTTTTAAAGGTACTCAAAAGGGCCTATTTACTCTGATATTTTGTAGAAGTGCAGTCTTCACTCTTTGCTCTTCTTAAGGCTCAAAACCAATACCTCAAGCCCAAAGAGGACCTTATCTAGCCCCAAATTCTCACAACCTGAGCACAATTAATGTGGACGTTATTTAACATCTCTATTCCCATACTACTTCTGCTTTGGATATGGATCCATTCCAAGCTGTTGATGTCTTTCCTGTCCTTTTATTATTCCTATGGGCCTATGGCAGATCTCCTGGGGGGCTTAAGCTCATTGCTGCCTTTCTTTCCTGGAAAAGGCTCAACTAATATGGGACCCACATCAACAAGGCCCTAAGAAGGCTCAACCTAGTCTGCATTTAACTTTCCAAACCTATTTTAGGAGTCACCTCCATTTTCCTTTGTTTTGGCCTTATCACCTTTCAGGTTTCCCTTTGCTCAGTTCATATTTGCCTTATAACAGTAATATACTGTATTAAAATTGTTTACTCATGTGTTTCACCCTTAGACTGGGAGTTTATTGAAGGCAAATATAAGATTTGATTTATTTTGTTTTCCAAGTAACTAGCACAGGGCTTGATAAATAAAAGGTAGAACTAAATTCCAGCTGCTGTCATAATAGATTCTGTTACTTTCTCTAGCCTATAAATATTCATGCTCTTTTAACCCAGTAACTCTACTTTTATAAAAAACATTCAGGAACACCTGGGTGGCTCAGTCCATTAAGCATCCAACTTCAGCTCACGTCATGATCTCATGGTTCATGAGTTCAAGCCCCATGTCAAGATCTGTGCTGACAGCTCAGAGCCTGTAGCTTCAGATTCTGTGTATCCCTGTCACTTTGCCCCTCTACTGCTCATGATTTCTCTCTCTCTCTCTCTCTCCCTCAAAAATAAACATTAAAAAATTATGAAAACATCCAAAGGAAATAATCATAAATGAAAACAGATTTATATACAAGACTTCTCATTGTAGTGTTATTTGTAGTTGTGAAAAATTGTAAGTAATCCAAATGCTCAATAGTAAAGAATCAGTTAAATGCACTGGTACTATTAAACTGTTAAAATCATGATTTTGAAAACTATCAACATGGGAAAATGTTTAAAATATGTTCAATGAAAAACTTGTTATAAAGCCATTACAACAAATTAAATGTACTTTATGATCTTAAATTTGTAAAAAGCAAAATACACACACACAAATTATATATTATACAATACGAATTAAATATAGAGAAAAGGAAATTCACCAGCACTTTAAGAGTGGTATTTGGCAATTATATGTTTATTTTTTCTTTATGTTTTTATGTATATTCCAAATTATTTACCATGAATATATGTTTATGTTCAGAAAAAAATACTAAGTGTATCGATCCCATAACTGATTATATATCATTATGTATGATCTAATCGAAGCAGAATAAATTGGCATGGTTGACTGTCCTAGTTCTGGGCTTAGCACACATATTGATGTAGCTGGTCCCACTGAGTTGACTGGACGCCGTGTGCCACTATTGACACTTACCTAACTGTAGTGCTCATTGGTTTCTGAAGCCCCTAAGCGGTTGCTACCACATTCCAATCTTTTTCCTGTGCAGAAAATGCCTTTCTTATTGTTTTTTTCAAGTGTCCACTCAACTCACTTTGAATCCTTTTTCTTTTTTCTATTCCTTGGGGGAAAGAGGGTTGGTAAAGACACCTTCCTTTTGCCTGATGCAATCTGCCTATTACCAGGCAACTAAGACTTTGGAGAGTCATGTCTTAAGATAATTCTCTTGTACAGAAAACTAAAACAAATGTAAATTAATTAATGTGGATTAATAAAATGGAAAGTGGGGAATGTAGACAAAATGAAGCCAAACAATTTTTGCATATGATTAAAAATTATTGAAATTCTGCTTCCAAGTCCCATTAAAAAAAAAAAACTTGGAATAAAATCAGAACAAAAGAGAACCTTGCTGACCCTGGCATGGACATCCAGGGCTTAAGGAATTTCTAACAAGTCTTTGGAAACAGAACTTTACAGAATAAGAGTTGAAAGCAGGTTCTGGCACAGCCAGAAACTGTCTAAACTGGAGTGTCACAGTAGTTTAATTCCTGCCATCACACACATTCTCTTTTTTATAACTTTTTTTAAAATTTATTATTTTAAATTTACATCCAAATTAGTTAGAATATAGTGCAACAATGATTTCAGGAGTAGATTCCTTAGTGCCCCTTACCCATTTAGCCCATCCCCCCTCCCATAACCCCTCCAGGAACCCTCAGTTTGTTCTCCATATTTACAAGTCTTTTCTGTGTTGTCCCCTTCCCTGTTTTTATATTATTTTTGTTTCTCTTCCCTTTGTTCATATGTTTTGTCTCTTAACGTCCTCATATGAGTAAAGTCATATGATTTTTGTCTTTCTCTGACTAATTTCACTTAGCATAATACCCTCCAGTTACATCCACATAGTTGCAAATGGCAAGACTTCATTCTTTTTGATATATATAATACTCCATCACAAACATTCTTTACTGTGGGTAAAAAACAGGACTAGGTTTCCCACAGAAAATCATGCATAACAATTTAGAAGTGGAAGGATTATGATCTAATTAGATCCCCCCCCATTATACAGATGAGGACACTGAAGCATACAGAGAGTTAGGACATAGTCCACGTTCTCCAAGTCAGTCAGTGTGAGAGGAAGATCTGGGATCTTGAGGCTCATCCTCAGGTTCCATGGAGTAAACCTATGTCTGTGAGCTAGACTGTTATGCAAGGCAAACTACATTTTGGCTTAGCACTCTATAGCTACTCTGCCCCAACTAAGGGCAACATGCAATAGACTCCCTTGTAGTTAAGCCTGGCTTTCCTCACCCATCCACATCTTTAAGATGCCCAGATTTTGTTCTCGTTATTAATGTTGGATTTACTTACCAAATAAAATCGTCTCACCAACTGATGCCACCCCTTTGCCTCCTCACATGGAGCTGATTACAATTCCAGCCTTTGAAGACAATCTTAATTGCCCAGTTTTATAATTCCTGGAACACGGGCTAGGAAAATGTTTAAGTGTATACTCTATAATGAAGTGATCTAATGGGGTCTCCTTTGCAGAAGTCTTCCAACATGTTGAGTAGTTTCTGTAACAACAGGGCATATGGGTCCAGGACACCAACTTTGGAGGATGTTTCACTCCACCAAGATTAGCTATCCTTCTATCCCCCTTTCCCACTGAGAACATTTTTTTGGTAGAGCCACAATGGCCAGGTTTGAAATCTGAAGCCATGGCACACAGTGACCAAAATATTCAGCATGGGTTTTGACATACTCAAAACAGATGGTTCTTTGACGTCTTTTTGGCTTCACAACTATTCTCATTCTCTTTCTTCTTAGGCCAGTCCTGTAAACAAGCAGCCAGTTTCCTGTCCCAAGGTAGATGGAAATATTTTCATTGAAACTTGTGCTAGGACATTTTAGATTGACAGTTTCTTGTTTGCTGCTTCTTTGGCTGGTATTGTGTTTACAGCTAGCCCTGGAAGATGAAACCCAGGAATCAAGTTAGAGATATGCTTATCTGCTCTTGGCTCCCAATTGTGGTAGGAGGAATAGTTAAAATCACTTAAGTCTGAATGCCTAGACTAGGAGAAAATCGAATAAAGGGACGAATTCATGGTGTTTTTTAGTTAGGTGTGAGGGGGATAGTAGTGTAACTAAAATGTTTCCCTGAAGGGGAACTGATAGAGGGAAACCAAAAGTGGGAGTGAAAACAATGGACAGAGAAACACCTCAAGAGTTAAACTTGGTGTATTGAAAATGGTACTGGGATGAGAGTTTGGAGACCCGGGCTCTGATATATAGGCTCTGTGTGACTTTAGGTGAGTCTCTCTTACTATTTCCTATTACAGTATTTTCTCCATGCTTCATTTGTTCATCTTTAGCATGGGAGTATTGACATAGATCATTTATTAAGGGTACTCCTAGCTTTGGTCTTTGAAGATTCCAGAATTACAAAAGCAGTTCTGGCTCTCCCACTGTCTTTGGCCTGGCACATCCCAGCCTTGTAAATGAGAACTGCCAAACCTTGGCCAATAGCAGAAATAGAAATACATAATATGGTATATGGACTTTCCCGTGAGTAAAAATGCCAGATAAAAGTTCAGTGAGAGGTACTTAGCCCCACAAAAGTAAAGAGAGGTCATGGAAGGGAGGAGAAGGAAAACACTCTTAAGATAACAGCCAATGAGAACAGGGGAAGCTGATAAAGATTACTGGGCTGAGGGCTCTGGAAGGAGGTCTCTTTTTTACAAACAGTTAGCGTGCCCATCCTGGCTGGGGGACGGAGAGCAACTTTTTATTCATGGGTTCTGCACCACCTTTCGAAACTCTGAGGGGAGATTCGGACATGTGATTGTTCATTATATTCACCCTGTCATTCAACAACTCAAGAATTCCAGAGGCTTCTCATGACTTATTGATTTATGCATCTGTCCAGTCTCCTTTACTCAGCTTTCAAGGCTAATAACTCTATTTTTCTCCTTTTCTCCTCTTTCTACAAAAGACTCGTATTTCTTAGTCTTCTTAGTCTTTTGTAGATCAGATATTCATAGAAGTATGATCATAATCACTGTTCCTACACTGGATTGGAAGTCAGAAAATCTGGGTTGTGGTATTCTGATACTTGTGCTGTCATCATAGGATATGGAATTGAGAAAACTGTGTTGAGTACACCTAGTGTATGTCAGAAACTGGTGCCTACCTTTTCCGTAGATGCTTCACAATTAAATGGTACAACAATCCTTTTAGTAAAATATTGTGTTCTTTGACTTACAGATGAGGAAATTGACACTAAGAACAAGGAAGGATCTTGGCTTTGGTCTTTCAGGGATACTTTGGCAGAGTAAAGCTCTTTCTAATATAATATGCTTCTTCTCCTCTAAAAAAGAAAAAGAAAAGAATTGATGAACTTCTTAAATTAAGAAGTACCAAATGTAAATGAGCTTAAATTTCAGTGAAAGAAATTAAGTTTGACTTAAATAAGAACTTCCTTAGAGTTAGGGCTCTTGGATACCAAAACCATCTGACAAGAGCCTTGTACTACCTCTTCCTTCAACAAATAAATAAATTATCTAGAGTCCCCACCTCCATTTAATAGTCTTCTCAAACCCCAGTATTGAATGAACCATATTAGTTACTTGGTGCACTTTTCACTTGATTTTCAAGGAGTCAGGAGGAAGGATAAAATATCTTGAAGTAACTTCCCCCACGATTAGTGTTTGCTTGCAGGAAGCACATGGACCAAATGTTAGGTTGATGAAAGCGACAAAGCTTTATGAGATTGACTCTGGAGGGGAAAAAAAGACAAAGTGACAAAGCTAGCCTTGAGCTGGGCTTAGAAGGAGGGTGATGAGACACCTGCATTTCTTGAATTGATTGGATTAAGCCACATGCAGCGGGAGCTGTGGAGGCCAAAACAACAAGCAAGGAAGACATAACTTCAAGAGTCTTTCCTTCCCATATGTATCAAATATGTGAAATTTAAGAAACAAAACAAATGATCAAATGGAAAAAAAGAGAAAGAGAGGCAAACCAAGAAATAGACTCTTAGCAATAGAGATCAAACTGATGGTTACCAGAAGAACAGTGTGGGGAAGATGGGTTAAATAGATGATAAGGATTAAGGAGTGCACTTGTGATGAGCACTGGGTGTTTTATGGAAGTGTTGAATTACTATAATGTACACCTGTATTATAACTAACTGGAATTCAGATAAAAACTTGAAAAAAAAGTAAAAAAATAAAAAAAAACAAAAAAATAAGCATACTGAGTATATAATGAGTGTAATTCTGCAATTTTCCTCATAATGATTATTTTGGAGGTTTTTATTTTGTTTTATTTTTAACATAAAGTATCAGGTTGTTTTTAAAAATTCTTTTTTGAGGGTGTCTGGGTGGCTCAGTCAGTTGAGCATCTGACTTCATCTCAGGTCATGGTCACACAGTTCCTGAGTTCAAGCCCCGCATCATGTTCTGTGTGGAAAGCTCAGAGCCTGCAGTCTGCTTTGGATTTTGTGTCTCCCTCTCTCTGCTCCTCCCCTGTTCATGCTCTCTCTCTGTGTCTCTCAAAAATAAAGATAAAGAAATAAATTCTTCTTATTTATTTATTTTCTTGTTTATTTATTTATTTATTTTGGTGTATCTGTTTGCTAGTGTCCTAGTCTGACTACTGTCTACTTACTTGGTGATCCAGCACCAAACCCTGTTTCAATTTTATCCTCCCCACACTTGAAAAGCCTTTCTCTTTCTCAATCTCTGGGGCACCAGACTTATGATGATCTGGAGTAGAATTTCTCAGCCTGCCCTCTCCTATGCCCAAACAGGGCATCTCCCAGTTCTATAAGAAATTTCTTTGATGGAGTTACCTTGAATGTCTCCAATACCGTTTGAAAGGATTTCCAAAAACTCTTCTGCTTTAATCAGTGAGAGGTAAGGAAAATATTTTCCAAGTAAACAGGTCCAGAGAAGGGAAGTGATTCAACTAAGGTACTCTGTGAACTGCTGCACTCAAATCCTTGCCTTGTTTATCCACCTTTAACTCCTCACAGGAGAGTCCATGTCTTAGAATATGGACTTGGGTAAGAAAAACACAAAAAAATTAGGGCTTAATTAGGTGTTTTAAATTGAAATTTTTCTACCTATATGTGTTCTTGGTTCAAGTTTTTAAATAATAAAGATTACTATTCCATTTATTTAAGAGGTTTCTAGTTGTTGATGTCCTAGTTTAAAGCCATAGGAGATATTGTTTATAATAATGCCTGAACTTCAAGCTGTCAGATTGAGTCTTCTCCCTTAAGACTCTAAGACATAGTTCATAAACTATGGGGCTCAGATATGGGGTATTATTTGATGTTTTAAAGTGTGTATTCCGTTCAGACCTTTTTTTATTCAAGTGTAATTAACATACAGTATTATATTAATTTGGGGTGTACAATATAATGATTCAACAATCTATACATTCTCAGTGCTCATGATAAGTACACTTCTTAATTCCCATCACCTATTTCACCTATTCCCCCACCTACCTCCCTTTTGGCAACCAATAGTTTGTGCTCTATAGTTAAAGAGTCTGTCAGAGAAAGGCAAATACCATATGATTTCATTCATATGTGGAGTTTAAGAAACAAAACGAATTATCATATGTGGAAAAAAAGAGAACAAAAACAAAAAAAACAGACTCATAACTCTAGAGAACAAACTGATGGTTACCAGAGGGGATGTGAGTGGGACGAGGAGGTGTTGGGGATTTAGGAGTGCACTTGTGATGAGCACTGGGTGTTGTGTTAAAGTGATGAATCACTAAATTGTACACCTGAAACTAATTATCACACTGTATGTTAACCAACTGGAATTTAGGTAAAAACTTTTAAAAAAGAGTCTGTTTTTTTATTTTCCTCTTTTTTCCCTTTGTTCATTTGTTTCTTTTTTATATTTAAATTCATGTTAGTTAACATATAGTGTAGTATTGGTTTCAGGAGTAGAATTTGGTGATTCTTCACTTACATATAACACCCAGTGCTCATCCCAACATGTGCCCTCTTTAATTCCCATCACACATTTAGCTCATTCCCCCACACACTTCTGCTCCAGTAACTCTCTGTTCTCTATATTTAAGAGTGTCTTATGGTTTGTCTGCCTCTCTCTTTTTGTTATTTTATTTTTCCTTCTCTTCCCCTATGTTCATGTTTCATTTCTTAAATTCCACATATAAGTGAAATCATATGGTATCTTTCTCTTATTGACTTATTTCACTTGGCATTATACCCTCTAGATCCATCCAGGTTGTTGCACTTATTTATATTTTAATGTAAACTCTTGGCTGGAGCTTATACTATTTTCATGGTGGAACTAGAACAAGTAATTTCTTTCTTTATCTTTTCACTAGTGGCTTATCCCAAGGGGTTACTATGCTTCCATCTCTTCTGTAGACATTGCCACTTAATAAGATCACACTTACTGTGTGACTTTGAGTAGCTGTATCTGCAAAATTGAGGCAATGAACAATGATGTATATGTACTCTTTCAAGATGATTTAAATGGTGAGAATATTCTTTGGAAACTAAAAAAAACCTGCTACACATTTGGGGCACAGAAAGCTGAGATTCTTTCTAGGAAGTGAATTTTGTCCAGAAAATTTTTCTCAGCTTCCACTTGCTCTCCCTATGAAAAGCTCTGGACTCAGGCCCAACTGTTCTCAGAAGGGGGCCAACCTGACCCTAGTTCTTTACGTATGTAGTGAAAATGAGCTGTGTTTGGTTCTCGAAGCTTCTCTGACCTCCTATCTGGCTCAGGTCTTAGCTTTATCCCAGTCCAAAAGTAAGTTTAAGTAGATGAGTGACCAAGGAACTGTGGTGATTTTATGGTTGGACATTAAACCTAAAGAGAAGACTGATTTCCTCTGAACTGGCAAAAGAGAAAGAAGATAGAGAAGGCTCCATGGAAGTATTGGGTGTGAAAGGCTCTGAAGATACACACCTTCTGAGTGAAGATTAAAAAAAAAAACAGAATAAAGAGGTAAAAATAAGATCCACTGTCAGAGGAGTCTTCCCTTTGGGTATGAAAGGAAAGGACAGAAGTAGGTGGGAGATGTGGCCTAGAACAAGAGCATGAATGAAAAAGAATGAGCAGGTTTTACTAATTCCATAGGAATATGTGATGGCGCAATATGGCAATGTGGCATCTGTCTGCATTTCTATAGTATGGGATTCAGATAAAGGGATTTATAGGTTTGCATTACCAGGGCCAGTCATACCTTACCAAAAAGTCCAATTTCAACTCTGAGCATTATACGTTAAAATGAACACAGATAAAATGGAGTATACTTTTATGCAGAGACAGGAAAAAGAGGAAGAAATTTGGTTTCCTTGAGAAATAGTTGGAAAAATGAGGTTTTTTTGTTTGTTTTAACCTGGACACCAGAAGATATAGTATTTGGCCAGGGAATACATAGTAGGTAAATAGATTACTTGTTTTCCCATAGAGCTAATACCCATGGGTAGAAGCTACACACAGAGGTGGATTTCAACTCAAAATAGGAAAGAATTTTCTGACAGTCGTCTAGACATAGAATGTGATTCTCAAAGCATAATGAGTTTATAGTTACTGGAAGTGAACACCAAGAGGTTAGAAGGTATTTAGGCAAATATTCTCAAAAGGAGACTGGGGCCTACAAGGAGTTGGGCAAGAGGAGACTGGCATTTACTCCCAGGCCTGAGATGAATATAAATGGTTTTAGTAGAAAATCAGCTTGAAGCAATGAGATCTTATTCAAAAAGACAGAGCTACATTATTACCCCTTTCCATACCACTTTTCATATATTTTAGAAAAGGCAATCTGTTTCCTGTAACATATCGCCTACAGAGACAATTGAAAGATTGAAAGATCAAAGGATCTTTATGTATTTCTTCAGATTCCCCTAAGAACAATTCATATATTAAAGATCCACTCTGGAGAACTTAGCCTTAAAGAAAAATATCTCAAGAGATCCCAAACTGGTAGATTCAAAGGAAATAGTTTTACAAATGCAACTGCAGGTTGCTGTCACTGAGCAAGTTGTACTGTGACTGGAGGCATCCCCCTGTACCCCAAAAGAGAGAATGGTCGGGTCTGAGCCAACCCTCATTCTCCAGCAGTAATTGGCAGACCTGGAGAGTGAGTTGACCCTTATTTGTCAGGAAATACTCAGAACAAAAAGGGTCAATTGCATTATTATTCAAGATACTGTGGTTGTTCTTACAAGAGACTTGGAGGTGGGTGGAAGGTACAATGTCAAATACTCTTAAAAACCAGGGGCAGTCTTTCTACCATTCTCTTCCCTTCTTTTAGGCCATAGTCCCTAGCCATAAATAAACAGGTATAAAATGACTTTTGTAAATAAAGCCAACCTTAAGTGAAAAAATGCAAAAGGCCACAGCCAACATCTTTCATCAAGGTAATGGGTGCTCACTGCAGAACATAAAGGATTGCCATGACAACACCTGAGAGACAAAATATGGCAGTAGGGGGTACACATAAAGCTCTCTGATTTCCACAATGGGAAGCATGGGAAGAAGGAAAATCCTGAAGGATTAGGAGAATTTCTGAGGTAAAAGAGGTTGCCCTGGTAGCAAGCTACAAACAAGATTCATTGCTCACAACCCAGATTTAATGCTTGCATTGCACACAAAGCATCAATATTTCCTATTATATACAAAGCATAAACATTGAATATTATGGATACGGCTCTTTCCAAGTAATAGAGGGTACCCTCCAATTACATGTTGTATCAAAATGGGGCCTCTAACAAAAGCTATGATGGTGACTAAGTCTGAAACACATTTTTCTGCATGTGGACAAGAGGTAGGATCAAGACACAAGGCAATATAATTCCAAATATTCCCACCAAAATTCTATTATTGTTCACTTGCAGAGATAAGAATAGGTCATGAGTCCACTGTAAAAACCTATAGGTTCTTTTGTCCAATCCCTTGTAGCAGAACCTGATTTTTCAGAATTATTCGATAATTCTTCAAACTCTTCAAAATGGAAGAATCTACAGTTGAATTTATAAATCATTCTGTAGCATAGTTACACTATTTCATACTGATATTTACTACCCATCACTGCCTAACTATGACTATGAAAAAAAATACTACAGAGAAGTTTGAAAATTACCCCGAGATAAAGAACATTCCCCAGGTATACCTACCTTTCTTATGCAATCAAATACCTCTTATGTTTAATAATTCTGTTGCTGTCTCAAATCCAATTTTCTTAGCTTCATTAACAATCTGACCCCTACTCACTTTTTTTTAATGTAATTTATTGTCAAATTGGTTTCCATACAACACCCAGTGCTCATCCCAAAAAATGACCTCTTCAAAATCCATCACCCACCCTCCCCTCCCTCCCACCCCCCATCAACCCTCAGTTTGTTCTCAGTTTTTAAGAGTCTCTTATGCTTTGGCTCTCTCCCACTCTAACCTCTTTTTTGTTCCCTTCCCCTCCTCCATGGGTTTCTGCTAAGTTTCTCAGGATCAACATAAGAGTGAAAACATATGGTATCTGTCTTTCTCTGTATGGCTTATTTCATTTAGCATAACATTCTCCAGTTCAATCCATGTTGCTACAAAGGCCATATTTCATTCTTTCTCATTGCCACGTAGTACACCATTGTGTATATAAACCACAATTTCTTTATCCATTCGTCAGGTGATGGACATTTAGGCTCTTTCCATAATTTGGCTATTGTTGAGAGTGCTGCTATGAACATTGGGGTACAAGTGCCCCTAAGCATCAGCACTCCTGTATCCCTTTGGGAAATTCCTAGCAGTGCTACTGCTGGATCATAGGGTAGGTCTATTTTTAATTTTTTGAGGAACCTCCACGCTGTTTTCCAGAGTGGCTGCACCAATTTGCATTCCCACCAACAGTGCAACAGGGTTCCCGTTTCTCCACATCCTCGCCAGCATCTATAGTCTCCTGATTTGTTCATTTTGGCCACTCTGACTGGTGTGAGGTGACATGTGAGTGTGGTTTTGATTTGTATTTCCCTGATGAGGAGCGACGTTGAGCATCTTTTCATGTGCCTGTTGGCCATCCAGATGTCTTCTTTAGAGAAGTGTCGATTCATGTTTTCTGCCCATTTCTTCACTGGGTTATTTGTTTTTCGGGTGTGGAGTTAGGTGGGCTCTTTATAGATTTTGGATACAAGCCCTTTGTCCGATATGTCATTTGCAAATATCTTTTCCCATTCCGTTGATTGCCTTTTATTTTGTTGATTGTTTCTTTTGCTGTGCAGAAACTTTTCATCTTCATGAGGTCCCAATAGTTCATTTTTACTTTTAACTCCCTTGCCTTTGGGGATGTGTCAAGTAAGAAATTGCTGTAGCTGAGGTCAGAGAGATCTTTTCCTGCTTTCTCCTCTAGAGTTTTGATGGTTTCCTGTCTCACATTCAGGTCCTGTATCCATTTGAGTTTATTTTTGTGAATGGTGTGAGAAAGTGGTCTAGTTTCAAGCTTCTGCATGTTGCTGTCCAGTACACCCAGCACCATTTGTTAAAGAGACTGTCTTTTTTCCATTGGATATTCTTTCCTACTTTGTCAAAGCTTAGATGGCCATACGTTTGTGGGTCTAGTTCTGGGGTTTCTCTTCTATTGCATTGGTGTATGTGTCTGTTTTTGTGCCAATATCATGCTGTCTTGATGATTACAGCTTTGTAGTAGAGGCTAAAGGCTGGGATTTTGATGCTTCCCACATTGGTCTTCTTCAATATTACTTTGGGTATTCGGGGTTTTTTGTGGCTCCAAAAAAATTTAGGATTGCTTGTTCTAGCTTCGAGAAGAATGCTGGTGCAAGTTTGATTGAGACTGCATTGAATATGTAGATAGCTTTGGGTAGTATTGACATTTTGACAATATTTATTCTTCCAACCCATGAACATGGAATGTTTTTCCATTTCTTTATATCTTCTATAATTTCCTTCATAAGTTTTCTTTAGTTTTCAGCATACATATCTTTTACATCTTTGGTTAGATTTATTCCTAGGTATTTTATGCTTCTTGGTGCAATTGTGAATGGGATCAGTTTCTTTATTTGTCTTTCTGTTGCTTCATTATTAGTGTATAAGAATGCAACTGATTTCTGTACATTCATTTTGTATCCTGCAACTTTGCTGAATTCATGTATCAGTTCTAGCAGACTTTTGGTGGAGTCTATCAGATTTTCGATGTATAATATCATGTCATCTGCAAAAAGTGAAATCTTGACTTCATCTTTGCCAATTTTGATGCCTTTGATTTCCTTTTGTTGTCTGATTCTTGATGCTGGCCCTTCCAACACTATGTGAAACAACAGCGGTGAGAGTGGGCATCCCTGTCGTGTTCCTGATCTCAGGGAAAAAGTTCTTAGTTTTTCCCCATTGAGGATGATATTAGCTGTGCGCTTTTCATAAATGGCCTTTATGATGTTTAAGTATGTTCCTTCTATCCCGACTTTCTTGAGGGTTTTTATTAAGAAACGTTGCTGAATTTTGTCAAATGCTTTTTCTGCACCGATTGACAGGATCATATGGTTCTTATATTTCCTTTTTTTAATGTCATGTATCACATTGATTGATTTGCAAATGTTGAACCAGCCTTGCATCCCAGGAATGAATCCCACTTGATCATGGTGAATCATTCTTTTTATATGCTGTTGAATTTGATTTGCTAGAATCTTATTGAGAATTTTTGCATCCATATTCATCAGGGATATTGGCTTGTAGTTCTCTTTTTTTACTGGGTCTCTGTCTTGTTTAGGAATCAAAGGAATACTGGCTTCATAGAAGGAGTCTGGAAGTTTTCCTTCCCTTTCTATTTTTTTGGATTAGCTTGAGAAGGATAGGTATTATCTCTGCTTTACACGTCTGGTAGAACTCCCCTGGGAAGCCATCTGGTCCTGGACTCTTATTTGTTGGGAGATTTTTGATAACTGATTCAATTTCTTCGCTGGTTATGGGTCTGTTCAAGCTTTCTATTTCCTCCTGATTGAGTTTTGGAAGTGTGTGGGTGTTTAGGAATTTTTCCATTTCTTCCTGGTTGTCAAGTTTGTTGGCATATAATTTATCATAGTATTCCCTGATCATTGCTTTTATCTCTGAGGGATTGGTTGTAATAATTCCATTTTCATTCATGATTTTACCTATTTGGGTCCTCTCCCTTTTCTTTTTGAGAAGCCTGGCTAGAGGTTTATCAATTTTGTTTATTTTTTCAAAAAAACAACTCTTGGTTTCATTGATCTGCTCTACATTTTGTTTAGATTCTATATTGTTTATTTCTGCTCTGATCTGTATTATTTATCTTCTTCTGCTGGGTTTGGGGTGTCTTTGCTGTTCTGCTCCTATTTCCTTTAGGTGTGTTGTTATATTTTGTATTTGAGGTTTTTCTTTTTTCTGGAGATAGGCCTGGATTGCAATGTATTTTCCCCTCAGGACTGCCTTCAAGGCATCCCAAAGCTTTTGGATTGTTGTATTTTCATTTTCATTTGTTTCCATATATTTTTAAATTTCCTCCCAATTGCCTGATTTACCAATTCATTATTTAGTAGGGTGTTCTTTAACCTCCATGCTTTTGGAGGTTTTCCAGACTTTTTCCTGTTGTTGATTTGAAACCTCATAGCATTGTGGTCTGAAAGTATGCATGGTATGAACTCAATTCTTGTATACTTATGAAGGGCTATTTTGTGACCTAGATTGTGATCATCTTGGAGAATCTTACATGTGCACTCAAGGAAAAAGTAATTTCTGTTGCTTTGGATGCAGAGTTCTCTATATATCTTTGAGGTCCATCTGATACAATGTATCATTCAGGGCCCTTGTTTCTTTATTGACCCTGTGTCTAGATGATCTATTCATTGTTGTAAGTGGGGTATTAAAGTCCCCTGCAGTGACCACATTGTTATCAATAAGGTTGCTTATGTTTGTGAGTAATTGTTTTATATATTTGGAGGCTCCCATATTTGGCGCATAGACATTTATAATTGTTAGCTATTCCTGATGGATAGACCCTGTAATTATTACATAATTCCCTTCTTCACCTCTTGTTACCTACAGCCTTTAATTGAAAGTCTAGTTTGTCTGATATAAGTATGGCTACTCCCGCTTTCTTTTGACTTCCAGTAGCATGATAGATAGTTCTCCATCCCCTCTCTTTCAATCTGAAGGTGTCCTCAGGTCTAAAATGTGTCTCTTGTAGACAGCAAATAGATGGGTCTTGTTTTTTTTTTTTTTTTAATCCATTCTGATACCCTATGTCTTTGGTTGGTGCATTTAGGCCATTTACGTTCAGTGTTATTATAGAAAGATATGGGTTTAGAGTCGTGATGTCTGTAGGTTTCATGCTTGTAGAGATGTCTCTGGTACTTTGTCTCACATAATCCCCCTTAGTATCTTTTGTAGGGCTGGTCAAGTCCCCTATTCACTTTCTAAGTCTTATCTGTTATTCCTCTTACCTGACATTGGAATTGCAACTACTGAGCTAAGAAAGTTTTTCTTTCTTTGTGGAAAGCCTTTGCACCTTTTTGTCTGCATGACGACTTACTACTCATACTTTAAGGCATTTCAATTTGTCATTTTCCTGTTAAACCCTCCTTGATCCCCAGCATTGGTTTGTTTTTCCCCCTTTCTGTTCTTTTGGCACTACTTGGCATAGATATGGAATCAGGAGCATTCATAGTAACTATTGAAGAAAACAAAACTAGAAACCTCATGTAGGTACTGATATTCTAAAATTATCCATAGCTGTACCAAATTTTAACCATGGAATTACCTCACCATCTAGTTGAGCAGATACCCCAGTTGATGGTATTGATTTAATTTTATATTGGACCTTCTTCAATTCAACAATGTTCTTACAACATGTGGAATGTATGAATGACAAATGTTCATGGGATCAAAAAAAGCAATATAATAGAAAGTATATAGTTTTAGTGATAAATAGATCTGTGTTTAGAACCCAGTTCACCCTTTACTAAGGGTGTAACTATTACTTAGCCTCTCTGAGTCTCAATTTGCTCAACTTTATCAAGTAGCTAAACATCAACAAGAATAAAATAAGAATAAGTTTAGCCAAGGAAGTGAAAACTTTTACAGTGAAAACTGCAAAATGTTGCACAAAAATAAAAATACACTAGAAAAAGGAAAGACATTTATACTCATGTTGGAAGAGCTAATATTGTTAATATGTAATACCCAAAGTGATTTACAAAGTGATTTCAATTCATCCTTTACATTTCAATAGTCTTGAAACAATAGATAATGTCATTCCCCAAATGTATATAGATTCTCAAGGGACCCAAATAGACAAAACAATCTTAAAACGAAGAAAGTTGGCTTTGCCATGGGAACAAAGTTGTCACGCCTATGCCAAGTAGTGGCATGGGAACAAAGTTAATGGTCTCACCCTTTCTGATTTCAAAACTTACCAAAAAGCTACAATAATCAAAACAGTGTGGATTGACAGAAAGTCATGCATTAAGATCAATTGAGGGCTCCTGGGTTGCTCAATTGGTTGAGTGTCCAACTTTAACTCAGGTCATGATCTCACAGATCATGGATTTGAGCCCTGCATTGGGCTCTGTGCTGACAGCTCAGATCCTGGAGCCTGATCTGGATTCTGTGTCTCTCTCTATCTCTGCACCTCCCCACTCAAACTCTATCTTTCTATCTCTCAAAAATAAATAAACATTTAAAAAGACCACTGGAATAAAATAAAGACCTCAGACACAATCTCTTGCATATATACGGGAATTATTTTCAATAAGGGTGTTAGGAGAAAAGTTGTCTTTTTAAAGTGGTGCTGGGAAAACTGGATATCCACATGCAAAATAATGTAGTTTCACCCTTATTGTTTATTATATGCAAAAATTAAGGTAAAATGAGTAAAAGATATAAATGTAAAAAACTAAAACTCTAAATCTCCTAGAAGAAAACATAAGAGAAAAGCTTAATGACACTGTCTTTGTCAACAGCTTCTTGGCTATAACAATGAAAGCACATAACAGAATAAAAAACAGTGGATTAAATTGGACAACATCAAAATTTTAAAACTTTTATGTGAAGTTAGTGATGTCAGCAAGATAGAGAAACACAAGACCATAGCTTTTGCACCTCCACAAAACATCTATTTTACAACCATCCACAGATAAAAATATCTTTAAAAGAGCTCCAGAATCCAACTGAGAGGTTACAGCAACTCCACAGAACATAGAAACAAGAAAAGTTACACTGAAAAGGGTAAGACATACAGTTTCCCCTCACCTGCATTATTCATACCTAAACCCAGCACAGGGAAATGCTGACAAAGATCCTGTATGCTAGCAAGTTCTCCCATGAAGAAAAGAAAGGACAAGTCCATTCATTGAACCTAGGGCTAGATCTGCCTGCCTGTGGAGACTGGCACCAGGCATGCTCACATGAGTAACTGGACAGCAGGTTTGCTTATAGATACTGGGACCAAGCTGATCTACCTGGTAAATAATTCAACTGTCTGACAAATAATTCAAAATAATACTATTAAGGAAATTCAATGAGCTACCAGAGAACATAGATAGAAACTAAACAAAATCAGGCAAATAGTATACATGAACAAATTGAGAAGTTCAATAAAGACATAGAAAGCATGAAAAAAATCAAATTCTGGAGCAGAAGAATATAATAACTGAACTAAAAAATTCTATAGAAAATTTCATAACATTTGCAACTGAGCAGAAGAAAGAATGAGTGAACTTGAACACAGGTCATTTGAAATTATACAGTCAGAGGAACAAAGAGAAAAAAAACAATGAAAAAGAGTGAATGGAACCTACAGAACATATAGGAAACTTTAAGGACACCAATATACACATTAGTGGAGTACAAGGGGATGAGAAAAAGAAAGTATCAGAAAGCTTACTTAAAGAAATAATAGCACAAAGCTTTTCAATTGTGGGCCGGAAAATGGACATCCAGATTTATGGAAGTCTATGCTGAGATACATTATAATTAAATTATCAAAAGTCAAAAAAAAGAGAAAACGTTGAAAACAGCAAAGGAAAAACTACTTCTCACATGCTAGGATAAGACAAAAAAAACTATCAGCGGATTTATCAGCAGAAACCTTGTACCAATAAAATGAGGGATAAAATATTTAAACTGCTCAAAGGAAAAAAAAAACTTTAAACCAAGAATAATGTATCCAGCAAAACTGTCCTTTAAAATGAAAGAGGTTCAGGTTCAAGATGGCAGCATACAAAAATCTTCAACTTACTTTTCCTTCCGACACACCAAATCCACAACTACATATGGAAAAAAAACTCTCTGAAAAAACCCAAAAACTAGGCAAGTGGCTCCTACACATCTGCTAAATAAATAAAACCCCACTTTGAAATGAGTAGGAGAGGCTGAGACATAATCTCGTCATAAAACCCACCACACAATTGACAACCCACAATTGGAAGGAAACTCAAAACCTCAAGCTTCTCCCTGAAGAGTAAAGGGTTTGTAAACCACATATGGCACCCCAACTTTTAAGACTTACATATGACAGATGGGCCCACCAAACTTTTATCTTTGAAAAGCAGTGGGCCTTGTGTCCACAAGACACAACATTTGCATTCCAGGGATACCAGAAAGAAAAAAGAGAAAGGGGCAGAAAACTTATTTGAAACAATAATTTCTGAAAACTTCCCCAACCTGTGGTAAAACAAACAAACAAACAACCTACAAAAACAAGACACTCAGATAAAGGAATCCCAGAAAGTTCCAAATAAGATTAACTCAGAGACCCTTACCAAGACATCTTATAATTAAATTGTCGAAAGTTAAAGACAAGGAAAGAATCTTAAAAGCAACAAGAGAAAAACAAGTTGTTAATACAAGGAGTCCCATAAGACTATTAGTTAATTCTTTAGCAGAAATTTTTCAAACCAGAAGGGAGTGGCATGAAATATTCAAAGTACTGAAAGAAAATAATTTGCCAACCAAGAATACTCTCCAGAGTAAAATTGTCCTTTGGAATTGAAGAAGAGATAAACAATTTTTCACACAAACAAAAGCTAGAAGAGTTCATCATCACCATACCAGACTTACAAAAAAATGTTAAAGGGGCTTCTTTAAGCTGAAATAAAAGGGCACTAATCAGTAATAGGAAAACATATAAAAGTATGAATTGCATTATTAAATAAATATAGTCAAATTTAGAATAATATAACCAATGGTGGTGCATGGATCATATTTAACCCTACTACAAAAGTTAAAAGACAAAAATAGTAAGAATAAGTATAATCACAAAAATTTGTTAATGGACATAAATATATAATATAAATATAAAAATATAATATAATATATAAAAAGAGAATATAATATTAGTTTTCTTTTATAAAAATAATTAGATTCTTACAACAAAGTGAAGAAGAAGTAAGTGTATAATAAAGTATTTGTATGCAATTGAAGCTGTTATCAGCTTAAAATAGATTTTTGTAATTGCAAGAAGTTTATGCAAATCTCATAGTAACCACAAAAGAAGCCAAGAGGATATAGAAAAGATAATGAGAAAAGAATCAAAGTATATTATCACAAAAAATATTAAATTACAAAGGAAAATAGCAAGAGATAAAGAGAATAACAAAAGTTCTCTGAAACAGAGAGAAAACAATAAAGAAAAATGGAAATAGTAAAGTCTTACTATTTCCAATAGTAATTACTTTAAATGTAAGTAGACTGAATACAATCAGATGAGGTAGACTAACTAAATTGGGGAAAAAAACCCGACAAGATCCAACAATGTGCTATCTACAAGAGATACATTTTGGATTTAAGTATATATATAGGCTGGAAGTGAATGGATGAAAAAAGATAGTGCATGCAAAGAATCACCAAAAGAAAATAGAGGTGGCCATAAATATACCATACAAAATACACTTTAAGTCAAACGTGATCATATAACATAAAGAAGGTCATTACATCATGATAAAAGGGTCGATTCAAGAAAAAGATATAATGATTATACATATACATGCATCCAACTGAAGAGCACCTAAATGTCTAAAGCAAATATTAACAGAACTGAAGGGAGAAATAGCAATATTATAATAGCAAGAAACTTCAATACTCCATTTTCAATAATAAATCCAGACAGAAAATGAATAAGGAAACAGACTTGAACAACACTACAGACCAACATATATATACAGAACATTCCGTGCAACAGTAGAAGAATATACATTTCTCTTAAATGCACACAGGACTTTTCCAGGAAAGCTCACATATTGGGTCACAAAACAACCCTTAGAAATTTAAGAAAACTGAAATCATTCCAATTATCTTTTCTGACCACAGTGGTATAAAACTAGAAATCAGTAAAGTAATTAAAATGGGGATGTCACACACTTGTGGGAATTCATTTTTTTTCTTTCTTTTTGTATAAACAACACAGTATTGAACACCCTTTGAGTCAAGGAAGAAATCCAAGAGAATTTAGAAAATATCTGAGACAAACTAAACCAAATATACAAAAAACATACCAAAACTTATAGGTACAGCAAAAGCAGTGCTAAGAAGGCAGTTTATAGTGATAAATAACTACATTGAAAAGAAGAAAGACTTCAAATAAAGAATTCTATTTTAAGCCTCAAGCAACTAGAAAACAACAAGAACAACAACAAAACTAAGCCCAAAATTAGCAGAAGAAAGGAAATAATAACACTTAGAGCAGAAAGAAATGAAATAGAAAAAAAGAAAAAAACAATGGGAAAAATTGACAAACTAAGAGTTTTTTTTTATGAAAGATGAAAAAGTGAAAAACTTATAAGGGGTTAATATCCAATATATATTAAGAATTTATACAACTCAACACTAAAAAAAAACCCAAATAATCCAATTTTTAAAAATGGGCAGAGGACCGAATAGACATTTTTTCTAAAAACGGCATAATCATGGACAAAAGAAACATGACAGGATGCTCAACGTCACTAATCATTAGGGAAATGCTAATTAAAACCACAATGAGATACCATTTTACACCTGTAAGAATGGCCCAAATCAAATACACACAAAAATATTACCAAGCGTTAGCAGGGATGTGGAAAAAAAGAAACACTTTTATCCTATTGTTGGGAGTGTAAATTGGTGCAGCCACTGTGGCAAACAATTTGGAGGTCTCTCAAAAATTAAAACACATGTCATATGATTCAGTAATTATGCTATTATGAATATTTACCCACGGAATATAAAAACACTAATTCAAAAAGAAATATATGTCCCTATGCTTATAGCAACTTTTACTTACAATAACCAAGATATGGAAGCAACTCAAATGTCTATGGATAGATGAAAGGATAAGGAAGATGTGGTGTGTGTGTATTTGTGTGTATTTGTCTTCTTTATCCATTCATCTATCCATAGACATTTGAGTTGCTTCCATATCTTGGTTATATAATACTCATATATATACTCATATATGTGAATTACTACTCAGCCATAAAAAATGCTAAGTGAAATAAACCAGTCAGAAAAAGACAAATACCATGATTTCATTCATTTGTGAAATTTAAGACACAAAATAATCAACAACCAAGAAAAAAAAGACAAACAAACATCTCAGGCTCCTAAAATACAGAAAAGAAACTGGTGATTGCCAGAGGAGAGATGTGTAGGGGGTTAAGTGAAATAGTTGGAAAGGGAATTAAGAGTACACTTATCTTGATGAGCACTGATAAATGTATAGAGTTTTTGAATCATTGCATTTTACACCTAATACTAATACAACACTGTATGGCAATTATACTTGAAATTTATTTTATTTTATTTTTTCAATATATGAAATTTATTGTCAAATTGGTTTCCATATAACACTCAGTGCTCATCCCAAAAGGTGCCCTCCTCAATACCCATCATCCACCCTCCCCTCCCTCCCACCCCCCATCGACCCTCAGTTTGTTCTCAGTTTTTAAGAGTCTCTTATGCTTTGGCTCTCTCCCACTCTAACCTCTTTTTTTTTTCCTTCCCCTCCCCCATGGGTTTCTGTTAAGTTTCTCAGGGTCCACATAAGTGTGAAAACATATGGTATCTGTCTTTCCCTGTATGGCTTATTTCACTTAGCATCACACTCTCCAGTTCCATCCACGTTGCTACAAAGGGCCATATTTCGTTCTTTCTCATTGCCATGTAGTACTCCATTGTGTATATAAACCACAATTTCGTTATCCATTCATCAGTTGATGGACATTTCGGCTCTTTCCATAATTTGGCTATTGTTGAGAGTGCTGCTATAAACATTGGGGTACAAGTGCCCCTATGCATCAGTACTCCTGTATCCCCCTTGGGTAAATTCCTAGCAGTGCTATTGCTGGGTCATAGGGTAGGTCTATGTTTAATTTTCTGAGGAACTTCCACACTGTTTTCCAGAGTGGCTGCACCAGTTTGCATTCCGACCAACAGTGCGAGAGGGTTCCTGTTTCTCCACATCCTCTCCAGCATCTATAGTCTCCTGATTTGTTCATTTTGGCCACTCTGACTGGCGTGAGGTGATATCTGAGTGTGGTTTTGATTTGTATTTCCCTGATAAGGAACGACGTTGAGCATCTTTTCATGTGTCTGTTGGCCATTTGGATGTCTTCTTTACAGAAGTGTCTATTCATGTTTTCTGCCCGTTTCTTCACTGGAATATTTGTTTTTCGGGTGTAGAGTTTGGTGAGCTCTTTACAGATTTTGGATACTAGCCCTTTGTCCGATATGTCATTTGCAAATATCTTTTCCCATTCCGTTGGTTGCCTTTTAGCTTTGGTGGTTGTTTCCTTTGCTGTGCAGAAGCTTTTTACCTTCATAAGGTCCCAGTAGTTAATTTTTGCTTCAAATTCCCTTGACTTTAGGGATGTGTCGAGTAAGAGATTGCTATGGCTGTTGTCAGAGAGGACTTTTCCTGCTTTCTCCTCTAGGGTGTTGATGGTTTCCTGTCTCACATTCAGGTCCTTTATCCATTTTGAGTTTGTTTTTGTGAATGGTGTGAGAAAGTGGTCTACTTTCATCCTCCTGCATGTTGCTGTCCCGTTCCCCCACCACCATTTGTTAAAGAGACTGTGTTTCTTCCATTGGATGTTCTTTCCTGCTTTGTCAAAGATTAGTTGGCCACACGTTTGTGGGTCCAGTTCTGGGGTTTCTATTCTATTCCATTGGTCTATGTGTCTGCTTTTGTGCCAATACCATGCTGTCTTGATGATTACAGCTTTGGAGTAGAGGCTAAAGTCTAGAATCGTGATGCCTCCTGCTTTGGTGTTCTTCTTCAAAATTACTTTGGCTATTCAGGGTCTTTTGTGGTTCCATATGAGTTTTAGAATTGGTTGTTCTAGTTTTGAGAAGAATGCTGGTGCAATTTTGATTGGGATTTCATTGAATGTGTAGAGAGCTTTGGGTAGTATTGACATTTTGACAATATTTATTCTTCCAATCCATGAGCAGGGAATGTCTTTCCATTTCTTTATATCTTCTATAATTTCCTTCATCAGCATTCTATAGTTTTCAGCATACAGATCTTGTACATCTTTGGTTAGATTTATTCCTAGATATTTTATGCTTCTTGGTGCAATTGTGAATGGGATCAGTTTCTTTATTTGTCTTCCTGTTGCTTCATTGTAAGTGTATAAGAATGCAACTGATTTCTGTACATTGATTTTGTATCCTGCAACTTTGCTGAATTCATGTATCAGTTCTAGTAGACTTTTGGTGGAGTCTACCGGATTTTCCATGTATAATATCATGTCATCTGCAAAAAGCGAAAGCTTGATTTCATCTTTGCCAATTTTGATGCCTTTGATTTCCTTTTGTTGTCTGCTGATGCTAGAACTTCCAACACTATTTTAAACACCAGCTGTGAGAGTGGGCATCCGTGTCGTGTTCCTGATCTCAGGGAAAAAGCTCTCAGTTTTTCCCCATTGAGGATGATGTTAGCTGTGGGCTTTTCATAAATGGCTTTTATGATGTTTAAGTATGTTCCTTCTATCCCGACTTTCTCAAGCGTTTTTATTAAGAAAAGGTGCTGAATTTTGTCAAAGGCCTTTTCTGCATCGATTGACAGGATCATATGGTTCTTATCTTTTCTTTTATTAATTTGATGTATCACGTTGATTGATTTGCGAATGTTGAACCAGCCCTGCATGCCAGGAATGAATCCCACTTGATCCTGGTGAATAATTCTTTTTATATGCTGTTGAATTCGATTTGCTAGAATCTTATTGATAATTTTTGCATCCATATTCATCAGGGATATTGGCCTGTAGTTATCTTTTTTTACTGGGTCTCTGTCTGGTTTAGGAATCAAAGTAATACTGGATTCATAGAATGAGTCTGGAAGTTTTCCTTCCCTTTCTATTTCTTGGAATAGCTTGAGAAGGATAGGTACTATCTCTGCTTTAAATGTCTGGTAGAACTCCCCTGGGAAGCCATCTGGAACTGGACTCTTATTTGTTGGGAGATTTTTGATAACTGATTCAATTTCTTCGCTGGTTATGGGTCTGTTCAAGCTTTCTAATTCCTCCTGATTGAGTTTTGGAAGCGTGTTAGTTTTTAGGAATTTGTCCATTTCTTCCAGGTTGTCCAGTTGTTGGCATATAACTTTTCATAGTATTCCCTGATCATTGCTTGTATCTGAGGGATTGGTTGTAATATTTCAATTATCATTCATGATCCGTTTCTTCTAGGTTGTCCAATTGGTTGGCATATAATTTTTCATAGTATTCCCTGATAATTGTTTGTATCTCTGAGGGATTGGTTGTAATAATTCCATTATCATTCATGATTTTATCTATTTGGGTCATCTCCCTTTTCTTTTTGAGAAGCCGGGCTAGAGGTTTGTCAATTTTGTTTATTTTTTCAAAGAACTGACTCTTGGTTTCGTTGATATGCTCTACAGTTTTTTTAGATTCTATATTGTTTATTTCTGATCTGATATTTATTATTTCTCTTCTTCTGCTGGGTTTAGGCTGCCTTTGCTGTTCTGCTTCTATAACCTTTAGGTGTGCTGTTAGATTTTGTATTTGGGATTTTTCTTGTTTCTTGAGATAGGCCTGGATTGCAATGTATTTTCCTCTCAGGACTGCCTTCGCTGCATCCCAAAGCGTGTGGATTGTTGTATTTTCATTTTTGTCTGTTTCCACATATTTTTTAAATTTCTTCTCTAATTGCCTGGTTAACCCACTCATTCTTTAGTAGGGTGTTCTTTAACCTCCATGCTTTTGGATGTTTTCCAGACCTTTTCCTGTGGTTGATTTCAAGCTTCATAGCATTGTGGTCTGAAAGTATGCATGGTATAATTTCAATCTTGTATACTTATGAAGGGCTGTTTTGTGACCCATTATATGATCTATCTTGGAGAATGTTCCATGTGCACTCGAGAAGAAAGTATATTCTGTTGCTTTGGGATGCAGAGTTCTAAATATAACTGTCAAGTCCATCTGATCCAATGTGTCATTCAGGGCCCTTGTTTCTTTATTGACCGTTTGTCTAGATGATCCATTTCTGTAAGAGGAGTGTTAAAGTCTCCTGCAATTACCACATTCTTATCAATAAGGTTGCTTATGATTATGAGTAATTGTTTTATATATTTGGGAGCTCCGGTATTCGGTACATAGACATTTATAATTGTTAGCTCTTCCTGATGGATAGACCCTGTAATTATTATATAATGCTCTTCTTCATCTCTTGTTACAGCCTTTAATTTAAAGTCTAGTTTGTCTGATATAAGTATGGCTACTCCATCTTTCTTTTAGCTTCCAGTAGCATGTTAAATAGTTCTCTATCCCCTCACTCTCAATCTAAAGGTGTCCTCAGGTCTAAAATTAGTCTCTTGTAGACAGCAAATAGATGGGTCTTGTTTTTTTATCCATTCTGATACCCTATGTCCTTTGGTTGGCACATTTAATCCATTTACATTCAGTGTTATTATAGAAAGATATGGGTTTAGAGTCATTGTGATATCTGTATGTTTTATGCTTGTAGCAATGTTTTTGGTACTTTGTCTCACAGGATCCCCCTTAGGATCTCTTGTAGGCCTGGTTTAGTGGTGACAAATTCCTTCAGTTTTTGTTTTTTTGGGAAGACCTTTATCTCTCCTTCTATTCTAAATGACAGACTTGCTGGATAAAGGATTCTCGGCTGCATATTTTTTCTGTCTAGCACACTGAAAATCTCGTGCCAATTCTTTCTGGCTTGCCAAGTTTCAAAAGAGAGATCAGTCACGAGTCTTATAGGTCTCCCTTTATATGTGAGGGCACGTTTACCCCTTGCTGCTTTCAGAATTTTCTCTTTATCCTTGTATTTTGCCCGTTTCACTATGATATGTCGTGCAGAAGATCGATTCAAGTTACATCTGAAGGGAGTTCTCTGTGCCTCTTGGATTTCAATGCCTTTTTCCTTCCCCAGTTCAGGGAAGTTCTCAGCTATTATTTCTTCAAGTACACCTTCAGCACATTTCCCTCTCTTTTGCTCCCCTGGGATACCAATTATGCGTATATCATTTCTTTTTAGTGTATCACTTAGTTCTCTAATTTTCCCCTCATACTCCTAGGTTTTTTATCTCTCTTTTTCTCAGCTTCCTCTTTTTCCATAACTTTATCTTCTAGTTCACCTATTCTCTCCTCTGCCTCTTCAATTCGAGCTGTCGTGGTTTCCATTTTGTTTTGCATTTCATTTAAAGCGTTTTTCAACTCCTCCTGGCTGTTCCTGAGTCCCTTGGTCTCTGTAGCAAGAGATTCTCTGCTGTCCTCTATACTGTTTTCTAGCCTAGCGATTAATTTTATGACTATTATTCTAAATTCACTTTCTGTTATATTATTTAAATCCTTTTTGATCAGTTCATTGGCTGTTGTTATTTCCTGGAGATTCTTTTGAGGGGAATTCTTCCACTTGGTCATTTTGGATAGTCCCTGGAGTGGTGTGGACCTGCAGGGCACTTCCCCTGTGCTGTGGCGTATAACTGGAGATGTGGGTGGAGCCGCAGGCAGACCTGATGTCTGCCCCCAGCCCACTGCTGGGGCCACAGTCAGACTGGTGTGTGCCTTCTCTTCCCCTCTCCTAGGGGCGGGATTCACTGTGGGGTTGCATGGCCGTCTGTGCTACTTGCACACTGCCAGGCTTGTGGTGCTGGGGATCTGGCGTATTAGCTGGGGTGGGTAGGCAAGGTGCACAGGAGCAGGAGGGGCAGGCTTAGCTCGTTTTCCTTTGGTGATCCACTTCAGGAGGGGCCCTGTGGCAGTGGGAGGGAGTCAGACCCGCTGCCAGAGGGGTGGCTCCGCAGAAGCCCAGTGTTGGGTGTTTGAGCCAGCAAGAAAGTTGCCTGGCAGGAACTGGTTCCCTTTGGGATTTTGGCTTTGGGATTGGCAAGGGAGATCGCGCTGGTTATCGCCTTTGTTCCACAACAAACTGAGCTCTGTAATCCCGGGACTCAGCAACTCTCCCTCCCTTTGTCCTCCAGCCTTCCCGCTTTCTAAGCAGAGCTGTTCACTTATGACCTCCCAGATGCTAAGTCACGCTTGCTGTTGGAACACACTCCCCCCAGCCCCTCCGCTTTTGCAAGCCAGACTCGGGGGCTCTGCTTGGCCGGCAGGCCACCCCTCCACCCCGGCTCCCTCCTGCCAATCCGTGGAGCGCGCACTGCCTTGCCACCCTTCCTACCCTCTTCAGGGGGTCTCTCGTCCGTGCTTGGCTCTGGAGACTCTTTCTGCTAGTCTTCTGGTGGTTTTCTGGGTTAGTTAGGCAGGTGTAGGTGGAATCTAAATAATCAGCAGGACGCGCCGTGAGCCTAGCGTCCTCCTACACCGCCATCTTCCCTTGGTCACCTACTTGAATTTTAAAAAGACAAACCTTTAGCTATACTAACCAAGAAAAAAACCACTAAGATAAATAAAATTAAAATTAAAGAGGTGACAATTGATGCTAAAGAAATACAAAGGATCATGAAGATAAAGTGAACAATATATGCCAACAAATTGGACAAACTAAAAGAAATGAATAATTCCTAGATGCGTACTACATACCGAGACTGAATCATTAAGAAATATAAAGTCTGAAGAGACTAATAATGAAAGAGATTTATTAGTAATCAAAACCTCTCAAAAAAGAAAAGACCAAGACCTTAGTTTCCACTGGTGAATTTCACCTAACATTTAAAGAAAATTAATATCAATCCTTAAAGTCTTATAAAATACAGAATAGGGAATACTTCTGAACTCATTTTAAGCAGCCAACACCACCCTGATACCAAAGTCATACAAAAACACCAAATAAAGGAAACTACAGGCCAATATCCCTAATACTGCATAGATGCAAAAATCCTCAACACAATATTGGAAAACTACCATCACACTGAAGTATCATGCATCGTGACCAAGTGGGATTTATCCTTGTAATTGAGGGATGGTTCAACATATACAAATCTGTAAATGTTATACACCACAATAAAAGAATGAAAGAAAAACATCACATAATCCTCTCAATATATGTAGAAACAGATTTGACAAAATTATACACCTTCTTGACAAGACAAAACAAAGAAACAAACAAAAAAATCAACTCAACAATTTAGGAACTCACCTCAATACAGCAAATGCCATATATGAAATGCTCACAGTTAACATTACACTCAATGGCTAAAAGCTAAAAACTTTTCCTTTGATATTTGTAGTATTACAAAAATGTTCACTCTTTCTGCTTATATTCAACATAGTACTAGAAGTTCTGGCCACAGAAATTAAGAAAGTAAAAGAAACGAAGCGTATCCAAATTGTAAAGGAAGATATAAAATTATCTGGTTGCTGATGATATGATTCTATATGTAGAAAACCATAAAGATGCTACACACACGCACACACACAAACACACATGCACACGCACGCACACACACACACACACACAACTGTCAGCACTAATGAATTCATTCGGTAAACTTTCAGGATAAAAAAAGTCAACATGCAAAATTAGTTGTACTTTGGTACACCACAAACAAGTTACCTGAAAAGGAAATTGAAAAACTCTTATTTGCAATAGCATCAAAAATAATAATATGTTTTCATCAATAGTCCTAGAACAAATGGACATCGACATGTAAAAAATATATATAGATAGATTTTATACTCTTCACAAAATTTAACTCAAAATGTATCACAGACCTAAGTGTAAAACATAAAACCTCTAGAAGATAACATAGCAGTAAACTTAGATGGCATGGGTATTGTGAAGACTTTTTAGATATAAGATCAAAAGCACAATCCATGAAAGAAATAATTAATAAGCTGAATTCATCAAAACTAAAAATTTCTGCTCTGCAAATGACATTTTGAAGAAAATGGTAAGACAAGTCACAGACTGGAAAAAATATTTGCAAAAGAGACGTCTGATAGAAGACTATGAAAATATATAAAACTATAGACATGGCATAATAATGAAGTGCCAGTGTAGGTTTGTTGGTTGTAATTAATGTATTACAATAATAAAATAAGCTAAACATGTGTGGGGGCAGAAACTCACGGAAAATCTCTGTACATTACTGTCTGTTTTGTTGCAAAGTTAAAACTACTTTAAAAAAGGCAAAAACAATAAACTAGTTAGGAATGCACATGAACAAGGAGATGAAAGTCTTCTACATTGAAAACTATAAAACACTGATAAGGAAATTAAAGCAGATAAAATAAATAGAAAAATACCCCAAGTTCACAAGTTGGAAAAAATTAATATTGATAAAATGTCCATACTACAAGTGATCTACAGATTCAATGCAATTCTCATCAAAATTTCAATGGTATTTTTTTCCCAAGGGAACTGTACCAAATATATATATATATCTATATATATATGTAGAAAACCATAAAGATGACACACACATGCACACACACACGCACACACACACACAAACTGTGAGCACTAATAAATTCATTCGGTAAACTTTCAGGATAAAAAAAGTCAACATGCAATATATATATATATATATATATATATATATATATATATATTTCATTCATTTATTCATTTATTTTTAATATAAAATTTATTGTCAAATTGGTTTCCATACAACACCCAGTGCTCCTCCCAAAAGGTTCCCTCCTTAATGCCCATAACTCTCCCCTCCCTCCCACTCCCCATCGATGGTATTTTTTATACACAAATCGAAAAACAATTCTAAATTTCAATGTGATACCACAAAAGACCCAGAATAGGTGAAATGATATTGAAAAAGATGAATAAATCTGCAGGTATTACACTTCCTGATTTTAAAATATATTACAATGCTATAGTAATGAACACGTTATGGTACTGGAATAAAAACAGACACATGGAACAGAATACAGATCTCAAAGAACTATGCATATGCAATCATCAAATCTTCAACAAGAATGCCATGAATACCTAATGGAGAAAAGATAGTATCCACAATAAATGATATTTAGAAAACTAGATAACCATTTCCAAAATAGTTAATTAGAACATTAATTTGACACCATACACAAAAATTATCCACAATGGATTAAAGAATTAAACTTAAGATCTGAAACCACAAAGCTTCTAGAAGAAAACATAGGGGAATAGCTTCTTGATATTGATCTTGGCAATTATTTCTTGCATTGACACCCACAGCATTGTCAAGAAAAGCAGAAAATAGACCAGTGGGACTACATGAAACTAAAAACCTGAGCAGAAAAAGAAACAGTCAAAAAAAATGAAAAGGTAACCTATAAACTGGAGAATATATTTGCAAGCCATATATCTGATTAAGTGTTAATATCCAAAATATAAAGGAACTCCTGAGTTCATTTATCAGTTCTTGTAATTTTTTGGTGGAGTCTTTTGGATTTTCCATATAGAGTATCATATCATCTGCAAATGTTTGGCTTCTTCTTTGCTGATTTGGATGCTTTTATTTCTTTTTGTCATGTTGTGATTGTTGTTATTAGGACTTCTAGAACTATGTTAAATAACAAGGATGAGAGTGGATATCCCTGTCTTGCTACTGACCATAGAAGAAAAACTCTCAGTTTTTCCCCATTGAGTATAATATTAGCTGTGAGTTTTTCATATATTGCCTTTATTGTGTTGAAGTATGTTCCTTCTAACCCTACTTTGTTGAGGATTTTTATCATGAATAGATGTTGTACTGGTGCAGCCAGTCTGGAAAACAGTATGGAGGTTCCTAAAAAAGTTAAATATAGAACTTCCTTATGATCCAGTAATTGCACCACTAAGTATTTACTCGAAGAATACAAAAATACTAATTTGAAGGGACACATACACGCTATTTTTAAATATGAAATCTATCGTCAAATTGGTTTCCATACAACACCCAGTGCTCATCCCAACAGGTTCCCTCCTCAATGCCCATCACCCACTTTCCCCTCCCTCCACCCCCCATCAACCCTTAGTTTATTCTCAGTTTTTTGGAGTCTCTTATGGTTTGCCTCCCTCCCCCCCCTCTAACTTTTTTCCCCCTTCCCCTCCCCCATGGTCTTCTGTTAAGTTTCCCAGAATCCACATAAGAGTGAAAACATATGGTATCTGTCTTTCTCTGTATGACTTATTTCACTTAGCATAACACTCTCCTGTTCCATCCACGTTGCTACAAAAGGCCAGATTTCATTCTTTCTCTTTGTCAAGTAGTATTCCACTGTATATATAAACCACACTTCTTTATCCATTCATCTACACCCTGATTTTTATAGCATTATCTACAGTAGCCAAATTTTGGAAAAGCCCAAATGTTCATCGACTGATGAATGTATAAAGAAGGTATATATATATATATATATATATATATATATACACACACACACATATATGTATATATATATGTATATATGTATATAATAGAATATATATATAGAACATTATGGAATATATATATGGAATATATGGAATGTTCCATCTATATAATGGAATATTATATAGAGAAAGAGTAGAATGTTGGTTGCCAAAGACTGGGTGAAAGGAAGCATGAAAAGTTATTTTTTCATGAATAGAAGGGTCATAATTTCATAAGATAAAGAGTGCTGGAAATGGAAGATGGTGATTTTTGCCCAATAATATGGATATACTCAATGCCACTAAAGTATATACTTAAAAATTGTAAAGATGGTAAATTTTATGCTATGTGAATCTTTACTACAAAAATAGTTAATTTCCCTTTCTGCTGCCTTATTATTGATGTATAGAAATGCAACAGATTTATGTACACTGATTTTTTATTATGCAAATATATTGAATTTGTTTATAATTTCCAGCAGTTTTTTGGTGGTGTCTTTCAGGTTTTCTATATAGAGTATCATGTCATTTGCAAAAAAATGAAAATTTTACTTCTTCATTGCCATTTTGGATGCTTTTAATTTCTTTTTGTTGTCTGATTGCTGTGGTTAGTATTTCCAGTACTATGTTAAATAACAGTGGTAAGAGTGGACATACCTGTCTTATTCCCGACTGTAGAAAGAAAACTCTCAGATTTTCACCATGATGATATAAGCTGTGGAGTTTTCATATATGGCCTTTATTGTATGGAGGTATGATCCCTCTAACCCTTCTCTGTTGAGAGTTCTTATCATGAATTGATGTTGTACTTTGTGAAATGCATTTTCTGCATCTATTGGATCGATCATATCATTATTATTCTTTATTTTATTAATGCCATGTATCATGTTGTTTGATTTCTAAATATTGGACCACACTTGTAAGCCAGGAATAAATCCCATTTGATCATGTTTAATAATTTTTAGTGTATTGTTGAATACACCAATAATGAAGTGGAAGAAAGAGAATTTAAGGAATCAATTCCATTTATAACTGCACCAAAAACCATAAGATACCTAGGAGTAAATCTCACCAATGAGGTCAAACACTTGTACCCGGAAAACTGTGAAACACTGATTAAATAAATTGAAGATGACACATATGGAAAGACATTCCATCCTCATGAATTGGAAGAACAAATATTGTCAAAATGTCTATACTGCCCAGAACAATCTGAACATTTAATGTGATCCCTACAAAATACCAACAGCATTTTTCACAGGGTTAAAACAAACAATTCTAAGTTTGTATTGAAACACAAAAGACTCCAAACAGCCAGAGCAGCCTTGAAATGAAAAGCGAAACTGGAGGCACCACAATTCTGGACTTAAGTTATATTACAAAGCTTTGGTGATCACAACAGTATGGTACTGGCACAGAAAGAGATCCATAGATCAATGGAATAGGATAAAAACACAAGAGTGAACCCACAACTACATGGTCCATTAATATTCACCAAGAAAGAAGGAATATCAAGTGGAAAAAAAGACAGTCTCTTCAACAAATGGTGTTAGGAAAACTGGACAGCAACATGCCAAAAAATGAAACTAGACCACTTTCTTATATCTAACATGAATATTAAATTTCAGATGAATTAAAGACCTAAATGTGAGACAGGAAATCATGAAATCCTACAGTAGAACAAAGGCAGAAATCTTTTCACATTGCCATAGCAGCTTCTTTCTAGATATGTCTCATAATGGAAAACGGGGCGGGGGGGGGGGGAAGAAAAAATAAACTATTGGGCCTACATCAAAATGAAAACCTTCTGTACAGTAAAGGAAACAATAAATAAAACTAAAAGGGAACCAACAGAATGGGAAAAGATATTTGGAAATGACATCTGACAAAGGTTTAGTATCCAAAATATACAAAGGTCTTATAAAACTCAACTCCCCCAAAAAACAAAATAATCCAATTTAAAAATGGGCAGAAGACATGAATAGACATTTTTTTCAAAGAAGACATCCAGATGGTAAATAGACACCTGAAAATATGGTCCACATTACTCATCATCAGAGAAATATAAATCAAAACCACAATGAGATACCACTTCACAACTGTCAGAATGGCTAAAATTAACAACACAGGAAAAAAAGAAGTGTTGGTAAGTATGTAGAGAGAAGGGAACATCCTTGCACAGTTGGTAATGCAAACTGGTGCAGTCACTCTGGAAAACAGCATGGAGGTTCCTCAAAACGTTAAAAATAGATCTACCTTATGATCCAACAAATGCACTATTAGGTATTTACCCAAAGGATACAAAACTCTAATTCAAATGGACACATGCACCCCAATGTTTATATCAGCATTATTTACAATAGCCAAATTATGGAAACATCCCAGATGTCCATCGACTAATGAATGGATAAATAAGATTATATATATATATATATATATATATATATATATATATATATATAATTACTCTGCTATAAAAACAATGAGGTCTTCACATTTGTAAGGATGTGGATGGAGCTAGAGTATTATGCTAAGAGAAGTAAGTCAGTCAGAGAATGACAAATACCACATGATTTCATTCATATGTGGAATTTAAGAAACAAAACAAAAGATATGAGCAAAGAGGAAAAAAGAGAGAGGAAAACCAAGAAACAGTCTTTTGACTATAGAAAACAATCCAATGATTACCAGAGGGGAGATGGGTGGGGGGATGGGTTACATCATAGATGATGGGGATTAAGGGGTGCCCTTGTGATGAATACCAGGTGCTGTATGGAACTGTCAAATTAGTATATAGTAAGACTGAATCTAATATTTCACTATATGTTACTAACTGGAATTTAAATAAAATTTAAAATACAGTTAAAATGGTAAATTTCATATTATGCATATTACACCACAATTTTGAAGTTAAAAAGTAAATATGAAGCTAATATACTTACAATGTAAGATTTTGAGGTGTCAATAATATGTTTCTTGTAAAATACCTTACCAGAATATTTGACTCACCCTAATTACTTAACTGTTATTAGTTCCTCCCATCTTTTTCTAAACTTCCTCTCCTCTGCCTTTTCATATATCATAATTCATAATTTAGGCTCTGCCAAATTTCCCACTTCACAACATACTCTCTTGTCTTTCATTTTTTCTTCCTCACTTCCTTCTCATTTATTTAGTTATTCTAGGAAACATCAAGGACTTCCAGGAAGAATGCTTCAATTCTTTTGCCATTGTTCTCTTTTAAATACTACCACACACACACACACACACACACACAAATACATATTCAGATATATCAAAAAGTATTGCTGGATCTACAGGGATGATGTATACAGTTGTACAGATTGTTCAGTACACAGTGTTGTCTTAGAAGATACATTGGGTCAATATGCCTGTTATAGGCCTGAATTCAATGGATTCCTACTCCTAATTCACAAAAATTCACCACAAACCCCAGTGTCAACACTGTGCATGTATAATTGAGATATTGTGGAGCCTTCAAGTCAGATCTGAGGTACTCACTGTCCAGAGAAAGAAGGATAAAATCATAGCACTGGATGAACTTTTCACAGATTTGGCTTTTATATTGAGCTTTGCCACCAGCTTGCTCTATAAGATCGACTGGACCTCAGGTTACGTATCTGAAAAATAAGGACATTGTATTACATGATCTCCAAGTGGCTTTAAAGCTCTAAAGAGCTGAATTTTAAAGAAATAGTTGTTCTGATTTGCCATACCCTTGAGATGACTCACTAAATCCTATTTATATAAACAAGGTGTGGGAAGATACAATATCTTACTCATGATTTTCTCAATAGTGTAATTTATAGCTTTGCTTTTATTCCCCTTCATTCCACTAAAGTCCCATGAAAGAGAAGAAGGGGGTGAGAGGATTGGCTATTTCAACTGAGCCTGAGTCTGTATGGAGTGAGTTGATGGGTTTACATAAAACTGGCTAGTGACAGTTTCAATTTTTTTTTCCTGAACTGACTGGTTGAGGCACTTAGTGTCACATAGACAGACAATGAGGGTCCATTCAATTTATTCTTCCTCTTTATGTAGGGTTTTCAGAAATGGTGATATTTTAAAATCCTTATATTTATTTGAGAAGACTTTGTATGACTAGGATCAGGCCAGTTTAAAGGGTAGGAGAGAAAATAAAAGTAACTTCATTTTGAGCTGGTTCCTTTTTAAAATTCTTTTTTAATTGAAGTGTAATTAACATACAATGTTATATTACTTTCAGGTTACAGAATAATGATTCAACATTTCTATATATTAGTCAGTGCTCATCACAATAAGTGTACTCTTAATCCCTTTTATATATTTCACCCATCCCCCAATCTCCCCTCTGGCAACCATCAGTTCTCTGTATTTAAGAATCTGTTTTCTTGTTTGCCTTTTCTTTTTTTTTTTTTGATCATTTAATTTGTTTCTTTAATTACACATTTGAGTGAAATCATATGGTATTTGTCTTTGATTTATTGCACATATTATTATAACCTCTACATACATCCATCTTTCTGGAAATGGGAAGATTTCATCCTTTTTAATGGTGGTCTAATATTCCATGGTGCATGTGTGTGGGAGTGTGTGTATACATACACACATGCCACAACTTTTTTTTAAAGCTTTTCTTTAAATTTAAGTTAGGTAACATACAGTATTATATTAGTTTCAAACGCACAATATGCTGATTCAACAATTCCATACACCAGCAGGTGCTCATCACAAGAACACACCTTAATCCCCAAAACCAATTTAACTCATCCACCCCACCCACCTCCACTATGGTAACCATCAGTTTGTTCTCTATAAGTAAGAGTCTATTTCTTAGTTTGACTATCAATTTATTCTCTATAAGTAAGATACTATTTCTTAGTTTGCTTCTTTCTCTCTCATTTTTGTCTTTGATGTTTGTTTTGTTTCTTAAACTCCACATATAAGTGAAATCAAATGGTATTTGTCTTTCTCTGACTGAATTATTTCCCTTAGCATACTCTCTAACTCCATCCATGTCATTGCAAATGGCAAGATTATATTTTTTATGGCTGAGTAATACTCCATTTTGTGTGTGTGTGTGTGTGTGTGTGTGTGTGTGTGTGTGTGAATTCTTTAACAATTAATCAGTCAATGTACATCTGGACTGTTTCCATAATTTGCCTATTGTAGATAATGCTGCTATAAACATTGGGGGCATGTATCCCTTTGAATTAACTTTTGTATTCTTTGGGTAGATAACTCCTAGTGAAATAGCTAGATCATAGGGTAGTTCTATTTTCAACTCTTTGAGGAACCCCCATACTGTTTTCCAGAGTGGCTGAACCAGTTTGCATTTTCACCAACAGTCCAAGTGGGTTCTTTGTTCTCCACATCCACATCAACACCACTTGTTTCTTGGGTTATTGAAAATAGCTATACTGACAGGTGTGAGATGATGTCTACTGTAGTTTTGATTTGTATTTCCATGATTATGACTGATATTGAACATCACTAGAAGTGTTTCTTGGCTATGTGTATTTCCTCTTTGAAAAAATGTTTATTCATATCTTCTGCCCATTTTTAAATTGGATTATATATTTTTTCAGTATTGAGTTTCATAAGTTTTTATATATTTTTTTATTAATAACCCTTTATATGATATCTCATTTGTAATTATCCTCCTATTATGTAGGTTGGGTTTCGGTTTTGTTGATTGTTTCCTTCCCCTGTGCATAAGTTTTTATTTTGATGAAGTCTCAATCGTTTATTTTTGCTTTTGTTTTTCTTGCATCATGAAGCATAGCTTAGAAAGAAGCTGCTGTGGCTGATGTCATAAAGGTTATTGCCTGTTCTTTCTTGTAGGATTTTTATGGTTCCAGATATCACATTTAAGTCTCTGATCCATTTTGAATTTATTTTTGTGTATGGTGTAAGAAAGTGGTCCAGTGTCATTCTTTTACATGTTGCTCTCCAGTTTTCCCAACATCATTTGTTAAAGAGTCTGCCTTTTTCTCACTGGATATTCCCTCATTCGTGGCAAATATTAAATAACCATATAGTTGTAGGTTCATATCTGGGTTTTCTATTCTGTTACACTGATCTTTGTATCTGTTTTGGTGCCAGTACCATACTGTTTTCATCACTACAGTTTTGTAATATAACCTGAAGTCCAGAATTGTGATGCCTCCAGTTTTGCTTTTCTTTTCCAAAATTGTCTATTTAGGTTGTTTTATGGTTCCATGCAAATTTTAGGATTGTTTGTTCTAGCTCTGTGAAAAATCCTATTTATATTTTGATATGGATTTCTTTAAATGTATAGATTACTTTGGGTAGTATAGACATTTTTACAATATTTATTCTTCCAATACATGAGCATGGAATGTCCTTCCATTTGTTTGTGTCGTCTTCAATTTCTTTCATCAGTGTTTCATAGTTTCCAGGGTACAGGTGTTTGGCTTCATTGGTTAGGTTTATTCCTAGGTATCTTATGGTTTTTGGTGAAATTGTAAATGGAATTTGCTCTTTAATCTCTCATCCTACTGTTTTATTTTCGGTGTTTAGAAATGCAATGGATTTCTGTATGTTGATTTTGTATCCTGTGAATTTTCTGAATTCACGTATAAATTCTAGCATTTTTTGATGGAGGTGTTTAGGTTTTATATAAAGAGTATCATGTAATATGCAAATAGTGGAAGTTTGAATTCTTCCTCAGTGATGTGGATTTTTTTTCATTTTTTTTCCTTGTCTGATTGCTGTGGCTAGTACTTCTGGTGCTGTGTTAAATAACAGTGGTGAGAGTGGACATGCCTTTGTTGTTCCTAACTGTAAAGGAAAAGTTCTCAATTTTTCCCCATTGATGATGATATTACCTGTGGGTTTTTCATATATAACCTTTATTACACTGAGGTATATTCCCTCTAAACATACTTTGTTGAGGGTTTTTATCAGGAATGGTTGTTGTGCTTTGTCAAATGCTTTTTCTGCACCTTTGAAATGATCATGTGGATCTTATCTTTTTTTCTTTTTAAATTAATGTTGTGTACCATGTTGATGGATTTGAAAATATTGAATCTCTCATGCAACCCAGGAATAAATCTCACTTCATTGTGGTGAATGATTTTTTTAAAGGTATTGTTGGATTTGGTTGGAGAATATTCTATTGGAAATGTTTGCATCCTTGTTTATCAGGGATATTGGCCTGTAGTTCTACTTTTTAATGGTGTCTTAATCTGCTTTCGTTGTGAGGGTAATGCTAACCTCATAGAATGAGTTTTGAAGTTTCACTTCCTTTTCTTTCGAAGTTTCACTTCCTGTTTTTTGGAATAGTTTGGGAAGAATAGGTATTAACTCTTCTTTAAATGTTTGTTTGAATTCACCTGTGAATCCATCTGGGACTGGACTTTCTTTGCTGCCAGTTTTTTAATTGCTGATTCAATATCTTTGCAGGTTATTGGTCTGTTTAAGTTTTCTATTTCTTCCTGATTTGGTAGTTTATATATTTTTAGGAATTTATCCATTCCTACCAGACTGTCTGATTTGTTTGCATATATTGTTCCATAATATTCTCATAACTGTTTGTATTTCTGTGGTGTTGGTTGTTATTCTCCTCTCTCGTTTGTGATCTTATTTGACCACTTTTGCTGCATACCAAAGATTTTGGATGTCCATGTTTTCCTTTTCATTTGTTTTCATGTATTTTTGTTAATTTCTTGTTTGATTTGCTCAGTGACACATTCATTGTTTAATAGCATGTGGTTTAACCTCCGTATATATGTGTTCTTTCCAGATTTTTCCTTGTGTTTGACTTCTGGTTTCATAGTGTTGTGGTCAGAGAAGATGCCTGGTATGTTTTAAATCATTTTGTATTTTTTGAGGCCTGTTTTGTGACCTAACATGTGACCTATTCTGGAGAAGGTTTATTGTGCACTTGAAAAGAATGTGTATTCTGCTGATTTAGGATGGGATATTCTGAATATATCTTTTAAGTCCATCCGGTTCAGAATGCCATTCAAAACCATTGTTTTCTTGTTTATCTTCTCTTTAGATAATCTTCCATTGACGTAAGTTGGATGTTAATGTCCCCTACTATTATTGCATTACTATATATTAGTACTTTTATGTTTGTCAATTGTTTTATATATTTGGGTCTTCTCATGATGGGTGCACAATTATTTACATCTGCTAGGTCTTCTTGTTGGATTGCCCCCTTTATATGGTACCTTTCTTTGTCTCTCATTACAGTTTTTCTTTAAAACTCTAAAGTGTCTGATAAGTGTTGCTATTCCAGCTCTCTTTTGACATCCATATGTGTGATATCTCTTCATCCCCTCACTTTCAATCTGCAGGTGTCTTTAGATTTAAAATGGGTCTCTTGTAGGCAGCATATATGTGGATCTTGTTATTTAATCTATTTTAACACCCTATGTCTTTTAATTAGAGCTTTTAGTCTCTGTGCATTCAAAACAATTATTGATAGATATATATTTAGTGCCATCTATTATTATTTTTATTTAGTAATTTTGTTTCTGGAGATTATCTAAGCCTTTCTTGTCCTTGTTACTTTTGGTATCTCCTTTGCATTCAAAGAGTTCTTTTTATTATTTTTTTAAATTTCATTTAAAGTTTATTTATTTATTTTGAGAGAGAGAGAAAGAGAGAGCATGATCAGGGTAAGGGCAGAAGGAGAGAGAGAAAGCTAAGCAGGCTCCACACTGTTAGCAAAGAACCTGAGGCAAGGCTTGAACCCATAAACCATGAGAGTATGACATGATCTGGATCCCAGGCTACTCAGGCACCACTTGAGTCCCTTTTAATATTTCTTGTAGGGATGGTTGAGTGGTCATAAACTCCTCTAGTTTTTGTTCGTGTGCAAACTCTTTATCCCTCCTTCTATTCTGAATGATAGCCTTGCTGGAAAGAATATTCTTGGCTTCAGATTTGTTCCCTTCAGTACTTTGAATATATCATGTCATTCTCTTATGGTTTGCCAAGTTTTTGTTCAGAAAACTCCAGCTAGCCTTATGGGTTTTCCCTTGTAAGGTAAGCAGTTCTTTTGTCCTGCTGCCTTTAAGATATATTTTTATCACTATATTTTGCAAATTTAATTGCAATATGTCTTGGTGTTGGCCTGCTTTGCTGATTTTTATTGTGGTTTCTGTCCTTCTTGGATCTGGATGTCTGTTTTCTTCCCCAGATTAGGGAAGTTTTCAGCTATTATTTATTCAACTAAATTTTCTGCCCTCTTTTCTTTTCTTCTTCTGGGATGCCTATAATGTGAATGTTATTATATCTGATGGAGTCACTGAGTTCCCTAAGTCTGTTCTCCTGTTGCATAATTCTTCCTTCTGTCTTTTGTTTAGCTTCTTTATTTTCCATTATTTTCTCTTCTATGTCACTAATGTATTTCTCTGCTCCTTTACAGCCTGATGTTTTTACATCAAGACTGTTTTCAATGTCATTTACTGCATTCTTTATTGATTCTTTTAAAACTGTTTTATCTCTATGGTAATTTTATCACTTATCTCTTCTATTCTTTTCTCAAGCCCAGTACACTACAGGGATATCCACTCTCACAGCTGTTGTTTAACATAGTGTTGGAAGTTCTAGCATCAGCAACCAGACAACAAAAGGAAATCAAAGGCACCAAAATTGGCAAAGAGGAAGTCAAGCTTTCATTGTTTGCAGATGACATGATCTTATACATGGAAAACCTGATAGAATTCACCAAAAGTCTGCTTGAACTGATATATGAATTCAGCAAAGTTGTAGGATACAAAATCATGTACAGATATCAGTTGAATTCTTATACACTAATAATGAAGCAACAGAAAGACAAATAAAATAACTGATCCCATTCACAATTGCACGAAGAAGCATAAAATACCAAGGAATAAATCTAACCAAAGATGTAAAATGTCTGTATGCTGAAAACCATAGAAAGCTTATGAAGGTAATTGAAAAAGATTAAAAGAAATGGAAAAACATTCCATGCTCATGGATTGGAAGAATCAATATTGTTAACATGTCAATACTTCCCAAATCTATCTACACATTCAATGCAATCCCAATCAAAATTGCACCAGCATTCTTCTCGAAGCTAGAACAAGCAATCCTAAAGTTTTTATGGAACCACAAAAGATCCTGAATAACCAAAGCAATTTTGAAAAAGAAGCCCAAAGCGGGAGGCATCACAATCCCAGATTTTAGCCTCTACTACAAAGCTGTAATCATCAAGACAGCATGGTATTGGAACAAAAACAGACGCATAAGACCAATGGAATAGAGACTCCAGAATTGGACCCACAAAAGTATGGTCAACTAACCTTTGACAAAGTAGGAAAGAATATCCAATGTAAAAAAAAGACAGTCTCTTTAACAAATGGTGCTGGGAGAACTGGACAGCAACATGCAGAAGAATGAAACTAGACCACTTTCTTACACCGCTCACAAAAATAATCTCAAAATGGATAAAGGACCTGAATGTGAGACAGGAAACCATCAAAACCTTAGAGGAGAAAGCAGGCAAAAACCTCTCCGACCTCAGCTGCAGCAATTTCTTACTTGACACATCTCCAAAGGCAAGGGGATTAAAAGCAAAAATGAACTATTGGGACTTCATGAAGATAAAAAGCTTCTGCACTGCAAAGGAAATAATCTATAAAACTAAAAGGCAACCGATGGAAAGGGAAAAGATATTTGCAAATGACATATCGAACAACTGCCTAGTATCCAAAATCTATGAAAAGCTCACCAAACTCCACACCCGAAAAACAAATAATCCAGTGAAGAAATGGGCAGAAAACATGAATAGACACTTCTCTAAAGAACACATCCATATGGCCAACTGGCACATGAAAAGATGCTCAACGTCGCTCCTCATCAGGGAAATACAAATCAAAGCCACACTCAGATACCACCTCACGCCAGTCAGACTGGCTGAAATGAACAAATCAGGAGACTATAGATGCTGGTGATGATGTGGAAAAACGGGAACACCCTTGCACTGTTGGTGGGAATGAAAACTGGTGCAGCTGTTCTGGACAACAGTGTGGAGGTTCCTCAAAAATTTAAAAATAGATCTACCCTATGACCCAGCAATAGCACTGCTAAGAATTTACCCAAGGGACACAGGAGTGCTGATGCATAGGGGCACTTGTACCCCAATGTTTATAGCAGCATTTTCAACAATAGCCAAATTATGGAAAGTGCCTTAATGTCCATCAACTGATGAATTGATTAAGAAATTGTGGCTTATATACACAATGGAATACTACGTGGCAATGGGAAATCATGAAATCTGGGCTTTTGTAGCAACGTGGATGGAACTGGAGAGTGTTATGCTGAGTGAAATAAGTCATACAGAGAAAGACAGATACCATATGTTTTCACTCTTATGTGGATCCTGAGAAACTTAACAGAAGACCATGGGGGAGGGGAAGAAAAAAAAAGTTAGAGAGGGAAGGAAGCAAACCATAAGAGACTCTTAAAAACTGAGAACAAACCGGTTAGATGGGGGGTAGGAAGGAGGGGAGGGTGGGTGATGGATGTTGAGGAGGCACTGGTTGGGATGAGCACTGGGTGTCGTATGGAAACCAATTTGACAATAAATTCTATATTAAAAAAAGAACTGGAAGGTATTATGCTAAGTGAAATAAGTCAGTCCGAGAAAGACAGATATCATATGATTTCACTTATATGTGGAATTTGATAAACTCAACAGATGAACAAAGGAGATGGGAAGTAAAAATAAGATAAAAACAGAGGGAAGCCAACTATAAGAGAAGGTTAAATACAGATAACAAACTGATGTTTGCTGCAGGCAGGCATTAAGGCATTAAGGAGGACACTTTTCAGGATGAACACTGGGTGTCACATGTAAGAGATGAATCACTGGGATTTACTCCTGAAGCCAGGACTACACTACATATTAACTGACTTAATATAAATAAAATATTTTTCATTAAAAATAAGTTCATAACAGGATTATTTATAAGCACAATATTTTACAGCAGATCTCCGGAACTTAATCTTGCATAATTGAACATTCTTTCTAGAATACATTAATTATTTTCTCCAGTCTCCACAGTTCTCTCAGAGTGTTATCAATTGCTCCCTTGTGAACAATGACAATTTGGCATTAAAACCATTTACTACTGAGGTGTAATTAGCTCAGACTTTAGTCAACATGAGGGAGCTTTGGAGATTGAGTTACTTATAAGGAAAATTAATTAAGAAGGATACATAAGAGTTGGAAAAACTCTCCATAGGTACTTGGAAGGTGTAGATTTTTGTCTGCTAATTCTCCTCCTACCTTCTCATGAAGGCAAAGTTTTAGATATTAGTTATCACCTTGGTTATGAGGAAAGGTATTAAAAAAGATTTCCCCTGAAAATATAGCTAGGGTTAACTACCATCCTTAGAGCTGGTCAGACACCTGGAAGCTAATCTCAGAGAAGACTTTTTACTTCTTCCTTAGAAAAGGATTACATTTCTGGTCATAAACTACATTGCCCCTTATAAAAGCCCTAGTTAGCACCCAAGGCTCAACAAAGACTAGGCTTAAAGCAATGTCGCAGTTAAGAACCCCTGGATGTGTCTGATTTATTAACACTTCCTTGCCATGTATTTCTAGAATATGATTAATATTGTTTTGGAAAAGTTGACAAACATGCCTATATCAGTGCTCATTAGCCAGGCTACAGAACAGAGACAAATGAGACAAATTTCTGAACCAAAAGTAATGAAGGCCCTTTTATTTTCCAAACTTTTACATGGAAGCCTGCTGATATAGGTTGAGTTGTGTCTTCCCAAAAATATATGTTTAATTTTTACTCCCCAGTACTTCAGAATGTGATCTTATTTGGAGATAGAATCTTTACAAACATAAGTTAAAATGAGGTCATAACGTTGGGCTTTAATCCAATATGACTGTTGTTCTTATAAAAAGAGGAAATTTGGATACAGAGACAGACATGCAGACAGAAGACGATGTGAACAGACACAGAGAGAACACCATGAGAAATGGGGGTTATAGAAATACATCTACAAGCCAATGAAAGCCAAAGATTGCTGGTTAACCACCAGAAGCTAAGATGCAAAGATTCTCTCCTTACAGGTTTTAAATGGAGCACGTCCTGCAGACACCTTGATTTTGGACTTCCAAACTTCAGAACTGTGAGACAATTAACTTCTGTTGTTTTGGGCAACCGAGTTTGTGATACTTTGTTGTGGAAGCCCCAGAAAACAAATAGAGCTAGTATGTAAAATACAAGATCTTTTCTCCCTGAAGAAGAGGTGTGGGATGTAAAGTCCCATCTGACAGCATCCACTATTTTCTTTGAAGTGTCCCTGCAAAATCTTAATACAACTCATAACGCATTTGAAAACCACTACTTTGATCCCCTTGTGTTTCTGTGGAGAGGTATGCTTTATAAGTTTTATAGTATAATAAAGTGAAATAAATATTCAGTTTAGTCTAAAAAGACTTCACTTTCCCTCCCAATTTTACAACAAATTGACTCTAACCTAGAGAAAGTCCTTTTTCTCTGGATCTTGGTTTCTTCAACTCTAGGGTCCTTTTTAGTCCCCAAATTTTATAATTTTAAACATTGGTAGAAAGTAAGCAAACCTGTTTCCTCCTAGGAATGCATTCAGTTTAGCTAAATAAATTATGAGCCCACAACCCCAGAATAATTAGGAAGAATTATTTCCTAATGAGTTCAGTAAATTCTTTCTGAAGCTCCATCTAGTTTTGTCCTATCTTCTAGAAACATAAGCCATGGTACTTCACCCGTTTAAAGTAGAGAAATGAAGCTCCTCCTTGTTGACAAGGGTAGATCCTGCATGGACTTTTGTAGCCCTCTCTCTCCCTCTCTCTCTCTCTGTTTTTTACACAAGTGGTGTATTGAAAGGTGTGTGTTAGTGACTTGGGGAACAATGGGGATGACCCCTTATACATACTCCACAGAGTTCTGTTTGTGCCAAGACTGTTTGAAAAGCGACACATATTTGTGTACTAGAATGAGACCAGCAGTAGATAGGAGAAATTCATTTAAAGTAATATTGGGATTTACAAAGAATTAAGTCTTCTGGAGAGGGTGCACCAGTCAGGAAGGCTGATATATGCTCTAAAAGTGTAGGCAGCTGATGTCTTTACAAACTGTGATATTGACAACAGGGCTAATGCTGTCTATAGTTACTGGGAATGTACAGTCTCAGAAACATGACAAGTGCTACCTAATTTAATTCTCACAATTATCCCCTCGTTACAGATAAGAAATGTGAATTTTAGTGATAATGAGTAACTTGGCCAAAGTCACAGATCTGGATGGTGGTTGACTCACACTTCTAGCATAGACAATCTGACTCAAATACTCAAAACCACTAGGGTATAGGTATCTATGCTAAGGAGTATACAAAAGGCATGTATTAATTGTATTTTTTCTTCTTTTCATGGTACTTTGTGTATATCCTAAGCCTGAGCTTTCTTTAATCCATGAAGGGAGGATTTTGGGGTCCTCAAATGTTTGGTCTTATCAGACACTATACTGGGGAGTACCTATGGGGCCAAAGATTGGGGAGAAGTAAGGATCAACATTTTTGAGGCTTAAGTTATAGGAATAAGCTTGATCACAGTATTATGAGGAACAGAGAGGAATCAGACACCACTTCTGTTCTCAAGGAGTTTCTTATCTAGCAGAGGAAATGAGCCAATAGACAGAAATGAGAATGTGGTCAGTGCAACAGTCAGCAGAGAATTGAGTGTGGAATTGTATGTAACAAATTCTAAGAGTTAAAACAAGTTTTAAGAGGATAAGGTAAAAACAGTATACTGGTGGTCTGCGTGGGGAGATGTAATGGATGAGGTTTGTTTTGTTTTGTTTTGAAGGATAGTTAAAATTTTAGAGGTAGAATAGGAGGGATGAAGGGGAAGGACATAGCAGGGTAGCTAAGTGTACTTAAGTAGTAAGATAAGAATAGTATAGTGTGTGTGCACATGTGCATGTGTGTGCATGCATGTGTGCACAAGTGCTCACGTGTTTCAGTAAAGGAACAATGTTCTACACCAGATTCTATCATACACCAACCTAAGAATAACTAGTATATGAGTGCAAGTGTGGAGAGCATGAAACATGTTGAGAAGAAAAATGCAAATAAATAATAACTTTATTCTTGAATACTTTTTCTATTCCTATCTACCATATTCCCCTTCCAAAACTGAGGCTCATGCTATGTCTCATCCTAGTGGCCCGCCTTGATCTCTATGTACCATACAGTATATACAAAGAGCTTATCAGATGAGAATTTAAGGCCCAGTATTTAACCCTTGCATTTTAGTATGCAATTTTGGAAAACTAAGCTCCAAAGGATTAAATCTCTACTGGTGAATTTTTGACCCTGTAGAATGAATGGAGGAAGATTTTTGGTGAGTGGACTTGCCAGTGTACTTCAAACCATGCCATTTGTCTACTATGCTTTCAGAACTAATCTTTCTTTCTTATGTTTAGAGAGACAGAGAAACAGAGACAGAGAGAGACAGAGAACCTTAAACAGTCTCTGTGCTGTCAGCACAGAGCTCAACCTGGGGCTTGAACTCACAAACCACGAGATCATGAGCTGCAACCAAGAGCTGGGCACTTAACCAACTGAGCCACCCAGGTGCCCCAGAACTAACTTGCTTTCAATACTAAACTGTGTTCCACTATTTTTAATGTTGTGGAAACTTTAAAGAAAATGGGGATATAATTATTATGTACATTTTACCTTACTTCTGTCTCATGGCATGAGGATGCTGAGGTAATGCCCACATCCATGAATTTCCCTACATGCATAGACACCCAGGTTGAGACATTTGAAGTGAGGACTATTCAGCTCCTATCCCCAAAAGTTACACTAGAGTCACCTACATAGGAGCTACTGGGAAGTTAAAGTGAAGTAAAACTGTCATTTATTTAATTGCTGCTGCGTGCTATTTGCACAAAGTTTATTAAACATTTTTCATGTATTATCTTGGGCACAAGCATATTATTGACCAGAGTGCTAACATACTACTCATTTGTGGCTTTAGGCAGTTCTGTTTTTAGCAGGAATCTCCCTTTCTTGCTCTCCTTAACCACTTTCTTATGCATTTCCAGTTGATATTTTAGGGATTAGTGTGTTGTGAAACCACTTTTTGGGATCATGTCCAGAAGTTAACAAAAATAGGTTAGGGTAAAAAGAGATAAAATTGGTTAGAATAAAAAAGAAAAAATAAAAGATTAGAGGGTCTCACATATAGTAAAGATTAATATTCTTTCATGAAACTATTATTGTCAGTATGTGTGTCTGTGTGCATGCCGTACATAAAAAGATTGTGAGCTGTGGTTCAGAAAATTTGAAAATCACTTATATACAGTGGAAGTAAGAGGCTATCAGGAGAAAACAAATAACAAGGTTGTCCAACAAGGACTTGCGTTTTACACATAACAATACCACGTTTGTACATTTTCTTTGAGGTTCTAACATTTCTGTACAGGTGAGTGTACACAGTCTTGCTACTCAAGATTTTTTGTTGGGGCGCTTGGTTGGCTCAGTCGGTTGAGCATCCGACTTAAGCTCAGATTCATGATCTCGTGGTTTGTGAGTTGGAGCCCTGCATCAGTCTCTGTGCTGACACCTAGAGGCCTGGAGCCTACTTCGGATTCTGAGAGGGTGTTCTCTCTCTGTCCCTCCCATACTTGATCTCTTTCTCTCTTTCTCTCTCTCAAAAATAAATAAACATTATAAAAGGGACTTTTTGTTATTTAATACAATAGCCACATGTGACTATTGAACACTTGAAATATGTCTGCTATTAATTGAAATGTGCTGCAATTGTAAAATACAAATCAGATTTTGAAGAAAAATATTAAAAAAGATAAGAGTATCTTAATAATATTTGGTTTGATTTTATGTTGTAGTGGTAATATTTTTATATATTTGTTACATAAAATACATTGTTATTAAAGTTTCTGTTATTTCTTTCCGCTTTTTAAATTTTTTTCTAGCATTTTATTATAAAACTTTTCAAACATACAGAAAAGTTGAAGAATTGTACAGGGAATATCCACATATCCATCATCTAGATTCTGCCATTTAACATTTTACTGTACTTGCTCTATCATTTGTATTCACTCATTTCTTTGTCCATCTATAATTCTATCATAATTTTATAGTATTGTTTTATTGTTTAAGAATTCAAAATGGAAGGGAAAATAAGATAAAAACAGAGAGGGAAGGCAAAACATAAGAGACTCTTAAATACAGAGAACAAACTGAGGGTTTTTGAGGGGAGATGGGTGGTGGGATGGACTATATGTGTGAGGGGCATTAAGAAGAGCACTTGTTGGGATGAGCACTGAGTGTTATATGTACTTGATGGGTCACCGGGTTCTACTTCTGACTGTAGTAGAAGTCAATACTAGACTGTAGGTTAACTAACTTGAACCAAAATAAATAAAGAATAAATTAAAAAGTAAAATTAAAAAGATGTGTCTAGGCAGAACTCACAATAAATGTTGACTAGACGGTAAAAAAGTAATTTCAATAAATGGCAGCATGTACTTAACTTTTTGCAATGTTGTTTTTCTTAGTATTGAATTTTAAAGATAAATTTATACCTGTTAACCCATTTTTCCCACCCCGTACCTGCCTCACCTGGCAACCACTCTAAATGTGGCTATAACAAATTTGAATTTACATGTTTAACTTGTATCATATTTCTTTTGGACATTATTGATCTATACAACAAATATGCATATAAGCAAAATTTGATAATATCATAATTTGATTATTTGTTCTGTGATTATGTCACTAAGGTTTCAAGAAGGTCCTGTACCCAGATATGACCTCTATATATTTTGTTAAAGGGACAAGGTGCAATGCTTCCCATTCAGCCCTCTTGCACAAATTCTACTTTGTTTGGGAGCTCTAGAAATCACTTAAAATTTAATCTGATCTAATCTCAAAGATTGAAAAGGAAGTTTACTCAACCTGTATCTCTGAATGTGGCAGATAACTTATCATCTTTGGCGACAACTTGTTATTTAGATTGACCCCATCTCCTTCTTGTACCTTGTGATCTTAGTTCTATTATTTAAACCTATATACAGCATATCCCTCTTTCATGCTACTGCTCAAATAGTTACCAAAAATGACTATTATTTCTTCCTACTAAGTCTTTTCCAGTCTAAATAGTTTTAGTTTTTGCAGCTTTTCCTCATGATATGATTTCCATCACCCTCATCGCTCTATCTTTTCCCCTATGAACATTCTTCAAATTATCATTGAGACTGTTAAATTATGAGACCTAAAATTATATTAAGTGGGGCACCTGGGAGGCTCAGTTGGTTAAGTGTCTGACTTCAGCTCAGGTCATATCTCACAGTTTGTGAGTTCAATCCCTGCATCAGGCTCTGTGCTGACAGATCAGATCCTTGAACCTGCTTCAGATTCTCCCTCTCTCTCTCTCTCTCTCTCACACACACACACACACACACACACACACATAAACATTAAAATTTTTTATTAGGTAAAATTATTCCTTTCCTACTTTGGACATTATGCTTCTTTTAGGGCATCCTAAATTTGACAAAATTAGTTTTCTGGGCAATCATATCATTTGTATTCTGGCATATTGAACTGCACTATGTTGATATTTCTATGTCTCACTGTTGTTTGTCCTCAACCATTTTATTATCCTTATACAAGTGTAGAAATGGTAATACGTCTCTCTGTCATGCTCCATTTTGTGAGTTTAAATCTATCATTTGAGTGTGCTAAGAATTATTTTTTAAATGTTTTTATTTATTTTTTAGAGAGAGAGAAAGAACAGGGGAGGGGCAGAAAGAGAGGGAGACACAGAATCTGAAGCATTCTCCAGGCTCTGATGTATCAGTACAGAGCACAATGTGGGGCTCGAACTTGAGAACCGCGAGATCATGACCTGAACCAAAGTCGGATGCTTAACTGAGCCACCCAGGTGCTCCAAGAATTTTTTTTTTTGGATCCTTCCTGCCATATCATGAAATTTTAATCTTTCCTGTCTTAAAACCATTACCAATCTGATTAGCCCCTGGTGCTATCTTTCTGTCTCTAGGGTCAGCTGGATGCCTCTGCTCCCAGAGACCCTCTTTTAATTTTTCTTACTTTCCCTTACTCCTGGGAGTGCAGGCTAGTGATGGATGTCCATGCTCTGTGTGCTGCTGAGTCCTATTTATTTCATGTTGGACATCATCAAATCCTTAAAAAAATTCTCCTATCTTACCCTCACTCTCATTTTCCATCCTGTAGTTCTGTGATAACCACAATTTTCCTCTCATGTTCAGTTAAGGAGGTCTTGGGCCTCCATGAGCTCTGCTTTTCTACATCATGGTCAGTTGGCTTTGAGTAATCTGTTCTGTCAGTGGTAAAGTCTCTCCAGCAGCTGAAGATAAGAGCTGATCTCATAATCATGTACTAAGCCACAGACTTTTTTTTTAAACTCAGCATTATAAGATGTAATTGAAATATAACATTGTATAAATTTAAGGTGTTTCAATGTGATAACTTCATATATGTATATATTGTAAGATAATTATCAAAATAAAGTTATTTAACACATCATCAATTCACATAACAACGTTTTTTTTTTGGTGAGAACCTTTAAGATATAATCACTTCGCAACTTTAAAGTGTACAACATTGGAGTTTCACTTGGTGTTTTGGTACCCATCTCCCAAGGCACCTGCTTATATTTTTTATTATGGCCAGAATGATGTTCAGAGAGAAAACATATGGTACGTTTATCCTTCCATTTCCTCAGTGGACAGTTATGATTTTGAGAAAGATATTGGAACATCTAGATGGGAGGGGTGGCTTTTTAGTCCATTTTAGTACCTTCTGTTGTCCATCTCCTGGTGAACACCCCTTTAAAACAAGGACATAAAACCACCATAATTGCTGGCTGACTCCTTCTGGACGTTAGGATAAAGCTTAGAGTGTTGGATTCCATGAAATATTTTCCTCACATGCTTGAAGTAGACCCTGACTCCAGGCTTTTTTAAGCAAAACCAGACTTAATAGGCAATCTGTCTTTACACTGACCCAGAATGGCTTAGGGAGAACACAGTTCTCCCTGACCCAGTTGCCTATGCCACAATGGTGTGTTTTTAGGATGGCATGGAGTTTCTCCAGAGTAGACAAGCAAGCAACCATACTAAGACCCAAATAACGGTAACAAGTTCATATAGACACAAATGCTAAGGGAATTCCTATGGTGAGTCAAGGAACTGAAGTCCAAAATTTAAAGGAAGAGTTGGATGTAATTGTATTAATAAAAATAATTAAGTTATGACTACTTCTCAAACATTTTGCTAAGTTCTTTATATACTCTGTCTTATTTAGTCCTTACAGCAGTCCTGTATTATGAATGTTATTATTTACATTTTACATATGTAGCATCTAAAAATCCCAGAAGTGAAGTTATTTAGTCAAAGTTGGTCAGAGGGAGACTGAGCTGAAATTTGATTCTCACTATGATAAGATTCAAAGCCTTTCTTTGCTCTTTGCACTGAACAACACTGCCTCCCAGGGGAGGGTCAAGGGGTGACATAGGAAAATAAGGCATTCAAAGAAAAGAGAGCAGCCTGTTGGAATTGCTTCAAGTGAATATTGGACAGATACCCCAGTATTTCGGGATTGAAAAGCTCATTCATAGTACCTTCTCCCCTATCTTGAGTGGAATTTATAAGTTTAAAGAAGTGAAAAAATATCAGTTGATGGAAAATCATGATGCTCTTTCTCTTGAAGAATTGGGAACAGGGCTGTGAGCATGGAAGAAACGTTCAGAAAGTCATAAGGTGCCTGGAGGGAAGATGCTGTGCTATCTCTAATGAGAGCTGAGTCACATTTGCTCTTAATTCTCAAACCTACTCTAAACTCACTGTGAAATTAATTTTTCTAGTTCTGTAAGCTCTTTACAGAGCACAGGCTAGTATATGGAGGCTCTAAGATTTTGACTGTTACATGTACCCTTCCCACATCAAAGAAAGTTTAAAAAGGATAGGATCACTCAAGGTTTCTGCTTGGCTTAATTCTCACTTATTATCTTTCATAGAGTCTGCCTCATTCTCCCCAGATATACATTTAGGAAACATGAAGAATATCCAATATTTTCCCCGTATATTAAACCTTCAGTGTTTGAAGGTGATAATCAAACTGTGTATGGGTTTTGTCTTTTCAAGAATAAGACATTTTCATTTATTCAGCTTTTCTATCAAAGCCATAGCTTAAGATGTGCTTCAACTTTCTCAGGATGAGCTCCAATGTTCCAATGACTTTCATAAATGTAGAGTCAAGAACTAATTATAGGACGACTTTCATGAATGTAGAGTCAAGAATTAATTACAAGACTTTAGGGAGTACAACATTGACCTGTCCAAAGCAGAGAAGATGCCACCCCACAAAAAAGGGGAATTACAGGCCAATATCTTTGACGAACATGGATGCAAAATTCTCAACAAGATACTAGCAAATCCAATTCAACAGCATATAAAAAGAATTATTTATTCACCATGATCAAATGAGATTCATTCCTGGGCTGCAGGGATGGTTCAATATTCACAATTAATCAGTGTGATACATAATATTGATAAAAGAAAGGATAAGAACCATATAATCCTGCCAATAGAGGCAGAAAAAACATTTGACAAAGTACAGCACCCTTTCTTGATGAAAAACCCTCGTGAAATTCTGGATAGAAGGAGCATACATAAACATCATAAAATTCATATATGAAAATCTCACCGCTAATATCACCCTCAATGGGGAAAAGCTGAGAGCTTTCCCCTGAGATCCAGACCACGACGGGAGTGTCCACTCTCACCACTGTTGTTTAACATAGTGTTCTAAGTCCTAGCATCAGCAATCAGACAACAAAATGAAATAAAAGGCATCAAAATTGGCAAAGAAGAAGTCAAACTTTCACTTTTCACATACAACATGATACTTTACATGGAAAATCTGAAAGACTCCACCCAAAGTCTGCTAGAACTGATACATGAATTCAGCAAAGTCGTAGAGTACAAAATCAATGTACAGAAATCGGTTGCATTTCTATACACCAATAATGACGCAACAGAAAGATAAATCAAGAAATAAATCACCTTTACAATTTCCCCAAGAATCATAAAATACCTAGGAATAAACCTAACCAAATATGTAAAAGATCTGTATGCTGAAAACTATAGAAAACTTATGAAGGAAACTGAAGATGATACAACAAAATGGAAAAACATTCCATGCTCATGGATTGGAAGAATAAATATTGTTAAAAATGTCAATACTACCCAAAATAATCTACACATTAAATGCAATACCAATCAAAATTGCATTGGCACTCTTCTCAAAGCTATAACAAACAATCCTAAAATTTGTATGGAACTACAAAAGACCAGGAATAGCCAATGTAATGTTGAAAAAGAAAACCAAAGTGGGGGGGCATCACTATCCCAGACTTTAGTCTCTACTACAAAGCTGCAATCATCAAGACAGTATGGTATTGGCACCAAAACTGAAAAATGGGCTAATGGAATAGAATAGAGAACCCAGAATTGGACCGACAAATGTACAGCCAACTAATCTTTGAGAAATCAGGAAATGGTAAAAAGACAGTCACTAACAAGTGGTGCTGGGAGAACTGGACAGCAACGTGCACAAGAATGAATCTAGACCACTTTCTTACACCATACACAAAAATAAACTCAAAACGGATGAAAGACCTAAATGTGACACAGGAAACCATCAAAACCCTAGAAGATAAAACAGGCAACAACCTCTTTGATTTCAGCCACAGCAATTTCTTGTTTGACACGTCTCCAAGGGCAAGGGAATTAAAAGCACAAATGAACTATTGGGACCTCATCAAGATAAAAAGCTTCTGCACTGCAAAGGAAACAATCACCAAACCTAAAAGTCAACAGACATAATGGTAAAAGATATTTGCAAATGACATGTCAGATAAAGGGTTAGTATCCAAAATCTATAAAGAATTTACAAAACTCAACACCTGAAAAACAAATAATCCAGTGAAGAAATGGGCAGAAGGTATGAATAGACACTTTTCCAAAGAAGATATCCAAATGGTCAACAGACACATGAAAAAATGCTCAATGTCACTCATCATCAGGGAAATACAAATCCAAACCACACTGAAATACCACCTCAAACCTCTCAGAGTGGCTAAAATGAACAACTCAGGAAACAACAGATGCTGGCGTGGATGCGGAGAAATGGGAACCCTCTTGCACTGTTGGTGGGAATGCAAACTGGTGCAGCTGCTCTGGAAAACAGTATGGAGGTTACTCAAAAAATTAAAAATGGAACTACCCTATGACCAGCAATAGCACTAATATGATTTATCCAAAGGATACAGGAGTGCTGATTCATAGAGGCACATGTACCCCAATGTTTATAGCAGCGCTTTCAACAATAGCCAAATTATGGAAAGAACCTAAATGTCCATCGACTAGTGAATGGGTAAAGAAGATGTCATTTATATATATAATGGAATACTACTTGACAATACTACTTGCAGAGACATAGATGGAACTGGGGGATATTATGCTAAGTGAAATAAGTCATACAGAGAAAGACAGATACCATATGTTTTCACTCATATGTGGATGTTGAGAAACTTAACAGAAGACCATGGGGGAAAGGAAGGAGAAAAATAGCTACAAACAGTGAGGGAGGGAGGCAAAACATAAGAGACTCAACTACAGAGAACAATCTGAGGGTTGATGGGGGGGTAAGGGAAAGGGTAAAATGGGTGATGGGCTTTGAGGAGGGCACTTGTTGGGATGGGCACTGAGTGTTATATAGAAGTGATGAATCACAGGAATCTATCCCCAAGAGTGAGAGATCACTGGACACACTGTATGTTAGCCAATTTTACAATAAATTATATTAAAAAAATAATAAAATAAAATAAAATAAATAAAATAAAATTTCCTGGGGAAAATGCAACAACTTTCCATTATCTGTGAAACTATTTAAGAGCCCATATTATTAGAAAGTTTTTTTTTTAATCTGGCCTATGTCTGTCATGCCACTTTGTTGACCCATTCTTATTTCAATAAAAATGCATATGAACTTTTCACCTCCTTTCTTCAGAGATATTCTCCCTCCCAATCTATATATAGTTTTCTTTAAGAACACAACTCCTAATCTTTCAAACTAGGCCTTCTTGTTTCTTAATGGAGTCTTGGTCCAAGATAGTGGAAATCATGTACATGGAGACCTGTGATAACAAATAGAGGCACAGCCCTCAGCCTGACCTTTGATACTCACAGGAAGGCAAGAGAAACTTCTCTAGTTCTGGGAGCTGGGAAGTTTAATTAAGGATGGCCTTTCCTCCCTTTGTTTTTATGCCACTTTATAAATTTCTAAAAAAAAAAAAAAAAAGTAGCAATAAACTAGTGCATTAAGAAAGTGATTCCAAGGCATCCTCAGAGGAAATGGGAGAAGTTCTGCAAGAGTCTGGCAAAGAAACTTTGGGGTGTGAGATAGTAGGCAAGTAAACCATGAACTAAATTATAGTAGTGGATTGAGTTGTGATCATGGTGATGATGAAAATATAATAGACCAAATTGAGAAAACAGATTTAGAGTGGGAGGATTGAAAGGAGGGGGGCATTACAGAAATCACCTGTGCTAACCTCTCAGACCTCTGAGCTTAATTTCCTTGGCCATCAGGAAATGTAATTTATAGTTCCCCCATTTGACAGCTTTCCTGTGTCCTCGGTCCTTTCCTAAGTGAGACTCCCTGTGCAGTGAGGCTTCCCCACTTCCTTTTACCAGTTCCTGCCTTGGTTCAGCATTCTACCAAGACCTCAACAGTAGCCCAAACTTAGTTCCACCTGAGAGATGAGAAAAATACTCTGTTCTCTTCCTTCTGTTGTACTCCAAGATCAGCAGGTCCAGAGATATACCACTTGCCACGAGAAGTTGCTTCACGTCCACTCAAGCAGAGGGGTCAAGCCTGGGAAAAAGAAGCATGGAGGAAAAGAGCATAAAGCGTGCAAAGAGTAGGGAAAGAAAAAGAAAGAAGAGAGAGAGATATATAATTAGAGTATCTGAACCAAAAAAGTGGGAATAAAAAAAAGGAGAAAGAAAATGAAGGCTTGAAAGAGAAATAAAATGGGCTTGAATTGAGTGTTTTCCACAATGCTGAGGTACAGTAGAACAGCATGTCCCTGGCAAAGCTGAAATTTTGGGCTCTAGCCAAATTGTTCTATTCTAGTGACCTTTAGATAGCTAACTGCCTGTTCAGCACAAACCAAATAGATAAATAAATAAATAAAATTTAAATACAAAAAAAAAAAAAAAAGACTTGCAGGAAAACAGTCCAGTAACGGGGAACTGATCAAAGGTCCCATGTTCCTCATTATGGCCTGCGGTTAGCTTGCTGTTCCAACCTGCAGCCTGTCTTCCCTGCCCCAGCTTCCTAAGGGGAACGGGGGCATGAATGATGATGCAGGCTGATAATTACAGAACCTTCCCTCCTCTCTGCCACCAGAAAATTTCAATGAAAACAGAAGTAGAAAACTGTCAGGCCTCATGAGGATTTGTCCTCAAGAAAAGGAGGTAGACTCCAGGCTTTAGCCAAGTAGCGCTGTGGTGTCAACAAACAGAATCGCTTGGGTTGTCAAAATGGTAGGGGACTTTGGAGTGGCAGAAGAAACTCCATGGTTATTGACTCTTCTTCTTATTTCTTTTCAAAACTCGCTGGTAAGTACTTACATTTGCCACAATACTTCCTGGTGGCATTTTGTCATCTATAACCTCAGACTTCTCTGCCTTTCTCCTCAAGCTGTCTTTTAACACTTAATCAGGTGAATATTGTTCTCCCTGAACCCCTTTGCCTCAGAGAACATGCAGGCTCCTGTTCTCATTCCTCAAGATATAGGCAGAACTAGATTATGGTGTCTTATAAACTTTCTTAAAAGGAATTACAATGTAAGAAAGGAAAATATTTAAACTGGACACTAGAGAGGAATTCTCCCAAAGTTGATCTACTATGCCCCATTTCTTCAGTCTATCTTAATGTTGCTAGATGATGTTTCTCTCTGGCCCTGTCAATTCTCAACAAAAACCAGAACCCTGAATCTATCTTCTAAACCTTAGAGGAAGCCAGCTCCCCAAACCCCATAAATAAACAGAAAAGAAATAAAGTTTGCTCTTTTGTTGCTCATTCCAGATTAATATCATGGTTTTAACTTTTCATATCTCTAAGGAAAATTTTTCCTTCAAAATAGAACCCATGCCCTCAAATATGATTTTAGGCCTCAATTTCCAGTAGTACAAAAAATCAGGAAAGATCTGATGTTAGCTTTGTTTTTTCCATAAAGTCTTCCATAAACCCAGGTTCATTTCTAGAGCAAGGACTAGAACTGATCAAAGGCCCTCTGTGGGAAGCCTTCCACAGAGGTGAGTAGATCTCTTTAACCCTAACCATTTCAGACTACACCACAGAAGCTTTCCCTACTGCACATCCATCACAGGCGAATCATCTTTCCTATCAATTATGTCATCCCAAAGCCTTAAAATTATTGAATCAGGTCAGGGGTAGACATCTTCACATGAAAAATCTATGTAATGGTAAATATTCCCAGTGAGCTGATGTGACAGAAAGAAGTCACAAAGATCTGAGCTCCAATATTAACTGCACCATTTTCTGGCTGTATGAAACTTTGATTAGCCTCTATTTCTTCATCTGTCAAATGGGGATAACATAACCTAGTTCACAAGTGTGTTGTGAGGATCAAATATCTACTGTTGGCCTAGTACATAGGCAGAACTTCATTAACATTTAGCCATATTTTCTTTTTGACAAAATCTTTCCTCTAATCTTGGGAATAAGCAATGAACTGAGAACTTTAGATACCACAATATAATTAATATCACACTT